>NW_024104292.1:0-1460498 GCF_003945595.2 Pipra filicauda
TCCAAAGGAGGGCAACGAAGATGGTGAAAGGCCTTGAGGGGAAGCCGTATGAGGAGCGGCTGAGGTCACCTGGTCTGTTCAGCCTGGAGAAGAGGAGACTGAGGGGAGACCTCGTTGCAGTCTTCAACATCCTCACAAGGGGAAGTGGAGGTGCAAGTACCAATCTCTTCACTCTCATGACCAGTGACAGGACTTGAGGAAATGACATGGAGCTGAGTCAGGGAAGGTTTAGGTTATATATCAGGAAAAGGCTTTTCACCCAGAGAGTGGTTGGACACTGTAACAGGCTCCCCAGGGAAGTGGTCACAGCACCAAGACTGACAGAGTTCAAGAAGCATTTGGACAATACTGTCAGGCACGTAGTGTGACTCTTGGAGATGGTCCTGTGCAGAGCCAGGAGTTGGACTCAATGATCCTGATGGGTCCCTTCCAACTCAGCATATTCTATGATTCTCTGATTAAAACACCCCAGTAAATAATAACTCTGCTCCCAAGGCATTTTTATTAGCTGGGCGCTTTAATTCAGTGCTGAGGCAGGCTATATGTAGTTAACTCTTAATCCTTTCTCATACCTTGCTCCTCCCATCTGCCTCATCTCTTTTGCTGCTGTCTTCTGAATTCCCTGCACTTTCCCCACTCCTCCAGCTCTATGGACTGCAGCACTCTACTCCATGTGCTCACATCACAGCCCTTTCTGAGCACATCATAAACAGGAGTTTAGTTTTAGGTATGAGCAGAGCTTTGAGTGACCCAAACAGTGCACTTTCCGTACACCTAATACTGATTCCACTAAGGGCAGCTGTTAATTTACAGACTAATATATTGCGTACTGTTCTCCTAAGGTTTCCCCTTATCCTTTTAACAACTATCCTTTTCAGGAAGATACGCATCTAGAGCTCTGTTGTTGTGTCTCAGTTCCCTATAGATCACATATGATCAACGAAAAGCTCCTCTCTTTGCCCTGCCAGCTCTGCAAACCTAACCTGGCATCTCTCAATGAAACCAGGATCTTTTTTTGGTTATACATGATTCCCAGGAATCCTGTTTCACCCTGAGCTTTATTATCAATACAATTAAGGTGAATTTGAGCTGGCGTGTAAAGTTTTCAAAAGAGCTTACATGACCCTAGAGGCTGGGGCTTATTTTCAAAAGTGACTTGGTGCACTCAGGAGCCTAAGTGAATTAATTATCTATTAAATTGGTGCTCTCTTATGATTTAAATGCCTTTGAAAAGGGAATTTCAGGTCCCTTCGGCATTCCAGGCATTTCTTATAATATTGCTAATGTTATTTAGGTGCAAATGTATCTGACTTCAGCTAGCACGGCACTGTGAAAGTACCAAGTGTAATTTTCAAACTAAAATTTGAGTTTAATGCTCAGAATTTGCAATTTTATCCTGAAAGCAATGGGAATAAACATAAAACCATTCAGTCCTGACTGAAATACAGTCAAAGACTGAGTAACTGAGACACACTGTGGTGGTTGCTATAAATCCTCATTCAGGGACACTCAGTGTAGCTGAAGGAAGTGATGGGACACGACAACAAATAAGATACTCCATTATATTATAGGACATTTTATTTGAGGATTTGACATTTTTCCTGGGTACTTGCCTTCACTGCAATGGGTTACTTCTCTTTGTGGTTCTTAATATTTTTATAAATATTTATAGTAAATATGAAACATTTAAAATGTGCACATATTTTAAATATTAAAATTATGAAAGAAAATGCACCATAGACATGAAGCTGTACTGATTTACTCCTGTTTATCTTGAGTTTTGCCTAGGAATACTATTAAATGTCCTGAAGTTGACGTCAAGAGAGTTTTCTGCTCAAAAGTTTTATCCTATGTCAACCAAAAAGACTCTGTTCCTCAATCAAAATGCAATTGTTAATAATTTTCTCTTTCTCAGTCATGCTCACTGTGGTTCCTCATTGCTTATATCCTCTTGCCAGAGAATGTTGCTCACAAATAGCTACTCAAATGCTCATGGATGAAAGGTACATTAACAAAAGGATACATTAGAAACAACCTTTAGCCCAAGTGGGCAAATTAATTTCCCATGAAATACTTTTAATTCCACTGGAGTTAGAATAGAGTTCATCAGTGCAACATATAATTGTTATGGAATGAGGTTCACATTTGAACTCAAAGTGTGCACTGTCCCACACTATTAAAGAAACAAGTCTGTTAGTTATCTTGTCTTATGTTGGAGAAAGATACAAAGAGCTGCTTCACTTTAAACAGATTTATCTTTTCATTTAGTTTCAAGGTTTTAATTGCACTCTCAACTCCTCATCAGTTCATACCCTTGGAGACAAAGTCTCAGAGGTCCTGAAGAAAAAGCACTACCATACTTTTGTAGGCAAAAAATCAGTTAATTGAACTTATTGTTCAAGATGAGAATTTTATTTTCAGACTTCTCCTTCTGTGTATTTAAACTTGCTTCTGATCTTACAGGGTGCTCATCTTGCCATGGTTAGGTAGCTCCTAAAGCCAGCATGACTGCAGGAGCAGAAGCAGGATGTCCTGTGGCAGTGGGTCACTGCAGTCTGAAGAAGGGCTTGACGCAGTCTGTTGGGTGTTACAGGATTGCACCAGGCATAAACCCAGGATCTTGTCCCTAGATCTTTTGTGTTTGTGTATTTTGACTCCATGAGGTTAGATGGCATTGGGATGCCAGTCCCTCAGTTGTGATGCAGAGATCATTTTTTTTTCAGCTATGTACATACTTCACAGTGGTTCTCAGTGTGTTTTTGTAATTAGGCATATTGAACTGTGCCTTGTTTTACTGCTGTAGGAAGAATCTCATTTGTCAGCAGTTTTAAGCTTTGCCAAATAAAGGCTTATTGGCAAACTGCATTGAGCTCTCTGATAATAACCCAACTTTAGAAAACACACACCCTGCTGTGTTGTATTCAAGCCACGGTGCTGTTGAAATTAAAAGGGGAGACAATGCCTGCTTTCAAAAACTGGAGGTTCTTTGTATTCTAATAAAAGCCTAAATTAATGTTTTAAAAGGTTATTGCTATTTTTTACCAGCTAGCTGGCACTGTGTATAAATCTTATTTAGGCAAAGTCCTACATTATTTCACTGTTCTTAACGCATCAGGCAGTATCATACTGCCACGGATAATCAGTTCCTGAAATTCATTAGTCTAACCCGTTAAATCCCTTTTGTTTTGCTTTAATAGCTGGGTATTTCTGTGTATTCGGAAATCTAATATATGATGTACATTCTGACAACACCAGCAGGGACCACAAATATTTCTTACATAATCTAAAGGACATATGTTTGGCTTATGGCAAAAATAACCTCATCATTCCTGTGTTTTAGGCTGAGGTGTCCATGTGAGGTCCTTTTATAAGAGCAAAGTAATAGGAACTATGTATAATTTAATCTTGTTGGCTTTGAATGCATTTCCTTCAGCTTTTAAAGAGTGCTCTAGGAAATGGAAAAACACACAGTCAGCTATGAAATTCTATGACACTGATGCAGTCAGGCTATAAAATATTCTTTGCATCTTAATTGCATTTTATATAGCCATATAACCTTGTGTAATTCTTAACTCTATAAATCCTAGCTCTGCATCCTGCTCTGGCAGCTTGGTGAGAGCAGCAGAGGAATGTTTCCCACAGTTCATTGTTCAGTTCGGTTGTGTGGGCAGAGCACAAACGTCAGGACTAAGCAGGGAACTTGCACTGAACTTTGCAAACCATCTTTTGCAGACAAAGGATTCTCCTCATCTCTGTGGGTGAACCTGATCTCACACGATGAGATCCGTATCTGAGCTTTCTCCAAAAACAGTCGTGATTTGACAGCCCGGGGAATGACAGAGCCTGTTTTATGTAGTGTGCTTTACTTAAAGGTTTGTAGGACAGTTTGGGGGAGAAGAGAAGGTAATTTTATTGGCGTATAACTGTGAGAACAAAGCAGGGCATGACAAAAGCTAAATACCTGTCAGGTGAGAGATCAAGCCAAAGCCAGAACAATCTTTCAGGCACCACCAACCACGTGAAACACTGACATAATGCAAGTGTGCCCGCAGTGATGCTGGACCCAGCAACACAGCAGATGCACTTACCAGTACTTTCTGCTCTCTGATTGCCCTCTTCCAGTGAAAGCTGCCTCGCCAGCCAGTGCCACACTCTCAGCCTTGCACTTGCTTCCCCACTGTAAAGCAGAGACTGAGAAACGGAGACCCGTATGCAGAGACAGGAGACTGTGGTTTAAAAGTGAGGAAAACAGTGGGAAGATCATAAAGCGGTGATGGATCTGATCTGTTCAACTCTGTACCATATTTCTAATAATAGAAAGCTTTTAGAATGGATAGACAGAGACATAACAGGATCCAGTGGCTGAAAACTGAAGCTGGATAAATTTAGATGAGAAATAATGTTCTGTCTACACTGCAGATTACAGCGCAGTGTTGAGATACGTGAACATTAAATGAGCTAATTCAGGGAGCAAAAGCCGTGCAATAGCAGCAGTAGGGAGATCTCAGATTGATATCACTCAGGAGAATAAAAGAGCTTGCCTGGAGGTCTGTGCTACTGCAGCCCAGCCACTAGACCAAGTTGCTCGAAGTCCCATCCACCCTGGCCTTGTTAAGAGCAAATGTAGCTCATATTGCAACATCTTATCAAGGAATGTTGAAATTAGTAAGTGACATGATGTGTCTCGCTTTACACATAAGGTATAGACAGATTTTACATTAAGGTCCCTTTCTGGTTTTAGGAATTCTGTGTGGCTGCATAAAGTGGATACTGTTGAGAACCTGTCTAGAAATACTGGGGGATATCAAGCTATTTGCGTAGTTGAAATTTTCTGCTAAACCAGCTGAAACTCAGAATTTCAATGTCATGGTGAATTTTGATATTTTAATGTTTGGCTTTGTTTTACTTTTGAAGACTTTTTTGGTTTCTTGTAGCACTGAAATTCTGTAATGCTTTTTTCTTTCAAAACACTTTCCCCAAAATATATTGCTTTTGACAAATCAGCGTTTCTACAATGGAAAATCCTTCCTGACTGAAAAATTTCCAATTCCCCATCACACAGTTGCAGTTGAAACTCATGGGTTAATCTCCATGAAGTTCCACAGCACCACCGTCTGCAGGAGGGACTTTTACAGTCTCTTTTAGAGAATAAAAATAAAGAGGAACTGACTTTGGCCCAAAGGGATTAATTGGTACCCTTATTTCATTAGGTTATTTAAAGCAAAGTTCTCATTAAACTTTCGTTGGAATAACGTTAGAAAAAATCTGTCAGCTGCGGCTGTTGGGAAGAATTGAGAGGTCAGCAAATTACCACATGATAACAAAAAATAGTATTAAAGTCTGAGAGAGGGAGAATAAAGGTGCAGACTGGAGATTTGGGAGCTTTTAATTCTCTGTTTTTATATTTGTTGGATATGCAGGGGGTGGTGGGCCATTTGCTCCATGTAAAGCCTGTTGAGCTAAGGTGGCTCAACAGAAGCTGAGGAGACCACACAAGCCTGGCGTGTCAAAATAAGACAAAGTTGTTCATGTGGTTTGTCACTGTGGTTGTTTGGCTCTCTCTGGCCTAATTAGCTTCTGTGATGATTTATGTTCTCTTAGTTCACCCTGTTGAAACCACTGCACCATGCAGCACTAATGGATTAGTCTTGGCAGCCCCAAAGTGACCGTGTGCATGTTGGGGTGAGATCAGGGCAACATGACTGTATGGGGAAGAGAGCAGCATTAAACCTGAGCTCCACCTGCCTTGTGTCACTTACAGCCTTTACATTTCTGAAGCTGGATTTTTGTATTTATTTTTGCATTAGACATGTAAATTCAATTAGAAAACCTTTCCACTGGGTTAGCCTGAGGAAGGCATGAATGATGGTTACTGCCTGATTGGGTTTGGTTAGTTTTGGCCCACTTTCTGTGCCATTTGGACCTGTGTAAACCAGTGTTTGGAGGGGGCCAAACTCCTTACAAACAGCTTTCTGGGGTCGCTGTTGCCATGAGATGACAGGTCAACAGCACTTGAGGGAATGCACAGTCTGCACTGAAGCCATTGGACATCTTAGCCACACTGCTTTGCTAGGAACCAGGATGCCTGAGTTCCCATCACAGTCCTGTGACCTCAGCCCTCCCCTTCCCTGTGTCCTCCTTCCTCTCCCTGTCCTTTTCTCTGGTGATTTGGGCTGTGCTCAGACTGTCTCAGAGGGACAACAAAGCCCTGGGCCCACCTACCCAGGACCAAGACATCCAAGTGCATCCATATGTGATACTGGCTGCTGGTACTGTTCCCAGAGAGCTTACACAAATGTGACCGGGGACAGTTTGCGTTTGGGAGGATCAGGGGAAAAGAAAGGTTCAAAAAGATGTCTGGCTACAGCATCTACTTGCAGTAAGCAATGGGAAGCAGCTTATCATCAAGCAAACTATTTGCTAGAGAAATCAGATTTTAAGCCCTAAGAATTGAAGTTGAATTGATTGTTCTTCTTTTATGGGACAGGAATACTAATGGTGACATACTTTGATGCCACTAAATGGACTTAATGCTCAGTTGCTGCAGCCAAGTAGGGCTCTGCTTCTTTCCCTTCCCCTTGCTGTCCCCCTGCCACTCCCCTTCTGCTGGCACTGACAGTTTTCTGCCCCCACCAGAAAACGTGTTCAGAAAGCTAAATCAGCAGAAAACTAGCCTTACAGAAATGAGCAGAGAGCCGGCAGCTGGCTCAGGTCTCCAACCCAGCCTGTCTGAGGCCAGAAAAATGCCAGTGCACAAGGAAGAGTGGGAGGAGAGAAGCAGGACCATTTTCAGTGGTGGCTATTGTTTAAATCAAAATAGTTTCCCTACAGAGCCACAACCTAAGACTTGAAAATGCCAGGATGGGTACCCTGCCTCTACTAAGCCTCCCAGGCTGTCAGTTCCCACAGCTCAGACATCTCACAAGCTCCTCTGCAAGCCCCTCGCCTGAAAGCCTCTGCAGGCGCCAGCACATCAGCAGATCCAGCCTGTAAGAATTCTTGGCTGGGGGAATATTCCTATTTCTACTTGCTTTTTTGTATACTTACATTGTGTTGCAAATGCTGATTGTGTTTTACCCTGGAGATTGTAAATCCTAATGAAGTACACTGAAATCATCGAGCTATTTCAGTTAGCAGTTCCTGGCCAAAAGAATTTTTGGGTTTTTTTTCTGTAAGTGAGGTTACAATCAGTGCTTGAAATTTGGCAACTGCTGAAGTCCTATGTAGTATCGCTGAAAAAGGAATAAAGTAGTCCTCAAGACAGGGAAATCTGACCTATATCATCAAACACTTCTTCCATGTTCTCTGCATACAGAGAGTTCAGACTCTTGGGTAGGTTAGCACAACTTCAGTAATTGTGCTCTTCTGATTACCAGTGGTAACAGTCCATGTGCACACTTCTAGTTCCTGACAGATACATGGAAATGTGACTTAGCATAACCCGCTGTCATTGAAGTGTAACTTACTTCATGATTACTTGAATTATATCCCATTTGCTGGGGACTATGAACGCACAAGTGCGGAGTTGCCGTGACTGAGCTGACACATGCCAACTTGTCATGCTGCAGAAGCTCAGTTATAAGTCTGAACTCATATGGATATATTCTACTGGAAGAGAACCAGCATATCTATACTGGGTCTAATGAAGTTGAAGTAACTGCTCCTGAATTGAATTTTGGTTTCTCATTCTGTTTTTTTTATGAAAGAGAAAGGTGAGGGCTGACTTCGTTAGTCTTGCATGTTGCTGCATGAGGTACCATAGATGGGTAGAAAGCCCTGCAGCCACACAGACAGAATTAGAATGGTCTTTAATAGCTGGAAGCTGTATTGAGACAAATCAGTCTCCAGGTTGTGTGTATGTGATGTATATGTACATATATATTGATCTTTAGGAATCTACCAGTGCACTTGTATATTGATAGAGGATCAAATTCTTAGTTGAATTATAATGAAGTGCAATTCCATTAATTTCAGCTGCTCCCTGCCATATCTCTCTCTCAGCTTTAGCATCTTGGGCCTTCAGGAGCAGACTTGTTTACTCTATTTATTGCCTTTGAAAAACAACACTTGTCCTTGATGTTAGCTCCATTTCACCAATAGTGAAGCAGTGGGATTTACAGTGTGTTCACAGAAATTCATACCCACAGTGAATATAGGTGTTTAAGGTTCAAACAGCTCACTGAAAAAACTTCTACCAGGGCATCGCACATGATCAATACTTGCCTCTTTTCTAGGTTTTTACATTATGCAGAGGCGTAGCAAAAGACATTTTTAATATGTTTGAATAAATAGAGCTTATTTCTATCTTTAGGCTTTGGATTTTGTCTCAGAAGGTTTGTTGACAACACTTGAGACTTGTCCAGCCGATAAGTGAGAATTCCTTTGTCCAGAGTTCCTTCATGTTTGCTCCTCCAGTGGTTGCACAGCCAGAGCCATCATCTGGGCAAGGCACATGCGCAGACCTTCAGTTTCCACGTAGATGATGAACTGTCAGTTTTTCAAGTCCAAGTGTGTGCTGTGGCACCGGTGTCCTCCATGAGGCTGCTCCACTCCTGCTCCCCTACGCATCACACAGGGGGGCTGCAGGTATCACACAGTGGGGCTGCAGGGGGCTCTGCCCACCCTGGGGAAGACAGCCAAAGGGCAACTCTGACATTTACCTCTGCTTCTTTTTTCCTTGATGGAGAAAGCAGAGTATTCATGAGTCAGTTCCTCGGTATTGCCAACCTCCGTCACTCATAAATTGTTAATTGGGCATGCAAAATCATGTCACTATGGGCTTTTTTAGGGCTGTTGTGTTTTTTGACTCTGTTTTTTGCCTCCTAGGTTGCAGGAGCTTTGTGTGCCTTTCTTTCAAACCTTTTTTGTAGTTCCCAGTTTAAACAGGCAGCAGTTCCATGTTCAGCAGCAGTCTCAGCTGGGCTGCATCTTCAAATGTGGGGCAACAAATTGCCATATATACATAGGCTGGAGTATGGGATTTCCTCAGCCACTGTTTGATCTCCTGACTATATTTCAGCTCCCAAGCCTGGCTTTTGAAGTGTTTGGGTTTATAACCAAGCTACAGACATTATGGAAAGACATCCTGAGCAGAGTCAACGGGGTCTCTTGTATATTATAGTAAGCCAGAATTTCAAATACACCAAAAAAACCCTACTCACTGTGCTCTTAAATAGCATTAGAATTGCGGTTTTGCCATTTTGCAACTATGAATCATTAGACTCCAGGAATGTAATGCCCATTAGATCATCCAGTTCAGCTCCCAATCCCTGTCAGATTGTTCCCTATAAATATTTTCCTCATACGAGGTATTGCATTCAGTTTGCTACATCTTAGACTTTCCACTGCTTCCCTTGGAAAAGAGTGGATCAAGAATACTAGGAAACATCAAATCACAGTGAATATGTCATTCCAGACTGTAAACAAGCAAAGCTAAAAATAATTTGAGGACCATGTACAATGGAAACCTTCCACTTCCAAAAAAACTACCAAACATCTCCTTTTAGAGGGGAGCCATTGCATATCTTTGGACAGTTGTAGGTTTTTCTTTGTCAGAGATTTTTATTTAAGAAATAAGACCAGAAAGAATATGCTAGAAGCTCAGAGCAGTGGTTTCTTTTGAAGAGCTAAAAAATGAAGCAGATTTATGGTTCTACTGCTTGTTTACATGTCATCCTCCTTTATTGGTAAATAACTATAAGCAGAATCAAATGATAGATATCTGCTGTGCTGAATTCCACTGTTCTGATTTAGTTACATTAAGCGTGGAGGTTTTGAGTCTGATTTTTAAAACTGTCAGGCGCCAAATGGCATGCTTCATATTAGCTTGCAGTTCTGTACCTAATTTGCATTCAGTTATGCAAATTAAACATTTGACTTGAGTAATCACACACAAATCAGCATGTCTGATCATTTGCACACATGCTTATTCACTTCATTTGCTCAAATAAAATATATGCTCAAACTAAATAGACAGCTTAGTCCGTAACCATTTCAGTAAGCAGCTTCAGGACTTTTGAGGCTGATAATGTTGTTTCTTAATAGGGCAGCTGCAAGCAGTTAATAGTATAGGCATTCTTTAATAACATTTCCCTTGTGCATGTTTGCACGCCTTTCGAATCTGTTAGTGATGGACATAAGGTTTCCTGAATGCATGTAAAGTCAAATGCATGGAAGTTTGCTAAAGCTGACCTTCAGTTGTATTTTTGTCTGTTGGTATGCTAAAAGCAAGTAGGATAAAACAACCCTGAGGACTAGTTAAGCATGCTCATAGAACATAACCTGGTTTGGACAGCTTAAGCAAGAAGTGCATCTACACATATGCTAGTTAGAAATGTGCAAATTTAGCATTTTCCTGTGTTAAATTAGCAAAAAATAAAATTACTTCTGTACCTAAATATTCATTCTGTCAGTAGCATTCCTCTGTTCCAGGAAGTTGCGATAATATGGATTGCTATCTGATGAAAGAAGATCAGTTTTTGGAAGAAATGTGAAATTATTTAGCAAGTGAAGCAGAAAGTGGGGGTTCAAAATATTTCAAAGACATTCAGTTCTTCAGGGAAAAGTGGCTGTTGGCACAGGCACAGAAAACTGCCTTGATACACTAATGCTCAACAAATATCTTGTCTATGAAAAATGCATTTGATAAGCAAGGTCTTTTAAAATTAAGATGGTTTTATTATTTGTTTGTGTGCCAAATTGGAGTGTAACCAGTTCCTGTAAATTAGATAAACAAGCAGTTTAGGAATTAATCCTAAAAAAAAGATTAAAAGAAAATAATATTATTCTTCTGAGGTCGCTATAGGACATCCAGCAGCTGCCCACTCAGGTGGTGCAGTACCAAAGCTGCCTGCCTGCATGGTGAACTGTGAAGGACTATAAAGGCTGTTTGCCATAGGTAAACCATGTCTTGTATTGCATTCATGACTGCTCAGGTAGATGAGGAAGGCTGGAACATGTGAACTGAAAGGAGCTCTGTAGTGAATTACAGAAAATTGAAGTCTCTCTGAAACCATAGCAGTGCTGAGATCTCTGCTTCTGCATATACACTAGGATTCTTTGGTGCATATTCATAGAGCTTTGGTACCCAAGGAAATGGGCTCTCAGGAGCATCAGCTGTTGTTTTCAGGCACCATAATGAGTTAGTTTTTACTTTAACTTACTCATCTGCATCCCTCTTGGTCAGGTACCTTAAGTCCACGGTGGTCAAGGTGGCCTCATTCCTGCCAAAGTAACCCATGGTCAGGAGAGGAGCTGCTGATGTCTGTGTAAGGTGTCTTTACTTAAAAATGTACTCTTGCCCTAAAGGTCAGGGATGGTCATGGCAGTGACAGACAGTCCAAGAAACAGTGCTATTTCCCCAGTGCCTCTCCATGCCATGCCACGCCACACACCTACACAGAGAGCTGCAGGGAGTATTTAGAAGACCTCAAATGATAAAAAAAACATAGTGTGTAAAGCAAACCTCCAGGGCAGTTTTGATTGGCAGGACTCATGCAGGCCCTGAGCATGGCTTGACTTTGGGGCATGCCTGGCCAGAGGCATGCCACATGACCTCAGACTAAACATCCCCTTTACAAACAATGAGAGGCAGAGATAAGTTTTGCTTTGTTTTGGCCTCCATATTAATTGTGATTAAAAATAGAGCCCTCAGCAGTGGCAGGGAGCAAAACAACCGAGACATTGTTAGCTTTATCGGGAGAAACAGGGAGAGAAATGATGAAAACATGAGGCAAGCAGAGAGACCAAGGACTGGGTAAGTCTGGACAACCTGTCCCCCTCCGGGTCAATCTACCTGCTCATTTTTAGTGCAGAACATTTTCCATGTCAGTATTTAGTGGCTGGAGATGACAAACCTGTTCTTAGATTATTCATTCCCTGCCTCCAGTTCAGGATTACACAACTACAACTAAACCATTTGGTGTTCTCAAGACTTTAGTACTGGAAGTAAAATCTCAGCCCCACGGGGATTTCCAATAACTACGTATTCATCAGTTTCAATGAATTTTACTCAAGGGAAATAACATTCCAACTTATTCTGAAAGTCTTGACTGAGTTCATCTCTAGAAGGTGAAGACTGCAACACCAGAGCTGTGTAGGGAGATGCTTCTGACAGATAAATGCTTACATTTTCTAGTGGTTTGCTTTAGTGCTTTGTGGATGAATTTGGACTTAGTGATGATAGAGGAGTTTGGAAGCTTCATTTTAAACAGTATGGGACAGAAATACCCATGTGTGCAGAAACAAATCCCATCATTGGCATTCATTAGTGTTTTGTTTTATTACTCCAGCAGACAATGATCTCTACCACATGAAAGCTCCATTTTCATGACTGTTATATGAACATAAATATAATAAATGACATTTGCAGAGCAGAAGAGATGATACCTTAAAAAACTTCTTGTATTTCTTCCCAGTGTATTTCCTATATGCTCACCCCCAAAACCAAGAGCAGTTCAAGATGAATAGAGCGAGCACAAAAAAGCAATTTTTCATTTAGTTTCATACACAATTAGAAATGTTGTGATTTAAATCTCAGAGCAAGCACAGATATGAAATCTGGACTGGCTGAGACCAAAGGTTTGTCTGATTCTGTATGTGGTCATTCTTAATGGTCATTATTATAACAGTGTAATAACCACATGAACAAACATAACCTTCCCCACGATGCTCTTCCAGCCTCGAGCCATCTTTGGCTAAGCATCGATAAATGGAGTATTTGCATTCACAGAATGATAGAATATGCCAAGTTGGAAGGGACCCACAAGGATCATCAAGTCCAGATCCTGACCCTGCACAGGACCATCTCCAAGAGTCACACTACGTGCCTAAGAGTATCATCCAAACACTTCTTGAACTCTGTCAGGCTTAGTGCTGTGACCACTTCCCTGGGGAGCCTGTTCCAGTGCCCAACCACCCTCTGAGTGAAGAACCCTTTTCTAATATCTAACCTAAACCTCCCCTGACACAATTTCAGTTCATTTATCTAGTTGATTTCTGATTCTATTTAAATTTACAGCATGAATGACCTCCTGCTAAAAGTAGCTTTGTAGCGGTTTCTCACATCAGGACCTCCTTGTCTGCCTTTACTTTGCCATGTGCACATTTGACATGATGTTGTCCAACTCTTGCACTTGAAGATTCATTGATCTCTTTTCATATTTGTCCCTCAAATTTTTCTTTCCTGGCCTGAAAAAATCTTAGTCATTTTAACTTGTTCCTCCATGGAAGCTGTTTTTTTCCCTTTGACTGTCCTTTTTGTCCTTCTCTATGTATTTGTCTGTCTACTATGTTCCTTTTGTGATGGGGGTGGATTTAGACACTGCCAGCATGATGTGTTTGCCTTGCTCTCTGTTCCTGTGCCATCATTCAGCTTGCTGTCTGAACATTTGCATTTCTGAGCATTGAGACGGTGTTATAGCACAGTTTATTCTGACCTAGGGATCTCATTCCCAAGGAGTAAGACAGAGTTTAGGTCCCATCTCTGTAGGCAGAGAAAGGACTGTTTCGTATGTGCTGGATTTTATATCCATTTATATTGAATTCCATCTGCTCTTCTATTGCCTAGATGCGTGTAATCTCCCTTTCTTGTGAGTTTTCACTCATAACTTGGTTTTACCCTTCTGTTCTGCCTTTTAACCAATGTGAAGAGCTTCCCTCTTACTCACAGCAGCTTAATTTCTTTAAGCATCTCTAGCAAGTGATCTTGTTGAGTGCCTTTGGGCACAAGCTTTCCAGGTAAGCTATGCCAATGAGTTCTTCCTGTTCGCATGTTTGTTATCGTCTTCAAAAATCCTTACCAGAGTTATGAAGTACAATTTTCCTTTGCAAAAACTGAGCTGGACTTCTCTAGTATATCCTATTTATCCCAGTGTCACCTAAAGATATTATTTAGAAATTTTTATATATACATTTTGCCTGGTTTAAGTATTTTTCTTAGAGCCTTTTTAAAAATCGGTGCCATGTTTGCCACTTGCCAGTGTTCTGATGCCAAGATAATTTTTAGCCAACAGCTGCACACTGTAGTTAGCAGTTCATGTGAATCAAGACGGAAGTAGAAAAAACACTGATTTTTGGTTGGTTGGTTGGTTTGTTTGTTTGTTTTGATGGTTTTGTTTAAGTTTGGGGTTTGGGTTGGTTTGTTTCCTGGAAAAGAGCTTAGTTTTGCAAATTTCTGAATGACTTGGTATTTTAGTTTGCTGATAGTGTCAACCCATAACATTCAGTGATTATCTGCTATTTTATCTTTCGACTATTTGACAAATACTGTGATAAAGGACACTCAGCCAGTCAGAGAGTAGAGAAGCTGACCTGTGCTGCAAGCACTGGAAAACCTGAAATGAAATGAAATGAAATGAAATGAAATGAAATGAAATGACAAGCACAAAAAACTAACAGTAAACTGGAAACAAAGCTAAATAAAACTCACATAAAATAGAAAACTTGGAAAGAGGCAAAATAAAGCAGTCAATTTCATTATGAGTCATTCTCAATATTTTTCCATTTCAAAGAGGTTGTTCTTCTCAGTGAAAACCCAACTTTGCCATAAATGTTTCTACCGCTGTTAGAACTGAGCTTGGAGGAAAGCAGTGTGTCAAGCAGTATCTGTTACTCATCGGGGATGTTGTATATTTGAACTGATGTAGGACTGTGCAACAGAGGCTGGAAACATTAAATAGCATGCAAGTTTGTGTTTCCTTGAGAATATAATTGCCTGACCTCTAAACAGATGCCATTTGCCAAGATTTTCTTAACAAAGGCAGTGACCTTAGTTTACTACATCGAATGTATTCAAGCTTTGGCACTGGCATATACCACATTCCCTTTCTTTCCTCTGCAGTTTTCCCTATTGTTTAACTCACTCTGTTTACTTGAGGCCCAAAAGAACCAGCACAAACTACCTGCTCCACCACACGTATTGGGCTGATATTGAATTACAGTTCCTTATTTTAAGAAGTTTTGTCAATGTGCAGTCCTGCAGAGCGCTGTTTGTGAAATAAGGCTGTTACAAGGTCAGAGGACTAGCAACCCCATGGGATGGTAAATAGCATTGCAAACCATACACTGTTAATTATTTAACATGTCTTCAGATGAGTGATTTGAACTGAACTGTCTCGTCTTTCACAGCTAAATATTGAAGATGACTCAAAAGCTTTTATGGCCTAAATCATCCAGGATAATTTACCTCTGAAAACTGAGATGTTAAAGAAACAGAAAAAGAAGCTGGGCTTCTTACAGATTTGAGTCATTGTCCCTTTACATTCCTTTTTCTTACCAATCACAACATACTCAGTTCCTTCTCCTGTGTTCTATAACATCCTCACCACGTAAAAGACATTAGATGCCAGCTGGATCAATTTGTACCTGTGCCAACCTCTGCTGAACACATGTCTGGGTTCAACCAGCATCTCCCTTATCTGGATATTCTCTTTCTAGCCATTAATTTTCATGCAACCTGTAAGAGCTTTACTTCTCTGAAACTCCACCAGTCTGTCAAATCCAAATGGAATGGTCTCAGTGTTAGCAGGGAAAGGAGGGAAATGCAAAGACCCTCAGCAACCAGAATTCCAATGGCATGGTGCTCTTCCATGCTTATTGTCTCTGGAAACAAAATGTCCCATGTCAATCATCCAGCCAGAAACATGATATTTATTAAAATAGCATCTTTAAAATAGCTATCTACTTAAAAGTAGGTCATAACATGAGTATGTCCTGCAAAAGTTCACTAGCGACAAGCTGCTTCACATATGAGTGGCCCCTTAAACCTTGAGGGGCAGCAAAGACTTGTCTCCACAAGAGAGAAACGGCCATCCTTTGCTTCATTTCCTCTTCCTTTCTTTCTTCTTTAGTTCTCCAGGATCTTCTGGAGGATCTTGCTGGAGATCTCTTCTTTTGCTGAGTTCTGTCCACTGCTCCTCAGATTAAATCATACATTGTCTCATCCTTATCTCCCTGCTTCATAATTTACTCTTTTATTCTCTTTCCCCTGTTCCTCTTTGCTGTCTTCTACTTGAAATTGCACCATGGCTGCATATACTCATATCTTCTAAAATGCATGTCAACCGTGTTGATCAGAAAGGGGAGTGGAGGCCGGCAGGACTGCTTGAGTGGGCACTCAGCCTCAGGTATTCCAGGGGAGTTTAAACAGCTGCTCAGCTTTGACACTTAATCCCCATTAATTTTGAGTAGGATTTAGGGGTCTAAATCCCTCTGAGCCTCTGGTCCCAGGTCAGCAACATTATCCATTCCGCATCACAGCCCCTTATAAAGACCCTCACAAAACTTATGCTGTTAATGACAGAAGTGGCCAATGTATGTGACCACTTTTCGCTGTGCTTGCGTCATCTCTCCTGCTTCCTAATTAAACTGCAGTTGTGCTGATTGGCAAGGATGTACTTATGCCTGAAACCATGATATAAGGCTGCTGGGGGAAGAAGCCAAGAGGGGAAAAGCTCAGAGCAATATGGAAACCTAGGCCCTGTGGGGATGTAGGACTGTCAGTTTGTGGATTGCCTGATTTCACCAGGTTCTCAGGAGAATTAAGTCTCTATGCACATTCTTCTCCCTTTTGCTCTCTCCAACACCACAACAAGAAGAACTGAAGGAAACTGTGAGTAGGAAAGCAGATTTTCCAGTCCCCTTTGTAGGAATGACCCACTTAACAGATGATACAATCAGGGTATTTACTCTTTTTTTGCCACTTCCAGTAAAGGATGTTCAAAAGCAAAATGCCCATTCATTGGGATGCCCAGTGTCTAGATTAGCTGGCACAAAGGAGCTAATCTTATCCTCAGCAGTCCTATTTGTTCAGGTGCAAAGCAAGTGTCTGCAGTAGCTACCAATCTAAATACAGATACTGGCACCTAAAAAACAGAAAAAAAGAAAAAAAAAAGAAAAAAGAAAAAAATAAAGACACAAAGAGAAAGAAGACCATTTCAGACAAACCATAGTAAGCCCAAGCAAGTTTCAAGTAAATTACTTGTGGAACAACAGAGTGCACCATTTTGGCCTCCGAAAATGGAACATATTCCTTATAAAATGGGCATGCTGTGCAGCTCTCTGACATTTCCAAATGAAACAATAGGACCACTAGAATGGAAAGTCTGCAGGAACAGCAGACAAGGAAAGGAAGTTTAGGTTGAACAAAGGTTTTGTTCATTTTTACAGCCCCTGGAGGAAGACCAGTGCTGTACAGAAGCTGTTAATGATGGGCTGGATTGGATGGCCGAAATCAGTGCCAAGATCTAAATGTGTTTTTACTCCAAACTCCTCCCCAGCTGTCAAGATACCCTGCAAAATTTCTAGCTGGTGTGAACCCCATGGACTTCTGGATCAACACCAAAAAAAAGGGTGGGGGGCAATCCTATCTGTGATTTCACATCACCTTCTCATTGGATAAATGCAATGCACTTGCATGAAATAGCAAATCATTAAGCTTTGTCTGACAAACTTGCAAGTTGCCCTAAACTCTTGGGTTGTAGGAAGGAATTGTGCTCTGCTGAGGGCTTACTCAGGTAACTATGGCAACTCTGCTTCTCTGTTAGGCTTTGAAAGAATTGTCCTTAAGTGAAAACAGCTCCAACTTACCATTGCTGTTTAATAAATAATCTGTCAGTGGAGGAGGATTCAGGTTCAGAGAAGCTGTGCTTCCTTTCAACTAAGCTGGAAAATAGAAAAGTAAAATTCAGCAAAACCATTTTCAGAATTTCCATTACATGACTTTGTTCCTCCAGCATGTAAACAAATCCTTCACACACTCACGGGGCTCAATGGAGAGGTACAGGCTCTGCAACCTGCTCCTCACAGCAGGTAAATGCAGAATTAGAGCTCATGAACTGCTTTTGCTTGTAATCTGTCTATTGTACTTGAAGTCATTTCAAAGCTGTATGTCATCATTTTAGATCTACATGAGCAAAATGAGATGTTTCTTTGTAATAGGCAGTGAGGCAAAGAAAAAGAGAGAAACCTTTTGAAATTTTTCATTCAAGACCGTCGGGGGGGGACATTCAACCTGTGTAATTCTGCGATATGTCAAAGTGCATCGGGGTCAAAAAATAACACTGCACAGTTCCTGAGTGGGAATGATGTTTACAGGCTTTTCTTTTACAAGTTCAGATTCTGCCAGGGACATTACATGAGAACTTACAATTTGTTCTTTATAACTAAGAGCTGTTTTGAATAGTAGCCAGGCAGTCCAGGCCAGGTTCTTCTTTTAGGCTCTGATGCATTAAGGATGGGCCTTGGGGCCCATTATGAGTTTTCTGTCGACTTCAGTCAGGGTTGGGTTACTTGGGCATCTCAGAGGCATAAAGGTGAGTCAACGGCAGACTCACTTCTCCTACCTCTTGCTGCAGTAGAGTGAAGGAGGGATGGCCAAAACAGCAGAGTTCACCCTGCTGCTCTCTGTTCCAGCACACATTTTGTGCTTGACTGTATTGCCTCTCCTTCATGGGACAGAGTGGGCAGCATGATATATTCAGAAGTGTTGTCAGATATATAGAAGAAAGGTTCTGGGGCCAGTCGAGCATCTTCCACAGAGAGGATCTTACAGATACCTAACAGGATCCAAGGTACCTTTCAGATCTAAGCATTTTAAAACCTGCCTCAGCCCAGTCTCCTGACCAGCAAGGACAGCTTTCACCTCACTTGTGATTTCCATTCCCTCTGTCCATGGACATGCTCTCTGAAAGGCAGGCAAAGGCACCGAGGGCCACAGTGTGCCCTTTCTTCCCTCCCTGCCCTCTCACTGTTGAATCCCATCCAAGTTTACCTGCCAATATCCACTGATCTCTGCCAGCATAAACAATGGCCGAGGGCCACAGGGGCTGCAATTCCACTTATGAGAAGAGCAACCATAAGAGATCAGTTTGGTCCAGAAAACATGTGGAAGTGGCCAAAATGGAGGCATGACCAAAGCAAAGCAAACACCTCAGAAATGATACTTGTATGACCCCTCCAAATACTGCAGAACCATGATAGGACCACCTCTGCCTTCCCCGTCTCCACAGCCTGGGTGGAGGGCAGCAGTTCAGACCCTTTGAACATGGTCCCACAGGGATGCAGGGTCCAGCATCCTGAAGGACAGGCATCTGCCTCAGCTCTGTCCATTGGGCACTGAGATACTGAAGCCTTTAGGAGCATCGGGCAGAAATAGGACCTAGTCACCACCAAAGGGCAAGGCAGAGGCAATGCTGTGGACAATGCCAGGATGAGTGAGATGACTGAGGAAATGGAAGGAAGTGTGTTCTCTACTGAAACCCCCAAATTTGGAAGATGGCTTCCAAATTTGTCGTATCTCTGCTTTCTTGGGATCTGCTGGTTCGTGAGCTGAAGATTAAGGCTTGCAGGCTCATAGACACTCTCTGGTTATTGTCTATGAGGCTGGGATGTGAAGTCATTAAAAGTAACTCCTCTTGCCACTACCCAAATAACTCAGTAGGGTTGAATGGCTGTAACCCAGTTTGACCTTTTGTCATTCTGAGTGCTGCTATTATGAGGCTGCAGTTTCATGATTTGTGGAGAGTAAATTCTCCTCCAAACAAAGGCCAAACCAGGGCCAGGGCCTCATACACGTCTCTGGGAGAGCAGGGTGGGGTGGCCATGCCTGAGTTCTCTCAAAGCTGAGGCAGCCCCAAAACCACCATGTTTCTAAGGGGGCCCTGTCACTGGGAATGGCTGAGAACCTTCCACCAGGAGACTCGTCTGGAGTGAAGATTTTTCACTGCAGTCTATCAACATTTGGGCAAAGTGTGCCTTTGTAGGTGAGATGAAGTTTCTACTCCTGATGGAAAAAGGAGAGAGAGGAAAGGGAGAGAGGCTCAGAGCCTAAGAATCCTAACACTTAAATGTCTTAATTAAAGGTAAACTTTTGCTTTGGGCTGGCTGTGGTTAGAGCAGCAGGCAGAGACCTGACAGTACAGGCTAAATAGAGAGAAAAAAAAAGACTCTTTCTTTCTTTCTTCTTCCCACCCCCCCCCAAACATTCGCTTTGGCCTCAATCTGAAATGGCTTTGAAACTGCAGACACCTTCATGTAAATGTTCTTAATATAGGGGAAAAAAAGTCCACTGCGTGACATTTGTAATCCTTCTGATTTAGATGTTTTAATAATGTGGGAGTTTATCTTGGAATATGTGGCTGACCTGGAATTGAAAGTACATCTCTGCCAACGTAAGGCTAGAGCTCAGACAGAAGACTTAAATATAATAGTATAATATGTGTCTGTATGTATATATATACATATACACATATATAGACAATGTCTATATATGTGTATATGTATATAACACATCTTTAAATAATCATAAACTCCCTTTAAAAATTATTTCATCCCAAATTAAAGGTATAGACAGCATCTGATTGGCTCAGACACTATAGACTGGTGCCCCATGATATATTCATTTCCTATTCTGGTGTGGTTAATTGGGTATTTCAATTTAATTACCGCAGTCAATAGCACTTTCAGTTGAGTGTCTTAAGTGTTCACTTAATTTACTGTAGATTTAATAAGGCAGCGGTTGTATGTAAAGCTGTTAACCATCTGGATGGGCTGCAAAGCCCATCTCTTTTCTTGGGTGGCTGGAGTTTGATCCAAGACACACTGATGTCTACAACAGTCTTTCTGTTGACTTCAGGAGCTCAAGACCTAGGCTCCTTGGGGAGCAGGGAGGTGGGCAAATGCATCTGGCTGTGGGCTTCCTGGCTGACCTGTGTGAGGGTGGTTTTTTGAAGTGTTGTTTCTTTTCTGTAGGCAGTCTCATATAGCAGTAATGGCAGGAAGAGCAACTCATGACTCGGGACTTGGTAATTGGGAGCTGATCCTTTTTGGTTAGGATTTTAAGTGAAATTTCAAGAGGCTTCTCACAGCCTGGGTAAGCAGGCGGGTCACACCTAGGAAAATGTAAAATAAACACACCAATTTGACAAACCTCATGCAACTGAATGATCTATTTTACCCCTGTCACAAGGTCTGGCACAGATGTTCATTCTCTCTCCACCTCCTATGAGTCACTAGCTCATGCCGTGGGTCAAGAAATAGGCAGGTCTGCAGATTTTCAGATCACTAACCTACTGGGGAAAAAAAAGAGGCAGCCACTAGATATCAGCATTGCCTCTCGTGATTTCAGGGACTCTCATAAATGGGAGCATGATTTGTTTAGGCAAAGAATGATATAGCACAGGACTATGTAGGATCTGGTCTTTATGGCCTGGGGACCTGGCCATCCTATCTTCCTGCATAGTCCTATCTGATAATCAGGCTTTGGTAAAATTGTAAAATACCATGGTATTGGATGTTTTAGAGATATACTGCTGCCTAATGACGCTGGCAGGTGCCTGAGTGGATTTCCAGGAACAGCTGGGTCAGGAGTGGCCAGACATTATGTGTACCAATAATCCTTACCACAGAGACCATGTGTCGTAGATGGATCAGAAGAACCGAGAAAGAAGAGAGGTTTCTGGGCAGAGAATAAGTAGCCAGATTCCACATCTCTGCCATGGAACAAGCAGAAGGAGAGTGTTTTGGGACATCTTAGAGCAACCCATCAGTGCAGGCCATGGTGACCCCATTGGTTGCCTCTTCCTTCAGTCAATGACTGGGTTTGGCCAGAAACCCCCATTCGTATCCTGCCCATTATATGATGTTGCCCAGACCCAGGGCCATAGCTGGCTGGCTGGCAAGCTGCATGTGACACAGGAGCCCCAAGTTCTTCAGGGCTGTGGGCTCCCATGCTCCCCAAGCTTGTAGTCAGCCTGTGTTTAAAAACAAGCAGTAGGAACGTCAGCAGGCACAGGACTCCAGCACATGAAATCAAGTGGAGAGAAATTCTGCTGCAGAAAGTAGGCAAAAGGCAACTGGAGATGAATAGGCTGCCTGACAGCTGGCAGACATGCAGCCTGTCTGCCATAGATGGTAATATAGGCACTGCAACTATTACGGCTTCTAAAGGCAAAAAAGCAATAAAAAGCTTTAACCTCTGCTACCTAGGAAAACAAACACTGGTTTCAGATGCTGTCGGTGGAGAGGAGCCTTTGTGATGCTTGTGACAGGCAAATGGTAGAGAAAGCTCTGCTGAGTTGTGTTTGAAATTAAGGGCCGGGAGTGCCTGGATTTGTGCTTTATTTGTATTAGTTACACAGCCATTTTAAAAAATTATATTACTGCTGTTATTATAATGATATTGCTATCACTACTGTTATTTTTTTAAACATCAAGAGAGCCTGGACAGCAAGTCTTTATTTCTTATGTGAATGCAAACAGCATTTAGATTTTTGTGGAGATCAGACACCAGACACATTCCTACATTCTTGTCCGATGTTCAATATTTTTCCATGAGTCAAGGAGAACAAGAATGGGCATATTGTGTAAATGCAAAACTCTGCCTTTTTAAACTGACACGATGAATTTCAGCCCTGCCTCTTTGTCTCTCTTCTCTGAGCAGGGGCTTTTCAGCCTGCCAGATTTTGTTACTTACTATCCTTGAAAACAGAGGGAGGGAAAAGTCAGTCCTTGTTAATTCTTTGTCCCAGTTACCTAGCAGTGCTGTATCCTTAAGGACTGCTGATATTTTTTTTATTTTTGCTTTTCTGAGATGGTGAAGAGCTGTGGCTTTCCTGCCAGCTCCATTCCCTCAGTAAAAGCCTGCAACACTAGAGGCAGTTTAAAAAGAAGTGAAGAGTCTGTTGCAATAGGCGTCCAACAAAAGTTCCTGCTGCAATCTGCACTTCCAGTAAATGCTGGTTCATAATCCAGATTTCAGGCTTTGGGGCTGGTTCTTAGTAAAACACTGATACAGGTCAGTGTAGCTGCATCTGTTTACAGCAACAGAAAATTTTGCTCACTGTCGAATTGGGATTCAATACAGATTCACAAACAAGGCCATGTATGCAGACAAATATCAGCATATAAGGGGGCCCTGGAATTTAAGTTTCACTTGGGGAATGTGGCAAAACGCTTTCCCACCTCTGTATTTTCAAGTGTGTGTGAAATGTGCCTGACTGATGACCTTAAGACTGAACTCAACTATACCTGCCAGAGCAACAGCTGCCCTGGAGACTGCTCTGATTTGGTCCAAGTCCCAAGCAAGACTTCATGGCCAGCCTTTCCAAAGGCTTCTCCCAAGTGCAGACCACTATAGACAAAAGTCTGCATGAGAACAAAGATTTTTTTTCTGGACAGAAATATCTTTGATATTTTTTTTTCAGATATTTAATCGGGTATAAAATGCTTATTTCCACTCCATAAATGAGAATAAATATGTATCTACCAAAGCCTGCCTGGTCTAAGTAAAATAAGGAAGCAAAGTTTCACTGATGTGCTTTCATAACCCTGAGTTTTTGGTTGGTTTTTCTGAGAGTGGAAATTTGGCGAGTGCCCTCTGAGCACATTTGACCCAGAGCTTCCTGGGTAAGGCTTGTGAAAGAAAGGGAAGCATATGAAGGGCAAAAGGAACTAATTAGCACCAAGAATGATGTGGTCATTTGTCCAATCTGCTACCTCTGGAGTTTCAAATATAGCAGTTTGCTGTCCAGCCCTTTAACTGTAATGATTTCTGGTCACCATTAATTAGTTCCGTAAAGGTGAAAGATTTCACATTAATTATAAAATAGAAAATTATATTTATCCAGGCTAGTATTTTCAAAAGTATGTTGGGATCCATATTTTGACACCTAAATAGATGTCTGCTTTTCAGAGGCGCTGAATGTGCATTGGTGTCTTTTGGAATCTAGCTGGAAAATGGGGCTCGTTATTAATGTGTTTGACAGTGTCTAAATGCATGAAGAGTATTTTTCAGAAAAATACATAGAGATAAAGTCCTTGTCATGGAACCTTATAATCAAGAAGAGAGAAACAAAGGCTAGCAAAGTCCATTTAAAGGCTTGTGTACCTCAGTGAACTTAAGATCGGGCTTAAGGAAAAGCATAATGTAGCAACTCAGATTCATCTGATGCGGCATCAGTTTGATGGGTCAACCCTTTGATTTATGTCATTTAAAAACTACTGATCTGATGTCTTCCCTGAAGGAATCTGCATAGAAATGGAGACTGACATTTCTCAAGTACATTGTCATTTATTGCTTTCATCTCCTCCTCCTCCCTCATCATATAGATCATTGACTTGGAGATAAGTCAAATTTATGCATTCCCTCCATTTGTTCTACGTTCAAAATTTTCCATTTACTTACCAAGTCTGTCTTAGAAGTGAACAACAAAAGGATGAGTGGCAAGGAACACAAACTGCTGACTAGATGTAAAGAAAAACAGGGGAGCTGGAACAGGGCCCAGAGAGGTTGTGGAGTCTTCATCCTTGGATGTGTTCAACACTTGCCTGGACAATGTCCTGAACAATCTGATGTAACTGTTGGTAGCTCTGCTTTCAGCAGAGCATGTAGTGACAGGACAAGGAGGAATGGCTTCAAGTTGAAAAAGAGCAGGTTTAGATTAGATATTTACTGTGAGGGTGGTGAGGCACCGGAACAGGTTTCCAAAAGAAGCTGTGGATGCCTCATCCCTGGAAGTGTTCATAGCCAGGTTGGATGGAGCTCTGACCAACCTGGTCTAGTGGAAGGTGTCCCTGCCCATGGCAGGGGGGGTTGGAACTAGGTGATCTCTAAGGTCCCTTCCAGCTGTAGCCATTCCCTGATTCAATGATTCTATGTCCAGAGGTCCCTTCATATCTCTGTCATTTTATCCTAAAGGTCTTCTAAGGAACTCTCCACTAAGGCCTTTGCCACAATACTTTCACTTTCTTTCTGTGAGTAACATGGTAAATGAACAAGTAGCAAGTGAACTCTATGTGTTAGTGGTCTGCAGAGATGGAGTTTAAGAAATGTGGCTACAGAGCTATACAACTGCAGAGGGTTTCCACTGCATTACTCTTGGTGGGAACTGACTCTAAGTGCCTGAACTCCCTTACCCAAGTCAGCAGACCAGTTGAACAGTTCTGCTTCTGGCCACACCTGGGGCATCATTGATGTGTAGGCTACAAAAGTGATGTAGCACTGATGGAACAAATCTCGGTTGTAGTTGAGAGATCCTTAGAGTCTTTGGCTGTGCCAAGAAATTCTGTTTCTTGGGATGGTTGTGGTACCTGTGTCCATTCTTGTAGGAATGTGTCCCTTTGTCACAGTGTGTTATGTCAGGAAAGAGACACTATTCCACTCAGTTATTGCCAAATAAAGAATTTTCTCATTTTGAATTTTCAAAGCCAGCGATCACAGTTGACTCTAGAAACAAACTCAAGGCTGCTGTGGAGGAAAATATGACTTTGAGAAAGGCTTTTATATTTGAGAGGCCTAGAACTACTACTTTTTCAGTGTCGTTTCTATTCACATAAGTCAACTCAACAAGTGATCCATAGGAAAATAAGGCATATAGGATGCATCGGTTGTAATGAATCCATTTGTGTCCCTTTCACTGAAAACTGTCATAGGGGCCAAAAATACCTGAAAGTTTTGTGGTGACCCTTTGTTATTTACTACCATAGCTGGTGGGGATGGGCTGCTGACCAGGACTACCAGGAGCATCTTCATCAGCTATTTAGCACCCCGCTGTGTCTCATAAGATTCAGCAATGAGTCTAGGATCCCCTTGAAGAAAGCTGTAGGCAGGATGAAGGCATCCAGTACAAAGGCTCCCAGGAGACTGGATGGCTGCAGGGGCATGAGCGTCTGCAGCAGGGGATTGCATCGACAGTCTTAGTCACTGGCATTGCTGCTCCAAGCCACAAACCACGATGTGTGCTCAGCAGTAGGGCTGTGCCTTGGAGGGACAGGATAAAGGAGCTGAAGGGCTGCAGTGTACAAATGACATCACCTCATCCCTGGGAAGGTTTGCAAGTCCTGCCTAGGTGTGGTCTCCTTGAACCTCTTTTGCCAAAGCAAATCTTTTTACAAAAGCCTGGCTTTTGCTATATGCAATATTCTCTTTGCTAACCAGAGAGAAAAAGAACAACAGAAAACTTATTTTCACTTTATTCAAAGATGTCTCCATGCATTTGACTTGTGTACTTGTGCGAACATCCTCTCATCCTTTTGTGCAAATTCATCCTCTCTCCTCTTGTTGTCATTTCTCACATTTCTTTTAAGCATGATCTTGTGAGCTTTTCAGTACCTGAATTGGGGGGATTTTTTCATATCATAGGTGCCTTTTTCTTACCCTGGACTGCTCCTGGTCCCCTCTATTCCCACTGACCTTTTCCACCTCCTGGAGCATTCCTTCCTGGGTGAGTGCTTGTTTCTACTCCGCCTCTCTAGCCATTTTCTTGGATTTGGATACTCTCAACCTTCTCATCAAGATGGTACAAAAGAAAGACCAAATGATGAAAAATCACCTGAACATGTGCTATTCCAAGACAACAAAGCATTTAGGGTTCCTGTAACCTGCTAATGATCTTCCATAATGATTATAATTCCAAATTGATCTTCCATATTTCATATTTCATCATCTTCTAGATACTGGTCAAATGAATTCCATTTTTACAGTTTTCTTCCAGACTCGTGTCTTTCTCAACCCTGTGGCATCTCATCGATAGCAATGACAAATATATCAGGGGAAGATACACAACCACCTTGATAGGCCTGCGAAAACCACTACTCCTCCCCTTGCCTCTTTTTCCCCTGCCCACTGACAAGTGCCACCAGTTCCCATGAACCATAGACCAGTTTGAACCATGATGTTTAATATTTTTCATCCCCTTCTACATATGCTATCATCACCTTTCATAAGTCAGCATCTTCTCATTTCCAAACAAACATTAAGTCCCTCTTTAGATCTTGCTGAGCTCTGAATCTCTCATGCAGTTCCTCAGGCTCTATCCACTTTGGATGAAAAAGTGTATAATTTCACTGGGATTAAATTTACTGCAGATCAAGCTTGTTAAATAATCTCTCGATCTGCAGTTAATCAGTTAGAGTCTTATTATATAAACTTTCATCATTTTCTCTTTTATTTGTCCCTTCTATTGTCCATTCTCTTCATAGGGGTATCTTCAAAGCTTTTAAATTGTTGTTTCAAAATCCTCCAAAGCCCTCTAAATCTTTGCCTGTTCTGCTCATATCGGTCAAACTCTTGGTGGGTTGCATTTGGCCTGTCCTGACACTGCATGTTTAAGCTGAAGGTTTTGAAAATGGCTCTTAAGTACTGCTGTTACTTTATGTCCTTAATGGGATGAACGCGCATGATGGGGAGAGGCAGGGTGAAGATGCTAATACAGGTCAAACTCAGCCATCAGGCAAGTGCAACAACCTTGTTAGAGACATTCTCTTACCACAGGTCTGAATTTGATCCTAAATATCACTTTTTCACTGAAGTTTTTGGCAGAGGATCAGGACTCCTTCCTTCTAACAAGAAGCCATTTTGCCAGTTGCTCATTAATAGCATTAGCTGGTGCATGATGGAAGGGCAGTTCTCATTGGCGTGGGCCCTCCTTGTCCTGGCTGATAGAGTGATGCTGGAAGCATGACTGGGTAATATGCTGAAGGGATCTTTCTTTTCCAATTGACAAGTGATGACTGTATCTCCTATGAGCTGTAACTTGCCCTGCAGAAGACCTCAAGGCCAAATAGTTGGCTTGAGCATCCTGTGTGATTTGCAGGAAGAGAGAAACAGTCTAAGTATTTCCTTATTTTCCAAGGCTTGATAGATGGCTACTGTCTTCCTGCAGTGATTGACCTTTTGATACAGAGTGTTGCAGAGGAGATAGGTGCTTAGACAGGTAATAAAAGCCCACATGTGGGCATGGATATCTGCCTTAATGAGCCTACAAAACCTTCACACAGACAGTTTGGGAGCAACAATGAGCAGAATACCAGGACCAGGCTGCTCTCAGCAGTCTTTCCTTAGGTGAAGTCTGCTGTGCTATTGATCTCTAAAAGGCAAATCAAATAACAGCAGTCACATTTTTAAGGATTAGGAGCTTCCTGTGCAAGACAGTATGTGTTTTTAATACTTTAAGCTGACTTATGAAACTGGTAAACAATGTGGAGGGTGGTGTTGGATGACCTCTTTTACATGCCTGATCATCCTGTCAGCATTTATAATGCATTTGATATTTCCTTCTCATCAGAATAGGATCAGTTAAGCAGTTATATTTCCCAGACCTCAGATTGCATTAGGCTTTGTTTCACATTTCACAGTAATAAACGTTGACATAAATGTCTATAGATTTCACACAAAGTGTTAATTTATTCGTGGTTGAAAAGGATCATTAAAAAAACCAAACAAAAAAACACACAACAGAAAAGACTTCTCCAGAAGACAATACACAGCTTGCAAGATAAGAAATGCAGATCTTTCATGCCTATTTGTTTTGCACACAGTAATGACTGCTACATTCTGATTAGCAATCTTGACCTAGTTAAAGTGCTATTATTTTTCTGTGTTCCTATTCTTCTGAAAGGCTGTGACTAGACATGATATTTTATAATCCATCAGATGTAAAATCTGCATAAAAAAATATAATTATTGTGCTTCAGCAGCTTGGACCAGAGCCCTGACGTTATGTTTATAGGCAGTACACAGTGAATAATATGGATGCATTTTTAGGTTGGTATGTTCAGTTGGCAAGATACATAATTTTTCCATAAGTGAAGGTAAATTGTGGGATTTCTAACATGCTGATTACTATTCTAGCCTTTTTCCAGATAATGAGAATTAAGTGGATACTTGTCAGCCAAGGAACATCCTTATTTATTACTACAAATTCAGTTTTAGTGGCACTTATTACAGTAAGCAGGGAGGAAAACTTGTGTTGCCTCTCAGTCAGCATTATTATTGCTGGTGGTGCTTACACCCAAGGATCGACCTGACTCAGGACACCACTTCAAGAGGCCTGTATAGGCACCAAATCTCTGCCCAAACTGCTTATGATAAGAAGGACAGGGATGGGCCTTGGGAAGGTTTGGGATGTGTAGAGCAAAATTCTCACGGCAGTAAACCTTGCTTCTGGTCATCCAAGTGGTCTCAGGAACTGATTAGCTAAATAGGAAAGGAGTGAGGCAGGGTGGAGGTGTGCTGTCTCAAGTGCCCTGCACTCACCTACAGTGTGGGGCTGAAGGCACCTGTGCCTCCTCATCCTCACTGCTCAGAGAGAACAGTGGGTCCCCTTCCTGTGAACACAGAGGGGGTGGCAGGAGGCACCTGGAGCTGAGCCTGTGCAAACCAGATTGGAGAGAGAAACAGCATCTGCTACTCTTGCACAGGTCTTTGCACCCATGGAGGGACCACCTTGACCTGGCCATGGTGCTGTGTGGTGCTGTGAGGACACACCAGCTTTCAGGACTGTCCCCCAGTGTGTGCTGTGCCCAAAGCCTCCTTTTTGTCACTCAGTCTGACATGAAAAATTAATGTTGCTTCCCAGATCCAGCATCATCCAGCAGATTGGACTTTCTGAATTTGGAGTGCTAAAATCTCTCTGAAGACAACTGTCATGCCTGCATCCTCAGCCATGTCAGGTAGATGCTGCAAATGAAGACAAAAGATTAAAAATAAATATACTCATGCTGGGCAGAGAAAGTGCAAGCAGAAGAGGTTCTCAGAAGAGAACCATGCTATTGAGATCTTCAGGAGAGATGTCAGGGTGAACCTGATGCCCCGGGGTGTGAGCCAGAGCCACCAGATTTTGAGAGATATGTAGAAATAGAGGCAATGGGAGCCCTCCTGAGTCTGTAGTCAGAAACGGGCCTTGAGGATGCATGTGTGATTGTGGCATTAGGACCTGTGATGGCCCCAGAGGTGGCATCTCAGGACAGTGGCCTCTCCTTGTCCTTGTGTCAGCCCCAGGGTGCCTCTGTGGCTTTGCAGCTGGCCACAGTGTGAGTCACCACAACCATCCTGTTGTCCTATTGTGTCTGGCTGAAGGGGTAAGAAAACAAGGACACCTGGTCCTCCTGCACACTGGGATGCCTGCAACAGGGAGGCTCTGCTCTGGTGAGCCCCAGTCCCTGCCTGCAGAGCCACTCACCAGCTTGGCACAGCCACAGACACTGCAGAGGTGACACTGCAGAAGTCTGGCAGCAAACATTGCAAACCACTATTTTGAAAATGAGAGTTACTGTCATTCAGGATCAGGCTCTAAGCCCCAGGAGTGGCTTGCTGGGTCAAACCCTGCAATGCAAAGGTGCTTTCACAAGATAAATAAGAAGTAGCATTCAGCATGTTTTCCTCCTTTGGAATGAATTTTTTTTTGGCCTCTTTTCCTTGTTTGAATATTTTTCTTATTTTTCCTGTAATTCCTTTTCCCTTTTACCTCCCCAGATACGTGAAGGATTTTGTTTACAGTGCAGCCATAGATACAGTCAGCACATATTGTGAGAAACTCTAGGTAGTTCAAAAGGGACCTTTTAAAATAGATTTTTCTGCTGCTTCTATGTTAAAAGCATAAAATCTAAAGCTGGGGGTTTTTTTAACATCAGAAGTATCACTCCCCACGAATCGCTAATGCTGCCACACTGCCTGGTCCATAAACGTGGCAATCGCATGGGGTTCCAGTTAGTAGCATCTTATGAGTTTTGTCCTGATTGTTCAATCACACGAGCTAAGAAAGCTGCAAACCTTAGTCGGAAATTGTGAGAGTCGGAGAACAAAGGTGGTAGGAATCTTCTTTTTATGTATTCAGCTAGTAAGGATTACTGGGGACCTAAAACTATAATGCTCTGGTATTTTCTCTGTATGTTACGTGGGACATTTCGGTGTTTTGGTCCATTCTTAAGTGTCCGGCTGTAAACATTTTGAGGTGACAGTCAGATGTGTTACTAACATTTGCACTGGGAATTTTATTTTTTTTTTGAGATCTGCAGGCACTATGAAGGTACTCGGGCAAGTCAGAGGGACCAGCTTGTTTTTCACTTGTCCTGAGAACTGTGAAGCTCCAGGTGCTGGATGGTTAACCTAGGACTTCTGTCAAGCACTGTGCTTCTACACAGTGTTAAATAAGATAAAAAGAAAATTCTAAAGGAAGTCCAATTGCAGAAGCTGTATAGAGTGCGCAAAAAAATAAGACTTTCATTGAAAGTGAAACCAGATAGACTGTGCAATTTCCTGCTGACACAGACAATTCTTTTCTTAGCCATATCGAACAGACCCTGTGGAAAGGAATGCAAGGTGAATTCACATGAGTAATGTCAGAATTGTATCAAATATGTGATAAAAATATTGTTAAATATGTATATTTTGTACAAAACAATCTCTAAAATTTCTCATTGACAATTTGTGCTTTTAAATCAAAAAATCATTTGTTTCCATTTTTTGAAAAAAATTTAAGACAGAAAAAAATAATCAATTTTCAGCAAAATCCTCTAGTTTTACATTTAGTAAAAAATTTCAACCAAAAGAAAGGTGAAACAATTTTTTTTTCCCAAAAGAGGAATTATTTGTTACCAGGATTTGATGCACCCTAGGTATTAGCTCGGTAGATCTCCTGCTGATTTGGCCTGGTGTCAAGGAGCATTAGAGAAGAAGCTGCGTCTCTTAAATCCCTTTAAGACTCAGAATAAGTTATAAATATAAAACTTATAAATATTATATATGTCCCTCTGCACAGGATGTGGTGTCATACTGGCTCATTTAGACCAAGTCATCTCCAGAGTTTTGCCCTCCGCTGTTAACGTCCCCAAGCCATTTGGCCACTAACAGTGCTGGGCTGTCTCACAGACATGATCTCCAGAGGCTCAGCCTGTGCAGTTTTAACTTCAGAAGACCAATCATCCAGCACTGCCTCGCTGTAAGTGTGTGAACACACACTGACTCACCAGAGCCTGCTCAGCAAAAGGTCTCACAATAACACAGGCTGCCAGGAAATGCCTGTACTCTGTGATGGTTCATCCAGTGCTACACAACGACCTGTGGGATGGAGCTGGGTATGGAGGGCTTTGTCCTCTCCCACTTACTGTCATGTCACTTGTTTCCCATCACAGAGCCCTTCAGTATTATGCAGTTTAAGCAGTTTGAGATGTGTAATCGCAAGCCTGTTTGATCGGAGGAATGTGTCTCTATGTGTGTTATAGGAACTTTTGCTTTACATTTACTGACCCAAATCAATCCTGGCTTGCAGATTGGAAGAGATGGAGCCTGAAATCTGGCAAGTTCTCTTTTTTTTGTCCTCCTGAAGAGTCTGTGCTTCGCTTGGGGAAAAAGGGCTTGAGTAGTGATTTCCAATTGGTAGTTAAAAAATGTGATTGTTAGAAAACTGCAAAGATTTGAGTGATGGAACCATGGTCCACTCCCTTCTGGGAAAAAAAAAAACAAAGCACATGTAATACTGGGGCAGCAGTGTCCCTTTGAAGGCAGAGTTCAAATGAAGTAGTGAGACGGAGAGGCTTGTGATGGACAGTGCTTGTCTCACTGAACAAACACAGACCAGTCCCCTGCAAACCCCTCGATATATAATTGGCAACAGCTCACTGCAAGGAGGCACAGGAGGCTTCATCCCTGTGGGCTGCTCACATCCTTCCCATGCCCTTGCTCTCCATATCCTGAACTCATGGGGGATGTGAAATCAGGACCTTTTTAGCAGCATCAATGAAGTCCCCTGAGACTCCCTTGCACCTTGCAGCCTTGCTCACTCTTATTTTTACTTTAATGTGGGAACATCTGTAGAACACGTTGTTGTCAACATTCCAAGGGCTATGTTCAAGGTTTTGAGGAGACGTGATAAGTTAGCACTTGTGATTTCTTCTTTACAAATATGCAGTGCCCCTTTTGGGAGGCACTTCAGCAGAGCAGATGTCATGAAACCAGGAGTCCTCCAGCCCATGTCGAGGGAGGGAGTGTTTGGTTAAGGGATGTGTCTGGGGACCATGGAGCTCTGCCTGGCTCTGCTGCTGACTTGTGGGTGGCAAACCACTTCCCAGCTCAGCCCTATCTGCTCACCCAGTTCACCTTCTATCTGCTAGAACCTACTTCAAATGCAGGAGAAAAGCAGCTGCTATTCAAAGCCCAATGTAACATCTGCATTTTTACATGTATGAGAAAGCCTGGTGCAGGTGCCCTGAAAATGTAGAGACTTTTTAAACAGCTCCCTCTGCTTCAAAATGTCAAGCAAACTGGTATTATCTCAGAAAGTCATATTAACCACATAAAGCGTATACATATGCAGAGAATATATTTTTCATTATCTGTTCAGTCTTTCTGTCAGCAACAAATCTGAAAGCAAAATGTGCTGCCAAGTCATGTATTCTGATGACCTGGGAACTTCCCCATTTCCCAGGAAGATGAATTTGGGGGCACAGGAATGATTTCTAATAAACACACCGACAACAAAGATGATGGTAAAAGGAAGTGCAGCTGACCTTTTTTTTTTTTTCCAAAGGAAAGTACAGTGACTCATGTGTCAGAAAGACATGCTAACCAAAGACAGCCTGTGCCTTTTGCAATGACCACACAAACCTCTCCCCCCTGAGGGACACCTAGTGACAATTAGTTACTCTTGAAGGAACATGGTCTGTACAAATAGACACCAACATGTCTGTCCTTACAAAATGAAAATGTGAATCTGTGATTCAAAAGCTATTCTGGAAACTTAACTTGAGATATGAGATGAAATTTTCAATGTCAGAGAGAGAAATTACAAACTTTATTTTAAGGGCTAAATTCAGTGACCTTCTGATGCAATGGAAGGATAGGTGGATATGGAGGTAATATGTATTTCTCAGTTGACCTCTTTTCAAGCAACTCATTGGTATTTGCATCAGAATAAAACTGTTCGCATCTGGAGTTATCTGGGAAGAGCTTTTACCTATAGATAAGCCTGGATCTGAGGGTCATAGAGGCCACAACAGAGTATTATGTGTCCATGGACTTCTGTACATGAAACAGTATGATGCAAATAATGTGACTGGGAGATCTCATAAATCATCCTCCCTGATTTAACTGGAAAATTAGAGTTCTGAGTTGTCTCTGCCCATCACAGCCTCCCAAGGTATCACAGTTTGTACAGGCACCATTTTCTCACTGGCACACACAGGTATTTGTCAGATGTCATTGTCTGATGTCTCCTGGGTCATTGCATTTCTACCCAGGTGCAGAAAGGTAGAAGATGAGCCACGTTTCACTGCTTAGTTTCCTGGCACTGCTAACGGCTGGAGCAGTGACACCGTGCACTGAGCGAGGGCTGCGCGCGCGCAACTGCGTGTGTGTGAGTGTGTGTGTGTGTCTGCTGCTCACACATGTGACCCCTTTGATCATAGAATCATAGAACCATTAAGGTTAGAAAAGACCTCTACAATCAAAAGTGGAGAGCTAAATATAGGACAGCTGCCCTTTTTAAAGTAATCTGTTCTTTTATGAATGATGTTCAACTCTTCTTGATGGCATCAGCATCTTATTAGAGGACATATGCACCAAGTCCAAACTTTTCAGCTCATGGGATTGACATCTCTGTTTTCTGTGTGTGGAGTGGGAATTTGTGTATACAACCACAGCAGATGAGAGTAAATCAGGTAGACAGAGCCATGAACCTCTTTTCCTTCGGTAGGCCCACAGGGCTAGTGAGCAAATTAAAGTATTGCTGTAAATATCCAAGAAAAAGGAAAGAGTTACAGGTGTCAGAGCAGTGTTATGTGTGTTTTATGGCAGATGTTTCAGAACAAAAAATAATTAGGGCTTAATGTATTAATATACATCTCTGGGAAATAATCCATCATGGGGAGGGGAAGAGGGTCTGTGATCAACAAGAGGCAGCAGTGCTTGAAAGATGCTGGTGGCAGGGGTGGTGATGGCAGGGAGATTCATCGCTTAGAGCATATTTTCCTACAGTTCTGCAGTTTCATTGACTGAAAAAGCCAGGAGAAGCTTTATGAGCTAAGCAATACTTACTTGCCTGTTGCCTTTCAAGCAATTGGACTATGGACTATTCAGTGTTATGTAATGATTATTCTTTTTGTCTCTGCTTCTTTCAGCTCCAAGGCTCCTTGAAGAGAAAGTTGGTGGTTAATCTGTCACCTGTCAACAACAAGAGGCCCAATGGTGTTTCAGAGAGCTCTTTCCTTGACATTAAGAGGATAAGAGTGGGTGACAATATTGCAGTGGGACAAGGTGGACAACATGTTAACAATTGCCAAAGCCAGTCAATGTCAGGAACTATGACTGTGGGGCAAGGATCACAAAGAAAAGCCAGCAGCCTAACAAACAATACACATGCTAGTGGGAATGGCATGTTTAACATGACTTTGAAAGAGGTAAAGAAAGAACCAGGAGAAACAATGTCCTGCAGCAAACACTTAGACGGCCAGACATCCCATGAGACCATGTTCCCTAACAGATATGGGGAAGACTCCTGGGACCAAATGATGGATCTTGAGCTTCAGGAACTGTTTAATGAATTGACTAATATATCAGTGCCACCAATGAGTGATCTTGAGCTAGAGAATATGATAAATGCCACGATAAAACAAGACGAGCCATTCAACATTGACCTTGGGCAGCAGAGCCAGAGGGGCCCTGTGAGATCTCTGCAGATGGATAAGATGGTGATAAAAAGTGAATATGCACCAGGCATGAATCAGGCTCCTGTGGGCTCCCCACAGATGAGGCCTTCTTCTACAGGTTCAGCCTTCACTATGGCCACCACTGCCATGTCCACCTCTTCACCCATCCCCTCGGTGCCTCAGAATCAAACACAGGTATCACAGGTTTCTTCTGCGTCCAGTCGGCCATTGCCCAACTGGCAAGAGGTGTCTCATGCACAGCAGCTCAAACAGATCGCAGCCAACCGGCAGCAGCATGCCTTGATTCAGCAGCAACAGCAGCAGCAGAACCAGACAGCCAACTGGTCCACGCTGTCTCCATCAGGACCTTCCCCTGGACCCTTTGTGCAAGAGAAAATCCCCAGTCCTTCTTTTCGCCAGCAGCAGTTCAGCCCACAAAGCTCAGCAATTCTTGGGGTACCAGTGAATGGAAACCAGTCAAAAGGGATGAACAGCTATGTTTATAAACCAACCACTCCCCAGAGCAATCCAATGGATATAATCATGCAACAAAAGCCTCAGGACCTCAACAGGAACTTTATTAACAGCTCTCAGCCACCTCTAGAGCAACATCATGGCAACACAAAGCCTTTGTTTCACTTTAACTCAGAGCAAACAAACCAGCAGATGCCTTCAGTTTTGGGTTCCCAAAACAAGCCTGCCCTTCTGCACTACACCCAGCAGGCACAGGGTTCAACTTCCATGCAACAGCCACAGCAACAGCAGCAGCAACAACAACAGCCACAGTCACAACCTGCTCAACCTCTCCCAAACCAGTCTCTTCAGAGGCCGCCTAATGTAACCCTAGCAATGCAGCAAAAAATGATGCTTCAGAAAATGCAGCAAAGCCAGCAAATCTCAGGTTTGCAGTATCCAGTCTCTCAGCAGCATAGACAGGTAAGGCAAACAAATTCCTCCGTATTTGTTACAGAATCATTCTGATCCAACTAGTAAAAGGCTTTCCCAGCCTGGCCTCATTCCTCCAAGAGATGTTAATGACCCTCTCAGCACACACTTCTGCCCAGCTGGTGATGGCACGTTTAGCACCTATTTAGCACGTTTAGCACCTATTCTAAACATGAATGCATGTTTAGAAAAATTTCAAGAAACACATGCTTAGTGCAATGGAATGAATGTGTCAGTGCTATATATTATGTAGATACCTGTCAGAAAGGTGAGATAGTAGGGCAGATGCAAGCTTATTTTGGACTCCTATCTACGTTTTCTAGCTTACAAAAATTTAGGCTCTTTTGAAAGTCAAAATTTTAATGAATTCCCATGTTATCTTAGTAATGTATTTTACAATGTTAATTTTTATACCATCATTTTTCTCAGGGAGGCAGGGTCAGAAAATTCTGGGTTTAGATATATTTTGACTGATATGACAAAAAATATTGTTTGCACATTTGCTATCTGTTTGGCAAAGAAAATCAGACTTATCTGTGAGCTTTATAAATGCCCATCACAGTTCTGGGAATATTCTGTGGATAAAATACATGCTTAGATATGAAGGAGAAGGTTGCCACAGAAATGTCTACAATTATATACCATGTGGCCAGCTCCCACTGTGTTATCATAAGACAGTGATCTGACAAAATCTGCTTTTATAGCTTAGTTATGCTATGCCAAGTCCCTGTACACCCAAGTCTCAGATCCCAAGCTTCAGACCTGCCAATCAAAGTTAGAATGTGCAATCTCACTGTACTCCAGAATCTAGAAACCAGATGCAAAACAAGTAAAACATATTTGACCTTGGGACATTTAAGCAACTCTGAGCAGTTTCAGTGGGACTTTGGCTCAACACATTTGAAGATATGAAATCAGAATATAGGTGTGGAGATCATCTGTGGATGTAAAAACAGCTATTTCAGAAACTACTGAAAAATGAAAGCCTGTGTTTTCCGTGGAGTCCGAGAGAAGTAACACTGTGAATTAATCATTCAGAACTGGAGTTTCTTCACCAAACTGTTTGGGTGAACAGCCTGTTTTAAAAAGAGTAAATATAGTTGTATGCCTGCACACCTTTCTACTTTTAATTCTTTTAAATTTCCTGACCAAATAACCATGATTTTCTCCAACAGAAAATCCCTTAGCAAGAGGTACCAGGTGAAACCTATGGCTAGGTTTGAGAAGTTGCTTTGTTGAAAGATGCTGGAGAATGAGTGTTGGCAGGATGCAAGCACAGTTTTGTTGGTTTGTGGGAGCTGGCTGTTCTTCCTGGGCTACTGTGTGCTCTCTTCTTAGGTGCATTTCCCCATTCTCTTAATGGACTGGCGGGCAGATGAATTTTAACAGTTCCTTCATTCAGCCATGATGAACCTTCCAGCAATCTGTCAGCACAGGGGAGACAGGCAGAACTTCTGCAAACACTACTGTTTTCTGAAAAAAATTGCAAGGTCACATTCTGGAAAGAAATAAAAACATTGAGAGCAACTCTGCTTGAGGCAATGTTAGCTCCTTGCTCTGTGTCCTCTTAGGCTGCTGCTCAGGGAGGCCAGCCAACTAGATGGGACTTGGCACCTTGGCCCTAGTAGTACTTGCAAGATTTACCATGAGTGTAGCAGGACCTCTCACCTGTGCAGCCATGAGATCTTTTGGCTTAGGAAACTTGTCCTAAGTGAACTTTGCTGAGTGCCAAACTTTAGATATTACACCGAGGAAGGAGTTTTGCCTGTCATCACAGACTTCTGCAAACTAATTTTCTGAAGTTTCTTGTCATCTGACCACTTTACACAGTTGTGTCTGCAGGATGTGGCTACCTGACCCACAGCACATCTGAGAAGCTTGAAAGCTTTGTAGACACACATTACAGGGCCTTTGCAGCAAGAACACTGTTTTTTCTATGCTCTAGAGAGATAACTGGATTTTTTTTTTAGAGATCTTTAGCAGTTTTTCCAAAGTGCTGATGAAGTTCAGAAAATCAATTAGGTCTCTCTCAGCAGAGTATTTTGTAGCTGCTGGAACAAAATTTAGAAATACAATTGGTCTGTAAATTACAGAGTTTTTGAAAAGTTTGACCATAACTGTTTACCTGCAGTATTTATGAGTTCTGTGGACTCCTTTAGTGCCTGCCTGCACATCTGCAAGAGCCCACCAACCCCTTGGTCAGGGCCCACTTCTCCCATAAGTCTGAATATTAAATCAGAGGCAGAGGAGGCACCTCTAGTATTATCTTCCAATAAAGATAACAAAGGTCAAAGCAGCCTTGTGGGTTGACTGCTACTGATTTTAGCAATGGGGACATCAGCTCATTTAGGCTGCACGGTCTGCTTTCCTGAAGGATCATCTCCCACTTCGGAGGATTCCTACACATCATTAACAGTAATGCACAATTAATTATCAGCATTTACTAATTAACTTCATGATTAATATTTATTTTACTGATGGTCTATTTCTTCATGAGGAATCAAGGTTTGATTCTTCTTGGCATGATTCAGCTCCTCCTCAGATCATTGTCATCATCATCATGGCTAGGCTTCGCGAACGAAGATTTAGGGGAGATCATTGTAGTTGGGCGCTGTAAGGACCATCTCAGAACTTGCTGGAATGTTTTGTAGCTGGTAATGTGAGTGTATGTTCATAAAGGGCTGCTGTGACATTGCCATCAGATATCACTGACTAAAACTCTATAAGTTCACATTTTTAGAGAACCAGCTCATCCTCTGGGTTTTTACTCCCCAAGCTTTAAGATCCCCAAAACCCATTTGAACTTGGCTTTATCAGTCCAAGCTGGCTAACTGGAAATGTAAGGCTTACAATCTCTCTGCTTGTCATATTCCCTTTGTGTCAAATTGAAAGAAACTTACAGTGGGATTTGCTAATTAGATGTCTTTTGCCTCTAGGGAAAAGTCATAAAAATGATGGAAACCATCTTGGTTTCCTGGAAGATTGATCTGAATGAAGGGGTTTTTTGCCTCTCTCTTTTATTCTCCTTTGTTATGGGAAAGATTCCTTTGCATTGTCTATTAGAATGCAATATACACATAGTCATGAAAAATCTCATAGAAATTCAACACTCTCTTTGTTTAGGGAATAATTAGAAGCTCCAAATTCTACACAGGTATAATCAGGTTTGCAATACTTATACAGAACCTGAGCTGAAAATCTGTAACTAGGCTTGGGTAGAAGTTTGAAGTCTAGCTTTCCCCTTGTGAGGAAATTTAGTCCAGTCAGTGAAGAATGCTTCGAAGTAAGACTTAAGGTTTTTGAATGAAAAATTCAATGTTTTTAACTAGTCTAAGAAATTCCGCTCACATTTTTGAAAGCTTTTGATAAGACATAAGACTGGCTACTTATGAAGAATTTACAAAGAGAGCTAGGTCATGCAGGAAAAAAATTAGGGAAAGAAAAGTGGAATTTGAAGTTAATTTGGCTAATTCAGTTAGGGATAACAAAAATTCCTTTTATAAATACATTAATAGCAAAAGGAGGGGCAAGGAAAACCTCAATTCTCTGTTGGACTTGGAGGGAAATATAGTTAACAAAGATGAGGAGAAGGCTGAGGTACTTAACACCTACTTTGCCTCAGTTTTTAGCAGTAAGACAGGTGGCCCTCAGGACAACTGGCCTCTAGAGCAGATAGACAGAGACAGAGAGCTGAATAGCCCTCCTGTATTCCAGGAGGATGTAGTTAGCAACTTACTGAGCCAGCTGGATCCTAACAAGTCTATGGGACCAGACGGGATCCATCCCAGGGTGATGAGGGAGCTGGCAGAAGAGCTTGCCAAACCGCTCTCCATCATCTTCCAACAGTCCTGGCTCTCTGGGAAGGTCCCAGATGATTGGAGGTTGGCGAATGTCACCCCAATCCACAAAAAAGGCTGCAAGCAGGACCCTGGCAACTACAGGCCTGTCAGCCTGACCTCGGTGCCTGGCAGGGTTATGGAGCAGATCATCCTGAGTGCAATCACACAGCACCTTCAGGATGGACAAGGGATTAGACCCAGCCAGCACGGGTTAGGAGGGGCAGGTCCTGTCTGACCAACCTGATCTCTTTTTACGATCAGGTGACCCACCTGGTGGATGAGGGGAAGGCTGTGGATGTGGTCTATCTAGACTTCAGCAAGGCCTTTGACACTGTCTCCCATAATATACTCCTGGAAAAGCTGGTAGCCCATGGCTTGGACAAGTGTACCCTCTCCTGGATTAGGAGCTGGCTGGAGGGTCGGGCCCAGAGAGTGCTGGTGAATGGAGCTGCATCCAGCTGGCAGCCGGTCACCAGTGGTGTTCCCCAGGGGTCTGTGTTGGGTCCAGTCCTGTTTAACATCTTTATTGATGATTTAGATGAGGGGATTGAGTCCATCATCAGCAAATTTGCTGATGACACCAAACTGGGAGGGAGTGTCGACCTGCTGGAAGGCAGGAGGGCTCTGCAGAGGGATCTGGATAGACTTGAGAGATGGGCTGATTCCAATGGGATGAAGTTCAATAAAGCCAAGTGTCGGGTCCTGCACTTTGGCCACAACAACCCCCTGCAGCGCTACAGGCTGGGCACAGAGTGGCTGGAAAGCAGCCAGGCAGAAAGGGACCTGGGGGTACTAATTGACAGGAAGCTCAACATGAGCCAACAGTATGCCCAGGTGGCCAAGAAGGCCAATGGGATCTTGTCCTGTATCAAAAATAGCGTGGCCAGCAGGACCAGGGAAGTGATCCTTCCCCTGTACTCTGCGTTGATGAGGCCACACCTTGAGTATTGTGTTCAGTTCTGGACCCCTCAGTTCAGAAAGGATGTTGAGGTGCTGGAGCGGGTCCAGAGAAGAGCAACAAGGCTGGTGAAGGGACTGGAGCATAAGTCCTATGGGGAGAGGCTGAGGGAGCTGGGGTTGTTTAGCCTGGAGAAGAGAAGGCTCAGAGGTGACCTCATCACCGTCTATAACTACCTGAAGGGAAGTTCTAGCCAGGTGGGGGTTGGTCTCTTCTCTCAGGCACTCAGCAATAGGACAAGGGGGCACGGGCTTAAGCTCCGCCAGGGGAAATTTAAGTTGGATATCAGGAGAAAATTCTTTACAGAGAGAGTAATCAGGCATTGGAATGGGCTGCCCGGAGAGGTGGTGGATTCACCATCCCTGGAGATTTTTAAACGCAGATTGGACGTGGCACTGAGTGCCATGATCTAGTAAATGGACTGGATTTGGACTCGATGATCTCGGAGGTCTTTTCCAACCCAATCGATTCTATGATTCTATGACTTGTTCAATAAGATCCATTAGTTTTTTGTGAAGAAGTCAAAAAAAAAAAAAAAAGAAAAAGAGCTGAATTTTTCTCCAATTGTTTTTATTCAACTTCATTTGCTCAAGGGAAGGGAGAATAGAAGGCTGAGCTCATGAGAACGGTAACCCTAACGGAACAAGGCCACTCCATCTGCTACGCGTGGGTGTGTCCTATTTAGTCTTGGCTTTGGAGACAGGGATAACGCGAGAGATCGTGAGAGCTTCACCCCCCACTTTACGTGAACAACTGGTAGTCCCTATTTTTAAGGCTTTGGAAGCATCTATGTAGTTACAAACGACAACAGTGTTTGCTTGTGCAAAGCTGAGGTCCTTGTTAGTCCCTGTTCCTTTAGAATGCTTTGAGCATATAGTCATCTTCTTTTTCACTTCTCTATTTTCATTTTCAATAACCCGGGAATTGTGATTAGTTGCATTTTGGGGGGTGATGTGGGTGGGTGGTGTTTCCGTTATTTGCCCTAATTGGAGCTTGCCTTATATAATTTTCTTCACCAGGTCTCAACCAGTCTTCCTTCCTACTGAATACTAAACAGTCCCTTCTCTGGTACCAGCTCCAAGCACATATTCCCCGTACATGCCTCTTGCCTCATGCTCTCTCCAGGAAGGCTTTCTATTTTGCCAATGGCCATCCAAGTGGTCCATGCCCCAGGGACACAGCATGGCTGCATCTGGCTGGAGAAAAGCCACAGAGCAGCACTGCACCACAGGATATGCCACCACAGAGAAGCTCCAAGTGCTGACCCCCCCTTGCAGACCATTCCTTTACACCAGCCTTTCCAATGCCCAGAGCTTAACTGATATGTATTCATCACTCTTAAGTATCTCCAGGTGATAGAGATGGTATTTCAACTAACCTGGCAGCTCTGTAGAGGTGCTGAAACAGATTCTCCTCTCATTTTCTCCAATGTAAAGCCAGTGAAATTTCATTTCAGGACAGTGTAATTGGACTTACAGTAGCAGAGTAAGCAGTAGGATATGACCTTTTACCTTTTGGTTTTAAAGCATGGGCAGCATATGGATTCAATAAAAAGTATATGTTGAAATGTCAGATAGTTAGAGTGCTTTGTGAGGAAGAAGCACCAGAGCAAAAGAGCTAGTGCCTTTTTTGAAAGTGCAGATATATAGAAACTCTTGTTACCATTCACTCCTGATCAGTAATTTACATCTCTAATTTAGCCCCTGAAATTTCTCAAAGAAAATGTGGCTTGTTTAAATGATTCACATCAAAACAGTATTTTCCTAGACCTTTGTATTTACCATTACAGAAGAAAAGAAGAACACATTTTGGTGAAGCAATCTCTCTGTTTTCAAGTGTGAAGGAATTATTTTGCAAATATTTGTGAAAGGAAGAGAGAAAACTTAGAATGGCTTATGGTAATTGGTACAAACCAGGACTTGAATTTAACTGAGATTGTAAATAACAACAATTCCAGGCTGTTGGAATCTGTAATAATAGAAACTGTTCCATGGTGTAAGAAAATAACAATGTGACCTTCTTTCAATGCTCTCTATAAAAATAATATTTGGATGACAGCTTTTATTGATAGCTCCATTTTGGTCACATTCCCTCGTGCAAGGACTTCTGAATTAAACATTCTGTATAAAAACTTCAGTATGTCCCAATACCACCATCTGTTGCAGGGTCACAGCTGATTTATGAACATGAAACCAGAGAGAAAATGTCATAAGTTCCTGTGTTGTCCTGACAGACATTTATCTTGATGGTGCTTTACATCATTCATGCTCAGTTTGCTGAACAAAATCCCTAGACGGTCACACTGTGGACAGTCAGTCCCTGAGGACATTGTAACTCAGAATTTCAAGGACATTCCCAGTTCCATAAGGTTTGTTGAACTCTTTGCATAAAGCATTTACACTGGAAGAATAGTAGATTATTAGCCATGGTCAAATGCTTCTGGGTTAGGGGATTTGGACAGTAGATGACAAAGTTCCTGAGGTCTCTTTTGAACTGCTTTTTGAAGGTACTTTCATTAAGGTACCAAAGAAAACCATCATTGTGCTTGCCTGTATGAGTTATTTGCTAATGTCAGCACACTTGAAGTCTTATTTATTATTTATTAACATTGTGAAAGTGCCTGGGAGATCCACTGATAGGGCAAAATATCGTCCTGTGAAGAACTGCATAAACTCAGATTAAAAATGTCACCTGTTTCAAAGGAACAGCGTTGAGCTGGCTTTTTTAAGAACAAAGATAAAATGGGTTTTGTGGAAGGAATTTGATGGATATGAACTTCATCTACCTGCAGGTCTAGAAATGTTGATTTGAGGACAGCAGTGATCCAAGAGGCCCTTCATGACCAAGTCAGCTGTCTTGGCTGTGAGGGAAAAAGATGCTGTTGCAGACAGGAGGTACAGTAAGGCTGTTACCTGCTTCACTCCTCTGATTTTACTCCACGGCCATCTGGAAGACAGGGGCTGGGGAAGGAAAGCAGAGGGACAAGGTGTGTACACAGGAGAAGATGATGATGGCTCCAAGGAGAAAATGGCAAGTGAATAGCTCCACAGTGCTGGTGGCTAAGAGTACAGTTTACAGGCTTGAGGTAGTAGGGTAAATTAAGGAATCATAACCAAAAACAGGACATGACTTTGTGCTTATTAGATTAACAGGAAAGAAAGTCTAGCAGGGAAGAATGGGATAAGGAACTGTGAAGATTTCATGCTGACCAGAAAGAAAGAGGCCAGGGATGTTTCAGGTCTGGTTCTCTGCTAATAGGCAAGTTAGTCTATCTTGACCTGTGAACTTGTCTATAAAGCTATGGTATCTGCAAGGGTTTCTTACCTGGTTGAAGTGAGGATTCCTGCTATTGCTGCTTGAGCATTTGAGGCCAGAGTCAAGCCCTGAGACAACTTCCTGCAGGGATTTTGGAAAGGCAGCCTGGAAAAAACAATATAATTCCACAGCCATTTGGAGCTGGCATGGTGAAAAACCCTTTCCTGTAAGTTTTTACTTGTTTGTAGGCAATTTATGAATACCTCAAGAAGTCAAGGAACAAAAAAAATTTTAACAAGCCCCAGCTCGTATTTCTCTCCCTAGAGTTTTCCTATTATTTTAATTCCCAAAAGTGCTCAAGAGTGCTCAGTCAGAGTAATTTGTCTCTCTAGGGGTTCAAAATGAAGGAATATTTTAATGGCAAATATTTATTCCTCCACTCAGCTACCTTTACTGCTGGTGCTTTTATGGCGGAGACCTGCCCCAGGCCACAGATGACTGTTGTTAAGACAGAACAGACCTAGTAATATTCCCTTAATGTGAGTTTTCACGGGTGAATTTACCATTTGAATGTGATGCTAATCCAGAAAATCAGCCAGATGCTCCAACAGAACTATTCCAGAACCATCTGCCTGCTTCATTTGCTGCATGCCTGTTTCTGGTAATGTACACACAGTGTAAAAGACAGTTTTTGCCCTGAAGAATTTATAATCTAAATAAGAAAACCAGCCAAACCTTAAGACGAAGGAAATGTTACTGTATATTTTATATGTTCTTGTGTATTTGGGGAAAGAGAGGAGGAAAATGTCATTCAAAGCTATTACAATCATTGGAGTTGTTGGATAAGGGTTTATCATTGCAGAGAAATCCTCTGACAGAGTCTGGAGTTGAAACAGACCCAGTGAATTGGTAAAAATGAATTGAGTAAAAGAAGGGATATTTATCCCTCTCTATCATACCAGATATATGTATTTAATGTTAACCCCCTAAGCTTTCTGTGTAACCAGTGAGGAAAGTGCAGCTCAGAGTACCTGAGCGAGACACAAATGTGAGGGATAACCTCTCTGAAGGAGACTCTTAGCGCCCATGAGCTGTGCTGCTCTGCCTGAAAGATGTGCAGACTGAAACTACAGAGCATTGAATTGCATGGCAATATGGTGAAAGAAGGGGAGAGCAAGGGCTCTGGATGCTCTTAGGTGAGGTTTCATGGGATGGAAGAGCTGATGTAGAGGCTGGAAGCTTCAGAAAGGGACAAGAAGTCCTCCCTCAACCCAACCCTGTCTCCACTCCTCCCTCTAGCACCAGCTCTGGCGCTTGTCTGAGCTCTCACAAAACTAGCAGAAAACTATCGTTTTTCTCTCTGTGTAGGTTTTCTCCTCTTCTAGTGACTTTCTTCAGCTTGTGGGGTCAGGCAAAGCCAACACTGGCACAAGGGAAATGGTGGGAGCACATAGCTGGAGGCCAGAAGCGGAGATGGGATTGCTTCTGCCAGCGACAGCGAGTTGTTAACTCATGGGACAGATGCTGGGGAACCTCAGCTACCAGGGTGGCTGGAGAAGGAGTGGAAGGTGAACAGCTGGATGCAAGAGGGAGTCTGTGTGTGGAAGGACAGGATAGGGAGAGTCAGGGAGCAGAAAGATTAGTTCAAGGGAAAGAAACAGCCAGGTGAGACTGGATCCAGAGAAGGGCAATTGTGATGGGGTGGACCAAGACTGCGAAAGAAGGTTGTGAAGGAGTAAAGCAGAGGAAGAGTGAGGGTCTGAGGGTAGGAAGAAGCCTGGAAGGCAGTAGTACAGAGTTCAAATTGACTTTGGATGAGAGGGAACCAGGGAGAAGGATTGGGAGCTTCAGAGGAGAAATCTGAGAGTAAGTCTGGGTGCAGAGGAGGAGAGGGGATCTAAGGGTGGGAAATAGTTTGGGAGAAAATGGGGCAGAATAGGAGCTACTGATGCACAGGGGACAAGCACCTGCAATCTTCTCAAAGGGGAGAGTAGAAGACTGGTAACACTTAAAAGCTAATTATTTCTGTATCCTATGCCAGGAATAAGTGAAGGGGCCTAAGGGCTTTGTCTCCAGTAGTCAGTTCCCAAAGCATCTGCAGGAAGTCTTCAGGACAGGGCAGGAAATGCAGCCCTGAGCCCTTCAAATTGCTGGTTGAAAGGACGCACTACATATTTCAGGTTGCCAGTCTCCATCAGTCAGGGAGACAGAATAAGCAGCATATTTGCCCCACTGGAAAACAACTAATACAAGAAGTTATCTGATTTTCTTCAACTTCAGGGGACCCTAGAATTTCTCTACCATCTACAGATGCAAGTATAGCCATTGAATAACCAACATGAGTAGAATAGAATAGAACAAAACAGAACAGAATAGCATAAATAGAATAGTTTAGTTGGCAGGGACCTACAATGGTTATGTAGTCCAGCTACCTGACTAGTTCAGGGCTGACCAAAAGTTAAAGCAGGTTCAAACACCTCCTAAACATGACAGGCTTGGGGCATCCACCACGTATCTGGGAAGCCTGTTTCAAGATTTGACGCTTCTTCCTGCCTTGCCAAAGATATACATGAGGAAGAATGATGGAGATTGAATGGTCCTTTCAGGTCTTCGTAAGAAGCTGTGCAGTCCACCTTGGTTGAAAAGTTCCCCGTGATTGACTGATGCCAAAATACTTGCAAAGACTAAGGTGTGAAAATGAGGAAGGATGGTATTTTTGTGGAGACAATTTGTTGTGTAACTTGTAAGAGGGACAGGGACTTTGAGGGCTTTCTGTAATTCTCTGAAGATGAGTTAGATGTACTCTCAGAGAATTTTCTTTTTCCAGTCTTTTCTATAATTTGCAGTGGTTGCAAGCCGGGCCATAGCCTGGCTCCAACTGCGTGATGAATGACTAAAGGATTTAGTGCTTTGGTTCTGGTTAGAAAAGCATCCAACTTTATCCATTGCAGAACTAGATTTCTCCGAAGGATTGTTAACTGCAATCCTAGCAAAAGCAAGTTTTGCTGGGGTGACTCCAGTCTTGTCTGGTTTCAGCTAGAATGGGGGGAAAAAAAAGAATTACTTTTTTTTCCTACTGGAACTGGTAAAAGACATGGGAAAACAGCGGGATTAGCAAAAGTGTTGGGAGCTTCACAGCCTCAGTGCAAAACAGAGCGGGAAGAGGGAGGGTGGAAGCAAATTCTGGCTATCCATCCTTAATCCAAAGCTGCCTTCTCCTTCCCAGGCTGTACTTCACTGTCATACACTTGCAAATTCACTCCAGGAATGAAAACAGACTAACTTTAAGCTTGTTCCCAAAGCTGCAAATTTGTCCCTGCTGGGTGTTAATTTAACTGCTTCCAGGGCACCAGGATGTCTACTGGTGTTCACTGTGCTTGCTTTCTTCTTTTTTTTTCGCACATCTGGTGTTGTGAAAACTTCCAAGGCACCACACAGAAGAGTGATGAACTGACCACTTTTAACCCTTTCTGCAGCCTTTCAAGTGTCTCCCTCTACTGTTTTCTCCCTATAGTGGACTCCATGGGCTTCACTACACAAGGGATCCACAAACTCTAAAGTGGGTCTTATGAGCATTGTACAGGCTGAAAATTTCTTCAGCTCCATCATCCTCTGTTTTTCCTGTGAACAAACCTGGCTAAACAGTAATAACTGGACTTCAAAAATTTCCAGCAGGAAGAAATGTATTTGGGGCAGGAAGAGGTTTTTTCCAAAATACTTCTTTTTTTCCAATTACTTTTATCTGGTGTTGCCACTTCCCAGCAGGGAGGACGTTCACTGCAGTAGTTTTGCTCACATTATGGCAAGTGATGGCCTTTTCCTGTTGGTTTTTGATTGTTGCCATTTGTTCTGTAATGGCATTAACTGTTTATCTGCTGCATTGACTGAACCAGAGCAAATCCAAAAGAATCCAGGTGTCTCATTTCCAGTCACAGTTGTTGCACTCTACCAGACTTTCTCCACTTTGTTTGCTTTCTGTAGAACAAGTTGTTTGCATGACCAACTCACTTGTTTCACTACCATATTCCTAGCAACCGCATACAAACTGGCTTTTTTTGTCTTGGCTAGGGCTTCCTTGGCCTGTTGTGCAATACCAGTCTTATGTCACAAGGAGTATGCAGTCCTCTTGTGCTGTCTTCCTCTCAGCCCTATCATTACTTTTAACCCTGCAGCTCTGCTCTCGTGCTTCCAGCACACTGACTGTCCTTCCTCAGCCCTCGTTCCTCTTCAGCACCCAAGTCTGGGTAGCTGAAACACCATTGAGAAACATCCATGTGGGCTGCTAAACACAACAAGAAAGTAGCAGCACTCATCACATTGATGCAGAAGACCCAAGCATGCCACTGTCCTTGATTTTGGCATCTTCTCTTCTTCACATAGGGTTTTCACTGCTGAGTTTTATTTTTAAAAGAAGTAAATAGCTCTCAGTCCACAAATTACAGGGCTCTGTGGTAAATATGAAAGCTAGTTCATGGGCTAAGTACAGCTGTGTTGTCAAAATCTTGTTTCATATTTAAAGTGCTATCAAGGCTGCCCTTCCTTTTCAGAAGCAGCACTTCTTGGTGGCAAAGCTCCAGGGCCGCAGGAAGCATTGGAGCCATTCTTCAGAAGGGTTTTCCATAGACGTATATAAGTACTGCATTAAAAAAAAAAAATCAGATTTTTAATCCTCCTGAAATGCTATCTGGAGTGTTCTACTCGTGATCTGAAAATACTAAGGAAAATAGGGTTGTGGAGATACAAGCATTCATCTCCCTATTGTGGCTGCGCTTTTTAAAGCTGCGGGGTAGGACTTAACGTGTCCATAGCCAAATTATTTATGCAGATCTAGAGAATGTTCATCCAAAAACCATATAGCTTTAACATATCCACCTCTGTTTTTCTTCTAACAAATTTTCCAACCTCTGCATCTAGTAATCACCTTTGACATTGGCCATAAGTAAAATTTAGGCTGGAAATTAACTGCACAGTCCCACCAATTTGAGAAATCGTTTGGCTTTCCTGAGGAGAGTGTTGGTATCCAAAAACCTAACTGCTTTTAAGATGAAATTTAAAATAAATGTTAGATTTATGATAGCAAGGCACTCAGATTAAAAATGGAATCCTTTTTTACTCTGCTTTCATAGCAAAATACAAACTAGTCCTCTGACTGTCACCTCATGTGTCCCTTTCTCTTTAGAAAGAACCAAGTGGGGACCTGTAGAGGCCACCTCTAAGCAAAGTGGAATAGATGGTATGGCTAGAGACACCGGATAGACTTACAGGCATTTATTTGTAGTATTCATTTAAATGTATGGTCTGTTATGAACTCTGAGGATATTTTCCCTCTCCTCCTCCCAAAGAATCCAAATCAAATTGAAAGCTAGTCAGTTGGCACAGTAATTGTATATAAATTTGCACATGAAACATTAATTAAAGTCAAGCTGTGGAAAAAATAAAAAAGCTAAAAGACCTTTGGACATTTGTGTGAAGATCACTGCGCTCGATACCGGAGAATATAGAAATGTTTGGATTGTTTGCTCAAACAGGCACAATGTTAATGAATCATTTTAATCACCTTCATTATAGTCTTTCAAACAGAGCAGACTCCTATGCAAAACCAAGCCTGACAAAAACAACATATAAAAGCCAGAGGCAATTTTGAGGCTGCTAATTAGATAACTTTGTCTTGATGTTTGCATTTGAGCCTATGGATCTGGACAACACAGTGTGCTACTCTCAGGGCAAGAAACAAGCAAACGGCTGCTACCCCATGTCCTCTCAAATGACATTTCCAAGGTGCCCTTTGGTCTCTCTGTCTCCCGAGTAAACATTTGGGATAGTCATTATTGTGCTTTTCCCAAATTTTTCTTACATGTCTGGTCTTTTTGTGGCAAAAAAACAACGCAGAAGCTGGAATTATGCTATAAATGTTACTGAACAAAAAAGACATAGAATGCCCAGATTTTGTGTTATTTTAGCCATGCAAATGCTACAAGCAAAAACTAAACCAAATTGAGTTCATGCACAAATATCAGCAGAAACAGAGATAGCAGTGATAGAAGTAATGAAATTATGTAATATATGCTAATTATTTTCTACACACTAATTCATCCATAAAGGTTCTGTGAAGTGAGTAACTATTAACTGTTCTGTAAAGGTTAAAAATTGAGATGGTGAGATCAATACTTTCTTCTAACACAGCTGGTGAAGTGAAAGCATTTGAAATATATGTGGTGCTTCTAAATAGGTGTCTTGGTACAAGGTGACTGAGTTGAGGAGAGATGAAGTAGATCAGTACTTGTGAAAACTGGCCATCTATTTAGATGCATAAACATCTTTAATTTTAGTCTCCAAAAGAGGGTTGGATTCAGAATTACCAGAAGAGGGTTGGATTCAGAATTACCAGAAACTTTCCAGTTTTTATAAATTTTTGAAATAAAAATGTTTTTACCATGTACTCCCCTGTTAAAAGTTCAGACAGGCAAAGATTCCTACAAATGTCAGAGTATTTTCAGGAAACGTCCTTTTAAAGATTTAGAAGTTTCACCAGCCAAAGTGATCAGAATTTAATTTCATTAATATTTAAATATATATAGCTTAAACCGTTTTAAAAATTCATAGGTTTACATTCCATGCTGCAGGAGGCTGTATGTATCAATACTCATGTGTGATGGAAATAAGCTCATGTACACTACAGTAGCATCTTAGCACTTCACAAAATGGCAAATAGATACAAGGTAAGAGCTACACTTCAAATGTAGATCACGAGAGGAATTGATTTCACACCAAAGCTTCTGAATTTGCATCTCAACTACTTTATATATGTCTATATATGTCTATTTACACAAAGGTGAATATATTTTCATGTGTGATGATGCAGAGGGCAACTGAAATGTTAATCAAAATATGGTTCATAATTGCTATATTCCATAAACAATAGTTAAAAACAAAAGATACATTTGAATATTTTAATTTTCAGACCAATGCTTTGAAGTATTGGGAAAAGCAGGTTTTTTTCTCCTGTTTTGTACAGACTCAGGTCTATCTTTTTATTCATCGATTCAGAGTGCTACTGAGTTTCTGTGAGAAACACAGGGCAAGCTCTGTAGTGAATGAGAAAGAAACAAAGACCATACTCATCTGAAATACCCTCACCAGTTTTGCTCAAAACAGCAACGTGAACAGCAGGAGTCACTGTGATGGAAGTGGGGAGCACACACACACACACACACATACACATATATATACATATGGGATAATGATGCTGGTTGTTTACACCTCAAGCAACCTTTGTGTCCATCTCAGGCAACATATGGAAGGGAAGAAACATCTTCCTTGCAATTAGTCTGAGACTTTTCAGACCATGAGAGGATATGAAAGAGGAGATATAGACAGAGATCATGAGTGACATGGGGAAGACAAATGGAGAATTAATCACTGTCTCCTAGCATGAAAGTTGTAGGCACCTACTGATATCATCAGGCAGCAAAACAAGCAAGAAGGTGGCATCTTATCCCTAACACCAGGGAGCACTTTCTCCAGGCATCTTTGCTACACAACATTGTGGATACCAAAAGTAAGCATGGGATCAAACCTGGAGTTGGGCAAATTCAGAAGAAAAATTTCTGAAAAGCAGTCAGACAGTACGATGTAGAGGCAAAGCTGCACTCAAAATGCCTAAATTTGGAAGATATACTGGACACAATCCCAGCATATAGAGGCTCTGTTCCTACAGTCCGTCTTTGAACATCTCTTGATCACTCTAAAGGTGACCACTGTAACACACAATTCTGTTTGGAGCCACAGAAATAAGGGTGCTTCATCACAGCAGAAAAGATTGCTACTGATACAAAGAATGCCTGAAATAGTGTCCTGTTTGAGGGAATTAATCTCAGCCATGTCTTCCCCAAAGAAGTTTAGGATCACCTAACCTACAGCCCCTCATTGTAGCAGTATTTTTTCACTTGACTGGTTTCAAGTTGACCTGGCCCATTTTGGCCCAGCAGCCTCAGGGCTTGTGACAGTGGATCTGCTATTTGCTTTTCAGCTCTGAGAGCAGGCACAGGGATGTGATTGGGAGCCATGACTCTTGGAAGGAGTTTTTTCCAAGATGGGAGCTCTGTGAGAGTTTAGCACCCCCCAGAAGTTTCTACTGCCATATGTGCTCCTCCTGCTGCTGCCTTCAGGGCAAGTTTAATGACTGCTTTCACAGGGTAGCACAAATGTCCCAAGGAACACAAGCAACAGAAGGGAAATGGTGATTTTCAGCCATTTATAACTGATCCAAACTGGAATGGCATTTCATGGAGAAGCCAAAAGCAATAGTGTAAAGGTACTAGTCTTGTTCACTTTCAAATGTTTCTTGCAAAAAAATGAAGGAAATTAGATTTATAAATTATTGCAGGATCCTTTTCAAGCCAAGTATGTAAAGCCCCCATAATACTAATGTCTGCTTTTTACATTATGTTCAAAAGACTTCTGCTGATTACTAGGGTGATTTGGGGAAATAGTGACAACAAAAATGTTTACCCCTCCCTGCTATTGCAATTTCCTAAGAAAAAATTTTGTCTCTGATTCTGATTGAGGCAGAGATCCCCTTTGTATCATTATGACCACAGAAAAGAGCTTTTAATCGAAGAAAAATTTAATTATATCTTCAGACCACTTTCATGTATCAAGGACTTAGTTTTAATAAGAATCAGGCTTTAGGTGTTCCAAATGCTCTTTAAAAATAACATAACAATGTACAAAGTAAACTCCTAGTTATTAATTCAAGATCAGTATGAGCAGCAGCAGCAGTAAAGAAACCCAATATATCCATCAATCAACACTGTGGAACCCTATTTGTTTGCACTAGTTAGAGAGTGATGAATAGGTCCTCTGTGTAAAACATTCAGCTACAGTGTGAGAGGGCAATAAATTATGTTTGTTAATTTTATATGCCATACATATAAAAATCACTGAAAATTGTCTGCACTCTGATGGTGACAGAAAGGTTTGACGCTGTAGGAACCTCAATGCAGTGCTTTTTCATCTCCACGAGTGAAGGTCTTTTTTGGCATTTCAGGGAATAAAGGCCTGGAGGAAGAATTTTGCCTACTAATCACTTAGGTTCCAAGCTGCCTCGCTGAACGATACTTGTCTAAATATGATGCTTCTCACGCTTATAATCCCCGTTAGTAAAAGGAGAGACAGAGACCTCCAGAGAATGAGTGACTCTGTCCCCCAGGAGGTGCCAAGAGCAGTGGTGGCGTGTGTGGTGGTGGCAGAAGCGGTGGGGAAATGATGCCATGGCTCACCCCACTCTAGAGAGCCAAGGGCAGATGAGGTGGATGCCCGATGCCCCATCAGGGTGGTGAACAGGCAGGCATGAGCTCAGCTGTAGGGCCAGCCTGTGAGCAGAGTCTGGCCTTTAAGCGACCAGCAGCGAGAGTTCGGTCTCTGGCAAAGGTAGAGAAGAAATTTACACCTGGGCAGCCAGCATAGGCTACATTACCATGTCAGCCTAGTATTTCTCAGGCTGCTTTCAAGCCGCAGCTGGACCATGGTCAGTGGGTGCAGTCTTTTAAGCCCAAGTTAGACTATTGCAGTTTGGTTCATCTTTATCTGTGTGAGCTCTTTCCACTTTTGGCTGTGCGCTTTGACCAGGACAAAACTTCGCACACACACATCCTGTCTTCTGTCCTACTGCTACGCTGTTGTACAGCTCTATTCACGTTTTCACACCCAATGCTGTAGCAACCAAGACTAAGCTTGCATGTGTGCAGCCTCAGCCCTGCTCACATACACTGAAGCTGCTTTTCAGAAATCTTTCCTGGGTGACATCGTGTGGTGTATACTGCAGAAAGGTGCATAGTCTGCAGTGATACTAAACAGTGCAGGCAAAAGTGTGTTTGAGTATTTTTTAAACCATCATCGCAGAGGAGAAGGCAAGTTTGACAAACCACTCTGCTTTTTGAAAGCTTGCTTTGTGGCAGTATTTATTTTTCAAATCATGGCAGCAAGAAAATGAATCTAATGCATGAGATCGTTGCCATGTTATTAAATGGTATTGTAAAAGCTGCACTTACTTTCATGGGAATGAGGTTCTTTGCCAAAAATGAGATGCCTCAGCTCCCCTGTGGGACTGCATTCTAGTTTGGAAGGAATGGAGGAAGCTGCTGTGAGCAGTCAGAGCAGATAGCAGGAAGGATGGTGCATTTGTGGCAGCTTGTTTGTAAGGATGGAGGAGCAGCTCCACCCTTGGCAGCTGATGCAGCAAGCCTGGCACAAGGTGAGGCCAACAGATCCACCGGGTGTCCCTGCCCTCACATGCCAGCAACTATTCCCCAGACTGCTGCTTACTTCTTCCAGCACTTGCGTGTTGCTTCAGCTTATACCTGGGTGCAGATCCGAAGTCATTGCACTGAAACTGAGTTACACTTTGCAGGGCGCTAGGACAGGGCCGAGTTCAACCTGCACACACAGCACAGCATTGGCAAACTGCGCGGTACCTACAGGGGAAAATCAGGAATCCTTCACTGATGGCAGCACTGAGCTTTATCCCCCAAGCTGCACAGTAGAAATGAATGTAAAAATAAAACTAGCTTGTTTGATTTGTTAAACACAAATAGTTTCAACCCCCCTGTCATCAAAAAGTAATTTTTTTCCTAGCTATGTTTTTTTGTCATAAATGGGGAGAACTCATTAACACTGGTGTTTTGAACTGTAGTTTAATAGAAGGCAGACTAATACAGTTTATTAAAATATGCATGTTTGATGTTAGAGGCAATGTTTGCATAAATCCTTGGGGAGAGGATACTGTAGAGCTAAAATGATGTTTTTCACAGCCAAATGGCATAATCTCATTACCAAAGTTTTGTGATCAAGATGAAAGGTACACTTAGTAATTGCAAGGGATAAACAGTTTTTTCTCCATAACTGCCCTTATTACTCACAGATAACAGATCCAGAGCAGACTGTTACATTTCCTTCTCTTCTCTTTCTGTCTTCTTTCCTTTACCACCCACTTTGCTTATGATTCACCAGCAGTTTCTATGGATGTAAGGAATGAGGGAAATTTCTGTTCTCCTATTTCATTGCAGAAGAACATCCTGAAGAGATACATTTGCAAAAGTTTAGCCTGGTGAGGCAGATATTGCTCAGGGGGGATAAAATTTTAAAAACTGAAATTCTTTTCCATTACTTTCCTCCACCTTCTAGCTTTCCAGCAGGCTGCTCAGCACGCTGCTCTTCAACCTCTTCCAGCTGGTGAATCCACATTATTTCAAGGAAATCCACAGACCCAGTACAGCAAATAGAAACCTTGTTTTCCTTTGTTACCTTTTTACCCTCAGAAGTAATCTGTGACTCCTGAGCATCTGATCTTATGCTGAAAACTAGATTTAGCAGATATGAAGGACGAAGGGTGCTTCTATGAGAAGAGTATAGCCCTCCTAAACATTCCTCTGACTACATTGTCCTTGGAGAGGAAAAAGAAGTCCTTACCTTGCTTGCAGGATATGGGAAAAATCCTTTTTTGCCTTTAGTTCAGTACTGCTGCAGCAGCAGTTGGGGTGGCCTTTGGGCTGTATTTTTATACAAAGCTGAAATGAAACTGTGCAGTCAGAGCACTGGACTCTAGTGTGATCTGGCAGGCGTTAATTTTACATGTTCTGGTGGACATTTTGTTGAGTACCTACTGGCAGTTTTGGTTCAGAAAAGAAGATAGATTGCACTGTGGGGTTTTTTTCTGCTACTTTACAGCTAGCTTGTCATATCTGTAACTGAGGCCCTTACATCAGGAACTGACGTTGTTCCCATGTCCTAAATGATTATATGACTCTGTAGTATTGAGTGATGTGTTAAACTTTTCTAATTATCCTATACTGTATCTCTTGTGTTCAAACATGGTCACAAACAGGGCTGTTTCTGCTCCCATAGATGTAGATGGCAGAAAGCCAGCTGGAGCTGCACCAGGTGCCACTTGTGGCCCAGTGACCATGTGTTTGGGGGGAAATGGAAGAGCTTAAGTTCATGGAAGATGCAAGAAAAAAGAAGTTGGATCTAAAATTATGTTTTGAAGGTTCTGTCTCTTTTGCAATGTGATTCCTCATTCATCATGCAAATTTATAATTTTCATGCAATTAAAAAATAATTTTTGTTATGAAAGTGCATTTGATTAGCTTGTACAGTTGACAGCTAGTAAATACTCACACACAAAAAACCTCCTCTCCTAATGGGAAATTTCACTTTTTACTAGAGAAAAGGCATATTTTCTTTATCATAAGCAGAGAGAGAGGATGAAAATTTGTCCAACTCCTTACTGGCTGTAACCCAAGAACTTTACACAGGTGATGTGAACTTGTTGTGTCATGACATAAAGCCATGACTCAGATATGTGCCTAGCTGGATCCTCACCAATGCTGCCACAGTAACTATGTACAAGGGCATTCAACTAGTTGTAGAAATCAGAGTCACTCCTTGTCTTAAAGCTCTTGATGCTCCCGGAGTGATATCAGTGTGCCACAGGGTAAATAAAGCCCAGACCCATGAAATTCAAATACACAGTGGCCTGACCCAGAGTCCCATGGGGGCCAACACAGCAGTCCCAAGAGTGTGTATTTACCATCATTCCTTCTCCTTCTCGCTGGTCACAGAGCTGGCTGAAGCACTGGGGTGGATACATCTATGCTGTAAGACAAGTGTTATTGTCAGCGTAATTTCTGTCACTCATCAGCAGTAATGCTGCCATCAGAAGGACTCCTGTCAGCATACAGTGAGTCTCCACTGGGGGCTATGCCAGAGTGTCTGCTGTAAAAGAAGCATCCTGCTGTGGACAAGCCTGGGTCTCCTTCTGCCATTCTGAAGGAGCTTTGGAGCATTACCTGGTTGTACCACCCCCTCTTATACACAATGGAGGGATTTGAAGGTATCTTAACATGTATCCAAGTCAGCAAAAGTGGCTAGTCTTCCCAAGCCCTCAGCATCCATGGTTGTAGCCAGATCTCCAGAAGTGCTTATCAGCTTCTGAAGCTGTGCAATGGAATGCTAAATGCCTGCCTAGGACCTAATCCTGCTCAAAACTACAGGACTCCTCACTGGAGCGATACAGGCAGATGGGTCACAGCACTTACAGCATCTCAGCACTATCATAGAGATGTCCAAATTTCGCCCTCATGAGTCTCATGAATTTCTGTGTCATGCCTCCCTGGAGACAGACCTCCATTTCAGGGACTGTGGTGGCCTCTGCCCCATCTCAGAAGAGCCCACACCTGTCAAAGCTTCTTGGATGGATTTGTGATCCCTGAAGAGCTGTATGCACAGCAGACCAGAGGGTCTGGGACAGAAAACAAGCCACAGAGAAGCTCTGCTGTGGGAGATTTACCAGTGCTTGCCTGCTCCAGCAGCCTGCTCAGAAGCCACACCATGGCCTGAGATGGTGCTATGAGCCGTCTCTGTGACCTGGGTCCTGCTATGAGCCATCTCCCTCCATGTGACTCAGGCGCATGACCAATACACCAAATGAGTGCTGCATGATTCAGCTCTATAGAGCTGCGAATGATGGAAGGGGCAAGAAATGAGAGCTGTTACAAGTTAAAAGGTTGTGAAAATGAGAGCTCAGATGATACATTTTTTGTTGAAGCTACTTAAACTGGAGGTCAGGTTTTCTAGAGCTCTTCACTTGACAGCAGCAGTCAGATGCAAATAACTTGATTTTAGCAGTGCACCTGCCATCTCCATCTTTTCCAAAGACAGCGGTGCCAAAAGTCAAAAATGAGGGATTTTGAAAAGCTTATCCAGAGCTGCTGGTGGCTGTCATCCCAGTTTTGATGTTGAGTAGCTACAGTCTGAAAGGGTGGATAAATGATTGGTTTAGACTTCGCTGAAGTCCCTTCAGAGAGGGTTTTGGACTACTGATCGATTCCTTCAGCTAGAAAAGGTCTGTAATCTAAGCTGACAGGAATCTTGAAGTTGAAACATAATTCAATTTCAGGTCTTGGCAGCACGTCTCTATCAAAACATGATACAGTCACCTCTGGAAAGAGGAACAACTGTATCCCTTCTAGTTAGACTCAGATGTGTCAGAAGCATAGGAAGAAAAAAGCAGGTAAAAATAATGGAGTAGGAAAATAAAATTAACATCTGTCTTGACATCCGTCTTGTCTAAATTTCTGTTTGCCTTCCAGCTTGTAAGGTTTTTGGAGAAAAACATAAAAAATAAGCCTTTGACTCTACGTAGCACTATTGTGATACATATTTTGAGGCCAAAGTGTCACTGGTTATGGAGAGAAAAGAAGGGAGTGAAAAAGATACCTTCTTAATGCACACTAGTCGGTCCCTGGTGTGCATTATGAGTCATAGCTTCTTATTTCACTAAGAGAAACAAGTTTTTACTCTTTTTTCCTCTTCCTGTTAGCAATACATAGCACTGACAGCACAGGGAGGACTGACTGGATCATACTCTGGCTCTTAGGTCACTAACAGCAGAGCTAACTACGTTTTTATTGCTGCAATGATGCAGAGGCTAGAAGAACACAGCCTGACTTTCAGGCCACAGGTAGTGTTCACATTCCTGGCAGCTGGAAGACACAAATGAGAGATTTTGCAATGGAAAGAAAATGTGAGCCCAGTCCTCTGAGTGTTCATGTTGACAGCAGATGCTATACAAAAGCATGGCTCTAAAAAACCCCACAGATAGAACAACAGACCGTTCAAAAAAAGAAAACTGTGGGACAAGTCCAACTCTTAGTAAATCCTAAACCAGCCTATGCCCTTTTTGAGAACAGAGATATGGTCTTGAGGGGCAGAAACAAAGCTGAAAGAGAAAGCAGTGGGGCAAAGCAGGAGTCAGAGTTTTACTGACCCGAGGCCAGGTGTCCTTTCACCACAGCAGGCATCACTATCTGGGATGTGCTGTGGGAAGATGTTCTGTGCTCCCTCCCCAAGAAAATCTCCATAGCTGGATTTGGGCCATGTAAATTATTTTGTTAATGATAAAGCAACCGGTTGGTGGATTTGTCATCTGAGGAGGTTCATGCCAAGAAAGATCTGTTCAGTCTCCTCCATGTGCCATGAGTGTGCATTAAAAGCCTAATGGCCAAATACTCCAGTCTGTTTCCAGTGTAAGAAAACAAGATTTAAACCAACAGGTTTGCTAAACTGGGACTATGGCAATGTATTTCACACAATTTAATCTGTCTCTTGTATTTGTTGCTAACTAAAACATATTTCATTTAACCAAAGAATTAAGCTGGTCTAGTAGGTGCCAATTTTGCATGAACCTTTTTCCTATACTCATTTTCTTATTCTTATCATTTTGGCTTTCCATAACTTTATTACATGTGAATGGGTGTGGGTGCCAGCAGTCTTTTTTCCCTCTCATTTCTGCAGAGCTTGCCATGTGCATGCTTTGTACACTTACTTACATGGAGGTGGTCCCAGCGGAGTTGCTCTGAACGTGTTGCCAGCACATAGCAGAGGTGAAACCGCCCGGCTGCAATAAAAAGTTTTGCCCTTGAGGCAAAAAGAGGGATGGAGACAAAAAGCACTTATCATTTCCTGTCACTGTTATTGTCTCATGGTTCCTCCTCAGCTAATGCCAGACCTCTGGCAGTGGAGCAGGGAGGGATGGCAGAATTCATGCTGTGCATCCATTGAATTAACAGTTTGAAGGAAGAGGCTTCCAGTAGCTCCTTGTAGAATCGGTTAGAAGTGAAGCTCAGGCAATTCTGCTCATTAGGTATGTCCCTTTGAAGGGTAGGATTTGCCTTGTGAATTATTTAATTTAGTTTAACAGAAAGCTTTTAATTCATTCAACTAAAAGCACTTAAATCTACAGACTCGTTGAAGTCAATGGGAACTCTTTCAGTGACTTCAGTGACTTTGGTCCTATAAAATAATTTTTCTAATTATATTTATTTAATTCATTTAGTTGTATTTAAGATTTCTGGCACAGGAAAAAAAATCTCTTGCTTTCTGAATTTAATGATAATTCTACTTTCTAAAAGTCGTGTTTCAATGAAGGACTTCATTCTGTCATCAAACCAAACGAAACATCCATGATATCTGAGCTCTCCTAATGTTTATGAAGTATGGATGCAACTTGAATATATAGCGGTCGTTTCTATTAGGACTAGAATTTAAAATTTATCTCTGCACTTTTTCTGCATTTCAATATTAAGCATTTAATTTAGTCCTGCCAAATCTACTAAAGAAAAATCCTCAACAAAAAACCATTTTGAAATATCAATGTCTCAACAAAACATTGATAATTTGAAAACTATATGCTTGACCCTTTCAAAATTTTCATCCTCATTCGTACACCAGTAGCACTTTTATTTTTGTAGCAGCCCAAAATCTGGCAAGACACTCATCTCTCCCACTGACATCACTGAATCATGGATCAGTGCACATAGGCTGGAAGCTTGTGATTAATATCTTCAGGCTAATATTTATACACTTACCTATATTTTACTCCTAAGAATAATTCAACTACCATCAGAACTTTTTGGTTCACTGTATAACTTGTATCACCAAGTACACACTACCATTGTAAAAGCAGATAAAGGCAAGCCAAATCACAGATGTGTTGTCCTCAGTGCACTCAACAACAAAGTAAATGGCAGTCTCTGCACTAAAAATTTTACATGTTCTTTGACTTATTTTTAAACTGTGACATGCCCTTGATTTTTCGTGTGTATACAATAACCAGAAATACTCATGCATATATTGCTTTAGTGGAAAGTGCTGCAAAAAGATTTTTGTTATCTATCCCCCAAAAATTTGCTATCACTTTTTAACTGTAGAAAGCTACAAGATAAATCAGAACAGTTTCAAAGATTGCTCTTCATCAGCTTTAAATTAGTTGCTCTTCAGTCAAATTTCGAGGTTGATATCTTTTCAGTTTTGAAATAGCACTTGCACATCTTCAGCCTGACCTCTCAGCCAGTATTTAGTAACAACAGGAGTCCAGGATCTCTACTGGGAGTCTGCAATGCCAAATAAAATCACTTCATTAAAACCAACATTGAAGTGGCATCAAGTTAAGGGGACAATAATTTCTTAAATAGCACCAAGTTATTCCCTTGCTACCATCTACCTATGGCCTGATGCTCTTCTTAGGGCAATTCTCTACTATTGCCATGCCCTTTCTGGCATCTATGTGTGTCCCAAGCTAAGAGAAACAGCTTGAATGATTTGGTTTTGTTTACCCTCATTTTGCACTCCTGCTTTTAGTAGCAGAAGTGGTCCCAGGCACTGTGCAGCTCTCAGTGTTTTGCATTTTTTTACTTTTGTTCTTTCATACTTTTGCTGTGACGAGGGAGCAGAGTCTCTCTGCCAGCCCTGTATGCCTAAGCAAAAACTATTTGGGGCTTTGAAGGCTGAGCCCAACACAAAGCATTCCCAGTAAGATCTGTTTCATATATATCATCTCTTAAGTATCCTTTAAAATGCTTCATTAATTGTGAGGCATTAGTACAGGCAGGGAGGAATAACTTTTCACTTAATCATTCATGACCAAAAGGTTTCTTGTAAACTGGATTCAGTCTCTCATGTCCAGACTTTTTGTTCTTATATCTTGCTTCTCATTTGAAGTAGCAATCTGCTACTTTTCCTGAAAACAGTTCTTTCCAGGCCAAAGGAAATGGTATGAAACTGCTTTTTCCTTCTCCCAGGCCTACATCCAGGACAAGAGAGTCCAGAAACTCGCTACCGAGTGTCGGACACAGAGTCCCACCAGGGACAGGTGCTGTTGAAGCCCACGACCTGGTTCAGATCTGGGGAGATGAAGTCTTTCCCCAGTTGCAAATGTCTGTTACTTAAGAAGAAGAGCTGGTGTCCCCTTTTACTGTCAAAACAGAAAAGAAATCTGGTGAATTATTTTCCATGAAGTTTGTTTTATTACTTACCTTGCTGGTTGGGTGAAAATTCCTCTGAAGTTCATAAATTTTATTCTTTTCAGTTGCTTTTTGGGGTGATGGGACCTCATTGAGTCAGTAGGAATCAGAATAAAAGAAGTTCTTGTGAATCTTACCAGTGAATGTAGTGATATATACAGTCAAAATTATATATATGTGTGTATATATACATGCATATTTGTTATATATATATTTGTTATATATATGTGCATGTATATAAAGACGGAAACCATTAGGGGCAGTTTTCATTTGAAATCCTTGCTTACTCCTGGGTGATTAGAAAGGATAACAATAACAGTAAAAAAACCTCAAATGGGGGATTAAATCCACAAGAGAAGAAGTGCTCCATTTATTGGAGCTTTGCTTATCTCGCACAGAGTAAGGGGATTATGCGATTGCTTTTGTGTTCTGAATGATTGTGGCTAGACGGTTTCTGACATAATAGACTTGCCTACTGAAATAGAAACATTACTGTGAGATGGATTTGCAGCTGGCTGGAGAAAAGCGTTTGTCTGAACAGAAACGTCCCTTGTAACTTACTGAAACACTTGCTCTGAGTGTGGAAGTCAGGTCTTTTGGGGGAAGACATACACTGCCTTATGCTAGATTCGCAAGATGCCATAGCCTTTGGAGACACTGGGGCTGATGCACTGCGGAGAAGGGACCTGTGTTCATAAGCCCTTTTGAATGGACAATGCAACCCAACGCTTGTGGACTGGAGGCAGGGTGTATAAGGAAAACTGGCTTTTGGGACATGTTGCTAACAGATGCAATGGGCACCAAGCAAGGAGCTGGATTTGCAGGACCACAGTGGAGTTACATGGTCAGCTGGCATAGGCTGTCCCCAAGAGCAGGCTTTGGAAATATTTCTGTGCCGGAGCTCCATCTCTCCAGACATGCAGAGTACAGACTCCTTTGTGATAACCATTAGCTTCAAATACTGCTTGGGAGACTTGGAGCTGCAGGGCTCCCTGCAGACCCCACAACCTTGCTTTGCTTATTCAGACTGACCCATGTGCTGTCCTCCAGGGTTGCCGTCTGCGTTTTCAGGATGGCATCATGTTCCTTGGATGTATTCAGTCCTGCTTTACTCTGGTGTCATGATCACAAAGGGGCTTTTAGTATTAGACACAACTTTTATCAGAGTAGAAGGAAGCCTTTGAATCCTTTTCCAGTCAAGAACATGACTTCCCCACTAAAGGTGATACTGGGGCATGAAGAGCAGGGGTCAGTTCTCTGTGCCCCTGCCTTTCCTTGGGCCACTTCTTTCCCTACTTTGGTAGCTCAGTAAATCCCACGGGACAGAAGAGGTGCTCCCATCCAGCATGGCCGGGCAACAAGAGAACCGAAACCCCAAGCTGGGACTTTTGAAGCTCTCAGTGTGGGGTGGGGGCAGTTGGCTTCAGAGGAGCAGCACAAAGCCAGTGCAGAGCATGTGGGAAAAATCCTCCCCCTCTAAATCTGAAACAGTGCACCAGGGCACAATGCCAAGTCAGATCTTTGGGCTGTGCTTTGCTATCCCTCCCACCAAATCTCAGTATGTACTTTCCAAACGTTTTGTCAAAATAAAGCTTGATCCCAGGGCCTCTTATGTGCCCATGGCTGGCTGTCCTCAGGAAAGGGACAGCCTGGGAGGGATATGCCCCAAGATGCAGCTCCATGGGCCCATCTATCCCTTTCACAGATGGAGCACACTCCTGGGTCAAACTATTTTGTGAGGCAAGGCAGCCCGAAGCCACGTAAGTGTCAGAAAGGGACAGCAAAGAGTTAAGGTGTTCAGGAAGTCGCAGCCACATCAGAGCTACTCTCCTTTCCTGTTTTCATTCATCTTTGGCCACTTCCACCAACACACCCACTCCCACCCCTTCCCATAACCTGGTCACTTTGTTTGGGGAAAACATTAACTTTCTGCAGTGTTGCTCTTAGAGTGGTGTGGGGGTTTTTTTGCTTTAAGATTATGTCACTTTAAAATCATTTCACTTCTAAAAATGACAATAAACTTTACACTTTCCTGCTGTAAAACAGGCCAGTGCTGTCACTAGTTTGCCCATTCTGGGGGATTTATGGCCCCATGTCTGATGTGATGCAATCCCTTCAAATGAAAAATCATCACAACTGAGCCTGTAGCACAAAGAGACGATTTAAGAGGAGCGGGAATAATTAAGGCTGGCCCTTACAAGCCCAGCACAAAGGCATTTCTCAGAGCAGCCTGTACTCACAGTGAATAGGCAGAAGGGGATCTTAGTTGTCCAAGACTGAAATCCCCCATGGTCTCCACCACATCTGCGAATGAAGGCAAACCTGTGTCTTTGGATTTTAGCCAGTGCCTGGGGAAAAACGAGAATGCAATTATGGTGGGTTCCTTCCTCCTTGAGCCCTCCAGACCTTCCTAAGACAGTCCTGGTGAGGGGAGGATGCTGAGCATGTGCCAGTAGCAGCACACATGTACCCACACAGCTCTGTATCACCCTGCTCTCAGTTGTTCCCTCAGTAAGAAACTGAGACCATCATGTGGCCCCCACATATTTGCATAAATAGCAGATAGGACTTCAGTTTGGCCATGGCTGGCGTCCCTTGCTTAGTAACTGCTGTCTCACTTGAGCTTCTGACTTGAGTTGGCATCCCTTGGATTTAGAGACTCCTGCTACCATGCCTCCTGCATGGGTTGCTCAGCTTTGTGCCAGTCTAGAGCAGGATTCTTCTCGGTGTCCCAGAAAAGCCCAAACCAAGAGCTTTTTAAAACCTGTGATTGTTTCCCAGGGTCTTGGGGACCGTAGCTGTGTTAAACCTCCCAGATATCTCTCTTCCTGGTGGTCCCTGCTGCAGCCTGCCTTCCCCTCAGGGACCCAAGGGCCAGGTCACCACCTCCTGCTGTGCTGCTGGGGAATCAAAAAGGTCCTATGGTGCTCCAGTCTTCCCCTCTGTGTTTTGCCTAAGGCACGAAACTGCCTGTGGAGGGAAAAATTGCCCAGCAGATGAATGTCCTCCTGCCCATTTACTATGTGCTTGAAATCTGAAATTTGAGAGCAGTTAAAATTCAAACAGGGCATTTAAGGAAGAGAAAAAGGCATGTTTTAACTAAAATAATAGCTTAGGTTATATTTAAAAAGTCCCCACCAGGACAGTTTCCCCAGAAATTCAGGGGATTTTAGACTGCTGCTTTAAATGAACCACCAAGGATGCTTTGAAACTGGCACGTGTTGCATTAGCAGCCCTTGCCAATGGGCTGCTCTCTCTTTGGGAGTGGAATTCATGTCCAAAATGTTAAAGGAAATTACCACTCCAGTTAAATGACAGGGTGGTAGTTTCAAAAACACACAACTTCAGTTTATCTGCCCCTCTTCAACTAAAAAAATTACCAGTGATTGCAACAGGAACAGGTTCTGTTATTAAATCTCACTCATTACCTAGAAATGTGACTGAACAGAAAACCAACAAGCATGCTACAGAGGTCCAGTTTTTGTTTACACAGTATTTTGAACTAAAGGATATATATAGTTTTCATCTTCAGTTTCTGACTTGGCTCTGTCTGCCTTTCCAAGAAGGAGACTTCAGATTATAAAAGCCTTAGGTCAACTTGCAGCTGAAAGCACTCTAAGATCACCATCTTTGCAGCAGTGTGCACACAAGTGGTGCAGTTTAATAACGATAATAAATGAAACAAATATAAGAAGTGTGCCAGTGCTAATCACATTTCATATGAGCAACCTTTTTTAGCCTTAATGCAGGAAAAAAATGTATCATTGATGCAGTTCCTCTTGTTTTCTATGATTTCTGTGTCTGGTTTTTTATGTACTTCTTAAATCCAATTCTGAATGTGACTCACTGGTAATCTCAACAAATTTCCTTCAGGGAAACCATCGTGTCAAAAGTTAGGTCTGAGAAAATGGCTCATTTACTCTACATACTTACTCTCATTTTCTGTTTGTAGGCCATCAATGCAAATTCCTGCATCAGATAATTGCATTGCTTTATTTTATCTGGAAGCATGTTTTTAAACTTTGGACTATTCATGAAGAATTCTCAGTTAGCATTTCATGGCCGAGTTGTGATAGTTAATTCCATGTGGTCACATGAGCCCAGTAGCATCGTTTCTGTTTGTTCATTTGGTAGCCATGACAGCTAAGTTTGAAAAGGAAAGATCTATATTCCTTCAGTATACTGTTTTTCACTGGTCAGGGAAGCAATGCCAACTATAGATAGAATAGGGCTGGACTTAGCCAGCATGGTGTTACAAGAAGAGGTTGTGTCCTAAATTTTTCCTGCAGTGCATTCCATCAGAACATCCTCCACATTTTTCCTAAAAGCTTCCCCCATCATCCTCCTCCAAACCTCCTCTCCTCAACTTTCTGTCTCCTGTCCACATGCCTGTTTCTTTCACGACCCACAAGAGAACTGGGCTCTGAGGAGCGGTTGGAGGTGGATCCATAGATGTGAAGAGCTGACAGTACTGCTATGGCTGTGCCAGTCGAAGCTTTATCCAAATCATATCTAAACTTATGAAACCATTGGGACAAAGGTCTTGGTGTCACTCAGTCATGCTCACATTGTCCTCAGAGGTGAAATGAAAAGACAGTATGCAGCTAGATAGAGAAGGACAAGAACGTGTTCTCCTACTGCATGTGTTAATGCAGTATCTGGCTGAGGGTTGAGGGTTGCAACCATCCCAATTCTCCAGCTTTTGCTTAAGAAGGGAAGGTCTCCTACATCAGCCTTATTGCCCTTGTTATTATTGCTTTCCATTTGCTAAATAATAGATTATACTCTATGTTAGAGTTCCTGTTGTAATAGATGCAAATGATTTGCATTCTTTGGTTGTTTTTTTAGAGATGATCTGCAAATAAACATTGGGTCTACTCCAGCAGTGAAAAACCCATAATTGTCTGAATATTGAGAGAAACATAGTAGCTGGAGCTGCAAAACGAATGTGTAATGGTGTAGATTCATTCCTGTTAGCACTTTCCTTGGGCACGTTTCCTACACAGATAGAATATAAAATTGGTCGTTTCAAAAGAAAGTGGGTGCAGGCTCTGTCTTCGGGCACATGGTGAGCTCAGGTAGAAGTTGGGAGGAGATGCCATCTGCTGGGAAGTTCGGACATTGTCAGAAGGAGAAGCAGAGTTGGAAGCAGCTGTGAGCAAATGATACGGAAGATTAAATTAATGCTCTATGTCTAGCCACTAGCTAGGGATGAATCCCACCTCCCACTTTCTCTGCAGCTTGGAGCACTGAGGTGGCTGTTTTCCTCCTGGTGAGATGGTTGTCCAGCCCTTGTTGGCCAAGTAGCTGCTGAATCATGGCCACCACTGCTGTTTGCAGTTGTAGGAGCCTCAGAAGGAGCATGTGGAAGGCAAGAGAGATAGAGGTCAAATAGGAAGATTTAGGGCTATTGGTAGGAATTGATATAAAAGAGAATGCAAGGTTAAGAATCTAGAAATTTAAGTAAGAGGGGGAAAAAATGAGCCCATAGAAGCCTTGAAAGGGAAAGCTTTTAATAGCAGGAACCACAATAACAGTAATTGTTATCAGTGGGGGCTGAAAAATGTATGTCTCTAATCCAGCAAAATGTTGAACTTCCCTGAGTAATACTACTAACACCTTAGTCAAGCAGTTATGGAAATACCTGAATGATAAAGATAAAATTAAACCAAAAGCTGGAAACAGCATGTCAAGAATAAAACTGTTAATTGTTTTTTGATTTAATCCTCTGATTCTCATTACTGCTTCACTCTACAACCCACTGCGTTTTCAATGTAACTTTCAAACTTTCAAGGTGGTTGTAGAGAAGTAGGTAGAGCTTAGTGCTTTCTTCATTTCCCCCCAGTGTGTGATTGCACTAAATGTGTTTTTAATATTGCTTTTTACCACTTTGATTTTTTATTTTGTTGTTGTTGTTCACATCAGAAAACCACAAGACAGACATTAGATATGATTTATCAGGAAGTATCTGGGGCTACGCCAGATGATTAAAAAAGAAAAAGAGAACAAGCACAACACACATGGGAGCCCATCTGAATAAGAGTCATTGAGCTGCAGTCATGAGAGAAGTTCTCTGTAAACTGGAGTTGGATGAGCTGACAGCAACAAAGATACCTGTGTCATTTTGTCATGGGAAAGGAGAAATGCCCATATTCATAGGGATTTCTTCCAGTAGTTGAAGGGGGACTACAAGGAAGCCAGAAAGGGACTTAGCAATGACTCGCAAAACCATGAATCACTAAAGATTTGTAAGGTTTAAGCTCTTCAAAGATCATCTCTTAAAGATCTGTAGGAGCTCAGGTATAAGGGTGATGAAAAATAATAGGCAGTCACATAGGCAGTTGGGTAGATGGGTGCCTAAGTGGCTAACCAGGCAGCCAGCTAAGAAAGTGACCTTTGGATAAAAGTTCATTTCATCCATGACCATTTGCTTGAAAGTTCAAATCTATTCTCCCTCGCCTGGGTCCTGAAACTGGCCACTGAAGGATTTGCAGTTTGTTGGGGCTGTTATGCTGGTGTCCATGAGGGGTCACTCCATGAAGCACCTTCCCCCTCGGGCATGGTCTCACCTGCTCTTCTGCTTGAGGTGAGAGGATGGACTTGCTCCTTCAGAGAGATTCAGAATGCAATAATATACCCAATGTAATTACATTAAACTATTGCAATGCTAATAATAACTCCAATAATAATAGTAGCCAGAGGAAGAAGTGAGGTTGTAAATCTTATTGTTTGAAGAATTCTGCATGTACTCAGAGCCCACGAGCAACGTTGCTGTTTTTGGTGCTACAACGCTTCTTCACCCTCCCACTGAAAAATAAGGTACCCTCTACAAAATGTGCCAAGTGACGTGTGAGTCAGTTCAAGCACTCTGAAATCCTGTCTGGAATGCCAGGGGAGTAGTTCAGCAGCTGCCTTATTATTGTCATAAAACTTGTTAGCTTTTTGCAAATACGTACAAATAATATTTTGTTTACTTTTACTGCGAACACATGTACTGCCAAAAAATTCCAACAAAGTTTGGTACTAATTCTTTCCCATCTTCATTTGGTTGCTTATCAATTTGGCAGAAGGAATAGACAGGATTTGAAACAAAATAAAAGTAGTCACAATCTCATTTTCAAACTTGACAGTTTTTAAGAAATAATGAAGAGTGAACATCTGAAAGTAAAAAAAAAAAATAGGGCTTTGTGGGGTTGGAACAAAAAAAAGGGGAAGGATAATGAAATACCTCCATTCACTGTTTAAAACAAGTGCTCCAAGCAGGAAACTTGGCACTTGAAACTTTTATTAAATCAATTCAGAAGGATCTGTTTTCAACAAATGAGATAAATGTCAAGTTGAAGTCTTTAGGCACTCAAAGTACATCACATTTTCCTTCCCTGAGAAAGTAGAACAAAAATGTGCACAAATAAAATTACTTACAAATGTAAAAATCCTGTTCAGTTTAAATAATCTTTTCTTCTTGCCTGGATGTATCAACGGTGTATCAGAGCTTAATGTAATCTTTTAAGAGTGTGATTATTTGAGAATGTTTTCATCCCCTCTACTCCTTATTGTTAACCTACATCAAAGCAAACATATAAACATGTATTTATCTGGATAGCATCTTTATTTTGGTCACAGTCGTTCTGGATGCATCCCATGTGTATATTGAAAGGGACGTTCTGAGAAATCATAATTCGTTACAATTTTTTAGTTTATTTTCATCTGTTTAGCAACCTCTCTCTTTTTGGTCAGTCTCTCATCTCCCATTATGTGCTTTTCAGACTGATCCACCCCCTGGAATGTCTGTTTTTCTGCTGCCAACTCTCTGCTAGCATAGCCTAATGCTGCCAGGTGCATTTGTTGTGGGCAGGAGGGCGGACCTGGCATGGAGACAAGGGCATGCTGCTCTCATCTGCAGCTTCCAAACGTCCACTGCCTGTTAGTCCAGGGGTTTTCTGGCAATTCAGTCCTTTGCATTTTAGTAGAAATGTGGCAACAATCTTAGGTGCATATGTTCTCTTTTCATGGAGAAAACAGACAGAGAAGGTGCATTTTTAGAAAAAGCTAAAACTCTTCTGAATCTCATGAAGTCAGAAACTGTAGGATAACGCTGATCTCTTCATGCTGCCTTGGTTCCCTGAAGATCCCAGCGTGATGCCTAAGCAGCCACAGGAAAGTAGGAATTTTTTTTTCCACTGTTTTTATCAGTGTACTACCTGATTATGCCTTTGCAATACCAGGGAGGGAGGTTACAAACAACTTAAAGAGGTGGAATCTTCCAATCCCAAAGCACTAAGATCTGTAATCCTTACTCAAGCTAGGGAAGGCTATTGTCAATAGTCCCTTGATATTTAAGCTCTCCAAACCACTGAGTCATTGGGCCTACTCATCTGAGTCATTACAGAAGGGAGGGGGCACTGCTGTTGCATAGAGGACTTTAGCAAAGGCCAGTTTTCAGGGAATATCCCACTGAACAAATCCTCTCCCATCTAAATGTGAAGGATATTCAAAACTCGACAGGGTAGAGCAAGAGAGAATCAGGAAGGGGATGGCAGGTGAGTGATGGAAAGCAGGAGTGTGAGCACAGTGGGTCAGATGACTTCTGTCTTCTCCAGGGGATGCTCAGCCAGTTTTCCATCCCAGCTTCATATGATCCACCTTTGTTCTCCCAGCATTACTAATGGGAATCTCAAAATATCAGAGAAGGGATGAAAAGAAAGCTTGTTCCTTGCCAGGACAAAACACTGGCTAGGGACACCACAACTCCAGGAAAAGCCACAGAAGAGGAAAAGTATAGTCTTGATGGCTCGCATTGCTGGTTACAGAGTTTGACCGAGCCATTAGCAATCTGAATGAGCTGTCTGGCAATGACTAGAAAGGCCAAGTGGTCCCACAGACTTCCATCCTGGGAATCTCTGGTGCAAGCATTTGTCAGGTTGACCTTGGCTGCTGTTTGGTCCTTTGATGGCATTGAAATATGAAACTCTGTCTTGAGGAAAAGCTCGTGGAGGTCTTAGAAAGCAAATGAAGAGGTTTTCCCTTCTGTTACTATCACTGAAAGCTTTCTGTGAAAGATTATTTCTCCAGGAGGCAGAAGCTTCTCTTCCAGATCTTTCCATATCTCCTATAAACCTGTAATCTCTTTTTTCACCTCTTCCTCTGAATGTAATGATGCTCCAGCCTGACATATCTGAAGGGGTGGGGGAAGCCCATATCAGTCTTTACCTTTTCAGAGCTTATGCAAGTGATCCTGCTTCAGTCTCCAGTCCATATTTCCCTGCACAAATACCAGCTGTATGCTTGGTTTGGTCCCCAGAAGATTGCAGGAGAGGCCATGATGAGAAGAATGTCTCAATGATCCTTTTATTTATCTCACTTCTCAAAACATGCCTGTGATAATAAAGAACCTTAAGGTAATAATCTAAACACTAAGGTAATAATCCAAGCGTGGCAGCTTTATTTCTCCCCAAGATATGAACATTGACATTGTGTCCATTGTGTCAGCACATTGGGTCTGTTTGAGCATATACCTGTTTTCTACTACTAGTCTTGCTTAAAAGGAACTTCCACTTCCTTTCAGTTGATATATAAATAAGGAGATGTGGAGACTTATCTAACAAAGTTCAGACTATCAATGGGCTAAGAGACAGCCAGATCAAGTTAAGAAAGAAACTGTGGGATTAAATAGTCGGGTTCTTAATAAAGTTGTATCATTGGGATTAATGCCAGGATCTTTGATGTACAACAGACAAACAGATCTAAAAAAAGTGGTAACAGAGTGATAAAGTTTGCTCATAACACAGATTATTCACTGTAAATCCAAATGCCAGCTGAAAGAAGAAAAAATTAAAAAAAGAGAGAGGAAAGGTTCCTGACAAATAAATGCCTATGAAATGGTGCATGTCTATAAATATAGAATAACAGACATGATTAAAAGAAACAGTCCTGTGTATATGTACAAAACCATGAGCTCTAACTTAGCTGCCACTGCTCAGAAGATATATATTGTGTTGTTATGAGTAGTTTTCTGAAAATATAAGCGTCAACAGTTATCAGAAAGGCAAATAGTAGATACAAAGTATTGGAAAGGGAATAGAAAGCAGACTACAAAACATCATTATCCCGATGTTTAAACCCATAATTCACTCACATTTTGACTACTGCATTGCAGTTCCATTGCAGATCCCTAGAAGAGGATCAGAGAAAGGCAGCAAAGGTGATCAAGAGAAATGTGGCAGGGCCTGATGGAAGCATGCAGGTATGATTGACATGGACAAAGTATATGAGGGGGAGAAGCACTCTATTTACACTCTATTTCCTGTAGTCCAGGTATTTATTACCAATTGCTGTTGGAAACAGGATACTCAGGTAACTGGAGCTGTTTGCTAGCTCTTATGCTCTTTTATTTAGAATAGAATAGAATAGAATAGAATAGAATAGAATAGAATCTGGGATAGGAGAAAGTGCAACCAACAATAACTCATATAAGGAAACTTGTGTTAGATTTTTCTGTGTTATGAATGTATCACTGATTTTTGCACAGTATTAAGGGCAGCGGAGAAGGTCAGGCCAGCGTTTCTGCTGAGGCATCAGTTACAATGAAGAGAAACAAGCAGAAGTTTAGCTTGTGGGCAGAAATTTCCCAGAATACATTGGCGGCTGGGCAGAATTAGTGCTTTGGCTTAGGTCCCAAGCACACTGGCTCTCCGTTCCAGCACAGGAACAAACCTATGCAGTGTTTTGTAAGGTGGATCAAATTCCGCAGAATGGACACAGTTCAAAAGTGTCTGCTAGTCCATGACTGTGACACATCTAAGGATTGTAGCACCTCTTCTAGACAGGGGTACAGGGAATCACATGTTGATGCTTAGTGAAGGCATCTCTGTTTTCTGAAATTCTCAGCTGTCTATCAGCAATTCAGAGAAATGCAGAATTTAGAGCACTGTTGTTGTAAGTATTGGTACATGCTATCTGTCGTCGTCACTGATAAGACTCAAGCAGTTAACATGCCCCTTGTTAAGGAGCATCATGAATAACTGTTTTGTCACACTGGCACTACTAATAAAAACTAACAAATTTTGTATGATTACAAGGGCTGTCAAAGTATGTTCTCAGCTGAGTATTTCACCTATAGTTGTTGTGATCACCAGTGATATGTGATCACAAGGGACCTCAGTTCAGATGAGGATCCCACTTTGCTACCCCACTGTCACAACATTGCGAGGACTCCCATTACTGAGGCATCCCCATTGCCATGTAAGAGATGGAAAGTGGTAGGATGAGACAGGGTGCTCACAGCATGGCTTTCACTGGTGTTGGTTTTGAATTTGGGATAGATCTGTTTCCTCACAGTACAGGAACACTGCAGGAGTAGCTCTGATACTGGCTGAAGTGCTTTGCTAAGGAAGGAGGTTCACCTCTGGGCACCTTGTTAAGGGTTAACTTGTGGCACTGCTTGAGGTTGGTAGCAGAGAAACTGGGAGTGCCTGAGAAGCTAATCTACATGCTGGATATTGTGTTTTGGGAACATTAGCTCTACCCAAACTAATTTTCCTTGTTTCTGGGTTTGCTCAGAGGTACCGCAGCATCTCTCCAAAGCGTAACATTGTGCAGCTCTCTGATAGTACCTCCAGAAATCACATGGATGTGCTGTATAAAAAATGGGAAGGAACTAAAGGTCCTTGCCAACACACTTTAGAACTGGTTGTGTCTTAATTTATCCATGACAGAGTGTCTAACTCAGTAGGTGAGAATTTAGCTATGAGTATATTGAGTGGCAGCCAGCTTGGAGCATGAGTCTAATTTACTGTAACTCTTTCTACATTCTCTCTGATCATTATCATACTGAACAAAATGTCTTCAAAGTGCTTTTATAGGGTTGAGTGACTTATTCAATAATTTATACCATTTTGGAGGGATTAGAGGATGAATTTAAGTCATCAAATAATGCTATTATGGCTCAATGACTACATTCTTTATCAGGAAAAAAAAATCAGTTGTAATTATGCTCAAAAAGACAGAGACCCTTTATTCAGCAGTTCCCCCAAGAACAGTGATATCAAAGATGCTGATAGGTCTCTCAGCTGTAAAGAGGGTTGTCCTTCTTTGTTAGGAAGGAATATATCATCTGCTGTCTGCTTATCTGTATATCCATTGTTCCCTTTATGCCACATATTTTCAGTATGCCATGCCTTTAAACGTTTGCTCCTTGCAGAAGCCAGGTATACTTCTCAGTGTAGAGCTGCGCAAACTCTTGAGGAGTCCATGTTCCTGCTTAAGTTGCTGGGAGTTTTGCCCCTAATTTCAGCAGAGAATTTCTGTCAGAGCTTATGGAGTGAAGTAAAGGCAAAGTCCTTGTGTGACTCTCTAGAGATCTTTACTTACCCCAGATTGTAAGGTGTCTGCCTGACCCTTACAATTCATTTAATGTTTCTTCTCCCTTTCATTTGTTTTTATTTATCTAAACTGATAGCTGCTCTGGCCAGGGGACCAAGAAATTGTGCTTCCCGCCAGTCGAGTGAGCATTGGAAGATTTTATTGGACCCAGCTTATGTCTAATGCTGGCAGACTAACAGTGTAACCCAAAGCTTTCATTTTCTCCTTAAAGATATCCAGTGAAATCATGAAATCCTGCTCACTTGACCTCTGAGCTGGGTTTCAAGACAAGCTTTTAGCAGCTTAGGAAGAATTAGAGAGGAAAATCAGGTCATGCAGTGTATGTGGACAAAGACTAGATAAGACTGATTTGAGCAAGAAAGGAGAATACATTAAATTATTCCTTATCCTTGTAAAATGACCGTATGTACAAGATGGGCATTAGTTGGAGTAATTCCCCCAGAAGAGCTTGAGAGGTGCAGGCCAGAAGCAAACACATCTAACTATGAGGATGTTTGCGTTTGTAGTTCTCTGCACGTCGCTCTCCATGTCTCACACCTATTAACTTGTCTTGATGACAGAGCCTGATCCAAAGCCCAGTGGGATCTTTGCAATGCACTTGCATTTGGCTCTGAAATCTGTTACTACAGATTTGGTGCCCATGTAATTTCTTAGTCAGATTTCTTATCATCAGATGAGAGATGTCTCATTTCAATGTATAGTCTCATGTCCAAGTTAGCCCCCCATGCTCTTCCAGTCAGCAGAAGAACAGAGGAACCTCCAGATTCATCCCATCCATTTCAGAGTCCAGACTTGGCCACTAACCCTCTGGAGGCAATGAGTTGCCTTCACTGCATGAACAACCAGGAGAGCCTGGGTGACTGGATTAGATACCTAACTTTCTGATGGCATGAAAAGAGCCCATTTCTGGCTCCTAAATGGGACAATATAGTAACTCCTGTCCATTGCATGTCTAGGAAAGCAAGGACTGGTGGGCCTGGCTGTGAAGATGGCTGTCTGAATCAGTCAGCACTCTCATGAGATGCCATAGTTGTTGCGACACCTAATTATCCGTGTATAGTAGGTGGTCCAAACAGGAGTGCACAGCAGAGCAGCAGATGGGGGTTGCTGCTGTCAGATTAGATTGAGATTAGATAAAGCTTAATTAACACTTTATTTTTGTTAGATTCAAGTCTGATTAGTCACACAAAAAATATTACAGAGAAGCAGGGCAGAAATCAAGAGGTACAATTAACATTATTTAAAATCAAGGAAGCATTTTTAGTTGAGTAAGTAAAGACCTTGCTACAAGACCTTGCTAGTAAGGGGTTATTCCTTGAGTTTGACACATTTTTGATCTGAAGAACAAGATGTACTTGCAAAGAGCTCTTTACCATGCCAACCAACTACTTTGTAAACCTGCCCTTTCTAGCCCAAGCAATCTAATTTACATAATCATACATATTTCAACACCCATTTGAGGTACCTTATATCATTGATAAAAACTCTCAGTATTTTCCATCACTTCTATAATTGTCATAACAAGAGGGACACAGTATTTTAGAGATGTTTTATCAAATAGTGATTGTAGTACAATTTTTCAAGTTTTGGTGTCAACTCCCAAAAATGTCACATCAGAACTCCTTGCTATCCAGTATCAATCTTTATCATGATATTTTGGATATTCTGAACCCATGGTTTGACCTATCACAAGATTTTCACCCTTCCCTTAATTAACAAATGTCTGTGAATTCTTCTGTGCCAGAGTCTCCTCCTGTTGTTTGAATCCACATGGGCTCCAGCCTCATAGGCTTCTCCTGCCTATGAGATTTAAAAACTTACCAGAAATGTTTGTGCGGCCCAGAGAGAAGGTCGCTTGCAGGAGTAGCCTGCAAAACAGCCTTTGGATAAACTTTTTTTCTGTGCCAAATAGTACAAACCAGTGAGCCAAGTAAATCCCATTTAAACCTTATTTTTAAGTTAAAGGAGACATATACTGTCTATTGCTCAAGAATGAATCCAACTTTTGCTTTTTAGGATAGGGAAAAGAATGTCACAGATCAAGATAATTTTGCAGTAGAGCAAATACGCAGATTTAGAATATCTAAAATCCAAAATAAACCACACTCGCAATAAATGAACACTTCTCTCTTGTCGTCTATTTTTGTCCAACTGCCAGAACTGCTAAAGGATGACCTCTACAGGGAAGTCAAATCAAACCAAGCCAACTTCTTTTTTTTTTTACCTCTGTGGTATCTAACCAAGTGCTTACAGAATGTAGTACAACGCATGTAGTTCATTTAGTTCAGCTGGTTTCTCCTTTTGCTTTCTCTCCTCATAAGCACAATTAAGTGGTCAGCTGGGTGTTTGTACTTCACCATTTTATCTGAACTGTCTGGTCCAATGTATCTCAGTGGGCATTGCAGATGCCAATGAAAGGCTCCTTACTGTACTTTTATCTTCTCAACTCTGCCACCAGACAGTGAGAAGGGTACACTCTGACCCCTAAAAAGTCTGGTACTAATAAACTGAGTCTTTTCTTAGTTTATGTGTTTATTAAATTGTCTGGATTTGACCAACCATGTGAAGACGGGGGCAGAACTTGAACACTTGAACCTCCCCAGTGCCTCTTCAAAGGCATTGCCAGAAGGCAGTGCTGTGTCCCCCACAGCAAAGCCCATGGCTTGTCTGGCAGGGTAGATAGCATGAGTATAGCAGGCTATCCAGGGCCCCTTACTCCTTACTCTGTGGGTTAGTGACTTTTGCTATATCCCAAATGTGGGAAATACTACAGCAAAATACAAGGATGATTTGACATAGGAAATCGCATTTGTGCTTTCCCTTGCTCAGAAGGAAAACAGGACAGCGATACCCTGTCCACCTGTTCTTTTTCATATGAGAGTAGGTCTATTTAAAAACAGGGGTGTAAAACAGGTTTTCACTGCTCTTGCACAAGAATAATACAAAACAGCAGAAGTCATCCAAGAAAGTTTTTGTTGGCATCAGCCTTCCTATTCTCCAGTCACACATTATCTGATAGCTGGCATACGGCAGGCTCTGGATAGTCTGTTATTCTTTCCCATGCTGCAAGATTTGGGCAGTAAATAGCTAAATAAATGCCAGAAGTATAATTCTTTTTTACTTCATCTGATTTAAGAAGCCTTTCCTCAGATAATTACTCCCAGGCATGCTCTCCGAGGTAGGACTGGTCCCTGGTGGATCAGGCTATTCTGACCTCTCTAGCTGGCTCCATTTAAGCTTTCTTTGAGCTCAGTGAGTTGCCAGGTGCTCCTTGAAGGGCCTGTGCCATTGTACAGTGGTAGTAGACCTCTGTCACCTTTGATAACCTTTTTCTTCCTGAAGTAGATGCACCACCATGCAGCACTGCCATGCCCAGTAAGGCTACCAGAGGAGCAGTGAGGCAGCAGATCAACTCCTGTGATGGGGATCCTGGCCAGGCAAAGAGCTAAACTTTGCAGGACTGAAAGCATAAGTAAGTGGATGAGCTCTGTCTAACTCTGTTACCTCTCAGAGAAGAATAATCTTATAATCATAGTATCATAAAATCATTTGGGTTAGAATGGATTTTTAAAGATCATCTAGTCCAACTCCTCTGCAATGAGTGGGGACACTTTCTCACTAGACCAGGTTGCTCAGAGCCTCGTCCAGCCTGACCTTGAACATTTCCAGGGCTGGGACGTTCACAACTTCTCCAGGAAACCTGTTCCAGTGTTTTGTCACTCTCATCATAAAAAAATTTCTTCCATATATCTAGTCTGAATTTTCACTAAAACTAAAATGTGGGAATAGAGATTGCTAGTCAAGACTGAGGCCAAAAGGTTGTTAAGAATATCCTCATACATTCTTACCAGTTTGCTGGTCACGTTCACTGGAGAGGTGTGCTTTCCTTGTCCTTCTTTTTCTAGTTGACATACCTGTACAAGCTCTTGTTATTCTTTGCATCCCTTGCCAAGTTCAGCTCAAGCCACATGTTGGCCTTCCTGACTCCATCCCTACACAACTGCGAAGCAATCCTATACTTTTGCTGGGATACCTGTCCCTGCTTCCACTGCCTGTGCATTTCTTTCTTGTCCTTTAATTTGACCAGCAGGTCCCAACTCATCCATGCTGGTCCCTTGCCTTCCTTTCCTGAATTCTTACACCTGGGGATTGAGAGCTCCTGCATTCTATGGAAAGTGTCCTTAAAAATCTCCCAGCTCTGCTCTGCTCTCTATTCCCTGAGGGCAGTTTATCAGAGGCTCTTACTAACTTACTCTTTGAATGGCTGGAATTTTGTTTTCCTAAAATTCAGGGTCCTGGCTCTACTCTTTGCCTGGCCCAGAGAAGTATTTGGAGCTGCTAGGGTACCCGAGAAAACCATATTGCTTCCTACATCTTGAAATCATAATGAAAAGTGAGTCAAATCCCAGGAGTGCTTTTTAGGAAACCTGGTGTTTTCACACTTTGATGAAACTGCTGTTGGCACAGACAAATGAGGGATAGGTAGATTTGTCAAACCCTCAGGCTGCTGCAGCCACTGGCACCATTTTATGACAATCATTAAGAGAGTGAAAGGGGATGGCAGGAGCCTAAGGTTTATGTCAATTCCTGCAAATTAACACCCATCAAATTAAGTTGTTTTATAACAAAGACAGTGACTGTTATAAAGGAAGGAGGCCCTTCAGCAAGGAGAGGTAAGACCACAGTTGGGGTTGTGTGATAAGGACTCATTTAAAACTGAGTAGATGGGCAGTTTTAGCTGCTCTGTTGAACCCTGTGTTGTGCACTTGCACCAGTGCTGTGGGTTGTATGGTGGGAAACAATTGTGAAACATTTTTTGTCACAGTGGGAAACTCCTTCTGTACCACCAGTCATAGTCCTGAGATGGGTAACTGGGAACAAAGAGATCTAGTCCCACCTGAGGCGTGTCTCACCTGTAGCTTCAATCAGTGCATGGAGATGCAGGTCAGAGCCATTCTTCACACATTGTTTTTCAGTATTGGGCATTGTTTTCTGTCAGAGTTCAGAGCTGTTGGTTTAGAAAGTGAATCCCAGGAGGCTCTGGTTTAAGGATGCTCATGTTCTTGCTGTGTATTCTCAGCAGGACAGTTTTGATCTTAATATGTATCTCTGACAGTCATGTCACCCATGTTGTACCCATTTGAATTCAAGTGTTTGGCTCCAGTGATGTGGTTTTTCTGTTGTTGCTGTTGTTCTTTGTGTTTAATTATTTTTCTCTTTCTTCACTGAATATTTTGTTCAGGTTGACTGCTCCCTCATGCCCTTCTTCGGCAAAACTGGCATTGATGGTGTTTGCTTTGCCTTTTTTTATTGCTTGAGGAAAATTTTCACATTGTGTCATCAACTTTTTTCCCTTTTTTTTTTTGGTGCTTGTTATTTAAAAGTGACACAGATGTCTTTAAACTACAGAGAATTATAGGGAGGGAGAATCCTATATGAGGAGGGATATAGAAGGTGCAAAGAAAACCTAGATAAATGCTAGTGGAAAAAAACTGAGGAAACTAGATAATAGCCTGTAAATGAAGAGGATAAAAAATTACAGTAATTTCCTATAGAATTTTGCATTAGTCTTTATGATCAAAAGAAAAGGCACAGACCTATTCTCTTTCCATTAGGTCTGTTAGAATGTCATAGTTTTGCAAATGCCGCACCCTTTTATACCTGATCTTATAGTGACAGCCCTGTGTGGGTTCAGGTCTGGAAGATGGTTGCATTCACATAGCATCCTACTGAGCTCAATGATCCTCAGCTCAATGATCCTCAACTCAATGTTCTCCAGCATGGTTTATCTTTGAGAATGAATAGTGGCTTTTGAGAATAAAATTTCCACATGTTCCTAGTTCACTTGGCTCCATGTGATCCTAGCAGCCCAGGTCTCCACTAGCTCGGGGACTTCAGGACCATGCTTCCCTGTATGGTGCCTACATACCCTTTGACTAGTGGGACTGTCAGAGTCACTGCACGGTGGGAAACATGAGGATAAGGTGAGATGCCAAAAAAGATACATGTTATACATAAGCCTGTTATATGTAAAACTTCAGTGTCTTTTGTAGCACTGCTTTGGAAATTGAACATTTAAATATAAACATGTATGTATGAGAGTGTCACCTATTACTGAATTATCCACTCTTCCTCTTACAAGACTCTAGTTTTGATTGCTAGTAGTTCTCCTGTATCAACCTCAGGCTAGATAATTTTGGGGAAAGATAATAAACATATGGCAATGAGACAAGAACATTTAGATGAATAAGGTATACATATACACAGATAATATATGCCCACACTAAAGGTGCAGACAGATAATCACAAATATCTCATTCAGTCAGTTTAGGAAGTTTTCACTGCCTCAGCTGGAAATTACCACTCCTTAGTGGAAGCACAGAGCCTGTGTGTACGCACGTACCTTGTCCTGTAGTACTAGGCAAAACAGGTCCACTCACACCAGCTCTTGCTCTAGCTAGAGGAGTGGCATTTTCTTAAACCTCTCTAATTTGTTTTCCTGCAGTTGTGTGATGAAAAACTAAAGGGTTTGGCCTGTTGCAATGTGGGTATTGCATATTACAGCCATTGCAAATGATAATGCTGGAGTAGAACAAATCATTATGTGTCTGGTCTTGTCCAAAGTCTTCATCATTCATGCTTATTGGCAAACTTATTTTAATATAAGTTAAAGCTCATGATTTAAATGTAGAGCTCCATACAGAGCACAGAATAGTCTTTGCCCAAGTACATTAGTGGAGGCCCTCCTGGTGTCTCTCTGAACCAGGTATCTTGTCCAGAAAGTGTAAAATGAGGTCACTTCAAGCCAAGAGTGCCACTGTGCCCCTGTGGCTGGATGGAGATCTGGAAGGAAATTCTAGCCCCATTGTAGTCAGCTGGAGTTTTGCCATTGACTTCGATGGAGCCAACATTCCTCTTCTAATGCAGACATTTCACAATAACCTCCTCTGTTGAACTTTCAACACGTGCATGTTATTTTCATTACAAATAAACAAAATATTTCTAGAATGGACACCTTCTTATATACATTGTGCCAGAAGATATTAAAAGTTCACCGTGGTGCATGTGGTAAAATACTAATAATCCATCCTTGAAGTTTCTGGGAAAAATTCGGACATGAACAAATCTCCTTTAGGTCATTTTGCCTGAATTTCCAGCAGTCAGATTTACAGCTGAGGGTTTATTATTTTTGCAGAATGCACATGAATTCCGAATTTGCCGTGCTCAGAAATGGAGACAAGACTTTCATCTGTGTGCTTGGCTTTGGGAAAAGACATCCCTGTGTGTCCGGACCCGGGCCCTGGTATAGAGCAGACAGGAAATCTGCCAGACTGCCTCTGCAGGAGGCTGCCTCCAACACGTGCAGCAAGGAACAAGAAATGTCTTAATGATTAATCACTGTCAACCTTTGTTCTCGTTAAAGACTTGATTGTTGGACAAGGCTGGTAATGAGGCACTGTTCCTGGATCTGTTGCTGTGTGTCTGTGCAAGTGCTGAATCTGAGCTTGGATCCTGCAAGATGCAGCTCCCACATTGCCCAAGTTTAAGAAGTTTGGATTGAGAACATTGTTATAAGACTGCCTGCTAGTGGCTATGGGGCTGTGCAGCTTTCCAGCAAGGGATTCTGGCAGGGCTACAAATAAATCACTAATGGCTGAAAATCAGTTCCCAAGGATCTCAGGAGTAAGCAGCTCTCTTGGTGCTGAAAAGGCAAAGTGCAATAAAAGGTTTCTATTAAAAATTGCAAAAATAACTATCTGTCAAAGTCTTTTTCTCGTGGTTTCTCACCACTAGTGAGGATTGGTTTCTTTGAGGGATTTGCTCACCCATTTTTATGTGTGAGACTGTGCACAGTGTTACCTATTTCTGAAAATAGTTATAGGGTACACTTTAATGTCGGTGTGTCAAAAAAAAAAGTCTTCTTAAAAAGCCGAGTGTCCTTGGCTCTTCCAATGAGAGCTGCAGCAGTCGAGTGTGCTGAAGTACTTACCCCTCTGCATGTTGAGTACCTGCTGTATAACTTGATGTCCAAACCTATCCCTCCAATGGGTGAATCACACCATGAGGATGCAGAAATCAGGTGTGCTCTCTACTGTCATGATCATTTCCAGCTTCAGTGGAAAGGGATTAGTCCACATTTCCTCTTTTAGCTCCATCACTCCAGTTTGTTGAAGGAGTGACACAGCATTTGCTTCTTTTCCCTGGTTGGATGAAGGCACAAGTATTTCTGGCAGACAGCCTGGGCTTGTGAAATTGCAATGCTAGTGTCCATGATTCCTTGTGTATGTGCCTTGGAAACATGGTTGGCCCTGAAATTTTTGTCCTGAGAGCTCAGATGTTCTCAGGAGAAAAACACAGAAGTTGACTGAGCCAACTTCTTATAAACACTCCACAAAATTACTGAAAGGAAATATTTTGCAGTCTTCACCCAACTGTATCTCTGATACTAGACACAGCAAAAACAGGTCTCGATATCTTGTAATATTCAGGTTTTTCAAATGCTATTTATACATATGAAAGCGATCTTCCCGGAATGCATAAAAATACTCTCTAGCCAAGTATTAGGAGAAATTCAACCTATCTTCTGCATGGTTAATTTGGGAGGTTTTTTGGTCAGACACCCTTAGAAAAAGATCCACTAGTGCTTGACAAATCAAAGTGTGTTCACGCTCGCTCTTCCAGGCATCTTACTCAAGTGTGACTAGAAGCATCCAAAATGAAGAGTGTAAGGGAATGTTCCTATCATCTAATCTGGGTTCCTAACTTGATTATCTAAATTAAACATCTGAAGCCTAATTATACAACCCCATCCCTCTGTACTGGGAGGGGAGAGCTCCAGTAGGCAGTTTAGACAGAATCTGCTCTAAATTTTTTGTTAGAGACCTAAACTTAGAAGAGACTCACTTTGATTCGTTCACTCCCGACTTGACGCTGGGCACAGAATGAGTTGCCCCACAGAGGAACAGAAAGGTGGAAAAATTACTCATCTCCTTTTGAGGGAAAATCTGCTAAAAGCAGAAGCTTGCCTTGTGGCACAGATGCCAGGGCTCCTGGCTGGGAAGCAAACAGCCTCTGTGGGCATTGTGGTTTAGTAAAAAAAATTACCATTGTTTCCCTTCTGTCCCACCAAAGTTATTCAGCAATTTAAGGCATTTCAGGAGAAAGAGATGAAAGGTTTGTCCATCCTTTTCCAGCCAAATGTCCCTAAACCACTTCTGAACTAAGAATGCAGAGACATAAGCTTGCAAAAGGCTTTCAGGGCTCCTGACAAGCTTCAGAGAGAAAGGAAGAGGAGAGGAAAGGAGAAAGGTGCAATTTGGTTGGAAAGGTCCAAAGCAAGGAGGCAAGAGAAAGGGAAAGGAGAAGTAGGGAGGGGAGGGGAGATGAAGGGAAAAGGGGGGAGGGGGAAAGTGCATTTTATAAAGTTCATATGTGTGTTAGAAGCCAAAACATCCCTTCATTTGTATGAACAAAAGTCAGCTGCAGCAAGGATAGTGAAAAGCAAACTTGGTCTTATGTGCTTTGATTTACTGCTAATTTAAACATTTCAACATAATGTTCTTTGTGATGCTGATGAACAAACCCCCAGTTGTGCTACCAGTTCTGAGGAGCTCTCACTGACTGCCTCTTTCTGCGTCTCATAGGTTTTATATCTCACTGTAACATCAGAGGACATGGTGCAACACACCTGCTTTGTATCTAGAGCACTGTCGTGCTGAAGTTTCGGCACCATTGGACCAGCTGGGGTTTTGTGGTGCTTGGTGAACACTAACTCAGCCCTCAGCTGCTGCCACTGCCCCAGCTGGCACCAGACACAGCTCTGAAAGGGCTGCAGCTCATTTGGAGGGATGTGGCATGTCAACAAGTGGGGCAGGAACTGGGGGCAGACTCAGATGGACATTTGTACTTGTTGGAGGTGTGAAGCTTCCAGCCTGTCCCTGACACCTGGCTGCATGGATGTTCTCCTGGTCATGTTGCCTCCTTGGAGGCAAAGTGGAAAGGTTACCTTCCTTGTGCATGGTGTCACTGTGCAGGCAAGCACTTGGGGTTCTGCAGATGGAGAGATGCCAGGCTGCCTCTGCAGCCTGCTGGGCAGAGGCGCCTCTGGGCAAGGGGACGTGCACATCCCACTCCAGGCTTTCTTTGGTCAGGGGTTTCTAAAGTTAAAGCACATGAACCACAGCACGGGAACCTGGGAATGAGGTTCACAAGGCGGTACCAGCAGCTTTAGATGTGTGGAGTTGTAGTAAAACTGCTGCAGTAAAGCCAGGCTTAGAGCAGGATGAAACAGTTCAACGAAAGTAGGCTGACTCCAACCCAAATCTGCCCTTCCTCATCAGGGATGTTGGAAGGTGCTCTTTGTCCAAGTTCAGGAGCAGAGCCCCACGTCCCTGACAGCAGTGTAGCCCTTCTGCTGTCTGATTTGCAGTGCTCCAAGCGTGGGGTGAGAGCAAGGCTCAATAGCACTGGTTCATGAAGGGTCAAACTGCTGTGCAGCTAATCCCCTAATTTATTAGGAAACTTCTCCCATCCCAACATGGCTGACGGAAGATCAGCAGGCAGGAGAAGTAACACATCGTAGATTCATAGGTTGGCACTGACATTTCATGAACAGCAGGGAAAGGACCAAATGCAAAAAAAACCCCAACCTGGCTCCAAGTTGATGATTTACACTCTTTTCTCAGGGTCTGTTTGCCAAGCAGCTGGTGTTTTGTGCCAATGGCTATTACAGAAGAGCTTTCTTTGATAGGTACTCTGAATGGACGCTACACAGTTTATCTTAAAACAAAATCCCTCCTACTGCTTATATGGGCTGGTAGGGGATGAGGGAATGAAAAAGTTGGCCTTCGTTGGTTTTTTTAAGCGTGACTATGAAAGCATATTCGGGGAGCCTGCACTATCTGTGCAAAAATGCAACAGATGAATTCTATTAATGGATGGAACATGTGGCTGAGTTCAAGCTAGAGTTGTCATTTGAATACAGAAGTCAAAGCCAATTTATTGTAACATATTTTTCTTTTCAAAATATTTTAAGAAAGACAAAAAAGTTTGCACAACAACTTGGCAAGCAGGTCTGTTGAGAGGAGGTATTTTCTATCTTGCAGCTAACATAAGGGCTGAAAAATGTGGCAGTGCCGAGCAATCCTGGATTCCTTCTGGAACTGAAAGAAAGTGTGCAGGATATTATTGTGTAAGAGCCCAATAAATTTGAAGGGTGGGTTTGTAAGACTGCCTTGGGGGCTGCAGGTGGCTCCAGAAGAAAGTCATGGGGTTTATTTCAGTAACAGTCTTTAAATACTTTATCTAACTAGCTACACACTCATGTGTCCCCATCTAGAAGCCACAGAACTATTTTAAAATAGGAACACCCATAACAATCATTGCATTTCTTCCTTGCCAGATGGCAGAAAGCTAAGTGGGATTAGTCTGTAGTGAGTGTCATTGGGGAGTGGAAGGATGCAAAAGCTAAGGCACAGAAATGGGCTTTCCTGGAGTTTGAAAAGCAATAAGCATCAGTGCTCCATGGTCTTCAGGGCATGAGTAGAATCATAGAATCAGCCGGGTTGCAAGGGACCTCTGAGATCATCAAGTCCAACCCTTGATCCAACACCACCGTGGTTACTAGACCATGGCACTAAGTGCCACATCCAGTCTCATCTTAAAAACCTCCAGGGACGGAGAATCCACCACTTCCCTGGGCAGCCCATTCCAGTGCCTGATTACCCTCTCTGTAAAGAACTTCTTCCTAATATCTAACCTAAACCTCCCCTGGCAGAGCTTAAGACCTTGCCCTCTTGTCTTACTGATAGCAGCTTGAGAGAAGAGACCAACCCCCACCCGGCTACAACCTCCTTTCAGGGAATTGTAGAGAGTGATGAGGTCTCCCCCAAGCCTCCTCCAGGCTGAACAACCCCAGTTCCCTCAGCCTCTCCTCATAGGACTTGTACTCCAGTCCCTTCACCAGCCTCGTTGCTCTTCTCAGGACCTGCTCCAGCACCTCAATATCCTTCCTGAACTGAGGGGCCCAGAGCTGGACACAGTACTCCAGGTGTGGCCTCATCAGTGCTGAGTACAGGGGAAGAATCACTTCCCTAGTCCTGCTTGCCTCACTGTTCCTGATCCAGGCCAGGGGGCCATTGGCCTTCTTGGCCATTTGGGCACACTGCTGGCTCCTGTTCAGCTTCCTGTCAATCCAAACTCCCAGGTCTCTTTCTGCCTGGCTGCTCTCCAGCCACTCTGTGCCCAGCCTGTAGCGCTGCAGGGGGTTGTTGTGGCCAAAGTGGAGGACCCGGCACTTGGCCTTGTTGAACCTCATCCCGTTGGAATCAGCCCAACTCTCCAGGCTTTCCAGGTCCCTCTGCAGAGCCCTCCTGCCTTCCAGCTGATCAACACTCCCCCCCAATTTAGTGTCATCTGCAAATTTGCTGATGGTGGACTCAATAACCTTATCTAAATCATCGATAAAGACATTAAACAGAACTGGTCCCAGCATTGATCCCTGGGTATGTGAGACCAGTTCTTGCTCCACTGTTGGTCAGTCCATATTTCCATAGATGCATTGAGGGACAATGGCCATGAAGCAGACTTTTGCTATGATCCAACATAGGCTGAGTGGTTTTGTGTGTACACTGAGAAAGCTATTTCCTACATTTGGTAAAGTCTCAAGTACTAAAAACCGGTGGAGTAAGTAGGCAGAAAACATATTGCTGCTGAGGGAAATCATGGCTGAGAGAAAAGGAGCAGCATATTGTCATTCCATGTCTCATCTTGTATGAGCACGATTTGAGTCCTCAAGTACTTTTCCCATTGCTTTCTGCAATGACTTTTGGCCATCCCTTCCTCATGAAGCTGCACACTGGAAAGAGGAAGCAGATCTAGATTCCTCACCAAGACCAGAGACCCTAAAGCACTCTTCGAGGTCCTTCCCAGTTACACATTTGTTTTACCAAGGAAGTTGATACACTCTAAGCCTATTTAATCCTGTTGCTAGTGGCAGTCAATTAGCAATCTCTCAGAGATTGCTCTTGTCAGGGGGATGACGGGATGAATGAAAGCAGCGCCATTCACCCCACTGCAAAGTATCAACTTACCACCTCTGTATTTTCTAAGAATAAATGCCACTTCTAGTAATAAGTCTGTAACTTCTTGCTGCTGTTCACCAGATGGAGGAACCAACAGACACTGAGTTTGTTCCCTCGTGGTCAAACAATCTGCCATACAGCCCAATGCATGTTTCCTGAGACATCCCCAGGACAGCTCTGTTACTTCTGGTCATGTTTCCCAAGCTCCTGGTACAATATTGAGGTTTTCCACTGGAATCACCTGGCACATTTTCACTCTTCCCTGAGCAACAAAGTTATTCAAACCCCTTCTTAATTTGTCAAAGCCTTTGTATCGGTCACTTGTCCCGAGAGTCTGTGGGCTGTGTCCTGAACTTGAGCTAATTACATACAAAGGATTATTTCCTTTTCTTGATGCTTGTTATTATTTTCATCCTTCATGAGCCATTTTTCTGTTTCAGGATCAACACTCTGTGGTAGGCCAGGGAGCTGGCCCCACTCCAAGCTCCAGTTCTTGCTCAAATCCAAACACTGGAAGTGGTTACATGAACTCATCCCAGCAATCATTGTTGAATCAGCAGCTGATGGAAAAGAAACAGGCTCTGCAACGGCAAATGATGGAGCAAAAACAACTCCTTCTACAGCAGCAGATGTTGGCAGAAGCTGTAAGTTTTCTAATCCCTTATTTTACATGGAAAATGTTGTCAAAAAAACAATAGAAAAGAAAGCTAAGATGGGGAAAGAAAGTCCCCTAAACTTTGAGGTCGTTTTGGCAATGCCTAAAACTTCAAGAGTGTGCCTCATATTTTTCAGCGCTTTGCTAAGCCCTTTTGAAACTTTCTTCAGTCTATATGAAACAACTTAAATATCCAAGCTACTGTGGTGTCATTACAAGAACAGTCCAAGCATATACTTGATTTGAGGCATATGGAGATTGTCCATGGTTTTCTTTGCAAGATAAGCCAACATGCACTGCTAAGCTACTTCAGCCTCAGAGGAAAGTTGACTTCCAGGCTCTTTGACCCAGGCAGCATGGTGTAAAGTGCCTGTGTGTAAACGAGGATCAGGTACATTGATTTTGGGTTTCAACACAAGTTATGTGCTCAGCTGAGATCATACATGAGTCCTCCTTTCTCCGTTTGTCTTTTTGCATTTCCAGATACCTGTAGTCAATTCTTCCCACTCCTTTGGTATCTGAGAGACCTATTGGGAGTTACTGGTCCTTTTATGAAGCATGGGGGATTCTACAAGGAAATATTTCTTGCCTTTTGGTTTATGCAGAAGAAAAAGGAACTTTCAAGTCAGCTCTATGTGATGCAGTTTTCTGTCAGAATTTTTAGCAGAACAAAAAGTTAATTGCTCAAATAGCTTCTCTTAAAAAGAAATAAAATAGAAATTGAAAATACTCTACAGAATGTGGTTTTTTAATCAGCTTGACTTTGCTTTTGTATCGTGTACACAGAAACGCACAAAAAGCTTGCCTACAGTTTCTGCATGCATTGCAGGGATTTCCTGGGAGATAACTTGTCTTTCTTCTTCAGAAGGGTTCAGGTTTAGCAAGATGTAAAAACAAGCCTTAAAATTCTTAATCAGACCCTTCACTCCCATCATGCATTATAGAAATGCCTAAACACCACAAGAAAGGCTCTTTTCCCAGTGTTTTTAATTGCTCCTGGGAGAAGAAAAAACAGATTTTTCATTAGAAGGTCCATTTACCTGCTCTTTTCAGGCAGAAGATCCTCAAATTACTCTGGTGGACTTCCATCACAAGCCAGGGCCCGACTTTTTCACACTGATGAGCCAGCTTGCCATTCTGGCAGCTGAGCATGAAACCTGGGCACATTGTGCCCAGGTGTGAAGCCTGCCCAGCAGCTGCCCAGTAAGGGTGTGTGTGCACCAAATTCACAATTTCCTGCCACGAGGCCACATGTCCCAAGGTTTTGTTGCTCATGGGCGAACAGTAGCACTCTGAATGCATCAAGTCACACTGATGCTGATGAGAGATTGGCATTGACTCTGGTGCCTGCTCTTTCCAGATCTTTATGAACACAGGGCAGCTAGTCAGATTTCAGTTCTAGGACTTTGATTTCTATCTTCCTCTTACCACAGACATGTCCCTGCAGGCTCAAAATAAATAAAAAATTCTCCCCAACTAATATTTTTTTCTGCAATCTTTCCCTTCTGTCCTTGCCCCAACACTTGTACTCCCAGTGTAACAGGAAAGACAGCACCACACACATTTACGGGGAAGCACAGGCCATTGGTGAGTGAAAAACAGCCAGCACAGCACCATCTTTGCTACACCATGTGTCCTGCTGTCATCTCTGCTGAGGGGAGATGAAGCGCGAGAACAAAACTGATTTTTGTGGTCACTCCTCCAGTTTAGGAGGAAGGAGTAAGTGAGGAATGGACATGGCTGTGGATGGGGATGATGAGCTGAAGTCCTCTTTGCCAGCTGTGCATGCTGAGAGAACTATGTGGGTGAAACAGGCTGATAGTCATTGACACAGCCAAGGAGCAGGTGTCAGCCTTTGTTGCTCCCCAGCTGCACCCTGGCTGTGTGGGTTTTTTGGGTTAGACGTGGGTGTTTGCTCTGTCTCTGTTCTTTCAGAGAAAGCACACCTAGCTGCACAGAGAGGGAGGGAGCCATGAGGAACCATCAGGCCCCTCTATCTGATCAGCATGGTGAGCAAGACAGGATGTACATCAGAAGATACTTTGTACTGCACTGCAGATGTGGACAGTGTTCTCAGAGGCTGAGAAACTTTCAGTGGTTTTAAGGAAAGTTGAACCAGTCTCAAACACTCTGCAACCAGCAAAAAGGTTTCTTATAGACTTTAGTGGGTGATGACACAGTTTCACAGGTGCCTCTGTGGACCAGACAGAGTGAAAGGAAGAAACACTTGAGATTTATACATACTGAGACAACAAAGAGATGGGCAAAACACAGAGGCAGGAAAGCATAAGGAAAAGCAAATTAATGCATTTCTACTCTAATCCTCTAGGAGAAAATAACTCCACAAGATCAGCTGAACAGACACTTGACACGTCCACCACCAGATTATAAAGACCAAAGAAGGAACGTGGTCAACATGCAACAAGCAAACCAATATCCTGGTAAGTGCCCATGGGCTCAATGAAACTGTTTGTTTCCTTCCTTCCTTCCAACTGGAAGAAAATCCAGAAGAGCCATGCATATACAGATGACCAGGGCATGATTTTCTGGATATCCACTTACATCACCACAGAGGCAGTGGTGGATGGTGGCTGTTGCTCTCCTGTGCTACTTACCTTACTGTCTTGCACCACTGAGAAGTGCTGATGTGTGATCTGGTGGTTCATCCACGCTGATACTGCCTCTCTCAGACATGGGGAAGAAGGGGTTGGTACCCCTCCCATTAGCACTGTCTGGGGCAGAGGTGCACTGAAATACTTGATGCAGAGGTGTCCTCTTGACTATGCAACCTCACTCCATCCAGATGCTTCTCTCATGTATGTGGTACATTTTGCTTCAGAGACTGAGACGAGAGCCATCCCTCCCTTTGAATGGCAGTTCTTGTACGGTGTGAGGCCCCTCATATTGATTTTTAAGTACTTCACATGGCACCATCATGGATGGTACTTTTGGTCTCTTTAATATGCCATGGTCATGGCTTTACTGCTGGTCTAGTTTCGGAAGTGCAGGCCTGCCTGTTTGACTTTTCATGCCATTCACCTTGCTGGTTGGCTGGAGACCACTCAAGAGGACAAAGGAAAAAATGCTGAGGAGAGAGAGGAGGTGGGAGAAATGCAGCAGATGGGATCAAAGGATGTTCTTTATACTGCAAAGTGCCTTTGCATGTAAGCATAAAAAGGATCCTTTGCCTTCTAGTATCATTTTGTATACAACACACTGAAGAAAAAAAAGATGGTGTGATGTTTTGTTTTTCCATAACTGTTGGCTCTGCAGATTCAGCCAGTGGTCTGAGTCTTTCCTTCCTACCTGTCCTTTCTAGCAAAACTTTTTCATCTTCTATTACGATTTTAATGAGCTCTGAAGTGAAGCTGTTTCACATGCCACCCCTCTGCCCAACCTGCTGGCCATGGGACCACCAGCACAGCTCTGTGGGGAAGGGCCAGGCTGGGCTGCTCAGGCAACATTCAAGCACTCCTTTGCTTTGCTTCCAAGTTCTAGCAGTGATAAGCTTGCTGCCGGCTGGAAACTGCTGCTGGAAACTGCCACTTTCTAATGGACCTGAGTGTTTATGATCTCCAGTAAATTTCCACAAGCATCCCTGATGCCAGTGTAATAGCCGATGATGAGGGCAATGCCACAGGGCAGACAGTGCCCTGCTTGCTGGCTAACTCCTGTGCTCCCAAAACAAATGCTTTGGCAACCCTGGCAGTTTGCTGGGGAATCTTGTGATTTGGTGTGTTGTTTAAAGGCTCATTCCTGGAATCAAATGATTAACTGAGACTCTTGGCTTTTACTTAAAAACATTCCTTTTCCAGCTTGAGAGAGAAAATGGAAGTGACTGCAGCCACATCTGTAAAGGCTCCAAAATGAGTAGATCACCATTGTTATGTGGTGGCTCTTGTTGTTAATCTGATGGACTCTTTGTCAGTCTTGTGGTATTTGGAGTCCCATCTGCTGGGTTTGAAGCATGTGGGACTGGCAGCACTTGTCCATTCAAATCTCAAGTCCCTGCTGAGTGAGCCCTGGGAGGACAGCAGCTTTTTAGGTGAGCCTCGGAGAAAGGGCTGTTCTAGGAGTTTCCAACAAAGCTACCAGACGGAGTGATTAGGAAACTCTTGCATAACGGAGTAACAGCAGGGAATCTGTTCCCTTTTTCTGGGAATAGCTCTGCTCAGGTCAGGGAAGAAGAGACAAAAAGCTAAATAAAATAACACCAGGGCTTGAAGAAACTTGATTAAGCATTTTATTCCTCTATACTTTTCCTCACAGTGCCATGTCATGGCAAGAAGCAGGTGAATCAGGTAGGGAAGATGTTTCTCTGAATCGCTGTAGCCTGGGGTGCCTAGCTGCTGTACACTGTGCTTCTGGGTAAGGCATTTCTTCCCATCTGGAAGAAATCAGACCAGAAAATACTTGTGTTAAAAATAAAATCATAAAAATAGCAATACAAAGAAAGAGGAAGCTTCGTCTTTTGTACAAGTACAACCCATGTCCCATCCACTTGTATTTTTCAGAGTGTGGCATTTGCAGGAGCACTGAGGTCTGTTCAACAGCTGGCAGGGTCACCCCAGAAGGGGCTTCATCCCAATGACAAGTAAAGCAGGTCCACAAACTTGTAGTTCAGCTAGAGGGAGGAAACCATCTCTCCCCAGCTTGGTGTTCCAGGTCTTTTGAAATGCCACTGAATTCTGTACCATTCCTCCTCTTTGATAGCAGCATAAAGGAGCAAAGAATCAGGGGCCCCATCCCTATCACCCCTGCAAAAAGACTGTAAAATCACAGAAAGGTTTGGGTTGGAAGAAACCTTAACAATCATCTAATTCCAATCCCCTCTTGCCCTGGGCAGGGACACTTTCCACTAGACCAGCTTGCTCAAAACCCCATCCAACCTGGTCTTGGACACTTCCAGGGATGGGGCATCCACAACCTCTCCAGGCATCCTGTTCCAGTGCCTTACCACCTCTGAGTAAAGAATTTCTTCCTTACATCCAATCTAAGCCTACCCACTGCCAGTTTAAAGACATTCCCCCTTGTCCTATCACTGTATATCCTTGTAAAAAGTCCCTCGTCAGCTGTCCTGTAACCCCCTTCAGGTACTGGAAGGTGCTAGGTCACCCCAGAACCTTCTCTTCTCCAGGCTTAACAAACCCAACTCTCTCAGCCTGTCTTCACAATAAATGTTACAGTAGTTCCAAAAACGCACAACCCATCAGCAAAGCCAAAAATAGTGTGGTTGCCTGCTGAGCACTGACTGTGAGAATTTGATTGTCCCTGTTGAGCTAAAGTCAGGTGGACTCCCATAGCTTCTCCTGTACCAGGACCTGACCAGTCTGGGGACTGAATTTAGGTGTTTAAGTTAGGACAACATAGTTCTTAAGGCAATTATATTCTCTACAAGTGTCTCCTGCTTAGAGCCAGCTTGTGGAACAGGCTGCCTCCCAGGACAGAGGGGGAGCTTCTTAATTTAGGTATCTATGTTTATATTAATTTGGAACAAACACTCTGGTTGTGGAGTCACTCTCAGTGTTAATAATGATTTGGGAAGAGTTAATTTTTAAGTCCTTAAGGAAAAAAAATGAATCCTTTGCATCCATTACTAAATGGAAATAGCATATGTATAAAAATAATGCAGAAAAGGCAGAAATATATGATTTTTTTTTTCTTTAGTTCCACTCTGAGGGAGCTGAACATCATTATGGTGACATTTCAACAGGAAAAGTTTATTAAACAGCTGTTCCTAAACACAGACTTTTAAAATATGTATGCGCATGATTTGTCTTCAAGAGTTTTAAAAGAGCTGGCTGAAAGGTTCTCCAAATTTTTAATGTTACTTTCTACTTAATCTTGAAACTCCAGACTGCTAATGCCATGACAAAAATTAAAAGAGTAAGTAGGTTATTGTAGCCCTAGTGACCTAATGAAGAACTCAGCAAAACTACTTGGGAAGCAGATACAGCCTGAATAATAAAGAATATAGGAAGGGGATATAATTACTGTCAAACAACATGGACTGATATGAAAGAATATTTTCAAATTTCCATGGTATTTCTTGTTCAGATAATGTCCTATAAAGCATCTGACTTCTTACTGCCAATTTTTGTTAAGAAACCAGAGTGACACAAAATTAACACAGCTCAAAAGGTAATCGCTGACAGATCTCCAGATATCACTGTGAACAGGCTGTGTGATTGGAACCGAATGCACAAACACTGTCCAAGACAAGGCCGAACAAGAAAAATAGAGCTTACTTTACATCCATATTGGAGATGTGCAAAAGCTATTACTGTGACCAGCAGTGATGCACAGCTCTGAAATCAAACGTCAAAAAGAGCTTCGAAGGACCAAGGGACTGGAAAACACGCCACTCACTGATACTAAAGTATTCGGAGAATGCTGCAAGCATGACACAGTCTTGAAGCACCTGTGTGGTAGGAAGGAACTGATGATGAACCACCTGATAAAATTTATCACACAGACCAATATATAAGATTCGATGACAAAGTTAAAGTTAGTCGAATTGTCTGTTTTTGTGGTATGTATGAAGGATCAAACCAAGGCGGTGTCCCATGTCCAACAATTGTTAGTAATTGATATCTATGAAATAGAAAATCTACAGAATCGTATGTTCCTTCCTCTGGCAGAGGGTCAGGGAATTTCCGAAATGCAATGGTACCTTGGTAGCCAGCCCATTCAACAGCTTTTCTCATGCTTTGGGAGCCACCCAAAGTGATACGAGAATTTAGCTTGTACTGTGCCATGCGGCAAACATTTCCTCAGCTGACCCACACATTGTGTGAACAAACATCTCCTTTTGTTAGCCTTGAACCTGACTTCTCCAAGCTGTGCTTCTCGCAGGGCTTGTACTGGAAGCAACAGTAGCAAAGGCAATTAAGCTATGGAGCAGCTGATTGTGCAGAGAGCGTTCTCCACAGTGCCATCTACAGCAGCTGTGTTTGGAAAACGGTTGTCTTCAACCAGCCTCTCAGGGATTAATTCAGTCTTGCACTGCAGAAGCAATCAGCCTACAGTGACAAAATTGATTTACCATGGCCTCGAAATAGAGACTATGTAGCCGCAAATGTGCTACAGAAGTGAGCTTGTGTCCAGGTTTGGAGGCTGAAGGACTCTCTTCTTGTGATTCGTTGGCGGGTGTCAGGTACAGGAAAATCCTCCAGTAGGCAGAATTAGCCATGAGTGGTACATTTGTGCCAACTCATAGCTCATAGTTTTCTAATGCACAAAAGGTGAATTTCATGTGCTGCAAATGCCAGCATATCATGTGTGATTCCCTCAGCTTCTACAGGAGCAAATAGCCCAGCTGGAAAGGGAGTTTAGAAGGGCATCTGGGTGGGACTCCCCAGATAGAACACTAAGTCATGTTCTTGTACCTACTCTGCTGCCACGTGGGAGGACAGGCAGGTCACAGACTGGGCTGAACTGCTCTCCCAGCATATGGCTGCAAATGTTTGAGCTGCAGTCTCGGCTCCCACTGTTATATAGGACAGGTATTCCCGCAAAGGATGGATACTGCTGCTGTAGGTAAAAAAGGAGCCTGATGATGGTGCCTCTAGCTCCCCATTGTCTCTAGAGGGAGCCAGGATGAGCCATGCCCTTTAAGGAAGTTCTTGATCTGTGATCACTTAAACAGGCTTTGTCCTGTCTAAGGTGACTAGCACTTCTGTAGAAAAAGGCAGAGAAGTCTTCTCTCCTGCCCAGTGGTTCAGTCTGTCCTTCCCAGCTCTAATATTTCTCTTACAATGAGTACTAGTTTTGGCTCATCTGCTGTCCTCTGAAGGGATGGAAAAGCCACCAAGGGCTTCATATAGGCCAAACCACCCTTTGGATGATAGGCATCTATAAGGCCTTGAGCAAGTTCATGTAAGTCCTCTTAAGAGCATAGTATCTTCTTCAAGAAATTCTGCTAATAGAAAACTGGATTTTTGACCTGTTGGTATATGAATGACACAATTCATTCATGCACTCATGCTTGTTGTAACACTTTTATTTTCTCCTTTCCAGGTGGTTCGGCAGCTGCGAGCATGAGCTCCAACAACATGTCCTTATCCAACCCAATTTCAACGCACAGCCTCATGCCCCAGAGCTCCAGTCTCATGTCCACCACCGCTGGAAGCCGAATGCCTTCTGTTCCTGCTGCTCGGAATATGGGTTGCTATGGGAATCTTCCCTGCAACCAACCAAGTGCATACAACATGACTTCAGGAATGAATCAAATGCAGCCACACAGAAACCAAAATCAGGTTCTGCCCAGTCAGAATAACCCCATGGTGTCCCGACAGCAAACCATGACACAGGGAAACAATGTGACAGCTTTTGGGACAGGGTCAGTGGTCAACACTCAGCAAATAAGGCCAAGCTTGAACCATGGAGCAACAGGTATCCCTGCTCAACGGCCAGCCAATGTGATGATCACAGCTACTGCCACTGCCCAGAACTGGGCCCCACAAGAAGCTGCAGTGAAGCAGCAGGATGCACTGAAGCCTGCAGGGGTCCGTTTCCCCACTGGCACTCCATATCCTAACCAGTCTTTGCAACGCAATGTAGGCAACCAGCATTTTCCTCAGCGTGCACTGGCACCTCCTAACCAGTTAACAGCGGGAGTCCAAATGAGGCCCCCTCTAAACCCAATGCACCAGACTCTAAATGGACAACCTGCTGGCTCACTACGAGGGCTCAGCATAAGACCTAACCAGCTAAGAGGACAGACGATGCCTACCTTGAATCAGCCAGGAACAAGTATGACACCGCCATCATCTCTGCCATCAACCAGTTTCACATCTACCAACCAAAACTCTAGGGGTTACCAAGGAGGTGATCATAATAATGACCTAGCATTTGACTTTCTAAACCAGCAAGGTGACAGTATAGGACCTGCGCTCAACAGTGACTCGGACTTCATAGATTCTTTACTGAAAACAGAACCTGGTAATGATGACTGGATGAAAGACATCAACCTCGACGAAATTCTAGGGAACCACTCATAAGTGACAGTACTGACAGGGAATCAGATGAAGAGGCAGCAAGGACATTAGCTTTCTCTTTAGATGCCAACAACCTGCTTTATTAATTTACACTCCAGTAACTGGGCTGTTCTTTAAAATACCACATAGGGCAACTGCCCTCTTTGAAGAGTTGCTCTAGGAACAAAATTGAAGTCACCCCAGATGAAGTGATAGCATAAGTGATATTCCTGCCTGTCACAAAGGAGTGAGAATGCATGAAGGGTCTGCTCCCCACACCAGGGCCCAGAGCATTGCAGACTCATCAGTTCTTCTCACAGGGACTGTGGGGAAAAACATGTTTAGCTTCCCACACATGGAAGCACCAGACAGTGGTATGGGTTGTGGAACAACATTTCTCTGAGTGCAAGTAAGAGCCTAAGTGGTCCAGAGTTCTTCAGTCATCATGTTCACAGCCCTTAACTTCCTTGGGACTGCAGCCCTGACAGCATCAAGCCCTGTGTAAATCTCATGGCATCACAAAAACTGTTTACTTCTGCTCCGTACAAACTCACATTTGCTTTCTCAATGATTTTATTATAAACCCTCTATCTTTTGTAGCACACAACAGGGTAAGTGGTCTTATCCAAGAGAAGAAGGAAGCAGATCTTCCAACACGTTACTCAGTGTGCTCTAGCATTTGCATTCTCCCTTTCATCAGTGCTTGCAGTGACTATCAGAGGACGCTACTGTCCTGCCAGTAACACAGTCATTTTGGGCATTGAGGGAAATACGAGATGAACTATTACCAAAGCTCAGGATCCTCACTTTGCTACCTTGCCCTACCCCAGGGACTCCAGTGACTTAATGGAGAACTTGAGTGAGAAGGGTGCTTACGATTTGACCCTCACTGACTACTTTCCCAGTCCAGCTTAGAGGAGGGTAAATGCTCAGCTAAGCCACTGTGCTCATTTTCATCTAAACCCATAGTGAGTGTCAGTTAGTTCAGCCCAGTCCTCTTCTATCAAGCAGGTTTACCCCAGAAGAAATGCCATCGTTTTTGTCTGGGGAGAGGCTGTCATTTTGATTGCACTGCATTTTGGCTCCATCCTGGTTTTCCTTTGCTATACAGGGAGAGTTGAAAGAGTTCCAGTGATGGCCAAGGTCCCCACAGCCTCCACTGGGTGGAGTATGAAAGACTCTGCCCCTGAAACTAGCATGCATATCAATTATAGCTCACAGTAGGAGGCTCCGCTCAGCCACATCTGTGCTTGTAGATGAAACAGTTCGGGGGAATATTTTTGGGCACTGGACTAAATCATCTGTTCTGCGTTTGGTGATGGCCCAGCTAACACTGCCCTGAGCAATTTCTGTGCATCACTAGGAAGATATCCTGGGGCAAGGACCATTTCCATAGGCAGTTTGGAGCCACCTTGCCTTGAAGGCTAACAGAGCAGAGCAATAAGCATACAGGCAATTCCATACCTACCAAGGAACAGTCTCAACTGTGTTAAATTTTTTGCTATAGACTTGGTCAGTAAGGACATTAGAAGGATATGCTATGTCACTATAAAGCAGCTCCACAGTGATTCAGACAGGATTCATGGATGGGAACAGATCTTGCAATTCAAATGAAAATACTGTTCTTTAAAATGATGTGGTGCGACGTGTTTCACAGCCTCCTCTGAATTAGCTAAAACTAGATGTGGCAAAGGAATACAATGCCTACGTTTGCATGCCTTGGTGCCAAGAGGCATTGCTCTGCCTGTGCAAGTGCTTTATTCATCCTTGTTAGTAGCAGTGGGATGAGGAGACTATTTGACAATAGCCTCTGCACTTATCTGACCTATTTCTTGAGAGAGGTTTTAATAAGGCTTTTCCAGTCAGCTCACCCTGTCATTTCAAATGGCATTCATTCAAATGGGCACTTCAAATTTTTCAAGATGTTTCAAGAAGCACCATCACACAAATGAGCACTAGCACCTCCAGGAAAGGTGTAACATGGGCATTTAGTTAGACATGCCAGTTGAGGCTGTTCATTCCCAGAAATGTTTGTCATTAAGAGGGACAAGAAAGCCTGCTGCAGAATCCATTCTGCCACCCCAGCTAGTGATCCTTGCACACCCCTGCACTGTGTAACATGGTCACTCAGCTGCCCAGAAAGCTCCCTCTTCTCCCCAGTTTTGGCTGGGGTGCACGTGGTCCCTTTGATATATCAGTACAAATTTTTCCAAGTCCTTGAAGAGCTTTTCAGCTCAGGTCACTGGGGTCCCACCTAAGTTTGGAGAGATACAAATGCAATCTAACAAATGTGTCCCCTATAAGTCATGCAAAACTAGACTGAAATAGAAGCTACATGAGTTTGAAGCAGAAGGAAGATTGGCTCATCTGCCTCACACACGGGCACATACCCCATCTACAAGGGTCAACAGTGACCGGCAGCGCTCTGGTAGGAACAGACGACTGCGATGGATGCCACTAAGGCCGAGGCTGAGTTAGTATCACCATGAGCAATGGTGACTGAAGTCTGGTAACTTCAACTACCCTCACACACCATTGAAAAAGCCACCACTGGTTCCTGTATTAAGAGCAGACTGTTTTCCAGATCCTAAAATGGTGTAAAAAAATTGTTCATCTGAGGAGCTGATCCCAAGGAGTCAGGAGTTGGACTCAGTGATTCTTGTGGGTCTCTTCCAACTCAGGATAGTCTATGATTCTGTGATACCATGTGGTGGTGGATTCAATGCTGAGTGTTTTCTTGTTGGCCTCAGCCGAGAGTGGAAAAGACACTGGGCTGTGAGTGCCATACCTGGGAGCAAAATTTCATCCTGTCTTAAGTAAATTCAAAAACGGTAGAGGCCACGTCCAGTCCTGTAAATATAAGCCTGATGCATTTGAAATGCAAGCTTGTAAAGACTTTTGCAACCAAAACTTGAATCCAGTATCATTTCTTCAGAACACTTGTATCTGAATGGAGCTAGTGTCTTTTTTCTCTTTCTTTGCAATGGCTAAGTGCACTACCCTTATAGTCTATTTTTCATCATTGACCGGGCACTCTTCACAGTATTGGGTTGTAAATATAAAGAATTATTTGTTTTGTAAACTTTTGTAAAAACAACAACAAAAAGTAATAATATTTTGGTAGGAATAATAAAAATCATATTATTTGGGTTATATTTATACATATGTGAAATAAATATACTATCACAAAGTTGTATTTTATACAAAAAGTCAACGGTTACCTTTTGTATTCTATATACAAAGTTTTGTATGATACAATTGTTTATTTTTATCTGCAGACTTCAACTTTGGGTTTTGGGGGAGGGCAGAATGGGATCATGGTTAAATAGCTGGGTCTGACCCCAAGCTCACTGAAATCGATGGAGTCTTTCCATTGCCTTCACAGGGCTTTGAATGAAGCCTTTAAATAACCTTCAGATAGGTTTGACATCTGAAGCTGTCTGGAAACCTCAATATGAAAACATTCCAGGTTTCAAATTTTTTCCCTGAAAAAGGCTTTTATTATTATTATTATTGTTATTGTTATTATTGTTATTGCAGCTGTTGGGATGCAGGTGGGACCTATGTAACTGTCATGTCCTTGTTGCATGTATGTCTGCTTTATATTTTCCCCATATTATAAACCAGTGTTTCTCTATACAGACTGAAAAGATGCTGTACAGAAATGTTTGTGTTTATGCATTTTTACATGTGGCTGTATATACCTCCTAGTACTATGCAGTGACACTTATTTGACTTCATTTATTTTTCACCTAAACATGAATAGTATGTTTTTCAGTAGCTATCAAAACTCTGCCAATAAATCAATCAAAATTATCCCAAGTGTCTCTTTTCTTAATGTGAATTTTATATTGAATGTCTGTTTAGTCACCTGCTGGTTCATCTGAGTAAATTAAAATTATGGTGATATTTTAGGAGGGGGGATGAGAAAAATGTTCATGTGGCAGCTTCTAGGAGCTCAGCCTGCCTCTTCGCAAGAGAGCTGTGATGTTTTCCTAGTGACTGAAGACATGGTTTCATTACCAGTAAGGGTTAACAAGTGATGGTTAACAAAAAATAGTATTTTAGCTCCTGGTGCATGGGTTGATAGAGTCTTGCAGCACAGCAATTTGCTCTGAGATCCTGCAGAAGTTAAAGCCGAGAACTGTGAACTCCCAAGAGTTAGGCACCCCAAGAGGGCTGGCCAGGTCCTCAAGCCCATGCCCTGCCCTGGATCATGCCCTGAAGATATCTGCCCCTCTCCCCTCACTAGCAGACACCCCTAATGAGATGCCAGAAGTCAGGCAACTCCCTTCTCCTCCTTTCCTCCTTGCCTGCATCACATTACACCTCATTCTAGCCTAAAGAGATTCCAGCCTAAAGAGATTTCAGCGTGTACCAGATCACATCAGGTCCAGACTGTTTCACACAAATATTCATCCCTACCAGACTATTTTTAGCAGGTCAGCGCTGAGGAAGTGATGTCCTGTTCCCTGAGAGGCTTTCTGGGCTCCATCTCCAAGTGGGTGGCTCTTCCTACCCCACAAACTGAGCAGAAGGGGTGGTGGAAGGGGATATTTCAGCGGGACAAATGTCAGCGCATCAATGCCTGTGCTCAAAGGCTGCCTTGTGCTATTTTCAGATGTAGCAAAAAAAAAAAAAGGGCTCCCCACATCTTAACTGCTTCACTGCTGGTTGTGATGCTCAGGGACTGCCATCCAGTGCATCCGCCCTTTTAGTCCCCCTCTGCTCACCTTCCCCCACGGGGTAAGCAGGGAGGCACCTCCCTTGGCTGCCCCTCACAACACCAGCTCTGCTGACTGCTGTCCTCATGGGTTTTTTGCTAGTGTTGCTCAGTCCCTCCATTGTGTCTGACTCCCACCCACGAATGGCTCCTCTGTCCTTCCCTGGCATCCAGTGCTTTCACTGGAGGGATGGGGGGAGGATGCTGGCAGGTGCCCTGTGTCCCACTGCACCCACTGTACCCACACTCCCAATCGTGGATGGACACGCTGAAGTAAGGAGGTGCCCGAGAGGCGTATGGCTCTCTCTTCAGCATCTCCAACACAGGCAGCAGACAGTGCTTTCCTTGCACTCAAGGGAGGAAAATAAGGTACAGTCCCACTTATCTGAAGGTAAACAGGTCAAGAAACTCAAGCCCTAAAAGTGCCTCTTTGTCTATCGTAGCTGTAAAGGCAGAAGACAGGGCAGGTAGGATGTGGGAGCCTCAGGCAGGGCTGCTGCCCACACGAAGCACACATGTCTGTATCAGCAAGCTGAAAAACAGCCTGGGACCCCTCCCTGTCCCTGAAGCGTGGTTGCCTGTGCCACCAGGGTATGAGGGTCCCTGGTAGTGCTTGAGTGCAATATCCACCCTCCTACAGGTCTCACTATTAAGAGGCATTCCCACTGTGGATGCAGGACAAGAGAGATAGGACATTATAATAATATGGACACACATCACCCTGCGCCACATGGCTTCCATGCCAGAAAATGTCCTCAGGCCTGTATCCTCTGCCCAGGGAGATGTAGCCAGCGAGACCATGTGGAGGGGGTGTGAGACAGGGGTGGTAGTGAGTATTTTCCCTGCCTGGCCAGAAGCAGCACAGCAGGAATTGCGCCAGACCCAGATGAGGGCTGACCTTTCCCACTGCATCTGAATCACTTGGTGGGAACCACTACCGGCTCAGAAGGGCAGACCAGCCAAGAGTGCTGCTCCCTCCTTCAGCAGCATGGAGGTCTGGCAGCTGCAAGAACCAGGGAGAGGATTCCTCCTGCCACAATAAAAGCTTAGACCACAGGAAAACATTACTTCATCCTAATTTTTAAATTGGGCATTCTCAGTCATGCAGACCAGTTTGATAGACTCTCTTTACTAGGATTCCAAATCATAGCCCAAGTATCCTTTTAAATAAAATACAAAATTTCATTGATTTCTTCTTCACAAAATTGTTACAAGCTAGCTCAACCAGAAGTTACTGTCATAATGGAGAAATTGCAGTGTAAAATCCTCATCCATGTGCTCCAGAACAGGTCATGCAAACTGAAAAAAGCAGCCTGATTAGGACTTAGAAATCTAAGCTTTAAAAAAACAAACACAAACAACCAAACAAAAAAAACCAACCAACCAAACAAAAAAACAAAACCACACACATACACACACACACACACACGCAAAAAAAAAAGAAACCCAACCCAAAGTAGCAATTGCCATTCTGGCATTTTCATTACAAGGAGCTCCTTTAAAAGAGCCAGAGCTTAAATTATTGTTTTGCCTGTAATAATTCAGACTCCTGTGTGCTGAAGAGTGATTACCCAGGAAGTGATGGCCTTTTCAGGTGGACATGTGGATCTTTGTGCTGCTGGTGTGCTGTGTGCCTGGGTACCAAGGCTGGATGAGCTGCTCCATCACCCTTGGGATGTGCAATGGCAGAGCCAACCCGTGCCTCCTGGAGCGGAACAGAAAAAGCCCCGCTTGGCTGCACTGGCATGTGCCTGGTGAGCAGCTCACTCTCCCCAGACATGTCGTGCATTCCTGTGCACAGCTTCAGACAACAAAGATGCTCTATCTACATTTTTTGGAAGGCTGCCTGCCATGTTTTCACTCTGGCTGACTGGTCTGCCTTGTTTGAGAGGACACAGTTGCTCTGTTTTATCCTTCATGTCCAGGAACATCAGGAAAACCCCGTGGTGCTGTTAAGTGTTTGGGTAAAATGCTGGGTATAGGTGCATCCATGCAGCTCATGTTGAAGTTAACAGATCTGAAGGCAAAACCTATCCCTCAATATCAATTTGACATGAAAGGAAAGGTTCCTGGTCATTGTGAAGGTCAATAAACAGGACATAAGGGCAGAGTTTGCCCTTGATACCATGTTGGAGGGACATGGTAAAAATAAAACCAGGGAATGTATTCAAATTGCCTTTTGTGCTGACCTGGTCTCTAAGTACAACAGGGAAGTTTGACTCTAGAGGCCTAAAATTAATTTTTTTTAAAATTAAGTTAGTTCCTGAAGAACTCCAGGGTACCAGCCACTGAGAAATATTTAGTAGAAATTATTGTGCTATTGTTTGAGGATCTGATTTGGAAAGGTCCCTCTTGTAGATGTATCCTATAGGGTTAGTTCCATAAGTTGATTTCATGAACAAGTGGGCACACATGACAGTCAGGTTAATATATAATTCACATATCAATGAAATTTCCATCAGTGAAAGACATCTAACTTTCTCAAGTAAAAGCATATGTGGGGACTCTGCAATTTGGCTGCATCTCTTCAAATTTGTTTTAGAAGGAATTTGGTGAATTTTCTGAAATTGCAGTTTCTAAAAAGAGAAATGTGTCAGATACATAGGCCATATTATTTGATTCTTCAAACTTCACAGTGTCTTTAAAGTAAATATTGAAGAATGTCTAAAATATATGTGTTGGGTAAAATAACCCTTTGTGAATCTGCACAACTTTGCCAATGATGGTTTATTAATTTTTTGAGTTCTTTCCTCTCTTAAGGATTGTGCTTTTTTACCATGTTACTTGTCCTTCAGCAAGACTTCTAATTGGCATAATGTTATTCATAGTACCTTTGTGAGTAATTTAACTGTACAGCAAATCAAGGCCAGTGTAAAGAAACCCGTTGTACTCTCTCACGTAATTTCCTTAGTGTGAACATGTTAGCCTTGGTCTGTTAGATAACCAGGCTGACAGGATGTCTACAGCAGAGACAGGAACTCCATGTATGTTCCCAAAGGCTGATCAAAGCTGCAGGGCTACGTGGCATCCCCATTCACACGTGAGCAGCAAGTTAACTGCATTAGTACAGCTCAAATCAGGATTTCATGCATAACACTCCCTTAAAGCCAACTTTTCCCTTCATTTAAGTAACAAATTCACTCATCAAAAGAGTTTCCCCATAGTTACATGGCATCTTTATGTTATTATGTGCCACACTGGTCTTGATTAATTCTGTGGATCTTGCTAGAGTAAAGCCATGGCACGATAATCTCATTCATTAACTTTCCCTCCCACCCCAAAAATTTAATCTAGTGTGTTTTACAATATAAACTGCTAGCTTCTGTCATACGAATACCAACAGACCATCTGTTTGTACTGGGGAGTTTAAAACATTCCCATAGAAAATGTCTGGAGTGCTTTAGAGGGTTACAAAGAGAAGCTTTCAACAGCTGACAAGATAGTGCCATTTAAAGAAGTAAATCATTAAAAAAAAGGGAATTAAAAAAAACCCCATCCTGAAGAACATTTCATTAGTTTCTCAGCATTGAATATAGCCTTTTTGTAAGTGACTCAAGTGCACAAAACCACACAAAACCTCAGAAATATTCTTTTGTTACATCTGTGTTTTTAACCCTCAGTAGTGGCCTATTTTGCTTTCCCTTTGGGTTTTCTTTTTTAAAAAAATTTGAAATTGAGTCCTTTTTATACACTTCACTGTGCCTCCAAAGCCTCCTGCTATTAGATCGGTTTTAGCTTTCAGCAAGTGAGAGTGTGCAATAAAGAAAAATCTCCCAGTGGCCACCAACACTGCGACACAGCATAGCTGTGCACTTGGATGGCAGATTAGCTCCAGAAATGCTACTTTTTATTAAACTATCTTTCATCGGAGAATCCTTTCACCAAGCTTTTACACATTTTGATAAAAGGCAAGATTTTCAAAAAGGAGCCCAAACCCTGGCTCCAATGCCCACTCTGATCAAAATGATGATGTCTGGCCACAGATTTCAACCCTATTACTGATTGCAGAATAGCAGCACCCTGGTAATATGATGCAGCCCAGGTAGAAATAACCAATGCAAATGAACAGAAGTCTAGATAATATATAGAAAAGAACTAAGGTTGTTTAGGCTGAAGGAGAGGAGATTTGAGTGGGGATAGGATAGTCTAGACAAAGATAAAGTCTTTGAATGGATAAATCATTGCTTCCAGGGGTAAAGATTAGGTATTTTCCACAATGATCTGTACAGGCCAAGAAATCACAGGTTTGGGTTAGATGCCAGGTGGAAGTTTTTAACAGGAAGGATAATATGAGGATGAGGAGGGTATGGAGTCTGAAGGTCTTCAGGACCTGCTTAGGCAGCTGTCAGAAATTACAGTGGTATGGTTAGCTGTCTTCAGTCACTGGAATGGACTAAATATCTTCGTGGGTCCCCACGAAAAAAGAAAGGGGAAAAACTGTTGAAAACAAATGAAAAGTTTTCGTGTTGAGGAAGAAAAGGAAAAAAAAATAGTTTTATGGGGCTTAAATCAATGAATACTCATGAAATTATACGAACATCAACATCTCACAGCTCAATCCCTCATTCTGCAATGCAGCTACTCAAATTCCATTCTGCTCCCATACCATAAAAACACAGGATGCTTAAGAGAGATGGGTTTGTCCCAGCTGCCATGTCTGCCCCTTCAGACGTTTTCCTGGGGAGTGAAGTTAAGGAAATCTATTTGAGCCGCCTTTCCGGAAAAAGAAGATTTTGATCCTCTGCTTGCACTTTTGTGTTGAAGTAACCAAAGCACACTGGCTAATCACTGGAATGATCAGAAGGTCCCAGAGATATCCGAATCCAGCTCGGAGCATGTCTAAGTTGATGTCTTTGTTCACTTCACAAAACTAAATAGGAGTACCTTGTGAGAGGATTAGATATCTGCAATTCAATCCAGATGATTGCTTTATTATGGAAAACCATCCCTCTCTATACCACCCAGAAAGCCATCATGGGATGAAGTACTGTGGGCTCCTTTCCACCCCGGTTGAAGCTGTGGGCTTTCAAGGCAGAGTTAAAAGAAGACATACAGCTGCTACAGGAGACGGGCTTAACAGTGTGTGAATGCCATGTGCTTGTAAAGATATTTAAAGGATTAGCGGAGAATTAAATGTTTGTCTGTCTTTGTTGTTCAGCACAGCTTCAAAGCTGGAAGACGACAGATATTAAAGAAGATATTTCCCTTCTTTTAAATACCGGAAGGAGACTCCTAAAACAATAGCTGGAAAATGTAGGCATGACCTAACAGATTTATACACAATGATGCTGAACGATTCTTATTAGATGGGTGAAGAGCCTGCTATTCTGCAGTATAAAATGGTGACATAAAGTTAACATTTTAAAATACCAATGAACAATCCCTAGCATGGACAAAAACTCCAGCTCAGGATTCCTCTCTGGGAAACAGAAGGCAAGCATCCTGGCTGGTGGTTTCAATTCATCCTTCTGTGTTGGGCTGTGTGTTATCTGGCCAATAGCAGAGTGATGCTTCCCATGGTCTCTCCTCAGAGCAGTTCTCTTGGGCACCCCAGGGTGGTTACCAGTTCATCTGCTGCTGTTAAATCTGCCTTGTACCTAGAATCAGAGCTCTTAAGTTCCAGGAAACTTTCTCTGTAACCTTTTAGGAAAAAGCAAATCTGGGAGAGAGCTGCCCTCGGAGAGATTCTCAGGCCAGCATGTGCTTTCTGGGGGAAGGCTTTAGTTAAGGATTCAAGTAAATTCAGTGCCTTAGGTGGCAAGAGGGATGGGGAGAGTCTTTCTCAGAGACGTTATGACATTAAATTAGATTTTTACTGAACTGAGAAACTTGCAGCTCCAGGAATAGGGCTAAAGGGGTCATTCTGAGCAAACACAGCCTGACTTCCTATGCTGCCCATCACCTAACACAGTTGCATTACTTGTGACTTCATAGGCCCTACAGTGAAGAAACTAACTTTATTCATCTTCACTGTCACCATAGTATAAATTTTAAATGTATTCGGTTTTGTCTTAGGTTTAATGAGAGTGAGAATGTGCTCTATAGAATATTATCCAAGTATTTTTACAATGTGCACTGAGCTAACGTATATTCAGGTTATTGAGCAATATATTCATAAAGCCAAAGGCTTTAAATCTTGTCCATGAAGAATGTTGTAGTAGAACAAGGACATTTCTTTCCTTTCCTTCTTTTCCTTTCTAAAAGAATCTCTTACTAGGGACACTGGTCCATCCTACATTAGGGTTACGTAAGTCTTGCCTTTAAAATGGATTCTTGTAATCCGTCTCTGGGAAGGATCAGACCTCCATTTTTGGAAGCAGGTATTCATACTCTGCAGAGGGAATGCCCTTGGGACAGAGAAGTATCTTTGCCTTGGAAATTCCACTCTGCTTTGGTTGAGACATTGAATTTTAAACCTCTGTTATTTCACTTCTCAGTTTCCTTAGGCTGGAAAGCATGTTGGCAATACTCCAGCATGACTGAAGCATTGAGGGAGCTGTGAGGCACATGCTGATGGTTCAAGCCAGGGCTCATTCTGAATTCCTGCTGACTTCAGGCACTGCCAATGCTGCAAAGCACCTCTGCTCTCTGCAGTTGTTTCTGTAGCAGAGTTGGCCAAAGCAAACGTTTCCCAGCCAAAGCATCAGCCTCCAAACTGTCTCTGCTCATGAACCACCTGAGCTTGTCTATCAGCACGCTGAGGATGGGCTGAACCTGTTGGTAGAGCAGCAGCAGATATTGCCCAGAGGCACTGATGAGCTGCCAGAGCAGTTGCAGATGGGACATGGTGGAAGACTGTGCTTCACATCACCATCCTGTCACACCACTCTGGAACCCCCATGATGGACTGAGAAGTGTCATCCCTGGGCAGGCAAAAAAAAAAGAAAAAAGAACAGTGCCTTAAGCTCCTTTATTCTCCCTCCACGATAGAGACAACATATCCAGCACTAAAACTCACTTCTCATCCTTCTCCTTCCTTGTCAGGGTCAAAAATTCCCCAGCTAAGAAATGAGGGCTAGCATCTTCCTTCAGAAACTCACCACCAGCAACGTATGTCCCTCTCAATCTCCCAAACAAATTGCAGGGACATGAGGCCCTTGCCTTTCAGGGCAGGAAAGAGGATATGGTATTGTGCTCCTTCTCCTTATCTTTTGAGCCAAACACATGAGATAATAATCTTTTTTAAACATCCCAGACCCCAACCACACACGCATGCATGGAGGAATGAGGGTATCAGGACCACCAAAGCGTCTGAGTTAGAGTACCGAAGGCTCAGAGATGACTCACTGTAGATGACAGTAAGGTAACTTATTACACTCATATAGATAATTAATGCTTAATTTTGGCCCTCACAAACTGCAGGAGTTTACATATCAGCACTGTGTCTTGCTATGCAGGGTAAAAGCAATTGACATCTAAATGCTGAACTATGACCAGAAATGGCAAAATTTGGTGTTGCTTGTGAAGCCTGAATTCAGCCACACTTACGTGCAGGCATTAAACTGATTTTTAATTATACAGTCCCCTTATGCTTTTTGCCCTGAACCTTCAGTGCATCCAGCACTGAGATGGGATGTTTGAGTGGGATCCCTTTAGATTATATCAGGAAATTTAAGAACCAAGCAATTCCTAACTTTTTGTACACATGGCATTCCATCCTAAATATTTCTTTCATGCATTAATTTGATGAATACAACATAGATTGGTGTATTCAACAATCAAACAAGTGGCAAGATGGACACAAATCAGTTGCTTCTTTCATGATCTAAAACCAACTTCAAGAGGAGGGAAGTGGTGTTCATGCCTAGAAGAATGGTAACAGTAATGGGTCCTTACAGCTCATGCAAAATTTTAGAGTCTGAGACCACTTGTAGAACATTGCACACTCCTGCAGTTGTGCACTTCCCTGACTAGTCACTCACTACCACCTTCTTGGTAGAAGCACACACTTCCCTTTCAGCTGCCTAGTGCTCCTAGAAGCATTGCCCAGCATCCTCATACTGGGTATGTAATGGCCCTGGAGTCAATGAGAAACAACTCCCTGGGTAGGTTCACATTGCTAAATAATAAGGCATCAGGGAGATGCTGGCCATGAAACCAAGTGGAGCAAATTGGCTTCTGCTCACACTGGACCCAGTTCCTTCTGGAGCGCTCTTGCCACATCCCTGCAATATTTAGCCTGATTCCCCTCTGGTCCCAATATGGCATTAAGTTGTCATTTTTATTTTGGAGGCTATTTCAAATCAGCATTTCTGTTGCAAAGGGAAACCCACTATGCAGATATTTGCATGGCAGGAAAGGACAAGAGCACTAGGCTGTTTGAGAAGGCACAGCTTGCTGACACTGTGCTAGAGGCTGCATAGAGTGCAGGAGCCCAACTTGATGCACCCCCATCCCATCCCACCGTCTGAGAGCCATTACCGCGGTCTGCTCCATCTCAAAGATTGTTCACCCAGGGGTAAATCTGAAAAAGCAATGTGAGCGTCTTGAAGGTAGCAGATTGAAGCAGTCTTGCCACCCCAGGTGGTAAGTGAACAATTAAGTAGTACGATTAATCAAGGCACCAGCACTTAAATTTGCTCCTTGCCCCTCTTATTTGGCATTATTAACAACTTTGTGATCTGTCTTTTCCAAATTATAGTTCCATTAGAAATTGCAGTAAGCTTCTTCCCTTATTGTATTCAGGGGCTTAGTGTGTCTTCAGTAGCTTCCTGAACGTTCTCCACAGCTATGCACTGCAGACAAGTAACCTACACAGAGCAGATAATCAAACACTCTCAAATACTTCATTTTTATTACACTTACTGTTAAGCTTGCAATTCTCCAGCCCTTTCATCACTAGAGGTTAACACCCTGTTGCTTCTAAAAGAAAGTCAGACAACGGTATGAGCCTTCCATGTGGAAATTTGAGCCTTCGAGGTAAATAAAAGGGAAACAAAAAAAATTTAATTTCTACTGTGTTTTATATTCTAGAAGCGTCCTTCTCATTTTAATGTTATCTCCAGATCTTACCATTAACATTTTATTGTGTTTTATTGAAACACTACCACAATGTGCATCTTCCTTAACAGAAAAGGAAGCATAAATGAGATAAAATCAGTTATTCTTAACCATTTCCCTAATTGTAGCTATTAAATACACCAGCTGCATATTAAGATCTCACTTTGAGAAGTCTGTGTGCACACAGACAATACAAAGACAATGTAGACATAAAATTACCTGTATTTAAAATGACTGTTTGCTTGAAAATTGGTGTATAAATCAGGATTGTAAAATTCAGATCTGAGATCCAAGACGTAGAGACTTATCCTGCGTACGAACACCTAACCTCCTCCCAGAGACTGCAAGTGCTGAGACTTCAGACATGCTCCTAATGACTGACAGTATCAAACCAATTCTTTCCCCCATGCCTTTCCTTCCTGATCACCCTACAACTTATGGAAATACATTTATTTCCAGCAGCAGTGGTTTAACAAGCACCAGAAATTTCAAATTTAACTCCTATGAATAATTCTTTCTTACTTCATGTTTGCCAGATTGGAGACCATTACACAGATGGCAAGGAGCTGCTGGAGTGTTGCAGTCCAAACCTGTAGACAGCCAGACAGCTGCTGTGATGTATTTAGTCTTTCAGGAGAAAAGATACTACACTACTTTATTTGAATTGACACAAAAAATTGATCTTTGTGTTTTGCAGCGTGTAACGGAAGTCCTGCCCATAGAGCCCAAGGCCTGCTGGCCCTCCAAGTGCCTGCACCTTCACAGTCTGCTCAGCACTGCAGTCCATACCTTGGATTGCACTAGTACCTCACCTGGCTGTGAGCAAACACAGGCTGCAGGGCATTGCAATAAATCAGTATCTGCAGAGGCCATTGAGAATGAGGAGCATGAGGCAATGAAAAGCCGGGTGAATTGCCCGACTCCAGGCCTCGGTCTGTACTCACTGAGCACACAAGGGGATGTATCCTGACATACTCATTAACCTGTGTGATATGCAATGCCTGACTGCTGTGTGAGCAGCCATGAGCTGGTGGCGGAAGTGAGCGCTAGAAAGCACTACACAGAGTAGCAAGGAGAATAAATAGTCTGCCCATCAGAAGTGCTCAGAGGTAGCAAGCTATAGCATACAGGTTTAGGTCCAGGTTGAGTCCAGAACTCCATGTCTGTAGCACCTTGCACCAATATATGCATGACTGCATAAAAATAAAAAACTAAGTGACCAAAACAAGTCTCAGAGGACTGTTGATCATTACCTTCTGCTTCTATCAGACATGGAGGGGGTGCAAGGCAAAAGCATTGTTGGGGTGCCATCATAGCCAGTAAAAAATCACATTATGGGTGAGCTAAGGTGACCACTCTGAACAGGTTAACCTCAAGTACAGCAACCTTGGAGACACAGTGACAATTTAAGTGTAGCTATAAGTTCCTCTCTTTGTTTTGACAAGTTTCCAACTTCAACAGCATAAGCATCATGCCTCAGCAGGACCAAATCCGTGCATGCCCCCTTTGATCATCTTGTAACAGATGTTCTTGCAAGAACATCTTTGCAGCTCTAGCTCCAAATCACAGCCACAGTAAGTTGTTCTTCACCAACCTCTCTGCCTGTGCCAAAGCTCTCACTGTTTCTGACCTCATATTTTATCAGCTGATGGTGCTTGATCAAAGGAACACATGCCACCTCCCGTGTGATTTGATGATCGTACGTCACAGTGGGATCTCACCAGTAACAATCCGCCCTTCCCAAGGCACTGAGAGTCTTTTATTGGTTGCCCACTGCCCTTAAGCTGTACATCAAGGAGACAAGAAAATATAATAAATCTGAGAACGATTTTAGTGAATCAAAGGGAGAGATGAGGGTGTCTCTGGTTGTGTGGTTTTCAGAACAATTATGGGACTGGGTCATGCTGCAAATTTGTTGGACTCACTGATGTGGACTACTAAGGAAGGCACAGTGTGTGAAACTGCCTTTGCCATAAACCATTTAATGTGCTGGCTATGAGGGCACAGGACTGTATGAGTATAGTGGGGAGAATATGGGAGATTCATAGAGCTCCAGCAAAGAGAGCTAGTTTTAGGATGGAATGATTTTAATGTTGGGGCAGGACCGAAGGGGACAGAGCGATCATTTTCAGAAGGGATTAGGCTCTCGCTCCCTTGTTATTTATAGGCCTTTAAACCCCGTGTTGGGTTGTGTGATGAGAAGAGGGGGAGAGAGGGGCGCTGTACCATGTCAAGGCAGGTTATGACAAAGACTGCAGCAGGTGAGCAAGCTTTCTTAGAGAGGATCATTCAAGCACATGGTCCTGCTTTCACGGTCTAGCCTTTGACCACTGTAGAGCATGATTCCTCCTCTGCTCCAGGGACATTTAGTTAAGGAGTCACAGACAATGACCAAACATCCCCACTAGACCCCCTATGAGACGTTATGCCAGGATGCCTGGCACTTGTGACTGTCCCTAGCTTTGGCGAGCCCTGTGCTCACAGTGTGAGACATGACAGACCTGTATTTGGCTGTGCAGCAGCAAAGCTGAGGAGTTAGACCTGAGATGAGAACATCTGGATTTGTAATATCTGACAAATTCATATACCAGATGTACGGATACACATGCATACAGAGCTAGAAAGCCTCTAAGCTAACAGACACATAGTTTAAATATGATGGACACAAATACTATTTCATTTTCACACAGAAGGACTGAAGCAAATGTCTTGCTTCCCTCACTTAATCATGTTTTACACGGTACATAAAATTACCCTCTTTGTGCTTATTTGCCACAACTTTGACAGCCTCTAAACACGTAAGAAAGCCTGGCTATGTATTCTACATTTTGCATGTGCTACAACCACATAAAATTTCAGAAAGTACTGGAGGATGTCTGTTTGTCCTTTACTTGGAATTAATCTTTTACTCCCTTTATTCAAGGAAGTTCCTTGTCATTCTCTCTTTCAGGATATCACCTCAGCTGTGTCAGCCACATGGCATTAGAGATGAACACAGATAATTTTATTATTTATCTGTGACGTTAATTTTATTTTTCCACTTCCTGTGTTGAAATCACAAAACGACAGAACATTCCCTCATTAAAAAATCCCAAATGATGATACTTGTAAGATAATGGTAAGGGATGTGGCAAGCTAAAGTAGGTTAACACACTGAACTACACTTATTTTGCCTCAGTTATAAAACAGTCTTGTGAATTTTCCTTAATTGGTTTTGGTTATGTCAGGCCTTTATTTAATTCTCCATCACTTCTAAGAGCCCTGAGGTAATGCACTTCACAGAGAGAATATTCTGACTTGAAAACGCAGTATTGTTGAGCAGAAAGACTCACTGAGCAGACTGCTAGTTTCTTTCAGCAGCAGGAGAGATCCAGGAGGTGATTAGCTTTGTTCTCATTTACAAAGCACCAGTGGGAATTTCTAAAGGGTTTCACAAGCCCTGGGGATAAGGCCAAGAACAAAACAGGGCAGTGAAAAGCAAATAGAGCACTTCATCAATAAACTACTTAGAGATGCCACATCAATAGTAAATTAGGAATAAAGGAAGGTACTTTAATACTTTCACATAGGTTTATATATTGTTTTTATTCCTACTTGACTTTTTTTAAACAACAGCACCTCCATCAAATTAAGCTTAGCAGAGGGAATAGAGGTATTACCAACTCACCACCAGGCTATTTGATAAGACTTGAAAGGGAGACATGCACTGCTTTGTGCTAGTTCTCCAGCGCTGACCTCTCCCAGGGGTTACTACCGCCAGGAACTCCATCCTCGGAAAGGCTGGGAAAAGAGCGGAAAGGCTGGGAAAAGAGCGCATCAGTGGGAAAAGGCTACCAGGAACTAACCGCCTGACTGCTTACCAAAGATCTAAAAGTATTGCTGTCACAGCTGCCTGCATGTCCCCGCAGAGGACACCATCGGCTCACCAGACATAGGTGTGGATGGTAAGCTAAACAAAATAGGCAGGCAGAGAGTATCTCATTAGTACCTTATTTTTAATTAATAAATGGTACTTCTAAAACGTGTATTGCCCCTAACTAGAGAGGGGTGGGGGAAATCAACATTTAAAATAATTTTACAGCTGGTGCAAAATCAGCACAGGTCTATCAATCTTTTAATTGTAATGATGTTCAGGCATTTTGTTTGGATTGTAATGCTGCAATAAACCACTAGCAATTAGCTTATTTTTCAAACAAGAATCTCACTTTTAACCTGCCTGAAAACAGAGGTTTTCTAGGCTGAAGCCTCCCCTCCCCCCTGAATCATTTGTCAATTTATTTACTTTTTGTTCAGACAAATAAATAAAACATACAAAAATTAACCCTGCTTCAACTTGTATTTTCAAGTTTAAACAAGCTTCAAAACCATCCTACATCAACCTTGTTCAACAGCAGCTGATAGAGACTAAAGGAAAGAGCAATAGAGGCAATATCACAGCTGCATCATGCAGTCTCAGGCAGGGCTGCTGCAAACCCACTTCATCATCCTGCTCGTGTTCACGACCTTCTGCATGACTTAAACTGCTCTGGAGCCACGCTCTGATGACAGGAACAAAATGGGAAACAACAGAGAGAAATACATCAACTAATTTACTCCTTGGAGCATGAAATGGGATGATGTTTCTGTAACCATTTACAGCCACAGAATGTACAGATGTTTAGAAGATACACGGTTTATCCTGTTTTGAGGTGGTATTTAAAACAGGAAGATCCATTTGGACTGATGCTCCTGACATTGGATGGTTTTTACCAACAACCAGGCCTTAGTGGAAACCCACCTGTCTCCTAACAGGAATTAGGAGACTGAAACACTGTCCCCAGTGTTTCAGATTTTTTGCCTTGTGGAATTCTTGACAAAACAGCTGAGCATTTGAAAGACATCTGCACGCTTGGTATGGGAGGCTTAAGGTGCAGTTCCTCAGTCTTTGTAAGCAATGCCAAGAGCTTTTCTCCTGCTCCTCGATTGCTCCAGGGAACTGAACGTACCATGGCTCTTCCTGCAGAACGTTTTATACCGAGCTGTGCCTGCAAAGCCTCCCGGGCACAGATCATCATGTATGCACTCGAGCTGGCAGTCAGGTAACTTCACAGAGGATCTGTGCCAGCACCCTGCATTCTCATGTCTTTTTGACCTGCCACATTCCACAGCTCCCATAGCATCCAGCTGAGGGATAAACTCAAAGAGGATTCTTGAGCGGATATGGGCAATTAACAATTTCAGCAGCACAGCTGCTTTCGACTGTGGGTACACAACCCAATACAAGAGAGGGTCCCAGCAGGGCATCCCGCAAGCAAACCTAACACAGGTGAGGTGACTCCCAAGGGGTATCCTTGAGAGAAATCGTCTCCTTGCTCTTGGGAGCGACCACCGTGCTCCGGGGATGAAACCCGGGACCTGCCACCTTCCCTCGGTTCTCACGAGGACAAAAAGGGAGACCCTGGCCCATTCTGTGCCCAGCGGCACAGCGAACCGCAAACCCCGGAGGTGCCGGCACTTCCCCGCACGGCGGGGCGGTGTCTCGGTGTCTCGGCCCCTCGCCCGCCCCGCCCCGCCCGCCCCCGCGCGGCACGCCGGGCCAGCATGGCCGCCTGCCGGCCCGCGGGGCGCCGGGCACTGCGCTGACACACAGCGCCCGCTACGGGGCCGCCCCGCTCCGCCCGGCATGGAGGAGAGCTCCAGCTGCGAGAGCCTCGGCGCCGGGCGGGCGGCGGCGGCGCGGCCGCCCAGCGGCGACTCCCTGTCCAGGTAATGCCGCCGCAGAGCCGTCGCCGCCCGCCCGCGGGGCGCCGGGGCCGCGCCGCCGCTGCCGCAGCGCCGCGGGGCTCGGCCCTCGGGGACCACCGCCGGGCCTGGGGGGGGAGGGAGGGGCCGGCAGGGGAAAGCAAACCGAGGGGATGGGGCTGGTGCCATTTTCTCCCTCCGTAGGCCGGAGGCTCCGGCGTTTCCCCGGGGTCGGGTCTCTCCCGGCGAGGTGCCTCGGGAGTGTCCCTGCGCTGGAGGTGGCGGTGGGGTGGCGGTGCAGGAAGGCAGGCGTGGGCACTGCTCGACTGCGGCACAGCCGGTTTCTCTTCCAGGCCTTTAGTCAGAGCAGGAGTTGCCACCCGCACCAGGCTCTCGGTAAATCCCTGCATAGCCAAGGCGGTGCTCCTGCCCTGGGTACCTGAGGTGAAGGGATTTGGGAGATCGGCAGTATAGGTGGGCGCTGCTGGAAGGGCAGGTACGGCACCCGGTTGGTAGCTGCCATCCCGCACTCTGCCTTGCCCATGCCAGGCCTTGTCCTCTGCTTCTTCAGGAACAAATTTCCTGTGGTTTGTTGAGCGTTTGTGGTTTTGCCCTTATGGCTTTTTCTGAGAGCTTGATTTTGTGGTCTCAGTGGCTTTTAATGCCATGTGTGTAATTTTTAAAGTCTTTAAGCCACAGAAGCCAAAAGGAAACTTTCGTGTTCCTCCCATCCTCTGCAGGCTATCGGTGAAATTTGAATTTTGTGACTTGAAAGCGCATCTTGCTTGGGCTATATTTTTTGTCCTCCCATGTAGGGAGGACACTGACAGACTGGTATGCATTGTGGCATGAGAGGCCCTGGATGTTGTGGTAGAGCAGGGATGCTGGGATGGCTGCTAAAGGCTGTTCTGTCCCATTCTGGCTGTCCTTGCCATGCCCAAGTTGTAGGATTACATGGTAACCCAGGCTGAAGGGTCTCAGCATCCCTCAGTCCAGCTTCCTGCTCACAGCAGGGACAGCTCTAAGATCAGATCAGGCTGGTTTTGGCTTTTACCCGGTCTGGTCTTGAAAACCTACAAAGATGAAGTGCACAGAACCTCTCTGGGCAGCCCATCGGCATCTCCTGCATACCTTCCACATAGGCACTGGGGCTGCTCCAGGCTCCCACAACCTCTCCTCACAGGCAGGTTGCTCTAGCCCCGCTATCCCAGTGTTGCTTCTCTGAACTCCCTCCAGCTCATCAATGTCTTTCCTGTGCTGGGGGGCTAAGACCTGGATGCAGTGTTCCAGGAGCACTGTAATGAGATCCTTCCCCAGATCTCCTGGCTCTGCCTTTGTTCCTGCAGCCCATGATGCTGGTGGCCACTTTGCTGCCAGCATCTCCGTACTTCCATGCTTGGCTTTTACCCAGCTGCTCCTCAGACAGGGAGTGCCCAGCTTGCACTTGGATTCCTTCGTCCTTGAGTCCTTTATGAATCCTCATCCTTATTTCGCCCTTCATCAAGTTCTTCTGTTCCCTGCTCTCTGTATTGGTTTCTTTCTGCAGTTTACCAGTGCCCTGCCAGATGCCTACAGGCCTCTTTCTCCCTTACCTGACTGACCCAATATATTCTTCTTTTTCCCTCTGCATCAGCTCAGGCAACTTGGAGCCATGTGGAGGTCAGTCACTGTAAGAGGCCTGTGGACACTAGAGAGAGCTTAACTCAGAAGAGCCAGTGGCTACAAGGAAGCTCCTGTTCAGCCTCTCAGCAGCATGCCCTGCACAGATGGAACTGTTGGGAAATTGAGATGATAAATGTTTCTGTTGAGCACGCACAAGGCTGTGTCCTCCAAGCTCTGAAAAGGCCCAGACTTTAACAGATTTCTTGGGATATAAAAAAGCTTACTCAAAAGCTTTCAGAATTTCAAGTCTCTGCTCGAACATCTAGAACCCATAGAAGAAAGCTGGTCAAATTTTTTTTATGTATTCTAAACAAATTCTGTTTTTTTCTAGCCAGGTGTTTGAAATAGATGAATGTTTTTCATCTGTAATTATTAATAAAAAACTCTCATCTCGAGTTGGCATATGCTGTGAAACTTTTTAGTTGAAAGATTAGGGCAAATTTTGTTGAAGATTAGGGCAAAATTATAAAAAAGTAAAATAAGGTTCTTATAATGAGAGATGCCTGGTGACCTTCAGAATGTTTATTATCAGATTCCTGTGCAAATCTAGTGATGCTTATGCACAAATAAATAATTTTATGTGAATTGGACAGTAGATCGATTTTCATCTTTTTTTTTCATTAAAGCCGTACTGCAGTCTGATTTTATGCATCAGAACAGTTCCTCTGAAGCTAATGGGACTATTTGTATGCACTGAAATATAGTTATTTTCATACTGTGTTTGTGATCTAATAGCTTGACCAACTTCAAATTGTAACCTGTGTCTGGGACATATTTTCACCAAGTGATTTTGTTTAAAAAGAAGAAGTTAGCCTTGGGGATGATGTGAGGAACACAGTGAATCATGAGGATGCTGTCATCAGTTTTTATAATCCATTTTTATTTAAAAGGAACAAAACCCAAGAAATGAGTAGAAGGTCACTCATCCCAGAAATCACAGTTACCCAGCCACGTGAAACCTTACTGAGTTGTAGTTACTGAATTGTTTTATACAAGATTTAGAAGACTTGGAAGGGTGCTACTATGAAATACATGCAGCAGTGCATTCCTTAGATTCTCTCAGCTCCAGCTTGGAAGTTAAGTGTTATATTTCTAGAGATATTTAAGATCTTGAGAAGACATGCTTGATAGAGTTTACTTATACTTAAGGTTGCTCACATTTGAATAAGTGCCTTAAAGAACATATATAGGTTTATTTGTCTTTTAATAATGCACATAAGATACAGCAGTAATGGCATTCGACCGTGAAAGTTGCTTTGATATTTTAATAGACCCTAGTAATGTGCAATACCTGTGGGCCTTGAGGAAGATATGAGAATAACTAAACAAGTGTTATCTACTTTCTCTCCCAACTGGAAAATGTTTGAAAAACTTAAAGTATAGCACAGAGTAAAAAATCCGCAGCTCTGTGTGAAAATACAAGTTAGTTTCAGATGAGCAGGTCACAGCTAATTAACTCAGCTGCCCTCATAGTTCTGCTGAAACAGCCATTCTGCTTTTCAAGTCTCAGCTGTCTCACCCAGTGCTAGGTTTGGGTGGCACAGCACTGGGTTCTGCAGCTCTCTGTGGTTTCCAAAGGTCAGTATTTAGGATGGACTTTCCTCTTACGTCCTGTTCTCATGGAAGACGCATGACCATGAGCCAACTACTTAAAAAGAGCTGTGGTGGTATTTAACTAGCAGCTTGAAAGAAGCGTTTGTGTGTATCTGCAGTTGTCAGTCCAGGAACAACCCATGAGACAGAAGAAGGAGTGAGGTGAAACACTGATTCTAATGTTGGATGAGCTACAGTACAGTTATGTCCAGAAGAGTAAGCTTTACTCAATGTTATGGACTGCTTTTATATCTCTAAAATGGCCTGAGGATCCTGGGTGAGTAAGTAATAAACGCATTTCAGCTGTGCTAGTTATTCAGACTTCTTCCGAGACCACTCTTAAGATGAATTTGTGGGTGGATTTTTTGTATTGTTCTCTTTTTCAAATTTGAAGTTGCATATGGACCCTTTGACCTTTGGAATTCAAAGGAACAGCCAACAGAATTCTATCATAATCTTTTCCTTTTGTGAAAGGAAAGTCAGATAGAGCCATGTATGACTTTAGCAGAACATATGACTGTAGGAAAGAAGTGATGTCAAACTTCAGATATTTACTTTTCATTAAAAGTGATTAGGCATTTTGTCCATGTAGTCTGTGTGCTTATGTACTGTAGTTTCTGATTTAACATAGTTCTCTTTATATTCCTCAGAAATGTTATCTGAAAAAGCATATCACAGTCCAATAAGATACCTGAGATGCTTTCTGTTAGATCTGCTGAAGGTAAATTTATATTGCCTGTGCAAAAGTGTGGAGGTGATTGTACTGTAAAGAAACTGCTATAGGAGATGTCAGTGATATTTCTACCTTGGTATAAAATGAGAAGAAGAGGTAAGGCAGTGGGCAGATGTTTACCATCAGCATGACTGTAGCAATGTTTGATGTTATCACTGTCTTGGTTGCTCGTTACCACTTCTGTGCTGGTGGTTATCATCCAGAGAGGTCTGCAGACATTATGGATCCTATACATTGCACTTTTACTGAAGCATATGAGAACAATCATGCTCCTTGTCTTTATGTTTTCAGGAATAACTCTGAAAACATAAACTCTGTGTAAATCAGTGCAGCAAGGTCTGTTGAAGCAATAACTCCATGAGGTATAAACTCCCCCTTGTCTCAAAAAAGGCCCTGTCAATACGTGGTCTGATTTAGGGCTATGTTGAAGGAATTCTTTCCCCACGGGTCAGAGTGATGCTGGAAGGAGTTGAGTCTGTGAGCTGTTGGCTAAGGAGGGCTTTTGCTGTAGCACCACATTGCTACCAGATGTATGAGCTTTGCTGATTGAGTTGTTTTGTGATGAGTCATTGAAGTTAGAGTTTGAAAGGGAAGATTTTTGCCAGTTCTGGTGTTTGGTGAAATGCGAGTAGCTATCGTTTTCCTTGTGGGCTTTGAGAATATTGCTTGCATTTGATTTCTTGTATGTGTGAAGCAGGATTTCTCAAGAGTTGTTACCAGTAAAGACAAGTGCATTGCTGGCTGAGCATTGATAATAAACTGGTTTTTGCATCTAAGAAACTTAACACTATGCCTAGAACTAATTAGCGACTCCAAATGGGCTCATTGTCATTGATTTTAATATGTAAGTGATAATTTATAACAGTTGCAACTGAAGCCCATTCTGAGATAGGTTTTGGGGTTTTTTTGTGTACTGTATGTTGTGAAGCTAACTAGTAGTTTTGCCTGCATATAGATTTGCAGAGCAAGAAGAATCTTTTTAGAGTCTCAGGATTTGGGGCAGAAAATAATGAAAATAACATTCAGTAAGAAAGAGTTTAGAGCTTTTAATTTACACAGTGTGCTTATGAAGAGAAACCATTACCTCTGAAGAATTGGGGAACTATTTTAAGTAGCAGTCTTTGCCATGCAAGTTTCTGTTCCTTCATTCAGCGGAAACTATTCCTACTTGTCTCAGAGTGCGAGACCTTCAGTCTTAAACATTTTCCTCTGTTAGACACGTGCACGTCTCTTTGTCTCAGCCCTGACTGTTCCATAAAACATTTTTTATTTATGACAAAAATGTTTGGTTTTAAGTATATTTTTCATTTGAGAATATAAAATAAAACTGACACTCACCTGTTCATTGTTGTAATTAATGTTACATTGCTGTTTAAAGGCTACATGGGAATTTGCGGTGCCATGGTTTTAGCTCCTGTACAGATGGTGATGATTTCTGTGCTGAACAGACAGGGACCAACTATTTAAATGTGCCTAAGCCAGGACTACTCTATTTTTAATAATGCCTGGTGAATAATTTTACTAAGCTCTTGGATTTGCAGTCGAGTGCTGAGACTCCTTGCTGAGAGACTGGACGAAGAGCGAGAAAGTCTAAGGATGAGATGAAAAACTGCAGTGGAGACATGAGGCAAGATCTGGCAGCTGGTGAGGAGTAAAGTTAGGCTCAGAACACGACTCTCTTGGGTCCCAGCAAGCACTGCCTTTTCTGAAGAGAGATGCTAATGCTATGTTGACTAACAGTCTATTTGCTAGACAGTTCTGAGTTGTACACATAGGAGTTCCTTAACTACAGGCTATTTACTACAGAGACGCAGTTACAGAACCTGAATTTTAAGATTGAGGATGACCTGACAATGTCAGATTACACAGCTCCTATCTGGTGCAAGATTGTACTCCTGCTATGACTTCAGTTATAGGTTAACACCCGTCTCAAACATATTTTGTCACCTATTTCAGATGTTTTATCGTCTCCCTTCCTTTGCTAATTCTTTTATACCTCACGTACAAAGGCAATAACTGCATTTGGAAAGGTCATAATACCTCTTGAATGGCTCAGCAAATCAATAGTCCACATCTTCTTTTTCATTAATCTTTTCCTGATGACCTGCTTTACTGTTACTGGTTTTTCAGTGTTGAGGGTATCAGCCAGTGTAAAAAGAGACCTGATCCATACACCGGAGGGCTTATGTTGACTCAGGAGTTGGACTCTGTGATCCTTGTGGGTCCCTTCCAACTCGGAATTTTCTGTTTTACCAGAAGGCTTAGTCAAGGAAAACAAAAAAACAAGCATTCATTAGAAATGTATCAGAAACAGAGGTCACTTTGATATATAGGTGTTACATACAAGTGTATTTGTAATACAGTACATGAAAAAGTCTTTTTATTTGTCCATGGGAAGCCCATTCCACCATGAGGAAGAGGGTGACAGGAAGGGAATGAAGTGCTTAGTTTGTAGAGGTGTCTGGGATAACCCGGGGAAGGCAGAGAACAGGAGAGACACTGTCACAGTAGTTACCCCATCTTCGTTTTTAACTGAAAAAACATCTGGCTCTTTTATTGCCCTAGTAACTGGAAGCTAATTGAGGAAAAAAAATCTGTGAAAGACAACAACAAAAAAAATCAGTGGAACTTTTCAAGTATTTGCTTTTCCCTTTCCTACCATCTGTAGTTACTTTTGCCAGAGAATGTTCTCACTCAGTAATTTTCCAGTGATTTCAAGGTAGCTCTTTTCTTTGTTTCTCTCTTGATTCTCTATTCCATGGATTCTTTTCCATTGCTTTCTAAATCCTGATATATTTGATGAGGAGAAAAGTGTTAGCAGTTTTTGAGTACATAATCCCTTCAAGGTGATGTTCTAGTAATTTAGTTAGCTCTGTACAAATGCTTCCACTTTACGGATCTGGCCTTTGTAGTCTTCTGGCCATTGCTTCAGAATCGTTAATGCTGGGTCGCCCAGTGATTCAAATTTGATCTGGGTCAGGTGTGGGGCTGTGATCATATTTCTGCTAACTTTTTAGAAAAACACGAGCTTATGGATTTTTTTTTCCTTTGTTCTGGGAAGACTGGCAACACCTGTTTAGAATGAAACAACGTGTTTATCTGGATTTATTTACTGTGATGTAGGGACTACATGCCCATACAAAGTGTTACACTCAAAACCTTGTTTAAGGGCAAAAAGGCAGCATGTCTTTATATAGCAAAGAATTTATTCTTAGTGTAACTGAATTTTTGCAAGTTTAACCATTATTAGTCCAGGTGCAATTATTACAGGAAAAGAAAGGATTATGATGCTGTTAAAATGTCATACATTCAGTTCTTGGTTTCTACCTCTCATCTTGGTGTGATGTTCATCCCTCTCTTACTCCTCTCAGCTCCAAGGTTGCTGATTTTATTCTGGCGGTGGTGGGTGTTGCAGCAAGTTGTCAACATCTGGAGTCCTTTGCTAGCAGAAGTATGAGGTTCATCTTGATGATTTTTTTCTTCTTTACTATAGGATCCACCTGGGATCATTTTAGTATGTTTGGTAAAACAACTACACCTGTCTCTTTCTTCATTGCTCTGCGGTTCCACATCTGATTTTTTTTTCCCCCATATATAGTTGCTTTTATGGGTATTAGATACTGTTTCTTTGTTCTGTTTGTTACCCCTAAACCCAGTTTTGTCCAGCTCCAGGTCTGCATTTCTTTGTCTGACTGTTGGTGAGTTGTTTATAGCCATGGTCTCCAGTGCCAAGCTTGAGCCCAATTTCTCCTCTTGTGCCTGTACTCCTCCATGCCACATCCCGTGTCTCTACTTCTCCAGACCTCTGCTGTGATAACAGGCTGTTGTATTTCTCTATACAAAGTTACTACATTACTGGTGAGTGTTTTAATCTGCGTAGAATAGCTACTTGCAGCTGTTGTCTGTGCAAAACTATGGTTGTACCTCACACAAACAAAAATAAAACAAAGTAGATACACGCACCTGGCCAGTTACAGAAATTGCAGTCACACCTAAACCAGTTAAAACAAAGCTGCAGGCAGGCCAAGAAAAGTTCAGGCAAAGCAAGAGTGGCCTGAGGCCTTGAAAATTCACTGCAAAGTTTGTGGCCTATGAGGAGCAATGGCAGTACTGAATGACAGGGCTAAAAGTTAACTATTTTTTTCTGTACAAAGAGTAACTGATAGAGTGAGTATACATCTGATCATTGCTTGGTGTTTTGTGATCAAAGTGTTTGGTGGGTTTTTTACCCCAGTACAAAATGCACTGAGCTGAACCACAACCTCATTCCTACATTTTGCCTTTAGTGAAAATAAAGCATTTGTGCTTTTTATTGCTGCGTTAATAAATCCTATTGTTGATTTCAGTTGATACCACTGATGAATGGTCTTCTCGAAGAGTAAGGTTGCACAGATCAGTAGTAGGATTACCCTCATCAATGGGTTCAGCTAAATCTGCCCATGAAAGAGCTGAAGGCTGTCAACAACTTGGTTACAATTCAAAGACTGAAGGGCCTGTCTGGCTGCTGTGGAGAGCAGATGCTGAAGGCAGGGACAGGTCACAGAGAACAGGTCATTAGATGGGAGCCACTGTGCAGGAGGGCCTCCAAGCTCTATCCACAGGCACGTCATGTGAGAGAATAGAATCACAGCATCACAGAATATTCTGAGTGGGAAGGGACCCACATGGATCATTTAGTCCAACTCTTAAGTGAATGGCCCATACAGGGATTGAACCAACAAGCTTGACATTATTAGCCCCTTGCTATAACCAACTGAACTAATCTCAGAGTGTGAGGCCTGTAGTACCAGAGATGAACTGCTGAAGGATGACTGTCAAAATCAATCATCACAGTAGAGATTGGTTAAACCAGTAGATGAGATACCTTTAGTAAATCAAAACTGGTCAGCAATCTCATTTGTAAATAGAACCTCTCTGAAAATAAATGAAAATTATGAGATATTCTGCTCGTTTTACCCAAGTTGACTTTTGGAGTAGACTGTTCTTGAAAATTCAGGCTGTGTCTTCCAGTCTAAGAATGGATATCCCACTCCCACACTGAAAATGAACCCCATACCTTGTAAGAGAGTACTTCTCAAGTCTTTTTCCTCAAAGGTGAAGCAACATGCTAACAGAGTGGTCATTAAACACTGGGGTTTGAGAAGAAGGATGTGTTGGGACTGTTTGTGGATGTGCTCTGGACTTCTACCAGCAGAGTAGTCTTGAGCCTTCACTTATTACCACCTGCTGGGGTATAGCTTGTGCTGATCACTGCTGCCTCCAGCACCACGGAGAGACGTAGTTTCTCTTTTTTTTGCTAAAACATACTGTGATTCTAGATTCCACTTTCTGCTTCCACTTTGCATAAAGAAAAATACAGGCATCCTGCATGAGATTTTTCTCATCTCATTGGGCTGATACAGAGTTCTGGTAGTCTCTGGGTGGTTTTTGTAGACACTGGTGAAGAGTGAGTCATCTCAGTTTCTCCACAGTGACTCTTAAGTATAGCCTACAGTGAATAATTCAGATGTGACCACCTCCACAGAGCTCCCTCCCCATCATTGTGGTAAGGGCAAAAAGTGCATTGAATTTGGGTTGTTCTCCACTCCAAAAAAGGAAGGAGCTATTTCTTAATTCACAGCTTTCCTCTTTTTTATGTTGGCTAAATCTGTTCACAACAGAGAAGAGAGCAGAGATTTGTAGTTTGGTTTCCTAAGCCCCATTTCTTCATGTATATGTGTGTGTGTGTATGTGTCTAGTTTGTCTGCTAATAGTTTTTGTAACATGTGGGCAATTTTAACCATGTTTGACAGAGGAGTGGAAATAGTAACTTAGAACAAGTTTTGCATTTAAACAAAGACGGAAATGGCAAGGGAGGGCACAGCAGTTCTTCCTTTATGGAATAAGTTGTTTCTTTTCCAACATGGAAATACCTAGTCAAGTTAGAGAAATACATTTTATTCTCTAATTTTTGTATTTGCTTATTTTCCTGTGCTGCAAAAAGATGTCTGCAAAAGGCTGTGTTCTGTTGAAAGCACAAAGCAAATACAAACTACTCTGCTGCAAGACACTTGTCTTCAGAAAACCAGGGTAGGATCTGGTTCCGATTGCCATATCTCCTTGTGAAGTGGATTATCTAAAACCTCCTTACCCTTGACAAAGTCAATACACTCCACAAGTAATTCAGTAGAACAAAGATAAGTGTCCACTCTGAGCTGAGTTGTCATCTAGACTCCACTGCCTGGGTTTCCATTGGGTAAGTGGGATACCTGTGGTATCTACCAAGCAGAGGCAAACCATTCTGACCTTTTTGATCCTACTCCTTTTTGAGTTACTTTGCTTTTCACATATGTTGATTTCTGCTTGAGGAAGCAGAAGTGACAGAAGGATGTGGCTGTGGGTGATCTTCGATTAGCCCTCATTTCAGATGAATGAGAACTGATGTACAGAAAATACTCAGATGGCCTGCAAACTTTGTGTGCCTCATTTCATTGCAAGTTGGAAGAATTTGAAAGACTTTTATTTTCATCACGTACCCTACAACTGACCAGTGGGGTGCATGAGTATGCAGAGCCCTTTGCCTAATCTGGGCCATATGTCAAGAAATGAATGGCTGCTGAACACTTATAAACTGGGCTTTTTATTAGGCAGTAAATGGGACTGAGCTTGTGGAGTGACCTGGCACCAGTTATGAGTGTTGAACCTGGAAACTTTAACTCACTGACCATCATCTTCAATGATGCTGGGCTCTCTGAGAGTTGAGACAAGATACAGAATTACAGAATTGTTAGAGGTGGAAGGGACCTCTGGAGATGTAGTCCAACTCCCTGCCAAGGCAGGGTCACCTAGAGCAGGTGACACAGGAACACATCCATGTGGGTTTTGAATGTCTCCAGAGAGGGAGACTCCATGACCTCCCTGGGCAGCCTGTTCCACCCTCAGTGTAAAGAAGTGGCAGTGCTGTGCCACCCTCAGTGTAAAGAAGTACTTCCTTATGTTGAGGTGAACCTTCTTGTTTAGTTTATGGCCACTGCTCCCTGTCCTATCACTGGACACCACTGAAAAGTGTGTGGCACCACCCTCTGGACACCTGCCTTTTGGATATTAATAAGATCCCCTCTCAGTCTTCTCACACAGGTGTTCAGCGTTTCTGAAAACATCCTGTATTATCCTATGTTGAATTTCTGGAAATATAGCCCCCAAGTTATTGAATACTTGTCTGACTTTAGCCTTGAGATTTTGCTAGGGAACAATTTCATGCAGGGGCTGGGTTGTCAGTGGAATAAAGTTGTTCTCAATCTTTTTTTTTGCGCTGATTGTGGCAGAGCACATGGCTGCGTATTGTCTGCGAAAGCTTATCAAGGTGTTACACCACGTCAGTTTTGCTAGGTGATACAAGACTCTCCAGATTGGCTATACTTATATATCCTTTCCTCCTTCTTTTGATTTTTCCCAGGATGGAATAAGTAATGTAATTGATCAGTAAATCACTGGTATTTTTAATTCCTGTGGGTGTTCGGTTTATTGGGGCGAGGGGGTTGCGTGGTATGTGTTTAGAAGAAAATCGGAACATTTAACAATGTATTTCGTTCTAACTAAGGTGTTTTTTAAATAGGGACATAGGAAGGAATCTAAAGAAAAACTGAGACAGCACATGAACTGTGAGAAATACATGTATATTTGGTTAATCTATATTCAACTGGTTCTTAGTATGAAACTAAAAATTAAGGCATTGCCAGAATACAAATAGTAAAAGAAAAGTTATATCTGTCTTTTTATTCAGTTCTCCTTTCTGTCCTAAGGTGAGTAGTTATTAATATAATTTTTGTTTCTATTTCTTTCCTTGATCAAGTTAATAGCTTTTTCCTAAAAATAAAAATAAATTTATAAGCAAACAAAATATTTTATATCCTATGTTTGGTTCTATTTTTTCTGCTTCTCCTTGCTCTCAGGTTCTGGACTAGTTTTTGCAACTTATTATGGGAATATCTGAATTTGCATCAAAATCCTAATAGTTTTTTACTTGTATGTCTTTCTCTGGCTTGATATATTTTAAAGGAAGGTTGTGGAAGTTTATATGGTAAATATAAATATTAATTAACTGCAGGAGTGATTTTGAATTGTATGTAGGATTTCCATCATGGCTTTTGTCTTCATTCAAAGCGCTTGTGGAGACAGTTAGATGTTGCCATCCCTCTTTCTCCTGTGGGGTGCAATGGTAAATCCAGGGTTGCTCTGATGTAGGAGATAGCAGCACCACCCAGGTCTCTTAGTTCTCTGCCACAGAACATCCTGAGCCCTGGAGTCAACACCTTCTGCAGGCAGGGCTAAGGGCCATGGGTGTTCTCATAGCACCAGGAAACACTAGAAGTTGGATTCTTGAGTTGACTTTTTGCCAGAGCAGTCATGCAGCATGGAGATTCCCTTGGCTGTGGTCTGCTGAGACTGCTGCCTGGAGTGTTTGGGGAAGAGGGCTGCAGGTCAGGACATATACTGATTCATCGTTGCCCAAGAGATCACTTGTCAGACATCCTGTCAGTCAGTGATCTCCCTGATGGCTTTCTGTCTGTCCCTGTGCAGCAGTGCCTCAACCATCTGAAGCGTGAGGTGCTGAATCATCTCTACCTCAGCCATGTTTTTTTGACACAGAAATACTGTTTTCTTGGGGGGTGGGGGCAAGATCTTCTTCACTTCTAGTTCAGTCCTACCCTCTGTAGCATCTTTGAAAACAAAGGGTCTAACTCCTTCTGAACAACACCAAAGATCCCCAAAAGTATAGCAATAAGAAAGTAGGAAGACACAGTGAAGAGGGGGTGGGAGCACTGTTTTAGCAGGCAACCCTGTTTGTGTTGACAGCAGACAGGGTTGTGATTTGAACTTCGCCTTATAGTCGTAATTTATTTTCAGTGCTAAGGGTCTGTAGGAGCGATTGGAAACCCCTGAGCTTTGGAGTACAGACCCAGATGTATGCACCACCTCTAGGAAGTCTGTCAAACCTTCCTCCCAAGGGCTGGGGCAGAGCCAGACCGACGGGGCTGCCTTTCTGTTGAGTCTCACCTGCAACAGGTGTGTTGCCTGCCTTGCCAACTGCTCAAACTCCTAATGCTGCAAGCAAATGTGCTTCTCCTACTGGTGGATTTTGCAATCCAAACATTTCCATTAGGAACAGGAATCAGATCAAAATATTGGACTACCAGTCTGCTTTTAGAAGGTAGTAACTTATTTTGGACTCTGTGGATATGGGCTGAAATTGAAGTGGTGAAACAAAGACAAAATGTCAGTTCCTTGCAGAGGTCTGAGGACTTCTTGAATTTTTTTTCTTATGTTCTCTTGTACCTGAGTATAGGAGCTTGCTAGAAACCTAACTTCCCTTTTGTTTCTCTTGTGAATATAGAAAATTTTGTAGTTATCTTCCATGTGCTGATCAGACAATATTGTTTGAGACCTCTGATAGCTCCTGTTCTTCTTGTTTTTTACCTTCTGGATTGTTGACTCATGAAAGCATGATACTGTGGGCTGCTTGCTGTTATTAATTACATGCTGCATATTGGTTTGTCTTTGGGCGTTGGTCTTCTATTCTTGGAATCTTGCAGATATTTTAAACAATCAGCCTATTGTTTAGCAAGTGCATGCACTGTAGGCCTTTTGTGAATTCGAGTTAAAAAAATAATAAAAGAATGACTAATGGAGCACGAACGGTGCTTGTGACACTGTAGTCCATTGTGTAACTACTGAGAGCAGAATTTGCATTCCTAGAAAAGCTTGTTCACGGTCAAAATATAGGACATTCTCTTTATGGCTCATGGGAAAACATGTACTATATATTCAGCTCTGGACGCTATTTGGAAGGATCAACTTTTAAAAAATGTCATTTTCTTCTCTTGGAACAGTGAAGTCAGACTGAGACCCAGCTTTGCTTGGCAACAGATGTGAATCTTTTTCATTCAGGCAAGTGGCATGGGGGGGGCTATTTTAGGTCTGTCACATACATGCACCATGATTTGTTTGTTGAAATGGCTTCTTTTTAAGATGATGTTGAACTCTGACATTGCCGACCCTTTTGAATAGTAAGGGTACATGGTTATATAATATAACTGTCTGCCTCCTCTGAATACCAGAGGCAACCTGGCAGTTGGTGCTTTTCTTTCCTTCAAAAGCATATTTGTTTATGGCTTTTAGTTTTTCCCCTGTGATTGTTGCAGGTCAAGCAGAGGTTAAAGTGGGATCTTCAAATGTTTTGAGGAATCATGAGTTCCATGTACCGGAAACGTAGCAACTGTCTCTCTTGTATGTGCATAAAAAGAGGGTGCTGGGTGTTCAGAGGGGTAATGCTGCATCTCATGTATGCTATAGGTAGTTTCCTGTGGCACTTGCTGTCTAGGTAGAATTAGTCTATTTTGATTTTGCAATTTACTGTGAAGAATTAAGGTGGGGTCACTGCTCCCTGGAGATAATACTCCTTTGTGGAGATAATACTCCTTTGTCTGTCTGTGAAATCTCTTCAGGAAAGGTGTGTGCCTGTTATTATGGGCACACATGGTACTGATCACTGTGGGAGTCCTGTCCTGGGAGAGATGGTGCCGAAATGCTAAAACTTAATTTACAGCAGCAGAGCCTGTTCTGGCTCCTTGGCAGAGCGGAAGCCAGCACGGAGTGCCCAGCTCCTGCTTCAAGGCCCTGGTTCCATTAGATGCTGGCTGAGCTTTGAAGTGCTTGCCTGAAGAGGTGTGTATGAGGGACTTCTGAGGACCCTTCAGTGTCTATATGTATATACAGATAAGGACTATGGGGACCACTTAGCCTTAGCAGAGATCCACAGAGAGCTGCTGTAAATGGGAGAGTCTGATGTGGGCAACAGCTGGATGTCCCAGGCCAGTTCAGCCAGGACTAGCTAGGACAGAGTCATATTCATGGGGAACAAGTACCAGTTTGTCTCCCTCTGCTCTGATGTGACCCTAGAGGTATTTCAGTATTACTTTTTTCTTCTCTGAAAGAAACAGGTGTGTTGAAACTGTTGAGGAGGGAGTGTGGTCAACTTGAGTTTGGGAAGTGAGCGGGCAGCGCTCAATATCTTTGCAGCACTGTACTTCTAAGAGAAGTGCCAAAGTGCTGCAAGTGCTTCTATTCATGGCTCTGCTGTAAATTCGAACCAATTGGACCCTGCTCTCTTAGCATTCGAAGCTTCCAAATTCAATTGTATTTGCCATTAGTCATCATTAATTTGCAGTTTTCACCTTGATTACGTTTTAGGAATGCACATAATGAGAAACTTCTTAAAAAAACAGGAAGAGAGGAAATGGAAATGTGCCCTCTACAGTGTTTTTCTCATTTATGACCTCCGTGTCTGAAACTGTGTCTCTCAGTGGTGCATTTTGTCACTTGTTTTCCATGTCAGTTCAGTGACTATTGAAGCAAAATATTCTGTTTGATACAGAAGAAATGGTGTGAGCAGCACATGCTAATTAGCATCTGAGTAATAGGCACACCTTTGCAAGCAATGAAGCAGCTACTTTTACTGACAGGGAAAGAATATTCATAAAGAAGGTGCTGGAAAGGTGACTTTATCATCACTGACTATGTTTTGGTTGTGTTATAGGGTTAGTATTTTAAGACACTGGTACAAAAAATAGGTGTCCTTAAGCCTTGTGCATATACTGTAAATAAAAATGGCATATTTTTCAGAAATGTGTTTCCCTTCTGTTCCATCAATTTTTCATAGAATTATGGTTGTTAAATTCATATGCACATTCCTGCTCATTGATTTAGGAGGGGAACTTTAGGAATCAGAACCTGATCTTTTTTTTTTTTTTCCCTTCTTGTGGTCTGTTTTGTTTTTGTTTTATTTTGTTTGAGATTTTTGTTTGGTTGGTTGTTTTAGACAGTATCCTATTTTGAAGCAGGACAAAAGTCTCTTTCTTACTTTTCAAAGTCTGAACAAGTGTCAGAGAACCACAGAATGGTTTTGGTTGGAAGGGACCTTACAGATCACCCAGTTTCAGTCCTCCTGCCATGGGCCGGGGCACATTCCACTAGACCAGGTTGCCCAGGACCTGATCCAGTGTGGCCTCGAACACTTCTAGAATGAGGCATCCACAGGTTATGTGAGGCAACCTGTTCTGGTGTCTCACCCCCTTCATCATACCCAGTCCCTTTCTGCATAGGATTTACTTGTCTTTGTGAAGGTGTATATAATTTACATTCTTGCTGATCAGAAGTATCGTAGAAGGAATATATGTATTTTTGATGTTTTTGCTGAACTTAGAGGCACACTTCTAAGAGCTTGCTCAGAAATAATTCTCAGCAGTTACAGGCTGAAATGGTTTAGCCAGCTAACACCTCATTAATTTTATGACTTTTGTCTAAGGTTTTGCCAGAAATTGTGATTCTCTTCTTGAGTAACACGACTTAAGAGAAGACATTATATAACATGATCATCCTTAGGCCTGATATTCACAGAATATCTTCATAGATATGTACTTCATAGAGATCTACTAGGAGGTTTTTTTTCCTCTGGAGGGTGGAAACAGCAAAGTGAAGTGTCCTGGGTTTGAAGTACAAAGAATGTTGTATTAAATTCCCTACAACAAGGGTAAGGATACAGGTAGGAGAGCTCAGTCCTGCATAAATAGCGTATTTGTCTGCATCGGGTTAGAGCTTCAGGGCTTTACAGTTTGATTCTGGCACTTTCTTTGCATCTTTGTGGTTATCTTTTACCTGTCCTGGGTTCACTGTCCTCGGTGAGGTCAAATCGCCCTCTTCAGAAGCTGTACTTGTGCTTTCTGCTTCCTGGGGAAACTGTTGCTTCCCTGCACTAGAAAAGAAATAATTTCATAGTCAAACTCTTACTGTAACAGTTGCCAAAAAAAATGGCAACTAGAAGTTTTATGTCTTTTCCTAGGCTTTCTTATATGTCACATTTTTTACATTGCAGGGATCTGAGGGTAGAGATTGCCTTGTATCATTATGGGAAATGCCATTTAATGATACTCTTTGAAGTGGCTTAAGACCTTATCACTGGTTTCACCCAAAATATTTTCCCTGCACGTTCATAGTTTAACAGATAGAGTTTGCCTGTCTCAGACATTTCTGTTTGCAACTTCTTTACACTTTTGTTGACAGCTTCAGCTCAGCACACTGGCATACCTTCAATTCTGCTACGGATACTGTAATACCTTTCAATTGCCTAAACAGGAATCACCGGAGGGCATCTGTCTGAGTCTAAATTATGTTTAAAAACCATCTGGCATGTTGTGAGATAGTCCTAATAATAACAATGAACACTTTATCAGGAGTTGAGTCACTGTGCTTGGTTTCCAGTATAATTCTCTTATTAGTTGCATATATATATTCCATATAGCCAAGGGGTTAATGCTGCGTGCAGATACTGTATAAGACCGTTGTGCCGACAGCTCACATTTGGACTCATTCATCATTCAAAATCTGGCTATAAAGAAACAAATTTAAATAATAAAAATAATTACCAAGATGAAAGACATAGATCAGTGTTAATTGCATCCTAGACCTGTTTCCTGCTTCTGCATGGGAGAGGAATGAGGAAAGGAGTAAATGGGAATGGCAGTCACAGGAGTAAGGTGCTTTCCCTGAAGGTGCTTTTGACCTGTTGAAGGGGTCTCTTTTCATACTTAACACAGACATCCATCAGCAAGGACAATGCAGAGCTACCTGGGCCTGAAGCATAGAAAGAAAAATGCTCCAGAAGGACCTTGGTCTTCCCTGGTTCCTCACAGGAACTTGCTTATTTTCCTGTAGGAAGAGCTCAGAGTATTTTGTGAACCTGAGTATATGTTGTTTCCTAGAACCTTAATGAGATTCAGAGATAATACTGTACTTTTGCATGTTTAAGTAGTGTTGAACTAGACCTTCAGCTGGCAGTGACTGGCAACATTGCTAGTGATTTTGAACCCTTGCTGAAATCTGTCCAAACCTACCCGTGTTCTCAGATGTTTGTCAGGTGCACCCCAGCCCAGCAGTTACATGTGACCATGGTGCTTTGGCTGTCCCTCAGGTTTAGTCTGCATTGCCTTACTGGTGACACACAGCTGTTAGGGGGTTGTTGCTGTGAGCACAGAGCATCCTCAGTGGGGTCCTCAGCATGTTAGACTGGTGCCAGATGTACCTGTCATGTTGCCAAAAGTATTGTAAGAGACAGCTTTAACTTTACATTGGCAAAGGCTGGGATAATGTGCAGAAGCCGTGGCAGAAGCACGAGTAAATGATTTGCCTGAGATGATGCAGAAGGGCTGGTGGCAAAACGTGGAGGGAGCTCTAGTCTTCTCTGAGTTTGTGTATTGGCCCCAGGATGTTCTCCTGCTCTCTCCCACCCAAAGGCATATGAAATTGTGTGGTTTGAGGATCTTTGCTTTTGCATTGGCAGCAGAGAAGAGCTCAAGATTGACTAAACCACTGAAACTAATAAACTTCTCGTGTGCATGGAGGGGCATTAGATTAATTAGTTTGCTGAGCAGCGGAGCTGGAGCTGTGCCAACTGTCTGACAATGATAAGAGGAGGGAGCCTGAAACCAGTGGTCTTTTGGTTGTCTGCTCCTTCTTTCCATCTCAGCTCCCTGTAAATGACAGATGAGAAGAACAGAGGTAGTGAGCCAAACATATGCAACCTATGCATATACTGTGCCGAGCTGTATAATCCAGGGGTATTGTTCGCTGCCTGTGCAGGCAGCGCTTCCCAAATGCTCCCACGGCTGACACTGAAGGGAGGCTTCACTGGTGGTTTCTGCGGAAGCAGAGGGACATTGGTGCAGGGAGCTTTTGAAAATCCAGTTCTAAAACGCAAATACTTTCCTTCTTTAACACCCAAACAAACACAAAACACTTTCACAGCTCAGACACACTGTGGATTTTGGTTCTCACTCCCCTTTTTTTTTCTTTTTGTTTCCTTTGCATAAAGCGATTTGCCCCTTAGTTTGCCATAGAGAAATTAATTAACAATTTCATAAAAATCTTTGGTCTTCAATGGTTGGATAATTGCTGCTTGTGTATTAAGTAGACACTGGGAATGTACGTGGGCAGACAAGTTGTGTCAGCACAAAAACTGGTGAAATTTTGATCCTTTTGTTAGCACTCTCTCTCCCTGGGAGCTGTTCAGAGCAGGGTGGACAGACAGCTCTTGGGAGCTGTTTGGGTGTAGCTTGTCCTACCTTGGGGGCAGAGAGACTAGCATGCTCCACTAAACCTTTCCAGCCTTTCTAGCTCCCTTTTCTATCAATAAAGGATGTGAATTTTTTGATGCAAAAAATATTTGGTTGAGTAAGCTGTCTGGCATGGTGCACAGGGCCATATCAGCTGCTGGTATGCCCTGGTTTAGATACTTAACACCTGTGCTAAAGGATTTGTAAACTCAGCAGAGTTTCTAACATTTACAATGCATTTAAATACACAAAAGTCTGGGACCAGAAAGGGGAGGGAGCTAGAATGCATGGCTTCTGGAGGCTTACTCTCAGACTCTGGCTCCCCCGGCTGGAGCCAGTGTGCGAGAAGGCACGGTGGGGACCCAGGGTCAGGAGTCAAAGTTGTCACCCAGCAATAAAGGCTTCTACAGTATCTGCTCGCTCTTCATTGATAACTAAGTACCTCTAAGTACCTTATAAGTACCATCTCCTTATAGGTTGCTGTACAGTAAACAGGTGCTGCTCTGTAGAATGATTAAATTGTGTGATTCTTTTTTTTTTTTGCATGCTTATAAAAAATTAAATTAATTAAGCAGTTGCAAACGTGAGGGTGAACACTTGGAAGATGAAGACTGGCCACGCAGAAGCCAGGCTGAAAGGAGTTGCAAGGGAACACATCAGGGGTCTGAGCTCATTTAAGTAATGTAAAATGTGGTTTAGAGCTAAGCCTGATTTAGCATGCCTGCAGGCTGCTGTACACAAAGTGCTCTCAGCCTTCCCCATCATCTCCAGATCCGGATTCCTTCCCTCTGTGTGTGCTGCATCTGATGATTTATGTAGCCATGTAATGAATCCAATCATCCCTGTTACCCACCAGAAGACTCTCTCCATATTTATTAATATTTATTAATAGTTTACTGCCCCATCACTGTCTCGTATTGGCCTTTTTAGCCACCAGCGCGCTTGCAACAAACGTGGGTAGAGCCCTTCCCAAATCTTCATTTGCGAAGCCCAGCCATGACATGACATGACATGACATGACTGCCCCATCAGATCAGCAGATTGAGCCGTGCATCCCATGATGCCCATCCAGCAGAATGGAGATGGCAGCAGTGTGCAGTCTGGGTTGAGAGGAGGAAGAAGAGACAGGAACATGAGCAGCCCATTCAGCAGCAGCGTACACTTTATATCAGCTTTATTGTAATGCAAAACTGAACACAAATTCAGTGCATATATGAGGCCTTTTCATTCATAAGAATGGAAGGTTTCATAGATTTTTAGTGTGAGATTATTTTCTGCCTGGAACAGAAGCTGTGGGGCTGCAGTGGCGTGAACAGTGTTGTTTGCACGAGTGCCACTGGCCACCCAAAATTATGTGAGTTTACCTGGCAACACTGCAGGAGTTTAGCACATTGAAAAGCTAGGTGAATAGCTGTTGAACCTTGTACAACAAGTGTATTCGGTGGAATTATGCTATTTGATTGGCAAACCAGTGTCCTTTATTTTAAATAATTTTTACTGTTCCTAGAGGTTCCATTTTGAAGTTTCTACTTCATAGGATGAAAGGGTTGCCAATACTCTTTAATCCTCAGAGAGAGAAGACTGAGTCCCAGCAAGAGCACAGTTTTGCTGTAGTCCTTCATGTTTTTAACACTGTGCAATACTTTGCCAAACTCCAGAGAATAGAAATAAAAGTGGAACATTCTGGCCTTTTGGTGGCTGTTAATCAGCAGCAAAACAATTTTCAGACAATTAACAAATCTCCAGGCCCTTTGGAATCTCAGATTATAGCTATTTCTAGGTTGTCGCATCTAATTAATACAAGTAGTAAAGGTAATACTCCTGTTGGTATTCTGCTTTTGCCATGGCTAGGCTTGCAAGTCTGAGAGCTAATCCTTAAGTGTGTCTTTAAAGCCAGGTAAAACCTTTTTGGGTTTGGTAAGGGTGTGGGAATTAATTGGCACAGGTAGCATTTATTGCTGTACAGTGGCTTCAGGGAGTGACGTTGTACTACAGAGGATCTTTCTTTACAGTCATCTGGGGTCTTAAAAGCCTTAGTATCGAATCCTAATTTTAAGCAATTAAGGTTCTAGGAGAGGTTGCAGCATAAAAATGCTATAAAATATAGGCTGACTTTAATTGCATAGAGCTATATTAGGAAAACTGTATAAAAAAAGAAAATTGCTGTTTTGCTTTGTTATTTAGCAAATCACACTTTGTATCACCAGAGAAGTATGCTGGGAGAGGCTTTTTAATTCTCCTAAGGGTTATATGTATACTTGAAGGAGAAAAGTTGTGTGTGATGAAGAGTTTTTATTCTGAATTTCTTCCACTGCTGTAAAGCTGTGGTTGGAGCTGTGCTGGCATGCGTTCAGGAGTCTGTCTGTTTTCATCCCCTTGCAGCACGCTAATATCTCCCATCTGAAAGCCTGAAATGGAGGCCCTTAGTTTCTGTGATTTGGGATTTGATCAAGTGTTAAGGAAACTTTTCTGTCTGACCATCCAGGAGCCACTCTGGCGCTTGCACTACCTGAGCTGAGCCCGAAGCCCCTCTGCAGTGGGTGGGTCCAGTGAGCAGATGGGTGCCCTGCTTGACTCCCTACACACCCACACTCACACAGTCAGACAAGGCTTCTGGGTTTGCAACAGCAGAGCCTCAGTCATCTCAATCCTTAAAATAGTATAATCATGATGCAATAATAAAACAGCAGCTCGACCTGAGTGCCTTTGAGGATGGACCCAAACAAAGGAAACTCTGGGCTTTTATACCCTAACAGTCTTAAGTGCACAAGAGTCTGGCGTCCTGGGCTCCTGCCTCATCTCTGAGTGTCTGGTCACCTGGCTGGGCCACAGGTCCCTGTACCCTTCGTTGTGCAAAGAGTCCGCAGTTCACAGCCTCTTGCCTGGGGCTCCCTCCACCCAGAGCTCAACCTGAAGCTGGCACTGCAGCTGCACACCCAGTTGCCTGCTCTGAATGTATTCCTCAGCACTAACCTGTGGTTAACATTGGCTCAGTCTGAGCTGAGATTTGGTCATGAATTGTCTACTCTTTGGTAATCCCTGGTAACAGCGAGTAAAACAGATTCTCTTAAAGCACTACTGAGGGCTGAATAACTGAGATTGGAAAGGGTGGAAATAGCAAAAAATGCTTGATATGACTGTGAGTGGCTGAACTTGTGAGCTTTTGAGCCTTCTTCAGCAGAGTTTTGATACACTGTGGTGTTTCTCTTTATAGCGCTTCCACTTCACACTCGGACCATTCTACTCACACCAAATCTGTTTCTGCTATATCATCCGACTCGATCTCCACCTCAGCAGACAACTTCTCTCCAGATTTAAGGGTATGTATGTTTTGTCTTAAAAAAAGGAAAAAAAAAAGTTGTAACCTCCTTCAGAGGATGTCTTGCTTCTGTGGGTTGGATATGGTAAAATAATGTCAGCTTTCATTAATGCCAAAATTTATGTAGCCAAATCATGAAAGGACCTGAAGTCAAACAGGTGACATTGAAGTTTAATCTCTACCATATTATCTCCTTTATAAAGTTATTTAATCTTCAAAGAGCTGACTCTGCAACCCTCACTTGGAGATGAATTTTCAAAGGAACTCCCATTTTGTTTTAGGTACTTTAAGTAAGTGAAATTCTCAACCTGTCAGTTGTATATAGTTTTTTTCCTGTTGTGTGTATATGTAAGAGATGTCCTCTCTTGAGAACTCCTGCTTGTTTGTAAACACTGAGTCCTTGGAGTATCTTCTTTCAGAGAAAGATTGCTATCTCCAAGCTGATAAAAATAATCTTCTGTCACAATTAATTGATCTGACATTAAAAAGGTCCAAACAGGGCTCTTTTAAGTCTGTTATTAGAGTAGTTAATTATAAATTCAGAGTTCTAGTTCAGTGTCACAGGAGTTTTGAAAGCTATCTGTATGTTCCTTTTATGAAACCAAGGGGTTTGATGATATATCTTTGCTTTGAAAAAAACATCCCTGAGTATAAAACTGTTGATACTGGCACATTCTAGTAACAATCCGAGCATTTCTCGACTGTGGTTGAGAATCTTTGTAAAATTTAAACACAGTAAAATTGCATAAAAATATCTGAATACAAAGCTAATTCCTTTGACAACCATGATGATTTTTTTCCTGTGTGTTTTGTCTCAGTCATCCATAATTAATAACAGAAAGTTCATAAATTACAAGAATATGAATGTTTCTTTCTAAAGGCAGCTTATTAGCCAATTTTAAACTAGGATTTTAAACAGTAGTTTATGTGCAGTCTGTGACAGTTTACCCCTTTTACCTATGGATACAAAAAGCTAAACTTCTGAGATTAGCTCAGCTGGTTACAGCATTGTGCTTATAATGTCAAGGTTGTGAGTTTGGTCCCTGTATGGGCCATTCACTTAAGAGTTGGACTTGATGATCCTTGTGGGTCCCTTCCAACTCAGACTACTCTGTGGTCTGTGAGCATGCCTGGGTATGGAAGTTTGTTATATGTCTAAAATTTTTCCCACTGTGAAGTTGGGGTGTTAGTTACTCCAACATACAGAAAACATAATTTTTAGACTGAGGCTAAGTGATTCATTGATACAAATAAGATTCAAATACTGCTACAGTTCTTAATTGTATAATGTGTTATATATATTATATAATATTATAAAAAATTAAACTCATTTTAATTTCTTAATTTTTTACTGAAATTTGCAAATTTGGTTTTCCTTTTCTAGTTTTGATGCACAACTGATGTGCCTTTTCACAGTTTTTGTGACACTTGAGGCCTACCTTTAGAAGTAGAGAACTAAGCAATATTTCCTTTTTAAGACCAAGGTTGTCTTTCCCTCCTGGTAGTTAAGATGGCTCAACATGTTTTCCTTCTAACTGTGATTGCCGCTTGTGACTCTTTTCCCCCCTTTTGTCACTTTATCTGTGTGTACTGTAATCTGGCTGGGCAGGGATTCCAGCTCTCCTGAGCTTGTCTGATTCCCCATCCAACAGGGCCTCTGTACCCATTAGAAATCAAAAACAATGTCCACAGAGGAATGTTCACTTAGCTGCATGATAGATTCTTCAAGGAGAAGATGCCTATGTACTGGTTACTGGAGGCCATTAGAAGCCCATAATTCCATACTGTGCCACAGTTCCCATAATTTGCAGAGTGATTTCTTCACAGCCTGCCCTCCTTTTTTTTTATTTCTAAGCAAACTGAAGTTCTGCAAATGCTGCTCCTCTTTTGTTTAGAATAGTGTTTCAGAAGAGATGGTAAAGCAGAGAATTACTTATTTAGAATAAAGGCACTGCAGGCCAAGTGTGAGCACCTGCTTCTGCTGGCAAAATGCTTATTGTTCTTCACCTGCATCAATTCTGTGTGCCCTGAATTCAACACAAGCTTCCTGTGCTTCACCTGAAACTTATTCTTGCAGAGGTGATGTGAGTGGCTGTGATGCAGTTGTGTGTAGGTGTAAAGCTGGTTCTTACCTTTACACTCAAGTGGCTGTTTGTCAGTGATAGACCTAGAGAAGATGAATTCCCATGCTCCTGCTTGTATTAGGGTATAGGGAGAAAGGGGCAGTTTCCACTACTACATGTTGACCTTACCTCTCCTAGAGGAATTTGTGCATTCATCATTGCGCTCTTCGTTCCTGAGAGTGTCTCATGCTGGAGAACAAGCCTGGGAGATGAGATCAATTCTGTACCTGTGGACAGCCTCCTGTGTTGGTATTGCCAGTGCAACTGCAGACTCACAGTCTGTCCTCAAATCAGTCACTGTCGGTGCTAATGTGTTACTGTTTGTCCCCTGGGCTTCCTCTTGGAGGCTATTGCCACCTCTGATATGGAACAGTTCGTATGAGTGGTGGTCAGCTGACGCTGATTTCTTTCACGTCTTGAGTCGAGGACGATGGATGTCCTTTCCCTGGGCTTATCATTCTTTGTCCGACTTTCTGCGAATTAACATCTCTGTCCTGTGACAGTTCTGCAAGATTTTAAAGTCAGTTCTGTGAAAGATTTTTCAAGGTCCTGGTTGTTCTTACTATTTTCTTTGTTCTTTATGAGATGTGGCCTTGCCTTTGATATTACAGATGAGGTCATACCAATAACTGATACAGCGGCTCGAGCTTGTTCTCTGTTACAGCTCTCTCCTTACATACCTGAATGTCTTGTGTAGATTTGATTGTCACAAGACAGCACGAACTCCCAACTCTTGACAGGTACTGAGATTTGAGCTAAGCACCTCATTACTGTGGGACAAAAAGAAGTCCCACATTGTTCCTGGAAGAATGTAAGAGAATAATCCCTGAAGAGGGAACTAATGCATTTTGTGGTAACTCTGTGGCATGGCAGGCAAGTGCCTGGGCTACACGTTGTTCTCACAGGAAGGTGTTGCATCAGTTAGCTTTAAGGGGCTGAAAATAAGGTTTTCAAGATTTTGACGTGGATCTACCAGTTATGGGACTATGCTCTCGATGTATATTAAATTTTTTCCTGCTAGAATGAATTGCTACATGGATCCATCATCACTCCTACCTCTATTTGGTCTCTGCCTCTGCGTGTGCATTGGCTCAAATTTAGGAATTAAATTTCTGTGACAATGGAAAAACACTTTGTCATGGCTACAATTAGCACTCTCTTTTTCTGTGGGGAATTTTTAGAAGAACAGTAGGCGTCCATTGGGAGGAGAGAACCAGGGGAAGGACCCACCTAATTTCTTGCAGTCTGTGCCTGCAGTTTTCTTTTGGAGTGCAATTAACACTCTGTGTGTGTGCATGCATGTGTGTAATGAGGTAAATGAGGCAACCACGGGGGATTCCTACTGAATACATGAGCAGTATTTTTCCTAAACTTTTTTCCAAAGTATTTAATAATAACCTTTATGAAGGTTTTTGTGGTTTGTTTGTTTGTTTGTTTTTTAATGTATATTGAGCATTTCAGTATCTGGAACTAAGATTAAATTGCCTTTCCACTAGAAAATTTATAGAATTTTCACTTCATAAACTAACTCTATGTAACTTTTGTCTCCTTCAGTTAGTTTCATAGGAAAAAAAAAGAATGGAAAAAAATCCCCAACCCCTAGCAGAAAAACAACAAAGCATTATTAGGTTCTCCCTCCTTTCCTGATCTCAAATCTGAAGCTCTTTAGGATTGATTTAGGGAATATACTTTTTGAGGGAATTTTTAGCAAATATACTGCCATATGTTTTAACATAAGTTATAGATCAGGCAAGAACAGAACTGAAGTAGTTGGAATTGAAAATGGAGTTGGAAATTCATAGATACTTTGTAATTTGGGCTGAGATGTTAAAAACACCTTAAAGCCAATATTACCAAAAGGATTGAGGTGTATAAATAGCTATTACAGATCTGGGAACTTGATGGTTAATAAAATACAGTGAGTTTCTTGCTCCTAAGTCCTATAAGGTAGTATTTTCTCCTGTGCATATGGGGAGATGTGTCCATGCATTTTATAGTACTTAAGTCTTCTTGCTGATGTTCTAGCTCCTATCCATAGGGATTTTCATTTTGAATTAGTTGTTGCTTTATAGGATAATGCCTGAGGTTTACTACGGTCAAGTCTTCGGCGTAGTCCTCATGAAAGGGTTGGATCCTCCTCATTTGCAGTGGAGAAGCAGTGGATGTGGCCAGCAGAGCCTGCTGCCACTTCCCTTATGAACAGTACCTTTGCCTGATAATTTGTTAAGGCCCATGTGTTTGCTTTTGGATTGTATACAGCAAAAGCTTAAACCGGAGGAGAGAAACTTGTATGGGTTTTTTTTATATTGCTTTTTGCATCTAGTCCATTCTCTGGACAGGGGAAATCAGTACAGCAGACCCGTATGTCACCTGCTTAGTTTGTAGCCTTCAGAAAAAGTGGTTCAAATATTTGTTCTTAGCTGTGCTGTTTGGGACCACTAAAACATTCTCCCCTTTGAGGGCAACATTAAGATCCACAATTCCTTATGTTCCTCTGAAGTTCAGAAAAAATGCTGTACAAGCACATGACCCATCCTTCATGACTGTTTGCTCCCTCTATAGTAATTTTCTTCTTTAACGTATGAACAATCGGTGGATTTGCAGTGGGTTTATATAAGACATGCAGGAGCATTATTGTAGCATTCCCAGGACTTGAAGGTTAGAAATGGGAAGAAACAGACTGGCTGGTGTAACCTTAATTTGTTATCTGTTGTATATATGGTCACACAGCATGCCCATATGGTTTATTTTGTAAGATACATAATTGATGCATGACAAAAGGTATATGAAGGAGTATTTTCCTTCCAAGATAGTAAATAGATGCCATTGTCATCTCCTTAGGTTTCATGGATGAAATCTCTTTAGGCAAGTATGCATTCAAGCTAGCCAACCACAATTCCTTTGTACTGAATGGAAGGAAGTAGGTCATTTATGATCTGATTTGTTTCAACTTTAAGGAATTGCCCATGCTAGGTGAGAATGTCATGGAGCTGAGCTAGAGAAGTCCTTGGTGCAGATGTTGGGAACATTATTAGAGGGGCAACAAGTGATTTCTCAGCTTTAGCTGTGCACCAGTAAAGATGCAGTTTTGTCTGTTTTGAAAACCTACTGTGTTTCTCTTCTGTTTATGGAGAGAGTTCAGGGTAATGTCTCTCAGATTCTCTGACTTCTAAAATTGAGGTAAATCCTGTCCCTCAGGTGATGTTGGGCAGGATTAACTGAAATGCCAGTCACTGACCTTGACACCTTTGTGTTACTTTGTTCTAGTTTTAGTGCAAAGTAGCTTAGACTAGTTTTGTGTAGAACATGTATATTGTTAGTAAAAAAACATATTGAAGAAAGATGTGATCCCCCCCTCCATCCTTTGCTGTAAATCACTAAAAGTAGCCTCAGAGAGCTTTTCCATTACTATCTCCCTGCCAACGCAGGAAGTGTGTCAGGCTTTGGTTATGTGTAACACATGTTCAACAAGAGCTGGGTTTAGAGAGTGACATAACGTTTTAAACTCTAAGCACTCGTTTAAGCAATGTTTTTTAGTTTTGCTTTTAAGGGACTTTTCAGTTAGTGAATGATGCTAGCTTGGAAGCACTAAATCATGACAAAACCTCTGCTGAAGCACCTCCATGGTAGTTGAAGATTTTCTGCCCTGCCAGTCAGCTCCATCCCTTTCTTAATGATACATGGGGATAAATATTCCTATTTCAGACTGGCCCTTGTCTCTTTGCCTGGGACTGCCGGTTAGCAGACTAGTTCATAGCAAATGCAAAGATGTCTTCTGCATTGTGAGCTTTCCTTCCCAGTGCACTGGACTGTGACTGCTATTAAGTTACAGACCATATTGCACAAGCCACCAGATGGTGAAGATAATTGACCTGTGGTCGCAAAAGACTTGGCTAGATGTGAACTGGTGATACAGCAGCGAAATTAAATAAACAGTTCATCTTTTTACTGTCACTATGTGAAGATTTGGCTGTATCTTTCTCTGCACCATTGCTTTGGGCTTAGTTATATTCACATGTGGAGGTGCACTTCACGTTTTTGTAGGTGTACTGGAGTAGAACCTATGCAGGCAGAAGCCCTTACCTGTTCTGCTGTAGTATTTCCACAGGTCCCTTTGCACACAGAAATGAAATCCAAGGGACAAATCCAAGAACAGGCAATAGTACCTCTTTACACTGCTTTACACTATTGAAGGTATCAAGCAGAAGGATTTAAAGGGCAGCAGAAGAGAAGTAAGAAAGTCTTATAGGGACAAATATTTTAACTATCTTGAAATTCCGATTTTGATTGTATGAGTTGTGCATGCGTGCCTGTGGGAAGTGGGCTTCCTTTGTTTGGAGCATTAAGCTGTTGATGAACAAAGGCACAAATGGCTGGTTCTGGAAAATGAATGATACTCTTGTCCACAAGTGTGGTCATACCAGGACAGCCCTGTCAGTGACTGCAATTTAGCCCCTGCCATTGCGATGCTTTTCTAAGACTCCAGTTTATAGTAAATGCTATATATTTCATAAGAATTGCAATAATTTTCATTTTAAAATGTCCCAAGAGATGGAAAATCTTGGTCCCATCCTTGCACCAGTAAGTCCTTTCTTCACCTACCCCTTTCAAGGAAACAAACCCACAGAGTAGCCAACCTCTGGGTTGCAAAATATTGATTTCATACAAGTTAGATAGGGGGGAAAAGCCCAATGCAGTCAGTTTTCTGTCTCCTTTATGTGGGAATAATACTCCTTAATTGCTCATCTATTTAGAAGAGAGCAGAGACGGCAAACGTTGCTAGTTTTTCTTAGGCAGAGGTACCTAAATGCTTGAATATGGAGTAATGCACAGTGAAAGAAATCTCTGGAAGCATTTATGATTGCCATCTATTAGAAACGGTGAAACTAAGAGAATAAGCAAATGGCCTTCATATGTTCCTCAAAAATATTTTCATCTCTTCCTAATCAACTGCAATGTTTCTCCTAGCTACAAAGTGCAAGAATTTTCCTTTTGTTGAGTAAAACCAGGTAAGAGGTGGCTTCCCTCCCTTCTGTTAGTTACAGTTTTGTAGATTGAAGGACAAGTCAGGCAGGAATGAACAAGCATGGTATTTAAAAGGAGCAGAAGGATTTGTGACTGCGTGCAATATCCACCAAGATTTGATTTTCTGTAGATATTTTTGCATGGAATGAAATATCCTTGTTCCCCTCTGTATGATTTTTGTTTATTATAAATATATAATTACCTGTATCTTGAATCCTTATCGTACATATCACAAAACTCCAAAGTGAAATTCCTGGTAATGGAGACAGTATTCTGTGACTTATTTTAGTTGGTAGAATTTATAACTCTGTCTTTAGTCAGAGTGTTTTTCTGTTACTTAAGAGTGATGATATTAACTTCATTGAAGTAGTTTAATGGTTTTCTTGAAACTTTTAGTCTTTTTTTCATGTATAAATTGTTTGCTAAGCAAAATTCAGTAAAAATAAAGGGTAGAGTCAGGCTAATGTGCTGTCCAAAGTTTTTGAGCAGCCTGTGGAGAACAGAGGCATTACGGTTTGAGATGTATGTAGAACCCTTGGCACTGAAGAAAATTCTGTGTTAAAAAATGTTGGACTTGTCTGAATAGATGATGTCTGCAACACTGTGCCAGAGAGTGTTGATGTGTTGAGTCAATGACAACCTTCTGTCAGAGCCTAATGAGAGAATTCTCTTGAACCACCAAGCCATACAAACTTGAAGAGACAAACCAGCCATGGTTAAATGAGTGGCCCTCAACAATGTGTTCCTTTGAGCTTCTAAGCCTTGCCTTGTACTTGTGCAGTGAGGGCCCAGGAGATTCGCCAGCCCAGAGAGGCTGTTCTTCATCACTGGATATTCGGATCTGAGTGGAGAAGTACATTGTGGAAAAAATAAAGCAGAAAACCCCGGGGAAACACTACATGGGGGCTACTTCCTCCTGCAGAGGAGTCCCTTTATATTACTCTGGTGACTGTATTTTTTTTTTAAATACACCAATCTTCAGCTTCTTTTTAAAGATTTTCAGGACAGTGGTAAGTAAGCAAGTGATTTCTCAAGCTTTTTTATACTTTCTCCATATATGATAGGTAGAGATCACAGTTTGTGGTTTGGTTTTTTTAGTTGTTTCAGGAAAGCATAGTTAAAAGGCAGTTGCAGTGTACATTGTATGTTATTATTGTCTTTAGAGTAGTGTAATAGGTGATTTGACGTCAGAACATTTTTTGATAACTTAAATACCTCTTGTGTTGTTTTTTAACCGAGCTAAGAAGCCTTCTTTGGCCAGTTGCTCTCTTAGGAGCTGAATGGGCTTGATGTGGTCTTTGGACAGTACATTTGATTCTTTGTGTACTATTCTGAAATGATCCATTTGTCCATGGTGTTTTGTCTTTTCCCCTTTGAACTTCTAATATCCCAAAAGAATAAGACACAAAGCATTTCCCTGCAATTAATGTCTCGAGGCTCTGAATGCCTCTAACATAGTTTTTCAACTCATCTGGTCATAATCCTCAGAAAAGTCCCTGTGCCTCAGCCAGGCAGATACTACTGTTTTTTCCTCTAATCTTTCTGCTGTGGTATTCTTAATGATTTGAAAATAATCAACAAAGTCCATTTACTTGCTCAATTTATGTTTTATTGCATTTCCAGTAGAATACTTAGCACATAAATCTTCTCAAAGTACACTTGAAATAGCCATAAATGGCAGCTGAAAATCTCCTCAAAGTAGCACAGTATTTTCAGTCAAGTAAGTATGGCTTCTGTTCTGCGGTCCTGCTAATTGAGCATTGAGAAGACAGACGCATCTAAGCAGTAAAATGTGCCCTTTTTCCTGTTCTAAGAAATGTTCCATTTATAGAAGAAACCAATGCACATATGAAAAACTGACCTAAAGAAGCATACTAATCTTGTTTCTGCACAGATTTGTGTCAGTTCTGCAGCTTCTGTCAATGTCAGTTGGACAGAATTGGACCTCTGTGGGGATTTTTTTCTGACGTGAATGCAAAGAGGTTCTGCATCTGTTTGTTTCATTTTTACAGTGTCATTGGGATAATGATAAATTTTGATACACCTGCCATAGTGGCGTTGTCCTTTGTTGATTGATGAAAACAGCTATCAGGAAAGGGCTGGAGTGGGAGGCAGTTCAGAGGAAGGAATAGGTGAACGTGGTTTGAGACCCCCCTCCAAAAGGCATTTAAAGGAGAGAAGCATTGGTTATGTAAGTGTATATGTTTTGCTGTGGATTTACAAACAAAATAAATGAATGAATGAATGAAATATGTAAAAGTAATCCTATGGCTAAGTCTTTGCAGGAAGGCTGACTTCTCTCATAGTTCTTTGAGACAGCAGACAAGAGCCAGCTCTGACCCAAAAGCTGTCTTTTATGCTACAGCTAAGATGACCTATCCTACAAGCTTTGGAGTCATGCCTCTTTAAATTAAATTCATTCAGGTTTTGGATCTGGCTTGGCTCATTTCCTGCTGCCTTTCTGCACAGAGGACGTTTTTGCTTCTCTGCAAAATAGAAGTTGTAACTGCTCAGTTGTATATGGGTGTCCAGGAGATTGGGCATTGCTATGCTGGCCACAAGGAAGCACCAGGGTTGGGATTTGCTGTACCAGATCTACATTGATATTCCTTTGCCCTAGTTCTTAGTCTTCAGTGGGAAGAAGGGCACTCATCCTAAAGGTGCATCTCCTAGGTATTCTACTTTCCACCGACTAGTACAGGGTGACCTGCTGAGATGTTGATCTCCAGTTTTAGATGAAATGAATATTCCTGCAGCTTACTGACTACCCTGCCTACAAAGTGGCAAAAATGCTGATTAAGGAGGGTATTTAATAATTTACCACTTCTTGAGAGAAAGAAATTTAAAAAAAACAAGCAAGGGAAGAAGGAAAGTTTAGATATGTTAAGTACAAGCAGAATATTCCCAGGTAGTCCATTAAAATGTGAAGTATCAGACAGATATTTTCCTGTAGGAGATAAAACCTTTCACTTGACTGTTGACTTTCAATTCCATATTTCACACATAATTTGAAAAAATGCATATTTTAAATTCTACTCATTCTGTGTGTATATTATTGCGTGTGTACAATGCACATGCACATTCTTGTCCCTGCAGCATATATTTTGCATGTTGCTGCTGACCAGTGCGTGCTCACGAGGCAGACATAGGCATGCCAAATCTGTGAGTACAGGGGCTCTGTGTGTGTGTATAATGTTTGTCTGTACAGACAGGTATATATGTTTATGTCAAGGGACCAGTTAAGAGACTGCCTTCCTGCTGTAGGAAACATAAAACAGGACTGTGTGTAGCTGGAACAAAAGCAGCTCCCAGCCTGGAGAGCTTATCTTCACAGTAAATGGGGCAGACGTGGTTTTGGGGATAGGACTAATACAGGAGCAAGGTGGTCATGCAGTTGGGTCGAACATGTTGTACCAGTGTTGAGGCTTTGCATGTAACAGATCTGTTCAAAATGTGCAAAATGATTTGGAGTGTGTAGGAGGTTGCCAAGGAGAGATGAACTCAGAGGGAAAAAAAGAATCACAAAAAGGGTACATTTTAATTTTGTCTAAGCAAAAAAGATTCTTTTTGCTCATTTTGTTTGTGATTGAGGATAGAAGAATCCCTGCAGACTTAGGAAAACTCTTACACAGCAGTTTGGTAGCACAAACCTGTAGTCTCCCCTTGAGTTGTGTGAAGCCAAACAATCTGACCTTTGTCTGTGGGTTTCAGGACTCAAATATTCAGGAGAAAGTAGAAGAGAGTAACTGAAAAATGGCTAGGAGGGACCTCGGGTGCTCTCCTCATGCATTTTTGTTATCTGCAGGCATGTGTGGTGTCCAGGGACAAAGCTAATCTCCCTTATCGGTCCCAGCTGCTCTCTCTCCCTCACTATGGCTTTTATATGCCTTCATTCCTGTAGTCACACCTTAAGCCAGTCCTGGCAAAATGATCCAGGTTATGGAAAAACTTCCATTATAAAAGCCATTAAGAGCACTCTGGCACCTTGACTGCACTGGACCCAGGGGCAATTACAGCAGTGGCAGGGTGGGTAGGAGGAGGCAATCCTGGCTTGGCCTCAGCCAGCGCAGGATGTGGTTGTCATCCTGGCTGTGCAGCTACGCTGGTAGGAAAGCGCCTCACCAGGCAGTACAAGAGGAAAACACATCAGTTGTTTCATTCGCAGGCAAAAAGCAAACCTTGAATTTAGAGTCTCATGCACCTTCTCAGATCCTTCTGGAACAGTGTTCAACGATGCACAGACCTCTGAGACTCTGTGTGTGGAGTTTGCTTGTAATTTAACTCTGTACTACCCTGAGTTGGCTGCAGCTGCTCAGGGTGAGCTGAATGCAGGAGTCTTGCAGGGACATCAGTCAGGAGAGGGATTTTTGGAGCAGCATGCTGGCTGTTGTGTTAGGAGGTAGTGTGAACACATGGTTGGAGAGGCTTGCCAGAATTGCAGTACCCTGAATTGCAGCAGTCTTACCTTTTTAGCAGGATCTAAACCTCTTTCCCTGACCCCATACATGCAAGTAAAGGAGATGATCATTTTGTTGTTCAAATCTGAAGGTTGCATCAGCAAAACAGCATCAGGATTTCCCTGTGTCGGGTGCAGTAGCTGGGAGGGCATGAGAGAGCTCTGCACCTTCGGCCATGGGTGAGTGTGCTGGAGCTAACACGAGGTGGGATCCTGGGGTAAGAGAAGTGGTTGTTAAGTGTAGCAGTGTGGGTTTGTTCTGCCAAGTCGCTTCTTGAGCAGAGAACAAAGGTAGGTGGTAGCATGAAATCCTCACACCCTCTAAGGCAAGGCAGGACTTTTGTTTAGGTGCTAAGGTACTCCCAGTCTCAGGATCCCAGAGGGCTGTTTTATCTAGAGGGAGAGCTGCTGACGGGTGGGATGGATAGATGATGTTACTTGATAAAAGAAGACAGAAATAAAGGTTCTTCTGGTGTGTAACTAGACTCTTTGTTCCCCTGGAAATTCAATTACCAAGCATAACATTTCTGTGGGAAAAAGGTAACAAAGACCTTGGTCAGCTTAGAGGCAAGGCAGAGTAGTCTACCAGTTTTTGGTGGTTGTATCTGTTTCTTACAGAAACCATCTAGTGATGATTGTGACAGATACAGCCAGTGTGTGGCTCTACGTCATTGTGGTCCTATTCCTAAGTAATGATGATTCTGCCCAGCTCTGGCTGTGACCTTCATTGCAGATCTCTAAGAACTCTTTGGTTTTGTTCCCACAGAACAATTTAAAAACCTGAGGCAACACAGAGGTGGCACATTTCTATTGCAGATGTATATGGTACCTGCCTCAATAGCGTTAATGTATCAGCAGCCAGCCATCACTCTCCTGCAGCCAGGCTGCTGCAGTCGTGTCCCTGGCTCCCTTCCCTGCTTCCTTGCCTTACTGACGCTCCTAATTTAATTTTGCAAGGTTTGCAGAGGGCTAAATTTGGGCCCAGGAGTGTTATTTTTAGAGTCTTGAAAAGAGGCTAATGTACAAAAAAAGATTTTGCTCACAGTTTAATGAACCATTTTTGGATTTTGAGGGGGAGAGGAGGATGGCAGTAAGATGGAAGGGCTTTTCATGTCATCTCTTTAGTCATATAAGGAGCAAGGGGTCCATCTATGATATTGACATCATCTCAGAGCTTCATGTGCATTGTCCCATACCATTCTTTCCCCTTGATCTGTTTCCAAAACTCCTTTTTTCTTAGCCACCCACTTTTCTTCCCTCCTGCCAGCCTCCATCCTTCAGTGCTGCTGCAGATATCTTCTGCTGTGCCTGCTTCCTGCATTTTCAGCCCTACACAGATTGTATTTCCCCGAACTAATTTTAAGGAGGTGGACTTCAGGAAAAATGCCTACCATTCATTTCTTGGTTTCTGACAGGATGGGTTTCAAGTGTTCATGTTCCAACTGGAGGCTCATTCAAGGTCTAGAGCTGAGCAGATAGTGCAAAGACCAACACGACAGAGAAGTGTTTGTCCTTGACTTTCTGACCATGTCTGTCTCAATCTCTTGGGAAGGATACTGTTATCCAGGTGTGATATGCTTGCACCAACTTTGAAATCATCATGGAGACAGGCAGTGCTTTGTTACCTGAGATAGGTCATGTGGCTGAGGCCAGTTACGGGATGGTGAAAATCAGTTTAGTCCTCAAGTCTGTAGCAAAAATAAAAGAAAGAAAAATAAAAGGGATGGGGAGACAAGGAGGCTGACCTTGAAGTGCTGTGCTTCCAGGAAGCTATCTGTCTGCTGCTGCCCTGTGTTGAAGTGAGTGTAGGTGTGGATCACTAACCCTTTCCTGTCACCTTGGGGACTCCACATTTCAGAGAGTGTGAATGAGCAGATGGATTTTAGAAGAACTAGTTTTTAGATTGAAAAGCCTTTCAACCTTGTGTTTAAAGAATGTTGACATGGAGGTCCTTGTCTTTCATACTGCTTGCCTATTCCCTCCATCTATCCTCCACCTGCAGTACAGTGTTTAAAACTCACCTGAGCACTGCCCACCTATGCCATCATGGCAGATGTTTGTCATACTAAGTGCTTTCTATGTATCTTACCTCATATTTGTTTCGGCTTAAGATATAATCCAGTCCCCCAAATGTTTACTGCTGGACATACTCCCACTGACATCTGCAGAAGAGCAGCAAGTCCAGCTGTTGACCGAAGTGTTCCTCGCAGCAGCTGCTGCCCGTGTGGGGTATGGACCTTCACGAAGAAGCTGTGATCATGTTCTGAATGCAGAGTGTATTTTCACTAATGTCCTTCCAAGATAAAAAGCCAAAAAGATGACCACCACTTATGGACTAATTAGCCAGAAGCCTCCATCTCATTTATCATAATCCAGATGTTATCCTGCTAATTTCAAGGCAGTTACTCAAGTGGAAAATTAGACACACAGGCGTTGAGAGTAGATCTACATCACAGACTTTTGTTGGGGAGGCCCTCAGTCAAGGCTTTGATGGGTTGTGTGATCTTTGGCCAACACAGCTGTGCTGACAAGAAGTCCTCAACATTGACTTCTGCTCGTTATACCATCAAAACCTTGTTTTTACTAGTATTGCTGATGTGGGGGAGGAGAAGCTTTCCTGCAAATTGCTGCCAGAGTGAGCTCTGACAATGGTGACCTCTCCTTACTCATCCTGTGGACCCCAGTATGACTGCTCTGGCAGCCTCCCTGGTAAAGCTGGCCTAAGCTGGTGCAGTTGTGAGGTTCCTGTTAGGAAACTGGGACTGCACTCACTTTAATTATTAATTTTTTCCAAGAGTCTTTTGAATGCATTTTTTAAAATGTATATCTTGTTCTCAAGAAGGCTTTGATCTTGTTAATCTTTTCATCTATGCATCAATCTGTTGTGTGAAAATGCTGGAACGTGCTCTTATTGTGGCGGGCTTTCCTAGGGTTTTGTTTCCACTTTTTTTGCATAGTTGAGAGAATTTTTATTTCCAGAGGCTCTCCCTCTGGCTTGATCCTACATGAAAGTTGACCACAGATGTGTCAGGTTCTAGAATGCCACTTTGGGCTATGTCTTTGAATTTTCTTTGCAGGGATCTCCTGATATCAAATTGAAACAATGCTTTGTGTTTCCTTGCATAATGTTAAAGAGATTGAGAATAAGCCTGCACATTCAGTTGTAAGCAGCAATCAGCTCCTTCTGCCTGTATTCTCGAGGTGGGACACATGCCAGCTTTGAATTCCAAGTTTTGTGGTTTCTATAGCACGAGGAGAAGTCTAAACTAACTTACCTGCTCTGTCTGTGTTAAGAGGTTGAGCAGTGTGCTGCTGTGTTTGTGGTCATTTGGCCAGTTTGAGGCATGGAGAATATGATTAAATCCATCTGCATTTGGGCCACATAGACTTAGCCTTAATCTTGGTCACTTATATTTGCTTTTCTCCCCTAGTTCTTACCATAGATTTAGACCTCAGGTTATACTTTCATAGTTACAGCTGTGCTTTCCTAAAATGTCCATCTGTTCATGATAGCAGCTGTTCTTGTGAAAACCTTTGTGTAAATGCGATCAATTGTGTGAGAAGTCATGCCCTGTGGAATAACTTGGATCCAAAGGAAGGTGGAGAAGGGGTCATTTGGCAGCCAAAAATCTCCCCAAAAATTAAAACCGTACCTCCTATACATGCCTATCAAAACAGAACCTTTCTAAACTGATCCAAGTCAGGACTTACACAGTTTTCAGACCCTCACTGAAAACAGTGGTGTGACAATGTGTCCTTTTCAACTTTCCTCAGTGTAAACTAGAAATTGTTCTGCTGAACAGTTGATAGCATCATGGTAATAGTTGATCACTTCAGCTAGGAAAGGAACTGGTTCCTTTGGCTCTGTACGTAACTGTGAGAGAATTCAACTTGTGATAGTGGGCTGGGCAGGAGAAGGCTGAAGCATGAAGGACACCTGGGAAGTATGCTGCCAAAGCACAGAGCCTGGTGTTGACCTCTGAGGAGGGTCAAACACTAGGCATTACCTCAAGATCTTTGAATAATTTATTGTCATTGATATCATTGGCCCCTTGCAGGTAAGTGTAAACTTCTTGGTTTATGAAAACATAATGAATTTCTGTTTGTACTTCTGTCTTTTGCCTAGGTCCTGAGAGAGACTAATAAATTGGCTGAAATGGAAGAGCCACCTTTGCTACCAGGGGAAACCATTAAAGACATGGGTACGTGAAGAGGAAATTCCTTGTTGTTTTCTGACCAAATAGAATATCCATAGAGCAAAATACCTTGGCAGTCATTGACCAACAAGAGCAAATTGCTGATGTTTTGAAAGCCGTGGTCAGGTTGTTTCATTAGTCGAGCTATTACACATCACAGGGACCAAGGTAACTATGTGTCTCCTTTTAGCACGTAGCAAATACAAAGCAATTCAAGGCACCTTAGCATGAGTGATGAGGTAGGTTGTACAGCCTTGCATTTCCTGCCTCCTGAGAGGACATGGATTCACTGTTTTAAGTTGTCCTTACCACGGGGTAACTTCTTAGGTTGACACAGCACAATTTGTGTCAAATCTCTGTCATGGACTCCAGGAAAGGATATGGTGCTTTTGTGGGGTACTTGCTGTGATATGGGGATGGTTTTTTTCTTTTTCTTTTTTTTTTTATCCAGATGTTCTGACATGCATCAGGTTTGCTGATGCTCTCCAGTCTGAAAGCTTGAGTAAGCCTCTTGATTAATTTTCTGGGAAAGATTTTTCATTCACTTCTTTGCCATGTTGCTTTCCTCTTTAAATGATATGGAAGAGTGCAACTTCAGTCCTAAACATAAAAATTCAAAACCACTGAAAATACCTCACAAAAAAACCCCACATCCAACACCACAATAAAGACAAGCAAAAAACACCCAAACAAACCCAAACCCAAAAAAATCCACCTCAGTGGATTTTTCTCTACCTCTTTTTCTCTACCTCTTTCTTAAGGACTTTGAACTCGTACTCCAACCAAACACTGCAGACTGATGTCTAACACTCCACAGACACAGTTAGCTCTGACAGCAGGACTATATTTTGAGGGGTTCCTAGGGAATAGTTTAAGAGATCAGAGTTTCCAGTGTTTTATCTGTTGACAAATGATGAGATGAGCCATATAAATCTGTAAAACTGGGTGGCTTTTGGAGTAGCCCAGACAGCAGCTGCCTGGTCCAGCAAAAAGTTAAAGGCAGCAAAAAGGAAATATTTGTTATTCATCAGCAATAATTGTTTCCTGTTAAAAGTGTCAAGAAAGGCGAATGTAATTATTTTTGTATTTTACAGGGAAGGGAAGAAAAAAATATTTTCAGCTAACCCAATAATGTAGGGTAAGATTGGCCTGTAAAAGACAGGGATTCCACAAGCAAGGGAATTAGTAGATCTGGTTTTCAGTTTCTTTCTCCCATAGGTGTTCTCTTATATATACCAAAGACTGAGCTTAATAGACTTTCCCTTGATGCTAGCACTACTACAACCCTCTGTTATAGCTGGCATCCATTCTCACAAACAGTGAAGCATTTTAATGCCTTGGAGATCCCTATTTATCAGGTAGAGACTGCTGAAATCATACAGCTGTGAAGGGGTTAAGGTCAGACAAGCCATGTGTGTAGGTACATGCACAGTGTAATTAAGTAAAATTGTTTCCTTAGGAAACCAAGCTAATAAAATGCAAATGTGAAAGGTGATGTGGCTTACAAGCTGGCAAGGCCAGTGTTTGAGATCATGCCTGGGGTTCCTTACCTGCAAAACATTTTTCTAGCACCTTTTCTATTTACTCAGAAATCCTGTTCTTTTTCAGATGTAAATGCATGCTTTTCTTATTAGTAGATTTTGTTGGGGGTTTTTTAAACATTTTGAATTACATTTTGAATAATGGGATCTCTTGTGGAAAAACCAGGCAGGCTGCCCTTACCCTTATTATGTGTCACAAGTCTGCTTTCAAATCTCTGTCAAACTCGTCCTTGAAAAGAAGTGATTAATAATCAGCTACTAATGAAACAGTTGGTTTAATTAGGACTGGCTAGAAGCATTTTGTGTTTAACTGTCCTTCAAACAAATGCATGTAAATTTATATAAATAAATAAATAAATAAATAAATAAATAATGGAATTACTAGCATGTATATATATATTATTTCTTTTTAACCAGATATTGTGTGCTACATATTTTGCTCGTAGTCACTTTTGATATTTTAAGGATCCTTCTCCACATCCAGATCTCGAGAGTTGTTGAAGACTATGCTGAAGCAGAGCTGATGTGAGGATGATTTAGTTATATGAGTTGCCAGAGCCCTGGAGTAAGGCAGACTCCCTCTTTCTCTCCCTCCAGGCTAAATCTCTTGAGATAAAGGTAGAAGAAATTAAGGTCCCCATCCTGATGCCCCAGTAGCCTCACACCTCATGTGCGTGGTGGCTGTCACCTGGAGGGTAGGCGAGCTGTCCTCCTGACACAGCCCTTGCACAGTGGGTCCCATGGGGTCCAGAGGCTTGAGGTTATTAGGATGATCCAGGGAGTTCTTTCATGGATCTGGCAGCTCTGGTCAGTGGATCTCTTCTGTGTTTTTGAGGGGTGTCATTACTTCTTGGTGACAGCGTAAACCATTGCCACGACACAGCCAGCCAACTGCTTTAGTGGCAGGAGACGTGATAGGTGGCAGAGGTGGGGAGGGAACAACTTAAATCTTGGCATTTTTAATTGATGTAAAACAGAAAGGCAGTTAGGAGGGGTGTTTGCTGTGAAAAACCAGCCTTTTGCTGAAACAAGTGAGAAACATTTGAAGCCTTTTAAGAAGGGGACTGTTTTGAGTCACCATCACTCAGCTTCAAAAATAATTGAATTGTTGCAGAGTAACTTGATCGCTGACTTCAGACCTAAAATCACCAGCAGTTGGGTGTTGTACAGATTCATGGTTGCTGCAAATCACTGTAGCTCTGCTGGCTTTCAGCAGGAGGGCCTTCATCCCAGGGCTGACTCTGCATGCAAGAGTGTGCAGAAGGACCCAAGCACCCTAAAAACCACACATGGGAGAACTACCTTCTGTCCTAGGTGGCACAAACCAGCTTGGGGACAATCCTTAGCTTTTATGCAGATTGTTGTCAGCTTCAGAGGCATGCGTCCAGGCAGAAGTCATCTCCTCTTTTCATGCATGGTGTTCTCAGCTACTGGCAGTAAGAGTTAACAATTTGCAGCCAAGCACTGGCTTTTTTACAGGGTAGCAGTTCTGTGCAAATGTAGGATTCTGGGTGATGATACTACTTTACTCAAACTCTTACCTTCTCCACAGAACCAAAACTTGCATATTAGCTCAGGCTCTAGGCTAGGACCCCAGATGAAGCTTGTTTTAATGTCATGATCTGAAAAGTAATTATGGTTGCTGTTATAATTTTTCTCCCATAATTTAAACCATGAAATCAACAACTTTTTTTCTTTTTTTTTTTTTTTAAGCTAAGGATGTTACTTACATCTGCCCCTTCACTGGAGCAATCAGAGGAACCCTTACTGTTACCAATTATAGACTGTATTTTAAAAGCATGGAACGGGTAAGCTTTTGAAATAATCTGCTTTTGTTAGCTGTTTAATCTTTAGACATAGGTGTTCTTTGAGAGCAATTCTGTGTGAAATGTAGCTGTATGTTTGAAAATATAGACATAAGGGAGCAGGAGCTGGGGATTTTCCCCCCTCCCCTTTTTAAACTCACAAATTTCAACTGTCTACAGGACCCTCCTTTTGTCCTAGATGCATCTTTAGGTGTAATCAACAGAGTGGAGAAAATTGGAGGTGCTTCCAGTCGTGGTGAGAATTCCTATGGGCTGGAGATTGTATGCAAGGTAAACTCTTACCTGTGTTTTACATCAGGGGAAGGGGAACATATATTTTTACAGGTTTTCTCTGTAGTACTGTAGGAAGTTCTGCAAAATGTTTCAGTCAGTATGACTTCATAGGCATCAAAAACCATCTGATTTTAAAAGTACTTTTCAGTATGTCCAGTACCAGTCATTCAAGACAAGATACAAACCTTTATTCAGGCTTTGTGCTGGGCAGTGGCTTTTCTTTCTAGGGGAAGCCTAGGCCTGCATCCTACTAATGCAGTTCTCAGGGTTGCCCATCATACTGTTCCAGGTAGACTCCAATTATTGTGGAATACAGTATGTATGCCTTTCTCTCGTTTGCATTTCAAGAGCAAGAAAGGAGCACGTTTCCTCCTAAATCATTAGCTCACGTCCACCTGCTGCTGTGCTTTGTGGTGAGGGACTCGCAAGTAGCCTTCAGTCCTCCTCGCGGCTGTGCTTTCATTTCTTTCGAGGTAGTACATATTTCACTTGTGCCTCTCAAGAGCCCTTGGAATAACTGGTAATACAAACTTCAGTAAAAATTAACAATTTGCCTCTTGTGTCTGCTCACTGTATACCCACGAAGCAGGTAATGCCCCCATCTTCCCTCCTAAATCCATACCACTGCTGTTCACCAGGGCATGGCCCCTCTGCCTGCCTCACTGGCCACACAGGACAAGCTGAATTCAGAACCTTGCAGGTCCTGGGCTGCTTAAAGCTCTTGTCAGAGCCCTCGAAGGCTAAGAGGAATGAATGCCACTTGCTGGTTGAAAGCAGAATGAAAAGGAGTCCCAAACTACTCCAGTCACTGCTGTGACTTGGAGGCACCAGGAAGCTAAGCAGGCTGTGGGTGTACTGAGTCAAGACCAGCCAATGCAGTCTGTACCAAATCATCCAGCTGCTCCCTTGTCCTATTGCAGTCGTAATCCACCCTGGCTAGCGTAGGGATGGGGTGCTTTTGCTGGCAAGCTGATTTGTTCCCTGTTTTGATCTGCATTCCTAGTCCTCAGCCATTTTGTTTATATGCAGATTTGTACACATGGTCAAGTTTGAATGAACTGCATTGTTTGCCTGGGTGGGAAACTTGGGCACAAACTGTATGATGAGTGTTTTGGCCCTTTGTAGCATATATATATGCCAGCCTGCTTGGCCTAGGGTATGCAGAGCAGTTCAGTGCAATAACAGAGAGGTGCAGATATAGCTTATACATCCTGAAATGTTCTCTGTCTGAGACCAATCGCGTAATCTCTTTTTGTGAGGATGCAAAGTCTTCATCTGTTTATCTCATTCTCTAATTTGCTCTACAACCTTCATATGCTTGAACTTGATAGCTCATTTCCTGCTGATGGTTTTTAAACTGCTTACTGCAAGTGTTTGAGTTGTGGGCTTAGCTGGAAGAACTTGGCACCTTAGAGATGCTTTATTTAGTTTTGGCATTTGATTTTGTAGATGAGTGTGGAAAGGAGGTCCTGGGTTACAACTCTTTGAGGAAACTACTGCTATGTGAAGGAGGAGTTCTCGGTTTCAAGACATCTTCTTGAGTGCTCTGAGAGACGGAAGCTTTAAAGGGAGATGATGTTGAATGCTTTGCACCCAGCTGGCTGGGCTTGGGCTTGGGCTACCTACATGCAGTAGCTCTGTGGAGGTACTTTGTGAGGCAGACCCTTCCAGTGGTCCTTTGGCACAACTTGGCATGAGAGCTCGGTGAGAGCTAGGAGATCTGTCTCACAAAGTCCTGCTGATCAGAGACAACTTATCCCTGAGCAGGGCTCTCCCCTAGACTTTCAGCAGGTATAGAGCTTCATGTGAAGGCAAGGTGCTGCGGTCAGGCACACCTGTGCACTTCCTTGGCTCCTCTGCAGTTGGGGCAGGCTTTGTTGGAGTCTGCAGACAACCACTGAGCCAAGCCCAGCGTTGCAGTACAAGTGTTCCAAGTACAGTATTAAATCAGTACTAGAAGGAGCATTATGATGTGACCCTATTTTGAATTCTGGCTTTTGGATTTTCTTTGAATTTTGAAGTGGTTCAGAAATTTGCAACTTGATGTCCCTCTTTTTTTTTATCCTAGGATATTCGAAACTTGCGATTTGCTCATAAGCCTGAAGGGAGAACTAGACGGTCCATATTTGAGAACCTAATGAAATATGCTTTCCCGGTTTCAAATAACCTGGTAAGTGTTTGCTCTTCAGTTTTTACCAAAAGACACAGAGTGGCAGTAAACTGTTTCGTTCTGTCCTTCTACTTGGTACAGCATTCACATGGGGTACATTTTCTTGAAGGAGGAGAAGTGGGTTTTACGTCTGTTTTTAACTGAAGTTGGTAGGAGTTTAAATCATATAGAAAACAGGAAAAGTCTACTACCATGGGCTGGATTCTTTCATGTGTGGAGTATGACTTAGTGATGAAGCCTTGCAACAGAGGGAAAGTTGTCAAAGCGCAGTGACATCCGTCAGAGGTTTATAACTAATGGTGACTGCACTGCCCCAAATCTGAAGTGCAATTCCTCTGCTCTGTAATGTTATGTCACTGCAATTGTTGTTTCAACTGCTGGTTGAAAGGAACTGTTTGTTAATATGTAAGAGAATTCTTGTCCAAGTAGTTTTTTTTCTTTCTTTCTTTAATAATAAACTCCTTTTGTCCATAAAGTACTAGGTAACAGACAAGCAAGATCAGGGGTGTACTGGAAAGTACATTGTTGTACGAGTTATCTGATACAGCAAGAGGGTTAATCTTTTTCACAAAGCCCTAAAAAAAAAGTTAGTTCAGTGGGGAAAAAGGAAGGGTCAGTCATGAATTAGTATTTGAGATATCAAACATCCTTAAATAGGCTCTGAGTGGGCTCTTAATGGTAAATTTTCTTTCTTTCAGCCACTTTTTGCATTTGAGTACAAAGAGGTTTTCCCAGAAAATGGATGGAAAGTGTATGACCCAACTTGGGAGTACAGAAGACAGGTGGGTATTGTGCCACATCCTCTCTACTCTTCAGAAGTGAGGCTCTGTGCAGTAATACAGTTACAGGTCACGTGGAGCGGATAATGATGCTACTGACAAATGTTGTGCAGGCTGGATTTTGTTCTCCACACTGCAGTGATGGATGACAGCAGTACTAGAGGTAGTAGCATCCACTGATGGAGATTGGCTCAGGCTGCAGAGAGCTGACTTCAGCCTTCAGTAGAAGAAGCTAATGCTCTGGCTTGGTCATCAGCTGCTGCTGGCGGTGAGGAACATTGTAGGTACATTGCTGAGTTTCACACCTCATTGCTGAGTTTCACACCTCAGTGTTTGCTTGTATCAGTTTTAATATTTTCCAGTTTTTCCTGTCTTAAACATGACCTTGGGAGGAAAAAATTAAGAGTAGAATGCCTTTATTATCATAGGGAATCAGCACAGGAATCAACCTAGAGAGTTTTGCGATTTACCATAGCTTAGAACACACAGTTGTAGTGTGTCCAGAGTAGACTGGTCAAAATGTATTTATGATCGTGAAGTGACAGGCTGTCAATTAGGAACACTGTGGTAAGAGCTTGAGTGGTCCTCCCTGGGGGACAAGATGAGAGAATTTTGGTTTTTATAATGGAATTGCTCCTATCATAAAATTCTCAAGTAGAGGAAAGAGCTCAATTTGGTGACACGCTCGCCCTGGACACAGTAAACATCTGTCTCATCTAGATCTGCCAATAAAAGCAATTTTCCTTTGTTAAATTAAGAGATGTTAAGCCATGTAATTTAAAGATTTGTGTCTTTCTCTTACAATGAAACAAACCCAGACCTCTGTCCTAGCCTAGCTGTTCATCTGATTTCTGGCATCCAAAATGTAAGGATTCATTTTTCTAGCTCTAGTCTTCTAAAAGCTGGGCATGCCTTCTAAATTGGTTATCTAGGCCTGTCATTAACAGATGGGGAGAGAGCTCTTCACTGTAGGGGGTGATTTGTTCTCTCCTAAAATAGCTGCCTAAGATAGATCGCTGGCTTCTAGGCTGCTAATTGAAAGTGAGATGTATCTTACTGTACGCTGCCTTCATTGCAAGAAGTATGTTTTGCTATGAGGTGCCACAATCCAAAATCCTAGTAGAGACAAAATCCAGTCGTTTGTAATCATATTGTATCTAAGGTCAACTTTGGCTACAAGACCAGATAATGCAGTGATTATTGCTTCGTTTAGAATTTACCTCTTTCTTGGTGGTTATTTTATGGAAAGATCTGTTCATAGAGAAGGATCTGCAGTCCAAGCTATTTAAGCAAGATGCTTCTTCATAGGTCTGAGAACTTTGGAGTAACAACTAAAGATCTCCACTGAAAAGCACAGTATTCACTTAGCCAAGCTTCAGTTAAAACAGATGTACCAAAGAGATTCTTGCAATACCTGGAAAGGAGGAAGGGTGACCCCTGTGAATTTCCAAGTAAATTATTCTACTTTCTTAATCCTGCCATGTCATTTTTTTATAATAGAAGCTTATCTGTCCATATTAGTGTTTTTGTACTGTGATCTGGTGTACCTTAAATTTGGCAGGAGTTTGGTTTCGTGGTGAATTTGCATGCACGTAATTAGCATCTCTTTGTGGCCTTTCTGTAAAGAAAATGAGACCGGGCCATGGCGTCTTTGTTTCTTGTCACACGAGGTAGCACTGCTGTGTGCAAAACATGACAACTCAAGACATTACTGCAATGTGTAGTTGTGCTATGCTGCTTTTGTATCATTTTTGAGTAGAAAGGAAAAACTTTGCTTGACTGCTTTTATGTCAAGAAACCAAACTAATGTCCCGGTGCTGAAGCCCTTGGTCATTTCTTTACAATGGTAACTGCAAAAGTGAACCCAGTCAGGACATTTTGCAGCCACAGCCTATCTGAATTTTACCCATGATGGGCCACAGTCACTACCATTCCAGATCACGCAATCCATCTGTTCCAGTAGCTTATCTTCAAAAGTGACTAACGCCAGCTGCCAAAGAAGAGACAAACCGTACTGCAGTAGATGTTTGTGTTATGATGTGGCCAGGAGGAGAATTTCATCCCTTTTGTTAGATTGATTTGGGTCCTGCAGCATGATGCTTTATGTCCCCTCCAAAACTTTTAGGTATTTCAGTCTGTTTATTTAATTCTAGCATTTATAACTATGGATGTTCAATTTATCTGTGTGAATGTCTTAGCCTTTTTTCTTAATCCAACCAGATTCTGCTAAAGCAATAACAAATACTACAGTAAATCAGGATTATGTCCTGAAATGGCAGCAGGCGTTCATTAACAGTGAAACAAAACTGGCATCATCAAATCAGATAATGTCACTGACTCTGTGAATTGTGATCAGAAATAGAAAAGCAGGACATATGCACAGTCAGCAGGACTTTTTGGAATTGGTTTAAAAACTGTTACAGAAGAGCTGGCCTAGGGCATAAGCAGCCCAGCAGTATGGCCAGATGTTAACTTGGTATATCTTAGGCCAGGTCAGTCTTTTCCTGTGGAAGCAGGGTCATAGAGAGAGGGGAGTGGATCAAAAGTAAACTCCAACTACCAGCCATTCAGAAAAGACATATATACTAGGATCTGTGGTCTACACTGGTACATGTGGCAAGCTTGTGTGTGGTATGATTTATTTATTATAATTTTCATTAAGATTAATAGAAGTGTGTTGATATGATAGCAACTGTAGCAATTAGGGAAGATACTCAGTAAACTCCTGACTTCTCTGTTAGCATTCTTGGGAAAGATGGAAATATGTAACTTATTAAAAATCCGTGATTGTGTAAAACTATGAGGAGTAATAAACAACCTGTAGAGAACAAAAGGAACTTGGAGAGGTTTGAGATTTAGTTGGTAAATAGAATCACATGTGGCAAATGAAATTTAAAACTGAAATTGCTCCCTGATTTTTATTACATGCAGGCTGGCAGAGTTTAAAACAGAATTGCAAAGTGAATAAGACGCAGTTGAAACCAAAAGGCCTTGAGATGCCTTTGGAGTAACTTAAAGCTTTATTTTCCTTAACAAGGTGGGGAGCATTTGGAAAATATTACAAGGGGTTGTGAGGCAGGAAGTATGTAACGTTTCCCTACAGAAGTCATTCTGGTCCAATCCTATGCTCTGGTCATATCTACCAGGTAACCACAGTATAGGCTTGTGATTGCTGCTTTCAGAGAAAACATGTAGAAACTAGTAATTCAGAAGAACTGACCTATTTTGAGGGTAAAAGAAATGCCCAGCATTAGTATACAAGCAGAGTGGGAAAGGTAGAGCATGAGAACAGCATCCTACAGAGGATTGCTGGGTGTAACATAGCGGAGTAAAGTGAGAATTGAACTATTAAATGTCCCATGGTCTAACTGAGGTCTTGCTTATGCTAGGTATGTCCCTACTGCAGAGCTCTCTTGTGCTAAGTGGACACAACATGGGCTGAGTACATGGCAGAGGGACCAGCTTGGCTGTGCAGCTATGTCCTGTGTTGGTGTAGGGATGCGCCTCAGCCAATGTGCTCAGCTTCCTGGTTTGAGAGAGACACTGCTGGTGTGTAACTCAGGCCCCTTCCTGCCTTGCCTGCTGCAGATCAAGGTGCACCTACATTGCTAAACTCAGAGTTGATCTGCTGGATCCCATAGAGAGATGTGACTGTGTGTAATTCCAGCAAGGAAATAATTTTTTTTCCTGTCAGTGGAAGATCCTCATGTGCTTAACCTTAAACATGTGCTTTGCAAGGTAGTGGTTTCAGTGCCATGCCGATGTGGCTTCAGCAGTTTTTCCCTGCAAACGAAGACACTCCATCTTCTACAATGTGTGTAAATTAAGTGATAACTGAGCACAGGTCATTAAAGTAAGGCACGAATGACTATCCAGAGGGAAACTAAGTCTAGTTTGTGTGTGGAGATGACACAAGGGCTGTGTCTTTATGGTTAGATGATACAGTTGTAAGGAGTGTTCCCAAGCACTTGGGCACCTTCATTGCAAGTTCCACGCATAGCTTCAGTCCAGGCTGTTACCATCCCTCTTTTGACTGGGTGTGTTTGAGCACCTTTAGCCATGCACAAAGATACTCTTCCAGCAAAATGTATGCAAATCGAGAGTACAAACCAGTTATTTACTGACTAACACAGAAAAAAAGATAGCTGAGATTTAACTAGCTACTAGGCTGAACATTAGTGCTCACTGCCTCAGAGAATGCTTCTGTAGAGACTTTCCTGGCCAGGCAAGCCAAGAGGGAGGGCTGCAAAGCCTGCTCTTAAACCTAGCCATGTGTCAGAGGCTGACACAAGCCGAAGATCACCAGGAGGCAGTTTGGACAAACTATATCCTGTTTGGGGAATAAATGAGTTGAATAGCACGGGTGTGAGGTGCATTGTTTCAGCTGGTCTCAGTGAGAATGTTCGTGGGACGTTTAATTTATGACTGTGGATGTGGCTGTGCTGCCTTCCTTGGTGTGCCCTCTCGCAGCCACCAAACATGTGAATTCCCCTAAAATCAGGGTCTGCTAGCAGCATTATTTTACCTGAGGAAGACAGACCTTTTGCAGCGGCCTTTGGTCACTAATGTGGACACCCAACAGCCGTGTGCCCTGGCAGCTTCAGAATGATCACAACCTGCTGTTAGCGAGGCACACCTGGGTTCCTCCTGCAGGTGCACAGGCAAGCAGCTCCCAGAGCCATTCCTTAGCCTGCAGAGGCTTCTTGAGTTATATCTGTAACAGTGTGGTTTGATAGTAGGCTTTTGGGTGCTTAAAACTTACCAGGAAGCAGTGAAATGCATCTTAGATGAGGAAATACTAGTGTGCTTTATATCACGTTTATCTGTCTCTATTGATTCCAGCTGGAGAAAGGGCAAATCTGAAGGAGCACGAATAAATGCAGAAGCTACTCTGCATTATGGCAAACGTCCTGGGAACATGCAAATTCAGCTTCTCTTCTAGCCTACTTGGCTTATTTCTGTTTGCTTCCAATCCTTAGAGAAAGTCACGATCCGAATCCAAAGTGTTTTGGGTGGTGCTGTGATTCAAGGCTCCTGTGCTGGGGGAAAACAGACATTCCCCATGATTCAAAGGAAATCTGAATGCTGACACATGGCGTCTTTTTCTTTCTTTGGGGGCTTGTCATGGATTTTTCTGGTCTGGGCTATTGCAGAGGAAAGATTTCCTGCAAATTTGTCAGTGTGACAGATGAAAGTCTTAGAGCTTTGGAGAGCTTTAGAGCTCAGTTCTGGCCCAAGCACTGTGTGCTGAAGCTATTCTGCCCAGCACTGTGCAGAGGGTGCTTTGCAGTGCCCACTGCTTAATCTTCTCTGTGAGCACTGGTAGAGTTGCGGGGCAGAATGAAAAGGAGCCTTTTTTCCATGTAGCTGCTTGTCAGCTCCCATTTTCCTTGCCAAGACTGTGCTGACAGTGTACTTTTCATTCAGATTTGGGGGAGGTGAAATCCCTAAGTCTTGCTGATGGATCTGTTGCATGTACTTACTAGGACAGGACTGGAAACTAATTTGCCATTAGTCCACTTCCAGGTAGTAACCGGCTTGTTTACAGCTGATGCACAGCTAAGAGCAAGAGTCTTGCTATTTATTCCCTGGTTGACAGCAGAGCTGGTGGACCCAGCAGGTAGACTGAGCATGTTCCACCCGTCAATAAGCTTGGACTGTGTATACACATTGCTTGATGCCTGTTTCTGCCAATTCTTTGGCTTCAGGCTGCCAAAAATAGCTTTCCTTTAGGGTTTTGGGGTATTCATGATCCTGGCAGCTCTGCTGATTCCTTGTAGTAACATTTCCTTCCCTGGGAGGGCCCCAGCAGAGGGGTAGTTCACAAGCAGGGTGTGTGACTGGTATTAGACAGAAGGTCTGTCCTCCCTTCAGATTTTTAACCATGACCTCTTTTGACAGCATGACTCACTGCTGTGATGGTGAACCGGCTGCAGTCTGTGTGGGTCAGCCATAATTACCACAGCTCGTCTGACTTGTGTTAGATTTGTCATTTATTTCCTGTGCGAGCCACGACAGTGGTAATCACTGTCCCACCACCCTCCTTAAAATGAAGTACTGTTTATTAGAACAGAAGCATGTATTGTTTTAAGAGTTGATGTTCCCCTAAAACACACTCTGTGCTTAACAGTCTGGCCATGTTCAGAGAGCAGATGTGTCTTCCCCACAGAGATGCTTTGTGTCGGTGCTCACCCCTGCTGCAGCAAGTGTCTGTTTAAATCTCTCCTTGCAGGCACGCTGTACCAGCCACTCCATGTTGATCTGTTCATTTCCAGCATCAGCCAAACCAAGTCTGCAGGTTGTCAGGATCCTCCCCATTGTGCTTCAGATGTTACCTGAAGGTTGTTGTCTGGGAAGCTGTTGAGTGGCTTCCTCATCAGGGCACACTGAGCTCAGTGATATGTGTGTGTACGTAGCTTCCCTGCTCTCCCAGCCCAAGCCATACTAGTACAAAAGGAGAACTTAGTCTGACAGAAACATGGGACTTGCACATCACATACAGTCATGCAGCCAGAGACATAAAATTATTAAGTTTTTGGTGTTTTTAGAGGATTCCACAGTTGTGCCACAAACACTCAACAAGGCCCAAACCAGACTGATTTTTTGGGAGTGTTTTACTGTCTGTTCTCCCTTCTTCCCCTCCCCTCCATCCTATCTGGTATCTCCATTTTGCATCCCCAGTTTCCACCCACCACGTTTGAGCTAAGTGCCAAGAGAGAGGTAAATTGGTCACACATTCTGTCCTGCTCCTGGCTCTCCTGTGAGCCCATGGTGAGACCAGGAGGTATCTTAAAGATACACTCAGGGGGATCACCTGTGTTGCTACATCTGTAACCTCCACAGATCTTTTGCCAAGGTGACCCAGCCTGGAGTATTCTAGTTTCCCTGTTCTTCAGTGACCTGAGCAAAATAATCCACCTCTCTGGGAAGAGGCATGAAATGCAAGTTACCGAGATAATGCATTCCCAGGTGCCAGCCCTAAATGTCCTTCATTAACAAAAATTGCCTTGAATTTCAGGTCTGGGGATTTGACTGTGCTAAGGTCTCAGAGCAATTCATTTGCTAACGTGCTGTTGTTTCCTCTTTAGGGAATTCCCAATGAAAGCTGGAGGCTGACCAAGATTAATGAGCGCTATGAGCTTTGTGATACGTACCCTGCCATTCTAGCTGTGCCTGTAAACATTCCCGATGAAGAATTAAAGAGAGTAGCATCTTTCAGATCAAGAGGACGCATACCAGTGAGTGGGACAAAGGAAGCCACTTTGATATGGTTTTGTTACACATACCTTTGGGCAATAAATAATACCAAGATCAGGCTTTGTAGATTGCAGGGAGCCAGTAAATGGTCAGTGGATAATAAAAGTCGCAGCAACACGTTTGAGGACTTAGAAAAGCAGCAGTATCTGCTGGAACTACTGTTGTGAAAGAGATGTAGACTAAACCAAAATGAGAAGATAAGATAATTTAGCTCAACTCAGACCAAATCTCCGTTCAATTCCTGAGGAACACAAAGCAGCCCTATTGGGCTCCTTACAACTGTCTGGCCGGATAGAGGAATACTTAGTGATACTCTTGATGAGAATGCTTGTTAAATGAAATTAAGACAAAATACGTTATTATGATGATTATTTCAGCAGTAACTGAAAATGTACTGGTTTACTTCTAAAGTTTGTAGAAAATTCTATCTGTTCCTAAAGTACTTAACTTTGACATGGTATAACATAAAGTAAGACATAGCCCACACAGTGACTCACACAACAGCCAGAAAAACAGTTTGCATCATATTTAAAAGTCAAACTTAAATTATTTGGTCACCTTTTGTTTGTTCAAACTTTGGGAATGCCACAAGAATGAATAAGGACAGAAGAGTTCGTTCTTTCATTCAGTCGTGATTTAGTAGAATCCAGCCTTCTGGAACCAGCTAATACATGATGGGATCCCAGACCAAGCCATTACAGGTGAAACACTTCACTAGTTTAATGAGTCCCATTTTTCCTTCATTTATTTCCCATTTGTTTTCAAAGGTCTTGTCATGGATTCACCCAGAAAGTCAAGCGACGATCACTCGCTGTAGCCAGCCAATGGTGGGAGTGAGCGGCAAGCGAAGCAAGGAAGATGAAAAGTACCTTCAAGCCATCATGGATTCTAATGCTCAGTCTCATAAAATCTTCATATTTGATGCAAGGCCTAGTGTGAATGCTGTAGCCAATAAGGTCGGGTGCTTTTTCCTCTGTCTAAAACTGGGAATATAATAATTTAGAGCACGTTTCCCACCTCAACCTCATATTATTCTTAAGGATCACAAGAGGGTTTTCCCTTGGGCAAATCTGCATGCAATGAGCTGATTCTCTAGACAGACTTTTATACCTGCACTGGTATTTGTAAGATATCAATGTGACTACTAAAGATCCATTATATTAATCTTGGATGGGAAATGAAATTGCAAGGGGGACAAAAAATGAAGTAATACTGAGGTCAAACTAACCCTCTGGATCTTGTGTATCACCATTTTCCACTTCACGTGGTTGGAAGACTGCTTCCTCTTAAAAGCACCAGCACTCTGTCCCTGTTAACTGTGATGGGAGCAGGGGATACTCAGTACTTCTGAAAATCAGGCATCATGATTTTTATTTCAAAATATAGCTGGGGATAGCTAATGTCTAGGAATGTTCCTCTGTTCCTTCTGCTGTTGTAGAATCATAGAATTCCTTGGGTTGGAAAAAACCTTTAAAGGTCATCTAGTCCAACCCTCCCCTGCCATGGGCAAGGGCATCTTCCACTAGACCAGGTTGCTCAGAGCCTTGTCCTTCCTGACCTTGAATGCTTCCAGGAATGAGGCATCTGCCACTGTTCTGGGAAACCTCCTTTAGTGTTTTAGCACCCTCAGTGTAAAAAACTTCTTTATATCTAGTCTGAATCTACCCTCTTTTAGTTTTAAACCATTAGCCCTTGTCCTGTCACACCAGGCCCTACTAAAACATCTGTCCCCATCTTTCTTGTAAGCCCCCTTTAAGCACTGGAAGGCTGCCATAAGGTCTCCCCGGAGACTTCTCAACCTTTCTCATAGGAGAGGTGCTTAAGCTCTCTGGTCATTTTTGTGATCCTCCTCTGGACTCACTCCAACAATGCCATGTCTTTCCTGTGCTGAGGACTCCAGAGCTGAATGCAGTACACCAGGTGAGGTCTCACAAGGGCACAGTAGAGGGGCAGAATCACCACCCTCAGAGCACAATCACCTGCTGGCCATTTGGGTTTTTATGCAGCCCAGGATACAATTGGCTTCCTGGGCTGCAAGCACACATTGCCAGCTCATGCCCAGCCTCTCATCCAGCAGCACCCCTCAGTCCTTCTCTGCAGGGCTGCTCTCATTTTGCTCATCCGCCAGCCTGTGTTGATACCAGGGGCTGCCCTGACACAGGTGACACCTTGCACCTGGACTTGTTAAACCTCATGAGGTTCCCATGGACCCACTTCTCGAGCCTCTCCAGGTCCCTCTGGATGGCATCCTATCCTTCAGTTATGTCAACGTCACCACTCATATTGGTGTCATCTGCAAAATTCCTGAGACGTGCACTTGATCCCTTTGTCTACGTCATTGATGAAGGTATTAAATAACACTGGTCCACATACCAGTGATGTCCCCTCAGGGACACCACTTGTCACTCACTGGACATTGAGCCATTGACGACTACCCTCTGGCTGTGACCATCCAATTCCTCATCCACCCAACTGTTGGCCACGCAGGACTTGCCCTTGCTGAAGCTGTGCTGGCTGTCTCAAATCACCCCCTGGTCCTCCATGTGTTATAGCATAGCTTCCAGGAGGATCTGTTCCATGATCTTGCCAGGCACAGAGGTGAGGCGGACAGGTCAGTAGTTTCAGGGTCCATCTTTCTACCCTTTTAAAAATTGTGTTTCATGCCATCACTTTAAGCTCTGTATTAATGGTAGAACTGCTTTGTTGCACTAAAGCTCATTTTTTCTCTTTTTTTTTTTTTTAAATCTGCCTTTCCCACTGCTTAGGAAAGGCAATTAGTGTGTGGGTTATACTCCTCTATAATAGTATGTTAAATTTTTAAATGATAGAATAACGAATGTAATGAGCTAGCAACTTGAATGGAGATAAATGATAATTACAGAGGAAAAGAAGGCTTGTAATGTGGTATTCCTTGGTAAAAATTATAGCATTCATTAGCTATTGCAGGAAAGAGACACAAAGTGTGCACGTGTACATGTTTGGTCCCAGTTGTAAGATAAAGCCAGTGTTTTCTGCCTGCTTTAGGTAGCCTGTGGTATTTTGTCAGCTGCTGTTTGCTCAGGACAAATGACCGGGATAAAGTATAAAATATTTTTTTGCTTAATGATTTGTCTGTGGATTTTGTTCTTCAGGCTAAAGGAGGGGGCTATGAGAGCGAGGATGCCTATCAGAATGCAGAATTAGTGTTCCTGGACATTCACAATATTCATGTTATGAGAGAGTCGCTGAGAAAACTGAAAGAAATTGTGTATCCCAATATCGAGGAGACTCACTGGCTGTCTAATTTAGAGTCAACTCACTGGCTAGAGCATATCAAGGTATGCATGTCTGCATCCAGTGCATGTGGCTGAGAAACCACAAGTCCTTACCAGTCTGCTCACTGGAAAGATATCCAGAGCTAACTCCAGGATTTTCAATTCATGGTAAATTTAAAGACTTAGAATTTGTTTTCTATTTGTGAACAACTAAAACCATAGTTTCTTGGAGTGAGGAATCTTGAGAATGGAATAGGGACAAGAGAGGGGCCTGAAATACTGAAAGATGGTGTTTTGGAAATGAAGTATTCCAAAATGAAGTGTTCCTGGGTAGTGTGTTCCTGTGAAAATTTTGGTTAGAGCTCAGGAGTCCCAGAGTTTCCAAGGTCTTGACTCAGGGATCCTTGTCATCCTAGTGTTACTGCCTGGTCCAGACCAGCAAATGCTGGGAGTTTGTGCCCTGTCAACCTTTCAGGAATCCAAGCAGAGTCAGAATGAGGAGGCAAAATGTTTCAGCTTCTGCAGATGTTGGTTTTCAAATTAAGTTCTTTCTCTTCTAAAAATGTCCAGTTTACATTGTTGCTCTGCTAAAGCAGACAGGGGCAGATCTGCTCCTGGAGCAGCTGCAAGGTGATGGCCATTTTGTATTCATGTCACACACAGAATACTCCTATGTTTAAATCCTGACCTGTCCAAGGACTGAGCTTAAGCAAAGGCTCTTCTAGAGTTGTGCTTAAACTACAGTATAGTTGTGTTGTCATCTTGTTTGACTAAAACATGTGTTCACAGTTTGCTGTCCTAGTTACAAAGTAGTTGGAACTGATTTACCATTCTGCTTGAGGCAAACAGAGCCCTTGGTTTGTCCTGTGTTGTCACTAGGCATTTTTCATTCATAGTTTCTGTTCCAAAGAGGTTTTGTAATTTGTTTTTTTCCTTGTCCTAGCTCATTCTTGCTGGAGCCCTCCGGATTGCTGACAAAGTAGAGTCAGGGAAGACATCTGTGGTTGTACATTGCAGTGATGGTTGGGACCGGACAGCCCAGCTCACCTCTCTCTCTCTGCTCATGTTGGATGGCTACTACCGAACTATCAGGGGCTTTGAAGTCCTGGTGGAGAAGGAGTGGCTAAGCTTTGGCCACAGATTTCAGATGGTGAGTCACTAGCCCTTGGAAGGCACTATATGGAAAGTTATTGTCCCCCTTGAAGGATTTCAAAGGAGTTTAGCCGTTCTTGTGAAAAGTTTCCTGGCTGAAGACAGGTGAAAGATGCTGCTGCTGTTTTCTGCCTATAATTCCAGTAATCTTTTAACTTCCTTGGGGACTGCATTGGTTAGGTAGGAGGCACAGGAGGTATTAAATCTCTCGGGTGTCTTGACTGACATGTCATGTTTCCATGATTAGGCTTGAGCTAACAGTGTGCTTTGGGTGCAGGGTTGGCATTTCTGCTGGGAGTTGGCTGAGACCACTGGGGTATTTTTTTCCTCCTTTACAGTTCATTCCATTTTTTGAGACTGTTAGGCCACTGTCATCAGAAACGCCTTGGTATTGAAGAGTTTGGAGAATTTGGTTATGACCTTGACCTCACGTTTTCTTCAGGCACACTTTATTTTTGTGGAGGCTTCTAATTGCCTAGGTTTGATCAGCAGTTTGAGCCTGGACCAAGAGTAGCTTGTGGTTGTGTCCCTGTAGCTGGCAGAGAGGCAGCTTTGTGGGCTTGTGACACAGCAATTTGTTATGGTTTGCACTGATGGGAACTGAGAGAGCCTTTCAGTAGTATTCTTTCAGTCTTTGTTCCTATTGTGTTTTGCTTGTAGCTGTTTTCTAGTGGTTGTTTAATTTTGGCAAGGGCTAGAGCAAGGTCTTTTTACAGCACTTGCAGTGATGAGTTGCATTGTCAAATGCTCTGAGGAAGGTGGGGAAACTGAGGCACTAAAGCAACTGAGGTTCTGCTGCAGCAAAACTTGTTATCTGATGTTTGAACAACTGTTTTAGCTTCTTCCCTGTCTAGACAAGGAAGATAATGATAGTGATTTCCTTTGGTGAGGGGCGAACAGCATTAAGGAAGAGGTAGAGATCTCTGTTACATACATGTTCTTGTTCTTTGTACGGTACTTGGGGCTCCTGGTAATACATAACCATTAATGTACTATAGTAGTTATGAGGAATCCTGCCTCACGTCTTGGCCACACAGCATGGTCAGGGTTGGAGGCCTACTTCTGGGAATAGTGTCATCACTGCCTCTCTCGAGGTGGCTGGAGATGGGCTGGGCTAGTGTTTGTACAGCACTTGGAAGCTGCGAGGTGTTGCGTGACAGTTATCGCCACATGCCGTGCCTGTAGGTAGTGTTTAGATCGAGCACAATGTACTACTGAAGTAGCCAGGACGACAGCTGCAACTGAAGCAAAAAGCATTCTCATTTTTTTTCCTTCTGAACTTTAGCTTTTAACTGAAATCAGTGCCAGCACAGCATCTGGAGCCTCTACTCAAACAGCTCTTGTTTTAATTTAGCATGAAAATATCCCCATAAAGAATTTTCACTTCAGAGATGAAGGGAGTAGTTGTCCTTTCCTCCTTTACTCACTGATATGGACAAAGCAAAATCAAGACTTGTTTGAAGCTTTTTAAAGATGTTGGTAAAGGTTTGGGTGACTGGCAGGAGATCCCAGCAGCTTCCCTGTGAAGCCCTGTGCAACTCCTGTTCTTTGTCCTGCTCTGTTTCAGAGGGTTGGCCATGGAGATAAGAATCATGCAGACGCTGATCGCTCTCCTGTCTTCCTCCAGTTCATCGACTGTGTCTGGCAAATGACAAGACAGGTAAATTGCTGGGTGGCACATGTGTCTACAAAGCCAGTGTACCAAGACATGGCACGGTGTCTGGACACAGGAATGATTTCCAAACTGACCATTACAGGCTCTCCTTCCTGGACTTGTACTCTTGTTTTGACTCTGGCAACAAGTTTTTTGGGAGTCTGTTTAGCAAAGGGCCTGAATGCACAAGTGCACTGGAAGACCACAATGTTGGCTTGCATCATATGACTTTGTCAGTGGGTGCTGCTTACCCACATGCTGCTAGAATAAATGTGAGCTTGGGAGAGGCTTGCATCATCCTGAAAAAGGTGACAGCTGCCTCACACTTAGCATAGGCAGGAACAGACATCCCAGCCATCCTCAGTAGCCCACTGTGCCTTCAGAAGCATAAGTGACTTGTCTTGCTAATATAAGTCCTGAGCAGGGTGGGTGCAGACAGATCCCTGTTGCCTCTGCTCAAGCTGATCCCATAACCAAACCTGCAGCAATACATGCTCTATTTTAGCTTCCTCTGAAGGCAGACGTACTGCTCCCAATTCATACATGATGTACAGAGCTGAGTGCCTCACTTCAGGCTGGGTGTGGCAAAGGTACAGTCCAGGAGAGTTCTCCTATGTTTGGGAGGTTTTTCCCCAGGTATATGGGACCTGGAAGGTTTTTTGTGTCTTCTGTGGCACAAATGTCAGCTGTGGTCAGGCAGTTTAGTGAAAAAAAATTAGGCTTATCGTGGATTAAACCAGGAGAAATAGGAAAGAAGGATGCCACTATATATGAAGCATATCATACGCACACAGAGAGAAAAAGAGGCTTTACCATCATTGAAGTCACTTTCATCCTGCTCTTCTTCATTGCTCCTAAAAGCAGGCATCCTGACCTGCAGCTGGTGAGGTCAGGATGTTGCAACTGGGGCGGCCTGGGAAGAGGATGGTTGTGAGAGAAGGCGGCCTCCTTCTCTCCTCTTCATTGCCCCAGCATGTGTTTGCAGTTCAGTGCATGTATTCTTAGTGACCCTTTGTGGAGCTTCAGTTCTCCCTGTCTCGGGTCTGATTGTTTCTGCATGGAACTTCAACAACATGGCCTGTGCTCATACACCTGTTATTCCTGCTGACCTGTATTGCAAGATTCCTCCCTGCTGTTCCCTCTGGGAAGTGCTGCGTTACACACACGAGTTATTTCCCTTTGGCCCTGGGAAATTTCCACTTTTTTAATGCGTTATTTGACATGTGCCTTTCATTCACAGTCTGGTTGCATGGTCTGTCATGAGGGGCAGACGTAGCAGGGCAAGCTTCAATTTGAGTGTGTATAAACACAATGGTCTAACCCTTCAGACCTCTGGCTTTTGCTCAAAATTCCTCTCTGCAACTGCAAAGCAGCTTTCCAAGAGAGAAACTCTTGCTTCTAGAAGGAGCAAATATGACCCTGAATATCCAGCCAGGCAGGGAACAGGGACAAATCAAGAGGCCAACTCCTTACCAAGACTACAGAGTGGGAAAAAAGTTTATTTTTCTGTTTTAAAATCCCAACCTAATTTTCTGTTTCTGACTGAAGTTTCCTACAGCATTTGAATTCAATGAGTACTTCCTAATCACCATCCTGGATCACCTGTACAGCTGTTTGTTTGGGACCTTCCTGTGCAGCAGTGAGCAGCAGAGAGTGAAAGAGGTAAGACGGCTTTTCTCCAAGGTGAAAGCCTGTTCCTGGGATGGCTTTAGCTCACCACATATTGCTAGGGAAGTTGGTTCCTCACTCAAAGATAGTGGTAGATGTGGGTCTGGGAAATGCCAAGCCCTGTCTCAACAGCTGGGACCTGGGGTTTTCCTGTTTGCACAGCCTGCTGTCTGTTGGAAACTTCACATTTCAGAGCAACACCATCTCCCTTCTGCACAGTGCTTCCACTTTCAGTTGCTCACTATGGTTGAAGAGCTCCTAGTGTCTCCCAGGTAGTGGAAATGCACTTTTGCTTTGAACTTTAGTTTAATGTAGCCTTTTCTGTGGAAACTGGTACCTTTTTGTCGTCTTCTTTTCCTTGAAGTGGTTCCTTTCAGGTGCTTTTAACTACAAAGAGTGTGCTGTCATTCTGCACACATAACTGCACATAACTGGTCTTAATGTGTGTCTTTGCCGTGCTTGCATTTTTCCTGGAGATGACAATGCTCCTAGTATTAGTAAGGATGTGCCTCTATGTCCTGCCACAAGTCAGCTCTGCCCTGCAGTCTGGTTGAGGTTTATTTGCCAAGGGAGGAGCATATAGATGTGTACATTCAGACCCAGTCTGGAATCAGAAGGAAAAGCCGTGACACTCATTCAGTCTCACCTACCTAGAGATGAGGCATTCTGTCACCAAAGTGCTGCAGCCTAACAGCACAGAGGTATGTTAGGGCAGTGCTGTGTGGACCTGATATGATCATATTTGATAGCACTTCTGTTAAAAAAACCCAAACAATAAAACCTAACTGTAATATAAAAATGATAGCATTTTACTGTAGTGAAATCAGGATCCCTGTTTCTCTGAAATCAGCAGTGATTGAATAATTGTAATTTCCATGCTGTTTGCATGTGGCTTTTTTTTTTTTAAAGGCCTCAGCCTAGTGAAGTACTTAATCTAGGAGGTACTTCAACAGTGGTTTCAGTGGGGCTATTCACAGGTCTAATTATTCCACTCGATCAGAGCTTAAGTCAAATGTTTTCTTTATTTCCTTTGCAATTAAATACTCCAGCAAGTCCTTGAGGAGCACTTTAAAGAAGTGAAGTTTAACTAAAGCATTGAGGGTTCACACGCCAGTGTCCCCTTGCTATGGCCAATGGCAATTCCTGGTCTGTGTTGGCAGCTAGGTGGGTAAGAGTGGTTGTTCTGTGCCAGGGCATGTGTATGCCTGCCTGCATCCATGTGCTTTTAGTACAATAACCACATCAGAAGAACAGTTTTGGGGGTTTTTAAGCTACAAAAAAGCAACCAGCTCTGTATTAATGACAGGCATATGTCTATGCTGCTACAGTTTGTAGATAACTGGAATTTGTATGGCAAATAAAGCTTCCTCCACCCCCTTCCCTTACAGAGCCTTCCAAAAAAGACCGTATCACTTTGGTCTTACATCAACAGCCAACTGGAAGACTTTACTAACCCCCTGTACGTGAGCTACTCCAACCATGTCCTGTATCCTGTGGCCAGCATGCGCCACCTCGAGCTGTGGGTCGGCTACTACATCCGCTGGAACCCCAGGATGAAGCCTCAGGTGTGTCTTCCACGAATCCTACATCTGTTCCCCTCTGTGCTAGTACTGATATTGTTATTTTGGAGTTCAAGATCTTTGAAGCACGAGATGCACAAACTTATGCTGCCACTGCTTAAATTTGAAAACAAAAGCCTAAATTCAAATGCCAGCAGGAGTGAGCAGCACCTACAGCTGGCTGGTGTAGGTGCTCAGCTTGTGAAATCTGCAGGAGCTAGATATACTCAGCAATTTGGAAAATTTCTCACTTAGAATGTGGGAAAAACCTCTGAATTCTCTTCACAAAAGAGCAAAAGAATCCCAAGACTTCCTTGGATGTAGGGTTCTAGATAGGATTTTTGGGACTCTATTTAGACTACTAGCAACAAGAGCCTGGTGCTTTGCTTTGGCTGCCTGAGGCACAGGGGTCTGGCTGCAGCCCTGTTACACCCCTGACCCCAGCCAGCAGGGACACTGGCTCACCCCAGGGCAGGCACCTCAAACAAGCACACTGAGCATGGCCCTGAAGGCTGACATCACTTTTTAGGAGGAAGGGACAAAATTTCCCAGATTGCCTCTGTGCCCAACTGCAGTTGACAGCTTTGCAATTCTGGGGTGTTAGATACAGGAACCAAACAACCACTTTACAGTCAGAACCATGCAAAAACATTTCGATGAATCTGTATTTTTTTTTTCCCCCTAAAACTCTGAAATAATGTTCAGGCCAATATGCCATGGCCAGCATCCCCCAGAAACGTCAATTTGGCAATTGTCATCTTTCAAAATATACACTGTTTTGTTTAGCCACCATTGCACTATGCACATTGGATTAAAATGAGCATCTCAAAGCCAGAGCAACTACGCTGTACCCCAGGCGTGCGACTCATAATACTCGTGTATGACCCCCCCTTCTCTGAGCTGTGTGTAAGGTCAGCAACAGTGTTTTGTGGTTCAGGCTTCCACTTCCACACTTACCTCCCAGCACTCAGCTACACGTTTTCTTACAGGAACCTGTCCATAATCGCTACAAGGAGCTTCTGGCCAAGCGGGCCGAGCTGCAGAAGAAAGTAGAGGAACTGCAGAGAGAAATCACCAACCGTTCCACCTCATCCTCAGAGAGAGCCGGCTCTCCTGCACAGTGTGTTGCTCCTGTACAGACAGTTGTATAATATGGACTTCTTGCTGAGTACCTTCCCAGGACTATGGGGGCAACTTTTCTGAAGCCCTCTGGATTTCCAGCATGGTACCTGGGGGATGCCAACCTATTTATTTATTTCTCTCCAGGGTAATTTATTAGTACTGTAGCACTAGAGAAAGTTTAAGCAAAAAACAACAGACAAGGCCCCCTATGCAATTAATCTTCTCAGTGGCTAGCTTATAATACAAGCCAATTGCACTTGCCACCTAAAAGAAAACTAGAGCTTGCTCTTTGCTCACTGATGTGCTGGAAATCACTTGGCTTTAAAGAGAGACACTGCACTAGAATGAAGTACTAAGGAGGAAAAACATCAGCTCAGAAGTTTGAAAGGTCTCCCCTTTGCTAAAAGGAAAGACTAAATCTGACTTTGTGTTGGAGCCTGAAATGCAGCTGTAACAGCACAAACCCTCTGCTATTAATGTCTGCACAGCAGTGTGAATGAGGGCATTTGCCAGCACACTTGGAGACAAGCAGTGATAGTGTCTGAAACACATCACTCCCTTCACCTTGATCTAGATCATAGGAAGCCATGCAAATGATGCCTTACTTAAAGAAAGGGCAGCTCCTCCCAATAAACACAATGGTAGAGGAGAAACCTACAGGACCTGATTTTGTAGGATGTTTACTTCCATCCCTGCAACTCTAGAATCTCACAGTTTACAGTGGGTGTGCCAGGATGCAACTTAAGCACCTTTATTTCTTTGGGAGGGAGGAGCACAACGTGCTTTCCACAGCTCCTCTGGCCTCCTGTGCCTAATAGTCACCAGGGGAAACGGTAGTGGAATTCCACAGGGCATGTGTGAACTGCTGGGATCAGCCATTACATTTTGCTTGGGTAAGCATAATTAGTGACTTTAATGCTTCTGTGCAGGATCATAGTGGTGTACTTACAGTATTTTGGTGTTGTTAACTAATGAAAACAACTGTACATCAACCAAAGACGCCTTCTTGCCTGCATTCCAACTGCTGCTTAAGGTTATTCTGGCAGACCTAACATCTTAGCCAGTTTCTGAGCTCTACATTTAGGCCTTTTTCAGCATAGTCTGCTTCAAGAATTAGCATCACTTGACTAAACTCAAGTTGAAATTCAGTTTTAATATAAAATTTTACTGCAAAACGGGGGATAAAATACACACTTGGTAAAACCATGACTTCCCCATTGTTCTTCCAAACAGGTAAACACAGGGCTGTAGAAGATTGGGCTTACAGGGAAGGCACTTAGCTATGTGCAAGGCTGCTTCTCACTTCCATGCTAAGGAGGAGGGCACTGCTTGGTGGGGGTTCTTGTGTTGCTCTTTTATGACAGGATCCTATCCTGTGGTCACCTGTCAGCATGCTGCTTCACTCAGCTGCTCTTCCACTATAGAGAGGGACTTTCCAAGAGAGTACAAGAGTGGACCAATTTCCACATAAGATACTGCCTTTCAAAAGCCACATTCCTTCCCAGGCAGTAACAGTAATTTCCCCCTGCAGCCTCCACTTTTGCCTGCTATACTACTGCAATCACCATCTCCATGCTTTACAGAGAAATCCACAGCCACCTTTTGACAAGATGAAAACAGCTGTACAGCATCAGCACATTTGTTATAGGGTGGCCTGAGACATTATGGTTCAATAGTGCAAAAGAATCCACACAAAATACTTCTGAAGGACTTGGATTTGTTTTTAAGGTAAAAGGGCAGATCTGCTCTTACGTACAATCACTATACAAGATGGTTCATAGCATTCTTCCATATTAGCAAACTGACTATGTGTGTATATTTTGTTTCTTGATGAAGGCTGTTTGGTTTCGTTAACACTAATAAAAACTGATAAAAGGGTAACGTTCCTGTGCTCTTACTTTCAACAGTGTGGTCCTCCAAAGGACTTGAAGAACATGCAAACAAAATAGCATTGCAAGTTTAGTATGTGAAATCCAAATCTCCCTCATTTTTCTGCAGGTGGTCTTGCAAGATGCTAATTTTCAAACTCTAAAATCTAGAATGACAGGAAAACAAAATTAATCTTTGGACAAGATTATCCGACACAGACCAGCATTAATACAGATACAGTGCTTAGCTGCTCACTATTATAAAAATAGAATCACAGAATGGTTTGGGCTGGAAGGGACCTTTAAAGACCATCTAGTTTCTAACCCTCTGCCATGGGCAGAGACACTTTCCACTAGACCATGTTGCGCAGAGCCCCATCCAACATGACTTAAACACTTCCAGGGATGGGGCATCCACAACTTCTCTGAGCAACCTGTGCTAGTGCCTCACAACCCTCACAGTAATCAATTTCTTCCTAATACCTAATCTAAACCTGCCCTCTTTCACTTGAAAGCCACTTCCTCTTGTCCTATCACTACATGCCCGCTACAGCTTTTAGGTACTGGAAGGTGCTGTAAGATCTCCCCAGAGCCTCCTCTTCCCCAGCCTGAACAACTCCAACTCTCTCAGAACCTACTGTCCTAATACACTGTGAAGTGCAGAAATTGATTTTTTAATTGTGAAAGTATTTCACACAAAGTATTCTGAAATACTTTCAGAACTAAAAAAACCTCCACCATTTCTGCACTTTAGAGTGCATTGGCAGAGTAACTTCTGTGTAAAAGGAGCATTCGCATTTTTGTATGTAACTTATGCAAACCCAAATTCACTGAGATGATTTGGGATCTACTCTGGATGCTCCCTGATGCTCTCACACCTAGCAGGCTTCCAACTTGGGTATCTCATACACTGTAGGCAGCACATATGGAGCCTAAAATACTCCTAAGCCCTCCATCAGTAAGGAGCTGCACGAGGACAGCCTGAGGTTGTGCTGAAGTTAACCACAGCGATCAGCTGAGCAAGCTGATCTCCAGAGGTCCTTCCTAAGCAAAATGACCAAGTGTAAGTTTCAGCTACTGATTTTTCAAGACCTCTGGGATGAACTGCTCTCCAAGTGGTTACTCCCACTATACTTGGCTAACAGCATCTGACTTCTCCCATCACAGCTAACACTTTCTGTGCCTTCAGTGCAAGGAGACAAGCAGGGTGGATCACCTACACATAACTAAAACTCAAATCCCTTGTACCTGTGTTGACTCTGTAGAGCTCCCTCCCTGTTCAGCTCCAGGCAAGGGTGGACAACTGTGACCCTCACCTTACTTGTGTTACCCTGACCAGGGAGAAGTCAGCTCACCACAAAAAGGGCACTGGATGAGGCGCAGTGCTGCAGCAAACACCAAGCTAATGTAGAGGAAGTGCAGGTTTCCCACAATTCACTCAACAGGCAAGCTGGCTTTATTATTTTTCCACTGTATATACAAGTAATCTAGGTCTTCTGTACATTCCATTAATAGGAAATTCTTTAAATTATTAACATAATAAATAAAATTTACTCAGCTGTGCAAGTCAGAGCACAAAATTAATTGCACCACTACCAAAGTAGATAGCTCATCAAAGCACATATTTCAAGTTAAAAGCAAGATGCCAGGACTGAAAGGCATGATTGAGGCACTTGCAGTTTAAAATACCTGTGGTTTATCTCACTCCTTTACCACACAAAGCTGTGAACGAGAAACAGGGTGTTATCCCCTATCCTATACCTTTTCCCTAAAGTAGGATTTCTGTAGAAAAATATCCTTTGATCATTAAGCAACATAATTCATAAATTATTCTGCTCCTTTTTTGAGTACTCAAACATCCTCTGCCATTCATGCTGACTAATGCAATGTAGCAGATGGGGAACTAGGAAAGCATTTTGAAGAAAGCTCCACAGAACACCTTTAAAAGATGTTCTCCGAGAGATGGAGTCACTGCAGCTGCACACAGAACTGACAAAAAGCCCTTAAGACTCAGGGCTGCAGCATCGATTTCAAAGAAGATTCATCCTGAGCAGCCTCCCAGTTCAACAGCAGTGTGAAATCGCACTGGCACATCACACACACACCAACCCGCATAAATGTGCGGTGCTTGGTGTGCTGAAGGAAAATGGAGGGAATGCTGGAATCATAACATAAGGGACCCTACTATTCGACTCAGTGGCTGGGTGCTTAAAAATGGAATGTGTTTTAAGCTAGACCATAATATATACAATCAAATGCAGTGATGGAGAACTAAGAGCCTGTATTTCAAAAGTGCGCTTAGCGTATGGTAGTCTCTTCCACACAGCAAGAAAGGCAGCTGCTTTATATCCAGAATGTGAGAAAGTTTGGCCAGTTTGGGACAGTTCAAGAACACCTCTGCAGAACAGTCAGTAGTCCCAGCTGATATCATCTTTCTGTAGTGAAGTCTGTATGGTCTGCATGTCTCTCAACAACTGAAGATTCTTGCGACTCTTCTCTCCAGGTTTCACTTTGATGGGACCAGCATTCTTTCCTTTTGTGGTTACTGTAGTTGTTACTTTAACCTCACTAACAGGGAACCTGCTGTCTTTCATTGGTTTAGCAGAAGTCTTTTTGGACTTGCATTCTCTCTTAAGTCTCTCTAGCTGAAAGAGAAGCCCAAAAAAACTATTAAGGAGTGACCTTGTTTCATTTTATATTCGGCAATTCTTCCAAACAGCTGAAATATCCCACCACTTATTTCACCCAGCTAAGCAAATGGATGCTTCCAAGTCACCCTGAATAATAAATATTTTCCTAACAAAGCATTGTTATATTTACACCTACGGTTAGCTTATAGTCTGAACTACTAGGTTATCTCTTTAAAAACTGACAAGTTCATTATGGGGAAATATCTCTATCAGGAATGTAAAAGTTACAGATGAGAAAAGTTGACTTGTCACTGTTACCAACTAGTGATCAAAAAAAAAAAAAGGTAGAAAAAGTTTTTCTACATACATACTAGTGATTTTAATAGCTATTCACTGTCAGAGATGTAGCTTTATAAAGAATACCAGCACCCTGCTGGAGTGAAGAGGCAGTATCCACACACAGCACTGTAAATAAGACTCCATACTCCCCAGCAAAGATTGAGCTGGCACAAGGCTGAGTGGGGAACTGGGCAGTCTGAGGTGCAGACACATTCATATGCCCAAACTGCAACACAGGTGGCTTCTATAGCTCCCCTCTCTTCAGGCAGAGGTGCTTCCTCCTCCCATTTTACAGCTTGCAGCAGTTTTCCTAAATCCTGGCTCCTAAACTTTTGCCAATAGCATATGCAGCATCATGACTACTGGGAACTACAGCACATCTGCTTCTCTGCAGCAGTTCCTCTGAAGATAAGAGATCAAAAGTGAGTAATGCAAACATTTCATATGTCCATTCTGGACGTCAGCAGCAGAGCTCTCAGCGCATATTTTATGTATCAGTTATGTCAGGTAAGGGCAAGTCTCTGTTCATATGAACTGAACCAGATTAAACACATGGGGTTAAGCTCTTTGAAAGGAATTCACTAAAATTGATGAAGATGAAAGAAAACAGAAAATACGTTTTATAGTTTTGAACAAACAAGCTACACTATTCAAAACATTTTGAAAGTTATAAAATAAGCAAAACAGGCATTTGGGGTCTTTTAAAATGCAAATCAAAACATAAATAGGTCATTTACTCAAAGTAAAGGAAAACTGTTAAACGATGTTCAAGAGACAAGAGGTGTAAAATGCAATGCGAGAACATACATGAAAGCTCTGCCCAGGAAAGGATGAAGAGTGGGCACAAGGGTGACAGAAAGGATATTTCTGCAAAAATACTGGGACAGAAGGATGGAAGTATGCAGACTAACTTTGGGACGTCAAAGCTAGAGCTATGCAATACTACTCCAAAGTAGTTATTTCTGCTTTATTCAACTGCTGCTAGATTAGTATTTAACACTAAAAAAGCCACTTAAGTCAGCAACTCTACATGAGAATGAACACAGTCAAAAGAAACTCACCTGCAACCGATGCCTCTGAACTTTGCTGATCTGGTCTGCCTTTGCTTCCATCTTTCCCACCAGTGCCTCAAGTTCCCTCTCCAGATCTTCCTTGACTGCAGTGGTGGGGGCTTCCTGGATGAGCTTTGACAGCTGCTGGTGATCACTAGCATAGAATTCAGACAGAACAAGGCTTACATTAAGCTCCCTTGGCTTCTACTGTTTGCACTCCCAGTTCAGAAATAACATTTTTAGGAAACCAGAGCATCAACAGCCAGATATGACCGACACACCGTAACAAACCAGTAAGAACAGTTTTGCTGGTTTGTAGCACATCCTGGTGGCAGGCTGCTCCAATGTTAAGTCTTAATAACATAAGTAGTTTCCAACTTCAAATCACACATTCAAAGTGACCAAATAACCCTTTGAGAGCATGATCTCAGCACTCATTCAGTTTTGTGTATCTGTACCTACTGCAGTCGTCCAGTACAGTATCAATTATGGTCTGTTCACCAGGACAAGCAAAACGCCTAGTAAAGCTGTCCTTTAATGGAGTATCTGTCCACATCCTGGTTTTGGCTAGGACAGAGTCAATTTTCTCTGTAGTAGCTGGTACAGTGCTGTGCTTTGGATTTGATATGAAAATAATGTTGGTAACACCCTGACGTTTTCGTTATTGCTGAGCAGTGCCATGGGCTTTTCAGCATCTCCTGCTCTGCCAGTGAGGAGGTAGACAAGAAGCTGGGGAGGGGGGATAGCCGGGACAGCCGATCCATATTGGCCAAAGGGATTCCATACCACAGAACATCATCCTCAATATGTAAGCTGGGGGGAGCTGGCTAGGAGGGGCCCATTGCTGCTGGGGACAGGCTGGGCATCAATCAAAAGGTGGTGAGCAATTGTACTGTGCACTGCATAGTTTTTCTCCTTGGGTTTTATTCTTCTCTTCCTTTTTGATAACTATTATCATTACATTTTACTTCATTTCAATTATTAAACTGCCCTTATTTATACCAATGGGTTTTACCTTTTCCCAGTTTTCCTCCCCATCCCACCACAGTGGAATGAGCAAGCAGCTGCATGGTACTTAGCTACTGGCTGGGATTAAACTTCGACACTCCTTTTTGGCACCCAGTGTGGGGCACAAGAGGTTGAGGTAATGACAGATCTGACCAGAGTGTGTGAAAACAGATTTTTTTTTTTTTATAGACATTCATTGTATTGGCTTGATAGTGGCTGGTCACAATGCTGATTTATAGTACGATGGAACCCCTGCCGTGAAATTCCTCGCAAGGGGCGGGGTGGTGTGTCCTCAGCACCGCCGTCCCTCCGCACTGCGGGAGCCTCCTACTGGGGAATTTTTGTAATTACACCTTTCACCTTTGCTCCTTGGAGAGCCAACCTGCGGAGGAGATATCCTCCCACGCCTTCCGCTTCTTCTCCAGGATAATTACAACAGTGCTTGAGAACTCTAAATATCCTTAAGATGTTAAAACCAGCACAGTCTTACTGCTAGGAAGCAGCATGGTGCTGAATGTGGTTCAGATCAGGGGAGGGTGTGTCTCTGGGAGCAGTGAGCTGAGTGGGACTGAGTTGCTGTTTAAACCCCACAAACAGTAAGCTTCCTTTTGCACAAAAGACAGTATATGGAGAATACACACCATAGGGAACCCTGACTTTTAGTTGTGGGACCATAAGGAGGACATGAGGAAGTGGCATGGAATAACTATCTCAATCATAGAGGCAGGGAAAAAACAAACAGCAACTTTCCTGAAGAATCCCCATTTGTGTTTAAGTCTCCAGTGGCCAGTTCCCCAGACAGAGTGGCAGGGCTGATCTTATTCCTGATCCTGTGAAAAGGAATTCTAATTTGTTTTTACAGAAATGGAGAATCCTAGGACCGATATTAGAGAAGCCTTGTCTCCAGCCAGTGCAGGAGAGGGACAAACGGCTTTACTGGACTGTGTGGATCAGATGGCCTGGCACATCAGCCCCATGGGAGTACTAGTAGACCCTGGTCCACAGTGCATCTAATGCCATCAAGCTGTACAGGGGCAGAACCCATTTGTATTTCTGGAGTGACAGGGGGATCCCAACAGCTGACAGTCTTGGAGGCTGAAATCAGCCAGAGTGATTGGCAAAAGCACCCCAGTGCAACTGGCCCAGAGGCTCTGTGCACCCTTGGAACAGACCGTCTCAGAAGGGGGCATTTTAAGGACCCAAAAGGCTACTGGTGGGCTTTCAGTATAGCTGCCTTGGAGACAAAGGAAATGAAGCAGCTCTCTACCCTGCCCGGTCTCTCAGGAGTACCCTTCTGTTGAGGAAGGTCAAAGAACAACAGGTAATAGAATGATTTGGGTTGGAAGGGACCTTAAAAGATCACCTAGTTCCAAACCCCCTACCACAGGCAGAGACACTTTCCACTAGACTAAGTTGCTCAGAGCCCCATTAAGCCTGACCTTGAATATTTCCAGGAATGGGGCACCCACATCTTCTCTGGACAACCTGTTCTAGTGCCTCATCATCCTCACAGTAAAGAATTTCTTCCTAATATCTAACCTAAACCTGCTCTCTTTCAGTTTGAAGCCATTACACCCTCATCATTGTAAAAAGTCCCTCTCTAGCTCTCTTATAGCCTCCTTTGAGCACTAAAAGGCCACAATGAGGTCTCCCTGGAGCCTTCTTTTCTCCAAGCTGAACAACCCCAGCTCTTTCAGTCTGTCTTCACAGGAGAGGTGCTCCAGCTCTCTGATCATCTTTGTAGTCTCCTCTGGACCTACTCAAACAGAGTGCCAGAGCTGGACACAGCACTCCAGGTGAGGTCTCACCAGTGCAGGGTAGAGGGGCAAAATTCACTCCCTCAACCTGCTGGCCATGCTGCTTTTGATGTAGCCCAGGATAGGGTTAGCTTTCTGGGCTGCAAATGCACACTGCCAGCTCATGTCCACCCTCTCATCCACCACAACCTCCAAGTGACTTCAGCATGCAGCTATCCATACACTACCTTTTCCTGCCCCGAAAGACTTCTGACAGATGAGTCCAAAGTCATGGACTAAATGAACTTGATAGACTAGTACAGGAATGGTCCGCAGACTGTGGGGATGATATGTGTGTGTGCACGCATCAAAAGACTGAAAAGGTGATGGTGGTTAACTTGGATGTATTGGAGAGTGTGTAGCTTGGGCAGGACATAAATGATACAGTATAAGGGTGTATAGTGCCCATCCCAACAGGGTGGAGGGGATGGGGGTGTGGGGAGGGGAGAGTAAGTGGCTGTGTGGTACTTAGCTGCTGTCTGGGTTTAAACCACAATAATCCACTACATCAGGGCTGCTGCCACACTTCACTGACTCTTCTGAATTCAATATTGCTGCATATAAACACAGGCATGGTGTCCAGATTGTTTAGCAGAATCTCTCTCTAACTGCAAGAAGAAATGACAGCCTCTGTAGCCAGCAGAACAAAGATTTCCTAAACTAACACCTTTCTCCAGCAAAATATAAAACATATTCATAATCTGCAGTGGAGAATATATCAAACTCACAAACTCATCTGTCCAAATTCATCTTGTAAAGTCAGCAACACTTCTGAGAGCTCTTCCTGAGATGAAGACGATTCCATTGGCAGGGATGGCCTTCTGCTTTTGCTGGCAGGACAAGCAGTGCTGATGGGTTTTGCCAGTGGAGTATCATTTACCACATGTCTGTTACACAAAGCTTTTGTATGTTGTTTCATCAGGTGTAGCACGTGTTGCACATTGGCAGCAACTGAATGACTGGGACTGGTAGACTGGAAGGAAAAGTGAAAGAGACTTCTTTTAAATGGCACTGATAATGATAATTGATAACAGCGAAGAATATTGAAAAACAGTAACACTTTTGTTTTACTGCCAAGAATGTATTTTTTGTTTGAATTAACATTTGTTTGAATTAATAAGCACTAACAAGGACAGCTTGTCAAGCAGCATAATGCAGACCTGTTTTTGGAAATGCCAGCTCAGCAAGTTATCAATATCCAACAAGTATTTTGAAGACTAACTGAACAAAAGCATCAAAGAAAATTAAATTATGTGACCACTGGGTGTCAGGAGTGCACCAATCAAAGTCACTTAAGGAGCTGCAGCTACTGAGCATTAAGCTTATCAGCTCACCTTCCCAGCCACAAAGGGTACATCACCCAGACACAGTCTGTAATGGGGCTGCACAGTGGAACGGCTTCCAATAGGGCATTTCTGGAAAGGAAGAAGAGAAATATTTAGCAAAGATTAGACTACAGCAAACCCATTTTCCCTTTACTATGTAATAAAGGAAGAAACCTGCTTCTTGATCACATGCACACATCCTTACTTAAGTCCTCAGTAACTGCCTTTCTCTTCTCCCCATCTTACCTTCTCTGTCTGCTTAGCTTTTTTCCTGGGTTGTTTTGCTTTTGGAGAAAGCAATGGTGATGCTGCTTGAATCAGTAGTCTGTTGGTTTCCAGGCCTGTCTGAAGCTTTAATTGAGGGAATAAGAGGAGTTACTGAAATTATATTAATAAATAATCAGAGAGAGAATAAGCAGAGAATTGCAAATCAAGAGTTTTTAAAATACAGGCTCTCTGAAAGCAAGGGCTGTAAATTTTTAGGATACCTTTTCTTTCCAAGGTCCATTTAAACATTAAATACTTCCTCTGGTAGCACTACTCATCAGTAATCCTAGTAAATTAGAGAATTAGCCTTACTGCATTAGCCCCACACAGGCAAGTGCCAAAACATCGGCTGTGCTTTATACTTGACAAAGTAGTAGGGAAATCCAAGCCACCCAACCCTGCTCAATTGATCCCATGGCATATAGTTAACAGGCAACTACTTCTGTTTTATTGACAGAACTCCAAACAAACACAATAAACACCCAACCACCAAACCATCTTTTGAAAGAGTTAAGTTTAGAACTCTCTGTTGACAGTGAATCCTTTATGCTTTGCTGTTGGCTTGATTAACAGCATGTTGCCAACACATGGCATGGCTTTACAAATCATGTCATAACCAATCTCATCTAGAAGCATTCACAGCACAGTTTTCCATGATGAATTTGAGATACCCCTTTCCCCATCACAGCAAACTCATGGCAAAGGTTAGAGCCTAACACATTACCTCCATAATTCTTCAGCAAACAATAAGCATTTAACAAACACTGCACATCCAGGTTAGGAGAAGACCAGCATCCTTATGGGCTCATAACCAAGAGTGCATCATCTCTTTTTTGCCTTCTTCTATTTTAATTACAATTATGAACAGGGAGCACACTTGTTGACCTTGATCTACTTAGAGATCCTCATGCACGCTCAATTCTTAATTAGTCTGAATTTTTACTCCTCTTTTCCAACTAACTTATTTAGTGGAGAAATCAAAGCTTCAGTGCACAGGTGCTGTTAGAAAAAGCTCAGAGAACTTCAGAACATTTGGTACCCCAAACAGGAGGAAAAAGAAATAAGGGAAAAAAAAAAGACTAAACCCAGGATTTCATTATTCTTTGATGCACATGGGAAGCACTTTCAGTAAGCTTAGCTGAAAATCTGATAAAAAGGAAGAGCTAATTACAGTGCATAGCAGTGCAAAAGAAATTTCCTGTTGGTTACCTCAGCTGCTTTTTCCTGAACAAGCTTCCTTGCATGTTCTTCCTCCCAAAGCTTCTGTTCCAGCTCTTTCATTTTTTTCTAGTCAAAGTTGAATAAAAATAATAGCATTACTAATGAAACCATTTTTTCATCTTGAAGTCTACAATACTAAGAGCTTGAGCAAAACTATGAGTTCAGCTTATGACTTAGAGGTAAGTGAAACAAAGGTAATTTAGCATTAGAACAATTGCTGATGCTTTGTCTGTATAGGCATAAATACAGCAGTCAAAAATCTTATGCTTAAAACTTGATTTTTCTATTGTTACTTCCATAATTGATATCTGAATTTAAGTCACAGCTGACAGCAATACACAAAGCTATCTTCCTCTCCAGCTGTAAAAACACTCTAGAAAGTAAGTTGCTTTGTGTACATTATCCTCCAAGATTCTGCACTACAAAAGAGCTAACAAAGACATATCATGTGTCATCCTAAGGCGAGAGAAGACATGCTTCACTTAGATCACTAATGGTATTTTTGCTAAAATCTGTAACTTACAGTCTTACAAGAAAAGAATTTTTGAACATCTAGCCACCATCCTAATAAAGAAGAGGGAGGAAAGTTTGTATGATGCCTTTAAACAAAACTGAAGTAATTTCATGTTTTCATTGCAAAAGCATGTAAGAACTCTTCTGAAACCCCTTTTCAAAGAAAAGGTTTAAGGGCAAAACCACACATTTCTTTGTAAACCCTCCAACAAGATGAAAACCTTGTTTAAATTTCAGGATACACTGAAATTCCCAATGTGAAAGTTATCAAATAGCTGACTTTATACAGTAGAGAGAAAAAATAATCCTGAGCTCCAGTACACAAAACAACTTCCCCTCTCTCCCCACAAAGACTGATAACTCAAAGCCACTAATGAAACTTAAGGCAGAAAAGCATGAAATACAGAGCAACAGCTGTATTTGTACACTTCTGTTTATAAATGCACTACACTGAACAATAATTTCAGTTCTTCTTAAGCATTAACTGCAAGAATAATGTAACAAGCTGTTATACAAAGGTGTTAAAAGGCAAAAGCCTGGACAAACGTTCAGGACAAAGGCACTATATAAAGGAATCAACTTTTCCTGTTGAATACAAGAACCCTCCTGATGATTGTTTTTTCCATTCAAAACAGATGTACTCCAGGTAATCTGTTTTCTGACCTTGTGCCCACTTACTGGCATAGCTCTTGATTTCCTCGTGTTCAGTCTATAAGGATCTTTTATTAACCTGTGAAGTCTTGACAGAATTTTCAGTATGAAAAATATTCTGTTTAAAGTGAAGATCGTCATGAAGCTGGGCCAAGGCTTTTATTCTGAAATGAATAAGTATTCCCTCAGCTAGCTGTCCAGCTGCACAGCAAGTGTATATCTTACTGTATCATCCGTGATAGACCCTATTAGAAATTATATACTCAAGTTAGATTCCTAAAATAATTTTGTTTTCTTGTTTATAGAAGAAGTATTGCACAGATCACTCAACTATCTTCAATAAAGAGAGGCCACAGAGGCAAGCAAACAGACCCTCCCTGCTAGTACTGCCCATCATCTAAGATGGCACTACAAAGCAAGCTGGCTGCCTAAACAGTCTGCTTGATCACCAGTAGCCACTGCAAAGAATTTAAATGAAAAACATAGAAACAAAGTATTTCAATTTCTCTTAGAAAACGGGCAAAAATAGATATTAAGTCTCATGCAATCACCTCACTCAGAGAATCACAGAATCATAGGATGGTTTGGTTTTAAAGGGATCCTTAAAGGTCACTTAAGCCCAAGCCCCCTGCCATGGGCAGGAACACCTTCCACTAGACCATGTTTCTCAGAGCCCTGTCCAACCTGATTTTGAATATTTCCAGGAATGGGGGCATCTACAACCTCTCTGGACAACCTGTTCCAGCATTTTGCCACCCTCATTGTAAAACATTTCTTCCTTGTATTTAGTCTAAGTCTATCCTCTTCCAGTTTAAAACTATTGCCCCTTGTCCTACTGCTACAGGCCCTGCTAAAACATCTGTCCCCATTTTTCTCATAAGCCCCTTTAAGAACTTTAAGTACTGAAAGGCCACAACAAGATCTCCCTGCAGCCTTCTTTTCTCCAGGCTAAACAACCCCAACCCTCTCAGCCTGTCTTCATAGGAGAGATGTTCCAGCCCTCTGACCATTTTTGAGGCCTCCTCTGGACCTGATCCAAGAGGTCCATGTTTTTCCTGTTCTGGGGACCCCATAGCTGGATGCAGCACTCCAGGCAGAGTCTCACAAGGGCATAGTAGAGGGGGGACAATCACCTCCCTTGGCCTGTTGGCACACTGCTCCTGATGCAGCCCAGGATATGGTGGGCATTCTGGGCTGTGAGTGCACACTGTTGGCTCATGTCCAGTTTTTTATGCACAAGAGCCCACAAGTCCTTCTTGTCAGGGCTGTTCTCAATCCTTTTACTCTCCAGCCTGGGGGGAAGTTGCCCTGACCCACAAGTAGCACCTTGCACTTGGCCTCATTGACCCTCATGAGGTTCCTGTGGGCAGGCTTCCTGAGCTTGTCCAGGACCCTCTGGATGGCATTCCATCCCTCAAAAAACTTCAACCAAAGACAGAAAGTTATGAGACCTCACAGACAAAGAACACCTAAATGTCATAAAATTGGCTGCTGGGATAAGCATCCAAATTAGTTCCACCAGAGAGGAAATGTCTCCAGACTAAAGACAGCTTTTACCTCTGTGCTTCGCTGCCTTGCAAATTAGCATCTGCTGGGCAGCTGAGCAGTCAGTGTCACCCAGCTGAAACAGGGAAGCTGCTGCTTCTCACCACCTGGCAATGAGAGGGCAGAGGAAAAGCTAGAGGTGTGGGTAGTGTACAGCCACAACAGGATGTGAAGTTTCATCACTTCTGTTTGCAGAAATGGTGGGGGTTTATTAAGTTTCATTGTTAGCATTAAAATCAATTACTGTGAACCACAGTTGTTCAAAAAGCATCATCCACACATACATTCAAATTCTGGTCACTTGTCTACATACAAGACCAAAGCCCAAACTGCATTTTTAGGAAACAACCCTGTCCTTACTCCATTCTCAGACAGAGATATGTTCAGATCTTTTCAGCCAGCTATCCAGAGACTGCACTGCAGGACTACAGTTGCAATAAACATGCCTCGAAAGCATTTCTAGGGTAAGTACTCCTATTACAGGTACTTCACAGAAACAGGAATCTCAGCTTTTCCTTTTCCACAGGCAATATTAACATTAGCAAATTGCTTGAAGATAATACACTTATAGGGCCAGATAGTGGCTCTGCAGAGATGAAATGCTCTCAGTAAGACCAACCCACAACTTGTGCTCTGGCAGTGCCTGAAATCCGAGGCAGTTAAATCAGTGCTTGCTCATGAGCAGTCACCTCACCACTTTCCATCCATTTCAATGCACCATGTATGAAACAGTCTTTATTTCTTGCTTCAAATTCAACTTGAAAACAGTCCTGTGGTCCCATGGTCATAACTACAGATCAAAGATGAAACAGATGCAACTGTTCTGATCAGGGAGTACAGTCACTCCTTCAGGACTATAAGGTAACACCTAGCACACAGATGCTCACATAGGAACATATCCCATAACCAGAGACGCAGACAGACCTGTGAACCAGAAAATGGCTCATCATCACAAGGAAAATGACCTTTAGTCATAGCTAGATCCATATCTTTTTCAGTTCCCAGAATTGCTTCAAAATTGTGTGAACACCTGATTCCACTAAAACAGATTTAACTGCAACAGCTGCTAATTCATAAAGATAAAGAAGCAAAGACATCTAGCTAAATCCAGAAAAAAAAACAAATAAGGCTGAAATAATTTTCACTAGCCGCACACAAAAAGGCAAACAACCCAGCCTTACTAAACTTCAGTTGCTACCAGACAAAAACTTGGTAAAAGCCCTTCAGAGGGAATTCTAGTTGCTGAACCAGTTATTACAACTTTGACCCTGGAGGAAACTACTGCTTCTTTCACTGAACAAGACCCAGAAGACACATTTCTTTGCACAAGTGTTTGGCCAAAGTCAACAATGGAGACACTTGTACTCCACAACTGCAGCTCACCACAATGGGGTGTCAGGATCTTAAACAGCTTATTACAGCTGCCTTGGCTCAGGGACTTCCAAGAATAGTTGTGATGTCTAAAGGTCCTGCAGCAAACCAAGTAGCTAAAGATTTACTACCAAACATCTCCTTACATACTCCTGGAGATATACCATCTACTTCAGCACCTGGTAAATGCTGGTATGCAGGGTGGCAAACCTGTGATTTTGACAGGACCCGGACCTACCATCCTCAATACCACCATCTAATCACGTACTATCTGGTCCTTTTGGGGGAGCAGGGAAGAAACTTGCAGGTGGAAGCCTCTCCCTGGTTAAGTTCTCTGTAGTTTCCAGGCTTGGGAGACCTGTGGTCTCTACAGCAGCAGAAAGAGGTAAGTGCACGGGACCTCAAAAGCCAAAAGCACAGTTTGCGTGGCAAAGTTTTGGTAGTGAGGAGCTACAGGGGTGGCTTCTGTGAGGAGCTGCTGGAAGCCTTTCCTCTGTCTGAAACCAAGACAGACCCACCACTGGCCAAAGGCTGAGCCCAACAGCAGGGGGCAGCACCTCTAGAATAAAAGAGGTAAGAAGCAGAAGAAAACCTGCTGGGGAGCAGCAGCCAGAAGAGAGGACAGAGGATATGTGAAAGCAACGGCCCTGCAGACCCCAAAGTCAATGAATGAGACAGAGGAGATACTCCAGGTGCCAAAGCAGAGATTCTACTGCAGCCCATGGTGAGATTTGGTTTTATTTCTCATTATAAAATTACAAAAATTATAAAAATTCAAGAGTCAACCCACCACAACAGCATATGACCAAACAGAATCATGTTGAACTCGTAAAAGCTACTGATTCAAAAGGAGTCCTGAAATGGCAGCCTGGTTCAAACCCACTGACAGCCATCCCGTGCTAGAGGCCCTGCAATGTCACACTCCAGAAACCTGCACGCAAAGTAACTAGCAATAATTGTGTTTCTTAAGAAAGAGGGCTAAAAGAAAAAAAAAAAACAAAACACACACACCAAATTCACACAAATCAAGTTAAATCTGGGTCATAACAGAAAGTAACTGCAAATCATTCAGTAGCAAGGCAACTCAGAAGTTGAGATCTTAGGAATGCCTGCAAAGTTACGTGCCTAGGCACCAACTAAGCACAAAAGAGGAACAGGAACAGATACTGTTAAGGCTTAACAAAACACCAACTCTTGCAGTATACAGTGACCCAGAGCCCATCTAGCCATGTAGACTTTCAGCAATAACTTTAAATTTTTACAACACTTCAGCTTTAAAAAGAACTTTAGTCACTGTCTTTCTCTACAGCACAAAGTTTTGCTCAGCTCTTTAATTGACATATAGCTATCAAGTGCTGATTACAACAAACAAGACAAATCTGATATAGTATCCAACACAAATGACAGACCTCTGCTATGGACTGCATCGTAGTAAGTCTCCTATACTCTTTTTCCAGCATATCCAGCTTTTCCAATTTAGACTGAACATGTGACTGATTAAGAAGCCGATCTCTCTCCAATGAACCCTTGAAGGGAGAATTGAAAAGGAAAACAATTTATAAGTACAATAATATAAGACCATCTATAGTAAGCCTTGTGTCTGGAGCACAAAGGAGGCCCATAAACAGTGCAAAGGAACTTCTACTTCCTCTGTGCAATTTTAGATGGTGCTACAATCAGGGAGAAAACTCCACTACTGCCCCACCAATGCTGGGGAACTGCATACTCAACCACAGTCTGATGAGAGAAGATTCTGCAGTCTCTCCTTCCTCCAAACCAAGGTTTGGTAAAAAAACAAAACCAAATTCATTATGCAGCTACTAGAGATAGCTTTCTTATATTTTTTTTTTTCCTTTAGCAAATATTTAACAGACAGAAGTAGAACAGCCATAGAGACCAATGAACAGAGAATTCTAGGTGATCCATACACTTATAAAATTCAAGTTCATTTTAGATATAGGCCAAATCCTAGTCACTCATGGTGGGAAACAAATTTTACTGCTATTTCTACATAATGAGTATTTCACCACTAGGTTATCAAAAGCAGTGCTAGCAAAGAATACCCCCAAAGATCTGAAGAGTGTGAACACAAAAGGGAGTTTTTTTCCAGTGGTACATGGGTATAACACTGAGGGATAAGTATGAGCTATGGCAGTAAGCCAATCATACAGAAGCAAACAATTCTTATTAATACCAGAGCCTGATACTGCCTTAGAAACAGGTGCACAAAGAAAATACCAGGGTAATGAGAAGACTAGGACATGTAAGTAGGGAAACTATCCACAACTTTATAAGTATATAAAGGCCAGCTGAAATAGACATCCACACTTCAAAGTATGAATATTACAGAAACTATGAAAAATCATGACATAGTTAATGATTATGATTTAGCTCTGAGATAATTTTGAGAACACACCTGTTTCTCCAAGAGATGAGACTTCTCATTTTCTGCATGCTGGATCATTTTTCTCATGTAGTCCAGCTGTTTCTCTAGAAGACTGCACCGAGACTCTGCAGCTGCCAGCTGAGAAGCCAGTTCTGAAGATAACAGAAGGCAGAAAACTGAAATCATGTACTGTTTGGTTCTGGGATTTTTTTCTGTTTTCAAGACAGTTCCAAAACAAACAAGAAAAGGACCATCTCAACAAACTCACATATTATGCCTAATTAACTTCCGTATGCACATAAATCCTTAAAACAAAGTATGTTTTTAAATTATTTTTTATAACTCCACGTGTCATTGCAAATTAAGAGATGCTGAAAGTAAACTGAAATTACTTCACGTATCAATAGAAATAAGGTTTCATCCACATCAGTGTTCTGTAGTATCTATACAAAGTTTTGCAAACAACCTTGATTTTTCTTTGACACTTCAGTCTTGTCATGCTCTTTATGTTCCATTTGTTCACTCAGTACTTTTTTATAGTCTGCTGTTTCCCTGCTGAGGTGTTTTACATTCTCCTCCGCCTGAAACCTTTCCAACTCCAGCCGATGAATTTTTTCCTGGAGATTCTTCAGAGCAGAAAATATGGCTGTAATGAACAAGTACTCTTTGTTAGATATCATTAAATCGCCACTTCAAGGCAACATTGAACTTGAAATGTTTTTATAAAAGCATGTTATGTAACAAAGCCAGAATGTTCCTTACAAGCATCCAACACTCCTTCCAGGAGTTAAGACCTGCTTCCCTTTAAACCATAACTGATTCTAAAACTAGTCTCAAACAAATAGATGCCCTTGGTGCACACCTTTCACCTGATACGTTTAGGAAATATACAACTATATCCCAGAACAAGGCATGTAAATATTATGTTGGTTAAGTGCAAACAGTGCATGCCCTGACTCTTTATCGAAAGGAAAAAAAAGTTACAACTAGATAGTCAAAATAGTGGCAATTCTCTGTATAATTACTCATAGCCACAGAGTATAATAAAGGTTAGCTATCAGAAGGGCTATAGAAGTGTTTATTTATAAGTGGAATTCTTTTTTTAATTCTTCTGGTTTTGCTCGTGTTTCCCTCCTCTCCCCAAAAACATGCATCTCCTTTGTGCTGAACCACCTTCCCTTTCTGTTGCATTCCCAGCTTTAGCAATTACTAAACAAAGCCTTTATATATTTATCACCACAAAAAGAAAAGCAGATGTAATAGAATTCACATCACCTTGCAATTAGACCATCTGCTGGTAACCTGAGGCATTGCGTCTCTCAGCTGTATTGTTTCATTCTGTAAAGGGATCCATAACCATAAGTCCCTTCCCCTATATAGGTGTGCTAAAGTAAAACACAAGAACATCTGTACATACAGCTCATATAGCAGACTAATCTGCAAGGTAGCATTAGCCCACTCCTTTGTGCTTAAATCCACTCCAGAGAAAGAATATACCTTTTTTACAGAATGCATGAGCACTACAGAAGTTGGGATTGCATCAGATTACCAAAAATAAAAAAAAGGGGGGAAAAATATTTATCAGAACAAGTTTTCCGGAGTAAAAATTTATCAAATCTTGAAATGCAGAATAGCATGAGAGTATCACATCAGTAAGAACTACCTGCTTTAAGGTAACTGTTAAGTACATAAGTAGTGACAGCAGTCACAGTTAAGGGGAAGTTATTAATAATTTGGCCCTATTTGCTATATCAGTCACCAACTGCACCCTGTTCTCTCTTTATAATACTGTTCCTAGAATTCAGTTGAAATGGGCATAGCTGAAACTATAAACATATTTGTTACTATTATCCTTAAAAGCTAAATTGAAACCCCTGTATATTCACAACAATGACTAACAAAATACAGCAATAAAGCAACTCAAGCAATGAATAGATAAAGGTGAAACCCAAGAAGATGGCAAGTATCATTCAGCCATTTCTATTAGAGTATTAAAGCCAACTATGCACGCTGAGACACACACAGATACAACACAAAGAAATTAAAACCAGAATAAACAGAATTTACCATACTCAATTTCAGGATTTTTCAATATGATTTTTTTTAACATGGGAGGGTGGAAGGAGCAATAAGGACCCTCAATAACAATCAAATCAATTTTCCCATTTGAAGTTAATTACCATATTCTTACACTTACTAAAGTATACACTCCAGATCATTTCTGTATTTTTATAGGCTATGCAAAAAGAGAAATACATTGGATCATATCCAGGCTCGATTTGATTTTCAGTGTGTATTCATATTTACTTACACTTCAACATTTTTTGAAAATAAAAATATTTGTTAATTTTTAAAAAGGGATATAATTTATCCAATTGTCTTCCATCATCTGTACTTACTTTCCAGTTGGTAGATTCCCTGTTTGAAACTAAGTTGCCAAGTGGAAACTTAAGAGTCAAAGGTTTGTTGCTAATGCAACCTACACAATCTACAAAAATACATCTACATCAGTAATTCATAAGGAAGCTCTTTTCTGCACATCCACTTTTTCATCTGTTACAAGATTCTTTCAGTTTTCTGTCAACAGCACTCTCAGAACTGATGGCATTGAGAGTATATACTGGAATTTAAATAGCACTTCAAGAATTAAGATTTCACCTACTAGGTAACTAACATATAAGTCTCTAGTAATTCAGACGTGAACTGTGTTATTGGAACAGGGACTTAAGGGTATCATTCTGATTTTTTACTTAGTTTAAGTAATATTCGGATTCATCGTAAGTATTTCTCACTTTTTTCCCCTATAAGGAAAAAATACAAAGTTGTTCATAACTTTAAGCCTCCATGCCACTCCAGCCTCAAAGGAACATTATTGCAATGAACCCGAGCCAAACATCTTATCAAAGGATCAGTCCTGCTCCAGTCTCCCAACTCTTTATGCTGCCTCCTGTACCTACCCCCCACAAGGCAGCTTTGGAATACATCTCACTGCATGACAAGCCAATTCACTAAAATAACAGAAAACTAAACAAGAATGGTTTTTGTCCTGTCAGGTAAGACGTATCTGTTTATCTGGAGATAAACACCAGGACCAGAGTGGGAAAGGAGGGAGAAAAAATAGCCTAGAAACAAGAAAGAATAAATGGGAGAAAAATTGCCTCCCTTTTTGGTGTGCTGAGCTCTCAGTTCAGCATTGTGCTCCTCTCTGTATCCTCTAAATCTTCGCTGACATGATAAATACTTGACACACCCTTTGACCACGACAAGCCTTACGATTTCTGTCAGACCAAACCTCTTCCTTTGGTCCAAACCATTCTGAGGACTTAAGTCTCCTTATTTCTAACTCAGCTGTGAAATCGGGAGAGGAAAGATTAAAAGAGAGGAGGACTGAAGAAGGGGCAAAGAAAACACGTCAGTACAACTTCAGAAAGCACTCAGACACTTTTACAGTTCTCTACTACCAAAGAGCAGCATCTTTCTCCAGCTATAAGATGACCTTTCTCATCAGGTGTTCTTCAGAAAGAGAAGAGCAAAGGGCCTACAAAACAGGTGACCTGGACATCACTGGGAAGTGATAAAAGGATAAAAAGACTGCAACCTTTGTAGATGTGGAGGACATACATGTATTTATTTTACCACATGATTTGGAAACAGGAAGAAAACAACTTTGATGAACTATTACCTCTGCTATGACTTTCAGGATATGGAATTACTGGTTTCCATGGGGAGCGCTGCAAATCAGAATTAATAAATGGTTTGTAATTTGGATATTCTATAAATGAAGTTGCAGAGAGTCCATCTGTGACTGATGTAGAGTTATGAGCTTTGTGCAGATCATCCTGAAAATAAAAAAAAGATGTTATTCACATTTTTCCTTGTCACAATAACAAAAATAAAGAAAAGCAGAATTCTATCAGATGATGTGTGGAAGTACTACTGCAGGAGACTCTTATACCACAAAAGCTGTATTTCCTTTCTTAGGCTGTGTCATTTTTACATCCAACTCCCCCTCAATTAAAAACACTATCTAAAAGAAAAATGTCTCTCGTACGAGTTTCCGATTTCCACTTTTATTTTGCATTTACTGATACTGTCACTTACTGGGAGAAGGCAATACAGTAAGTTGGAAAACAACTGCCTTGTTAATTACTGCTTGTATTCACTGCACATGAGGTACTGCACTAAGGTGGCCAAAGCTGACAAGGCACACCCAGGACCACAGTTATACATCCCCTCATCCAACACAACAGCTCACTGACTGCAGATGGGGCACAGGACACTCTCACCTCACCCTCTCAACTGCAGAGTCCCAACCCCTCTCTTCCACTGGCTTCAATTCATCTTTTCTATCTTTCCATTAATATACTGAACCTCCCAAGACACATTCAGATGACTTTACGCGACACCTGGTTAGTGAAATCAGCTCAGGAAAAGCAGAGCAGATCACGGCCAGGAAGGTACTCCTGCCTCTAAGCAGCAATACGCCCTTTGATCAGCTTGAGACTGCTCTCAAAAACATGACCACAGAGACCACGGTCTTCCAAGCAGTCTACACCAACTCTCCAAACAACTGCTGTGTTTTGGATGTTGCAATGACCAGAGGGGACCCCCTGGATGTGAAGACTCTATGCAGACGGAATACCATTAAGCCATGTGCTTTCTAACGTGATTCTTCTAAGCAAATGGGACACAGCACTTGGATTACCATGTTTATGGGTTTGACTCAAACTGGCTACCTGGCCTAAGCTTTCTGATCTGTGTACATGAATTAAATGGAAGATGAATGCTTGTTTTTAATGTGCAAGAGTAATTCCTCTCCACTGTGCCCAACACTAAACATGTCAGTGGCAGAATCTGAAGGCAGCCTAGAAGAGAAGTGGGATGCAGGCAGATGTGAAGCTCCTACTGCTTTCCCCCTCCACTAGTATGTCAACTGAGGAACTACTGATCTTGGCAGGCTGATTTAAGCTTTTGCAAATACCAATCATTGGGAGCATATCATGACCTAAATTAAAATACAGAAAGTATTAAGTATCTCATAACAAATTAGACAACAGCCCAAAATGCACTATGAGGAGGAAAAATAATACAGGAAAAAAATATAAGAAAATTTGTAAGTTACTTAAAACCCATACACAGCTAATTTCCACTTATAAAGAAAGTGATTTGTCATGGACAAGAAATTAGGATCTTAAGAACTCCGAATGCATCAATTGGTGTTTCTAAGCACAGTTTTATGAATGTTTTGCAGTTTGTGTTTATAATATTTTCCTACGCAACATAATGACTTTTCTCAAAATAACCGCATTTGCACAAGAAGTTTTGCTACCACAGAAAATCAATTAAAACACTAATCCCTAATTAAGAATATCTTATTACAAATATTTTGAAGAAGTGTTGTATGCATGCAAATACACAGTGTTTTATGCTCAGCAGCCTCACTGGTCCAATCAGAACATGTGAATTTAAGACTGAAAGCTTGTTAGGTGCTAACATGAAGACCTAAATCTCACTCCTGCAAAAATACCATCAGTGTTACAGGAAATTGCACTGATGAACACAGAATACTGACCAAATGATGAATTAAAAATGAAAAGCAAAACACAGTACTTGCAGCAGGCAATAAAAGAACAGCAGCGACATAAGCCTCAACAACCCAAACAACAGTCACAATTGATTCAAATATCAATATACTGTCTGCTATGGATTCAAATCAAAGGTATCCCATGAAACAGTCAAAAGAAAAAGGGGAATCTGAAACCAAAGTAGGGCTGACAGCATCACAATCTTCCTAGATGTCTCTACCATCTTTTATGTCTTTATAGGTAAAGTCTTATTAAATACAACTACATAAAACCACCAAACTACATGAGTTCCTTTGTTTGTTTTTAATTGGCACAAGTAACATTTTCCTAGCCAACAGCAGACCAATTTGAAAGAAAAAGCTGGCATACTCAGAACACTTGAACACCAAGTCACACAAAGCAAAGAAAAAAGAGGCTTTTGACTAGTTGTATGTCTTCCAAAATCCACCTGGATGCAGGGAACAGGCACTAATTCGAATAGTGTAATAGTACAGATATCTGCTTGAAATAAATACTGAAAAAATTTTGCTGGAATATGATATATTGTACAGGCAATCATTCTTTACTTCAGTCTAAATAAGCATTTGCTACCAAATATATTTTCCTTATATATTTAAGCAAAAGACTATCTTATATTCAGTTTCACAAAAAGGGACTTTAAATAAGTCGACTGAATACTTTGGGAAAGTTTATGAAACAGCATCAAGGAATTTCCCCATCAGAAAGTTCAAACTCCAACATCACAGCAATTCTCTGCTCTTCTCTCTGGTTTTTCTCAAGTCATTAAAAATCCTCCAAGTCTGTTCCTGCTCTTGGAAAATCTCATGGGGGAGCATCATGCTCCAGTGCTCAGGAAGATCATGAAACATTAAAAAAAAAAACAACACATAATTCAGGAAACTCTATATAATTTGCTCTGAATCTCAGCTAGGCCACATTTGCTCACTACATCTCCTCTCCCTCTTTCAGGGTACTCCCTATAGTCTTTCCTTCCTTATGCCACGCTAAAGCCTCAGAATAGTAAATGAAGAGGCTTAACAGTCCCAGAAGGAGCCAAGTGCACCAGTATTACATAACAGTAGTGAGCTGAGCACATTTAATCTCCACAGGCCTGCAGACATAACCTTCCAAAATTCATTGCTTCTACGACTGCCTATCAACTGCCTACTCAAGCATGCAGAAGGGAACATTAAAAACACAGAGCAGCGATAGCTGAACACACCACCAGCACACAGCAACCTCCTCAAGCTCTCAAAGGTTGAACACAATAGGGAAAAAAAAAAAAGGACACAACCTCATATGGAAAGTTTTCCAAAAAGAATCAGCAATTTGGGACTGGGGGGGACACTTTTCAAAGCAAACAACTTGTATAGATAGTAAAAATGACCCACCATAATGTTGTTACTTTCCTGCCACAATAAAGAGATATAACACACCACAAAAAACTATGCAGAAGGCAGTGGTGTATCAATCTTTTCAGTAAGGAAAAAACCACCTGTTTTTCTTGTTATCTTACACAAATTTACTAGATCCATGGGCAGTAAAAATAACAATGCTTTATAAACAAACTGTAGAACTCAAGAGAGAAGGACACAACATCTTTCAGGCAATAACTGCAGCAAGGAAGCACGAAGGCACAAAGTCAGCACCACTGCCACTGGAAAAAGGGACTAAATTAGAGTGGCAATAGCAAGTTTTTCTGTGGGTGCTCAGAACCCAAAAAAAAAAAAATAAAGAGAAAAAGAGACTGATGCTTGGTAATGCCTTAAATGACACACTTGGCTAAAAAAAAAAAAAAAAAAAAGCAAATCCAGGAAAACTATGTAGGGATTTAGAAAAAAAAAAGAATAACAAGGTACCAAGTTTACTAAGCATAAAATATCTAAGAACCCCGTTATTAGAACTTTCAAAGTAGTCATTTTGGAGAGGCAATTTCAATTAACCGCCTGCCATCTTCCCTTAGTACTACATAACTAGGAAAGTGAAGAAGGAAGGACAGGCCCTATCACCCAGAGGCCAACTTAAGTGCTGTCTGTGCCTCCCTGACACAGACGGAGTCAGGAGCACTCTACATTTTAATAACATCTCTAGTTAAATGCAGACATAAAAAAGTTCACTTGGTTAAGCAATTACATCAAATGGGGGGGAAATGTTGGCACAACACAGCATTTTTTGTAAAGTGTCTGCTGTAGAGTGCCAGATGTATTAAAAGCAACTGTTTTCCAAGTTTGGAAAACATTAAATTTGTTTCTGCTTCTTTTTTTTCAACACATCCAAGAAGTCTGCAGTGGGCAAGTTTTTTTTCCCCAAAAGTTTTGTTTTGCTAACTAAATTAATTAAAAGGCCTACATTTACCTACTGAATACTAAAATTAGTCTTCTGACATCCTCCTCTAGGCATCCTAGAAAAAAATACCAGTCAGGAAGGAACACAGCAGCCCTCAAATTACTCTTGCTGGTACAGGTGTAACTGCAGGCTCCCAGCGCAGGAGAGGAGACACACAACAGAGAAACCCGAGACGGGAGCTCACCACGCAGGCAGTGAGACCCCCAAACTGTGAGTCCTCATAAGACAGCCTCACACGCCATCATGCTGCACCCTTTTCACCATCTCTGCTCCTCCAAAGCACGTATAAAGACACAGCTTCTCACAAATTTTGCCACTGCTCCTCTACACTCCGCATCTTCAGAGGGATACGGACGAAGAAATTCCGGTCCCCTGTGTGCAACCACCTGCACGTCACCTCCCAAGCTGCCAGGTGCTCCCACATGCGCCTGAGGGCACAGAACACACCAAAGCTGAGCCTCGGCTTCAGGTAACGTTTTCGACTTACAAAGAGAAACCACCAGAGGCTCAATCCAGCTCTCCCAGCTTTCTGCTGGGAAACCTGGGCTCGCTGTGCTCACCCGGCTGACCGAGGGCTGCACCACCACGGGTTTAACTGAGCCCCGCCTGGCCTTGGAACAGGAGTTTTCAAAGGCATGATCCCAAGCTATTACTAAGAATAAACCGAATTCAAAATTTTATTCCCATTCACTTACAGACAGCACCTCCAGACACTGGTACGGGGACAGCAAGAAGGCTGGTTTCAATAGCAGAGTATTTGTCTGTTTAGAAAACGTACGCGCATATACCATGCACACACATATACATACACATAGATAAATATACACATATATATACGTAAACATACACATATATACATATACATATATGTATATATACACACATACATATATAGTCTTTAACAGACAAGCCAGCTTCCACCGCCCTTACGGCTCCCGGCACGCCGCGGTTGGGCAAGCCGCCAGTCCCGCACGGCCCGGCTGCTCCCCCCAGAACCCCCAAGCGGCCCGTTCTGCCCCTCCCCGCGGGCCTCCCCCCGATCCAGTGCTCCCCCCGAGCTTCACCGTGCGCTGGTGGCCGTGCGCCGCCGCCGCCATGTCGGCCGTAAGTGAGCCCGCGCTAGCCCATGTCCCTTTAAGGCACGGCACCCGCGCGGCGCCTCGCTTGATTGACATCCCAGTCTGCCAATGAGAACGGAGAAGCAGGGGGTAAGCCCCGCCCCACCATCCGCTCAGAAATGAGTGATGTGTCAGTTGCCCAATAAGAAAAGAGCAAGGGCACTGTTCAGCCAATGGAAGAGTAGAAGCCGATGAGGGCGGTGCTACCCCCGCACTCAGTCTCTGGGGCAGGGGGGCGGCGCGTGGGCCCGCGCGGAGGGGGGCGGGCGGAAGAGGCCGGTCTTTGTCAGGGGAGCCCCCGCGGCCCGACCAATCAGAGCACGGGGCCGCGCCTCCGCCCGGCGCAGTGCGGGGCGCCCGCGGCGCGATTGGCGGCGGCGGGGCCGGCGGGGGCGGTGATTGGGCGGCGGCGTTCGAAGGCAGGTTTGGCGCGGGGCGGCGATTGGCTGCGCGGGCGCAGCGCGAGCCCGGGCCCGGGGCGGGCGGAGGGAGGGAAGGGCGGGGGGCGCGCGCGGGGTGACGCCGCCGCCGACACAAGGGGGACGCGGGCGGCGCGCGGGGCCCAGCGCGGCACCGGCACCGGGAGCGGGGCGGGGGCGGCGGCTCCTCCTCGGCGGCCCCTGCGGCCGCTCCGTCCCTCGCTCCGGCGGCACCTCCCCATTCCCCTCCCTCGGCCCGCCCGTGTCCGCCCCGCCGGATGGCGGCGGCGGGCGCGGCGGCCGCCCCGGCGCTTTATGCGTGCACCAAGTGCAACCAGCGGTACCCGTTCGAGGAGCTCTCGCAGGGCCAGCAGCTGTGCAAGGTTCGGGGTGGAGCGGCCCGGCCGGGGCTGTTCGGGGCGGCGGGCGGGGGCGGTGCGGGGCCGGCCCGGCCGGGCAGTAACGCGGCTCTTTCCTCCGCAGGAGTGTCGCATCGCCCACCCCATCGTGAAGTGCACCTACTGCCGCTCCGAGTTCCAGCAGGAGAGGTACGGCGGGGTCAGGCGGTGTGCGAGCGAGTTTGCGGGAGCTGGGCCTGTTGGGAGCAGAGAAGACCGAGAGGGGATCTCGTCAATGCACACCGATATCTGAGAGGCGGGTGTCAGGAGGGTGGTGCCAGACACTTTTCAGTGCTGTCCGGCGACAGGACAGGGAGCAACGGCCGTAAACTAAACCACAAGAAGTTTCATCTCAACACGACGTAGAACTTCTTTACACTAAGGGTGGCACAGCACTGGAACAGGCTGCCCGGGGAGGTCATGGAGTATCCCTCTCTGGAGACATTCAAAACCCGCGAGGACACGTTCCTGTGTCACCTGCTCCAGGTGACCCCGCCTTGGCTGGGGGGGTTGGACTGGATGATCTCCAGAGGTCCCTTCCAACCCGAACTATTCTATGATTCTGTCCCTTCCAACCCAAACCGTTACGTGGTTCTGTTTGCTGGTAATTGCGTGGAAAAGAATGTTAAGGTTTGTGTGTTTGTTGCCACATTCACCTTTGTACCGTTTCATCTTTTTAGCAAAACCAACACAATATGCAAGAAATGTGCCCAAAATGTGAAGCAGTTTGGAACGGTAAGTAGGTTCTCGGTTCTAAGTACTGAAGTTAATTCATTTGTGCTTTAAACTGAAAAAAAAAAAAAGTTCTCATGCAACTAATCTTCTTATTTTCTTCTGGGAAAAAAAAATAAACCCAGAGATTGCCATTCAGAAAGGTGATGGAAATGTCATTTCTGTCTCTTGATTTCCTCTGTGGGTTACAGTTCCTTTTTTCAACTTGAAATCCATTGGGGTTATATGTAGCTTAAAGATTAGGAATAATTTCAATGTAGCGACTTGTAACAAAGCAAAGTTATTTCACCTCACACATGTGAAGTTATTCCCTGTGTATTCTCATAAGCACATGCTTGATGACAGGGAGACCGTTAGCCCTCTCTGTCCTTAAGGGGATGTAAATGTGAAAATCGAGTAATGCTGCATACTTTATATTGTGTAAGTCTTGAAAAAAGGCATGTTAATCGTGTTAAGCTATTAAGTAGAAAAGATTTTGAGTATTATCTGCATTCATGTTACTTTGTGGTTTCTCATGTTGAATTTCAACTTCAGTTCTGCTGGAAAAATGAATTTTTCTGTTATGTGAATACCCACATTGTATCTGAGCCACCCTGCAGATACGAGTTTGTAGGAGGTATCAAGATAATCTTGTTGTGGAACAAAAGGGCGTAATTTCTCCAGGCTTGACATAAACCATAATAGATGAAATTCAACTTATTTGAGAAATGTAACAGCTGTTGTTATGTAGTCAGGCACTTTGTGAATATATATGTAAACTGAACAAAGAAATACTTTGGAAAAGCTTAAAGTGTAGCAAAATGAATTGCAGGACAGATCCAACAATGATTTTTTCAGTAGTTCGTCAAAAAAACAGAACTGCATTGAGGATAATCAGCCATTTCTAACCTATGAAAACTGACAGCAATTTCATTTTCCAGCAGCATATTAGTCTAGTTGAACATATGATATAAAAGTTGATAACCTGACCTGGTGGTATCTGAAGTTGGTTTTTGATTGTTGTTGGTGGTTTTTTGTTTGTTTTGTTTTTTTAAGTTTCCTGCAGAATTGCAGGGATCAGGATACTAATCTTGGAACTGTAGTGTTATTGAATCCCTGAGTGTGAAAGGGAGAGGGATGCCTTCAGAAACTTCCAGTCTAAAAAAATGACTTGATTACTCTTCTTTTAAAGTTTCTGTAAGTAATTTCTCTAGGAATGTAGTAAAGCTGAGAGGAAATGTCATCGTATTTAAAAAAATAAAACATCAGGTGTAGAGGTGAGTAATCAGATAGTTGTGTGTGTTTCTTTTATTTAGTATGCATCTGGATTTTCATGAAAAGTCCAGACTGGTTTTAACCACTGAAGAAGCATCATTTTAGGGGAAAGGTTTAGTACTGAAGATAGAAATGGTAGGAAAAAAGTTCTTTAAGATAGGTTATATGAAGCCTTAGTAGTTTCAAAGCATCATTTTGTGGTTTGAAATACCTGTCTTCATTACAGAAAATGCAAATGTATTGATTTCAGTTCAACTTATCTTTTTTTCAGCCCAAGCCTTGTCAGTATTGTAACATTATTGCAGCATTTATTGGCACAAAATGTCAGCGTTGCACCAACTCGGAGAAGAAGTATGGCCCACCTCAGACATGTGAGCAGTGCAAACAGCAGTGTGCTTTTGATCGAAAAGAGGAGGGAAGAAGGAAGGTAGGCTTTGTTCCACATTTGTAGTGGCTTAGGCTGACAATAGACAGTATTTCTGGTTCGTAAGGGAAAGACTAACAGGAATGTATTTAAGTTCTCTAATATTAGATTTAAATTTCATATCTTGGCAATTGTTATGTGAGGTACTGAGCTAACTTACTTTAAATTAAATCACTTTCTAAAAATAGGCTTAAGTGTAAGCAGACAGTTGTAGCTGGGGAACAGAAATTAAGTGGCTGAACAGTTCCTGATGCTTTGATATTTATTTTATTTTTATTTTCTCAGCCATTGGATCTTATCTATGTCCATAACTTGAATCTGTCTCTTTACCTCTTCTGATTTGCTTGCCTTGCCTTAAAGTACAGCACCAGAGGCGTAGACTGCTCTGAGTAGCCCTTTGTGTTCTGTTTTGTTAAATAGCTTTGGTGAGTGCCACTTTCTCATTCCAGAAGGTGCTGAGGAAATGACCTCAAAAGCCTCTTGACTGAACTCAAGGATAATACTGCTTTTACAGAAGAGTTTACTTGGTACCTGTCAAACGTTGGCTGGACATCTTGTTTCTGCCTACAGTACGATGGGTTGAGAGAAGGTGCATGGTGTCTAAAAAAGATTTGTCCTTTTAAAAAGTTACTGTCATTTATGCGACATAGAGCAAGTCCAATATTTGCTAGGACTCTTTGTAGCATAACTTTAAATGACAAACAGAAATGGGGTAAGATTCAGTAGAATCTTTACTAAAAGATAACTTGCAGACATTGGAGGTATAGTAGTGATGTTTCATACCAAAAAGATGTCTGTGTTTTTCCCAAAGATAACAGATGAAACAATTTTTTCTTGCAAATATTGAGCACATGTCTAGTGCAAGTGTACTTGGAAATAAACCCCTCTATGAATTATTTCCCAAAAGGTTGATGGAAAGTTGTTGTGCTGGCTCTGCACGCTGTCCTACAAGAGAGTGCTGCAGAAGACGAAAGAACAGAGGAAGAGCCTAGGATCTTCACATTCTAACTCCTCATCCTCATCTCTTACTGAGAAAGACCAGCATCATTCAAAACACCACCACCATCACCACCATCATCATCGCCACAGCAGCAGTCATCATAAGTAAGTATTTCAAAAGTTAAAGTAGCTGTTGGTAGCTCTTCATCTGTGTTCTGTTTGTACTGAGATAAAATCAAAGTTAGTATAAAAAGCTGTTTGAAACATGGTGTCAAAAGCAGTAGCGGAATGTTGCTCTTCCGTGGCCTGTCAAAATCCTTGTATTCTTACCGTTTGAGTGAAGGGAGTTTAGCAAAAAGCAGTTGAAAATTGGTTAAAATTGGTAGCAAGTCTAGAAAAAAGCTCACGGAATGGCTACAGAAACAAGTTACTTAGTGGTAGACTGGATTTAGTTTTCTAAGCAGTAACTGCTGTGTGATAACTGCTATTTTGCACGCATTTACCATGGGATAAAAGGTGTGTATTTGCAGTAAGTACAGTACAGCTGCTTCATTCAGAATGCCCACCCTGACTTACTTCACCCTGACTGATTTGTGCACAAATACTCGCAGGTAAATGGAGAAGCAGAAGCAGTACTGTGGGATTATCTTCAGTCTGGGACCAGTTTGTATCTCTTTGCTAGTTTTTATAATCAAATCTTGCTGGAATAGGCAGTTTGTGGGTGGCTGTGATAATGACATAGGGTCATAAGACTGTTAGTTCAGTTAGTGTCACTCTGATAACCTTTGATGTAGTATTGTCCCATCTTCTGCATCTTTTCTCAATATGTCATCTGTGGCCATGGCATCAACAGCATACCAACCTTAACCTACATAACCAATTTATTTAGCTGTAAACCCTAGAATTCATTTTTGGTTTTATACTGCCATAGTAGTAGTCACAATTCTTATTTTCATTGGTAGGCTTATGACAGCATAACTTTAGAACTACTTATTTTTTGTGCTGGACAGTAAATGCAGTGGCTGCAATGGTAATGACCCTAACCTCAGACACACAGACTTTGCTTCTAAACTCCATGTTTCCAGTGCTTATAGTTTTTCATCTTGACTGAAACTTGCCTAAGTGTGACTTAAAGATAGAAGCAAAATAAACTGGAATCATATTTGGAATGAGGAAAAGGGAAATGCATATACTTTCACTTTAAAAAAGAGAAAAATGTGATTTGGGTTTTTAGGAATTTGAAGATGAAAATTATTCTTGTCATGCAGAGAGTTATTGTACTGTTCCTGTTCTTTCAAATCTGCTGAAAATTAAGTTATAGCAAGTTAAATCTAGTTTAATGCATGTGGCAGAGGTATAGTAAGGATTAAATAAAAAAATAGTTAGCTCTTTACTACAGAATAGAGCTTCTGATATACTCAAGAGTTGTAACAGTAAGCATATCTCTATACAGATCATAATGTTCCTGGCTTCCCACCTTTTTTTTTTCTGTAGGCTGCCATGGGTCTATTGCTTCTGGTCCAGTCAATATGACTCTTTTTCCCTGTCCGTTTCAGTTATTGCTAATTTCAGGCAATAGAGACAGTGAGGTAGAAATACAGATTCTTTGAACTGTTTCACTCAGTGCAATCTTCTACATTCCTATATCAATGCTCTTCATTAGTTGCTTTTGAGATGATTGAAAGCAAATTGTTACACATGAGAAGTAGTTATTTTCAGGGATCCAAAACTTAATTTTGCTCTTACGCCACCACACGAGCGCTGCTTCGTGCAGTGTTCATATGGCAGTATGGAAATCCCAGGAGTGCTGCTTTAGACTGGCTTGCCGAGTATGACATTAGCAATACAGAGTTCACAAGAATCAGGAGGTATCAGCAAAAAAGTTTAGCCATCAGTGTTGAAGTGTACCCCTTGTGACTTACAATAGTATAGATATTTAGCCAAGAAATACCTTCATAACATCCTGACGTAGTAAAGCGTGATCAGGAATACGACAGATAGTATCAATGTCTAGCTGAAAATTCATAAATGTTCACTTCTTTATTAGGAAAAAAAAGGTGGGAGGTTTTTTCTCAAGTACAGATACCATTCACATAAACGTAGAAATAATGGCATGTTTGGTCAGTTACCAAGTACATTTCACATATTTCAGAATCAGCAATCTGAGTCCAGAACAAGATCAGGGACTATGGAAACAGAGGTAAATATGATATTATTTATTAATTTTCTTTTCATTTATCTTGCAGTTTTCATTTAAAGAATTTCTTTTTTCTTGCATTTCTGGCTAGTCTCTAGCATTCCAGCTAGGAGCATGAGTTAGTTATTTTATATGTACCAAATGGTGATATTAGAGAGTTACATAGTATGAGGCTTTAGGTTTACATTTTGTTTGATTTCAGCCATAAATCCTCTGCAGCTATTCAGAATGAAACTCCAAAGAAAAAACCCAAACTGGAATCCAAGCCATCAAATGGAGATAGGTAAAGTTATATTTTTGTAAAGCTGAGCCATTTCTACCAAATAAAGCACTGATTTGTGGCCAGTTGCCTTTTTTTTTTTTTTTGTCTGAAGAATGAGGGAGGTGAAACTATTGTCTAGCCAGATGGATTATTGGGTGGCATCTGAGTGCTGTCAGTCAATTAAATTACTTTATTAGCAGAAAACTAGCACTGTTTTCCTGCTTTTAAGCTGTTTGGAGCAAAATTAAACAAAGTTTGTATACAAGGCAACAGTTATCAACCAAATGGTATTCCTTGACATCAGTGTTTTGTCAATTAGATGGCAGGGTTGAACCTGCTGCTTTAAGCTGACCCAGTATCTAGGGAATTCTTTTGGACCTTAATGTGGGAGACTGAATCTTCATTCTGTCTCTGACCAAATAGTTGGAATAAAAGTGGCTGCTTCAGTCAAAAAGTGTTTGTCCCCCTCAAAGCTAATACTGAATTATATTTCTGCAGGTGTATGTAATGTGTGCCATTAGTAAGGTAATTTGCCAGTTGCATCCATTTCTGTCAGGTACATACTTTTTTTGCATTAGTCCTTAAGGATGTTTGTGGAATTATTAATTATCCAATTTGAAATAAAAAAAAATAAACTGGGTTCTTTTGCTATTGATGTTGTAAGTAACTATTGTCTTTTACTTTTGATAGCTCTATAAATCAGTCTGCAGACAGTGGAGGGACTGACAACTTTGTCCTCATAAGTCAGCTGAAAGAAGAAGTAATGTCACTTAAACGTCTTCTGCAGCAAAGAGATCAGACTATTTTAGAGAAAGATAAAAAGGTAAAAGTTGCACCTGCTTAATAAGAACTTCATAATTTTGTTTTCTATTTTGTAGACTCCTAACAATGTCAAAACAGTGACATAAACCAAAAATCAGATGCAGTTGTTCTGTATAGCAGCTAATCAGATCTTACCATTTAAAGAACAAGTTTGAGACTTCTGTGTCATGAATATATTTTAGCTCTAAGTCAAAGAGGAATTCATCTTGCCTCACTTCAGCCACCCAGAAGTTTGCCTGTTTCTCAAGCTGCATGCCATAGGCGATGGATAAAATGCCAGACAGTGGTTTGCCTGCTTTACATGTTCTAAACTGAGTCATGACAAAAAGCAGTGACCATTCTGAGTTTAGCATAGTTTTTATTTAGTTTTAAACTAAAGCAACTATAGCCACAGCAAGTCAATGTCCAAATTTACATTGTATTGTATTAATATTAAATGTTTTGTTTTTATAACAGTGATAGCATATGTAGTGTAGGATGTCCAGTCTTTGTGGTGGTCGGAGACTAAAAGAAAAGCTTGGATTAAATAGATGTCAGTCAACAAAAGTTAAGTGAAATAGTCAGGCCCAAATGGCTGCAGTGAAACTCTTAGAAAAGATTCACCCTTCAAACAAACTAATGACTAACAAGAAAAGAGAAATAACTACAAATGTGCACTTTGCTTTGCGCTTCTTAGTGCTTATTTCTCTGCCATCTGAATAACTAGATGCTTTTAAGACGCTGTAACAGTGGCTCTAGAATATCTGTTCAGGATTGAGTAGGTTATGGAATTGTATTAAAAATAAATTTACTATATTTTCAGATAAAATTTTGATTTTCAGGGCGTGGTGGCCTGTCAAGACATTGATGGTTAGGAAAGCCTCCTGAAAGGAAAAGTGCTTCCACTTTTAAACCATAGTTCAGTATCTTCATTTCTACGCTTAGATGTGTTTTGTAAAGGATATTGAACCTATTTTCGTTTATATCACTTGCAGTATACCTAGGGTTGGAAGTACTTGCTATTTCAAGTCTTTAACTGTTTAACGTGAAAGAGCTGAGCAGTCTGTCATGGGTTCTCTTTACATATTTTCTTCAAAGGACAGACGTTAGGCCCTGATCTGTTTCTTATAAAGCCAGGAGAAGATCATGAGTCAGTAGGAAATTCAGTTGTCTCTTTTTAGTTTTAATCTATGGGGCAAAGCTAACAAAAAGGATAGGTAAGAAAATGTAACCAGCTTCTGCATAACCACTGCAGTGACTTGTTTTGTGCTGTTCCCATAGGGAGAGCATCTAATAATTTTAATATCCCCACTGCTAAAACTGTTTATTTCACCTCGGAGTTCTTTGAACTTAAAGACTCCTTCAGGCATGAGTTCCTCACTTTTAAAATGTCACTTTCTGCAGCTGCTACGAGGAGGAGAAAAGCTGAACATATTGTACAATGTTTGCGTAGCTGAAAAATTTACAACAAATGAATGCAGTGCAGGTTCAGTTTGGAGACATGTACTGTGTAAAAGCCTGAGCCAGACCTGTGGGAGATTCCTGTTAAGGTTGTGTTTCAAGATTTGTTTAGGGACAGCATTTGAACGGTTTGGAATGCTCCAAAAGGAAAACTTCTGAAATGTATAACGTAGCAACAAAAACAACTCCGTACACCAGCTTTGCAGACAATCCTCATTCATCATTTTTTGTTATGAGTCAGGATGTCAGCCATGTCATTATCGGTGCTTATTGTTTGCAGTACTAGCCTTGTTTGTCTTTCTGCACAAAATGTTAGTGAGACAACAAAGCATTACCATGGAGCCCTGAGACTTGATTATTAGGAAAAGATTACAGTTTGCTGAATGTTCACAGGTAGTGTGCTTACTCATCTGGTTGCATACTTTGCTGTGGTGCAACACTACCACTAGGTTTTTTTGATATGTAGTGTGTGGTGTGTGGCTTTGCATTGGATCCCCTGCAATTTACAACAGCCATAAAGTGCATACCTAGAGCAGCAGTCTGGGTACAGGGAGCTATAATATACCATTCTATCAACATACCTGCACTTGACCATTTGATTGACAGTTCTTTTGAATACCTTGTTTCACTATATGTGGTTTGACAGGTACTGAGGTTGGTAATAGCAGTCTCAGTGCATTAGTTCAGGAGTGCATACTCTGGTTTGTTATGGCATGCATCTTTGCTAGCAAAGAGGCTTCATTTCCTGATAAATCCAAATTGACCAGAGAGGTTCAGAAGAGCCCCGTGAGTTGGGATGCTTTGAAGAACTAAACTTTTTAAAGAAGTGATTCCTAAAACTTCTAAGTCCATATACAGCAAACTGTTAGTAGTTCACCCAGCTGCACGTGCTTCTAGAAGAAGCATTCAGCACTTGGATAGAAGCATATATCACACTTTAGAAACACATGCCTCAGTGTATGTCACCTGAATCTCTGTCTCTCTCAGCAGAGACCCAGTGGCAGCCATACTACATCGTACACAAAAGTTAAGTTGAAATTACATGTTACCAATAATGCAGTTTAATTCATTGTTATGGATCGAGAAGCAGTGAAACTTGGGAATGTAAACTTCTGTCTAGGACACATTGTAGCATAAAATGACACAAAAGAATCCTTTATACTGTCTTTGTATGGAAGATTTTTCCTATGTTACCATACCATATAAATGAGACACGTAACTGAAGATTTTGCTGAGGTTTAGCCTTCTGTATACAAAATCTTGAGCAAATAGCATGGTTACATAAGTACAGTTGTTTTCTTCATTTAAAATATATATAGATACTTTTCAAAGTGCTTCTGAAGTGTTGAGCTGTTAATACTGCAATAGTAAATAAATACAGTGTTTCCTGAGATTCCTGAGGCTTCCATAAATATTTCACAGACTGATCAGAAGCCATGTACTGTAGCAGTTCAAGGAATCTTCATAGCATTTGTGTTTTCAGTTGACAGAACTGAAGGCAGACTTCCAGTACCAAGAGTCTAACTTGAGGACAAAGATGAACAGTATGGAGAAAGCTCACAAGGAAACTGTGGAACAGTTGCAGGTGAGTAATTGCTTATCAATACTTGAGAAATACTTCATGTGGAGTTATATATTCAAGCTGTTCAGTCAGCTTGTTCACTCGGCATTTTTCACTACAATACAGTAGTTCCAAGTACTTGAGTGGTCGTTGCCATGTTTAACTTTGGATGCATTGTACAGCAGTTCTGCAGTCAAAAGACAATGTCCATATGAATTAAACTCATTCTAGGAATCTCTTTTTCACTTCAAGAGGTAAAGGCTTTCTCAAAGGTTATGTTATTTTTTTCTCTGACAATTTATCAGTTGTCGTTGGGCTATGGATCCAAATTAAGGGCTCAGCATTAACACATTGACAGTTAGATGTCTGTTGGTAGAGCATACCTTACCAAGAAGAAAGTCTGAATTAGTTGCCTGATAAATCACTGACTTGATGCAATACTGGATATACTAAATTTTGCAGTACAGAAAATGTAGTTACTTTTTCTGTTAAAGATGGAATATGCATATCAAAAAACATATACAGATCTTTGGAGAGTGATCATTACCTTTTTTGAATATTCTCAGCATGTACATTTTGAGAATTTGTTCATAAATGCAATAGAAAATCGGTACATGACACTACTATAGGAAATGTTTCAGTAATTCATACTTTTTTTTGTCTGTATTGCAGGCCAAAAACAGAGAACTGCTCAAACAGGTTGCAGCATTGTCAAAGGGTAAAAAGTTTGATAAAAGTGGAAGTATCCTTACATCTCCTTGAGGAACTGGTTATTCGTGGGGTTTGCTGCTCAATGTACATTTGAGTAATTCTGTGAAGCCCTTAAAATCCTGTGTAGTGGAAAAAATATTTTTGCACACCAGATTAGTTGGCATGTTTCCTACATGTTTTTATAATTAATATGCAGCTTTTTTTAGTTCCTGTTCAGATGAAATACTTCAACTGGATTGAAGAATGTTTTTATTTTTTTGATATTGGAAACTTTCTGCCAGCAATAGTATTAAACAATTGCATAGAGAACATTGCAGTGCTTTCTCTAAAAGGACAACATGCAATAACAAACTAGGTGTACTTTTTACAAAGTAGCAACTGAGTCTTTTAAACTACACTGATGTCAGCCAAACGTTTATGAATCTGCAGTGACACTGAACACTGGTTTCTGGCAACTGTTCTTTTACTTTGTATCAAAATATAAATTTAGAATGGAAATCATGGTGCTCTCAAACTCAAAAGAGGCATTTATGTATGTGTAAATACGACTGTAATGGTTATATTCTTAGTTATAACAAGTAATTAGTGTTTTACATTCTTGTGATAGGGATTGACAGAAAGATTATCTATTGTACAGTAACAGAGGCAGTGTGGTTTTTGTAAGATTTACTGTAGATTTTTCTTGCAAGTGCCTTTCTCCAACTGTTTATTTATAGGAATGTTGGTATTTTGTACATAAGGTTTTTATGTTTTAAAATCATGTTTAATAAATGTTTTATGTAAATATAAATGTGTGTACAGAGGAATCTGAAACAAAGATCAAAGTGGCTAGTGCAGTGCTCAAAGCAGCATTAAGAGCTAGCTAGCTAATTGATGGACAGTGAATTTGGCTTTAGATAACTGTCGTAGCTTGTGTCTGTGAGGTGTAGAATTTTGTTAGTGCTGCTCATGCCGAACATTTCCTGAACAAAAAAACCAAATTATTTTTTTTTCCACGCTGGAATTTTGTGTTTTGTTTATAAATTTTCCCCATTTGGCACAGCACCAATTTTAATTCCACAGCAGGCATTGTACTCCCAATGTTACATCCTTAACTAGGGATATACACTCAAAGTTTTAAAAACGTTTATTTCCCATTGTTGTCTGAGTTAATGTACTTAGTTGTAACTTATGGTGATTCTCCTTAATAAATTGCAAGGTTCACATCTGCCAGTAAAGATACACAATGAGAAAAGAGTAGCCAAAACCAGTGGCCTTTAAATTAATTGAGTGGACGTAGCGTCAAAGGGTGGGTTGTTCTAATGTTTTGGGTGGATTTTGATTCTAAATTATATCAATTTAAATTTAGCTCTGCTCCCAACGGACATTAGTCATATTCAGAAATTTCTATTAAACAATAATTTAGTATACCCCAAGGTCTCTGTTCAGGAAGGTAAGTTATGAATCAGCATAAAGGGAAGTAGACTTAGGTGGGTGAAGGTTTAGGTCAGCTCTGGGTACTGGCTGGTAACAGGGTAGCTGTTGATATTTCAGTAAGCTTAATTGTGTAAAAGCAGCTACACATTTTTAATTAAAGAACTAAAATCTATAGTCCTTTGGCTTTTCACCCAGGTACTGAACTATGAACACCTTTTCAATAGCTTAAATGAGTTCCAGCAGTGACAGACTACTGAAAAATATGAAAAACTCAAGCTACCTTGTTTCATATGGTATATGTGTATTTTTATACCCTAAAATCAACTTTGTATGTTTATAAATGCTCTTCTTTAAACTTACTGAACTAGGGTAGAGAATGCTACTATTCTTTGGGGTTGTTATTAATTTTTTAAATATACAAATTTATGACTTTTATTAATTCAGAATTAGTATTTGGGTCATTTTTTTCCAGTTGAGTGGTGACCCAGGTTTGATGAAATTGGTTTTAAAATACAAAAATGCATAGCAAAATGAAATGTTCGAATTAAGGTTACTTAATGATATCAGTTCAAGCCGCAGTCAGGACATTTTAAATAAACAAACTGAAGTTCTGTATTAGAAGTAATCGACTTCATAAATCTCAGAAAAATTTTTAGGAGCTTCACAGTGTTTAGTTCTTATTAAATACCTGTGGGTATTCTTCCATAATCTAATTTTTAACATTAATTTTTTAAAGTTGTTAACTAGCCAAGTGAATCCTGGTCCTGAGAATCATGTCCTGGAGCTGTAGATTACTGACATAATAAACAGATGTTCTTGAAACGTGGATCTGCAAGGAGATTGTTGTACTGTATTGTGCTTTTTAGCCTGTTTCCAGATGTTGATTAGCATTGACCAGTAATGGCCATTTTGGGTCAGGTTATTTATGTATTTTAAGCCTGTGAATATTGCGACCCCCTTTTAGATAGTATGTCTAAATACTTGTTCTGCAGTGAAGCTATTCAGCTGTCCACATGTATAGACTATTGAAATACTGTACTGGCACACATCTGACCGTTGACATTTTGTACCTTTTCTAAATCCAATGTTTCACAATAAAATCTTGTCAAAACATTGATCTCTCCCTTTAAAATTATTCATAAATCCATATTTTGTGTTAATCTTTCATGCTATGTCACTCACTAAAAATCTGTGGCCAAAAAAGGGGCAGAATTTAATATTTAGGTTTCTGTGAAGATTAGACATCTTGGATTGTCTACAACTTGTAACAAATTAGGCTTCGGATTACTTTGTCTCATGAAAATATTTTTGTTTTCTACAACAGAATTATATATAATACATAGAAATATTTTCTTGTAGAGAAGAAGAAAAAAACGTGAAGGTTTGACTGAAATGCCTTCAACAAGCTTTTTGCATACTGATTAGCATCAGCATTTGTGTTTAAAAGTACCTGAATTTCAGTCTTATTCTGTTAACTATAAAGTTGTTCTTCCTTTACATTCGCTGTACGAGTTGGATGATTCTGAGATTTGAAACGACATTTGTAATTTCTTTGTGTGTTCCCTTTCTTGTGTCAGGAGGAGTTAGGTGCCCAAAGCAACACCCTGCTGGCTGTCAGTCACAGTGGCTTCTAGTGCAGCACAAATTGTGCTGCAATTTGTAGGTCTCATTTTAAATTTTCCTCAACGATCAATCTTCATCTTTCCACAAGCCAGAAGAATACTTCTCATTCAGGAATTAAAGTTGAAAGTAAAAAATAATTAAAAAAAAAATCCCCATACCAATAAGAGAGTAAGATTCTGTATCTATTTGGTCTAGAAAGGGGGAATCTTTGTTTCAAAGCGTCTTGAAACAGTTATTATTTTATAGTAGTTATAGTAATGAACAATATGCTAGTCTAATATTGGATTGTTCTTAGCCTCGTTTTAATGCAAACTTGAAACAGCAACTTTGAAGCCACTTATTTCTAAAGCTGAGTGCAAGTCAAAACCATGTGTGGTACCTAGTTTAGGCATGGCTTTCATGTGACACATGCAAATGTGTGTAACTGGCCATGCAACTGACTGAATCCTGAAAAGAGGTTTGCATCATTTGAAGCAAATTTCTTTAAAGAAAATTTAAATTTACATAACTTTTGTGTGGGCATTCAGGCAGTTCTTAATGGTCTTCAGTAGCTTCAAAAGCTTTGAATCCAACACTGATTTTTTTGAAAACAGTGATGTTTATGATGAGAAACTATAATCTTTAACTTTTTGAAATGGAGTAAAACCTGTTCATTTGTTTTTATTCCTTCAAATGAGTTACTAAACATTGATACTGCAATAGAAGATACATTTTCTCATATATTATGTGCAATTGCTCTAGCTGTCCTCATGGAAGAGGTACAGATATATGGAATTACTTCTGTTGAATCCCACAGAAGAAGTCAGGGCTATCAGACAAGGGGATTTTAGAGGTGGAAGGAGGAAATGTTTGTGGTGCTCCTTGGGAAAGAAGGAGGGTAATGGAGATGAGAGGGCTAATGGGGAACAGAGACCTCTGAGATACCATGTTACTTGTGTGATGTACTGAATCACACGGTTGGGGTTTTTTTAAAGTTACATATTTTTCATGTGTGTGAAATGCAGCATTGCTTAAGGGAGTCTTTTGTTTTGCCTGTTCCAATGCTTGTCAAGACTCTCCATGAAGAAATGTTTCCTAACATCCAACATAAACCTCCCCTGGTGCAATTTGAGGCCGTTTCCTCTCATCCTATTGCTTGTTATTTGGCAGAAGAGGCTGACCTCCACCTGGCTACAACCTTCTTTCAGGTAGTTGTAGAAAGTAATATTGCTTCCCCGATCCTCCTTTTCTCCAAGCTAAATATCTCCAGCTCCCTCAGCCGCTCCTCATAATGTTCCAAACCCTCCAACAGCTCCATTGGGTTACAGTGTTACAGTGTCTCAATGCCTTTCCTGAAGTGAGGGATCCAAAACTGGATACAGGATTTGAGACAGGGCCTTGCCAGTGCCAAGTACAGAAGGACAATCACAGCCCTGGTCCTGCTGGCCACACTATTGCTGATACAGACCAGAATGCCATTGGCCTTCTTAGCTACCTGGGCACACTGCTGGCTCATGTTCAGCTGCTGTTGACCAGCACCCCCAGGTCCTTTTCTGCTGTGACACAAGTGCAGGATCTGGTACTTGACCTTGTTGCACCTCATACAATTGGCCTCAGCCCATCAATCCAGCCTTCCTGCTCTCCAACAGATAAACACTCCCACCCAACTTAGTGTCATCTGCAAATTGACTGAAGGTGCACTCGATCCCCTCTCTTAGGTCATGAATAAAGATATTAAACAGAACTGGCCCCAGTACTGAGCCCTGGGGAACAGCCCTCGTGAACAGCTACCAACTGGATGTGACTCCGTTCACCACCACTCTCTGGACTTGACCCAGCAAAGAGGGCACCTGTCCACACCATGAACAGCTAGTTTTACCAGGTGAATGCTGTGGAAAACAGTGTCAAAGACTTTACTAAAGTCCAGGTAGACAACATCCACAGCTTTTCCCTCATCTACTAAGTGGGTCATGTTGTCATAGAAGGAGATCAGGTTGGTCAAGTAGAACCTGCCTTTCATAAACCCATGCTGGCTGGGCCTGGTCCCCTGGTCGTCCAGCATGTGCCATCTGATAGGACACAGAATGATCTGCTCTATGACCTTCTCCATCACTGAGGTAAATTTCATGATCACCGTGCTCAAGACAGCCTCCAACTGTCTTATAACATCTGCAAGAGTGGAGTGAGCACTCAGTACCTCCTATTACTTGAATGGCATGTTGCTATTTTGCATAAAAAACAAATTACTGTGCAAGGTGAATTTGAAACTTAATTTCTGCATTCTTTGGTTGAAGATAGTTCAGTCTTTCTCCAATGATAAATATGGTCCAGTTTTTAGGGTGTGATTAGTAGTCTACAGTGCTTTTTTTCCTCTTATTTTGCCTTAAAGGTAGTGACATGTAAAGATTCTTTGGACCATGTTTACCGAAACGGATGGAATGCACCTTTTCCCTTCCTGAATGCTAAATACAGTAAGAGAAAATAGAGCTAAATAGGATGGCTGCCTACATAAGGCTAGCCACTAGATGCTGCTTAAACCCCACTGTATGTGGTTGTGTGTGCTTTCTGTGCACCAGCCAGCACCCACAGTGGATAGCTGTTCCTGTTCAAATGCAACACTGATGCTAAAATGACAATGTCCTAAATACTGAAATATAGTACTTTGTAATATATTTTTAAAAATTGGAAATTTATTTTGGAAAATTTGACATAGGATCATAGAATCATAGGATGGTCTGGGTTGGAAGGGAACTTAAAGCTCATCTACTTCCAACCCCCCCAGTGGTATTAAGCATATTTAATATAGTTAAATATAGAAAAAAAAATGGAACTGTATTGTGTTTTCTCTGATTGTTTTAGCTTAAGAAAGAAAAATCTCCATTTTACAAGTCAGGAGGCTGATCCATGAAACAATGCAGCTTAAATGCTGCCACACAAAACACAATGGTAGAATTCAAAGCAGAATCCGGGACTCCCCAGACAGTGTGGAAACTGACTATCTTTTCCCTTTGAAGAGAGTTGCTATGAATAAGTTAAAGTTTTATTCGGTTACCATAGATGTGTAGTGAATCTGTAGCATTAGTTGGCTGACTTTTCACCTATACCTTAGAAACAATTATTAAATGTAACTGATTTCTTCATAGTATAGAAAAGAATACAAAGGTGAGATTATACTTTGACTTGGAACAATAAGGCTTAAGACTTAGTGTTCTGCTTTCTTTGAGTCTGATATACTTCTAATTCAGATTTTTCCCTGTCTGATTCTGTTAGTAGATGTATTTGAAATCTTGTGACTTTATAGTGAAAGAGAGAGTTCTCATCAACATTTAAAAAGTCCAGGCTGTTTTTAACAAGTCTTGGATTCAAAAAGATGTAATTGTAGTAGAAGGGGAAAGTGTTTTCATTTGTATACTCTATAGTCGTGTTGTGTATTGTATTTATATATTCTATAAGCAATCTTAAAGAGAAAGACACGGGGAACTATAGGCCAGTCAGCTCCTTAGTACAAGAGAGTCGTGGACATACTGGATGGAGTCCAATGGAGTGGCGCAAGGATCATGAAGGGACTAGAACATCTCTCCTGTGTGGGAAGTCTGAGAGAGCTGGTACTGTTTAGCTGGGAGAAGAGAACACTTGGAGGGATCTCACCAATACAAATACGTGAAAGGAGGTGCATAGAGGACAGATCCAGGCTCTTTTCAGTGGTGTTCACTGCCAGAACCAGGGGCAATAGGCACAAACCGAAACACAGGGGGTTTCCTCTGATCACCAGGAAATACTTTTTCTACTCTAAGGATGACTGTGCACTGGCACAGGTTGCTTAGGTTGGTAGTAGAGACTCCATCCTTGGAGGAAGTCAAAAGCTCAAAGGACATAGTTCTGGGCAACTGGCTCCAGGTGGCCATGCATGAGCAATGGGGATTGCACCAGATGACCTACAGAAGCCACTTCTAACCTCAGGTGTCCTGTAACTCTAAAACCTAAACAAGTCAATAATTTTTTTTTTCTTCATCTATTAAAATGCAGTATTTTGTTACAAAAAATTAGATAAGCAATGTTTTGCTGTGTTCAGTTTTTCCCTCGCTGTGAGGGGGTTCATTTGAATGGAACTGAAAAAAAAAACCACAACATTTTTTATAATAGCAATTCTCCTGTTAGGCAACGTGCTGCTTTAGGGAAACATTTCAGACTGTGTGAATGATTGTTACATAAGCACCAAGATAGTTTAGTGAGCTTGTAAAATAAATAATTTTGCATGAAGAAGCATTTCTAAAAGCTGGTTTTGGTAGCAAATTTCAAGTAAGCAGAGCAGGAGTAACTTCCCATCTATTTCTTTCCTATTAATCTGTTGCCAGCATGATATAATTCTTATACTATGCACAATCAGAAACAAGTCTGTTTGAAAATAGCAAAGTTCCCAAGAGTACTTATCTTGCTGGCCAAATCTTTAAAGCCCTTTTGCATTATTTTGTTTTATGTTTAGTGACAGCATTCTAACTAAGTTTGGTCTGAAGTGTGTAGGACCTCAAGAACATTTGTAGTGTTGTGTTCTCCCTTTATCCATAGATATGTCTTCCCTTTTGTTAAATAGCTATGGTTGAAGTACAGTTTTATATCACATTCAGTATGTATCTCATTTTCAGTAAAGGCCCAAGCACTGTACTTTTAAAACAACTTCTGTTTTCTTAAAAGAGGTTTTGGATGTGTATCAAAACTGTTAAGTCAAGAGTCAGAAAAGCAGTATTTTGAAACTGTTGGGATTTATTAAGTTTTTTTGTACAATATTTATATAATATGTATTTTTAGTTTATGAATTCAGTTAAAAAACCAAACTCAAAGTACAATGTGGTTTTCACGTCTTTCCTTGTGTCAGGACAATAGAGTCCTGCTGTTGAATAAGGAATATAATTTCCTCTATATTTTGTTGCTGTCATGTGGACAGATGCATTTTTTTGTCTGAAAAGTACCCTTGCAACAACTCCCAGAACATTGATCCTGAGGCATACAGGAGTCAAATGGCATCTTAATCCATTCATAATGCTGTCATAGTTAACGTTTTAGGTTGAGTAAACTAGGTGATAGTGGGGGGGGGGGAAAGATGAGTAATTGAGGAACTTTTGAAAAGCAAAAAATAGGAATTTTATAGTGATTCAGAGTGCACTCATAAACTTGGTTCTACTGTCAAGATTGCTATCAGGCTGATAAACATGCTTTATCAAAAAATGAGTATGTTTTACAAAACAGCAAAAAAACATGCTTTTCATTCTTGGACTATAATTAGGAATACAGATATTGATATATTATTTACCAAAATAGCATTGGAGCTTATAAAACTAGTAATTTATGTAGTCTAAAAATATCTCTGCTACTTGGTAGAACATGAAAGAATTTTTTTTGTTAGTTTATGGAAAACAACCTCTTGACAGATAAGTTTTCTTTTTAACCCCATTGGGAGCTTTCTGTAGCCTAAGTTCTGTTTCTTAAATCTTACTAACTTTGTAATCTTAGTTGTATTTTCTGGCAAAAATCAGTCAATTTTATCACAACTTCCATGATGGTTCTTTCTTTCTTAATACAGTAATTGGCTTAGAATTTAAAGGCTGTGACTCTGCCCTCAAGGATAAGTGTATTCAGAGATTGTCCTAACATTTTTATTCAATTAAACTACTGTGTTGCTAATTAGCATCATTGACTTTTCCTCTTTGTGGTAAGATTTGTTCTTACAGGCGTCAATTGGTTAGCCATTGTGCATCTGAAAAATAATGGAAAAAAGGGACCATCAGCTTCTTAATGTAAGTACACTTCCACCTGTTGTTCTAGAGCTATTTTTTACCAACAGTAAAAATGCCCAGTTTTGGGTGCTGGAGCTAGTGAAAAAGCTCTTCTGGCCCTTCCTGGAGTGACTCTACTCTCCAATTCATTCCACCCACTGGAATGGCTGAGGTCCAGCCCACGTCCACCTACAGTCATTCCCCAAGAGGCCAGCAGGGGTTGTGCACATCAAGCCACCACATTTTACTTCACAGTGGAGTATAGGTCTTAATGATTGACAGTACTGCAAAGTCCAGAAAATTTGAAATACTGCGTCAATAAGAGCTCTGTTTTCTTAAGCATGGGAGAGGGAGTTAGAATTGCTGGGTACTTATCCTGGTGAGGATTTTCTCTCTCAGTCCCTTTGAAAGGGTGTTAAAAGGCATACTGTCAACCTAACAGCAACCTTTACTGATAGTCTGAAGATGGAAACTTTGAGGAAGCAAATACATGAGGCTCATTGGAGAAGGAAGAGGCAATGAACATGGTAGACCCCTGAGGGTGAGAGCAGAACTTGTTCAAATTACACCTTTGTTACCTTGTTTAAGATCAAGTTGAGATGTTTTCAGTGACCAGTTCCACCAGAATAGACTAAACATCTCTAGCACGTTCTTAGGGCCATTCACACTCCCTACAAGGATAGTCAGTCTAGGTTTCCTGTTAAGTCATGAGTGGACAATTTAGAGTAAAAAAATGAACACTCATTTTTGTCCTCTCAATGAGCCTATTTCGCATCATTGTATATGGGTCTTAACTTCCTAACAGAGGAAGTATGAATGCTCTTAGCAAAAGAGGCCTCAGTTTGACTTATTTCTTAGAGCTTTGCTGCACATGCAAATTCTGGCCAGGGTGTACTAATGTGTATTACCTCCTGTATTCAAGCAGGAAATCCTTGCTTCTTTTCTTTTTTCCAGTCTTTCAAAATGCAATTGCACTCGTTGATGCAATTTCAAGGCTTAAAGGCAGAATTCTATGCCCTGCTGACCCTGCAATAAGGTTGCTGAACAGACATTAGAAGGGAAAAAAATAAAGAAGAAAGTAATGAGTAGCTCTAATTTATATAAATTATACATATAATTTATATAAAACATAATTATGTATCATGTACTATAATATACAACATGATTTATTGTATAGTATTATTGTATATATATTATTGTATAATATTATAATATATATATGTATATATGTAATATAATAATATATGTATATATATTATTGTATAATATAAATATATTTTTATATCTATATAAAATGCCTGGTTACCTGTCTTTTCTCTCACCTAGTGCAAAGCTGATGGGATTAGTAGCGTGAATCCTAGTCATGCATTCTATCCTTTTATAGACTTGTTTTCTCTTAAAATCAGGGTGTCTCTTTCCAGTTAGCCCACCTCAAGTCAGTTGGTAGACATCAGTAGGATCATTCTTTGGTTTGAAATCTAAATGGGTGGAATAGGGAGTGGTTTGTGGTTTGGTTTTGAAGTTGTTGGTTTGGGTTTATTTTGTAAACATCTCTTTTCCAAATACAAACCTGTCATCCAATGCCAGGTCTCTGTTCCTTCTCGTAGGCGGGAAGTGACTGTGACTTGTTTATTTCCCTGACCTCTCCAACAAACCTCACATTAATGACAGTTCCCACTCAACACCTCCAAAGCCATTCCTTGATAAGCCTCTCCAGGACACCTGCCCAGTTAAGATGCAAATTGGTAAGTCTTGTGAAGGCTGATGTCTCAGTGTATCAGTGACTGCTTAGGTAAAGTCACAAATACACATGTAAAGTATATCTAAGAGAATTAATACACTTCAAATTAATGTTTTACAGTCAGCAGCAGCCCACAACAATCTGAGAACAGTAGAATAGCAAAGAAGTAGATAAGACAACCCCTAATGGAGGAGAGAAGGCAGGCTAACCTCTCTGGCTCATGTAGTTAAGAGATTTTATTTCCTGTATGCCCTAAGCATGACTGTGTCACAGTTTACTCATACTTTTGTTTTTAATGGAGCTTTTACTGGATGTATCTGGATATTGTTTTCCACTTGGTACATTCCTCTTATCTCTGCATATTCTTCGTGATTGCATTAACTTGTTTTCAATTTAAGAGACAGAAATGAGCAACCTTTCGTTGCTGATCTGCAGGTGCTGTGTGTGATGCTGTGGCCCCAAATAACACAAATTCAGCATCACTGTATTAGCTAGTAGCCAAGCTTGGTACTTTAGAGCATTTCTGCTCTCTTCTCTGGGATACAAAACATCATATGTGTTTTGCAGTAGTAGCATATTTCCAGCCATCTGTAATTGCCTCCTACTTGCATATGCTTAGTCACTGCATACAAACATACACCTTCTGCTGAACTTTAGTAAAGCTCATTATGTTTTTACCCCTATGGTATTCTGCGAAGGCTCTTTTTCACAAGATTAGAGCCCAGTAATCCCAATTTACCTCCAAGGAGGCCAGAGGAGATAATTTAACCAAACCATTGTTGTAAGTACTTACTTTCTCATATGATACAGTGACATTTTGATACATTTTTTTGTCATCAGTTTTGCCAAGTAAATGAAAACATGCTAGTATGAAAAAAATAACAAATTTATTATTGTTAGAGCTGAAATAACATCACAGGAATACTCCAAACCAACACAATTTGATAACTCTTTTACTTCCCCTGTATTTTTAATAAAACCCTTCATGACCCTTCATGCTATTGCTAGGTTAATACTTATCAAAATCACATAATATTCAAAGGTGTACTTACGCCTCCCCTCCCATCACCAGCTGGAACCAAAATTGATTGTCTATTGTGATCTTGTCTATGAGTCTGAGGTGAAGTTAAATGCCAGGTTGGGGTACTTTGGGAAGCCTATGTCTCCTGAACAGATGGCTTCCCGGGATTCCAAACAACACTTAGAAATGGGCAGTTTTATCCTGAAATAGGGATGAAATGGGGATGATATTAGTCTTAGAACAAAAATTCATTGTATTTGGGAAGGGAGAACACATCTTGGAAGGTTGTCTTACTTCTAGCCAAGACAGGATCCCAGAAGAGGGATCAGGTACTGATAGCCAAGGTACTCTTTCCTTAATCACAACTATCTGGAAATCCCAGAGCAGTGAAAAATGTCAGGCTGCAGACCATCTTAGGTATTTAAGGATCTTTTCTCCCTCACAGTTTGATAGCATGAAGCTTTTTAAAAGAACTTTCTTTCACTCTAAATTACTTTTTTATAATTTCCCTATTCTTTCAACCTATACCATTTTGTAATAGTTGATCTATTCCTGACAGTCTATGCAGCTGCATAAACTCTTCCACTACTGTTCCTGTAGTGATGAGATTGCAGAAGGCCGACATGCCAGCTACATAATCAGAACTGCTGTCCTGGGGTATCCTGAGAGAACAGGATGAAATCACTGCTGTGTAATCCTGCTTCTCTTTCCCACTTCTGGCAATAGAATAAATAGTGAAGTCCACAACTGGTTATGTCAAAGAGTGCAAAGAGGCTTAGTAACTTGATTAAGGATTTATAGTACCTGTTCATGACAAAGAGGAAGTCTATTGCTGCTTGCGCTTCCTGTTTGATCTGTGTCCTGGCATTGAGAGAAAGGTCCAGCTTGTTGCCAATATCTAAAATGAGTTGGCAGGCTTCCTCAGTAGAGCACCCTGCACAGTTGTAGAGGAGGAATGTTGTTGCATGCCATATCTTGCAGGTTGAATTAAATTCTATGGGAAAAAAATTACTCCTTGTCAAATTACAACCACTTCACAAGACCTCATTTTAGAAGCTGTTTTCATAGAGTCAGAGAATGGCTTGGGTTGGAAGAGGACCTTAAAGATCACCTAATTCCAGTCACCTGCCATGGGAAGGGAGGGACACCTTTCAGTATGTCAGTTTGCTTAAAACCCCATCCATGTTTTATGCAATGAAAGGTTTTATTAGGCAGAAGTACACAGCCCTGATGCCCAGAGAAAAGCAGCTGTAATTCTGGCTGATGAGCCTGGCTGACTGCACTGCTGTGTCAGAGCTGGTGCCTGTACAAGGAGCCTGAGAGCGTGCTGGGCTGGGCATGTGGGCAGACAAACCCAACATCCCCATCAGTAGTGCAGATCTGGATCTGTTTATTCTTTTGATGAAGCCGTGCCCCAAACTTTCCATCCTTTCTTCAGTTCTCTATCCAGACAAATATCTGGGCCCTATGAAAACACATTAAGCAACATGAGATGGTCAAACACAAAAGTAATGGGGAACACAGAAGCACTTAACTAGCTAAATGGAGAATATTGTAGTTAAGATCCAGATTTTATGTTGATATTTATGTAAAATACTGTAATTATGCTGTGACGATTAAAATACAAGCCTTTGACAAAGAACGAAAGCAAAACATCTTGTCTCTAAACTGAGGCTGTAGAAATAATTCTTAAAATGGCGAATAATAAATGCATTTTATAAAGAAAGAATATAATCAGTTAGCTAAAATAATGAGCTGTTTTGAGAAATTATCAATGGACAAAGCAATACCAAGGGAATAAGAGGCATTAATTAAGGGAGGAATGAATGTCATGCATGACAGCAGAGGGGGTTTCTGCTTATCCTTCTCTCAGTTTGTATCCATGAATTGCACCTCAGTTTGTCTGTGGACATTAATTTTGTTTCTGCTTTCACATAATGAAGGACAAGGATAAGTTAAAGAGAACAGACGATATTGGAAAAAAATACAGGAAATACAGATATTTTAGTAAAATGCAGTTTCTTATACATGATAGATACATGGACAGAGAAGCATAGCAAGGAGAAGGAGTAGGTCTCAGTAAGTATCTGACATTAGAGGTAGGAAATCTGATAAAGATAGGAAATTATAGACGCTTTTAAAACATGGCTGAACTATCTGCTGAATGCTGGTTATTAGACATATACTAAATTTCCTTGTATTCAATCTAAAGTAATGCAAGGAAGATTTGAGCTTGATACTACATCAGTTTTAGGAGAGATGGATTGCTCTTCTGGTTCTGCCAACCTTCTCTGGACTTTGCCTCTCCTTTTAGTTTCCTTTCTACAGATTCTTCCCATGGTCCCTTTTTCTGTTTAGACTAGAGATGCTTGCACTTATTTTATGTTCTTCTTTTCCTTCTGGTTTTCTCCTGTCTATTGTGGAGAGTAAGAGGAGGATGCCTGTCCCCTCCTCGCTCACGGTGCATGTGGGAGGAGGCGTTTCCAAGAAGCCTCTGAGAGCAAGATAGTAGGTGTACGGTCCTATGGAGGTGGGATTATGGCTGGGGAGGCATTAGATGGTTACAAAGGGGCTGGGGTAGAAAGAAGATAAGAAGCAGAAAGAATCTTATGCTTTCCAGCACATGTCAGTGACTACATAGGAGTGAGGGGTATTGAGGGTCCCCCATTCTCTTTTTCTGCACACGGATTTCTCAGTGCACCTCTGCCCTACAGTCTCATTTCTTCCCTTCCCACTGCCTCCCACCCTGGCTCCTGTTGACCTGAATGATTGAAAGATTGGGTTTGATTTTCTTAAAAAGCATAGTTGGCCAACCTTCGCCTTATTGTCTAATTATAGCCGTGAATGATTAGAGTTTACTGCAAGGATGACTGATGTCATGCCCTGGAGTCTATTACATAGAGGTAAGATTTGCACGTGCAGATCTTTCCTGTTTTTATTATCTGTGTATGTGTAAATGTTGGTCCTGTCTGAAATTTGTCTCCCACTGGTAGTGATGTAAGTAAGAGTGGTTGTGGAATCTGCTTCATGTCCTGATTCAAAGTCAGATGTACTTTCCTTGTGCCAGATCCCTGTGATCTTCTTGAATTAGCTGGTATGCAACCTCCACTTGCTTATCAGTACTACACAACTGATCTGCTGTCAACCTTGATTTTCTCATTCCAAAGCACTTGCATTACTTAAGTTAATGCAGTGATATATTACAGGGGATAAGCTGTGTACATAAGCTGTGTATATAAAATGTGTACATGGCTAGAAGCAGGTCAACAAGATCAGAAGAAAATGGAAGCACCAAAAGATTCGTCTCATAACTTTTCTTTCCTTTAAAGTGTTTATCATTTGCTTTTCTCCATTGCACCATATTTTACCATTCTTTGCAAAGCAGTTACTTAGCATTTTCTTGTACGTACAAGTATGCAGAGTTCGTTTTGCTTGGCAATTAATGTTTTGAGTTTGTGCTGTCAGTTTACATTATGTCTGTCTACACCAACTAATGGCTCATAGTTTCCAGCACTTCACTGACTACTCTCAGTACTCTCTTTTTCCCAGGTTAGCCAAGGATTTGCCTGTTTCTATGCCTTCTGTGCACTTGAAGCTCTGAAGTATAGTTTTGAAAATTGAAGATTGTTTTCATTTCAGGGACTGAGATAAAAGACAGGGAAAATAATCCAAAACTTACCAAAATATGCATGAAATCTAGAATCACAGAATCTCCTGAGTTGGAAGGGACCCACAAGGATCATCGTGTCCAACGCCAGACTCTGGTCCAGAAGCTTATGTGAAAAACAACTCTTAATTAACTCAGCCCTATTTTTCTTGCCCCAAATATTCTATTTCTCCTTCTAGGAAGGGTCCATTGAGAGGAGTCATCATAAGGTTTTTGCATTACTTATGTCCCACTTGAGTCTTCAAAACTGACCTTTCCTACAGAGGCTAATTTTATCCGGTGAGAGTAATTGTCTTGTCTCGCTATGTAACCATAGTGAGGCTCAGACAGCCAGGTCCTTGTAACAATATTTAGAAGCTCCTTCATATCTAACAAAAGATTTTGCTCTCCACATTTTTCTGGGTTGTTGTGCCCCTCTTTCTTTAGCTGTACGCTGCTGAATAAGTTGCCTTAGACATTTCAATGCCTCAGATGCTTCGTACACCTGGCAGTTTTAATGGTTGGCTTTTGAAGATGGTGACCTCCTAAGCTTTGTCCAGGTGTTGTGTCTTGCCTGGTAAGCATTACTGTTCTGGCCTCCTAGTCATTTGCTGATTAGTTTTGGCAAAGCAAGATTCATGCTTCTTTGTCCTTTTCATTTCAATAGTTCTCTGAAATTTTCTAATTCACGTTCGATACAAAGCATATTGTGTAATTGTTTTTAATCATATTAATGTGTATGGAATTTACAGCAGTTTCTATTGTAGGACTTTGAGTCATGCATGCGTTTTCCAGTATTTAGTTTATCATTCCTTTTTTGTTTCCTGCTTTTCTTGAACTTGAAATCTGATCTTAAATCTTCAAAAATCTTTTCATCTCCAAGATAACAGATTTCGCAATTAGTCATTAAATTACCAGCGCAATGCATTTACTGAAACTGTCTAGAAATGGTGTTTTGCTGTTTGAGTGTTTTCCCTGTAGGTATCTGAAAGGTTATCATATTCTGATCTCATTTATACCTGTTTAAATACAGAAAGACTATGCTAAGGCAGAGGAGACACCTTCCTGTTTGATTCCTGTGTTTAGGATAAAAATCTTGACCCACCTTGTTTTAACTTTAGTCTTCATTTCTTGGAGTGGAAGAAGTCACTTCCCTGTGCAGTGGATTAATAACTCATGCATCCCAAAACAGAAAATTCATTTGAACAAAAGCAGTCCTGTCTCTTTTTATTATGTTTTTTTGGAGATGATAATTTGTCTCCAATTTATTTCTTTCTCATAATGCATCTCTGTCAGGGGAGCCATAATAGCAGGAATTTTCTTATTGTAAAATAGCATGATTAGATGCTGATATTTACTAAGTTCTTTGTTTGCATGCTAACAAAAAGTTGACTTCCACTACAAACCTGCATACCTTGAACTTTGTGTGGAAAACAATGTTTGTTTTCTTGGAAAGTACATTGGCATTAAAAGCTATTTTAGAACTAAGTTCTTTCTGACACTCCCTATCAGAAAGTGCAGAAGAATATTCTGATCAGTGCCTTATCACTTTGTTATCTTAAGACTTCAGGTTTCATGGAACTATAGTCCTTAAAGTGTTTCTAGAAGTCTGTGTCTATCTTTTATCTGGAAAAACACTTCAAAAACTGTTGTGATAATAGCATTTCAGGCTAGGCTGGTAGGCTAAAGAATCAGTTTTGAACAATGCACAGAACAGAATTAAAAAGTACATGTGTGTATGGAAATGAAGCAAAATGCCTATTCATAGATGTTCACAAACCATGTAGAGATGATTATGTTAAGGTGATGAATTGTGGAATGGGATGGAGACAGATTTCTCTCATTGACTGCTATGATGACAGCATATTTATGTCAAACCATGCTTATAGCAGGTCAAATCAGAAGTCTTGCGTGTAGGTCTTTACTGTTTCACTCTGTATCACTTAAAGCTTCTATTTCTTCCAGTATTGTACTTCTGCTTCATCCAGGCCTCTCATCTTTTTACAGCAACAGTCCTTTATGGTTTGCCAGTGGCATCAGCTTTGACATGTCGTTTGTCCTCATCTCCTAAAAATCACCTTTGCCTGTCCCTACACTCTTTCTATCCATGTGGCCTCTGCCTGTTTTTCATAGATGTCCTTCCACAATTATGGGCTGAGGACAAGGATGTGGATAGGTCTTGACTAGTAAAATAATTTTATTTTTTATTTTAATTCATGCTTCATTATGTCACTAAGATCATGTATTATCTGAAGCAGAAGTAGTCATCATTTAATTTCAAGTTTGCTTTTCCTTTTGTCAGCCTTATGCTTCCTTGTCTGTTAGTCTGTACTTTTTAGTGGGCCAGACTTCTGGAAGCAGCCCCTGTATAACGTAGAGCTCCCAGTTCAGCAAAGTACTTGACCATATGACTAACTTAAAGCATCTATTCAGGACATATGCTTATGTGCGTTGATGCTTGCTTTGCCAAGCAATTTCTGTGTCTTGCTGGGTAAAATTAGAACAATAATATGCAAAGAATTTGACTATTAGACAGTCATTAATGTACCAATATGGAGTATTTTCTTTTCCAAATGAGCTATGATTCTATGATTCTATGATTCTTGGGACCATTCCTCTATCTCAGACTACATGTTTCAGTGCTCTGCGGAGGAACACAGATATTTTTGTCCATCATTGATCTTTGCTTCAACAACCAATGCTCTAAGTGAATGGCATATGCAAAATGCTCATCCTAAGATTATGTTCCCCAGTGCATGGGAAAGAAATCAATAGAAGGAAAGTAGTGCAGTGTCATTGAGAATATTATCGTCCCCAAAATAACAAATGGAAACAGGAATCCCCTGGGCATGCAAACTAAGGCAAGCAAGTGCAAACCTCAAATGCAGGAGAAAAAAAAGAAGTAATTTTATAATTATTACAGACGCTGAATCCCAGCAGCTACTTTTCTGTGGTGGTGGTTGCCTAGAGCAATATGTGGTGGTGTGATAGGAATGGTGGCAGTACTTGGTAGCGTGTTTATGGAAGGCAATGCAATGACTCTCTTGGTGTTATGAGTGCCTGCAGACCCTAAAGGGAATCTGTGGACAAGAAATAAATTATGGGATTTCTGTATTTTATTACCTAGGAAGCATCACTTTTCCCTATAGTTCTTTAAATTATATTCTTGTAGAAAATGTGGGTAAATTATGTACAAAAGGTCTGGCGATAGAGGTAACTAAGCAGCTTTCAGTCACAGAAATAATGAAGAAGATGTTCAAGAAGAGTTTAAATTGTATAATTCAGCAAAGGTGCAGAATTAGGCATTAAAACTAGGAAAAAGTAATTTTTAAATTCTCTGATACAAGAGTGCTAATTCCAAGAGATCTTCTAAGGTGACATTCAACCTTCCCCATACTGTGTTCAGATTTAGGAGTGCTGGGGAGGTCTGTACCAGAGATTGGTGTGGTGATTCACTGAAGCTGGAAAAGTGTATACTTTTATTTAGGAGACACAGAGCACACTTCTGCTATGATGTCCCTCCAAAACATTGACCCAACACAGACCTTCCCCAAGACATGACGGTTTGGCTTTCTGGATTGGATCAGAATAAAATTTGAAAGGTCTGAAAAACTGAGTATGCTAACGAATTGGGGCCAAGGTAAGCCAGCCAATCTGCGACCCTGATTGACTTAGTTCGACTCTAGGCATCTGAAAATTCCTTCCCAGTTGCTGCCAATTATGGTGAAGATTTCCTTCATGTAGAGCAAGCCCTCCAGAGAGTATCTTTTCTCTTCTTAGTGTTTAATATGTCTCCAGGAAGAGTAGGGAGCAGGGTTTTCCTTCCCTGGATATCGGTGATGGTTTGGTGCTGTGTTTCAGTGCAGGTATTTTGCTGTATGTCAAGAGCCTGGTTTTGCTACTTGTGCAATATTATGATTTGGGATCAGGAATTTTCTTTCAGCCCAGATTGGCAATGACTGGGTGGAGAAGAGTTGCTTTTCTTTGTCGTGTGAGGCATTGTTCGCTTCATAGGGCTGGCCTGATTTTTATGTAACATACCCCTGCCTTGGGAGGGACACAGCATATTGATCCTGCCATTCATTTCTCCTGCTGCTTTACTATGACCATTACAGTGGCAGCTTTTGATCTTCCACTAGGACTAAAATTTGGTAGAAGTGTCCTATAGCGTGGGGGCATGCAGCATCCGTGATTGATGGATCGGTCTGGTCTGATTACACCGATATAAGAGCCACCACATAGAGCTGAGCTCTGTAACGGGCCACGTGGGTGATCTGTGCACACGCCACGTGAGAAACTTGGGCTGCTGCTACTTCTTCCTGAACATCTTCATAGCTTCTTCTTGCCCAGGAAGACAGCAACCTGTCTTGCTGTAGTACAAAGCTCACGTTGGAAACCTGAGTGAACAAAAAAAGGTTTCATAAGGAAGAGATTTTTCTGGAAGGTTTCTGACGGAGAAAGATGAAGGTAAAGCCCCAGAGTAGTGCCTTTACTGAAAAACAATCTCAACTGCTGATAGTAGCTGTGTAAATCTACTTAAATGAGAAAACAGTGAAGCATCTTTATTTTCCTCTCTTTCATAACAACATTTAGGCACGAAAACCCATAATTTCCAAGTGAGTCACTGGAACAGAGCAGCTTTAAAGGAACCACCATGAAGTTTGCAGCAGGTGAAAGGAGCCAAAAAATGAGATAAGGGTGAGGCATTTTGTGTTCATAACACAGTCAAGAACTTCTGTCAGCTCATGTACAGGTTGTATTCATGTAGGAGACCATAAAACATGGTGGGGTTTTATGGACTGAATAAAACAGGAGCCCTCAGAACTACACATGGACTCTAAGTCTCTTATCTCATAACTTTATTTCCTTCAAAGGTATTTCTTTTTTAAAGCACATGATTACAAACTGGCTTTTTCAAAATATACATTACTATTTTGCACAAATTTAAGAAAAAATATATTTATAATTTTTTGCAGTTTGGGTCACTAACTGAATGTGAATAAGTGTGGCAATTCTTCTTTTTTGTATTTTTTGTATCAGAACTGTACATCTCCTTGAAACAAATTATCTAATTACGCCAATGAAGATTTATACCACAATCTATAATAAATAAATAATAAATAAAGCCCTTTGCCATGTTTTAGCTTGCAGCTTAGACTTGGTAGCTTTACCTTGCCTTTTAGATCCTATAATCTCTACAGCAGGACAAAATTTCTCAGCATACTTGGAATTGCCAGCCTGTATGTGACCAAATCCAAATCTCACTGAAATTAGTGAGAGCACTTTCAATAACTTCGACATGCTAAAGAAGAGGTCCTTTCAGCAAGCATATGATGCTCAAGCTGTTTAATCTTTTGTGTCTTTATAGAGATAAAGGCATGATCAGTAACAAGGGGTCTTACTCAGCCTCATGTTGGCACCAGCTACGTGAGTGCCTTGAGAAAGCCACAGTCTAAGTGCCTACCTGCCAAAAAGAGCAGGGGCTGTGGGAAGTGCTGCAAAGCCTCTAATGAAAGATGTTAACAGCATCGTCTGCCACTTGACTGCTATTGAAAGTTCAAGTCTACCCTTATGATGGTTAGTCTGATTGCTGTTTTTTGAAGCATTTCAAGTGAGCAGAATTAAAGAAGCCCTTTGAAAGGTCCAAACCAGAGCCTACGCACCACCAGAGAACTGCAACAATAATACATCTCATGGTCACCAGAAAGGGGACCCTGCCTCTTTTCCTCTTCTCCCTTGCTCCTGGCATCTATGGCACCAACTGTGACCTTGCAAGGGGCCAAGTGAAACTCTTGACCACCCCCAAAAATCCACTGGTTTTTGCTGGATTAGTCCTCTACTAGTTTACTGAGCTGGTTTAGCTCACAGAGGATTTGTACAGATGCTCGCAAAAAAGAGACAGGACTGTGTGGTTGCTTGCATGAACCTGTGAGGCACATCAGTTTGCCTTCAGAGATATGAGAAAAGACTCCTTGAAGGCTTCTCTTTTTCCAGCTCTATTGATTAGTTTGAGATAAGGTGATACCTCTCTCTACAAACTTGCCTGCTTTATCCTTAGACCATCACAACTCCAATATTACTACTCAATAACACATACAGTGATCCCTTCAATTAAGGGAAATCCCCAGGAGCCACCCTGAATGGAATAACCTCTGTGAAGCCTTTTGGAAAGGCTAGTTATTATGTGGAGTGGACAATAAAGGGAAATGAGGTTTACGTTTGCTTATCCAAAAGGCCAGAGAGAGTTCATAGATTATTCTTTGCACAGATAAGCTAGACCTAATGTAAACAGTCCTGACTGGAAAGTATCTGCTGTTTGTTTTCCTAACTTTAACCATGTGGCTAGCAAAAGCAGAATAAATGAAATAAAAGACAGGCATTTTAATAATAAAGAACCCAGTCTTTGAAAACTCATGTTACTGCTCCCTGAAAAAAAAATGTTAAAATTGTCTTTTCTACTCAGTGCATGAAACACATATTGAATTGGCTGCAAACCTTTCTTGTCAGTGAAAACGGGTGAGATTTCAAATCTATCCCAGCAGATACTCTTCATTACACTAGAGCAGAGCAACCTGCTCATTTTAGTTAAAGGATTCCTCCTGTGCCCTTTATGTGTGTAATACTGAGATTATACTAGGTTTTCTGTGAAAGTAATGGATATTTGTCCAAGGAGGAGCTTGAGGATCAGAGGGGAAGGTTCTAATGTTTTGCAATTCTGCTACAGAAAATTCCAAAATCCTTGGTGAATATAAATTAGCATAACACGGCTCTTAAAAATCTCACCCACTACCCATCTGTATCTTTAGATTCATAAATATTTGAGGAAAAAACCCTCTATCTTTTCTGCTAAAGCTGTTTACAGAGTATTTCAAATCAGCTTGTGATTGATTTGTTTGCTCTTCACTGTCTTTTTCAAATCTGACTAGACTTAAGAGTTTGTATCACCAAAGTCTCAACTCTCCATAGTCAGTTGTTCAACTCTGCCTGGGTATTTCAGAGCTAACAAAAGTGTAGGTTTTTACAATTAATCCTCTCTGATAAAACTTTCCACTAAAAAGGATAGAACTTTGATTTTTATTTTTTCATAAAAAATTGCAGCATGTTGTAGAAGAGTTGAAAACACAGGGCTGGATGAGGGAAGGGAGGACTGGCATCAGAATGAAAATAGAAGACCTGGCTGTTGGAGCTGGTCTGATGCCACTGTGTAGTACTGTTTGTGGTAGCTGCTGTTTCTATGGCAACAAGACAGCGTGATTTACTGCAATAACAGAGAAAGTAAATGCAAACCTTTTGTTTAACTTTGATGCCACGAGCTATTTGTTAATATTGGGCAGGATGGAGGGAGAAGTCCTTTGGCTTCCAGTTAAGCACGTTGCTAACTTGTCGTAGCTATGAAGAGAAGTCAGTAAAGGGGATCAATGGTGTTCAGATCTCCCTTCTGTGCTCACAGAGCTTGTACACACACGCAGACATGGCGTGCAATTTCCCTGTGGTGCAGAGCGTAGCAGACTTCCCTATGCGGACTGCAATGCCCATCCATCCCTCGGCTCAGGAGAGCGGCGCAGCCGAGGTCACTGGGCAGTCAGTGGCGGTTGCTGGCTCAGGCTTCACACTGGGCTGGGTCTCCAGGTTGAAGGTTAGGTGAGTTACCAGAATAGGGTGGCTGGAGACTTAGTTTGCTTCTGGAATATGTCAGCAGGGGTGGGTATGGCACCAGCAGAGCTAAAGAGATGGGTTTATTTGAGTCCATGATGGCTGAAGGGACTTGTTGAAGTGTGATAGTGGTGTGACTGAGGCGGGGAGAAGTGCTACAGTTTGGGAGAGAAAGGAGATCCACCTTTATAATGAGGTCCCTCAAGGATCAGAGGGCTAAGTTGGAGCTTGTGTTGGTAAACAAAAACAGCTTCTGGACACTGTGGTTGAGATCTGGTCCTCTGTACTGGGTTAGGATGAAGGTTTGGGACAAAGGGGCAAAAGAGCATGTTTGCTACCTAGTCCTAGAAGATGCACAAGGAAAAAGTAGAGGCTGTTAAGTAATTGTTCCGGGTTTGGAAGACCATTAAGACTGTAATGAAGACTGGAGTTAACACAGAGAGAAAAGTATAGGATCAGGGAGAGTGTGAGACTTCACGTTTAGTTTTGTTGTTGAACCATGCAACATCACAGAACTGGATGAAGGCTGGTTTCAGATGTGGAAGCCATCTTTTGTTTAGTTGTGAAGTAGGTGTGTCTGATTAGGATTAGCATACTGGGTACTGGGGCTGGGCAGCTTGACTGTACCATCAACCCATTTCATCTGAATTTTCCCTTTCTGTCTATCCCTTATGGATGTGCCAAGCCATAATCACAAAGGAGTGAGATCAGCCAGGACAATCCCAATGGGGAACTGAAGTCCACTGTTGTAGTACTGGCTGTACCACTGGCTGCAACTGGCTGCCAGTCTCTGTGGGTGCCACTCAGCACCAGAAACAGGCCATGAGCAATCACCTAGTTTCCAGCAGTGCATCCTCCCCTGAAGCTCTTACTTCTCTTGTTTTATGATAGTCCCCCATCTGGGAAAGATAATCCTGAGCCCTTCTTGCCATGGCCTTCTTGCCTGGTTTGAGTGCCAGGAGTGGGGAGGTTCTGGTGAGGCAGTGGCCGCCTTTACTCCCCCAGTGTTTTAATTCATCCCTCTCTGTTTGGTCCTGAGCAATCTCAAGGACAGGAAACTTAGCTAGATAAGCCTCCCATCTACTTCATTAGGACTCTTCATATGTTTTTATAAGTATATTAATATGCCAACTAGCACTGAGCAACTTGAGCCATTACCATCAGGCCACATAGTTTTCTCAAGCAGGATGGTCCTATGACATCACCCTGATCCTTGACCATCTTAGGGAGAGCTCCTGGCCCTTGCCATGCAGGTCCACACAGTTAAGCAGAGGTACTGCTGCTCTGAAGCAGTGTTAGTAGAATCCAAGTCAGCCTTTACTGACTCTTGTGAAATATATCTGATGTCTTTTCCTGTGTAAATAACATGTATATCAGCAATAAATAGCATTGTTGAAATGACAGAAACCTTAGGGATAATTATAGGGAAGAACTTACCTGTTTACTACCTTCCTTCTACCTTGCAATTATAGAAGAGTGTTTATTCTTTTTTTAATCTGCAGCAGTTCTTATTCCATAAGACTCTTTTGTGGTGTGTGCTGCTGGAGTGCATTTGTAAAACAAAATTAGCAAAGAGGACACAGATGTTGCTCTCCATTCTCTTTTTAGCCATACAAATTATAAACAATGTCCCTTTATATTAAGATGCACTTTTCTGTCTCATATTGGTTTTAGAGCTGATTCTTTCAGTATGTTTTCTGTTTAGAGCAGCCTGTTCTTGTTTAAATGTCCCCACAACTGTACTCCATGTGAAAACAATGTTGCTTTCACATTCAGTGCACAAATCTCAAATTCATATGTATATGAACCAGTGCAAGGATAGAGAATTAATAACATCGTAGAGGGCCACAGAAAATGAACAGCACTTTTCTCACTAAAGTCTACACTGAGTCATCAAATGTACTATGACTTGTCTATGAAGAGGTAACAGGTAACATTCCCTAGAGCAAAAATGCCTTCATCATTGTGACCTTGTTAGATGCACATTAATAGAGAGTCTTAGAGCTGATGGTGGTGGAAGTTGAGTTGTTTTTCTCTAAGACTTTTCTGCAATGAATTCTCTCCTACTGGAATACATGGTATTCAAAAGCCTTAGTTCAGATTTCATACCACAGAGATTTTAAACTTTTTTTCTACCCAAGATCAAAAGCAATTATCTGCATTTCTGGTATTGTTTTCTTTTATAACCCAGGTGTGCGGGCATTCTGACTTGTGTCAAATTTTGATTTAGTTGACTCTGGTAGAGAACTACAAATAAGAAGATGTATTTGAGTGCTTTCTCCTGCCCTCCCCCCTCAAAATCAATAACTAGTTCACATTGGTTTTAATTTAATACATGCTCCCATCAAACATATATTTTAAAGACAAACTGTGTTAAGTTCACTACTCACAGCTTCTGAGTAGACAGCAACAGATAACAACACAAAAGTGCGTGTGGGAGGGAAGGGGTGCTATAATTGCCCAAAACTGGAAGAAGTTTGTCATAAAACTGTGAACAGCTGTTGTTCAGACTCATTCTGAGCAGAAGAATGCACCTCCTGATGTTTCTGTTCATTCGAGACATTTCTGTGCCACATGGTGCCCATCACACTGAATGCTTTCCCTATGGGCTGAGTAGCTAATAAGACAGAGCAAGCTTTATGTTGAACAGTGAGATATCTTGAGTCAGCATGTCATATGCAATAAAAAACTATGGACTTGAGTGGTGAAAATGAATTTAGGATACTACAGATTCCCGATAAAATTTTCTCCAGCAGTGAGCATCATACAAAAAAAATTAAATTGTCCTGCTTGATAGGTTTTGTTTGTTTGTTTGTTTTGTTTTGTTTTAATATGGGGAACAGGATATTCTTTGAGGCTTTGACATGTTATACAGTAGGACTTGAACTGGATTTTTTAGATTTTTGGGGGGGGACTAAATTGCAGTTTGTGTTTTTAGTGGTGACTTTTGGATTTATCTCAAAGTTAGAATTGAGAATGTTGCTGTTATTGCTGGACTTATGTGGAGCTTTATTAAAATAGAAACTTGCAGGAGGTAGGGTAATAGTTTGTAATAGATCTTAAAACTGGGAATCCAGTCTCATGGTTGATAAACTGAAGAGATTGATTGAGGATAGGCCAGAGGTAAACAATGATCTTCTTGATGTACTGTGATGGATTTATCTGTGTTATCAATGTTGAAGCTAATGCAACCAAAAAATCAGCAGCCATGAATAATTTTGGAGAAAGGTTTAATTTTACCTTTCCACTTCTAGGCAGCATACTTCAGTTGTAAATTTGCAGATTTTTTCAGTTGTAAAATTGCAGAAAGCACACTCTAAAGAAGATCATAACCTGAGAGTACTTTCTACTTCATTATTTGAAGTATGAGACTATTTTCCCTGCACACTTTTCAATTTTTCTCCGAGTTTGGCAAGATGAAACATTTCCAGACCCAAAGCAGCCATTTTACAACCAACAGCTGCCTCTCCCTAGTCCAGCTGGCAAGCACCTTCCCTTCTGCCTTTCTCTTTTTTTATTGCTGATAGGTTTTGCCTCATTTTATCTCCTGAAAACAATTAGACAGTCATCAAATGGCAGTCCTTCCATTCTATGTTGGGGCTGGACTCTGGTGAAAGGTCAAACCATTTCCAAGCGTCCTCTTTCACATACAGCCTTCCTTTAAAGCAGCCCTCAAAAAATAATCCAAATGCAGGCAAGACATTTGCAGCTGGCTTATATGAAGGAGCATTCATTATGTGTGTGTGTGAGATAGTTTATACAGCTCTCTTCATGAGGAGAGAACAGGAGCTGGAAGAGATCCAGTTGGTGCCTTGTGAATCTTGTCATGGCTAAGTCAAGTCCTTCCCCCTAGTCTTCATCCTGTGCCTCCTTTACTTTTACTTCATTCCAAACTCTAAGCCTTATGTTCTTCCAGCTCACTGTCATGCAAACCTCTCACTTGCACTGCCAACTTTTGGATGAGATGTACTGTGCCTCAGTAGTGCCTATCCTTCTGCATCAACTCTCAAGGAAGCTGAAACGACTGACTCCTGCAGCCATCTAGAGAAAGGAGAGAGAAGGTACCAGCCACAGCACTCTGAAAGCAATGGATTCATAGACAAGGATATGAAAAGCATTGAAATGGTACAGGGCTTGCAGACATTTCATCACAGCACAGCAAGAGGTACTACTCTCCTTTGTAAAGACCAGGCATTTGTTACTTGCTCAGAACAGTTTACCAACGAACCAGCAACTAGGCTTTTTTCATTTCGCTGCTCAACCCAATGTCATGGCCACTGGTTTTTTGCCCCTTATATTTTTAGCATTGGGAGTTAGTAACCAAAAAGTATTCAGGGGTGTAAGATACAAATGTGGGATCCAAGAAACATGTTCAGTGTCTGCCTCTGTGCAGATTTCCTTCAAACTTTTTAAGGAGAAAAGTGTTCAGGTCCTCAGTATTTTTTAATGTTTTGTTTCAGCAGCTGGGATAAAACCTGCAGTCATCCTGAGGCTTCAGCATTAATTTTGGCACAGATAGAATTTTACTTTCTGTGTATCTAAACCACAGCTGAACATCTGGAAAATAGGGGACCTTTCATTCCTATTTTGTCTTTTAGATCATCCACTATTCAAGGCATTTTCTTACAAACTAATCTAACAAAAGCCTGCCCCAGCCCAGCCACAAGGCAGGAGATTGTTATTAGTGCTGCTTCTGACAGCCTGGCAAAGAGAACAGTAATGTAATGAAGAGGTGAGAACAGGTGGGTATTTTGACTCGCTGGTTGCTTTGTATACCTAGGCTGAAATTTTCAAAAAGTGTGGAAGAACTGTTCCCTAAATACTCATTTTGTTTATCAAGTGTATTGGAAGGATAAAAGCAAAATTTGATCTGTGTGTGTGGGCATACAGGCAGGCGCACACACACAGACATGCGTGCCTTGGAATCTGTTTGCAGTACCATAATGAAGCAAACTCCTGGAGCTGAGCTCTAGATCCTCGGGGGAAATACTGTCTTTGCTGAGAAGAAGCATTTCATTTTTGAGTCTAAGTGAAAAGGCTGATAGCAGCCGTACTGAAGAGCCTGCCTTTTGAATAAACACTGACTTGCTTATCCAAAAGGCAGTAAAATCACCTTTGGTTTGATGGATTCAGCTGCAGCATTGAATAATGAGCTGAAAAATAACATTGTACAGACCTGTCAAAGCACCTCTGCATGATCAGACTCAGCATTACATGAGCTGACAGCAAACTGTGATGGGAAGTCACCCACTGACAAACAGGAACAGGAGTTGTGGTCGTATTTCCACCAGCATCACGCAGCTGGGGACAGACATTGCTGGGCTGTGCCCAACTGGCCACCATCCCTGTCCCTGCTCTGCTCTTCTTGCTGGGCACTGTAGGATAGTGCCATGTTGGGGAGGGCACTGCCCTGTCCCTCACCATCACCCTGGACCCTCAGCTCACCTGCCCTCACCTGTCAAAGTGCAGTCTGGTGGGCACACTCTGCCATATCCTTTTTTAAAACACAAGGATAATTCCTTGTGAGCTTGCTGAGCAGGTGTGGGTGAAAACCAATGCTGTGCTGCAGACATGACTGCAGTGTGAACCCAGGTGCCTGGCAGCAGTCCCTGATGTGTCCTGACCCAGAGGAGCAAAGCAAACAGGGACCCGGAGAAAGGTTTTTGTGTCTGCAAACTGATTCACTTTTCCAACTGCAGAAAAAGATGTAAAGACAAGGAAGTTGACCCAATAAGTAAGTATTGCCTCTACCTATAAAGCACATCTTGTCTAGGTCCTTAAGCTATGAAGGCTACAACAACATTATCAATAAATGCACCTGTGTTTCCCTGCATAGACATTTTATAAGACCTTTTTTCTTTGTGTGAGTTTCCTCCCCACAGAACAAGAAACTTAATTCAAAACAGATACAGGAATAATGGGATGCAGTCTCTGCAGAGAAGCCAAGGTGACCCTTTATTTAATCTTTAAAACCTCAGAAAATTAGACATTTCTTTTGCCTTGTGAGGACTGAAGCCCTGAAGACCTGATCCCTAATATGGATGACACACTTGAGAAGTGTGAACATGACTTAAATTGATCATAGGCACTCCACGTTAGGCTGTGCTGGAACAGTTTGCCGTCATGCTTCATTTTAGGGCTCTGTGCACGGGTAGTTTATAGAAGCTTATCTGATGATTATTGTCTGTTATAAACATGCAGGGATATGTTAAACATGTTACATATATTACAGATAGTATTATAGATAGATGCAAGCCATTGCTATAGGTAACCTATTGGACTGCTAGTCTTTGTAAAAAAACACCAGTAGCAGCTCATTAAAAGTGAACATACCATGAAGGGTGACCCAGCTTGCCCTAGGATGGGGATGCTCTTGTCACAGATGTTTCAGATAAACTCTCTATATCTGTCAACATGTTTCAATGTTTGCTCAACAGTTGTCCTATTAGCACTCACATAAACCTTTTGTGCTTACCTACTTGCTTTTGGTGGGTAAAATAAGTTTCACTTGGCTTTATTTACTGCACTGTCCTGGAAATCCCCCCCGCTGTCTATGTACGGTCTCCCATGTTCCAGAGACACAACGCAGAGTTAGTCTGCAGGGTTGTGTGCATGTAGCAAAGGTCAGCCTGGGGCAGAATCCTCCAGCCACCTCTGGTCAAGGTGAAGCAGGTGCCAGGAGGAGCTAATAGCTTGTCCCCAGCAGCAGAGCTCTCCGCAGGCAGCGTTGCAACAGGAAAAGCAGCACCACCATGGCAAGCACCATGACTGTCCTCCATCCAGTTTCCAGGCACTGCTTATGCACAGGCTCTTTAATTCTGACTAAGAAGAAGCTCCTGGACTCTCTTCTCATGAGAAACCCCACTTCTGTCCAGTCCATTGCTGGTCTGCTGTCTTGGGTTCCCTCTTGTTTAATCCCAGTCTGGCCCGAGCACCCTGGGTTGCCTTTCCCCAGCAGTCAGTGTGCCATAAGATGGGGAAGCTGTGGGTTCAAAGTCCTCAGGAAGCCTAGAGTTTATGTCACCTGCTTCCTGGGCATGTTTTGTAACCCATACTGTGAAAGATGCCTGTCTCCATGCCCTCACAGGGAATGTATGAAATTAAGAGTCTCAGCCTCATCAACAAATCTGAACCCAAGGAAAGGTGAGATTTCAGAGACAACCCACTCCTCAGCAGTGGTGATGGCCTGAATCTCTGCTCAATGTGTCAACTCTGGAGCTGCTGAGCTTTAGCATCTCCCTTTCATGTATAGGGAAGAGTCATAAATATACATTCATAAACTGGGGTGCCTATGTCAGCTCTAGATATCACTTGGATGCTTAAAGCTTTATTGCTGCCACAGACATTTACCTTGAACGACTTTTACATGAGGTACAAACAGAGACCTATCCCCAATACCAGCTCTCTCCCCATCAGCCTGTCTCCTCAGTGGATAGGGAACTCAGGACAATATTTTGTATTCCCTTGAGTTCCTCTTAAACACTGCTGGTCTCTTCCTTGGAGCCCATCTCAAGCATCTCAGTGGTTGCCACATGAGCACAGCACAGTCCAGACTCTGAAGCTGGCCCTGACTTAGTCAGGAGGTGGGACCGGAATATCTGCAGGGGTCCCTCCTAACCTGCATTTTTCCCTCTGATCAATGAAGAAATACCTATAGCAGAAGCGATGCTGGGGCCAGACTGTGACCTGCACTGTAATGTCAAAGCAAAGCCCAGATAAAAGTTCATCTGTGCTTCTGAGATTAGGATCCAAATTCTTTTTTTTTTAAAAGTACAGTGTAATACCTCATTGTTACAAAACCTGAGAGCACTGTCAGACAAATCCTGCTATGTAGCAGGATATCAATATTATCACTGATAATAAAGTTACAAAGGCACAACTGATAAGGAAAAGCCCAAATTCCACTCAAGTATTGATTGCCATGGATTTATTCTGGATATGCCAGCATATTTGAAATGACTCAGTTGGGTTTTTTTGGCTATCTAATATACAATAAAATCTCTACCATTTTTTTAATTTATTTTTTAGCTATTTGTAATCAAAACCTGCAGGAAATACCTGCCAGGGACTCACACATGTGTGTATTAAGGTACCTCTTGTTCACATACCCTGGTCTGTCAAAGTTGCAGCAGTGTGGCATAAGAAGATGTCATCTCTTCAGGCATTTTGGGATTCATATTAACAACCACACCTTGAAATACCACCCTCTCATGAGCCAGGCAGCCAGTCAAGATCCTGCAGCATGCTTTCATGTGTGGTCAGTATGCAACTCTGATTTATGAGCGAGTGCTGCACTTTGTACTGATCACAGATGCCTGTCTGCTTTTGACAGCACGATCTCATTACTGTTTAAATGAAAGATGACTGTTATGCTATACTACTGGTAACCAGGAAAACTATGGTAGAATGTGAAGTGATCCAGAGCCAGGAGTTATTCTCCATCATAAAATCCTCTCTGGCAGGCTTGTGGGATGCTATCGTCTACCAGAGGTGCAATTCCAACAATATACTGAGGCAGGAGCCAGTACTGAGGTCCCTCTGGGCAGCAGTGTGCAAAGCAAACAGCAGCAGCAGCCTGGCAGCCTTGCCTGAATGAGCACACGGAGGCAGGTTGTAGAGTTGTTTTTGAACAAAGAGATAGTGAGAGTTCTGAGACAGGAAAGCCAAGTTTTGCAAACCAGTACAGTGTGTTCTAAAAAGCAGTAAACATCATTAAAATGATTTAATGATTTTTTATATGTACGTGCTACCTTCCCTCTGGCCAGACTATAACTGTGTGTCTCCCATGTTCCTACAAGAAACTGGGCACTACTTTGTCTTTTGCATCCATCCTTCTCATGCTTTTGTCTCTTTGGTTTCTAGCCAGTGTGCACCTTTTTCCCTCTTCCTCTAAATAATTCTCCATAAGAGCTTCCTTGCTGTACAGCAACAAGCATAGAAGGAAGAGGTGGTCTCAGAGTGCAAAAATGATCTCCCACAGAATGCTCCAACTCTAGTGAAGCTGTAAAAAGCTACCCTACTAAAGATGTTCCCAAAGATTTGCTCAGCATGATAACACAAGGCTGAGAGCCAAGAGTGAGGTAATCCACTAATTACTTTACCAACACAATAGCTGAGCCAAAAGCAGAATACAAAGCAAAATGCTTAAAATTAAAACTGTTTATCAAACTTCAGAGTGCTCTGATCAGGATGTGAAGACGTGTCTGCCCATTTCCTCACTATACCTCCATTATAATGATGCTCCTCTCCTCAGGGAGGCAGGTTCACTAAAGGCCTAGGAGAGCTACCTCAGCATCAGGAAGGGGAAGAAGAAGCTCGTTCAACTCCCACCCCCATGTAAGTGTAAGTCTTTGGGTACTAAGCACTGATAGCCTTTGCAGTGAGGGAAAATGGTACCTGGATTGTGTCTTAGAACTGATAGTGTTGTGCCTTTGCAGGGTATGTTTTGGTTTTCCTCTTCCTCGTGTTTCTACAAGCGTATCGGAGAGAGTCACCACTTCGTAGTGGGTTTAGTTGGGCCTTGCAATGAGCAGGAGGATCATCCCATACTCTTGTACCTAGAGTTCTTGTCCTCATGAGGTGAAGATTGTCATCCTCTGCTGATATAACATCAAGTAAATAGAATTGTGCCAATTGATAGCAACTGCAGATCGAACTCAAAGCTTACAGCTAACCTTTGTGTTTGGAAAAATAGAGTCTAAACGAACTCTGAGTCCTCTTCTGGATTTCTAATTCTTCTCCAGAAGATAATGGCCAATCTGCTGTGTAGTATGTATCTTTAAGTGTTCTAGGATGAAAGAGAAAATATAAATTAATTTATGCATCTACACAGGACTTTTTTTCATATGTGGGATATGCCTCAGTTGGGCACCAAGGAATTTGTAATTACATTAAGACCATCACATTAGATATTCCCTTGCCTGAGTCATCTGCAAAACCTGAACCTCTAGACGTGCTCCAGCCACACACCCCCTTTTCCTTTGGTCTTTGCAGCTTCTCTCCTGGGTCATTCCTTCTAGAAGGATCAGGGTGAAGAGGCTGGACCCCACCTCTCTCATTGGTCTGGAGTTGGACCCCATCCTTCTGCTGCTGGACTGACATTTGAGACATTGACCCCATAGGTGGCAAGCACAGGTTGGAGGCTGCAGATTTCCACCCACACCCCATTGTACCCAGGCTGCCCACTGACAGATGGGGGGGGGGGCTGGGGGATGCTCCAGTCTCCTTTGGAATCTTTGGAATCTGGGAGGTTTTGGGACTGACCAAATGGCAAGGGGACACCAGTGGTGGTTCTTTAAGACCAGGGCCTCACCTGGGTTACAGGACAGTCCTTTATCCCATCAGGCCTGCACCCACCTCCAGGAGCTGTTTCTCCATTCTCCATTTTCTCCTCCTCCACGAGCCATTTTGTGCATTTTCTCCAAGTTCCTTAGCAAAGAGCGAAACGAGAGCAGCCTCAGGTGGCACCAGGTGGCTGCAGGATGGACGTTCACACTGGTTTTGTATGTATCCCCAGTGATTCCATACTTTTAGTAGAAGACAGTTGCATCCTCCTGCTGCTCCCTCTGCTCCAGTGCTGACCAGCTCATGACTAGGGCTCTGCAGAACTGGACTAGCTTTGCTTAGGGCATCGTCACTCAAAAATCCTCAGTTGCTGATGTGACATTTCCAGGTATAATGTTACAATGCTGCTGTTCAAGTTTTAGCACTCAAATGCTCAGCAATGTGGGAAGGAAAAAAAAAATCAATGATTGAACATATTTCTCTGTTTGCATTAAAGATGTTTTCACCAATGTGGTGTGGGAGTTATTTTGCTCAGACTGAGTGGGTGCTGGAAAATGGTGCCAACAGCTGAATTTTGAAAGACATCTGAGAAAAACCAAAAGGGTCATTGGGCAAGCCAGCAAGGAAGAGACAGCAGTCATGAAAGTGTGAGTGGGAGAGAGCCTGGCCACATCTTGGCTATGCTGACTGAAGGCAATGCAGAATTTTGGATGTGTGATGGAAGAAAGCAGGATCTGGATATGTCATGACTGTTGGGAGCACAGGAAAAGGAAGATTCAGTGAAGCCAAAATTCAGGCCTGAGTGCAAGTTTTAGAATAAGAGGGGGAAAGCAGGGACAGGAGGGGACTAGAGAGAGGAGGTGCTACTTGCATCTTCTTGGTGGGTAAACAGCAATATGAAATCTTCCTTATGCCTTACACCTATCCTACGTGTCAGCTATAGATTGGGTACATGAAGGTATCCATGGCAGTCTGGTTCCCAATCCACACCAAGCTTTGAAGCAACATGGATGCTCAACTGTCACAAAGTGACCTTGAGAAATCTCATCCAAAGTGTGGGGCAATAAAACCCCAAACTCTTTGACTGCACCTTCAATGGATGTGCAATGCTCGCTGGCACCATCCTGGGACATGAGCTGAATTTGACTCGGAAAGGGGATCACCTCCTCCTGTATGACTTCACAGGTTTCAGAAGCAACCAGATGTTTCTTGAGAGACTCCCATCTGCCTAGACAAGGGTGGTGGGAAGATAGAATGGGGAAGATCACTGGGCAAATTATCCAATTGCAGGAATTGATCAATATGACACACTGCGGATAGAAACATCTCTGAAACATGCTTTTTTGAGATGAATCAGAGGAAAATTCAACAAAACAGCATAGCAGAGACAAGGCTGGGATTTACTTTTTTGACAGTATTTAGAATGCAGCAATATCCAGTGGTTCTAATAGCCTCTTGTAGGTATTGAACAGAAATGCATACAGTTACCCCATAGTTTGTAATATACAAAGCAGACACTTAAGGATGTGGAGAGTGGGATTTGCAAATGCTCTTGAAAGCTATAGAGCAGAGCTACCCCTGTTTCAGAGGGACACGTGTCCTTGGGTCACACAAGTGATTTTGAGAATCCTGTCCTAAGAGATTTCAGCAGAGAAATGCATAAGCTACATGAAGGGTTTGGTTTAGCCTTCCCCAGCTCTCCTCATTCCCGTTTAGAGCCTTATCCATTATAGTCCAAACAGGTCTTGCCCATGCAGCATCAGTCACAGCCTTCTTGAAGTTCACCAAAAATCTGTAGAGGCTGGCAGGACCATAGAAAAAGCAAAAGAATAACTCAAGCTTGCAAAATTCTCACAAGTCCTCAGGCTGCCCAAGGGCTCACACCAAGACAGCTGTGCCTAAACAGCACCTTGTGTTTTCAAAACATTGAAGACCTGGTAGAAATCCAATCCATGTGAATGTTTTATGAGGAGTACTGTGCTGGAAAAATGGTATGGAAGTGATGCAACTTTGCAATTGGACCTTGCTGGAAAGTTGCGTCACATCGTTGCTGGCATCTCATGAGGTCTGATGTGGGAATGGGGCTTCTTCACCACAGCCTCCACCCTTCCCTTCACCACATAAATAGCCTTTTCCCAAGCACTGCTCAGCGTGTGAAATGTGATTGCAGTGAAAGCACAGCATGTTGACCTGTTTTGCCTCTTCGTTGGGTGACAAGCATGTGGGAGGGTGTCACATGCCCAGTAAGCTGGGACCCTCCTGGGATGGACCAAGGCAAACAGCCTGCATTCTCCACCTGCACTGAGGGCTGTGGAGGCAAGGATCAGGCTGTTCCTACAGAGAGGTCCCAACCTGCATCCTAAGCCCAGTGCTAATGTATTGCCCCTCCATGCACAGGCAATTTCAGCATCTCAGCCTTCTCACCATTCCAAATAAGCCTTGCTTCGGAAGCTGATAGCCCACTCTGGTAACATAGATAAAGACTATACCCATTAGCTAGTCTGAATGCCCAGACCCTTCCCTAGTCTGTTTAATGGACATTGTGGTAGATGGAGATACACTATGGCTCCAGAGAGGAGAACCTTGCTCTTTTGTAAGTCAGTTAAGGTACTTCTCCTGGAATAAGGGATCTGCATATGGGGGTAGTCAGCTCTGCACTACCAAGAGGGGAAATTCATTCTTTAACATCAAAATAACCCCCAATGAACAGTAGTGTGTATGACTGAAACCAAAACTGAGTGTTTTCTCATGCTGATGCTTAGGGTTTTCATGGAAGTGCAGCCTTGCTCAGATGAACCCTCTGTGCTTGAGTTGCCTCGTAGAATTTCATCAGAGTGGCAGGAACAAACAGGTTGGGTTTTGGCATTGAGCACTGACCCCTTTCGAGAAGCATGAGTTTGTGAGAGGGGATTTCAGAGATTGCCGAGCTATTCAAGGTCTGGCACAGAGGGAAGCTCATAACATCCTTTCCTCAAAATTTCAGTACTTCCTTCATCTGTGCTGCTGCTGCATTCCTCCAGGAAGTTTACACAAAGGGCACAGTCAGGTTTTCACCTCAGGGCTATCAAAAGGGGAAGAGCCAAAATCAAGTGCCTGCTGCAAATTTTGGATATGTTGTTAGCACAACTGGCCATGCATCCAGCATCCTGCAGAGGAGATTTTGCAGACATATAAGGAAATAAAAGGGACTGCATTAAAGCTTACAGTGTGAGTGAACAGGATTTAGACTCTGAGCAAATTAAGTATTCAGAAGCTACAAGAGGAAATGTTCCTTATGCTGTTCCGCTCCTTCCTGCCTGCTGATGGTGTTCGTTTGAGGCTGGCTCGGTAAATGAAAGCCATGAAGAATCAGTCCAGTGTTGCCTGAAGTGTTATGCTGACACTTAACAGCCATTTCTGGTTGTAATTTCACTTCTCTCTAACCAGCATAAATTTCAGAAAGTTGTCATTAATCTGCCTCTGGCCTCTCCCTGTCCTAGTCCCACACCCTCTTCTCTATGAGGCTGTAAGGAGCAAGCAAACATAGGATGGGTGGTTGGGAAGCACCAACTTATAAAATAAAGGTATGAAAACACTGTCGTGTAGCATTTAATCTTTTTTATTTTCTCTTTAATTGAAGCCTAAATGATGCTGGGTTTTGCTTAGGGAGGTAGTTAAAACATTCGTAGCTTTTAACAAACATGACGCCCAGCTGGAAGGGCTCAGCTCTTCTAAGCAAGGAATGTTTGGTGTTAGTATTTGTTGAATCATCATTAGGAACTTCTGTGCAATGCATTAAAACAAGGCAGTGTCAATGCTGCACTAATCTTTCAGCATCAGAAAGCAGAAATGGGGAAGTGTCATTAAATCATATGGTCTGGTAGAGGAGAGCTGGCTGAACTTCGGGCTCTGGGGAGTTTAGTGTTCATTGTCTCTGCAGTGTGAGGTCTCACTCTGGTCATACAACCCTGTGTTGGATGAGAAACCGCTACCTAATGCAATCCAATACTTTAAAGATGCATGTTGAGTATCTTGAGCTGCCTCCTTGACATGAAAGCTTCAGAAACACAGACTGCTAGGGACTGCTTGGTCAGCAAGCCTGGTTCCTTTCTACAGCCAAAACATCAAGTACTGTGTACCATAGCCCCGTGAGCATCTGTTTTTAAGCAACTGCAGTGTCCTGCTCCTGCTGAAAGACTCCTCCTAAACTGGTGAACAGATTAAACTCACTGCCAGTTTATATCCACTTGTTGTTGGGCTAATGTTATTCTCCAGCTTAAACAGTTTTTCTCCTCCTCAGGTTTTTGTCCTGGTGATTTGGTAGACAGTTATCCTATCCATCAGGCTTTATTTACTGCATAAAACATCTCCAGCAGTATTCATGTCTCAGGAACCATGGCAGAAGCAACTCCTGGCAAGGGCTATGTTTTATTTGCTGGGGCTGGGCTGAAAATGTTGCTGTGTGCTTGCACAGAGGACCTGTCAGCACAGTTCCGCTTTCCAAGTTCATGGGGGAAATGAAGACTTGTACCCACTTCGCTCCCCTCTGAGCAGTTGGTGGCCAAGTCACTGGTACCCTGGACTTCACTGAGGCCTGGCAGTTGCCTGCTGAGGGCAGGAGGGCAAAGAGATGCTGCTTCTGAGCATCTCATCCCACAGAGTGGCATTGGGAGGCAGCTGAATCAGGAGGCCAAAGAACATTCTAGCTGGCTCCAGCAAGTGTGGCAGGAGTGGGGCTGTGTCCCTGTTCTTCCTCTCCTCCCGCTGCAGTATGCCTTGAGCCACCCCATGGTCACTTTCCAGGGTTAGTAGTTTGTCTCTGGCTTTGTGCTCTTCATCTGTCACCTTCTAAGGAACCAGCAGTTTGGCATCAGTAAGACATCTCAGATTAAAAAGTGTTTCTAGAAGGCTCTTGGTACCCAATGAATTGCCTGAAGATCTCCCTTCTGAAGACTTAACATTTTTACTTTCTTTGCCGTCACAACTGCAAAGACGGAGGAAGAACGATTTCCATTTTCTATCCCCTTCTCATCTTTGAGCATAAGGCCCAGTTATGTTGAATCTGGCCCCAAAGTGCATTTACTGGCCAAGCAGACACTGAAAAAGCTGTGTGGAGTGAAAACAGCAGGTTTGTGAGGGATGTACAATTACTGGATCTGTAAGCACAGCAAACACAACATGAACCTGAAGGGAGGTAGAAGATCATCCACACACCCGTAAGTAGACCTGCCTGGGATACCCCTCAAGGCTGTCAGATGTAATTAAGGGACACCCGTGCCCTTTTGAAACAGTAGCTAGCGGTGAGATGAGGATAACCTGGGGCACTGCAAAGGGTTTTAGAAGCAAAGGAATCCTAGACCTCAGCAATAAGAATGGAAGCCTTGATATCAAGATTGGAAATTAACAGCCCTACAGTAGAGAACTGAGAAGGCATCCTATATGTCATAGAATCATAGAATATCTTGAGTTGGAAGGTACCCATAAGGATCAACTCCTGGCCTTTCACAGGACAATCCCAAAAATCACACTACATGCCTGACAGTATTGTCGAAGCACTTCTTGAACTCTGTCAGACTTGGTGCCATGACTTCTTCCCTGGGGATCCCATCCCAGTGCCTGACCACCCTCTGGGTGAAGAACCTTTTCCTAAAATCCAGTCTAAACCCCCCCTGACAAAATGTCATAAGCATGTTTAGGTACTAATCCATAATCTCTCTCTGATATTTGTACAGGCACCCACTGCTGCATGCTGGAAGTGCCTTCTGCAAGCAAGACTGGAATATTCTCTAGTGTAAAAGAAATTGTGTAATTGGTGTAAAAGAAATTCAAAGTGTTTGAATTTGGCATACTTCTGGTATATTGATGTAGCTACATGTATTTGTCATGCAGTTGCTTCTTAAGGAAGTAAAACAAATACGTGCTCATCTACCACAGCCTCTGTGTTTACCCAGAACTGAATCCAACAGCACAGCCAGACACTCACTCTGCTGTAATATTTCCTTTCTGAACAGATGTCAGAGGAAGGCCGTGCTTAAGCTGCTCTGTGATGTAAGCCATGACACGTGCTGGAGTCCTAGTCTGCAGGGTCTGAGCCTGACCACAGCATATTTCTCCACTGCAGCCTGAAAACAGGTTTCCTTTGGTGAAAATAAATGGAGAGAGAAGGAGGATTCTCCCCTTGATGCGATTTCATGATAAAATCAGAGCAGGGACCTAGATCTAGGAATTTAAAAGCATTCCTGTCCTCAAATTTAGTTTTAATTACTGCAGAAAAACGTGCCTGCACAAACTGTTTGAGACTGGCACCTGCACTGTGCCTGCAACCAGGGGACCAAACATATTCTCATCCACCAGCTATGGGCACTGCCAGGCTGGAAAATGGGCCAGGTCTTATCCCCTTCTGCTCACCCATAGGAGGAGCTGTGCTGCCTAATGGCTTAGGAAATCTGATTTTTCCCTTTCTGGCATAACTGCTGACCCATTGTATGATCTTTGGTGAGCTATCTAGGTGCTCCAGAACTCATTCTCTCACTTCAAAAAATAGCATTATGATAGCTACCTTGTACATGGGAAAAGAGCAGTAAAGCTGGAGCTTCTGCCAGAACACAGACTCATGCTCAGAATACTGCTTGATGCATTTATAAGTAGGATTTTAGGACACATTCCTGTGAGTGAGAAACTCGAATTAACACATCCAATTCTGTAGTCCCCAATTGTGACTATGAAAACTGTGAATCTTCATCTTGCAAAAAGAGTACAGCCAAAGGGAAGAGCTGTTTGATCAAACAGCCCCTGTCTCAAGCACCAAATATATCACACGTGCAAACAGACCCTGAGTTCAGACCTCAGGAGCCAGTTGCCCAGATGCCTCTGAGGATCTGGGCCTAAGGGCTCATTCCAACCAGCTGAAGTCAATGGGACTATCCCTATATTTAAGTTTTTGCTGGATGACAGCCAAAGGTTCAGCATCTTGCAGAACTGGCTCTCATGATGCTGCATTCCTTAATAGCTGGGAAAGAGAGCAAAGCAATGTATAGCAGAAAGTGTCCATCCATATTAGTGGACATAAGTAACCACCTTTAAAGGCCTAATCTATGTAAAAAAGTTTTTGCTTCACCATTAGTAACTTCCCAGCAAAGGCAGGAATTTCCCACGGCTGACATGCCCTGAGCAAACAGAAGAGTTGAAACAAAGAGCTGGATAATTAGCTGGGAGGGCAGAAGTTCCTGCGCTGCACAGGGCAACCGCCTTGTGCAGCTGTGATGGGGCTTCATGGAGTGACCTGGAAAACAGACCTGACTTTAAAAGTGCAGAGGGTGAGGGGTTTAGCCGTGCTTTTTTAATTTTAAACAGTGATGCCTGTGGCTTTACAGCTTCATGCAAAGGCAGGCAGACAAACTGAAGTATGAAATGAGCCTTATTAAAACATGCCATACATTATGTATGAACTTGAACTCTTCCTGACCTCTGTAGTCCTGGATCCGCCCCAATTCATAAATATCTTGGGCCAAATTTTGTGGTGCTGCAGTAAGTAATTTGAATAAAATCACAAGCTCTTATTTTCAAGACAGTATTCCCAGTTAAGAAAGCTCAGGATGCCATTTATTACAAAGATGCCTAACTCAGAAAGGTACCTGAATAATGTAGCTGGATGTTAACAGTTGTCTGTAGCTACAAGCCCACTGCAAACCAAAGCACAGCCCCCTCCCAAGCAAGCTGGTAACATTGTTTCATTGCCATTCACTAGAAAAAGTATATTTAGAATGGCAAATGTATAATTGCAGTTAGAGATAGTTGAAATATTCAGCACAAATATGTGAGCTGGTACATCAAACTCTTTCTTGGACCACAGATTCTTTAACCTGATCTTGATCACTGCAAAGGCTCAAATTCTCGTATTTAGCACTGGGGGGAGGTGTAGTTGGTTGTTTGTTTTAGTTATAGTTTTTTGGGTTTGGGGTTTTGGTTTTTTTCCTGAACCTTGCATGAACAGACAGCTATGAGGTTGTTCACCGGCTCATCAGCTCAGCTGTTTACTTGTCCTGACATAGGCCAGGTCACCCAGTTCCAAAGTTGTTGCTTCTCTTCCCTGATTCTCAGCCTCATATGTTTCATAAGTCTGAAATGTTGTATTAAATATTATGGTTTCAGTGCAAAGTATCTTCATTAATACGCAAATAGAAATTTGATGAAAGGGAGATAGCTGGCTTCTCCTCGGAGCTGCTCAGAGCCCTTCTAAGCCGCCGGTCCCAAATTCCTAGACATCCCTTCTCAGGCAAGTGAGTGGCTGTGAGCACACTAAATGCACAGTTTGCCTTTCCTCTACCAGCACTGTGTTGTGGACTCTTTAAGGAGTCTCTTCAGCCATAAAGACTTCTCTGAAGGGCAAATTTTTGCTGAAGAGGGGCCTCAGAAAGTTAAAAGAGAGTGGACTGGTATGGATTTCAGAGGTGGTTTGCAAAACCTTCCAAGTGAGTACCAAGCCAGTCAGCAAAGCCATGTCATCAGTGTAGGAAGAGTTTCTGACTCAGACCTCATCATCCAAAAGAGAGAACTGACTTGTGTTATCTGGATACAGTGAGAGGAAGCCTCCAAGAGAATTCTGAAAATTCCTGTTACACTGGAGGCACCTTTCACATAGAAATATTTTGAATGTAAATTAAGGCTCTTTGGCAAGTTTTAAACTTCTGAGATATTGATTGATTCTTTAATCTTTTGTAGCAAATTAATAACATTTCAGTGGTGAAGCGTAAAAGGTAATTTTTGAGTTCGTGTGTTAAGAAGTGGAGCCTGCAAAAACAAAAAATCAAGTGTCTCTGGAAATAACCATCACAACTGCGATAATTGCTGGCAGTGGCTGTAATTCCCAGTAGCTGGCTGTACTCAGCTTTACATGAAATTGATTTGATTTTGCTTTTACTTTTCGACCAGGGCTCAGGTGATTTGAATCCAGGTTCAAATTAAGTATAGTTTCCCGGAGTAAGATGAAGCAATGTATCAAATGCCTAAGGGAAAAGAACAGGAGGGAGTTGGAAAAAGCTTTGTTCAAATTTTTAATTATTTTACCTCATTCGCAGTCTGAGTGGCTGTTTTTATTTGATCACATCAAACTCTCAGTGCGCTACTTTTTTTGCTCTAGCTAGCACACTGCTTATACAGCACAGAGCTTTTTTTCCCCTGACATTCACAGATGTGAGCTCTGGTCCCCACGCTTCAGATCTAGAAGCTGAAATTAAAACAAAATCCCCAAGTGCTCATTTCTTTGCCTGCAGACCCAGGTCCTGAAACACCATGGCAGCTCTCAGCCTCTCCCCCAACATCACTGAAGGCTTGCTTAGAAGTGCTTGCCCAGCAGAAAGCACTTTTCCAGGACCTCGCTTCTGCTGAGCTTCTGCTGAGAAAAACACCTAAGTTTTGCTTACACATTTCTGATGAATAATTTGGCTCTGTGTAATGCCCACGGACACGTCAGGTTTCTCTTTTGGGGGGTTCCTTCTCTTTTGGGGGGTTCCTTCTCTTTTTAGGGGTTTCCTTCCAACCTTGATGGCCCTGCTGAGCAACCTGGATTGGTCATTGGCCTTCCAACTTCATGGAAATCTACAAAGGCTCAAGGTAAGGGCTGTCCTCACCCTGCCTCTGCCTTCACAGGGGAGCCCCATGGCAGGACATGGCTTGTCCTTGTGTCTCCACTGGGCTGAAGTTGTTCTGAGAACTTCCTTCCTTTGGCACAGTTTTGGAAATTGCCTTTAGGAGATAAAACACAAGCAAGGACACAGAGGCTAGCTCTAAGCAGGTGAGAGCCAGACACCACTCCAAAGAATGGTCTTTGCATCCACCCCCACTCCCTTACTTAGGAAAGGAGACAGGCAAGCAGCTCCTCTGGTCTCTGCTCCCTGTGAGGAGAGCAATGCTGGAGGAGAGCGAGAAGGTCTTAAGGGGAGGGCAAAGACTGCCACCCCACCGCAGGCATCCTCCACCCCTCTGCATCTGGCAGCAAAGATTGGGAACAGACTGCTTTCCAACACTGCCCGTGTCAGAGGGACATTTGAATGTGGCTCTTTATTTGCTGCTGGTAAAATTTCCCATTGACTTCACAGCAGCATCTATCTCTGGCACAGGGAAGAGACATCTTTTACTCTAGCTAACCTGAACCTCACTGCCAAGCTCCCTGAGCTTTGTCCATCCTTGCACAATGCAGGAGTGAAGATAGAGCTAGGCAGAAGATAATACACTCAAGCCCTCCAAGGGCAGGAAGAGTCCTAATCACCAGCACTATTTTTGGAGGGATCTTTTAGCTTTATCCCCCCTATCCTTGTGAAGCTGGAGAACAGAGCCAAACACCCAGAGGAAGAAAAGAGGATAAAAGGATTTTTCTTCCTAAGGGGGGGAGGGACCATTATCAGAGTCACAGAAAGAAGATCAAAAAGAGCTACACAAAGCAGAGAGACAGGCTCTTTCAATCCAGAGGAATGAATTGTGAGCCAGCAGAATACCTCAATAACAAATTTCTAAATAACATCTGTTAATTACATCCCACCAAACTAATATTGCATCAGCATGTTTTGTTAATGCATTAGAAATCTGAGCTACACTTTCAAATATTGGGGATCTGTGGTAAACTGGGTGAGGGAAAACTGAGCAGCTGTGACAGAGGGACTCAGTAGGCATTCCAGAGGTGGTGGCAAAGTGATCTGAGCAAGGGGCAGAGCCACCAGTGCCACCTTCCCTCCCCCAGGAGAGTGCTGGTGAGAAGCTCTGTGCAAAATCTGCTTGGCTTGTAACTGCACGGTTCCTGTGTGCACACGCAGCGAGTCCATGAGGATGTCAGCCTTGCAATCAGTATGGTTTTCATCAACAGGAACAAAGACATGTGAACAGCTACTGGCAAGCGGCCAAAACTTTCCCCCATCACATTTTTCACAGTCGTTTTGAATATGACCTCAAGAAGACCTGTTTGTTTTACCATAAAAGGCAAAGGGACTAATCCTAGGCAGTTTTGTGCTGATGCTTCTAGTTTTGCAGGCATAAAAGCTTCTGCCTGAAGGCATTAGTAGAGAAAAGGGAGTCAAGATTGGTTATGTCCTGGTTCTTCACAGGGTAAGGAAAAAATTACGCACAGACCCGAGAAGGAGGTGTGGTACTTAACACATCAACACTTGCTAATAAATGCAATCCAGACTTCGATATTAGAAATGTGTGTGTGTGTGAGCATGTCTGGTGACAAGGGAAGCACAGAGTAATTTATTAGTGGTGACTGGCACAACTGACTGCTCTTTGCCACTGAAGAAAGTAAGAAATTACTCCAGTTACAGTTCTCGCACTTGACATGTGGAACATGCTTGGGAACTCCCTCCCAGTCAAGAGGTATCCATTGTTTCTGAAACAATGATGCTTAATAGTTAACATGCAATTCAGGACCATTTAAATTCAGTAGATTAGGTCCACAGGCCTTGTCCTGCAGTCAAGAGGGACTGGTCCTCAAAGGACCTCAAAGTCTCTTAGCGTAAAAGTGAGGATCCACAACATTCATTTTTTGCCAACTCCATCCCTTAATTGCTGGGTGTCCTCAAGAAATTTGTTTCACCTGAACATGTGGTGTTTTTTTTCCTTTCCTGCCTTTTTCTCTGTTCAAAGTGTAAGCTCTTTTGAGTTTACATCTAACACAAGATGCATCTCGTGTTAGCCTACAGTTCAGCGGCAAGTGAGAAGTACCTCCCCGAAAGGGAACTTGACAGTGATATTGCAAAACCCAATTTTGTAAAGACATCATAGGCTACATCAGCAAAATATTTGCCTGCCCATGATGATGGAGTAAACATCAACTAACTATAGATTATCTACGCAATGGGATAAAGTGTATTCTACTCTGTATTCACACAGTTGTCTTACATGTGAGCTGGTCAAGTCAAAGGTTTTCTGGGTTGGACTCATTTGAAAAACTATTCTTATGGTGTTGAGTGATGTTGGAAGATGAGCACCAAGAAAGTAGAAGCAACCATGTAGAGAATTGTTAACAAGTCTTCAGTGCAAGTAAGTGCAAGTGGGGGATGCCACCATGCAAGCCTTGGTGTTGGAAAGCAAGTATATATCAGTCCTGCATACTGTATTCACTGTTCAGGAAAAGTTAATCCTTGTGATGATATTTCCTCCTTTCAGTGCCAAGACCAAAGCACACTGGAGTTACTGGTTGCAGAACTTCCAGTAGACCTTGATGGAGGTTTGTTTAAACTGGCACACTCCCCATTTTGAAAGATGTTCCTCTTGTTTGTTTTTGGTAATTGCTACTAGGTTGGGCTAGTCCTGTTTATCCATCACAGGTACTTTTTTTTTGCATGATCCATGCTGTTGTTTCTTAAATTTCTCAAGGGATGCTTAGTTTTCACCTGGACTGAATGGCACCACACACAAACTGTCATCAAAGGTATTTAAATAGGTGAAAAGATAATACACTGACAAAACTGGAAACACTGTTGCTATGCTGAAAAGCTAAGGTACCCTTTAAGAAATGTGTTTGTTTAGATAATAACTTATGCAGAAAATTAAGTCACACAATTATGCTGGAGGAATAATATTCTGCTTCTTTATTTTCTATTATAGCATATGCAATTGCAATTTTTTGAGCTCTTTGGAGTGATAAAGTTCCTGAAATACTCTATTTATCTTTATTTAACTCTGAAAGGGGCAAAGAGAATGACCTGATTAAAACTGAGTCAGTTGCCCTGACCTTGACTGGAGGGAAACAGAGGACTACAGTCATAGCATTTTACTATGAGAAATTAAAGCAGTTTAATACAAATTATGTCAATCAATTATTTATGAAAAACAGGCCAACAGTACCAGTGTGATATTTAGGAATTTCCTAAGGTGACGGATAAGGGTAACTGCATAAGTATAGCATATACTTCCAATTCCGTAAAATATTTGATTCCCCTTACATTCCTGAAAAAGAAGTTACTGTGATAGAAAACCCATAAGATACACATTAAAAGGATAAAACCCAGCAAAGTCTCAAAAGATAATGGAAGATAACTGGAGACTAACTGCTGAACAGGCTATTTCCTAAAGAAATCTTGCAGATGTCTTCCACTAGTCCAATCCTCAGGGACATTTTTGTCACTGGTTTGAAAAAAAAATCACCTGATAACATTTCCAGGTGACACAAAAGCAGTGGAAGAGGTAAGAAATAAAGATAGTGGGACAATCTGGGTAAATATCATAGAATCAGCCGGGTTGGAAGGGACCTCTGAGATCATCAAGTCCAACCTTTGATCCACTACCACTGTGCTTATTAGACCATGAAGGTCTGGAACACATGCCCTTCACTGAGATGCAAAGATGTTGATCTATTTGAGTACAAGGAGAGACTTTTGTCACTCTTTATAAGAGTCTACATAAGGAGGAATAATTTGACAGCATAGAAGTTTTGTACCCTCATAGACATAGATATAGATATAGGCATAACCAGATCCAATGCTGAAAGGTGCAGTTGGGGAAATCTGTATTTGAAGTAAATCATGAATGATATGTCAATTTTGAGATATATCAGTCACTGAAATTTCTTACTGAGGCTTCTGATGGAAAATCCATACCTTACTAGCTTCTTTGAAGCCAATACTAATATTTCAAAACAGGATATCCTCTAGGTTAAGCACAGATTCTAGACCTGCAGCAGGCGCTAGCTGAGAAGCAAGTACTAAGCAGGTAACCGAAGCCACAGAACTAGTCTCTTCTGATCTTAAAATGTAATGAATGTTACATGTTGAGGATCTGTGTTCCAGAGACTTGCTCATCACCATACAGGTGTATTTGGCTCATCTACATCCCACTTTTCCACCTCCTCCCCCTAAGCGATTTCATATCAGCTATTTTACTTGCGCAAATTTTCCTTGCCCTTGCCCTTGCTCTTCCCTCTTCTCCACCACAAGTTTTTCTGTCTACTAGTCTCTCAGCTAGTTTGCTTACAGTATGAATTCTGCTGTGTGAGTCAGAGCTGGTCATAATGTAAGAGAAAATATCAAGGTTTGCACTGCAGGGTTTTGAGTATGTATGAGGTGTCCAGCTCCAGGCTATACACACTCGGGAGCAAATTGCCACACTCAGAGAACTTTACCCAGTGACATAACTGACCAAGCACTTACCCTCCAAAAAACTTCTTCTGGAAGGAGAAAACCCACTGTGATTTTTGTAGCTGTACTCAGGGCAAAGGTCCATCAAGTTAAAGACTCCTTTTCTATCTTTCTTCAACCTCTCCCTTGCTTCATCTGACTACACCGGAGTGAAACTGGTCCTCCCTCTTCCAGGTCTGGGATCTGGAGCTGGCCTGAGTGGTTACTGTAACTGCAGCAGCAGCTTGGACAATGCAAAGAAATCCTGTAGGAATTTGGCTGCGCTCCAGCACATCTCTCCTTCGCATATGCGAGCTGCAATTCGAGGGACGCAATTTGGACAATGCAGTGAGGGTGGATTTCCACGCATGAGGCCAACGGCACATTCTGAGGTACAAGTCATTCTCATTGTCAAACTAAATTCACCACTCCAAAACATGAGTACATTTGTTTTCTTCTAAGAAACAGCCACTACAGATGTATTTTTCTACTTTCAGCCATTCTGGATGAAATTAACCCTACACATGTAGAATCAGCCCAGAATAGACATGCAGAACATAAAATCCCAACAGTTAAAATCGGACCACTGTATAAATAACTGCAAACAGGAATATGTCAGGTAAATATCATAATAGTGATGTCCAGACAGCCTGATGATAGACAGGAACCCAGTAACCTCTTAAATGCCAGAATGACTCTGTAGCTTGCTACAGCTGCATTGGTTTATAGACCTCAGTTGTTCTAACCAATGAGGGCATTTTACTATATTACATTACATTTTATTATATTATATTAATTCTGTTAGGGATTGTTTGGCTATTTAAAAGAAGAACAAAGTCTCACAAGAGCCTTGGTCCCTTGCAGAGAGAGCCATATGAAAATCACCTGATACATAACAGTTGCTGAGAGCAATTGCTCAGCCCACACGCTGCCTTGCACAGAAATGATCATCTACAGAAAGATTTTAAGAATTCAGGAGAACACCTCAGAAAAAGCAGCAGGAAGGATGGAGGAGTGGGGGAAATGGTGTACGGAGGCTGGAAACTTCTGCCAAGCATTGCTGTACAACCACTCACCTCAGTCAAGTGGATTTTCTTTAAATATTTGCAGCATCAGGGCCCTGGGCTGGTACCTTGAACATTAATGTAGTTCATCAGCACCTTCTAAATGGGTGCCTAAAAGCTCCCAGGACTCTTCCTGCCTGTGATCCTTCTCTTTTCCAGCCATCTCCACTCTGTACATTTGTACCAGGTCATTTTAAGTGGGAGGGAGAGGCTCATCTGGAAAACTGCTGCATATTTATAATAAGACCATCTATTACACCAGTGCAGGATGGAATTGAAAACATATGGTGCCCTGGGAGCAGCTGTTTCTTTTTTTAGGCCTCTTATGCCCTTCACAAATGTCAAGATAGAGAAATGAAAATGTCAGAAAACTGCAATATGCTTACCCTAAAGGCCTCCCATTGGTGACGTATTTATAAAGCTGTTAGAAATTTGATTCACACCAAGTGCAGGGGACAAGGTTTTGAAATCCTCATTAACAGAGAGGTCTGCTAAAACCAATCCTCCTTATCTACACTTCACGGGGATCTTCTGCTAATTGGACACAGACTCTCATGCACCTCTGGAGAGAACCCCTGCTCCTGTAGTGGTGGTTCAATGCCACTCATTTGTAGGGGTCTAGAGGAATGTCCCCATGCCTTTACAGTTGTGTCCAGAGAGCCGGGCATCTGAGGTTTTACCGCAGTGGTGAGTTGTTGCAGTGGATGGTGATTGTGAGGCTGGATGGGACAGTTCAGTGGGATCCTCTGTTCTATTTAAAAGGCAATAAATGCAATCGAACCAAACGGTTACCTGGTAGGCTCTGCCCACACTGTGCCACCACTGGGACAGTGCTCTTGGACTGTTTCAGTTCATTATTTAGCATGCAGCCACATGGACCAGTTACAGGTGCCTCAAAAAACCTTCTTATATTTTGTAGAGGCTTAGCCAGAGTTCCCTTATGGCTGATAACTTTTTAAAGACCCAAATGCCAGCATCAGTGTGGTACAGCTGGTAGCACAGCAAGTCCCACAGACTATGTGGGGCCAAGCAGGAGAGGAACAGCTAAGCCTCATTCCCTCCCAGGACTATAAAACCCTCTTACCTGCAGAACCAGCTGAGAGATTGATCTTACACAGTACACACAGAGAGCAGGGCTCTGAAAGCAGCTGACAGGAGCTACCAGTGGAACTGAACTGTCTCTAGTACAAGGCAGACTAAAGCTACAGAGCTACTTTTGCAAACTGGTTGCAAATACGACCTGCTGCTGTCTCAGACGCAAAGCCTTGGCTGTGCTCTAGCAATAGTGATTCATGCTTGAGCTGAACTGCATCCAAAGTCCCCTCTGGGAATCTCTTCCCAGTTCCCTTCCAGCTTCATGGAGATCAGAGCCTTCAAGTCATCAGATGGAAGCTTTAAAATTCCCAGGCAAGCCCCAGTAGAAGCAACATGGGAGTTTGGGATTGTTGTGTCCTCCCAACTTGAGGAGGGCAGAATTATACACATGGATGGTTGTGCTGGACTGCCCGTGCCATGGGACAGCAGTACCATCTCTATTTCCTTGCTTATGGCAAGCAACATAGTACAAGAGAGAGAAGAGGAAGAGGCTTCCAGAAGTATGCTGGAAGAGGCCTCCAGAAGTATGCTGGAATAAATAGTGGAAATATTTCAGTCAAGCTTCTCAGGGTTTTAAATAAATTAGAGTTATCAAATATTGTGGTTTGGTTGGGGTTTTTCGTCATTTTTGGCAAAAATTTCTGGCGAGGAGCACAGAGCTGTGACCATATTGCAATTCTTGCTATGGGCTGTATTAGAGGAAAAGGATGTGGGAGGTCTTGGAATAGAGAAGGGCTCAAGGAAACAGCTATGTCCTGTTTCTGAGCCCGGAGTCTGGGATGTGAGGTGGAAAAATGGCAAAGTGTGTACAGATTATAGAAGTCCCAAGTGTTGGGCCACTTCCAGAACAGGATTGAGGAAGCAGAGAAAGGATGAGTCAAAGAACTTGCCCCTAGAGCAAGAAGTTCAGCACCTCTGACGTCCTGGCAGGGTGGACTCAGCAGATTACCTTCTGTCTGCAGCTCACATACACGTCAGATAACTTATTTCTACTTCATCATGCTCAGAATAACAGCCCTGAGACAGACACTTTGGATTTGAGTAGCTCGTTTGCAGGTGAGAGTTGAGGTTGTGCCTCCAGTGGGGATGCAGCCATACAGGTCCCATTCCAGACCCTTTTCTAGGGAAAGAGGCAGAAAATACCATTTTGGAGCACAGGGTATGAGATATTGGGCAAAACAAGAGCAGCTCTATGGGATGGGACAACAGGCCAAGATAGTTTCAGTTCTGCCTCTAAACCCTGGTGTGCAGCTCACACTGCTCCTTGATGTTTTCCTCCCTTCTGCATGCCCGTGCTACCAGGGGGAAAGACCGTGCTGGAAGTTATATGGCAGAAGAGGGTAATAAAATGAACACCACCTTACTCAGAACATGGAGCAGAGAACAAAAAGATTAATGGCAACAGAATATTAAAGAGAAATTGGGAGAACTGCAGGAGCAAAAGGAGATGTCACAAACTCCTGGAGAAGATTAGCATGTGAGTAATGGTACATAAAAATTCAAACAACCCACACTTCTACTTGCAGGAACAGTCTCTGCTGGTCTTTCACATATTTGTGTCTCTTCTTCTACTCCAGAACCAGTTTGCACAATTCCAAATGTAGAAATACCTTCTGCTACCTGTAGGTGGGAGGTAATAAGCTTTATTTCTAGCACCTTGGGCTCCACTTGGTTCTCTGAGAGCAGGGGACAGAAGGAGATGATAAAGAAGGATAGATGGTAGTGGCTGAGACTGAAGAGACTAATGCTGGAGATGAGGAACAAAAAGAAAGGGAAGAAGGACATGGAGAAAGGAATAGTCTGAAATCCAGTCAGCTCTTGGGCAAGCTCAGATCTATATGGACCTCTGTGGGCACTGGGTAGTCATATAAATTTGAATACGAAAAATACCAATGAGAAATGCAGTAACCAATGTCCCTTGGTCCTGTAGCCCAGGCAAGGGATGAAGCACCTCCTGTGCCTATCAAGTGGTTTGGTCTAATCGTTCTGTGTTTGTGCTCCTGCTTGCTTGCTTCAGACAGGTAAGACAGTATTTCATCTGTCCATTGCAACTCCAGGCTTCACCAGCGATCCAAGTCAGATGTCGTGAGGCTTCATTGGCACATATTTCTGAGTGTGAGGATAAGAAATTTGGCCCATGACTTATGGATAGCGTGGTTTGGAGTGGTGGGAGTGGAGTGGGGGAAGTGGTGGGTTTTACTCTTTGCTTTACTGTTGGTTTGTACCCAGATGGCCATTACCCCTCTGAGAAACCCTCTCCCACTGAAACCTTGTCTGGATGTGTTACACTGGCGAGAAGCCCATGGCAAGAAATTCCAGGATGAAATTCTAAAAATCACAACAGAGAAGTAGGATTTTTGCATTCTATTTCAGAAGAGATTTCTGTTGTTGCAGTGAAACACCCTCCACCCTCATTCTCAAAGGCTGGGGTAGCTTGTAGGGACTTCACCACTTGTTCACTGCGGGTGTTACATTGGGCGAGTTCACTTCAACAGAGGTAAAACCTGGGTGGCCGAAGCCCTTGGGAAAATAGGACCTTTGGCCTTTCTGCCTTAATTTCCCCTCTCAGCATGCTGGATATAACTGTGCTTATCTGCCTCTGTTGAACACGTTGAGATTTGCAAAAGAGGAGCACTGGGTGCATGACTAACATTGGTATCATTCTCATCATCCCTCTGCTGAACTCCGTCAGGCAGAGGTTGATGAGAGTCAACTTTGCACCAGTTTAACTGTCTTTGCAGGGAAGAGTCATGGCTGCTACAGTTTGGCTAGGCTGGGAAGGGGCCACTAAAGGACCTTATTTGGGTGATTCAAGCCCTCCAGCAAGGTTTTCTAAGCTAAGTACAAGATACCAGTGGAAGAGGATACAAATCATGCACAGAAAGAAGGACAGGGAGAAGTTAGTATTTCACAGACATGATCTATAGCCTTGAAATGTGATCATGGCTGGGAAATTTAATTTTTTTCTAAATTAAAATAAAAACAAGGCCAGAGCTCCAGCAAAATATGGAACTGGGGAGTTCTGGTTTAGCATTGCAGTAAAGTTCAAGTTTGTCTTTAATATTAATTAAATCTTTTGCTGTTGTTCAAGAAAAAAGATCAGCTAAGAGACTGCCTCCAGAGTTTTGATGTGGTTAATTTTTGGAAAGAAGAATTTGAGACTCAGATTTTGCAGTGCTTCACTCCACTGTCCTGGCCTGAAATAAATACAAAAGCCTGTGCCAAGAAGCAACAAGAAAAATATTTTGTGTGGGTTTCTGCTGCAAAGTTGAGATGGGGATGGATGGACTGATTTGAGGCAGGTGATGAGCCTCCAGGGTGCAGGGCACAGCCATGACAGAGGACAGGGGAGTGAGCATTGCCCTTGTTAACTTTTAGCAGATGCCATTCAGAAAGAGGTAAAAGGGTACTGCTGCTGACATGGTAGAGTGTTTTTGCGATAGACCTCTTTAAATAAAATCATTTATTGGATGCAGTTCTCAGCTTACTTGGACTAAGAAGGAGACTGGAGGGAGGATACAATTCAGAATGAGAAGCTAATGCATTTCAAGGGCTAAAACCTGCACCACTGGGATAAAAGCAAACTTAGCCAGTGACTTCATTGTAACTCAGCAGTAAATCCAGAGTCACTATTTTTTGTGGAGTGCAGATGTCTGAATACCAGCCCTGGATGGGAATAAAAGGAACTGCTGTTTACTGTGAACAAAATGCATTATGAACAAACTCCGACACACCCTAAACCAGCTTTCTTTTGAAAGCAAGCAAGGGTTTCATTAAAAGCAAAATTTGAGAAAAGAGATTTACAGGATATGTGGGAACTTGCTTAAATGATTAAAAATTAATTATAGCAAGGGGGAGGATGTAGAAACGCGCTATGTTAGGATGCCACTGCAGGGCCCAGACAAATCTGTTTCTGAGATTGTAAATTCAGCCCCTTTTCTCCCCTTCGCTCCCTTACATCTGCTTCTCCTGGGCTGGATGGACACTGGAACAGATGCACCCACACATGTGAACAGAACAGATAATTCAGTGGTGCAGTGTTCCCTGTTAAAAACAGATCTCCCCTGTCCCCCAACTCACTTGTAATGTCACAGAGCAAACTACTGAGCTTGCTGTACCTAAGCGGAGGGGGAAAGCTCCCATCGATTTCTCAAAGCTTCTCAAGTTAGAAAAGACCTTAACATTTGCCAAGTCTACAGTCTCAGAAATGCCAAGCAAAGCCACCAAGGAGATGTTGGAAGCATTGCAAAAACAGGCTGCTGGTGTCAGAGCCCTGTGATGGGGGATTGACCCCACTCTGCCCCCACCTATGTGCCCCACACTCCTGCCTGCAAGAGGGCTTTTTTTTAGCCCATGTACGTTTCAGCAGTATCATACCATTCTACCTTGCTCTGAGAGCCACTCAGACACAAACCAGTAATGGAGCAGGACTTTTTTCTGCTCTATGCTCTTATGTTTTATCTGGTCTTTATCCCCACAGTAACATTATTATAACCCAGTGTTTGCAACAGTCTCTGCAGAACATCTGAGGCTTCATAGATGTACATTAGAGCTGCAAGACTTTTCTCCTGCAATTCCTTTCCCATTAATATCCAACTATTTCATTTTCTTCAGCCCCAGAGCTGTTTATCCTTGCTGTGAGCTCCTCAGCAGGCTGAATCACCCCTTGGGCAGTGCCAGCTCGTGTGAGAGAGCCTGGTGCTCGCCAGCTGGCAACCCCTCCAGAAGCAGATGAGCTGGCCTGGAGAAAGACTGAGGTCAGGCTGGCTGGAGGAGCTGCTCAGTTACCATTTCTCCAGGGTTTTCTTCAGTCATTGGGCTGGGCAAGAACTTGGAGAGGATTTAAAGCACTTCTGCAAGAAATCCAGGAGAGAAAAGACAGTTTGATGGGGAAAGTGGTAATTTTGTATTAAAGTTCTTAATTATGAGCTAAATTCAGTCCCTTACAGTGATATTTAGTCCCTCTGTGCTTCATTTCTTGCTCTTATCCAGGAATAATGCTACTCCTAGGAATTAAAGACAGTGTTTGACTTGACATAGATGCTGTGCAAGTACCCAAATACAGCATAGTGCTGGGTAAGGCCATGGTTTCTTGCATGTCAGAAAGGTTTGTCAAATGCAAGTCTCCAGTTGCAAGACGCCTACAGACCTGGAGAAGGGCCAACAATGGGCCCATTTCTTTTTACCTCTGCACTCCTTCCAGTGCTCCCCGTGCCTTGTGTTCACACACCGTTCCAGTTCTGTTGTGGTAGGGATGAAATCAGGATTAAAGACAACTTGTTAGACAGATTTTCTTACTGATATTTCTTTATGGGAGAAAGACATGTTGACTGGAAGGAACTATAGGGCAGTGAAAATCCCGTTACCCAACATACCCAGCTGTTACACAATACAGAAAAAAAGTTTCAATCAATGAAAGTATTTTTGTCCTGCCAAGGCATGGGACTGTGAATCCCTGAAGAAGTGGGTGAGGTCATGATCACTCCACAGAGATGTCATTGCTTTCCCTATGTGGAGGAGTCCCTGCTGCAGGGCTCTACCAGGTTCTGTGAGCTCTCTTTGGGTGTTTTTCCTCTTTTCTGCATGTTTTCTCTCCTAGGACCTCCTTCCGTCTGTATAACTCATCTTCCACATCTCTTGCTTTTTCCATTCACCCTGTTCCCCAGCTCAGTAGCACTCACCCAACACCCCTTTGCAAAGTACGTGCCTGCTGCACTTGAAATAAAGCCATTCTGGTGAGGGGATAGCAATGATCACCCTTAAGATCTTGGCTTTCATATGACAGTTCAGTCGCAAGAGAGCTGGGGCCTGTACAAGAACTTGGAGAGAAGCAGCTTGTTTTTTACCTCCAGCATATGTCTGTGTGGGAAGGAGGGCACTGATCCACAAACAGTCTGCTCATGGTTTCATCTGCTCTAGGCAGGGTTTGCAGGCTGTGCCAGGGACTTTTGGCCAAAACTGTGTCTCCAAAGAGGCTGATGTGGGCACTGTGGCAGACTCTGCCATTGTTTCATTCGCAGTGCATGTAGGAGAGTGGCCAACTCACCCTCTCATCCTGTTGGGGACTCTCACCTTTCTCCAAATATGTAGACCTGCATGGCATTCCAAGTTTGGCATCTCAAGTCCAGCATGGCATCCCAAGGCCAGTGCATTTGGCAAATTGAGTCTGGAGCCTCTGTAGCTGCCAGAGGAGCATAAGTGGGTGGTGGCCCCAGGGGTGCAGTAAATGCAGTATATGGGATCCTTTCCCTCTTGGGATCAGGGCATCAGTGCTGGGAACAGAAACATCTGAGACATGAGGTGCACTTGGGATAGGGTTGGCAGGGCCAACTCACAGGATCTTAACAGCTCCTGTCAGTGCCAGCTGCACTTAGTTCTGGAAAACACACACCAAAGTCAAGGGAAGTTCAGTGACTCAGTGAATGAGGCTGCTGCCAGGTCAGTATTGCAAGAGAGACCCATGTCTTTGCACCTAAAGTCAAGATATTTCTATTTTTGTCTTTATGTGGTGTTAGTATAATTTTTAGACAGAGGATCAATGAAGTTTTCATCCATTTCTTTCAAGGGAATCCCCTCTTATTGAGAACCAGCTGATGTGCTGTGTGTCTGGGAGCTGTATAATCCCTTGTATTATAGGAGAAAAAAAAATTAACCTTGTTTTTTTTCAATTGTTTTTCCTTATTTTCTTCTTACCTGAATTTCTCAATCCTACCTCAAAAGCAGCCCACCAGACAGCTCTTATTGTTGCTAATACTAAAGTCCACATTACAGAGACCTCTCGCTTTCCCTCAACAACATTATGTTACCTGTTTTTCCTCTAGTTCTTGCCACACCAAGTATATGTCCAAGTTGCCTGTCAGAACACTGCTGATAATAGTCAGTATGTCATTCGTGGATGCCCCATCTCTGGAAGTGTTCAAGGCCAGTTCGGATGAGGCTTTGAGCAACCCGGTTTAGTGGAAGGTCTCTCTGCCCATTGCAGGGGGTTGGACTAGATAATCTTTAAAATTTCCTTCCAAGCCAAATGATTCTATGATTCTGTGTTACATGATTTCTGTATTGTTCTCAAAGGATTTTTCAGTCTCCTGGGAGAATATTCCCATTGGATTTGACTCCTTTAACTTCACAACTCCTCTATGAAAGGTCAAAAGGTGACAAAGAACTGCCTTTTTTTTTATTTTTGAAGCTTCCATTTTATTTGTTCCTGTTTGTGCAGAATATACATGAACAGTTAACAATCAGCGTTATTAAAAGCTCCTGGATGCAACATTTCTTCTGAGTGGCCAAAACTGGACTTTTTTCCTCCTCAACAGAAAATTTTTATTTTTACTTCTAAATGAGCTTGTTGGAAATGAACTTCCTTATCCCTTAAGTCTCTATATGAGAGTGTCCCTCAGGATCACCCCAAAAATGCTACTGCTAATTTTATTTAGTCTATAGAAGAGAAATCTGGAGGGATCACAGCCTCACACTGCAATGGGGGATGTATCAAAGACTTTACCACGTCCGCAGAAGACAGGACGTAGAGTGAACTGATGAAGTTACACACAAGTTTCAGTTTAGGCATTTCTGATGGTGAAGATAAGCCCAGTAATAGATCACCTGGAATTTTCCATTATTAGAGGTTTTGTGAACAGGTTGGGCAAACCCCTGTCAGGGATGGCTTTGGAGATAATCCTGCCCATGGGCAAGGCAGTGCAGTGGGCAAACTCCCAAGGTCCATTCCAGCCCTGCTTTTTATGATTTTACTGTACAGCCTGACTGGAGAGCTCTCAGGGCATGCTGGAATGTCTGTGAATGCTGAAAGACTTTCCCTTTAGGGGCAGGTCTCTCCAACAGTGTGCTGATGTGGTGTATTTTTACACCACATGTAAAATGTGGTCCATTTTTAAATGAGTCAAGTATGGACTCCCAGAGTATGGATTTTTAAAATTTGGAACCTCCAATGAGATGAACTGTTACTTCTAGATTTAGGTAGTAGACTAGTAGCACAATAGAAAGTTGCCTGGTGCTGCAAAAACACTGGTGACTGGGATAAATAATTTATAAATGCTATGTATTTGTTGAATTCACTCCCAGTGACTGGACACAGCATGGTACTCTCAAACACAGGTGATACTGGAAAATTTTCTATTATTTCTTCCTTTTTTTTTTTTCCCCATGTAGCTGAAGCAATGTTCTGCAGATTGCTCAATGCTCACCATATGTTCTGTCCTGCAGGTGCAGCCAACATGGTGTTTAGTGTGTGTGGACCAGGGCTGTTTCCCATCACAGACAACTTTCACATGGAAGGATAGTCCTCAGGCAGTCCAATGGCAGAGTGGGGAGTCCAGATGCCTGTGCTTACTCTGACCACCTATTTCTGCCCCATGCACTCCGTTGTTTCAATTCCTTTGCTGGATGGCGATGCAAGCTTTCCAACATTGAGTAACATCAGCATACATCTTATCTAGGGGTCTAGTTGTGGCTAGAGATAATTTTTCTCAAGTATTCACACATGCTCTGCCGTACAGCTGGGATGTTTAGAGAAGGTAAAAAGAAAAGCTCACAAACATGATTGAGTCAATATTTGTTTTTTGAATGTTAATGAACGTCTGCAGGGCAGTGCTCCTGCTTTGTGCTATGCAGGTGCTGCTCTGCTGAAGGAGTTCTCCTTTCCCTGGTTGCTATCATGAACAGCACCTCCAGGAGACCAACTTGCCCTGAGAGCCACCACCAAGGGCATCAAACTTTCCTGATGGCATGGGGAAAGCACAGGAATAATTGATTCCTGTAGGAATTTGGTACCTAGAAAGCTTTGGGGACAAGCCTGAGTGAAGTTGATAGTTTAAGTTTAGCAAAGCCAGCACTGGGAGGTGCTGGTAATTGTGAAGCATTGCATTGGCAATCCCTGGAAAAGCATCAGCATTCTTATTGCAAGTGAGATATTTTAAAATGTGTATGGTCAGCTGAAAGCTCTGGAGATAAAAATATATGAAATTCATGTGAAAAAGGTCTTTTCTGTATTTGTTCTTGGGACTTCGAGATTTTACAGTGCAGGATGTTCTGGAGCTTTCCTTGACAAGTCAGAAATCACAGGGTTTGGTAAGCAAAACCTGAGATCCTTATATATGCACTTGGCTCTTATAGTCATACCCTTATGATTAGAATCTGCTATGATGAGTCTTGCCGTGAAACCTGTATCTATGGCATGTAGGCAATGAGGTGTCCATCAGCTCAGGCATCTACAGGCTGGCAAGATGCAGATTTCTACAGCCAGGCCTGCAGTGTCCTGTGGGCAGCATCACCCTGGGCAGCTGGACCACAGGAATGTGCCAGACTTTAAACCAGCTGACAACACAAATGCTGCAGATGCTGATGACTGGAGGTGGAAGGCAGTCAAACCCTTCAATTACACTTTGGTGATTTAATCATCTACCTGTCAAGTGCTAGCTGGGGGTCCTGTGGTACTACACAAATACAGCAATTACTGTTGTGTGCTATTTCAAAATAAAATATAATTTACCTGGTTTAGAAAACACCATTCTGCTGTCAGCAGTCTGCAGCCTCTCTGTAGACCCCGCAGACCCATGCATGCAAGGTATCTCATTGAGAGTGCCACTGCTGCACCTAAACAAAACTAGTTTTGTTCTGGAGCATTAAGTAATTTCTTTCTTGTTTATGAGATTAGGAAATGTTGGGAGCAGCTTTCTGGATAAAGCTTTGGCTGATCTGAGCCTTTATACACCAGAGGATCTGATCTGAAGAGGGGGAAAAAAAGAACCATACAAATGGCCAACACACAAAACTGAAAACAAGAGCTGACTAAGGCAGTTTTTGCTGCACACAGCCCTGGAAACACAGATGTGTTTCAATGAGTGTGATTTGAGAGGGGATGAACTCATCTGGAAGCCTTGTTTATTCCTTTCTGTTCCTCCACCCACTGGTCACCCCCAGGAAAACAGCGGCTGCCACACTCTAGCCCTGCAAGCACTCCTTGCCTTTCCTTGCTTTTCCTTGCCTTTCCTTGCCTTTCCTTGCCTTTGCCTTTGCCTTGCCTTGTCTTCCCTTCCTTTCCCTTCTTTTCCTCTCCTTTTCCTTCCCTTCCCCTCCTTTGCCTTCTCTTTCCCCTCCAGACTGTCTACAAGGGCACAAAGCTTTTGGTTTCTGACTGCATCTCCAAGGTCAGTGGGATGGGGTTGCTGAGGTGCCACTATCCCAGTCCACTCGAGTTTCCCCCAAGCAGCTAGGGACCAACTGTAAGCTGGTCCTTGCTATAGATTTAGTGTGGTTGATGCTGGCTGGAGAAAGGGGTAGATTCAGGTCCAGGAGCAAGGTCTTCTCCCTACTTCCTCCTCCTGCAGCAGCTGCTGAGCAGCACTTAGACAGGGAAGCAGGGAGAGACAGCGAAGGGTACCACACTCTTCTCTGGCATCTCAAGGACCCCATGTGCTGAAATATCTTGGAAATATTTCCTCCACAATCAGATGCAGTTAAGGTGGACCAATTTTTTGGACTGGTTTTTTAATCTTCGGGGATAAATAGGACGTAGAAGGAGCCACAAACAGCATGATGGTTTGTGCATCATTTCCTTAGGAAACCAGGCTAAAATTACGAAGTGGAGTAAGTATGAAGAAGTGTGACACACTGGGGAAGTAATGACAAAATAGAAGAAGTATCTAAAATTAAAGCAATCTGGAAACAATAAGGGCAGAAGTGATGAGATTCAGTAAAGAAATGAGTCTATTTTCTTTAAGGAGAAGGAAGTCTGGTGCTGCATTAGGAAGGTACCTGCTGCTGCAGTTGGGGTAGGTATCACAGACACTGCACACCAACACTGCAAGCCCAGGGCACCTGGATCACCTTGGACTCTGTATGAGGATGGAGAGCCTAATACTTTCCTCCTCTCACCCTACAATTTATTTGTGCAATTAGGAACTGCTCAATAAAAATTATCATACTGCCAGTGCAGGAATGGGCAGAGCACCCCATGGAGGATGGCAGGCAGGGTTTGAGTTTACCACTGAAAGCATTTCATGTATACTGGCATTAAACAGAATACATTTTTATTTTTATTTCCTTTTACTGGAGATAGGTAAGATTTGTCCCACATGCCAAACCTGGAGAGTGGTCTGTTCACTGCCCTTAAGTTACCTTCCTGCAGAGTTAACAGCCCTCTTGGCACAGCCAGACACGTGAGGACCAAGTGGGTCCGAAAAAAGGGAAAAACATCTAAATCCTCCTACAGATTTATTCGTGACAATGGATTTCATTATTACATTATGTCCTCAACTTTCCACCCCCCTCCTCCTCCTCCACAAACGCGTAATCGCATCTCAGATCTCGGCAATAATTGCTCCGCCACGCTGACAAACACAGCAAAGAAACGGCGTTTGTTGAGGGCTAAGAAAGCTTTGCAAACATTGCTGATTAGCCAGATCTCCAAGCTTGGGAACGGGGGGCAAGTTCAACTGGAGGTGATGGGGAAATATCCATGGAAAAAAAGAATAAGATTAAACATTGTAATATGGTTTTTGTTTTTGTGCTGTTATTTGAAACACAGTGTTGCTGCTTCCCTTAATGGGATTCACCAAGTATAGTCTTCACATTTGCACGAAGGACTTTGATTTTCCTTGTTTGAAAGAGCAAATGGAGCAGAAGTGCCTAGGGGTGATGGAGGCTCAGTGCTGGGCTTCAAACATGGGTCTCTGCCAGCACAAGGCACATGCTTGTCTGGGGAGAGCTGCACCTCCTGTACTTCATCTGCCCTCATGTCCTCATAGAACACAACACACAAACATCAAAAAAATTATACTTTTACAAAGCAAACCCTAACGCTGCCTGTGGCTACACGCAAGTCTGGTGCAGCCGTGCTGCTGGCACGCTGTCCCGCCATGGTGCCTGGGACCAGGCTCCCCGGGGAGGCACCGGACCCCACGGTGCCAGCCCTTGCTCCACCAAAGAGCTTACAGCTAAGGAGCTTACACTGCTGCGCGATGCGACACCAGGAGCAAGACTTTGGGTTAAAAAGCAGGTACTGTGTGGGTCCAGACACTTCCTGAGCTTTGGTGGGGTCATTTTGTTGGGGTCATAAACTTTCCACAGAATGTCTGTTATTTCCTGATTTCCCCATCCCTTGCACTCTGATTTTTTGACACCCCACTGCACCCCTCTGAATTCTGCTCCCTTGACCTTCCCTGTTCCTTCACTTCTGTTGCTTGAGATTTCATGAGGTACTGTTTTCCATGCTGAAAAAAGAGCTAAAAATAGCAATTCTGGGCAGAAACCCCATCTACAGATCCCTAGATCCCAACAGCTGATGGCTTCAGGGGGATTTAACTTCTTGAATAATGACAACTGTCCTGGGCCATGTGTGACCCCCTCCTGTCACCTCCTGCCATCTCACATAATCTTCTCCTGCCTGCTGCAGCCCCATGCAGCAGCTTCTCTTAGGCACTTCTCTAAGCAATGGGATGAAAATAGGGGCAATCACCAAGTTTATGGTGCTTGGGCACTTTATGATGCTGGATGCTTCATAAATCCCTCAGCAGGGCTATGAGGAAGACTTCTTTCTTTATGAATGGGGTATTTGCTGTTACAAGTACCTGCTCAAACCACAAATCCATCCTAAAGTGTATTCCGCCACAGGAAGCCAGTATAACCAAATTGGGAAAAGGCTGATTCCAAATGACCAGCTAATGACTATCCTTTCTGAATTAAGGAAGAAAAGGCAGAATTTTTCACTTATGGACCAAGTCAGTATTACTGGTTTGTTCAGGAAGTATGCTGCAGACTAAGGGTTTATGAAAAGACGTCACCCTTTTTTTTAAGAAAATGTTTTTTCCAAAGAAAATTCAGGTTTTCAGCTCAACAGAAGCTTTCACAAAAAGTGCCTGCTTAAAAATGGCATCTTTTTCCATTTAAAGCAACCTACTCTGTGAAGGGGATGATCACTTGCTAGGGCTGTGGCCCATGGTGACATCCCTGTTTCCCAAAGCAGGGTGGGCACTAGGCTGGGTGGTTGTTGATCTTTAATGGCAAAGCAATGAAAGAGTCCCAGGACCTGAGTGCTCTGAGTTAAGTATTGTATGATCTTTATGTTATCACAAATCTCTTTGTCAGGCTCAGGATTGTCACAAGACCACTCTGACTAAAAGCATAAAATTAATTTGGGAAAGAATGTCAAAATGGTTTTCTCCAAGGTGTAGGAGGTTTTGATGGTGCCTTGGGCACTGCTGTTCATATGAGCAGAACTGTGAATTTTTCTGTGCTTCCCTGCATGTCTCTGCTCTCCACTGGGTCTTAGCACATGCCCTGGCCCTCTGAGAATGGGCACGCACTCATTTTCCATAGATTCTACAACACAAGAATCCATGTCCATGACCAAATACTCAAGAAAAAATAACTTTTGCATCTGCTACAGAGTGAAAGTAACAATAATTTTATTTCAGGTCTTTTAATAGAATGCCACCCAAACATTAAGAATGCAGAAGACTACTTTGTGAATTTATCCTCTACTCCTTCTAAAAATGTCCTTCTACACATCATATTCCCCTTTGAAACAAATGGTCAGCAGCTATAAGATTTTTTACTGAAGCAGCAAAACTACACACAAGGTCAGAACAATATCTGTGTTATTTACTCCAGCGTGAGTTATGATCTGCCTCCTGCATACAACATTTTCTGTGTTTCTTATTGATGCAAATCAAAGGCCTGTATTGTCTTTTTGCTGATTTAGGGCTTCATACACTCATTACGCTAGGATTCATTTATTCTTTTTTTATACGTAGGTATATATTACAGTGTCACAAAAGAACCCATTTTTCAGTGAAAGATCTGACACTATTTATGGTTGAGACCTTTGCTCTGTGCTGTCCAGCTCCTGTGCTGTGCAGTAAGTGTATTTTAGTGGAAAACAAATGCCTCCATCACACCCATGAAATAGGAGTAGCAGGTCTAGGACATACAGGAGACTTGAAAACTGAGCAGCAGGACCTCAGCAGGCACCGGGAAGGAACAGTGGCAATGAGAGAGGCTGAAGTAGGGCCCTATGTAAGACAGGGGGCATGGCACGTGCAAGCCCATGTGCCGGTGATCACTGTGCTTGCTGGGGCAGGTGCCGTCACACACGAGACCTATTTTCATAGAACCATAGTATGGTTTGGGTTGGAAAGAACCTCAGAGATCATTTAGTTGCAACCTCCCCTCCATGGGCAGGTTACCCTGTCCTTGTCAGTTTTCTTTACTTCTTGTCTCTGTTTTCACCCAGAAGCTCCTGGGCAGCCTAAGCGAGGAGCAGGGAGGCAGTGGAACCTTGGGGGCAGATGGCAGTGATGCAAGGACAGGGTGGGAGGCAGGGCACTGGGCCCAGCTGCTACTGCCCAGGCACAGACACTGGGAAAACATCTCTTGGGACTTCTCTGCTGACAGGGTGATACAACACACAGGTCATTGTTGTTTCAGCCATCAAAGTCTTAGGGGGAAAATTTCCCAAGGCATGATGGTGATGGGGCTGCCTAACTCCCATTGGAAGTAAACTAGGCACTGGGAGGTCTATGGTGGTTTACTGAGAGAGTTTTTAAGTTAGGGGGATTAATGTCCTAATCATGTAATTTTTTATTACATGATTTCAATAAGACTCTGTCCATGTACTCCAAGGGAAGGCAGGTTCACACTCAGTAGGGTGAGTTGATCTAAATCTGTACTTTGGTTCTATACGCCCCAAATTGCTTGAAACCTTTCATATCTTAAATGAGTTACATGATGGAGCATTTTATGTGCAGCATGATTCAGTGCTGTAGGTCTGTCTCAGAAACCTCATCAGAGCAGTCCAGCACACCTATAATGCTAAAAAGCAGAAGAAGCAGTGGTTTCACCTCATCAAAGCACTAAGAAACACCATCTGTAGGTGCTTATGAGTCTAACCTACCCACAGAGAGTCCTTTTAATATATCATCCACTCATCACCAAGCACAGACCTCTTGACTTTCTCTCCTCCAGCCTCTATCTTGACAATACAGACTGCAATAGTCATATTGTGTTTTGTCCATTATTTATTTCAAATGGCTGAGAAATCCATCAAATGCCCTAAGCATCTATCCACATTTTCACCAGAACACAAAAAATATTTCCCACTGGTAAGATTAGTCAGTTTCCAGTTGTCTGACAACAGTAACGTCACAGACAAAAATTTTTGGAAACTTCTAGAGAGATAAATACTACGAGGATAGTTTGCATTATGTGAAATTTTCACTTTTTGCATATAGATGCAAGAACAAAAGCTACCAGTAATAGTAGTGTCTGGGTATTCCTGGCAGTGAGAGACAGCAGGGTTTTTTTAATGACATAATGATTGAATCAACTAAAGGTAATGATATTTTAGCCTTTTTTCTCTCCAAATGATCACAAAAATCTTTACATAAAAGGTGCAAGACAAGTCACTGGAGCACAGAAAACATGTTACAGGTAGAAAGGATAAAGGGGAAATTACAAGAAAAAAAGTTCAGATAGACCTTGTAGAGGTTGTTAAAAAAATAGGCAAGTTTTTCAAATGAGAAGACAACTGAAACAAATGGACCTGTGTGCAAGTAACATTAAAAGTACATAATGAAATTAATAATTTTCTGAAGTTTAAAAAAGAATAATGTTAAATATAGGAAGAAAAAAGGGTAACAGGAATGTAACAACAGAAATTATCATACCTAATCTAGAAAAAAACTTTAAAAACCTAGTAGGTATTCAAAATCTATGGTGTGTTCTCTGTTTCTAAAGGGTGGAAGAGCCAACGCATGAAACTGCAGGGGCAGAGCAAAGGAGACTTGCAAATTCGTCAAGCTGTGAGTAAGAGCAAATGCAGTGCCTACACTCAAGAGGGAAGAGCAAAGTAATAAAGGCAACAGCAATCTGTTCGCTTCACAGTAATAGTATATCAGGCAGGAAAATAAACTGCATGGAAAGAATAATTTTTAAAAGGGACATAGATGGAAAATGGATTAAAAAGCATTAAGATTTGTAAAAGTCATGCCAGATGAACTTGATATCCTTCTCTGGTGCAACTGCTTTCTACACAGGGATCTGCAGTAATTCTACTATTTGGTGTGATGCCAGAAGAGAATTCATTATTTGAGTTGGGAAAAATGGGGATTAGTCAAACAATAGTAAGGTGGGGAGAGAGCTGACTAAAGAGGAGATGGCAAAGAGTGGTTCTGTAAGATGCAACATCTGCCGGGAGGAAGGTAATTAGGAGGGTTCCTTAGAGAGGAGCCTTTGAATGGTTCTTACTGAATATTTCATTAATAATCTCAATAAAAGTGAAGGAAAGTGTTGGTGAAATATCCCGACATCACAATGCCAGAGAACAATGTTGATCAATAGGAAGAGATGAGTATCATTCAGGAAGATTAAAATCACCATGAGAACAGGAGCAAGAGAGGCAGAAATGTGATTATACAGAATTGGACATCCTGCACACAGAGTAAGGAAGGGTCTTTGCAAACTTCTACAAGTTTTCTCTGAATCAGCTGAAAATCCTACACTAAGAGAAAAACACGGGTGTACTAATCAACTGCAATAGGTCTTAAATATAGTAAGGCTTTGAACAAGAGAAATAAGGCTAGGGGGCTACTGCTGGGGCACTTTTAATATAAGGAGAGAGGTATTGTTACCATCTGGGAAATGATACTACATACAGAAGTCTACAGTGTAGACTTTTGGCAGGTCATGTTCAAGAAAATAAAGTCAAATATGTGGAGGTGTAGAGGATGGCTTCTGGGAAGCATAAGGGAATGAAGACCCTTTTTTATGAGATGATGAGATGAGATGAGATGAGATGAGATGAGATGAGATGAGATGAGATGAGATGAGATGAGATGAGATGAGATGAGAAATACGACCTTGTTCAGGCTGACTAGCAGTACAAAAGCTTGCTATAGATTCATTTGAGGTAAACGTGGGATGGGGGCAGAAAGATTACTGAATTTAGAGGAGAACACTGGCATAAGAACAAATGGGAATAAACTAACCACAAAGCTGGAAATGAGGTTTCTCCTCAGAGGCATGAAGTTTTGGAACAGCCTTCCAGGAGAAGGGCTTAGTTAAAAAACACAACTGCTTTCAGGGCAGAGTTAGTCCAGCCTCTGGAAGGGGTTATATATGACATGGCTGCTCCTGATAGCAGGGGTAAGGCAGGGGTTAGATTTGGTGAGCCAGAAAACCTATGTTGCTACTGCAGAACTTGTTGGCAATGCAACAGTTGCAGCAATAACACCTCTGTTTCAGGAAAGCACAGCTGTGCCTTATAGGAATGGGGAACATGGGGAAAAAGCTTTACAGAATGTATGTCAGCACAGTAAAAGTGCTCCTCTGTGTGTGTCTGTCATCTCTGATCCTGAGCAGCAAAGTGATTTGTAAGGTTTCTTGAACAAAGCTTCTTGCAAAAATTGATTCCTAGTAACTGCCAAAAAACGTTGCAAAATAATTGGAAAGATTTGTTTGAGTGGTTCTTCCTCAAAATACAGGTCACCAGAAATGTCATTGTAAAGTTGTGACAAAGAAAGTGTAAGTAGACATAAGAAAGGATCACAAGCATTACTGATACAGGTCTAGCTGGGCAAGAAAATTAAACAACAGTCATTTTACAACTGGAAGAGTTAACACTGAAGGCTGGACACCCTTGTTCACAGAAGTAGTGATGGGATTGTATAAACAGGGGTTCTCAGCACAGCAGTCCTATTTGCATGACCCTACTAAGAGAGCCACCAATGAGAGCAGTTCATCCACAAATGGCTCTATTAGTTCAGCTCTACTCACCTTGGGAATACAGTTAAAGCACTGACCACATGTAATAGCAAGGTTTGATTCAGACTGAATACGTGTAAGCGAAACGCCTACATCTCATCAGCTGAGCAGCTCTCCAGACTCTACTGAGCTCATCAGTTCAGTTACCTCTCTACCACATGCTGGTGGCAACTGCCTGTTGAGATACTCAAATACAGTTGAGGAATGATAGAGTATCAGGACACATGGTCAAGTAGAGACCTAATGAAAGAATGCTGTCTTCTGGATAGCTTGCAGTGGTTGGGTGGAGTATTCTTTACTGTGAGAGTGGTGAGGCCTAGAAGAGATTGCCGAGAGAAGTTTTGGGTGTCCCATCTCTGCAAGTGTCCAAGGCCGGGTTGGATGGGACTGTAAGCAACCTAGTCTAGGGGGAGGTGTTCCCCCACTGCAGGGGGGATTGGAACTATATGAACTTTATGGTCTTTTTTAATCCAAACCATTCTGTGATGCTGTGATTCTATGGAATGACTACTCAGAGCACTTCAGCTGTCTATGTGTGGGCCACTGACTTGAACCCTCATCTCCACCAACTACAATGGGACCTTAGAGACCCATCTTGCATATAGGCATTTGCAGTTAGAAGGGATCTGACAACCTTCACCTAAATTGAGTTGTCCAATAATCTGGATCTGACATTTACGCAAGATACCACGGTGCAGAGCAGAGGGAGACAGATACTTTGCCTGTGGACTTTGGATATTTGCGTGTGGACTTTGGATAGGGAAATAAAGCTTGTGAAAGTGCATATGATCTGAAGATGACTCTAAATAAAGAGGATTAGGCCTGTTAAGATAGGTTTGGTAATATTCAGAGGTGGATTGAACCCACAGTTTAAAGAGGTTTGAACACAAATGAAAGCCAGAGTCATGATATTCCTACCAGTCAGTTTTACCATCCTTAACTCAGTGGTCCCAGCACTTGCAATTTTATCATGATTATCCCTGAATTCCAGATTCATAAGTCCCAGCTCCCTGAGTCTTGGGAATCAGCTCCTGAATGTGCCAGCTTCTGTTTTTAACAGTTATGGGGGAAAAGATTAAAAGTGTGACTTGACCATATGCCAAAAATTGAGAAACAAAAAGTAAATAAAATTAATGCCAAATTTTAATACTTGTTTTTATAAAAACTCAAATCACTCTCTATTTTAAAGCTAATCTCATGACTTTGGAGACCTACCTCGTTATTCCTGAAAGCTTGATCTTGGCAACACTCTTAACTCAGACACTCTTTCAAGAGGATTTGGAGAAACAGGCTGAAAGAGTTACAGTGTTCTGGGATAATGGGTCCCTGAGGAAAACCAAAGGAATGCTTTCTACACTCTGTAGGAAAGCTGGTAAAAGGATAACTCTTCATCTCCTTCTTTCAGATTAAAATAACAGAGAAGGGACAACAAAACTTGTCAGGAAGATGTGCCTGGACATGTGAAATGCAGAGCACAAGTAAAAAGGATAGCTGTTTTTGCAGCAGTTCAGCACACTGACAGCATGCAAGAGAGGCAGCATTTCTGGTTGTTGGTCTCCCAAGGGAGCTGGTGTTGGAGAGGAGGTGTGTGGAGCTTGGATGGAGGCAGAAAGCCTTTGGCAAGGGAGCATTCTTTCTTGTTTTCCCCACAAGTCTGTGTTTGACACATTCAAAGGCGAGGCAGAGACCATCAGACATGAAGAAATCTGTGTTCCCATCAGTCTCCACTTTCCCTTTCCTTTTCCAGGCAACTCTGCGAATCTCAAGGTGCTTATGAAGACCATATGCCTTCAGAAAGCATTTCTGTCTTGGGCACATTATCAGAAGAACTCCACAGAGACTACAAAAGTCTGAAGCAAATTCTCTTCGAGTGCAGAAAGTAGTGCTAGGACCTATCATGGCCTGAGGGACATATTCAACCTGTTGGGTCATATGGAGCCACAGCACTTGGTCAAGGAACGGCCCCCTCTCAGGGTTCCTTTTGAGCCTAATGACCCTTGATGTAGTTTGTCCCTACCAACCACTGTCATCTGCTCTGAAAGCTCACATACCAGATGCTGCTTGTCATCTGCCAACCAGCTGCAGAGCAGATGGAGCCGCTGAGCAAGAGAGAGTTTCCTGTATTCTCCGAGAGGTTCCAACCCCTGCACTTCAAATGCAAGAGAAACAGCCCCTCCGAGAGAAGCTGTGGGGAAGGAGACAACAGCATGAGTCTCACACTGAGGGCATGAGATTGCATGGATCCAGTCATGGAAGGGTAGGAGGTGGATGTGTGGATGTTCATGACAGACCTGGAGCTGACCACTGCCACTGTAAAAGGGAGGAAGGTTCAAGATCTCACCTCCAACACACATAAGTACCCCAGGTTGCTTACTATGGATCGGATGAGGAAAAAGGCTTGGATTTGTTGCTGGGAGCTGTCAAGCTGTGGCACACAGCAGTAAGCCTTCTCAACATGCACGAGCAGAGGACCAACTTGACACTTCTGAATTTGTAGCTGAGCATTAAATGGAAAACAGAGATTGGGGAAGGGTTTTTTTTTCCACCTCTGGTTTGTGGGGGAGAAAACTAAAATTTTGTTCAAGAGTAGTTTTATGCCTGCAAACGGGATTTGTTTTTATAAGATTTATTTTTAATTCCATCCAGATGTTTATTTATAAAATAATTTAGGACTTCTATCCAAACAGACATCAAAGAAACCTTTTTGGGAGTAGCACTGTCAGTAGCAAAGGGTTTCAGTGATCCACGAGGTGAGTAAATGGGTTTGAGGAGTGTCAGAGTGTGCTGGGGGAGCACATGCATGGATCCAATTAGGAACCTATTCTGAGGTCACTCCAATGCGACAGGAAAGATGACTCCTTTGGGAGCAAAATGCCAACTCTTCCACACACTGTGATGTGGAGAATTGCAGAGTATACACACTTTCTGAAACATAGGACCACGAGAACCTGAAGAACCTCTGTCTTAAAGAGTACCACATGAACTACTCACCATGGCAATTGCCTTGTGATCATTTCCAAGCATTGGAGGAGGTGTATATCCTAAGCAGAGTACACAGGGTGCAGCTGCTTCCCCACAAGGGTGAAGAACCTGCTCTGGTTTCCCAGATTTGGGCTGCCAGTACCCTCATACCAACATAAAGCCAGGGCTGTGTCCTGCTAGAGAGAGTTGGAAGGGAACTTGGGATACTCCCAAGTCTTTCCACGATGTCCTTAATTCCCTTTCATGTAACCCATAAATCTCACCTGTCCTCACAGAAGGTGACATCTGCTGCTGTGCCCCAACCTGAAGATACATGGACAAATCCTATTATCCCTGTGCAATTTTAATGTGACCAGTACTGATATGTCACCTTAGTACCTACTCACTCTACACAAAAATGTGCAATGGTTTTCTTCTTAGTTTTTTTTTCTTTTCTCTCTTTAAATGTTTAGTTACACTGTTTAACTTCTAAAATTGCTTTCTATCAAGCAGTGGTACTCAGGTTTTTGTACCCTCAGTAAGTTCAGGTAAGTCAATATAAGCTAAGTCTTGGTTGCACAAGGTGACTGCTCCAGTTTGAGAACATACATTTAAATAGATCCTTTATGAAATCTGTGCAAGTTTGCTTGTATATGCCTCTTTCATTGACATCAAATTGACTGTTAAAAGGTGCATGCTGGTGTTGGATTCAGAGGCTTCTGTCCAGATTTGTGCCTCTGCAACTAAGAGTTTGGCTTTTGCTGAAGTCACAGCTCAGCATGTAGGACCTTCTGTGCCCTCCAGTGCTGTGTCCCATGGTATGGAGTAGGCGTGATACCGGAATGGATCAGATTCCTCACGGACAGGATCCCCTTTTTTCGTGGGTCAGATGCAGGAAGAGGAGGCATTGCTTGAAAGAGAAACAAAGGACACCTCAAGCTGGAGCAGAACCCCTTGGCAACACTGGGTTTTTTCCTCTTGCCTGTTCCAGGGCAAGTTCTAAGCAGCACATGGTGGTAAGGTCAAAGTAACAGCTTCCAGGACGGACTTTCTGCTGCAAGGGGAAAAGGGCCTCCTATGCACCAAATCCCAAGAGGCATAGCCAAGGAGCTGGCTTCTGCTGGCTCACCTTGGCTGCATGATGCTGTAGGAGGGTGGCCAGGCTGGACAGGTCTTCATAGATAACCTTCTCCTTCCTGGCTGACCCAGAACCTGTGGAGGGAAAAACACAGTTTGGAAGAACTTACCACTTTTGAAGCAGGGCTGCTGGCAGGCCTGTGCACTGCAGTGCTGAGAGCAGCAGCAGGAAGTGTGGTTGCATGTGAAAACAAGCAGATTTGAAACAGTATTCAGTCCAAGGAATTACACAAATAATAGCCCAGTGACAGTGGAGCTATTTACTCAGTTGACAGTATGAAGAAAGCATCTCCTTTTATCTACTTGTGGTGGTTAGCGGGTTCGTCTCTCTACAGCCTCTGTTGCTACTTGCTGCTTCCCTTGATGCTTCTCTCTGGCACCTTTGTTTCAGCTTTCTTTAAAAAAGCTGTTTATTTGAGGAGGGTGTGGGCTTCATGTCACAGAAGGGCAGCTGCAGAGATGCACAAAGAGCAGCCTCACAGATGCCCGAGCCTGTGCACATTGGCTGCCAGTGACCTGTTGGCCAAGGAAAACGTTCTTCTTAAGCCCACGCTGCACAAAGGTGAACATTCCACCTGGAATAATTACGGTGGATTAGTTGGAGGGGGAGCCTTCAGGCCCTGGGCGCCAGCCCATTACTCGGAGGTGAATGCCCTTCCCCCCTGCCCCCGCCACGTGGCCCAGCGACCCCGTAAGGAGCTCACACAGACCCACCAGGGAGGGACGGACGAAAGAGGAAGTTTATTGTGGGGTAGGGGTTTATAAGGCTTTTAGGAGGGTCAAAAGGGGATCAATTACAGGTTCAGGGTCATACAGAAAAAAACAATCAGGTAAGGAGTTAACAGCCAATAGGAAGGGGTTAACAAAGACCAATGAGAAACACCTCAGGACATCTTCCCAAGACACTCTTGTATGGGAGACAATAGTCCTTCACAGGGGGTGTCAGGAAGAAGGGGCAATGACTTTGCAAAAAGCAAAAGCCATTTTAAAACCTGTTTAAACCACCTTAAAAACTTCTATGCCAGTTATGAGGCTTCTGAAATAGCTTCTTCTACAGTGAAAGATGTGACATGGTGCAAGCCCATGCATTTGTGTCCTCAGCATATTGGGCACAGACAGGAATGTTTGAGCACACAGTAGGGATGGGACTGAGGTGCAAGGCTGTGGCTGAGTAGTGTGTTTGCACCAACTTGGGTCTCTGCAAGTGATGCTGCCCTTGGCTGCAATGTAGACCCATCCCCTGCCCCTGCTCTATGGGACTCAGGCAGCTGCAGGTCACCTGAGCGGGTTGCCTTGGTGCAGGACCCTGTCCCAGGGCTGAGATGTGGGGTGACAGCTGAAGTGGCCGGGACACAGGCTTTCCCACATCTTCAGGCTGTATTTTTGCTTGTTTTGTTTGCACATATCTGTACTTGTCCCTCCCCCATAGGTCTCACATATTGACCATGGTACCTCACCAAGGCAGGCCATGTATTGGTGTACAAGAGATCATGGCAATGGATTAGGCTTCAAAATTCACACTTGGGGGATCAATGCACAGTTCACAGCTCTGCCACAAGCACCTTTTGACCGTACTTATGGAGGAGCTATCAGATCATTCGTGGAATCTGAGCTGCAAACAAGCCCAGCAAAAGCCACCATACTAGATCACCTCCCTTTCTGCAGGGCTGGTAGACAGATCTGGCAGTAATTAGAGTAGGTGGCAAAAACTATCTCATCATCTTTCTAAAACATGGACATCACTGAAATGTACAGACACTGTCTGTATCTGCCCAATTTTCAAGTAACTAACCCTGACCACTGACCAGCTGGTGTGCCTGGTTTGCATCTCTAATCCCTGGACCAAACTGTCCTATTCACAGAGAAAGAGCTATTTCAGCGTCCATGCAGCTCGGATGGGACCAGCAGTCAAGAAGGACTTTCGTGGTATGATCCACTGCAACGCTTGCCAATTCAGAGCCACCGAACCAGCCTTAAGGCAGCAGAAACCTTTGGCCACTGCAGATCTGGGCAATATGAATAGGATTTATTACACTAAATTTAAGGCATCTAAAAACTAAAGATCAAGGCTAGATTAGTAATTTTGGATTCCTGTCTAGACAATGTGTGGTTATTTTCAGAGACCAGCTTTGGTAGGCTCTGAGACATATAGGCTGAACTCTTCTTCCAAAGTGCCTTTCTCCATTGCCCAGAACAGGACCCTAATAGTCTTAGAAATCTTAGGCCAGACTTCTAATTTTCAAATAGTCAAACATAGATAAAAGGAATTCCAGTGACTTTCAATAGTGTCTTGTAGAGCCCCATGAAAGGTAAAATGTTCAACCCTCCACTCACTGGTCACATTTTGTCTCTTGTGCAGCTAATTTTGTCCATCTGAGATTAAAGACAGTCTCTTTCCAATTGCGCTTCTTGTTGAAATCATCTCCCAGTTTTAAAAGTCCTATTTCTAGGAAGCTTTTTTAATGCTTTATTGTTGATTTTTAATTTAAGCCAAAGGAAAAAAAGAAATGGCTAGCAAGTACCAAAATCAAAAAGGAAGGGCATTACAGTTGTTCCGCCAAATTTACGCAAAGTCAAGGCAAATTTTGTTGAAGTGTTTTCTCGTCCTCCTGCACTGCTGAAGGGATTCATTGAGTGTTCTGTGACAAGTAATGACCTCCTCTCACCCACTTTCTGGGTTAGGGTCCTGGACCCAGTTATAAGTTGTATTAGGGAGCTGTAAACACTAAGAAGTACTGCTCTTTCAGCTACTAGAGACAAAAAAAAATGGATCTTATGACTTCCTGCCAACAGAAAGGCACATGTGTTTTCTATCTGCTGATAAAGAACCCAGTGATACTGAGTTTTGCTGGAGGAACATCTGTGTTTTTTAATGGACACATAAAACCTTCTCTTCATGAACCAAGATTCATTTCACATTCAATATGTAATTCCACAAGTCTGCAGAGAATTCTTCTGTGGCTCACTAAATATTTGTCATATATTTTTCAATTCCAAAAGACAGATCAAGAAATGAAAAATTTCTGCTCCCCAACCCACTCTTCAACTAACTACTGGTAGTTAGTGAAACAGAGGGTATGGAGGAGGAAAGAGGTAAGCTCCTGTGCAGCATGGAGACATGGAGTAGCAAATAGAGAATCTTCACAGAGCTAAACTGAAAAAGCATAGGTAAAAGGGAATGAAAGAATGGGACCCTGCTGGATAGAGAGAACAAAACCTCCATAATGATGGGGCAACTTGACAGAGAGAAAAGGAGCTAACATACACCCTGTTCTTGCACACATCCAGAATTACCCTGCTAAAGATAACTGGAGATGGCTCTTGGAGAAGAGGATGGTGGGTATATTTTAGAGTTCAAAAAATGTTTGGACAATGCTCTCAGGCATGTGGTGTAATTCTTGGGGTTGCTCTGTGCAGGGCCAGAATTTGGAATTGATTATCCTTATGGGTACCTTCCAATTCAGGATATTGTATGATTCTACAATATCTAGAAGAGAGCAGCTCAAAGGGACATGAATAGATATGTATGTTTGGCAGTAATTTAAGTTGGAGCCATGGCTGGGATAGACTAATTAAAAACTGGGATAAGAGATGCAAACTGATATGAGAAATCCTTTCTCCAGATGGGAGTGACTGACCAGAAGTAGTGATATGATGAGGATATGACTAATAATATGAGATGGGACCAAACCACAGACATTAGGCCTGAATTCAGAGCTGGATTCTAAGCACAGTGGCAACAAGAGCCAGCCCATACAAGGGCAAGACTGAACTGTGAAGGCTGGATACAAACGAGGTCTTCTACAGTTTTGACCCAGAAATTTGGGGTTGGCTTCTCCTTCTCATTACTAAAAGTGACATTTATTAAAATAAATTGTGGCTGAATCTCCAGAAGTTGGAGATTCTATTCCCACTACTGATATGTTTACCTTGAACAAAACTGAATACCTGAACTTGAAGCACAGCTCAAGAAATCCCACAGGAAAAGAAAACTTTAAGTAAGAACCAGAAATATGCAGGAAGCACAGCTTTTTGACAGATATGGGCTCTTTCATGATGAATCCTGTCCAAAATCCCAATAGACAAAGGCAAGCGAATAAGGGCAGAGACTCCTCTGAAGTTCACCTCAAGGTCAGTACTTAAAATGGTGAAAGGGTGGAGAAAGAGACACCTCATTTTAGCTGAAGATTTTACTCTATAATACCTACCTTACATTATATATTTTCAGAGTCAGACACAAAAAGAACATCTCCTATGGCTGCTTATATATATTGAGTTACAGCTCATTATGTGGAGAAGAGGAACTGCTAGCCTACAGCAGATTCAGACTATTCAAACTGTAGTGGTGAATGAATTAGGCGGTCTCTTCCTGAGACTCATTAACCCTTAGAGGCAAGTTGTCATGAAGAAACAGGAGACATTCTTCAGTTAAACAGTTGATGCAGTTTTAATTAAAGAGATGTCCATACTGAGGCATTTCAATCAAGCCTCCTTGAAGCTCAAAGAAGTTGGATTATCTGGAATTTTACTTTGAAAACAACCTACATTTCATCGAGTATCTATAGGAAACAGCTGCCTTCTGCGTAACCAGCAGAGATTGATTCATCTCATCGCACATTATTTTTATTGCCAACTTCATAGCTTTCGATTGCACAATGCAAAAGTGATAACAACACTGCATGGCAGGAGGATGACTCATCAGGCATTACTGCTTGCTGTTAGCAAAGCCTTTTTTATTTACCTAGGTGCTTATGTGGCCTTCATCTCCATGGTGTTTGAGTGCTTCCCAAACAAATAAAACTCTGTCTCTGCCCCTGCTCCCTCTGCAGACCCAGCTGCAGTGTTAGACTGCCTCACAGCACTGTGGGTAGCTCTGTGGTGAGCTGGAACCCATTGCTGTGTCCCAATGTGCTGAGACTTGTACACCATAAGGCATGTCCTGTCCCGACCAGACATTTGCCAGCTGTGAGATGGAGACTGGGAATACACTCCCCCAGTCAAGAGGTAAATAGGGAATTCACATGGTGCCTCTTGGTGGCACTCACAAACATAGCCTGTCTCCTCACTTTTTTTTTTTAGAATAATAAACCTGATGTGCTGAAAAAAGTCTTTCCTTGTCACAAATTTTGCAAAGGGGAATGGAGCCAAACTTATCTCCTGACTCACTGGACATTAGATATGCCTTGCACCTTGTCCCAGGGCAGCAGCAGAGAAAGCAGTGCATCTTCATCTTTGTTCTGCATGGAGATGTTCCTGCAGCATGAGTCAGAAAGGGTAAATGAGGGTGGTAGCAAATGAGTACCCCCACATTGTCCTTTGGGAACTGGCAGGAAACAGCTGCCTGCTCAGTGCTGAAAATGGGGACAGGTTCTCTATGGACAAATATGCGTTTGTCACTATCTCTTGGGGATGCTGGAGGACAATAATGCCACTGACCTGCAGTCAAAGGAGAGAGCAGTTCCTTTTGATCCTGGACCCATGCGAACACTGACAGCCCAAGTGAAGATCAGGTCTTGATGTTCATCCCTTGGCCCTTAGCTTACAAAATCAACACTAAACCTAAACTGCAGTTTTCAGGAAGTTTGGGGCAGTGGATTTAAACCCCCACTGCAGTCATGTCCAAGCACACGTAATTGCAGCTGGGCCTGAACCAGAGGATAGTAGCACAGAGGCTGATCTCTCATTTGGCAGCTAAAGCAGGCCAGTGTTCAGGGCTGATTCAACCTTGAGCTGTCTTATGGCCCCAGATGCATTTGATGCAGGGCTGAGTTCAGGCACTGCAGGGACTGTCCTAGATCTGCAATATAATCTTCCTCAAAGGTCAGATCAGGGTCTAGGACTCCAGACAACACCCACCTCTGAGGATGGCCCAAAACTCCTGATGAGAGGAGAGACCTACATGTGCCACCAGGGCTGGTTCAGACAGCATGGGTGCTGACTTGCTCTGTCTCCTCACCCTCCTTCAGATCTTCCGCATACAGGGACCATGACAGTGCCAGGATGGCACTTAGTGCCATGGTCTAGTGACCATGGCAGTGTTGAATCAAGGGTTGGACTCGATGATCTCAGAGGTCTTTTCCAGACCGGTTGATTCTATGATTCTAGGATACAGTCCACAGTGGTTCTCTACTCTCTCTCAGTTTAAAGCCATTACCCTTGTTCTATCACTACATGCCCTTGTTAAAAGTTGGCAAGATGTTCATAGCTATGTGGCAAGGATTAATAGCTGGAGTTTCTAATCAAATTTTATACCTCCCAAGTATCTGCCCTGCAATTGCATAGGGCCAGAATCATGTCTGGCCATGTCATATCTGGCTCTGCAACAGATTAGAGCCATCTCACAGGGACGGTTTTAGCATGGTGTTCCATTTGAGTCCTTGCAGAAGAGAATGGACAGCAAGAGTCAGTCATGTCAGCTGTGCAGGATCCCATAGACCTGCTCAAGGACTGATGTCACCCAATCCTGCCACAGACCCACAGGTGGTTTCCTTCCTACTCCAGACATCAAAGGAAAATACAACTTCTTAATTTGCAGAAAGAAGACACCGAGATGTCCATGTCCTCGGCAAAGAGGCAATTGGCTATATTAAAATATAAAGTGCAGGAAAGAACTGTTTTGGTTTGTTTTCATGAGAAAACCAAGTTTTAGGTTATGGGAATTCCATAAGGGACAATCTCTCACAGTAGTGAAAGATTATAAAACTGAATTACAGTTCAAACCAGTAAGTGTTACATTATGCGCAGAGACACGTAGACTGTAAGCTTAACAATACACCAAAGCTGCCAACACCAGAGCAAGGCAAAGGGCCTCCTTTTAAAATTCAGTTTAACAGTGCCTAACACAGAATGAGTAATAATGTTAAGCAACACAGAATGGACCATAAAACACTGCTATATGCAACAGCTATTATCCTATATGCTAATCTTCATATCACATTATTTCCTCAAATAATCATAATATTGTGCCAACAATCTCTTTATTCTTGCTCATTATTTCTCAAGCTGGCTTCCTTCACAAGCAATAGGGCTTGCACTAACAATGCCCTCAGGGTCTGCAAGCGAAACTGCGCTCGGCCAACTCAGAACAGAGGAAGTCTTTTTGTTGGTCTGTTTCTTCAGTTGTCTGTGTTTTTAACTTCATGCAATTACCAGGTAATAAGAAATATTTTCATGAAAGAGAATAAAGAAATCCCTTATCATCACAAGTCTTTCAGGCCCTGACCAACCTTCTGGTTTGTCCCCATTACATGATTTTTCCCCTTGTTCTCACTTCTCATCCGTTGAGTTCTTATGTTTGCATCTCTCCTGGTGCAGTCTCTGCTCTAACATTGTACAGCATGTTCCCACTGAGAACTATCAGCTCTGACTTTCTACAAATAAAAAACCCTCTTGTCATTATTTTGTCACACTTTCAGCTTCTACTAAATAACTAATTCACAACAATAAACCTCCTGGTTGCCATTACAGGCAGGCTGCCAAGCAGTTTAGATGCAATCTTGTGTTATGTTATTTTTATAAAGGTTTCCCCAAACCCAATGTGAATAGACTTGGGGTTTGTGACTTAAAGTAAAACATTTGCTTAATTTTATATTCAAAATGTTACTATCCAGAGTTGGAAATGTGAATGTAATGATTTGAGGCTCCTATACCAGCACAAACAAATTTCTCATGCAGCTCATACACAAACTCAAATGTCTTTTGTTTACGTGGAATAAGTTAAAATAAATAAGATTAACTTGTTCTTTGCATCTCCCCATCTATCCATGTGTGTCCCTTACCATCTGGACTTACATTACAATTTCTGGAACAGGATCTGGGGGTAGTGGTGGTTGGTGTTTTTTACAGCACAAAGCAGGAGAATGTAAACAGAAGCAAAGTTGCCATTTGAGATCAATGGGTATGTGCATCTTCCCCATGGCCCATGTCAGGGTAAATGCATAATTTCTGCCATGTAGAAAACAAAGCTCTGGATGTTGGTCAGATGGGAGGGCCAGGTGTAACACTGATAAGGTAGAGGGAGGAGGGGGATCCAGGGCGGGAGCCAAGCAGCTTCTGACTGGGTTGGAGGAACTAAAATGGTTTTGAGCAACGTCAGTAGCAGAATACAAACTGTGTTTTGGAAAACTTCCTTTCAGTGGCTTCAAAACATAGAAAACCATCCCTCACATTTTCCTACTCTCCTGTTTATGACTTCCATCAAAACACTGTCCCATCAACTAAGAGAGTATGGCTCTAGCAAGATTTTTCTTCCGCTTGTGTACTAACCAATTTATTGACTCATGGATGCCTGTTCCATCCATCTAATGACACAACTCCATGGATCTCTTCAGATTTCATGCAATAAATGTGTCAGCCATTAACTTTCCCTCCTGTTGGGCTCTTGAGAAGATAAAAATCCCCACTTTCTGCAGTAAATTCCTGCTATAAATCCACAGAGGCAATTGCACACAATCTAATTTCTGGCTTCTGGGCCCACATTCATTCTTGTCCAACTATTCCTCTTGACTGAGTTGATTAGATTATAGACAAGGGCAGGCGCTCTAAATGCAAGGTCATGTAGCTTAAATTAAATCTAAAGGAGCTGCAGTAATATATATAATAGAACTTCGACATCTTTACTATTAAAGAGCTGGGGACAAGGCACTCAACTGGCTCCACTCTGGTATCATTTGGCCTTGAGAAGAGTAAGGTGGCTTGGTCCTCCTTTGGAAATCCTTAGGGAGCTGGTTCCAAGAAATGCTCATACTCTGGTTGTTCCCAAAAGGCAGGTCTCTGGAGCTACCTGATGTTACCACAAGTACTGTGTAACCTATGGGTGACAAGCTGTCCCCATCACTGCCATTGAACAGGCAAGTAGAAGGAAACAGGAGAGATGGTGGAGCGAGCAATAATGCTGCAGGAAATCCCAATGCAGCCCACTGCACAACATGTCTGGGCTGCAGGGTACAGCGTAGTGTAGGGTATCGCACAGGATGCAGAATGAATAAACTTGGACCCAAATCCAGACGTTTCTTTCATACACAGAGGTCCTTGCCTACTGCAAAACAGGTTTAAACCTGTGATATTCTAAAAGGCTTCTTAGCCTGGTGTACTGTGAAGTTATTTTATGCTACAGACAAAGCAGCTTACAATTTTCAGGCTATTGTCTTTTTTTTTCTTTTAGAACAAATGGATGATGGAGTTACACAATGTGTGACACACATTGCTTCTTTACCAGGAATAAAAAAGGCCCCTATTTCCCAACACAGAGAGAGAAATGAACAAGCTTCTGTGCTCAGAGTTGCCAGTCTTGGTCTGATCAGCCATCAGCCCAAAAGCACTTCCTCATGAGTGCTTCTCTGGCTCCTCCTCACTGCCTTGTTTGCCTTCCTTGCTGGTGTTTCTGTTTCTTCTTCCCCCCCTGCATCGAGCTTTATCCAACCAAGTATTTTCACTTGGATCCCAACAATATTGTCCCTGTTAACAAGAACTAGAAGTGAAAAACTGAGATTCATGGGAATTAGAATGAGAATGAAGTGATTTGGCAGAACTAGAACAGGGATTCAGCTGAAAAGCTGACCCGATAAAGCCAGGAGAACAGGGCAAGAGTGGTATGGAAAGGGTAGCTAATCTGCATTTTTCTAATCTGATTTAGACAAAGAGCCAGGAGAAGCAGCTCATCAAGCAGAACGAATGCTGAATGCTCATGCATTTCTTAAATGTACTGTCATCAGCTTAAAGCTCAAAACCAGAATGATTCTGAGCATTTAACTCGAAGGCACTAAAATTCTAGAGCTGAGTGTGAAATTCTGCTTTCAGCTAAGAACTCAGGCAGAACTAGAGCTGGCCTCCTGCACAAGGAGTAGAATGAGAGCCATTAACTGTCTTAGCTTCATTGCTAAAACAAACTGCATTAATGCTGGAGCCCCTGCAGCCCTGCCAGCCACTCTGGCTCAGCCCTCACCCCTGTGCTGTGCGCAGACTAATTTGGACGACTATCACCACTATTTAACTGCACAGAGTGACTCCACTCACAGTTTGGCAGTGGGAGGTGGGAGTGGTGTGGGGGGAGAATGGGGGGAAGTCCTGAGAAGAAGCTAGGACCTTGTCTTTCTGAACCCAGCTCTTCCTCCAAGAGTCCAGATGCAGAGAAAGCTGCATGGCTTTTTACAGTTCGGGAAAGTGGTGAGCAGAAGCAGACAGGCTGGAGTTAAAAACTGAGGCTCCTCTCTCGGTTATTTGAGCTGAACCAGAAAACATTTAAGCACGTGTTACCATGGGAGACAGGATGCTGCAGCACGGCCTCATGGAGGCTGGGCGCACTGGTCTTCCTTGGTGGAACCACTGAGGGGCTTGGGTCTCCCTGGAGCTGTTTGTGGGGAGGTAGAGCAGTACCAGACATCAAGTTTTCCTTCAAACTACAGTCAGATCCATCAACAAAAATCCTGATCAATATCCATAATTTCATTTATCTAGATGTAAAGGTCAGCCTGAATGAGAGCCCAGGTCACAGCATAACACACACTGCCAAAAGGAGCAACATTCACCCCAGGTGATTCATGCACGCTTTTTAAAAATTATTATTAACTATTTATTATGATGATGATTATTTATACCATTTTTTGGCATAAGACACACATTCTGTCTTGGGAACAGCAGGTGGCTGCTGATACATTGCTTAATGCAATGTCTCTGCTACAGCATCGTGCCAGCTCCAACCCAGTCAGCTCAACTGCTACCATGTAGATACAACTTAAACCATCATCAAACTCCTTTCCCTAAACACACCCTGTATGCTTGTGCAGTTAGGCCCTGAGTGGTCCCATTCAGTTTTTGGGAGTGCTTAATATTCTTCCAAAATATGCCATTTATCACACACCAAACACATCTGAGAGCATTCGTTAGCAGAGGTTTGACTGCTGGCATCCATTGGAATGCAGTACAGCAGAGATGCCTCTGCTTAGGACACCCTGGCTAATCTTTTTGTCTGTGTAACACTGATGATGGCGCTGTCCATGAAGCCAATCTTCAAGAGGATCGCAAGGGAGCGAGAAGTGAGTGTATGGACCAGCAGAACTACCTAAAGCTGGGCTGGACCAGGTCCTGGAGATCTCGTGTGGAAACTCAACTGAGTCCCAGAAGTCAGGGGCCAAGGGAAGTTTTGTGACTCTCAGGAGGGATGTGAGCACCAGTTCTGCCAGAGCAGAATTGCTGCTGGGGTACGGCCTCGGCGGCCACAGGAAGGGCAACTCTCAGCCTTCAGGAAGGGGTGATGGTTTGGGTGTGAAAAACAAGAGCAGAGATTGTACTCAACAGCAAAAAACCAAAAACACCCCTACATGTGTAGAGAGGCAATACAGCTGTAAATGCTCTGCCCTGTAACAGAAGCATAGAGACAGTAAAAACAACCTGGTGGGAAGGGGCTGAAGTTCCAGTCCTACCCAGGGAGTATGATTACGGACTGCGCTCCTGAACCCTTGCTCACAGGATGTGAAAAGAAAACATGGCAGGACCAGTGAAGAGGCAGGAAATCCAACCTGTAACAACCCAGAACAAAACCTCAGTGTCTATGTTTGCAGTACAGGGAATAACTTGAAGCATAACCACACAGACTGAGGAAAGCAATAAAGGCTCAATGGAGAGACACAGAGGGTTTGTTGCTGCTTGTTTTTTTTCCCCACACCTGACACCTGGGGGATCCCCTGACACCTGGGGGATCAAGAACCAAAGGACTAAGCTCCCTACATTCTCCACGTACCATGCAGACTGTGTGTACCCGTTGGGGGTCTGGGCACTCCCCCACTGCACCCCGACAGCCCCCGCCACTGGTCTGGCACAGGCACAACAAGATGAGTTTGCTCTCTAGCACAAAACTGTACCCCTCATGTGGCAACTCCCCTTTTTCTGTTGCCCCCTGGCACCTACACATTTTGATTCAGGTTAAGGTTGGTGGGAAATGAGAAATCCTTTGCAAAGAAATCTTAACACTGGCTTGAGTTTGTTGAGAAACGGTGGTGATTTATGGGGGATTAGCAGATTAGAGCTGAGGAATGTAAAGAGGTTTAGGCTAACTAAGTGGAACGCTTAGAGCTGGGTCACGGAGAATTTGATGCAGGCTCAGGACTCTTAAATGGTGTGATATAAAAAGTGGAAGAGTAGAAGGGCATGCATTTCAAATACCCCTTGTAGCATGGGAAGTTGTTTTTCTGTGTTATCATCTGGAGAAAAGCTTTGGCAGCCCTCTGTCTATTGCAGGGTCCTGGTTCCCGAAGGCTGGCATAAACAAAACACTAAAAGTGCATTTCTTTTGGTGTATTTTTATTGTTTGTAATTATACTCTCCCAACAGATGGATGGATGGTATGATAGAAAAGGTAGTGAAGCCAGAAGGTTGCAAGTCTCTGTGAGATGTTAAAGGCAATGTCATAAAAGGGTTAATAGGTCTTTCCTATGGGATAATAAACTGAGCCAAAAAAAAAGAACAAATAGAAAAAAAGTCTTTTTTTTCAGAGTGGGGAAAACAAGGAACAACCATCTTGTGCCTTGCTTTGATTTTTTTTCTCCTTTGCTTTGTGGTTATTGTGATTTTTATGGAGCATCATGTTGTAAGTAAGCGCATGACACTTCCTGAAGCTTAGAGCTTAATTTCAAATCCCCAGATTCATAAACCATCAGCTCCTCACTGAGCTTGTCAACAGCTGCCTTCTGCTTTTGGCTCGCCCCAAAACTTCCAGGCACATCACTGGCCCCACGCATCACCTGCACATCTTACCCCGCACAGAAGCAAAGTCCCGCCCTACCCCTGTGCAGGACAGGAGAGAACAAGTGGTGAATATCAGACAAGCAATCAAATGCTGAGGTTCATCAGGCCAGGTGAATAATTTCAAATAGGCCAGCTCGAGTAAAATTATTTGGAATGACGCAAGTTGGTGCAAAATAATATTCATGTCAGAAGCCCTGACAAAGCCAGTGGTCTCACTGCAATTACTCACGGGAATTACATTACGCAAAACAAGACCCTACTTATTGCAAAACATTTATATATTTTGCTTCCCTGTATTAAAATAATCTATTTATTCAACTAAAAATGAATATTTCTTATGTATTTTGCAATAAAACTTCAGAGCACTGCCAGACAATTCTCTTCCTGAAATACCCTCTTTATTTTTTTCACAAAGCCAAAATTTCTTTTAATTTCATCAACTGCGAGACAAGAAGAAGAGCAATTAAGTTCAACCATATAAACTTTTTAATGTGGTTTTAGGGGATTCTTTAATGTTCATATGTTAGCAGATAAGCCATGCATCCACCCATCCACTTAATTACAGACCTAGTACCTCCAGTCACTCTGTTTTTTAATTTAATTTGCTGCCCAGTTAGAATATGAAGAAATCTTTGCCATAACATGCCTACCACCTGCAACTTCTACCATCTTCACTATAAACTTCCAAAATTAACAGTTCCTTACCACTGTGAGACACTGTGAGGTTTATTTTACAGCATTTCATTCTTCATCCTAATCTAGAGGACAAGAAATAGCATCTTTTTATTCTAAACTCCAAGCAGAGACAGATGCACGGACTTAAAAAATTACCTTTCACCTCCATTAAATTCAATTGGTACTTTCCAAAGTGACCAGCAATTCTCATTTGACTTTGCTTCCAAGTGCACAACCCAAGACCCTTCCAGAGGACCTATTTCTTGAGACTGCAATGTGAACAAGGAGCTCTGGACATCTCAATCTGGACACTTTGCTCCTGATTCACACTTGTCTGAAAACAGGAAGTAGACCCAAGACAGGCATGGAAGAGCCAGGCAGAGAAGCCCACCTTCCTGAAGGGAGCCCTCCCTGCCTACCCAGGCAGGGCAGCGCTTCTCTTTCCGGTCCCTTGGATCATTAATTGCAAATAATTCAGTCAAACTTTACTGGCTAGGATATTTCAAGCCATCCTTCAGTGACAAAGCAGCGTGTACTTGCCTCATAATCTCGAAATTACCGTGGACTTTGACCAAGCAAATTTTCCATGACTGGACATTAGAAAAAGCTTGAGCTCAGTGTAATGGGGTGAGACATTCACCACTGAGATGTGAAGGTTAGTTGCTGCAGCATAGTTATTTGTGGCAACTGAAAGAAAACAACCATCAGGATACTAAAAAAGAAACAGATCTAGTTAACTCATGGCTCCTGTATTCACTTACTGGATCACTGCAGGAATCATTAGGGATCAGCCAACTGACCCCAAGGGGGGCAAAAACAACTTGCTAAAATGCATTTCACTTTGGAAAAAAAAATAAAATTAATTTTAGCACAAGTCAACACGATGCCTCAAAGAAAATGGTGGACTGTCAACTGTGATACCCCATACAGAAAGCTGCGTTCACACCAGCACAAGGGGATTTTCTGCCATTTGACACCAGTGTCAGTATAGTCATGGCAAAGATGAGACACTGGCCCCTAAGCTCTCTGGCTGCTGAAGACCAGTGCTGTGAGTCAGGTGCTAAGGTTTTTTTTCCCTCTGCATCAGCAGCTCCCAGGGTATGAATGCAAAACTGACTTTATAGAACACAGAATCCATATGGAGAAATTCATAAGGCTTAGCACTTCAGACCTGGAGTCTGCACTGCTAGCAACACCTGTATAAACCTCAAAGCAGGCATCACTGGAGCTTGTGCTTGGCTTGTTGGGACAGGGAGCTGTGAAGGAAGGATTAAGTACAGAACTGGATTGGGCAAGCAGTAATGTAAACCTCAGTTAGGCCATAGAGTGGATGGGGTGAGAAGTGCTGCAAGCAGTATGACATGTCTTCGTAACAAACTGCAGCTGGTGTCACTGCTGGAACACGCAGGTGGGCTTGGAGGAGGGACACCCATAACTTCATGGTGCCATACTCCAACCAGAAACTGCCTTGCTCCTGGGGTCTGGATTTGAGAAGAAGTAAATCTTTCATAAGGTTCGGGCATGATCCTGAGGGCCATGGCAGCCCAGACTGAGCAAAGAGGTGCTTTGCATTAGGAAAGGTACATGGTAATGATACTGTGAACACAGGGAGAGCAGTCCTAGCCCTGGCTCTGCTGCTAACACTGGCAAATGATGTCACTACACAGGGTGTGTTTCCACCAAAAAAATCATTTAGATGAGTGGAACCAGGGCACAACTGGCAGGAGACAAAGCATGGCATGCTGGCACACGGGTTAAGTTTCCATTTGCCAGAAACACTTTGACTTTCAGGCTCTCCCTAACATTGATCCTCTCAGGTTATCGTATTTTCTCTTCTCATCCAGGCTGTGAAACAGTGTTAATACCCCTCCACAGAGATAATTTTGAGATACATCTAAGCCAAATCCCATCCTTCATGGGTATTTGGAAGCTCTACATCTATGGACAACTTAATGTAAAGTTCTGTAGGGAATATGCGGTGAGACACAGACAGGGACTTTGACAAGTACCAGCCCAGCCCTAGTGGTGTAGTGACCAGCCAAATTACTGCCCTACATGCTGATTCTCTGCTAACAGATACAACTGTTGCAAGTCTTATTTAATCAATATCTGCCAAGACTCTTAGGTGGAAGTTTCTCTAGATGTAGATAGTCCCAAATCAATCCCACACTTACTCATCAGGGCAAGGACTATGGTAAGATGAGTGTGTTTGCACTGCACTAAATGACTAGAGCCTTGGCTCTGACTTGGAATCATGGTCCTACTGCAGTGTAAATACAGAAGAGTAATGATTACCAAGAGAGGGGTTCTTGAAAGGCTCCATCTCTCATAGCAGAGATTTTTGACAGTCAGTGACTCAATGTTCTGTCTTTCATAACCATAATGACTCACAGCCCCCCGACGGAGAATGAGTGCAAGACAGCAAGTACTATTGTTCCAGAGCCCATCAAAATAAGCAAGGTCATTTTCAGCATTTGAAAGAAAATGACAAGCTGTTGGATTATTGTGTGGTGAGGGAAAAATGCACAGAAAAAAATAAAAAGAGGGATGAGTAAATTTTCAGATAATAAAGTTCACAAGGAGATACAAACTCAGATTTTCTAACCACAAGCAAGACAGATCAGGAGCTTGACTTTGATACCATTTGCTCAGCTATAAATCAAGATTAACCCCATGTGGATTTATAATGGGGTAAGTCTGGCATACAACAAGACAAGGATCAGGCTTTGAGCACTAAGTGCATCTGGGTACCTCCTGCATTGCCTGATGCTATGAGGATGAGAGGGACTGTTTCTCACCACTGTGTGGTCTTACAACTTAGAGACTCATCTTAAGACAAATAAATTATCTCTGAATGTAGGAAGGATGGCTTAGACACAGGAGGTAGCCTGCATCAGCTGCAACACTCTCTGGGGTATGATCTGAATGATGTGCAGCTCCTCGAATCAGATGTCAAGGTCATGGGTTGAGATGGCTGATGCAATGCAGTTTTGAATTAGTAAGCTGGAGCTTACATAGCTGGAGAGCAATGCTGATATTTGAACAAGGTGGACTGTGATTTTTTTTATGTGTTCCTAAAATGGAAACCTGCTTGGCTAAAGGGTCTGGTTTCTCAGAATTGCTGAGTATCTACCAGGAGGTCACTGGGTACTCAGTGCACCTCAAAATCAGATCAGTCAAATGATGCCATGTGGGAGAAGAGCTTCTTTAGTGGGGCTGATTTTGGGTTCCTATCTGATGTGCAAGATTTCTGAAGGTACCTCCCACAAAAGAAGAGTTTTATGCATGGAAATTCCACACAAATGGGTCTCATCCCTCTCTTTCACAGAGTTCCTGCATACCATTTGGTTTCTGTCTTCCACATGGTAAGTTACAGCAGAAGGGACAAATGATCCATCTAGCTGACTGACAACTGGACAACATTTCTATCCTTCCTAAGAGTACACATGATACTCTTTGCCTATCAGAGAAGCATTCAGGCCAGTAGCACACCCAGATCAGTTTCTCAGATCACAGGAAAGCTCTTCCCTCATGTTGGTGTCATGTGGCCTGATCCTGCTGGCCCCGCTCAGGCAAAACGCCACTGGCGGATACTCCACAGCGTTGGGGCTCATCAGAGGAAAGGGTCTACTTTGGAGCGAGGTGACAATTGCTGAAGAGCAAATGCTGGGTATAGCTTTCCAGCCTGGCTGCAAGAGCAAACACAGCCCAGCATGCCCCAGAGGAATCTGTGATTCTGTAAGAAGCAGCTCCCACCCAGACCACAGCCACTGGAGAAGGCCTGTTTGACCTCTGTTTGCAGAGGGAGCAATTCGATACTCAGAGAGAATACCACAAAAAGTTGTGAAATGTAGCCTGCATGGTCACTGATTAAGCACGATGCTTTTTAGTGTTCGCTGGTGCTGCATGTAGTACCATGAGCCCTGTGCGCCACCCCGGGGAAGAGGAAATAGCACCTACAAACTACGAGAAGAATAAGGGGCAAGTTTGACATTTGACTCCTGGTGGTAGGCACTACCTAGGCAAATATTTGTAAAAGATAGCTCCGACTCTTTGAACAAGGAAGGGAAGTGGAGGGGCAGGGACTTGCCCAAGGTCAGCCAGGCAATCTGCAGCAGATCGAGAGACCTTTGGGTCCCAACCCAGCCCCCACAGTCCAGACAGCATCGTGTTTCACCAAGAACCAATGGCTTCATGCCTTGCTTTGCCTCTCTCATGCTTTCTTTCTCCTCTGTGCTTGGGCCTTGTTTTGAAATCCTGGATGTTCTCCCAATTTCTCAGGTCATTTTTCAATTGTCATGAGCAGTGCTTCTGGGTGCAGTTGCTTGGGTCACTGAGTCCAAAGAATCTGAGATCTAGGAATAATATCATATTTTAAAACATTTAATCAACAAGTCTTTCCTCTCACCTATCGAAAATACCATAAAGCTTATATATGTTGTTTGCTACAAACAACCTGAAGTCCTTGGTTCCCACCAAGGACTGGCATACAAGTAAGTATTTCATGGAAACCAGAAATTGCTTCTCCATAACATATGGAGTAGGTCACTGAGATTTCTGAGACATAGTGTTCTACCTGGAGTGTAAGGTTTTGAACATATTAATACCTAGTATATTGTTGACTTAAGTTTCCCATACATCAGAAGAGAGAATGAAGCTAACTAGTGTTTGGATGAAGAAGAAAGTAAGCCATACTTTTCCCGTGGGTAAGTTCTGGTCCCATGTTTAATATGCAATGTTTGCTGAAAGCTGTGGAATTTGCCATTGACTTCTCTGGGCTTTGGACAGACACATAGTTTGGAAGGGCTGAAATGGCCCCAGCCTGACATAGACATATCAAAAACCCACTGGGGAGGTTTTACTTCTGGTTTTCAGTGTTTTCTTAGTGGAAACCAGGTGCTACAGTAACACTACAGAAACCTCGTAAAATCCCACATCAAGCCTTGCTTATCTAAATATGAAAAACAGCTTCTGCTCTGCAATACTTTCTGATCTACATTTTACCTGAAGCCTGCAGATAATTTGCAGTGATGTGCTCAGTGTGCACACCAGCCACCCACTCTCACATGCCCACTCCCTGGTACACAGGAGCAACAATCAGCAGAGGGACAGAAGGAGAGCTCCACTCTGCAGAGAGAAACTCCCAGAAACTGCTCTTTTACTAGAAAAATAATTGCTGCTTATCACAATCCTCCTTGTCCCAGATTTTCCTTAGAGTCCTCTTTTTTTTCTTGATCTGAGGTACGGAACATCAGCCATGTTGAATCAGCTGATAATTGCACCCACATTGCTCATACAGAGCCTCACATCATCTCTGGCGTTCTACTGTATGCCAGGTGTGTTCACTTTGTCTCCTGCTCAGCCTGGGAGCCTCCTTGAGGCACAGAGCACCTCTGGCTGCTTGCTGGGCTCCTTCCCTGCCTACCAGCAAGGGAGGGCTGTGAGAAGTTCTCTGCATGTCATGTTTCCCTGCTCCAGAGCCAGGTCAAGAAGCCAGGTACAGCTCCTGCACCCGTGCTGGTGCCACCTGGGGCTGCCAGGGGGTTTCCCACACATGGGGCACAAGCCCCGGCATGCTCCACCGCCACAAACACACAACAGTGGTAACAAAGAGCAGTAAAAAGTGCATTTCTTCCCAAAACTTAGGTCAGATTTTCTCTCTTCACATTTAGAGCTTTAAGTTGCAGACATCTGTGACTTTTTTTGACTGTATTTCACTTGAAATCAATAAAAAACAATTAACACACTTCATGTTACCAGAGTGAAAATTCAACACAGGGCAGGATTTTGTATTTTTGAAGCAAGAGGGTCCAGTGTTTGGATGAAAAGGTCTTGTGGAGGTAGAAAGTTTGGCAGCACTTCCTAAAGGGTATTCAGCCTCTGAATTTATTTGGAGAGGTTCATTATCGAGACCGCTCCACTTGTAACCTCAATGGCTTTATCCAGGTCTGCCAGCAGCTAACAGGTACCACTTGGAAAGCAGGATGGATGTTCTGCTGGTAGCCTTGTAGAGCCATCAGCTGTCTGGATGAACCACAAAGGCACTGCTGATAAGGCATGTAGTGGCATAGGTGGTCCAATACAAGCAGAATATTAAGTAAGGAGATGATTATAAAAAGCAGTTAGGATCCATTAAAACAAAATATGCTTTAATAAAGCCTGATTTGTATCTGCTAGTACACAGAGCAAAGCTCAGATGATTTAAGACCAGAGCTGAGGAGCATCTCTCCAAAGCACGCAGTGCTTAAATGACCTTTGGATATTTAAACAAGAGAATGGTGATTACAGCAAGGTGATTTTACCTCTTCATACAGATTTGATAAGTACCATAAAACTGTATTCAAGTTAAATGTCAGCATTTTTAAAGGCCTTCTGAAAAAAAATTGTAAAGGTGGCACAAGCAGTGTGAGGGTAAGGAGAAATTCCTGCAATGAGAATTATGTGAGTCTTGCATTGCTCAATTTATCAAGAAGAAAATTGAGAGGTATTTCTGACTGGAGCAGGTAAGGATCCTTGTCAAGAAAAATAGGGGGTCTCAGCTGGCAATTGTGCTCAGCAAGACATGAAAAGACATGAAAAACTGAAAATCTCCGCTCAGATAATGAAAAGGAAATCAAGACACGTGAGGTGTGCTTTATCCAGGTGTAAGTAACTGGCCTCCGAATGGAGGTAGAGAGGTGATTGCTCACTGGCTGCAACAAGTGACAGACTAGACTATTTGAAAAAATTCTAGACAAGCTTTAAGTCCAATTAGCTGATCTTCACCTCAGAACCCATGTCAGGGATTGCTCCATGTAGCAACAGGTGCTGCTGCAGTCTGCAGGAGGCAAGGAGAAGGCACGGAGCAGGGTCCAGATGGGCCCTCAGAAGAACAGACCCACATCTGAGACCCACAGTGTCAGTACTCTTGGTCTTGCAAATGGAAATGACAAAGCCTAGGAGGCAATCAGCAATGCTTTTTTGGTTTGGTTTGGTTTAGTTCTTTGAAAACAGTAATAAACATATTTTATAGCAAGCAGCTAAAGGTGTTGCTCATCTGGTGAGAGGCTGCATTACTCATGCTGTGGTGGAAGAGAACCTCAGTAGCGAGGGCAGAAGGGGGGTTTTCTTCTTCCTGTGATGGGGAGCACAGGACCACAGCTTCTCCTCCAATATACCCTATGCTGCTCTTCTGGATCGCTTCTGGCACAGTCTCACATTAATGAATCTCTGAAGAAACTCTTGGGCAGAAATCAGATAACGAAAGTAGATAGGGCTGTCAGTATGACCTGAGTGGTACAACAGGATTTGGAGGGACCCTTCAGTGGAGAAAAACTAGATACCTAAGCTGATTCTGAGCTGACACCCTGCATCTCAGAATATTGGGAGATATAACCCCAAGGGCAAAGGCAAAAATGACAATAGTTTGGGGAGTTTTTCCACCAATTAAGCAAAGATTTTAGTGTGTGCTCCTGTGAATAACTTACATACATACAATCAACCTGAGAGATGTCCAATTTCTTGAATAATAATTGTTTGCCGTTTTCACTATGAAAAAAACACACTCATGAAAAATCCAGTGCAGGCCAGTAAAATATCTGAAACAGCTAAATTGACGCCAGTTTTTCCTGCCAGCAAGGAAAACCCTGTTTTCCTGAGGCTGATGGCAACAGGAAGTGTATGTTCTGCTGTGGTGGTTCGGTAGGACAACAGTTAAAGAAGTATCTAAAGGTTGATAGGACTCAGAATTCACAAACCTGAACCAGGGCAAATAAAACCCTTTCTGCTTCTCCAAAGTTGTTGTTGGGGAGAGGAGCTGCCTGCTCTCTCACACACAGCAATTTTGGGGATCAGGGTCCAAACTGCCAGCACAAAAGTTAGTAACCAGGTCCTCCAGTTGAGGATGTCTCCTCTCTTGTCCTGCTTCACCTGAGACGCTTGGGACCTGGGCAGAGCTCAGCACTGAGCCTCCACCACACGTGGTTGAATTTCTTCTTTAAAAGTGGGATGTTTGGGACTGAGAAGACATTGGGGTCACTGCCCAGCATTCAGTCATTACAGCAGGCCATCAAGTCTGAACCTGTGCAGGAACAAGACAAGTGTTTGAAGGACAAGTTAGTCCTGCTTTCTGCAAGAAAACAATAATTTCCTTCAAAGTTCATCACATATGTGTGCATATTAGGTCAAGAAGTGGTAACATTCATCAAAATTTATGTCACTAGCTTGGATAGACATGGCTATCCTGAAGCCTGCCAAAATCTCTCTATGCCCTATGTAGCAGAACCTTGCTGTTCACATCTCTGCCACCCTGCCCCAACAGAGTTGGATCTACTCTAGGTAAATTGTCTGGTAAAATCAGAGACATTTCCTTCACACTCCTTAGAAATCTGGCTCCAACACATGCTGATGGTCAGTGTGGCTGCTACCCCTTTCCCAGGCATTAAATGACCATATTTACTTTGATTTCCTTTTCCTCAGCTACTGGACTTTAATTCCTCATGTCTGCTCCAGAGCTGAATCACTGCCGGATCCCTCCTCCTCTGTGAACACAGACCCAGCTGGTATTTAGAGGGATGCACAAATTTTGCTGTGGTAACTCACAGGAAACTCATTTCAGAGAGGATCCCTGTCAATATCAACCACGGGCAATATTGCAGTGTAGGATTGTATGCATCATCCTTACATAAGGCATCTGCAGATGGAGATTGGCTTCTTGCTCTCTGAACCCTGAAAGGGAATATGTGGCTGAATGACTGCAGAATAGGACTCCAGATTCAATTTTATTTTTTTTCCTTCAATCTAGAGGGACTTTTATCTAGATGTAGCTGGGGCCATCTGCACTGGGACTTTGCCTAAACTAGATGACATTGGCACTGGTGGTTTCTACTTGATCTGTTCCTCAAGATCCTTTCACAACTGCCATGCTGCCATGGATGGCAGATTTAGTGAGTGGGCTTAGGAGATTTCATCTTTCTTAACAAAGCTTATCCAGTGTTACAGTCCCATTCGTATCTTCCCTGCTTGACACCATCTGTTAGATGGTGTTGGTTCCTTGACACCATCTGTTAGACTTAAGAAGATGGCAACTGCAGTGAGCTACCAGGGAAACAGGACACGAAAGACCATGGAGTGGTCTTGTGCCTCTGCCTAGTCAAAGTTCCCCTCTGCAGACTATTCTTTGCCAGGTGACTCAGTGTGAGGAAGTTCCTGTCACTACAGGGGTATGGAAACTCTCCTCTTTCCTTCCCACTAGGAAGGACTGACCTGTGCGGTTTACTTATGCCTAGATCTCAGCAAAAAAAGACTCTTTAACCCTTCACCCTGTTTCTTCAGCAAACTCAAATAGAGATGGAATGGACTACAGGTCCATTGCTAGAGAGAGGCAAGTGGCCACGGCATGGTGACTGCTGAAATGTAAGCACTTGGCTCTTTCCTATTTCCCATTCACCACTAAGTGCCAGTATCTGCCAAAGCAGAACTGGTAAAATGCATGTCCTTCCAACACTGTCCTTGACCCAGATGCCTCTGTATTATCCACTATTTATGGCAAACAGACATGTGCCACTCTGGATGGCGAGGAGACAAGAACCGTTGTGTGAGGAAAGGAGTAAGAGCCTACTTGCATAGTTCCTTCTTCACTGGAGGAGCACAAGGAGCAAGGTGCCTCTTGTTCAGGACAGTGCATCACCACGAGGCAATGAGCCAGTCAGTGTAATCCATATGTTTTCAGGTCTGAATGGCTCCTGTCCTTGGCCCAGAGGTATGAGCTCAGTTATTCGTCTTGTTTTGTGCTGATGGTCACTGCGGGCAGCTGTACCACAGAGCCTGGACTGAACAGTCCAAAATGGATGGACAGGATGGTAACCTCTCTTCAGGTGCCAGCATGTCTCCACCACATTAGCTTGTTACCTGCTAGGCTTGCAATATCCCTTTGACCAATCAGACAGATGGTATAAACAAATTCTTGTCTCAGAAGGTTTAGAAATAAACTTTTTCCACAGTAGCTTCTTCCTAACAGGGTTTCTTACATCTTCTTCTGAAGCAGCTTAAGTTGGTGCTTCACTGTTGTTCCCTCATCTGTGCTGAAATCTCAGAGTGGAAGAGTCCAAGTATTCATGCAGGTGGTAAGTGACCACCCAAAAAAGGGTGATGCTAATGACCTACAGCCCCTTCTCACCTTCAAACTGCCATTTCTGTGACTGCTGCCTCTTGACTGCTGTCACCTCACCTCTGTCCTGAGGGATTAGCAGAGGACCTAATGGAGGAACAGTAGGTACCACAATCATCTGAGTTTGTAGGACGAGGCGCCCACCCAGGCACCCTTAGATCAAAGAGGATCCCACAAAGACCTCACATTTACTGTGTTTCCCCCCCCCACTGCTGGACCATTCTGTTCATACTGCAGGGTGGAAGAACACACCAACCTCAAACCATATTCCAAGCAGCTCACTACTTGAATAGTTTTAAAAACAAATAGTAACAGCTAAGCACCAAGAACCATATCCTCTGTGATGATTTAGCTGAAGGAATACCAGACATGGAACAGGATCTCTAACTGCAGTCTGCAAAAACATTGGCACTGTATGCTCAGATCTTCAGTTCATGTTCTCAGGTTGCCACAATTTAATACACTCCCTTTTTTCAGTAGTGCAGAGATGAACCCTGTTTGTGAGAGTTCTTATTCCTATTTAGTTTTGCACAATGGTGATGAAGCCAAGTGGGAATGCATAAGGCTGCAGGTACTCTTAATTTCTTGAGCCAAGTCTGAACTCCATAAAATCAAACTTGGACCAGCAGTGTTTATGTAGGACAGCATGTGGTCCTTCTGCTTTGGTGTGTGAGGTAAGCATCAAGACTTCTCAGTTCTGTAGAGAGGAAATAGGAAATACTTTAATTGAATGCATCTTTACTTTCATTTCCTTTATTTTTTGCATTATGTGTAGCCACAAACTTTTACATTTGTTACAGCCAGCTTCTTCTAGCAGAGACCCGGGTTTTTAAATGTTCTCCAAAAATTTTTGGAGTATTTGATTTTCTAATGGTTTTCTCTTCCTGCAGGTGAAATTTAAACACATATCTACAATGGCTTCCCATGGTCTCAGAACTGCTTCTTACCTCTGTCCATGTCTCATTCAGCCCCACAGCTGTAAGGCTAGCACAAATACCCTGTGGTCAACACAGTTAATTACCTTTGGTGGAACTGGGATCAATGTCTGTCCTTCATATGCACTTTCCACTCTCTGTTGAAAAGTTCTTTATGGGCTGCCAGGGTCTCTTCGCTGGTGGGCTGGTTCTAAAATATTTCTATTCTTGGTAGTAAACTGCCTTTTCCACTCTTTCCTGTGGTAATATCTAGATTTCCTAGGCCACCTTCCTAGGTGGTCTAATTTAGGCCAGATGCGCACACTTGTTAACATGTCCGTGATGATATATAAAAGCTCTACATTTAGAAACACCTAGTAGGGTATTTGAATAATAAAAATTAAAAAGCAAAAAAAAAGAAAAGTAAAATGAAGTTCTGTTCTATAAGTCTATGTAATGCCAGTAAAATAACTAACAAAAAGGTGGCTTTTGCTGACTGCCGAAACCAGCATCAGGTTTTAGGTGCAACAAACTACTGGGAAGTAATGCTGATAGTAAATCACCTCAATCACAGATGCCCAGCTGAGCGCTGTACAAACTAAGAGAAGCTTTGAGATCCAGGCTCAACAAATCACTCCAGGTTCCGTAGTCATATTCATTGGGATAACACCCTAGGAAACCTAGGCAAACAGAGCAATGCATTTCTTTCAATCCCATTTGAATCATCCCAGTTGTAATCTTAAAACTCATTTTCGGGCAAGTAGTTGATGACCTCAAGAAAATATTTCCTGCAATTGCTGAAAAGACTTGTCAGTCTTGCTGAGCGTGCATCTTTTGGGATGATAGACCAAACCTGGCCTCACCTTTATTAAGGAAAGAGTTCGTGAATGCTGGCTAGTAAGCTCATCTTTGAGTACCTGTTGAGGTCAGCTACCTAAAGAGACTGTTCCAGTCCAAGTGACAGTAGGTACCAGACTGAATCGACTGTGAACTGCAGCAAGACTTGGTTCTCATCTGTATTGGTGTAAACCTGGAGTATCAACACAATTCCTTTGGTGCAAACCAGACTGACTGCTATGAGTGGGATTAGGTTCTATAGGGTTTAAATGGTTATGGATTGATGCAGACAAAATGGAAAACAGTGAAAACATCTGTTATTTGCTTTGTCAAAACTTCCCCCCTGTGTATAAAGCGAAGAAACACTCATTTTGTACTATTTGCAGGGCACAAGAACTCAGGAGGGTCTCTGTATCCCTTCACATTAATTTGTGACATTTGGTTTTCTACCTCAGAGATGTTTCCCACTCAACTGATTTAGCAGACTGGACTTATCTGCTGTGCTGTGCCACATGATCCATCTCCATTTCTTACTCATCAGATGCAGCAATTGTCCTCTGGCAATCTGCTAATGAAGAAACACTTAGATAAGAGAGTTGACCGTGCTGCATGGAAATATCCCAATCCATACACTCACGAGATGTGATGGAGAACCACTGCAACAACCTTTCACAGACATCCATCTGGTTTTTGAAGGACTAGTCTGGATGGCAGAACTATCCTACCTGGTGCAAAACTTTTGCGTAAGTATCCTCATAGAGGCAGAGGAGGTGAGGTGTACAGCCATTCAAGAAACGTACAAATTAATTAAACCGTAAATACTTCCCAAGCTGTAACCACCCAAGCCCCCAGCACACACACAGGAGGTGAAGGCTGACATCCTGTGCTACTAGAACTCAGACATTTCCCTAAACTGTCTTAAAATCTTGGAAAATTTGAGTTGCCCTTCATAACATGAAGGTTATGGTGAATGTACTTGAAGGGAGCCAGGAGAAGGGCAGAACATGAGGTCCTAGCCCACTTTTACATTTTAATGATTTTTCCTTAAAGGACATAGCAACTGAAAAGAAAAATCTAGGTAAGAATATCCCAGGGTTTGCAATACTTGAAATTTCTGAAAACTCTGCCAATTAATTCTTTCCTTCTAAAGTCAGGAAATAAATCAGCAGCCTTAAACTCACCCTTTTTTACTTTACCCTGCCTCAAATGGGGTAGTCTAAAGTTTTATCTGGAAAAAGCGAGTAACTGGTTTACAAGTAGGCCTTTATTTTTATTGCCAGTGCTCCATCAGTATTTGTGGGGAGCTAGAAACAAAACCATGAGCTAGAAATAAAACCATGAACTTAGTCCAGGTTTCTCAGCTAAACAAAACAAAAGGATGAAAACATTACCTAGCTGGTTACTCAGCAGGGACTCTCTGAGCTAACCTCCATGAGCTCTCAGCATATTCTTTTTTCTTAAAGTGGTCTTGAGATGCCATAGATTGGAGTGGTACTATCTTAATTTACGCCAGATGGAGATCTCCCTTTTTTTTCCCCCCCTTTCTCCCTTCCCTTCACCACAGATTTTAACCAAGTCCAGACTCTGAGAGCCTATGGCACCATTCCTATAAGTCTGCAAAATTTACAATATTCAGAAGCTGCAGTAAGCACAGCCTGAAGATAGTGATGTTCACTGCTGATCCAGTGAGGATTCACAAAATAGCAGGAGCCTTATGACAAAACCATGTGAGCACAAGCAGATGACTGTAACAGTCTGTAACAGCAGATGACTGTAACTGCATCCCTATACTATCCATGACTTGTTAAATACTTGTTTGCCCAGATGGCTCACAGAACCAAAAATACATTTTTAGGATTTTAAACCTAACTATGAATTTTCTACATGTCATACTCCATCACACTAATATACATATCTTTTATTTTTCCCTTCCTGCTTCTAGGTCCTAGTAATTTCCTGTACATATGGTAAATATTGGCATTTTAACCAATTCTCTTTATCAAACTAATCTTGATATTGCTCCCTCAACTTCAGTGATTTTGCTGTTTGTGAGCTGAGATAGTGTAGGGATGTAGTAGAATAATATGAATATTTTGTACCCTTTCAGTCCCCCAACTTTCATAATTCTACAATTATTCAAACTATATGATCAAAATGCTACTATGCCTTGTGTCCTCCTAAAGACTGAGTATAGGCCTGAATCCAAACTCTCTTGTGATGGTCCTTTTCATACTTTTAAGCACAGGGCTGTGAATTTAAGCAGAACTGTGGACTATCACTGATTTAAAAGTGATAACATGTCATACCTTTACAATGCTCTGCCTTTCCAAAGGGCTGCTTAAGCAATAATTAACTCAGCGCAGCATCACAGTACAGCAGGTGGGTCAGTATTTGCTGTAACCACCTGACAGAAGGGAACAGCATAGTACAGGGGCTGAATGAGCTGTGGCAGTGCTCCCCTCTCCTGTTTCCACAGACAGGACATGGTCCTCCCGTGCCACTTGGCTGAGTCGTGTTTCAGCAGCGTTCCTTGGGAAGCAAGAAGAGTAAGTAGGCCCAGCAAAGCCCTGAAAGGATGAAGCTCTCCATTGCTCCCCAGTGCAACTTGTGCATGACATGGTGTTGAGCCACTGGTGTCTTCAGTGTGTCCTTCCTCCACAAGACAAAGAAGAAGACTGTCCTGATTGCAAAGGAAAAGAAAAAGCACTGGATAAGGAAGGGATTCGTTCTGTCAGGACACTGATATATAAAATATTGTGACAAGTTATAACTTGCTATCTTTTATTGATGAAATCACAGGCTGGTTGGTAAAGGCTGTAGTGCTCATCTAAGAGATTCCTGGAAAGCATCCAAATGGCTTATGCTTGGCACTTTGACTCACAGGCTCAAATAATGGGAAGAACAGCACAGTTCATGGTTGAACAAGGTTTAAATGCTAGAAACAATAAATTTCAAATCTAAGGGTAACCAGGGAAACATCATCAGGCAGGATCCCATGATACTTTTCTTGACCTTCTGTTATTAAATATTTTTTACTATGACATGAAAAGAAAAGTTAGTCAATAAAGTTGATAGCATATATATATACCCAATAGCAACTAACAAAAAGAGAATAAATATCTAACCACAAAGACAACTGGTTTTATATACATGAAGGAGAATGCTATGGAAAACAATGACTAAGGTCACATGTGGGTAAATAAAAACTAGTAGCCAAAAGCAAATGAAGCCAAAGTGGTTGAATGAACACAAAAATGCTGAGTACCTCATGCAGGAATTGAAACAACAAAGGGTTCACTATTCTCGTGGGAAAACTCACAACATGATCCGATGTCTGTAAGTTGACATTTGACATACTCGGAGTAGAAAGATGAATTTTAATAGGGAAAGAGTTAATCACCAGCATAGGTCACTAATTGCTATGAAGAATTCTCTGTCAAAGGAAAATTTAAAATCAGGGCTCATGTTTTTCCGCAGAAGTCATGCCTTAGTTCTGGTTGATTCCTGGAAGTCACAGATTTAAAGATTCTGGCTTCAGTGAGTGACTAAAACCTGTAATAAGCCTTGTGTTACACAAGAGATCAGACACCTGATACAATTTCCACGTTTGCAGACTCTTAACTGAGAAAACCAGCAGATGACTGTTCTCCAGTTATGTGTTTGGGTTTGTAAGTGCATCCTGAATTGCAGCTAACTCCCAAGTTAAGACCTGGCTGATAAGTAATAACTCCCTTCCTTCTCAAAGCCTTTAAAAGCATGAAAAGTCAGAAATTCAGGGGATTCAGTGAACTAACTTGAACTTTTTAGGATAAAGATTCATTTTAAAAGTGGAATGAATTTCTTATTTTTCCATCTAAAAGTTAACAGTGAGATGAGTTACAGTTTGAGACAGCTTTACGAGGGTGTCTGCCACGTAAGGTGCACATGCGAGCTGTGTGTTGAAGTTCCTCCGTACCCACGGAGATCTAGAGACTTGATTCACATAGGGCAGGTATTTGAGATGTCCCAGGGTATCCTACCTGTCCTCCATCTGCTTCTCCAGAAGGTCTCAGATCTACCTCCAATCTACCCACCCGGTGTGGATATCTTGATATTGCAAATCATCTCATATAGCACTACATGTCACCAGCAGGCAACCAAATCTTACCCCAGCCAATGGAGCCTAGAGACTGATTCACGTTACCTTTAAGTAGCTATCTGTACCTGCCCACCTTAATCTCTCTCTAGGCTCCATTGATTGCAGTGATTACATCTTCCCTGACTACAGTGAGAGTTTGGACACCCAACTCATATGTAGTCAATGTCTAAAAGTAAGTGTCTGAATCTACAGCTGCACCCCACCCTCGAGGTTTAGTTTTGTTACTCAGTAAAAACATCTTGTGCCACGTTATGTGTCCCTGACTGTTCCGCCTGCCTTCCAGCCATCGCTCATTGGGGGATCCATGTCCACCAGCCTCATGCAGGTCTCTCACATGACCTCAAGAGTCTCAAATGGCACAAAATGCTGGTTTCAGGTAACCTAATCATGACTTAGTACTCCATGTAGGGTAGTGAGCAAGCAAGGGAGCAAGCATACTGTAAGCAAGACAGCAGAAAGTGGAAAGAGAGGCTTATTGCAGGCTTGGAGTGCAAAGCTGACTGAATCTAAGTCAGTAGGGTCTTTCCCCTAAGATAGATGGTAGAAAAGTGCTTTCTACCCCAGCCACAGGAAGGAAGGAGGAAGAGTTTTCAATGGAGCATTACCGTCTCTTACACACAAGGCTGTTGCCCTGGAAAGTTGTGCTGTTTCCAACTGTGGAGGTTTCCAAAATCCTACTGGATAAAGCCCCAAATAACCTGGCCTAATCTGAGAGCTGACTGTGCCTTTGAACAGTCTAGGTTCTCTGGACCACTGTTCAAGAACAAGAAGTACATTCAGAAGGTGATCAATCCCATCTGCTTTAGGCATCTCTTTTGGCATTACTTGTTTTACAGCAAACCAACCCCACAATGTCCTATTGTTTTAATCTAATCTTGAACATTACATGCAAAACCTTTTGTACAATCGTATTTTCCTCGCTTCCTATCCATATCTTTTTGTCTGAGAACCTGCCTCACATTGACAGAACAATTTCCTATAGTCCAGCAATCAGCCAAATCAGTCAAATAGAAGTTGACATTTGCAACTTTCTTCCTTTTCCCTTTCAGTGGGTGGGAATAAATCACTGAGCACATGAAAATGGATCCAAGTGTCTTATAAAGGAGGTATGAAAAACAAAAACTATTCAACAAAAGGCAAGCATTTGGGGAAATATCCATTTCTGTGGTTAAGCCAAAGCCTGCACTCAAAAGCAACAAGGTACAAGAAATAATCCTTCAGCAAAACGAAATGGAAAAGGAACCCTTTGGTAAGATCCGTTGTCTCATGATGGGCCTTCATGCATCTGAGTCATGCCCACCACCAGTTTGACATGGGCAGAGGGTAGGGTTCAGCTATGGCAATGTCGTGCTGACCCAGGCACTCTCTAGTTCACTAGCACAGCTAGTCATCATCCAGACCCCCTACCCAGGGCTGGGCTGGGCATGCTGAGCAGACACACTGCCAAAGCCTTCACTAGCTCATTTTGGAGTGCAGACATGCCCTGTGCATTCAGTCCTGGCCCTAGCAGGCGGAAATAACGCTGACAGCAGCTTCATGGCCCTCTGCCAAGGGTTATATCATTCCATTCTTTTTAATAGGAAATGTATGTCTTTCTTCATTTACTTGTTGGCATCCAAGCTTTTAGAGCTTCTCACTTTGACTGCAAGATTCTTCTTCAACTTTAAAAGTGAGACATTTTCTTAAGAGTTTATAATAATGCAAGATCACTTGTCTCAAGAAGCCAAAGCTTTAAAACAGCAGATACTCAAGAATAACCAGCAGATTGAGCTCTGTCTGCCAGGCACCCACTGGTGTCAATTTGGAGAAGGGATGAAGAGAAGTGGGTCCACAGTCCTAAACCCAGGTATGGACTCATGTGTAAACAGCAATTCTCCTGTTCTCTTTTGCCTCCTGAGCTACTGATATGTTGAGCCTGTTTTGACTTTAAACCTTTCTAAAAATCTTGCATACTAGCAGCCTCCCATGGAAATGTCAACAGTTGCACTATTTTCTAAGCTATCATGTGCATGTCTAAGTACTGGAAACACATACCATAATTATGAAAGAGAAAGAGACAAACAAAATTTCCCTCCTGCCCAGTTGGTTGAGACTAGTTTTTCAGGATTATCAAAAAAAGTTCTTGATAAACTACAAAATGCAATGATCTGCATGCTGAAAGTGGCACACCAAGCTATAAATACAGAGCAGAAAAAATAGTGATCTCAGCAAGGCAACTGCCAGCAGGTGAACTAATGAAGCAGACACAGTATTAACGTCACTTCTGCAGTCCTGTCTGAGTGCTGGTAGAAATAAGAAAGGCCATTATCAGATTGACATCATCTCAGTCCTTGCAAGCACACTTCTAGGGGAGAACAAGCCAGGAGGGTCTGCTGAGCTTAATGGCTCTTTGTTCAGGACTCTTCTCAGTGTTCAGAGAAACTGCTTTTTAAATTATGGGGGTTAAAATTAAGTGACTCTGTGAACACGGCTCTGAGGAGCCTTGCAGACACGTGCCTAGACTCCACTTGAAATGCACTCAACCGGCAGCGTAAGGCACAACATAAAGATTTCATTGCGCAAATACTTGATGCCATGTATCATACATGGCAGAGCAATGCTTGGATCCCAAGTCTCTATAAATCCATGGAAACTCTTTGTTAAGGCAATAACCAAGAGCACTCTTATGAAGAGAAGCTGAGGGAACAGGGAATGTTTAGCCTAGAGAAAAAGGAGGCTCAGGGGAGGCCTTCTCGCTGCCTACAACTATCTGAAAGGAGGTTGTAGCCAGGTGGGGGTCAACCTCTTCTCCCAGGCAACAAGTGACAGGACAAGAGGAAATGGCCTCAAGTTGTGGCAGGGGAGATTTAGACTGGATATTAGGAAAAATTTCTTCACTGAAAGGGCGGGAATTGCCATGACTGTAAGTGTTCAAAAGGTGTGTGGTTGTGGCTCTTGGGGACACGGTTTAGTGGTGAACGTGGTGGTGCTAATGGTTGGACTTGATGATTTTAAAGGTATTTTCCAACCCTAATAATTCTATGATTCTCTGATAAACAAATTGTGGAAGGCACCCTGAAAGGGCCAATTCCACTCTATGTCCCTCAGCTCTTGACTTGTGTTTTGTGCATCTTCTGTCCAAAAAGCAAATCTCTAACGCAGTTGTAGGAGGTAATATTAACATCAAATATTCCTTCCAGACCCTTTTGTGTTAAGTTAAATATTTGTTTCTGTAAGTTTAACTTCACAGGACTAAAACCGAGAAAAACATACAATTAATGAATTTTCACCACCTTTAAGAATAATGTAAATTAAGTTTTCTGGAGCTAAAAATATCATGACTTTAATGTCTGCTATGTCTCATCTTGTCAGTCAATGTCAGTGGTCCTTGAAGAAGGCTGAGAATTTATCTTCTCCTGTCATATAAAATTCCCTTTTTCTATCCTACCTGCTCAATCAACAGTTGGACCTCAACCTTATTTTTGGTCCAGGATTCAATGTTGTCTAATCTGCATTTTTATGGGTAACTGTTTGGGGTGGGTGGGAGAGGAATTTCCCAAAGGGGAGGGGACGGCATGAAGCAGTTTGGTGGCAGGTTGATCCTACTTCAGCGACCATCTCTTGCTGGCAGCCTCAGGGAGGTTTTGGAGAGAGAGAAGCACTCTTAGGAAATGAATTAGTGTGGCCAAGCGCAGCAAAAGTGGTCAAAGGTGCACAATCAATTTATCAGGATCACTGCCACTGATTTTGTGTGTGTGTACATATGTATTTACACCTATGCGCAATGTAATACATCCACATTGTTGGTTAAAAGGATCATTGCCATCTAGCCAAATATTTCATAATTTTTTATGGTCTGCTTAGCCTTGGATCGGCTGATACATCGAAACATACAAGTGCTGTCTAATAGATTGCAGACCTCTGTGAAAAACCACTATCAGTGTTTTAGCAGTGCATGGTACATGTGTCAGAGAAGTGCACTGTCAGCAGGATAGTGTCTGGGCATCTATCCACATTTTCCTTAGTTTTAAAAGAGCCTGTAGCCTCTTAGAGGCCTTGATCAAAATGGGATGAATAAAAACTAGGTTACGCATTGTAGCTCTCAGTGCAGCTTCTTTCATTGTGCATAAAGCGGTCTGCATGTCCATTTGCGGGCACCAAGACCATGTCTGAGCACTTCTTGGGCACTTGTTGGGAATTCATCCACACAGTCTGCTACCCTGCTGCCAAGAGCAAACTGCACCTACTGTGACAAGTTTCAAGAAAAGGATTTGCAAAACTATAAAACAAACAAGCAAAAAATAAAATACACCTCCAAAGCACAAAACTCTGCCCACATACCCAGATTGCTTTTTGCTTTTGGTTCCTGCTTGTTTCAGTCTCCTTCAGCCTGGTTGTGTGAAGGTATGGGCAGAAGCTGCCTGCTGCTACATTTTGGGTATGTTAAGAGCCAATGTGTTTACACAAGATATAAAAAGCACTGGATGCAGTAGGAGAAGAAGCAGGAAGTAGAACAAGACAGAGGCTGAGGAGATGCAACGTAAGGGTAGAGAGACTCTAGGTACCTGGTGTTTGGTGCTTCTTCCTAGCACTGGGAATTTGGTCAGTCAACAGCTGCCAAAACCATGCTATCAGCATTACAGGGAACAAGGCATGCTGGGTGGGGAGCTGTGGGGCTCAGAAAAGGGACCTTGAAACAACTCCTTTTGGGTCTTAAGTTCTTCAGAATCACTGGAAATTCTTTTATTGATTTCCTTGACCTTTGAATTGGGACTTCCATCCACTGAGGAGCACCAGCAGTGTCAAAGGTGGAACAAAGGCTGCAAGATTTCTCATTAAGGTCAGTTTGATAGATTGCTGTACCAGACTGGACCACCAACCTCTACCAGAGCTAGCTGAGTTTCTCAAAGTGGCCCAGATATTCGCCCAAGCAGTAATAAGTCAGGCATCACTAGGGACCAGAAAGGCTGATCACCATTAAAAATCCTGGACCCCAGTTGGGCATAGAAACTGGTTCCAGCTACCCTTGGTAAGTTAGGAGGTATCAGATCTTAAATCTCTTGCTTCTGACCTTAAATCTCTTCTTGTTCCCATATCTTACATCTGGGATTGATCTCATGTTTGTTCTCACAGGGTCAGCAGCTCTGCCTGTATTCCAGCCTGGGAAGGAGGCACAACAACCCCATCCTGCTACGATAACTTGGTCTCTGACTTGCTGCTGAGTCTGTCAAATGTCTAGATAGTGACTCTTTGGTGAAAATCCAAACAATTGACCTGACTGCGTCCTCCATTGTGCTCCCTTGCTGCTTCTGGTGGCTTCCTTCTTGCCCTGTGACACATGCCAGGCATGGACTGGATGTGTGACCTATCTGGTGTCTCAGCATGGGGCTGGGGACAAGCTCAGAACATGTCACTTTTCAGGGTATTACATGCAGTGATCCTTTCTCAGAGGCATCCTCCAAGTCCCAGCACTGTGGCCTTCCCTTTGGAGGTTCAATCCACACAGGGACCAATGGCAGGGTCCATTTGCCACTGCACAGAATACTTCTTACCCCCTTCAACAGCTTCTGAGGTGCACAGACCCCTTGGTGCTGCATGGAGGAACAGAAGCAGAAGGAAGGATCTACAAATGGGTCAAAATTATGTATTGCAGCCATAACTGAAGAGATTTCTAGACTTTTTTAGGTGGCACGCCATGCTCAAAGAACTCCTGGGATAAGGGGTTCTTGGCTTTGGAGAAGCTCAGTGTCTTGTTGAAATAAAAATGATAAATGCAGTTTTCAGAGCTTTCTAATGAAGTTGGAAGCACAGGAGCAGGAAGCCTAATCTGTCTTGTTCTAATTGGGAAGCACCTCTTGGGGCTTTAGCACTAAAACAGATCCCCCTTGCTCACTGCATCCTAGCATAGAAGCGAAGTAAAGCCAATTGCTCCAGAGGCTGCATCCATAAAATGTAGCAGAGTTGCTGGTAGAAACAGCATGAGCTGCCCAGGTTCCCTGAGGCATTAGGACTACCTGCAGCCACCCAAGGAAAAGCTCAAGGTGCTACCGAAATTAAATCACCCGTCAGGGTATGGTGACAGTCACACACATAACGATTTGAAAATGTCCCCGTCCCAGCCTCATCAGAGGCTGCCACCACACAGTCTCTGCCCCATCTCACTTCTTTGCTCTTCCATCCTGCACCTGGTGTTTCCTCCTCACTTTCCATCATTGGGGTCTCACAAGTACCCCCTCCTCAGCCTTAACCATTACTTGGGCACACATTCCCCATTCTGTCCCTCTTGGGTGTTACCACCCCCTGCTACCCAGCCCACTGCTTGAACCCACCTAGCACTAGCCCCTCCTAGTGGCGGAGTACTGGGCACACTAGGAGGGCCCTCTGGTTCACAGCGTCAGTGCGTGCCACTCTTTGCATGGGCACTGGGCCCTGCGACTCATCCCTTTCAGGGGTACAAATATGGTACTCAAGGGCAAAACAGGACATTTTAATGTGAAAACCACAGAGAAGAAATCAAGAGGTATTTTTACCACTCTCTTCTGCAGGGCAGGGCTCGACCTGTCAAATTTGAGCTGTTTTAACTCTGTTTTCTTGGAATGTTGCTTTTCAGGAAATTCTATATTCTGGCTGCAAACCTATGGCAACAGATCTGGAAAGATGACTGGGCTACGTGATCCTGCAGAGAACAGCAGTGCCAGGAATCCCTCCATCTTGCAGAGTTTATTTCCGTTTCCATCTGACAGGGAGAGTGCCACTTGCTCTTTTTCAGTAAAAGACACTCAGAGGTAAGCTATCCTTTCCTGACAGCATGCTTGCCTCTCTCCTCCACTCTCTCCCTCACCCCTGCCAAACTGGATGAACTAGATGCCTTCCCAAGATACACCCCAAATTTAAAGCACTGTACTGCTGACATGGTCTAATTCACATCTCCCTTCATCTCTTCCGTGTACAGTGACACAAACTCTCGTTGACTCCCAGATGGACAGGCAGCATGCACTGGCCTGAGGTGCCACACAATGCAGGATGGCAGACTGTGTGGTACTGGGAGCAGCTGGGCAGAGCTGGATAGATGTTTCTCTCCAGAAGATGAGCCAGCAGCAGAGCTGGAGGCAGCACTTCCCCAGCTGCAGGCTTGTGCATTCTCCATGGGGTGTCCATTCAGGCTATCAGTCATGTTCCTCTTCTATACTCACAGTTTCCACCAGGATCACAAGTGGTTTAGGACACATTGACAGAGCAAGATGGGGTCTGGAAGTTACTGTAGCAGCAAAAGCAGCTCCTATACTTTCAGTATGGGTTTGCTGCCCTTGACTGTGAAAAAGTGGTTGGTTTACATTGATGTAGGAGACAATTGACTCAACCTTAAATAGGGAGATCGTGGGGACCAAAGACGAGCTGCTTCACAGCATCTGCCTCTCCTCCCACTGGGGACTGGTGAGAGCCCTGCTTTGCCCTCATCCTTGAAGACTCTTGTCCCCTGCACCCAAACCTTCCCAAGGACAGGACTGCAGCACCTGGGGTTTTGAGGCCCTGCAGAGGATTTGGTCTCTGGACACTCAAATGTACAAGAGCAATTTTTGGTCACATGGCCTCGGTATTAATTTATTCAACTGTCGTGGAAAGAAATTGGGTCGTATTTTGAAGAGAATAGGATGTGTGTGCAAATAATAGCTCTCAAAATTGAATTTATTCTTTTAGCTTTTACTCTATTTGATCTGTGATAGTCCAGCACCCAAACTGATCTTTAAAACAAATGAGTAGGTGTACTTTTTCACCCAACACATAATTAAATTGTGGGCATGACAATTGGAGGCCAATAGTTTACACAAGTTCATAGAGGACAGATCTACCAAGGGCTGCTGAAAATAATGTTCTGAATACAACCTCCAGGCCAAGATGATCTTGGACTGCCAACTGCGAGAATATTTATCTCTTTCCTTGAAACTCCTGTTATTGACCAGATTGAACCTGGACTGAGCTGTGTGGACTTTTGCTCTGGCTGCAAAAGGTGGTTCTTCCCTCCATGCACAGCCTCTCTGCTGTGAACATAAAGCTCTTTTTTCTCCAGTGCACCTTATTCTGTAAGGTCAAACATCAACTTGTTCTGGAGGGGTATTTGCTTGCTTGGGTTTTGGTTGGTTTTGTTTTGCAGAGTGATGAGGTTAAATAAAAAGAAGTGCAGGCTGGACTCTCGCATTATTCATCAGTTAGGCAATCCCAAACAAAAGCCAGGTTGGCATTAGTGGGAGTTTCATGTGTTACTCGTTCCTCAAGGAGATCTGCTCCAACAGTGCTAATTTGTAGCCTTAATACCAGAAGTCCACATCTCCGTCTCTGACTTTCCCAGGGTATGAGGACATGGGAGCGCTCATGGCTGCTCCAGCTACCATCCAGTGTGCACCTATCTCCTCCCTGAGCTCAAGTTGGAGGATGCAGGAGTAGTGAGGCAGCTAACCAGGCTGCAAGAAAAAGGAGAGGAAGGTGAGATGGATGAGTGAAATCGGAATAGGAAATGGGTACATTAGGTTGGGTTTTCCTTTTGCATACAGTGGACAACAGCAAGATGTGTAGGGTCATAGAGCAGATAAGTGACAGCTCAGTAGACAGCCCGTGGAGTCAGTGGAGATTTGCTCAGATATCCATGTGTGGCACACTGATGTGTGATGCACCACGGGCCTGACTTATCCTCGTGCTACTTTGGTGGATCCCCTTTGTTGTCAGGGTGGCAGCATCAGTATAAAACAAGGAACCACAAAACAGTGATTTTGGGACCTGGGGAGCAGTTTTTCCACTAGAATCAGGCTCTGTTTGCCATGGTCTTTGCTGTGAAGAACAAGTAAGGCTGTGGCATGAATTGAACTTTTAAACCCAGGCTATTCAAGTGCATTTGAAATTAGGACTGTCCTTAATTAAAAAGGAAAGGCTCTTTACAGCATTAAGCTACCCTTTGATACAGTAAGAAAGGAGAAAAAACAAAATCTGAATTCAAGTTCAGAGATGTAGTTGTTTCACCTCAGTAGAGCACAAGTTGTTTACAAAATTGATGTTTATAATAGGAACAAAGCACCCTCAGACAAAACCTGAAAACCCCGTTCACCTGTGGAGAGAACTTGTAACAGGATGCCTGAGTTAAAATCCCTCATTCAGCAGGGCATAGCAAAATGAGTTATTTTGTGCTACTTTCTGTTGATTTAAAATGAGATGACACAGAGACAGATTAGCTGAAACCACAGACATTATAAATTGCAATTTGGTCTCAAAAGCTGAAATCCTTTGATCTGTGGTTCAGTTGGGGCCAAACTGAAGTGCATTTAAAGAGGGGGAAATATGTACAAGAAAAAAAGAGTTTGGACATAAACAACATTTTCTCAAATTACAGTAGCTGACCTGAATAAGTCTTTGCCATTATTTTCATCGGATTTTAATCAAGTCCATCAGGAAAGTTGTATAGAGCATCGCCACAGAGAGATTCTAAGACAAAACATGGCAGTCTCTAGTATGTTTATTGATGACAAACATAGAAAGCATTTCATCTTTGCTGCCCAGTTTGTGGCTCATATTTGGTCTGATCTTTCTGTGAGAAGTGTGGTAAGAGATTTTGCAGCTAATACATAAGCAATTTTTTTTTTTTAATAGAGTCAGAAGATCTTGGATTTGGCAGCTTTGGAAGTCCTTAAGGGTTAAAAATATACTTAGAGTTAAGTAGGTGAGTTGATGTGTGCTGAAGCAAGAGAGAAACTGTCCTACTCTCAGGGGAAAAGGTTTCTTCATCTCTTCCTCCCTTTCTTTGGAAAGGTTTCTACTCTGGACAGTCCTCCCCGGTCTACACAGCACATTGTGAGGCAAAAACCTGGCTCATTTTCTCAGTAATGTGAGCTCCTTTCACTACTCTTTACACGGTCTGCCGATCTTATTCAGTCTTTTGCAACATCTATCTTTTGAAATAATGTTTTATTTTCACCTTGTGAGCAGACTACCTTTGTGCTCCCAATCACCTTGACACATTTCACAATTCCTGCTTTTGCCCATGTGAAAGGGCAAGCCATAGTGAAAGGGCAAGCCATAGCGGGGGAAGTTTGCCAGCCAGGGGCTGAGCCTGACCACCCACATGGGCCAGGCTGAAGGAGGGAAGTGGTCCCTGAACAGCTGGAAGTCTGTTCAGGCAACAGCTCAGGTGCTGGGGCAGGAGCTATGCTAGAAGACAACCCACATCTGTCCTGATGCAAGCCATCTCAAGGCCTCGCTACATCCTGATGTCAGAGTATATCCAATGGAGCCCCTCTGGAGCAGAATAGAGATGTCAGATTTGTTTTGTCACAGGTGGTTTAAAGCCAAAGGATTTTCCTATTTCTCAGTGCATAAACAAAGTGCACCAATGTCCTTGTCCTGCTGACCTTGTTTCTGCCTAGCAAGCATTAGCACAGCCATGTGAAGAACCCTTCCAGGTCCATCAGTGCTACTTTTTCTTTTATTGGAGGTACAGTCATACCTGTATTTTGTTTGTACTGCTTTTCAGAAGCTTACCAGCACAGTGTTGTCAACACTAACTTAATCTGAAGAAATGTCCTTCCAGGTGAGAAAAGAGCCCTGAACTGGCTGGGATTATCCTAGACTGGAGGCAGGAATCTTTTGGCTGACGTCCCTGGTGGTGGCATTTTGTGATCCAATGGTCTAGTCCCATGTCTGTCATGGTACTGACTGAGTCAATACACATCATAACTCACTAGGTTGTTTTGTCCCAAATTCCCTTTGGTAAAAAAAACGGCACTCATATATCACAGGGTAATTGCACTGTTTAATGAGACAGTGGCCCTTGTCTTGCTGCTCTTTCTTTAATTGCTCCTACTGAAGACAGACCCGTCTTAGAGTAGGATTAGCAGGATTTAATGCACTACTCACACAGACCTGTGGTATGAAATGCTGCTAGGAAAGTGTTTGAGTGGGAGAGTAAAGATGAACTACTTCGAAAAAGGCTCAATTTGGAGAGATCGATAGCATAAATTTAGATACCAATTCAACATATTGCCAAACCAAATGCCACTCTTTTTTGTGCAATTCCACTCTTACCACTCATGTGCTTAAAATTAAACATATGCTTAAATACTTTGCCAGAGGAGGTCTTCAGAGCTCCATTAGCAGTGTATGTTTTTGCTCTAAATTCACTGTAATTGTTTCTCATTGAATAGATGCTCACTGAGTAAGATATAAAAAGAGCATGGGAACAAAGGGGCCCTCAATCTGAGACTTTGATCCACATATTATTCAAATACATAATGACTGCTTTGATTTATGGATTTATAATTCTATTGAGGCATTCCGGAGATTACCCAAAACATTCCAGCTCCAGTCGATGCTGGAGGGTGTTACCAGAGCCCCCGCCTGGAATTAGATGGATGAAATTTAGTTGTCTGTTTGCTGCTGAGATTACATCACAGATTGCGGGATAAGAGCATGGTTCATGGCCATGCACTCACTTGTATTTGGTGCTCATTCCAAAGGTTTTTTTCCCTTGTCACCTAAGAAAACATCTGAAAGTAAAGACTCTCCTCTAGCTGCAGCATATAGAGTTTTGGCAGTATAACAAGACAGCAGACTACATAGTGGGTGTGTTGAAAGAAGGAGCAGATGGTGGATTGCTAGCACAAGGATTTAGCAATACATTTAGAAAACAGATTATTTTGGAAAATGAGAAATTATGAAGCATGATTAGCCCCCTCCCTCCCCTTTACTCCCACTCCCCTCCCCAAACATATCCCCACAAGATGTTAGCTTGGCCATGCACTGTAGGAGTGACTCAGCTCTGACACTGACTAAGACTTTTTGCAAGAATTCAAACAGGTGACAGCTGTGAGGAAAACAATGCCCTGTTTCTCATTTGCATCAATACCAGTTTGGATTTTAAATTCATTTCACCCTACACAGCCGACCCTCCTTGTTGGTGACAGAGAGGGTTACTAGTAAAGAGACCTGGCCTTCAAGAAGGACTCTTCCTAGACAGTGTGGGCTAATCACTCAGATCAGGAATTACCTGCTGTTTGCTCCCCATCTATGACCACTCTTGTGGGTAGAGGCGTTTCTCAGTCAGTGGGAACTCAGATCTAGATTGAGGACTTACCGTCATACCTCCCTGGCGGTAAAATTTCCTTTTCCCCAGTCATTATGTATTGATTGTGTTGAGAGATTTAGGTGCAGGATAGAGTATAGTGGTTCTGCTGTGTGAGCAAACAGAAAGAATAAGATTTCATTAAGTGCTGAAACCCTAAGGTAATCCATATAGTCTGGCTTCTGGGAGAGAAAGAGCAACATCAGAAATGGGGGCAACCTGTACTTGTAGACCCTAGAGAACCTTCTAGTTACATAAGAAGTCCTCTCTTTCTTTAAAGGTGATCTTATCATGGGAAGAGGAGAGCAGAGATGAAGGGCTTTGTACTGCAAATGGGTGAAACCCCTCGCACTGTGAGACAAACTGGTTTTGGGTTCCTCCCCACTTCTGGGACTCTGGCACCAGGACTTAGGGGCTAACCAGAGATGAGCTTAGGGAGTGACTGTTAACATTTTCCTCTGCTTGGCCACAGTGACAAAAAGGGATTTAAGAAGGACATAAGAGAGATTGTAGCATAATATCTGGAAAGCCCTTCAGTGTGATACAAGGAGCAGGAGCTGGGCAGGAAATATGAGTGCTTTTCTAGTATGGTGCTATGAGGTCACTCTTGTTATCAACTTGTGTGCTCAACAGCTGCATCTCATCAGAGGCTGCTGTCACCGGTACAATAACGGGAATCCAATATGAACATCAGCAGGGGAGTCTCATGTCCTCAGTCACTGTGGCACCTTGAAATGAGGTAAGGGCAAACCACAGAGACAATACAGATCCTGGACAAAGAGTTTAATTTCAGTCCTTTACAATTCATACTCTCCGGATCTCAAAGCCTTCGGACAAGGGGGACATTCACCTGGAGACCTAGATTGCTTTGGTTGTTTCAGTTTATGCCATCCTAAATAAGAGGGCTAAAGTAAAACAGGTACACTGTATTCTGAAGGTACCTGTTTCTTCCAACGTCTATACACAAAGCCCAGAGTAATCAGCTCAGATGTTTCCTATTACTGATGGGTGAGATAAATGCCACCCAAAAATCCTGGTTAACCACAAGAAGTGTTCTCTTGGTAGAAAAATCAGCAACCTGCAATCCAATAAATAAATGTAGTATGCTACCTGTGCACAACAATAGTATTGAACATAGCTGTCATTTAGCAATACACCAGGATTTAAGGCCATTAGGGAGAAGAGGAGGTTGTACTGATCCCTGAAGGGAGATTCTCTTTGCAGATGAAAATGGCTACTTCAGCATGAAATGACACTGGGTTTAGTATATAGTTTCCTCAGATGCACCATCAGGTTAGCTCATGTCACTTCACAGTTTAAATTAATTCTACAGTGCAGTGACACTGGACATCATCACTTGGGGCAATGTCCACCTGCCTGGGGATGACAGAACTGGGAAGGCCGATGTGAATTTTCTAATCATCAAAGCAGCTATGTCTCAGAGATTACCAGCAGATGAGTGTTTTGGTCTCATTTTCAAGTAGGGAGTGAAGTATAGGAAACTAGATCTTACATCATGCATCAACCACTACTTCAGCATTTCAGAGTGGAGGCACATCCCCCCAGAAACCACCTCTTTTCCATTCATGCTACTGCTGTGTCCTTTTCACTATCCAGAACTCTGGGAAAGGTTTCTTCTGGTTTTAGGTAGACTGGTAAGTCTGGATGGCCTTGATCTCACAGCAAAGACAGGTGGTTATAAGGAGTTGCTTTTTTGTGGATAGGGCTGATCTGGTGGTGAAACAAACTCACGAGGTAACACAGTACTAATCTTCTCCTGTGGAAGGTACTCCTAAGATATTGTAGAAATTGGAAAAAAGAATGTCTTGCATCTTTGTTGTCTGTAGTGGATGAAAGCTTGTGGAGAACTATCAGATCCCTGACTTAGAAGTGGTCAGTACTGCTTTTGAGGAAGACAGGTTGATTTGGCTTTGCAGGAGTCAGTAAAATGGTTTTGCTCAAGAAGTCATTGTATTTGTAATCCTTGTCACTGTCAGCTATGGCATTTTCTTTCTGGGATTAGATTGTGGAGAGGCAGCTCACACAGGAGCCAAGTCCTTTTGCTTTCCTTCACCCTCCTCAGTCTCACTATGGCCCTGCCTTAAAAACCTCCTTTTGGAGACTTGCAGTCACCAGGGACATACTGCCATTGGGCTTATTGATGGTTGCAAACTTTCCAAATGAAGGTTTCTGTTTGCTCGTTTTTTGTTTGGTTGGTTTGGGGTGTTTTGGGTTTTTTTGAGGGGGGTGGCTAGGTTTCTTTCCCACTGAAAATGCTGACCTGACACAGAGTAAACAGACTGTGGAAATGGGATGATTTTGACAATACCCTGACAGAAACTAGGCAAGTTTCCAGTGCAGCCCCACTTGCCAGGTGGGTTTCCAAACCCTCCCTGTTTCTTGTCAGCTCACGCACAGCACCCCTGGCAGGCTGCCCTGCTGAATCCCAGGCAGAAGTATTGTGGGTACAGCAAGTTCCTGGAGTTTCCCTCTGTTGCATCAAAAGAGCCTAGCAAAAGTGACCGATCTCAGGGTTGCTGTGCTAAGAGAGCCATCCTCCCTGAGTCTTCTCATTGAGAGTCTTGGGGATACTTGTAAATGGTTGACACACAAAACACTGTCTTGACACTTTCTCAAGTGACTTTTGGAACTTTGCCATTTCGAATGTTTCTTTGCTTTTGGAGTAACGTTTTTTTTGTTCCATCTGTGGAACTGAGCATGGAATAAACTGAGCATGGAATAAAATGTAGATCTATCTGTTCAAACTATCAGTTACCTCTGACTCCATCAACAGCGAGGTGTTGCTGCACCGCCTGCAAATGCTTCTGGGAGTAGACATGACCTCTCCTCAGCAGCTTCATTCTTTCTCCCTGGGAGATCTCCACAAATGCTCCCACTCTCCACACATCCTCTCAAAGGGCTCTTGACTGTGGGGCACCACAAGGTGTTAATCCTGACAACCTCTCTTTCCTTGTGGCCATAAGAAAAGGCTATTCAGCAAGATGCAGCATTCTTTTCTTTTTATCGGGTCTGGAGTGGCCAAAGTCATGCCACTGTATCCTCTGGTCTGGAGAACACAGGTCAGCCTCTACAGAAGACCGATTGGTAAACTGCCAAGGACAACCCAGAAGGAACCCAAAGGAGGTGAGATGAGGGTGATTATGGCAGCGTAGAGACATGGTGAAAGACATGCCTGCTCTTTTGACTACTGGATTGGACATTCTCATAATTCAGGGAAAAACTGCAGTTCAGAGCTGATTTTAGTTTCCATGCTTGTTCCCTGATGGGTTTGATTACAGCAGTGGCACAGACAGATTTGCAGAGTTTGGGTCTGCCCAGCAGGCTGTGAAAAGGGGAAGCCCATCTTTTCCTCTCTTTTCTCACCTGTGTTCATGTGACTGCAAAGCCCCAGAGTGTTCTATAGATGCTGCAGTCAGAGCCCTGCAAGAGCCTGGCTCTCTAACCAAGTACGTGAAACATGCTGGTTCCCAAGAGGAATTCAAGAAAACCCAAATAAAAAAAAAATAAAAAAAAATCACATTTAAACATCTGGTGTTTTTTAAGCCAGTCTGACATTTTTCTGTTGAGAGAGGGGGGGATCTTGGGGATTTCATATGGTGCAGTGCCAGGCACAACCAGGGAGCAGCCGGGAGCCCCTGACTGGTACAGGGCTGGGCTGGCAGCTGATCGAAAGCACTTGGTTCATTCTTTAAAGAAAAACTTGAAAGGCTCCACCATGGGGAAAGAAAAACACAAAAGCAGTGGTATGAGGAGCTGGCTGAAGGGACGGGGACAGGCTGCAAGCTGGGGTTTAGCAGCTGAAGTCTGTTAAATGGACAATTCAATCAATAGCCCTTTTAATGGGAAGGAAAGATCAATCTTTTTCTCTTTCCCTGCAAGGGCAACAAAGCTGATGAAGTTTATAGAGCACAAGTCTTATGAGGAGCAGCTGAGGGAGCTGAGGTTGTTTAATGTGGAGAAAAGGAGTTTGAGGGGAGACCTTATCTCTCTCTACAACTACCTAAAAGTAGGCTGTAGTGAGGTGGGGGTTGGTCTTTTTTCCCAAGGAACAAGGAATAGGACAAGAAGAAATAGCCTCAAGTTGCACCAGAGGAGGTTTAATTTGGATATCAAAAATTTCTTCACCAAGACGGCTGTCAAGCACTGGATGAGGCTGCCCAGGGAAGTTGTGGAGTCATCATCCTTGGAAGTATTTAAAAGATGTGTAAATGTGGCACTTGGGGACATGGTTTAGTGGTGAACTTGGCAGTGCTGGGTTGAGTTGGACTCAATGAACTTTGAAGTCTTTTCCAACCTAAACAATTCTATGTTTCTATGATTCTGTGGCTTACTCTTACCCCAGCTCCCTTGTATTCACTTCCTATAACCAGGTAAATCCAGAAGAGCTGGACTTGGGAGGCTGGATTTGGCCCAGAAAATTTGCACTGGAGCAGGACCCTGCTGGGCTGTGCTGGCTGCAGCAGGAGTCCCCAGCCTACCCCAGTCTAGCCATTGGTACTTACCAGCCCCTGGCACTGAACTTTGGGCTGTGCAATGGCCACACAGCTTGGGGCAGAGAGGTAGGAAGTTAGTGACAGCCGTGCTGGTATAACTTGTTAAAAAGTCATACTGTTAAACATCAGTCAGGTGCAACACCTGGTTTTGGTCAGACTCAAGTGAAGGAGAGACATCCTTATGACTTATATCTGCAGCTGAGGGGGCCACTCTTCTGTTTCCCACAGCGAGCAAGGGTGGAAGCTTCACAAGAAGCATCAAGAACTTCTTTCAGTAAGCAGATGTGGTGTGTCTTGACTGGAGATTAGCTTCAACCCTACCATGTTGCTTCAGAAATGTTCTTTTCAGCATTTTGCAAGGATGTACTTGTTCATAGGCAAGCAGAAAGCCCACCAGCCTCAAGAGACTAGCCTTCAGCCGTGGCTAATTCTCTGCCTACTTAACTCGTAAAGCTCCCGGGCACAGGCCTGTGTGCCCGCCTGATTGCACAGCCCCCATAGAAACATGCAGTGTTCTAGACATGATTTTTATTCAGAGTCATGAAAATAGTCCACCCAGTCAGACAGCTTTGTATTGTTAGGAGCTGGTTCCACTGGGGAATTTTTGAATTCAGATTGCCCAACTCTAGCTCGGCAGGGCGGGGTGCCAAGGTATTTGGGCACAAAACGGTCAAGTGAGGTTTCATTCTTTTTTTGTAGACAGACAATATTTTTATGCCCCGTCATGGCTAGGCAATCAAAACAGCAATTAGGTTGCATCAGCAGATGTGCTTGCTTTTAATGACTGTCGGTCTCAGCAGCGCACAAGCTATATTCTGTTTGGTACAAAGATCTTTTCATTTCCAAATAAAACTTGGACCTTTACAGTGCTTTGTCAACCATCTGAAAAGCTGAGCAGGATTGGCATTTGCTTTTAGCACTCTCAGCCCAGAAAAGTGCAGATGTTTATCTTTAGCACTCCCGTAAGGTGAGCAGAAAATGGAGACCTTGAACCTGTTCGGTGAAGGCAGAGCACAGCCTGTGCCCTTGCTCACAGTCCTGCAGAGGAACAACAGAGCAGATTTTGTTTTCACATCAGCACAAAATCAGCCCAGCTTCCCAGGTCTGGCCAGCACAGCTCCACGTTGTTGCTCTCTCCCTTGGTGTGGTCTGGCCCAAATATAAGCAGCTGTTCTGAGAGTCACTTAATGTCCTTCTGTGACTGGGGACAGTGGTGGTGCTGCAGGAAGAGTAACCTGCCATGAGTTTCCCAAGTTCACAGAGAGAAGGGGTGACTCACATGGTCCTGAGCATCTTAAACAGAAGGGAAAAACCCTCTGGTGAGGACTCCTGCCTCTGCAGGTGACTGGAGGAGATGGGCCACCAAAACGTGGTACTTAACTTACAGATGACCAAAGTTAGGTGCCATGAATCCTACCCTCTACCTATACATAGCATCTGCACCCATAATTTCCCAATCATCCTGCATTCCCAAATCCACCAAGCAGCAATGAAACTTGCTGGTACCTGTCACTTTGGAAAGTCAGGTCTCAGCCATGCCTCAAGCTTCACAGGAATTTTTGCAGGTTAGAGCAACTAGGGGATTAAGAACAATAATATTTAAGTACATAAATTTCACTCAAATTAGCTGAGATGCAGCAGTGCAGAGGTCTAGGAGAAAGACTGTCTCCTACCAGCTCAAGTCATCATGGACGCAGCCACAAGCCCATCCTGGCACCAAGGGAGGGCAGGAACATCCACCTAGCAACATGGGCACCTTGTTTTACAGCACACCACCCTGGAAACATGGTGCAAGGAGACAGTGCAAGCAAAGCTCAGGGTTTGGAAAACACATAAGAAAATAGGGGTCTATTTTCATTTGAGCTTCTTTGATACTAACAGAATATGAACAGTTTTAACAGGCTATTATATACAGCAAGAGTACAGCCTTATCGTCTTTGGGTTGTCTGTAGGCTGCCTGAGAGCAGAAGTTTCACCTCTTCATGTTACATCATTTCTAATAATGTTTGAAGTTAAGACCCTTATTTTTTTCATATTGATCTTATTTCTGTTATATTTACTTTGCTATTTTTTCCACCTTTCTCTCCTCCCAGGTCTGCACATGTGTATTTGCGCTGAGGACGATCAGCTTGTATGAAGTACGTCATTAACTGGATGCTAAAGGGACTGGCTCAAAAATTAATTCTGAGTCTGAGGTCTGAACTAAAGCAAGCGAAGGTCACCTGAAAATCTCTTACTGACTTCAGAATAATGCTGGATACTTTGTACATGTAAGAAGATAAAAAAAAAGAAAAAGAAAAAAGAGAAAAAGAAAAAGAAAAAGAAAAAAAAAGAAGAAAAGAAAAAGAAAAAGAAAAGAAAAGAAAAAGAAAAAAAAAAAGAAAAAAAAAAAAAAAAGAGAGATAAGCAAATTCTGAGCCTTCCAGATTTTGCCCTGGCCTATCAGTTAGTCACTGCCTGTTGCAATGTCCAAAGCACCAGTTTTGTGGTGAATGTGGGACAAACTGGAGAAAGTGTTCATGAATGCTGAGAGGGCAGGGACTTCTTCATACGAAGTTGAGGCTCTGAGCTAGGGATGATGGAGTGGCTGTGATGGATGAGCCCAGCACCGCGGGCCAAAAGGCTCCAAGGGCGCCAAGGGGGCTTTCTCCCCAATGTGTCCATTGTGGGCAGATTTCATTAGATGCAATTTAAAAGATATCAAGCTCTTTCCTAACTTCATTTGTCTGTATAAATAAGTACTGCAGATGACAAAGGGCTGTTCTGGGATCTTGAAAAGGATGGCAGCTAGTAATCAGAGCTGGAAATGGGAGGACAGACTTGAGACAACAGTGTTTTTTCCAGATGGACTGTCTGGGGCATCCTTTAAGCCTTTGCAGCAACCTGAATCCTCATCACCTCCTGCAGGACAAGGCCGTGGAACAACCCAGGAACCACGGGGTGTCCCCGAACTATGCTGACTGCAGTACTAGGGAGAGCATGGCTATGTGCACAGAACACATCTACAGTATAAGCAGCGATCTTCACACCTAGGCTAACAGTGGAACCCAAAGGCCAGAGTCAGACAAAAGTAAACCCTGAAATACTGACATACTGTAAGGCTTAAGCTCATCCTATATCATCCACAATTATATAGCAATTATAGCAATTATAGCAATTTCCAGTGACTCTTTGGATATCAAATAGGCTGATTTACCTTTTGGAAAGAACCATCCATCCAAGCTCACTGCAAAGGGAGTCCAGCATATCTGTACTCCTAACTTTAACACCTCTACTCTGCATATAACTTAGCTGAGCTGAATAATGCCCAAGAGTTGTCCGTGAACCTGTGCAAACACATGCTGAACTCCTGAGAGAAAAATGTTTGTTCATTCCTTGATCCCTTATCTGGTGCACTGCAAATGTTAAAACAGGCCAAGAAATTTGACTCTAGAATAGTGATGGACTAGGAATGGAGATCAGCTTTCTGTGCCAAACAAGGGTTCTTGATGCAGAATCCCTGTTCTGGCATTTTGAAACAGGTGGCAAAAGGAGGGTATGAACTGCAAGCGAAGGTGCAGTTTGGTTTGAAAGAAAGCCTGAGGCTTTTTTTTTTTTTAATACAAATTCAGTTTTGAAGTTGCCTAAGCATCTTTTCTTTTATCCTACCTCATTCTTACATGATGGACAAATGTAGAGGGTAAGCAGGTGAACTGCAGCACCCTTTGTGAGTCATTTGTGTCCCTCACCATGCTCTGTGTTTCAGCAACTACAGCAGAAGTGACCAAATGCCTACCAGAGCAGCTTGTAGCATAGTGCTGGTGTTGCATATATTCAATAAAAGCAGCCATTTGAACATCTTATTCCACTGTGGATTTTTCAAATTAGGTTTGCATCCAAGGACCTGCTTTATTTGAAATGACTAGACAGAAAGATGAACAAAATAACTTCTCATAGCAGTAGCTGTTATAAAAATACTATTGTTCAAAATCTCCATCTCACTTGTTGGATGCTGTCCCTTTAGATGATGATTTTGCAGTATCACTGGGATATCCTGTGCAATGCCCTTAACTAAAGAACATCTCTGCTGGCAATTGATTTTTCTGCTGGTGGGGAGAGCTCACAGTACAATCTAAGAGTATAGTCGAATCAAATGTTTTCTAGAGTGTGCCACTTTAGAAAGAGAGATCCAAAAGTTCAGTTCTCAGCTGTGCCCATGACCTGGGCCATGACCTGTGCCAAGTCACTTCATCTTCTCATGCTTCCATTTCCGTTCCAACCTTTTTGCATTTATCTCTATGGCTTTTGAGCTGGGCAGATGAGTTTCATTGTGTTTGCACAATACATACTAAACCAGAGCTGTCAGCCTGATTTGTGCCTCTTGGCACTGCCAGTGTTAGAGTTCTTGGGAGTTTACTGAAGGTCTGCATGTTTGGAGGCTCTCATGAAGTCTCCCTTCCTGGGATGTTGCACTGAATTAATTCAAAAGCAAAGTAGATTTTTAAGCAAGCTTGAAAAGGCAAGCACTAGAAGTTCATAATTCAGAATACATGTAGAGGTGAGATGGTGTTATTTTGGGTATGATAATCATTATTTTTAACACTTGGTGTTAAAAATGGTAGCAGAATGGTAGTAACACAAAAAGAGCACAAATGACATACCCACAACAGTAAAATTAGTAGAGAGTCAAAATGCTCCTGTTGCAAAGGCACTAGACAAACAAACATCTGATTACCATGTTTCAACAGTATGGAAAACCAGTTAATTTACCAGGGGTTGCATAATATGTCTGCATATTCTGTTTACAAAGGAAGATGCTGCCATTCAAAGACTATGGGGTTGTCGGTGGGGTTTTATTATGGTTTATCAGGCCAGCCTCACACTCCTCTGCACTCTGCTGCACACAACGCTGGCGGCCCAGCACTCCTCCCCTCCTCCAAACAGCACTGCCGAGCCAAAATCTGCCTGCTCCCTATGTGCTGCACAGAGCAGCCCTCCAGGGAATAAAAAAAGGGGCTGGCAAAGAGGAAACATAGACTTTCTATTTTTTGTTGTTGATTCCATGGCTGGCTTCTTACGGAGTGTGATGTCCACTAGCCTGCCTCTAAAATGGGGATAATCAGTCATTATTCTGCCAATAACAATGTGTATCTTTATTTAATTCTCCTCCCAGAACCCTGGTTACCAGCAGGTGATGCAAATGGCCCAGGGTGGGTGACAGGGAGCAACTGCCAAGCAGCTGGGGCGAGTGCTGAGTGCCTGCGGAGGGTGTACGTACACCACGCCGGCAAGGTGACACCTCCCAAAAGCCACCTCACCCACTGGCATTTCGGGAAGGTTCTCAGGTGGGAATCCACCACCCCAGAGAGCTGAGCACAGTGCAATGCGTGGGGGAGAGGTGGAAAGCCCAAGGGCAGGGCTGCAGTCCACAGCCAAATGCCTCCCATTGCATTCACTTTCCTGAATAAAATACAAAAGCAGGTTTATGGAATTGCCCCTCTCAAGGTGGGAAGAGAAATTGCTTGCCACAGGATCACCCCTGGAACCTGTGACAAAGTCCAGCCTGCAGGCAGATTTGTGAAGGGAGTGAGAGATGAGACCTTCCTCAGATCCTATCCACTTGCATACGACATCCTAAGACTGCAGGGGGAAAACTGGTTAACGTACAAATAATTTGATAAATTTAATTTTGAGGTAAGCAATTTGATAAATTTAATCTTGAGGTAAGCAAGTCAAATTGTGCTCAGATCCATCCTACCTTGGTAGTTTATGAGTTTCCCCATATATCTGATGCTGGATGGGAGCACCGTGCAGCCCCACTGTGCCAGCCACCGCTGTGCTGTGCTCTGCCATCGGTACCTGCTCAGTCCCATCTCTGCCTTAACTTGGCATCAGAACTTGCTGTGCTGGTGTGCTGCGTACAAACCATTACATGCAATAACAAGCAAAGCACTGCTTGAACCTTAGCACAAAGAAGCAAAAAGCCAAAACAATAAATGCATTTTCCACAAGGGCAGAGACAGCGGCCTTTGAATAGGAATTGCTGGATCGGCTTATGACTCAGCTGGCTGCTCCCAGAGCACTTCAGCACATGCTCAACTTGGGATGGCAGATGAGGCTCTGCTGGCTTTGTTGGATTCAAAGCGAAATGCACGCAGAGATGCATTGTAAAGAATATGGTAGCAGTCTGCAGCGCTGTTGGGGCAGGGGGGATGTGTTGCCCACACATTCTCCCTCCAAGCAATGCGGTCACTCCGGTGCAGGCAGCCCCTCAGGAGGAGCCCAGGTGTGAAATGGCAGGTGAAGGGCAGCCCATGCTGCACACAGGGCTCAGCATGGCGTGAGGTGCAATGCACAGGGCTTGAGGGATGCGTTTCACCACCCGGGTCAAGCCCTGCTTGTTGGAGTAGGAGGAGGGAACCAGCCCAGGCGCCAAAATGTCTGTGACTCTGCTTAGATCATACTTATGATGTTTTCCTGCATAGGGATCTACGTAAATAGAAAGGAACCATTCATCTCAGCTGGGAGGACTGGCAGCCTTTGGAGTCACCCTGTCCACTGATATTCAGCCACCTTACTTTTTGCCCACTCTTTGATTTCTGCCCTCCTCCCCCCACCAGCACTGTTCCCAGGGCATCGTCTTCATGAAATGGCCTTTTGTTTATAGGTGCCTGAAGCCAACATGCCTCTTTGACTGGCTGCTTCATTTCATGCCGACACCCTTAACTGCTGGTTTCATCTTCCTGGTAGCGATTGTCTCAGATGAAGTTTCAGTATCGCTGTTTCTCATCTGCGGCTTGAGAGTCCCATTTTCAGCAGCCAAAAGGCAAAACCCTTGCACTTGCCTGACCTCTGCAATTACTGGCAGGACTCTTGCTTCACAGCACTGCAGCCTCTGGCCATGGGGAACCTTTGGAGCAGGGGCCATTTGGATAAGCCACAGGAAACATAGAAATGGTGCAGTTTGTTTAAAATGTCTGGTTCTTCCTGCAGCTTCATTCAAATTCACTGCTGTGACCTCACTTGCGATTACAGTGTCATTTGAAAACTGCCTGTGATGGCATAGTGCCTGTCCTCACCTGTGGAAGGTCTTCCTGTTTTCTATTTTTTTGCTTCTTAATCAAAGAGAAAAGTTGCTAGCCACTCTAGGCTGCAAGCCTGCTGTGGATCTTCATGGGCAAGAAACACAGCAGAAGTGCAAAGGAAAGCATTAAACAGAGCTATTTGGGGATTTCCTCCCTCCAATGCATATCTGTGCAAGAACTTATGCAAGTCTCCTGGTGCTGCTCAGGATATTCTGCTAGATGCACACCACCTTTAGTTTTCATTATACCATGAGCATTCTTCTTACTTCAGCAAGCAGCTTTTAATAGCTCTTAGGCAAACCCCAAACATTTGCCAATGCCATCAGTAGTGTGAAGAGCCCAGAGCATGCATTTCTGCCATCCTTTTACAAGATGAAGAGCAAGGCATATTAATACTTCCACAACAGATTAAGTGGGAAAATGGCAAGCACGCCACATGCCTATAATGCTCCTGCACAGAGTAGGTCTGTTTCTGATTTCAGGTAGCACATTTCAGCTCCAGAGCGTGGAACACAGGCTTGTTGGTCTGGGCACCATGCTCCAGCACAGTCTATGGCCATGCCTTGGCTTACCCAAGACAAGAAGTAATCTCCTTTTCTGACAGCACACCAGCTTTCAGGGATGGATGCAACTGTGGTACTGAGGGGGAGATATAAGCTGCCACTCAGCTTTTCCCCTGCACTAACTAGTGGCAGCTAATTAGATGGCTAATGTCTCACCAGGCCTCATGGCTGTTCTAGGAAACCCTGACTTGGCTAATCACTTTAGCATGAACTGCAGGAAAAGTGTGGATAGCAGAAGAGAATGAGCTCGTGATAAAACTATCACACTGTCTTTCTTGTGAGAAGAATAAAATTCATTTCCGTCAGTCACTCAGATAACTTCAGACACATTATGCATGATCTCTTGAGTTCTTCCCATTGATGCCACTATCAAGAGCTCAGCAACCACATCAGCTTTGTCTTCAGTTTGAGTATTTTCCTGTTTTACTTTCTCTGCAGCTTATCGAGTATAGACACTGTTCTTTGATAACTCCACAGATAACTGCTCTTTCTGGACTTTTATTTTCACCATTCATGAAGCACCTTACATGAGTGGATCTCCATGTACTTCAGGAAGCGTTGAAAGGGAGTATCAGGAGGCAGATGGAGTCGATTCTCAGACTTGCCTCATGCTGCCCTTTATAATTACATAAAGCTTAAAGACCTTCAAAGCAATCCAGGTATGGGAAAGGAGAATCCAGTTTCACAGAATTACAGACCCTGACTGCTTTTCATGATGAAGGTGGATGCTGGTGAGCATTGTGTCTCTAGAGAATATTTCTTCCAGAGAAGAAGACACAAGAAGTCTGTGGCATTCCCAGAAGTCAGCAGTCAGCTGTCCCAGCCCCTCTTACCTTGCTTTAAGAGAGAGCCTCAGCACACAGAGCCAGTGGAGTCTTGGACTCGGGTACCAGGCTGCTTGGGAAGATGACAGTATTTTTAGTATTTAGGAGTTTCATTGCTGCCCAGATGCCTCCCAAGAGAGATGTCTCCACAGCAGCCAACCAGCATCTCTTCTTGTTTCTGGGTAATCTCTCATGTCCATCTTCCCAGTGGGAAAAGGAAAACACGCTGTAGACAGAACTTGACTCGATTTTTTTTTACAACTATTTTTTCCAATCTTTTCCATATTAAATGTCAGTTTCTCTGCTTTGGGGCAGCCATCTACAAGTCTGCAAACCCAAAAATGTGATTTATTCACTTGTGACCCTCCCTCTTACCCACAGTCAAACAAGTTGGCAATGCTTTAACAACAGCTGCACATGGCAGCTCAGAACACAACTGACAAAATTACCTGGCACAGTTGCAAGTTGTTCACCGCACTGACAAACAGTTACCAGTCACTTTCTTCTGCCTCCCCTAGCTTAATCCTGTTACAGACACCACTTGTAAACCACATCCTTCTGCTGCAGTATGACTTTTTCCCACTGCTTACTACGTGTTTTCTGATTAAATTCATGAATGCCGTGTTTTATTGCAGGGAGAAATAGTTGTGGAGGTTCAGAGGATCCCCAATCTGCACAGAGGATGTTTTGCCCACCAGCTGCAGGAAGTTGCTTGAGGCACCAGGACCCCCTTTGCCTTTAGCCAAGTGCTGTCTTCATCCAGTGGTGGACTTCTTGGCACTCTTTCTCCAGCACTGTTGGCTCACACATTATAGGCTCGATAGCACATCACTGCTGCTTTACTCAAAGGGAATCTAACAATCCTGCCAGAGAAATAAGGAAAGAAACTGACTAGAAAGAGACAAATTCTCTGCCTACCAACAGGAAGGTGCCTATGAATAGTCCCTGTGTAAACACAGATTGCATATTGCAAAACGACATCGAGCACGGTTACTGCCAGTCATCTCTTCCTGAAATTCAATAGACATTGATATTTATACCCAGCCTTTGAGGTTTAGCATGCTTCAGCACAAATATACATTTATTAATATCGCATAACACCAGGCCTTATCGACTCTTATTGAGTCTCCTTTCACTCACAGATATACATTTTTTCCAGGACTGTCATGCTCGAAATAGGTTAGGCCAAGAGTGAATGATCTTTCAACAGAGTAAGTAATATGCTTAAGGCCACATTCAGAATTATTTCCCTTACTACCCTTGACCAAAGTGATATTTATAGAGAGGTCTACATTCTGCTCGGCAGTAGATTAGTGCTTCTGATATATGACTCCAGTGGTTATAGCAGAGTGGGTCTGAACGTATATTGACAAAAGAGAGAGCGGGAATTTGGCCCAGCATTCTCAGAATAAGAGCACTAGGACTGGTTGTGCCAGGGAAGAATTTGGTCCATACTGTTTCTGAAACAAGAGAGCCAAATAATACAAAAAGGAAGCTGATCTGTAGTCTGTTTACAAGAAAATCCATAATCTCTAGTGATTTAAAGAGTCCAGATAGAAGAAGGTTAAGTTTCAAAAGCAATACTGCACTACTAAAATAAGTTATTTCTCCCTGTAAAAGGACATTTTAATAAAAATGAGGATAAATAAAATTCTTAAGACATGACCTTGCTGTGGAAATACAATACTTTCATGTTTCCATCTGAAATCCTGCTCCTATGCTGTACAAAGACATCACTTTGCCTATCAAGCAGTCATTCCTCTGCCTCTGCTGTTCAGAATTCTCCCAAATCTTTGTCAATATAAATGCTTCAGTGGCAATAGTAAGTAATCTAGTCTGTATGCCTGAGGTTCAGTTATACCAGATGGATCTGGCAGTTAGCAGAGCAAGATGCAATGACCCTTGTTATTATTCATTTATTTGCCCAAACAGCAGTTGGTTTTTGTCATTTCCAGCTCGGGAGTCCCAGCACTAAAACAGTGACTGCCAGCACCAACAGAGCAAAGTGCATGGCTTAGACTCCTTTTTTTCCTTCCAGACTGAGACTCTCTTTTCCCTGTCCTGATATTATAAATAGAGCTCACGTCTACTGCAACTGGGCTGAAATAGGTCAGGAAGTCTTCAAAGGAAAATCTCCATGCAGGAGTCATACATTTCCATCCGGCAGCAGACAAACAGGCAGGCTAGAGGAGACAGGAGCAGAAAGGAGTTGGCTGATGTTGGTCCAGGGGAACTGCTGCTCCTTTTCTCTTGCTCTGAAGTGCCAGATGGCTGGGCCCATCCTGTGTGCTGTATTTTGGTGTATCGCAGCAGGCACCACCTGGCTGTGCTGGAGGGAGGGAGGCAGAAGTGCCAAGGTTAGCAGGTTGCGTGGCTCAGCACAGGCACACTGTGGTGCTGATTCAGTCAGTCGACTCATCTGCAGGGGTCTTTCTTTAAGGCTGAATCTCAGAATTTGGGACCTCTCCTGTCCAAAACATCTCCAGCATCCAGATAGCAATCAATGAAAGAAGAAAACACACCATGCAAACAAGCCTTCAGCACTTCGCTGATTTTGCTGGGAAAGATCCCATGTGCTAACTGCCTCCACTCACATGCCTAATTGCTTCTAAGTGTGGTACCTTCTGAGAAAATCCCAGTTGCACTGACACTCTGGTTTTCCAGGGTGTAACCATCAGAAAAATAATGAAATAGGGTAAAAACATTTTTAAAATAAAAATAACCAAGTCAATAACAGATGCAAATCTTTCAGCACTTCAGCTCTTCTTTGTCTAGAAACAAAGAATAAAACTCCGCCATAATTCAGCCTGATCTTCCAACATATTTATGTTGATATCTCATGGTCTTCAATGAGAAATGGACATAAAGTATGTGCCATATCCCAAAAGTTGCTGAGTTTTGTATTTGTTTTTTTCTGTATTTGTATTTTGTATCTGAAAATAATGAAAGTGAACACAGGAAGCTAATTTCACTGATCAGCTCCATCCTTAATGTGTCATCGTGCTGTACCAAGTGCTTAATTTTCAAAATACAAATAGACAAGTTCACTGCTTGAGAAATTTTAGGGTTTTTCAGTCAGACAAAGACATTTGTGTGCTTTGTGCTGGCCGGGCACAGATCTGAGCCAAAGCAGTGGGAGGAAACAGGCAGCAAAACCCCAGGTTCCAGTTCGCCTCCCCAGCCAGCAAGTAGCTGAACCAGCTGTGTCCTGCTTGCCCTCTTCTGTCTCCTTGGTTTTTGAACTCTTGGCCTTATGGTACCCTGTCTGCAAAAGGAAGGCTCGAGGTGCTGTACCCAGCCTGACATAGTCAGGTTGTACTCTTCAGTGCTATGTAACGTAGCCAAAGCAATGGAGCCAAGGCAGGAGCACCACTTTCCAGCCAAAGGCCAGCAGCATTTCTTGAGGAAATCTTGCTGCTCGGACCCAGGCCCACAGCACTGGAGGACACCTGCATCTCACAGAGATGTCATAACTGCAGCTTTGATGCAGGCACACATGTTTAGGAGAGGGATGAAACCTCGGGCACATCCGTCCCAGTGCTGCAACTCGTGCCTCGTGTTGTGGTTGTGCAGCCAGTGCTGAGACCCAGACTTGTCCCTGCTCCATGTGTATGACCTCAGGCATCCATGTCCACCCTGTGAACTCCACCTCCAGTCCTGGAAGGGAGAGGCATTTCTGTCACCAAAGGTAGTCCTGCTGCTTCATTAAATCTGCATGGTAGGATTACCTTCAGTATTAATAGGAATACATTACAAGAGATTATTTGCAATTCTCCTTTTGCAGGGAGAAAGACCAGGCTACCTTTGTCCTGATTTTCAGATACTTTTTTTTTATTTAGTGCATTTCCCCAATGTATCACTCCCAAAAATTCTACAGGCTGAAATAATTCCTAAGTTAACTTGAAGCATAACATATTTTTTTTCCAGATGATCCCTCTTTACAGACTCACAGCATTGGCCAGTGTGGTCTCAGAAGGCTGAATTGAAGTAAACAACATGTTGAAATATATTTAGCGAATTGTCATTCAAACCACAGAAGAACATGAAGAGAGAGAGAGGAGAATAGGTTTCTTGGTTGTGTAGTGATTTCATATTTTTTTTAGAGTTATTTAACTGTCAAAGTAATTAGCTATTAAAAAGGCATATTAGGTCAGTGAGAGCAGCTCTCCTGGGCCAGGCTATAATTGTTTTTTTATGATAAACATAATTTGAAGTGCTTTCTCTAGTCAGGGTTTAAACTCTGCAAATGAAAAGGCATGTACCCCCCCCCCCCGAGGAAAAATTCCACAAATCATCCCATCTCCCTGTCTCACACAATTATCTGAACACCCATTTTGCAAATTAGGATGTGTAATTGTAAGGATAGGAAGTTGTTTTGTAGTGGCAAAGTGTGCATAACATCACTCAGGGCACAAACTTTATCTGTTGCCCTTCCTCCTCATAAAAACACAATATAAATGCTGTGCAAATGATATTAAAACGGTGCAACAAAAATTATGATAATGACGGCAGGACTATCACTCAATTGACATCATGTCAAGGGGCTGGATTTCTGGCCTGGAGCAACTACATCTATTTTCCTGCGTATGCCTGTTCAGTATGGCTTTACTGGATGACTCATGGAGTCATGAAATGTAAGGCATGTGACATGTGTCAATCACCTCGTTAACCAATGCACTTTACTGTGGCAGTCAGACAGGGAGAGTGGGTAAGGCTCCAGAGCCAGGTGCTCAGGCATGCTCTCTCTTCCTGCTTCTGGGCAAAACTTGAAGATCTTTTAATTTCATGTGGGATTTCTAGTCTTGCAGCAATCCAGACAGAGCTATTGCATGGCAGCTGCCCCCTCCCATCTTTTCTCTCCAAGCTGCTGGATGCCTGTGTATCCCAAACGTTTTCACTGCATAACAAATTTGATTTTACAGCACTTGATCTTGTCAATCCAACCTTTTCAGGAAGCATCGAGCTGTTCATTAATGTATGAACAACAAAAGCACTGCTCACTTTTAGAGTAGGTGCATATCTTAGGGAAGCATCTTGTGGATTTTGCAAGCACTCGCATTGCACCTGCACAGCACATTGCAGCTAGGCTGACTGTTCTGGGACACACAGCATGGTCAATACTGTACAGTCAATCTACAGAGCATCTTCTTTTTGCTCTTGAAATAAGTAGAAGTTTATTGCTCTGTGCTCTCTCGCAGAATGGTTGTGCAGTGGATGGTTGTTGGATGTGATGCTTTCTGGAAGACAGCAGGGACGTATTGGGTCCAAATTCCTGGTGGAAATATTGCAGCCCAGCAGAAGTTCAAAGCTGGCATCTTGCTGTTAAACAAACAATATGAGTACTTGCTCTGGGGGAGGAAAGCAGCTCGATGTTTGGATGCACCTATGTCTCTGAGCTGATCCGTTTGAGCCATGTTAGCTTGAAGGCTGCATAAGGTATTAGGAAAACTTTGACCTTCTAGCAAAGGCCATCACACCTCATCCACTCCTATGGCAAGGGCAGCAGTCCATTCCTGACTGCAATGTGTCTACCAAAAACTTATCTGATGATTTCAGGAGGCAGAGAAATCCTTACCTCCTTTGGAAGTTTGTTCCTGCCTTGTTGTTTCATCATGGTGTTTGTTTTTTGAACTTTGAAAAAGTTATGATCATTGATGATAAAAGTCTATTTAAACCAGGATGTGATGGTCTCAAACCAGTATGCTCCATATTATCAAGATGGAAAAAAATCTCCACCTTACCCATACACAGCAATAGCTCACAGCCTGTCTAGGTGACCTCAGCAGAGAGGACTGGTTTGGTTTACAGAATTGTTAATCTTCTTAAAATTTTGAGGCAGGTCAAGACATCATGCTGCTTGTAACTCAAATACTTTCTAATTTCAGCATTCTACTTTCCTTAATGACTCAGTAGTTGGGAAAAAACTGAAGGAAATCCACAGCAGTGGATGGCGAGACGCAGTTGGATCATAAAACTGCCAGACAATTGTAAAGAGAGCACTGGATATTTTTGCATACTTCTTTGAGAAATAAGTTTAAAAGGAGAACTTTCAAGAATGTCAATATGTTCACCAAGAAACCAGCTTGTACAAAGGCAGGCTTTTATTCTGCAGTACTTATCCACATGTTTAACTCAAAATGGAATGAGTCAAGAGCTCAAAATCGGGCCCACACGCACAAGCCTTTGCAGGCAGCAGGACTCTGCAGATGGCACATACACAGCGTTTTACAGGATCGGTGTCACACGGATCACAACAGTTCATTTCCAAACACCGCTTCTAGACAGAGTTCAGATGTTTTGAAAATTCTGATACTCTCTCTAGTTTGTACACTAATTATCTGATACCAGGTAAGCACTGTGTCTGGCCCTGTTAGGTATACTTCTGATCTCTATTAGGCATTAAAACTCTTTATAAAAAGAAAATGCAGTGGGAAAAATGAACTTCAGAAAAGATATCCAAGAGAGTTTTCGTTGGGTGCAAGAAAGGGTTTTAGGCAACTTCCATTTGCTGTATTGTTTCCAAAAACAATTAAACCCTTTCAAAGTTTATGCTTCTCTTGACATTTCTCAGATACAAAAGTACTGAAAGGCAAGACTGGGAACCACAAAGGTACTTAAGTGCTTATTGTTTAAGTGAAGGTTAGTCCACCAAATACTTCAAGCATCTGGGCATGCATGTCCCACTCTCTTTCACAAGACCTTTGCGGCACAACAGAGACTAGATATCAAATTTTTTGAATTTTAAATTGCCTTACAAATCAGCCTAACTTTCATGCCTGGCTAATGCCAAATTTTCCTGGGTTTAATGGACTTTGCTAAAGATCCGAAGTTGTCATTCAAGGCAGAAATAATTTCAGCAGGGGAATGGGACCCAACTACATTTCTGAGGATGTCTAGTCATGTGTACTTGCCATTGCCAATATAAAATAAATGAATGGATGCTATTAATGAAATCTGAGTATTTGCCAATGTTCCAATGTTAAATGTAAGGAGTAACACAGCCAAAATCTTTCCCTTATCTGTGTTTCAAACTTGAACCAGATGCTTTAACAGCAAATGATTCAAAGTGATCTTGCTTGAGCTGAAGAGTGAACTCTCCTTTGCTTGTGGCTTAATAACTCTGATCCTCCTCTGTTTCTTTTAAAAATTCTTATTTCAGATAACATTACAATGGAGTTCAGCAAGAAATAAAAAGCCATTTACATAACTCATATTGTTTACTTAAATTTTAGCATTACATTCATATTAGATGATGGAAACTAACCTGTTTGGCTACAAGTCTTCCCTTGTTTAAATAGCACCATGCTGCAGTATGTGGGATTCAGACATGGCACAGCAAGTACCTCCACTCAAGCAAACTGTTTTCTCGTGTTGGGATACCATTTCTAGTACACTGCTTGGGGGAAAAAAGAAAACAAAAAAAAATAAAAGACAACCCTCCTCCATTTATTTCTCTCCAAGCATTTTGTACGGCTGCCTGTGACTGTAACATTTGGATGCATTCCACACTGAATTCAATGGCAATAGCGGAGTCCACAGAGCGCCTGTCTGCTGAAGGCTTCATTGCCTGAGGAAAAGATCCCTTTGGAAACCCATAGAGGGGAAAGGATGGAGGAGAATGTTATTGTGGATGGGGTTTTGTTTACAGTGGCAAAGTCTGATCTGAGAAACGTTTCAAAGTTCTCAAAGACAGATCTAGGTTCAATTAGTCTCCTTTAAGAGATGTAAATTACTAATTGCATTGTGCTCTTTTTAGCCAGTCAGTTGACTAAATTACACAACGCTTTATTTTGCAGAAATACAAAGTATTCCCAGACAAAGCAGATCACAGTTCTCAAGCAGCTGATTGAAAATTGTTCTGCCGGGAGAAACCTTGAAAACAATATAACATTCCAAATCTGCTTAGAAATTTCATAGGGTAATAGCATTTTGCTCCCGTAAAATACCCCAATCCTTCTACACCATCATGTTTCAAAATAGGAATTATATAACGATCGACACTTAATGAACTTTTATTGACATCGGTATGACTACTCATGTTAAAGCTCTTCTATGCGCATTTTAAAGCTGAAGAGCACACGGGCAAGGGAAACTGCAGCGATGCCGTGATGCAAAAGAGAGGTTCATAGCCTAGCTCTCCGAGCCTGCAGATTACAGATTTGCCTCTGTCCTAATTATACACTCCATCTCCGCTCATTAGCATGGAGCCCAGAAACCCTGACTCATCATTCCTAACAATCCCGGCGACCTGAGGCAAACACACACACACACACACACACACACACACACACACACGCACACACACACGCACACGCACACGCACACGCACACGCACACATACACTCGCATGCGTGCTCCTAACTTCCCCTAGAGCAAACACCTCATCCTACTCTGCCTGGCAGCAGGGCAGTCGTGTCCCTGCATGTGCAGCCCGCCGCCCCGGGAGCGCAGCCCGCCCCGCGAACAGGCAGCCCCCCGCCCGGGGGAGGGGGCACCCGGCAGGATGAGGGTGGGGATGGCCCGGCACTGGATCTGGTCCCGGGGCCGGCCGGCAGGCAGGCAGGCGATGCAGGAAGCTGACCCCAGGCTGGGGATGCCTGGGGACCCTCCCGGAGGGAGCGGGAGCGGCGGGACCGACTCGAGGCGAACCGCTGCCGCCACCGAGGCCCCTGCCCTGGGGGCGGAGCCTCCCCCGCCTCGTTTGCATAGTGCCCACACTATTGGCCGGGGGAAGGCACGCGCCGAGGCGCCGGCCCCGCCCCGCTCTCCCCAGGCTGCCCAGAGACGAGGCCGGCCCCGCCCCTCGACAGCTGAGGCCCCGCCCTTGACCCCGCCCCCTCTCGCAGGCTGCCCGGAGATGGGAGCCGGGCAGGGCGCTGCCCATTGGCCGGCGGCGGGTGACCCGTCGTGATTGGCCGGCGGCGTTGGCGCTGGGCGGGGCGGGCGCTGCGGATTGGTGGGGCCCGCGGGGGTGTGCGCGGGGGGCGGTGGCGCGGAGCGGGCGCTGGGGCCGCGGCCGGGGATGGGGGCGGCCGGCGGCGCGGGCAGCTGAGCGCCGCGGGCAGCTGAGCGCCGCGGAGCCGGAGCCGTCCTGCGCCTCTCGTCCCGCCCGGCCCTCGCCGCCACCGCCGCCACCATGAACCGCCTCGGCTCCGGGCCTGTGGGCAGCGCCGCCGCCGCCGCCGCCGGGCAGTACCGAGTGTGCGGCAATTGCCGGAAGGTGCCGAGACAGGTACCGGAGGGCGCCCGCTGAGAGGCGGCGGGAGCTGCGAGGACTGCGGGAGAGGCTTCCAGGAGGGATCGGTGGAGCGGGCGGCGGTGGGACAGAGACTTGACTGGCGGGGGGGGGGAGAGGGGACGCACGGACAGCGACAGTGGCGTGAGGAGAAATGGGCCGTAGGGCAGCGTTGCGGCGGGGGGATGGAGGAGGGCAGTGGGAGAGCTGGGGGGCAGCTCCCCAGTGGGCTGGGAGCTCTGCCGGGAGGTGAGTGCCCGGGGAGCGTGGGGTGGGGGGCAGCGGAGGGGCCAGGGGGGATGTAGCCCCAGGGGGTGCCCAGGGGTGCCAAGTCCGGGCCCCCATCGCCTCCTTCCCCCTCGGGTCGTCTGTCACCGGCCCCTGCCCCGGGCTGCTCCCCCCATCCCGAGGGGTTGGAGGGCGCCCAGCCTCCCCGAAGGCTGGGGGGGGGAGGGGGGGGGTCATGGAGCCCAGCCACGCTTGGAAAGTTTATTATCCACGTATTTCAACGGTGGAATTCACCACCACGATCTCCGTCAAGTGGGGGGGGCTCCGAGCTTAGAGCCTTAAAAAATATAAAAGCGCCGAAGAACCCCCCACCCCCCAGCCCGCTAAGCCCCCATCCCTGCAGTGCCCAGCCGCTTCCCTGCGGACCCCCCGTGCCCCCGGAGGGGTTGGATGGCTGCACCTCCTGCTCCCGACATCTGCCTCACGGGGAGCATTAGTGGAGGTGCTTTTTGTTTGTCCAGTGCAAATGAATTAAAATTGCTGAGCTGTTCAAACGCGCCGAGCCCCCGAGCGCCCAAGATGAACGCGATGCCGGTTTTGGTTTTATTTTAATTCAATCTCTCCCAACACATTTTGCTCCAGGTTGGTTCTTGCAATTGCTAAGAAAGCCTGTAAGTCAATGAGCTCAAATATTTGCGCTCTTTGTCCAAAAACTGTTTTTCTTCCTCTGTGGGTCAGGCCAAGTGCCAATCAAAGTTGTTTTTCAAGCCTCTCTTCCCTGCAGTAGGACTGCTTTTTTTCTTTCTTCCTTTTTTTTTTTTCTTTAAGGGTTTGGTTTTTGGAAAGGAGGTGTGTATTTAGGGGAGGGGGAGGAGAAACGTTAAAAATCGGTGGAAGAGAGAAGCAGATCTTAAAAATCATGTTTCTTGAATATTTTAATGGAAACAAAATCTTATTAAATGTGCACGCTTGGTATGTGCAGTTATTTTTTCCATAAACTCTTGGATCATATTACAGTTGATACTTGGTGCTCAGCTCTTAGCTCAGCTTGCGAGAAATGTAATGGATCAGAGAAGCACACATCAGCAGAGTCTGATTTTTAACCATTTCGTTGCAGGATCGAGTCCCTTCTTGGCTTTAGCTTGCTGCTGTTACTGCTTTAAGAAAAACAAGTACTTAAAAGAGAGAAGTTCTGCGGGGTTAAAGCCTGAAACAGCTTCAGACTTGACATATGTCTAAAGACATACAAATTAACCAGTGCCAAATATGTCTGTGGAGAAAGCAGGGAGGGAGCTTGCTTTGTTCTGCCAAATAATCAAAATATTTTGTTGACAAATAAAGTGGTGCTTGGCAGCACTTGTAGATCTTTAAAATTAAATTTAAATTATTGAATTTTTTTTGAAGCTGTAGTCCCATCCTGTTGGGTGGGACTTTTTTTGTATACCTCTTTAATATCAGTGGGAGGTGGGGACAGGGCTAGATGGCATTTTTCTGGTAGCAGGAAACTTGCTGGATTTGATGATTTGATTTTTTTTTGAATTTTATTTTATTTTAAAGTAATTTAGGGATGATGGTGAAACATAGATACCCAGCTGGGTCTGTTGAGGAAGGCAGCTTAGCGCTGTCCTGCTTTGTCTGTGGTCATTTCAACCACTCTCATTGCAAAACTGAGGAAAGAATAAAGAAACTGAGTGACAGCCTGTAAAAACCTCCTGAAACATAGTTGTTCTGTGCTTTCAGTGGTTGTATTGGGACATTGTTGCATCTGTGTTGTAGGCTGAACAATAAACATAGAAGTACAAAGCTTCTGACTACATCTGTAATTATTTAAAAGTTGGTACAATAAAAATCACTGTAAATGTTAACCTTTTGCACTTCATTGGCAAGCATGCAAGTAGAAAACATGAGGGAAAAAAAAAGAAAAGGCTTGATGGAAGCGAGGTGCAAATTTGACCTGAGTCTCAGAGTAATAATCTTCAGATGAGTGCTGCCTCATCTGTTCTTTTGATGGTGTTGGGGTTTTTTTTAATGCTCATGTGATAGCATACTGGAAAAAAATGATTGGCCTTGAAATGTGTTGAATCTCTTCTGCCCTCCTCAGTCTTAAGTCTTTATTTGAAGCCACTTGAACACTCACAGTTTAGGTAGTGCTGTTGTCAAAATTATAAGGAGCAAAGTAAGCTTTCTACTCAGTGGCATGTAATGAAATTTGAAATAATCCATAAGTTTTTGGATTCTCATGGGTGAAGATAAGTTTCCCTTTCATCAGGGAAACAGGAAAAGCTAAATTCAGCACTTTAGGTTTCGGCCAATTGCAAACTAATCAAAGTTACATTTTATTCTGGAAAGTTCTATCAGGGTAGCACTAAGAGTATGCTAAGGATTCAAGGGTTAAATTTGCCTATGAAGGTTTTTCATGTTAAAAAGATACCATTTCCGGTTGGGTTTATTGTTACAGGACACTTTAGATAACCAGATCTACTTGCAGAACAATTGCTGCTAATCAGAAGGGCTTAGGGAGTCATAGATACAACAGCTACATAATTATTTGATTTAGGGGAAAAAAAAGTGATTAAAATGGCACGTGAGTTCTGTCCCTAAGAATTTCCTAGAGGTGGCTGCGAGTTGCTGCCATTGCAGTAACCAGGACAGCTCCAGCTCTTCCATTTGAAAATGTGATATGTAAGGGAGTCCCTGGGCAGGGGAAAGCTCCTGGAGGGGATCTGGAGCCTTATGGAAACCCAAGGTTCTCCTGCCTAAACAAAGTCCAAGCAAGTGAGAAGAAAACATATAGGAAGGGCTCAGTATTTCTTTGGACAAATAACTGCTTCAGAAAGGCTTTTAGGAATAAGCAAAAAGTCTTTGGGGATGGAAAAAATCTGATATGTCAGGAAGTGTAGGAACAGGGAGGGTTTGCCAACTGTTCAAGCTTAGTTGCAAACTCCAAAGTATGTGAAGTAAAAGGTTCTTTTACATGTACATACAGGTCAGTAGGATAGAAAAGAAAATAAGTATAAACATGGTTCTAGGATTAAATATTTGGTTTGTGTTAGATTTCAGTGAAGGAGATAGAAGGGCAATGGCAAAGTGGGTGATGGGGGCATGCAGTTTAAAAAAGCCAAACTGCATTGTTGGCAAGGCAGAAATGCACCTGGCTTATCTGACCCTCCTGGCTTCAGCCAGTCTCTGTGCTGGAGTCCTCATAAAGATATAAGAAATCTAGGATCTGTTCCTACCCAGTCAGGGTGATCCTGTGAGAGGGGGAATACCTATCAATATGATGGACAGAATTTTCAGTGCTTCTCATCCTCCCATGCCAGTCTCCTTCTTTAGTACAAGTCTCAATACTGTACAAAGCTACTAAAGCAAATATGAAAAAATATGTATGACATGATAGCACCAAAAGTAGGTTACACTAGACTAATGTAGTGGTCTTTTGTTAGTAAGACAGATGCATGAGTGTCCTCTTCTGAAAGCTTTGGATGGACTAAAACTACACTTCTTTCATTAAATATCTGAAGTAACATCAAAGGTTGAACTCGTCACTGCAAGTCAGCTCAAATTAAATTCTGAGATTTACTAACGCCAAATGTTCTATATACTAAAAGGTTTAACTGGATTTGAAAAATATTTGGGCAAATTCATAAGAGAAAAATTAAACAAGACCTGTAATATGAAATAGCAACACCCTTCAGTATAGTTTCTGTATGCTTTCCTGGCTGTTGTATGTCTGCTACTGCCCCCTGGTAAGGAGAGGCTGCTGGGCAATAGGGACCTTTGATCTGACGCATTTTGTGTGTTTTGCTGTTCCTGTTAATTACAGTGATTGGGAACTGATGGGAATGGGAATGATGATGGGCTGTGCTGAAAGGAGAAGTCACTGTGCTGAGAGGAGAATGCCAGTGGGTTTTCAAAGGATCGCTTGAAACTAATCTGGTTTAACCCTGTTTAGAGTCACAACGAGAGTGTGACTATTCCTAAAAGACACAGCAGAAGTGGTAAATGTTGTTGGTCCAGGGAGAGAGGGACATTTCATGGAAAGCTGGGGTACCTTGAGCACTGGCATAGTTAAAGTGGTGTGAAATCCAGTGGTGTGAAATGCAAGAGTTACAGATTTAGCTGTTTGATACCCATAACTTTTAATAAGAGCAGCTCTTTGGAAGAAGCAGGGAGAAGGATGTTGGTGCAGGAGGACCAGCAGCTTACTGTCACCCTGCAGGGGTGTGGTGCTGGGGAGCAGGGAAGCTGGGAAGGATGGACCCTAATTTAACAGACACAGAGGTCAGCTGACTGAGTGCTGGGAGAAACAGAGTACTGGTTTTGCAGAAGGAGACTGAAAGTTTGCTTTTTTAATCCAAAAAAACCAAAAGCTGAGAGGGGATATGGTCCATGTTGATAAATACATCTGATGGTGAGAGCCAGTGAGAAGAAATTAGCTCAGGAGTAGATGGAAGTAAAATGGTCATTAATACATTTAGGCAGGAAAATTGAAGTGTCCAGAGGTGAGGTTCTGGAAGAATTTGTTCTGGGTCTGTTGCAGCCAAAAAAAGCACCTACTTTTAAGATAGAAAAATGTGTGAACATCATTAAATGATGCAGCGCTTACAATAGCACTAGCCTAGGCTCAGGGAGTTGAGGTCATATCCAAAAAAAAAAAAAAAAAAGACACACTTTCATTCACTTTATTGTTCTGTGTGGGTGAGTAAGAAAGTAGCCCAAAAGTGAACCAAAAATAGTTTAATGTCAGGTCTCATAAGCCCGTGTAAGCTAATATATATGTGTCACCATGAGTCATGAAAGTGTATGGAGATGCTGTTACCTGCACTGTAGAAATCAAGAGGCCTTTCAAGGACTTTCCTTGAAACTATTTTGAGGGAAGTCAGTCTGGTTCGATCTATTCTGAGCATAGGCAAATCAAAGTTGCTTGGAAAACACCCTGGGTTTTCCACAATGCAGCATCTATTTTTTTTTGTTGAGTTGCATAGTCTAGTTGGCTTTGGAAATCAGACCAACAAGCCTTGGCTGTCACAGAAAATCTTAATTTGTAGAATCAAATGATGTCTTCTGTAGTTTGATGCCTCTTAATAATAGTTTCCTCACAGTACAGTTGTGAGGGGTTGCCTAGATGGCTTTGAATCTCCAAGTGTGCCTTTTCCTAAAGGAGTTCTCAAAATAGTCATGAAAGTCTTTCATGAAAACCCAACTCTGTTTGCATTGGTTCTAATTTTAGCAACATTCTCTTGTGTAAAACATCGTGTCTGCCTTCATTGTTTGTGTCTTCCAGTCCCCTGGAGCACTGGTGAAACATAGTGAAACCAGCTCGGGTCACTCCTTCAACTCCTCTTGCCTGCACAGCTGGGGGGAGATGGGTCTTTTAGGATCCAAAAATGTAAAAATATAAACCAGGAGCAACAAATCCAACTGTTTAGGGCAGTTAAAATTGGCAGCAACAGGCCCCTCACTCATAATTAATTCTTACTTTTTCTTGAAAGATTTGGTTGAAAAAAACAAACAACTAAGAACAGGACTATTTCCTGTGAAATAAATGCAGTGAAAATCCAGAGTTGACCTGTTTATCTCTTTCTTCATCCTCACAAGTGTTTCACTAATTTGTGTCTTTTCAGAATCTGACCTGTTTAAATAATTGTTCTCCCACCTCCTGTGTAATTATTGTCTTTGTGTCGTGGAATCGAAGTGCAGTATTGCTCTTTGCACATATGGTCCTGAGGGTTCCTGGGTTCTTTGATTTTTGCCTTAAAAGCTAGTGTAAAGAAATTTCCTTGTGTCTTCCTAGTCTTACAGGCTGAAAATGAGATGGCAAAACTATTAAATTTTCATTAGACCTGTAATGAGAGAGTCATGAGTGAAATGAACCTCTGGTGAAGGACGCTGTTTTGCAATGAAAAGCTGTAAGAGGTGGCCTTGTAGGAACCACACTCATTTAGAATAGTCACTTTTATTTAAAAAAAACCAAAACAAACAGAAGCACAAACACAGTCTTCTCTGAATTACAGGGAAGGAATAGAGGTGAGAAAGGAAAGAAAGTGGGGGGGAGGATTTTCTTCAGAAGAAACTTTGGGGTTTAGAGTTGGGGAGTGGGTTAGCCAAGAGTGGAAGTTGTCCTCTGCTAAAATTTACTTCTGCTGGAAGGAGTGGAGTGTTGCATTAGCCAAATCAGCTGTGGTTTGGAGATGTGGACTCTGTGAACATTTGCTTTAAATTTATGCATATTACTTAATTAGGGCTTCAAATCTCACATCTCTTTAAATGGCAGTGTTTTGAAATCTGAAAAACATAATATGGTTCATTAAGCATCCTTGATTTTTTTCTCTCTCCCACATTGGCAAGGGAGCTGCTAATACTCATTTAGTTCTCTAATACTCATTTAGTTCTTTATTTGAACCTTTTTTCCTGGCTAGGGAGATTTGAGTGAGAGAAGATAGTAGTATAATTCTCCCCTGGCTGTGCGTAGCTAGGGGAGTTGGTCTGGAGATTTTATTATCAGATTTCCATTTGCAGGGCTGGAGAATAAGGTGGGATCTCAAGCATAGTTTGCATGGCCAGGCTGAATATTGGCTTTTGTCTAAGTGGGTCAGGATACACTGGGGGGAAATGGGGCATTTTTAGTAGAAAAGAAATTTGTACTGTCAGGAGGGAGACCTCAGTTAATGAGAAATTGCACCTCATCAGCTTTGGAAAAACCTGCATGGAAATAATTTATGCCGTTTAATTTCTCTGTTCTTTGCAGGTGTTCCTGTTTGTATGCAGAGGTCCTTCCCATTGTTGTCTCTGCAGCCCAGCCTGATAGTCTTTGTGCTTTAAGTAGAAGCTATAGGGAACATCATGCAGACGAGTCAAATATCTTATGAAATGCCATTACAGGGAGGTAGGGATACTCTTCACAAACAATTTTTTTTCCGACTCTTTGCCTATCAGTCAGTCTCTGAAATGCATTCACAATAGTTCAAGACATTTTATGGGGTTCTTGGTATGCCACCCTGGGCAAACTAGTGTTAGTGATAATAGGGGAGGCCATGATCAAAGTGCATTAATTTTAAATGTCTCTCTTAACCACTAGTTGCAGATTTTTATTACAGGATGCTTCTTGCATATCAGACATTAGATAACTATCAGTTGGGGCAAAATACTGGTATAGATGGTATTTAATTAATTAAATTAATTAATATTACATGTTTATGAAGCTGAGAAACTATTTTGTTCTTGTTACAGACCATATCAACTAGTGATTTATTGAAATATCTTCATTCTCACATCTTATTTAAATTGAAAGTAAAGTGTTTTGAATCATGGGCTTTTTTCCTCCAGGGCATAGTCCATGTGACAGTCAGGGACTTAAGTTAGGGCTGATCAGGGTGTAAATGATGGCGCTCAGTGTAAGAGACAGAAGTCAGTGCTCTTAATCTAGCAAGATATCATGAATCTTTCCTGAATGTCCCTGGTTACCCAAATTAGGGTAAGATAAATAAACAGATACAGCCTCTTGATTAAACACCTTTTTTTGTTGTTGTTGTTAATGACACTCATATTTCTCTCAAGGTAAGCATCTTGTTTTGTTAGACCAACAATGGATTTCTAATGGATTCCTAGCTAGTGAACTTGGTAATAGTGTGAGTCTATGAGCAGTCCCTTTCCTCAGGGTATCAGGTGGGAAAAATAATAATGGAGTGGACTATGAAGTATTCCTAACTTCATATGTTGTGAGTAGACTGAAACAGAAGTAATAAGTCTGCATCACACAAGAATACTGTGTGGTCAGTGTGTGGATCACCCTATGGGTTCTGGTTTAAGTCCTTCAACATGTACAAATGTTAGGTTGACATGTATGGAAGCCAGGGGAAATCGCGTTCTTGAGAATTCTTTGGAGCCATAGGCCTCTGTTATCTCTTCAAGTGCAAAATGCATTTGGAAGAAAACTAAAAGGTGACTTGAAAATCACGTTTTCATCTATTCAGAATGGGCAATAAAATCATAAATACAGTCAATATGTCTCAATTGCTGCACTTTGGAATCAAAATGTGTAATTGTGTATCTGTTTTAAAGCATATGAAACTCAAACTTAGTTTTGACATGAAACTAGAGAGAATTGTAAATGCTTTTAGAGTCATTTGACACTATAAATGATCAATTAAATTGTTCCTTAGAAGGGAGGCATGGTTGCAAGAATGACTCCTCACTTAACATTTTCAAAATAAGAATTCATGCTTCTGAGCAAATCCACATGACCTCAGTAAAACAGAGATGTGTTGATGACAGTGAAGAAGTACTAGCTGTCTCAGTGTAACCTATTCTTAGAGCAGTACAGAGCTGGTTACTCAAATTCATCTTTTATCTGTCTCTGGGCAGTTTATTATTGCACTGGATTTGCTCTGGCTGATAGTAACCAAACGATTGAAAGCCAGCATATGTTCTCTCCTCTGTATGAATTGCGCAGTTAAAAATTATTTAATAAAACAGTATCTTAACAGTGTTGAACTTAACTTAATAGCACGTACTTGTAAATATGTTGAATGTCTCCTGCTTTAGTATGTGGTAAAGGGAATATAGTTACATTATTGTCTAAATGTATCTGGAGGGGTTTTGGCCATATGGTTCTAAATCTGTTTTAAAGTAATTATGCCTATTAACTAAAAAAATAAAAAATATTCCCTCTGAGTTGATTGACATTCCTCTTTCTAAAGCACTCTCATTGCTGATTAGAGGTGTGGAAATAGTAATTTGTTCTAGCATTTAGAAATTTCATTAGACCTCTAATGAAATGGAGCACCTACACGCTGTCTAAATATTCTGTCTGACACCAGTTGGATCTCATCCAGCATGGAAGAACACCTGAAATGTTGCTTTACTACAATTTGTGTCTTGAAGTCAACCGTGCTGCCTGCATGTGAATACTCACTGGCTGTTCAGCAGGCAGAGCAAACCTTGATGCTTCCTGGAAATCGGCATCAGGATTTGATTATTCCAGTGAGCACTTACTGTGATAACTGGCTTAGAGTTAGAAAATTAAGGCAACTGTTTATGGGGAAGCACCTAGACTTCTAACTCAGTCAGCTGGACTTCAGAGTGGCTGTGCACATGCGTTACACACAGCACGTGTATATGAGGTAGGAACATGCTGAAGCTCACAATTTGTCACTGTTGTTGTCTAGTAATAAGGTGACAACAACACACTATAAATAAAAACTTAAAGCACCACATCTCTTCCTGTTATGAGCTGGTTTTTTTCCCTCCAAAAGCTAATTGAAACACCCACTCAGTGCAGTGGCAGCTGTTTGACCATCCATGTTTTTAAGTCCTCTTTCATTCATTTGCAGCTGTTTTCACTCCAGACCAGTACTGCTAGAAAACTCTGAATCAGGACTCCGTTAGTATCCTGTGGTGGAAATTTCCAGTCCCTAGTGGTAGGAGACATATTAAAACACTTGAGGGACACTAGAGGTGCATGATGTTCATTAATCAAAAGTTCGTTTTGACTGGTTAGGTTTTCCCTCTGAAATTCAGAAGACAGGCTCTAATGCATCTGCACTAGAATCAGACATGGCCTTTTGTGTTCTTCCTTGTGGTTTTGTTTTGGTTTTTTTTTGTTCTGTTTCTCCACCATATTTAATATTTTTACATTTTGCAGTCTCCACATTTAAACAAGTGCAGTAGTAGGGTTGAACCAGAAAAACTCCCAACTACTTTATGCCATATTAATGCTTCAGAAAGTATTTTCATCTTCTGTTCCCTCCAGAAAACCCAAACAAAATGTTCAATTACATTAATACTTCAAGTTTTGCGTTACTGGATGAGGCAGTAACATAAGGGGTCATTCGGGTAGAATCTGCTTTGAAATAAGTGACTTTTATTCGAGCAATTTAAAACTTGTCTCACTTCTGTGCTGGCGCTTCACAGGTAGTTAGGAGGAAAGGTGTGTTGGTCGAAAAGGTCAACTTAACATAATTAAAGGTTGAAGGAGCCTGCAGCCAGCATTGTAGTTCTTCAGGGGAGACGGAGCTTGGTGCTTGTGCCAACCGAGCAGAGGATAAGTGTAAAGAGAGCAGGTTGCACCCACAGAGGGTATGGTGGAATGGTCTTTCATGCATGGCTTAGTAAAGCAAAAGGGGAATGGAGGTGGAAGGAAGGTCTCCCTCCATGCCTCTGCTCTTTAGGCCACTTATGCAAAAGGTATTAGATAAAGGTGTAGTTACTTGACCTATTTATCCAACAGAAACTTGTCGTACAAGCAAAAGCAGTTTGACTATCCAGTGCTGTTGCTGTTTTGTATGGGACACTCCTTTGGGTTAAGTTGTGCCTCATGAATACATAGAGGCAGCATTCAGCCCTCCAACATGATTAATTAATCTTGTTTGAGAAGGTAGGTCTATGGTGTTGGTTCTTCAGAACTTTTCTTCAGAAAAGTTGGAATAATCATTGCATGGATTAACCTTTGTCTGTACAGAGCTAAGCTGGTTGCAGGTATAGGTTGTGAACTTACTCTGATGAAAAGGTCTCAGTTTGGGTTTGGTGACTTCATGAGAAGGAAGGGCAAGTAAACTAGAGCGCAGTGGAGAACCTCATTAGGCAGTGTAGGTTATTCACTCTTCCATAGCTACAGGAGTCTTTTTTCAGGCAGGGTATAAAATAAGTGGGTTTATTATTTCTGTAGTACTTGCTGGTACTTTTCTTGTAGAGTTGTTAATTCACCAAAATGTAGCAAAAGCCCTCTTAGTAAAAGTGTAGGCAATGATCTGAGGGGGTGGTAGCACCATCAGCTCTGAGGTTGGAGGTAAATCTGAAATTCTGTCAATCTGCTGGCCTGGGTGGCTGGAGAAAGCAGGAATAGCTGATCTGTCTCTGGACAAGTTTTTTATTTACGTACAATAAGTCTTCTCTAACAGTTATGAGTCTTCATTTTCGAAAATCAGAGTGTCTTTTAAGCTCTATGAGGAAAACGCATTTGTACCTTAGGTCTTCACTGCCACCAGCTCAGCTACAAGTCAGCATGTTTTGGAGATTGTATCTTACTAGTGACTCACTTTGGTAAGATGTCACTTAAAATGCAAAATGTTCTTTTAAAAAAAAAAAAAGAAGAAGAAGAAAGAGGAAGAAACTGCCAGACTGCAAGTATTCTTACGGTCATTCCAGCAAAGTTGGTGGCTTGTGAATGTGCTACTGAGATGAAGCTGTTCCTCTGTTTGTCTCTTGCCCAGACCTCTCCCAGACTAATCAAATATAAAAGTTAGTGTGTCAGCTCCCTGCTCATTGTACAACAGTCTCCAGCCTTTGCAAACAAGACTCCTTGGAGAAATAATTTTCTCTAATTGGTGACCGTTTTAGGATTTCCCATCAGGTGAAGAAGCAAAATGGCTCACCTGTGGTTTTCCATCTGTTGCCCTAGCACCTATATGATTTCTATGGACTTCTTTCAAGGAGACTGTGTAAGAAGACTTACTTCAGTAAACTCCGTCGTGTGGATGCCACCTCCTTCTGAAAAATGCTTACGAGTCAACTAATCAAAAGAGGCTTAAACTCCTGGCTTAGACAGCAAGGCACTAGCTCTTGGAAATTGTACCTTTAGGCTAGAGGTAAAGCGTGTTAGTCAGGGAGATTTTATTTTTCGTCTGGCACATTCTTTCTGTTTGAGTCATCGACCAAGGAAAGATGGCAAAAAAAGGTGCTTCTCTTAAAGCAGGAGGACATTGGTCCTTTTGGATGTCCAGGAGGACTATCCCTTTCCAGGCAGAGCTAGGAGAACAGCATCAGCATTCCTTACATTATTTGAACTGTAGCAAAGATGGTCAGTGGTCATCAGTTGTATACAAGCGTTTGTCCAAGAAACTTGTGCCCAGGGTGCTTCTCATTTTCTTTTAAAAGTTTTTCAATGGATTAACTTAAAATTTAAGGAATATTGACCACAAATTTTGTTTGCTGTAAATTAGAAACCTTATATCAGCCTAGTGTTTTAATATTTTGATGTTGTCTTGAATGTTAACATGAACAGCTTAGCTAAAGTTCTTCATGGTAGGGTAGCATAGCCAGTATGTGCTTATTTTCTTCCAGTTAGATAGTATCCATCTAAACAAACATCACCTGCCCATCAAGTGCGTAGGGATGGTTTGTAAGGATATTTTTAATGCTTTGGGTTTTTTTTTTCCTTCACCTTTTTCAGATATAATTTGATGGAACTTCTGGTGAGGTGCATTCAGAACAGGGGAAGAATAACACTTGCTTCCTAAAACCAGTGCTAGTAAAGAATTGAAGTGTAATGTAGTAAAGATTCTGAAGTAAATTTTATGATGCTAGCTGTGTTGAACAGACAGTGTACGAATGAGCTCACCCAGGCACAAAAGAGCTCCACAACATGTGCTGCATCTTCTAGACTGGATTAGCACAATGCTTATTTCTGCAATGGTCCAGTTTAGCTGAAATATATCCTTGTTTGGGGAATGCCAATTCCTATCTTTATTAGAAAATAGGTTCCACTTTAAAATAGGATTTATAGAATAAGTAGTATTCTCAAACCAATCTGCTGCAGATATATGACAGCATTAGGGCAGATATAATGGGTCAGGTTGAAACTCAGTGTTCTGTCTCTGACAGTGCCCAAGGGAAGATATTGAAGGAAGAGGACGCAAAATGGAGTGGTTTGTCATGACGCTTCCATAGCTCTGTCTCCCAGTCTCCCAAGTATTTGCAACTTGTAAACTTCCTGAGCTGGAGGTGATTTCACCATATTTAATAAACATTCTTGTAATTCTCTTCCATGAACTTGAACACTTTTAAACACGCTGACTTCAGGTGTCTGCAGCATCCTACAGCAAGGTTTTTCGCAGCTTAGTTGCACATTGTGGAAAAGGTTAAGTACCTCTGCTTGAGCTTGTCACCTGCTGGTTGGTTCCTAATCCTTTTACTGGAGGTGGTAAAAGCACACTATGCATGGACTGTGACAGCCAGGAGGCAATCAATTAAAATTTCTTGACATGCTTATGACAGCAAGCTCAGCAGTTCAGAATTGCTTTCCAAGACTCAAGCGACTGTGTTTCACAATCCTTTGTGAAAAAGATGGCAGAAAACTAGCTGGGGGAGCTTTAGTACTGAGGGAAGCACATTTCCCTCCTTAATCTGTGTGACAGGATTTGGTTTTCTGAATTTTGGCAAGTTACTTCCATGACACTTAAGATAGTTCCTGCACACAAATTTAAAATAACTGCTATGATAATTTTGTACATAAAATATGTGGGAAAAACAGTTTGAAAACCCATGCTTGTGCCATTTGCTTGACTTTCTTATGTCTCAGAATAGAATTTGGTTGTATATAGTAGTTGGTAAGTGAAAGGTGCTTGTACCGGCTGTACCAGCAAATAGATAGTGTCCTAAAAGTTTTTATCGAGCTGAAAACATTACAAGGATACAGACTTATCAAAAGGGAGTGTTGGCTGGGACACCTGCTAAGTTTATTTCTGGAGTGTGGGGCTTCTGTCCCTATTCTGTCCCTTCTGTCCCTATTCCTTGGGATGCAGTGAAGAAGCACCTGTGATGTGCTCCAGATAATGAAATGCGCCTCTGCAGCAGGTATGCTGCTCTTGATAAAATTCAAACTTTCCACCTACGTGTCCTGATTCAATGGCTGATCAGGGAAGCAGGTAGAGGGTGTCTCGTCCAGAATTTTAGGAGAACAGCTGCAAGAGGAGAGAGCTGTAACCATATAGTGACATTGCTTGGTGAAAAGTAGTGGAAGTTCCTGGGAAACAGGGCTGTATGATCTGAGATCTCATAGCTACAGATCAAACATTGGAAAGCTTTTCACATTGGAAAACTCAAACTTTACCTTCTTGGTAGATTTCCACACTTTACTAATGAATATTTTTCAGTGTTTGGTAGTTAATAAACAAGCAGAGGCCATTCACTAAAGAGTTGGGCTTAATGATCCTTGTGGGACCCTTCCAACTCTGAATACTCTGTGACTCTAAGTAGTGTTTGACATTAGTCACAAACATTGCTTGACTAACACATCAGCCAGCAAAATACCTTGTGTGGCCAGGACACCAGTGCAGCCTTGTTGCTTCTGCCAGCCTATCATGCAGGTAGTTGAAGCTGGGAAAGAAACAATTTTAGAGAGCTGGTGCAGGGGTCAGAGCCCAGCTTCCTCCCCTGCAGCTGTGGTGGGACTGATACGCTAATCAGAGGAGGATATTGTTATTATTTTTTGCATTAAAGTGCAAAGGTAGGACTCCATACTCGTGAGCAGCAATCTTTATGGTCCTGTTCACTCCAGACTGTCAAGGTTCACCATTTCAACTGAAAATTCGGCAGTGGCTGATTTAACATTTGTATGGTTTCTCAAGCTGGTTGTGCAGCTGAGTTTCATGTGCTCACCTGACTGTGAACTGTTAAGCAAGGACTTCTTAAAAACCACTGAAGCCAAGGATTTTTTTTAAAGATAGCTTTAAATATTTATAGAAGAGCAGCAGTTGTACTAGTGACTGCAGTGGAGGCATAACTGTAAGAGTCTTACCTTAGTAAAAATCCAAATTTTGATGTTTTAAGTCACACTGCACGTGAAAAGTCTCTCTCTGTGCTCTTTGTCATAATGGATGCAATGGAAGTACCAAAGAGGAGAGGTGAGAGAATGCAGCCTTGATGCCAGTCCCTGGTTAAAAATTCTCCCAGTCTGCTTTTATAGTAACCTGCAGTAAAATGCATCTTCTTTCCTATAAACCCTTGGTGATGATGATCTCTGCTGAAATGCTGTAGTACTGGAGGTTTTTCTAGAATGAATTGCAGTCTTTCTATAAAAAAATTGTTGGAGTATTTTGCTGTGTACTGCTTTTACATTAATCTAGTATTTCAAACATCTAGCATCTTCAAAATACATTAAAAAAAAAAAAAAACAACAAAAAATCTCCACACCCTAGACCACTTTCTTAACTGTAGGAGGATGCCATTAGAGATTTACAGTATGGATGAATGCCATTCTATTTTGCTTGCTTACAAGGCATGTATTTTCAGACAATACTTCTATTAAAAATTCGGTAGAGCATTCTTGGGAGACAGTTCTGCCAGGGATACATGATGGATTTGCATAACCCTAGGGGTCTTTCTCTCTTTTTGTTTTTTAATCTCCACCAGTTAGGCCTCTCCAATTGGCAGTATGCCCAATAAATCGAATGTGTGTTTGATGAATTGAAGTATTTAACCATTCGATTACTGTATTGTAAAGAGGCTGTGCTCTCAGTAGTTAATTTAGGTATTAATTCAGACCTGTCAAAGCAGCTGCTGCTCTATCTGCACTTTTTAGCAAACGTTTGTTGTACCTGTTGGTTTGCTGCATGGATCGAATGGGGAAGTCAATACGGTCTCTCCGTAGGAGAGGATGGAGACCACGTGCTTGACGACACAGTTGCTGCCCTTACCCACACCGAGCCTGCAGCCTCCTGTGCACGTGGGACCCCACTGGCAGAGCGAAACCAGGCTTGGTTAGATGGGCTGTGCTCAGTCAGGACAAGGCAGCCCTCTGCATGGGAGGCAGTGGATTAAAGGATACGCCATGCTGCTTCCGAGACTCTTCATTAACACACAGCACTATTGTCCTGGCTGATGAGGAGGCAGATTAACTCAGTGCAGTTTTGCCAAGTTAATGGCTAAAGGCTATGTTCTCCAAACTAGATGATATTGATCGGTCTAGTGTATTGTCAGATTTGGATTAAACCTGAAGGTGGAAGGGAGCCAAGGTACAGATAAAACAAGTCCCAGCTAAAACCACTGAAGTTTTCCACTGTAACTTTTGCTCCTAATATCTGATGCTGTTGAAAAATAGAAAATGCTCTTCTGCTGTGCTTGTAGTATATTGAGTCATCTAGACACTCACTCACAAGATCTTCTGTCCTGAGGGCATTTGTTGGGGAGCACACAAGCTCCAGTGTTACTTTTGGGTGTGTGGGGAGGGAAGGAGGTGAAGTTCTCCAGGGACAGATGACAGAAGGATTGTTTCTCACTTTTTAATTACTTTTTCCCTATTTTTTGGGGGTTTTTTTCGTTTGGTTGGTTGGTTGGTTTTGGTTGTTTTTTTTTTTAATTTTGTTTTTTTGAATGCTGAAGTAGACCAGAAGACCATTTTTGATCTGCTGGTGGTACATGCCTTGCCTAGCTTCAGATCACTGCCTGCTTAGCCATAGATTCCTGTTAGTCTATGGAGGAAATTCAGGCCTTTCCATGGCACAGTTGATCTCATTCTGAGTTAGACATCACGTTTCTTTTTTAGTTGTAACCAGAATCCAGCTGGCTAACTCTGATTTGGGTGTCTGATTTAGGTCAGTTGAGTTTCAGCCTCAGTATCTGATAAGGATTGGGGCATGAATACGAACTCAGATTTTGAGGTTTGGCTTAAATTAAATGGAAGGGATTCTTGAGCAACAAGAAAGTACAAGAAGTAGCTATTTGTCTCTCATCCTTTTTATGTGTTAAGAATCAATATTCGGGTTTGACTTGGCACCATTAATTGAGCAAATTTCCTTGAGGTCTTTTCATTTTTCCAGTCAGGAACCTCAGCCTTACTTTCCCAGTTATATGTACTCTGTACTTCAGTTACTTCAGTCAATATTGAGATACAGGTGTGTCTTTTACTTAATATATTTAGGTCTATTCTGACAAAAATGCAAAATGCAGTTTGGGTTTCTTAAATAAAGAAGTGTTTTTCAGATCATTTGTTACTCTGACATTTGACTTGCAGTCCTTACCTGTCTGCTCCCAGCTGAAGGTTGGTTTTGGTCCACAGAAATTATCTTCAAACAAAGAGCAATACAGCAGTGGGAATAATAAGGATCAGATGTAGACTTTCTTTATGAAAAAGGTTATAGGCTTTTCTACCAGTAACTTCATGTTCAGTTCTGAGTTTTTCTTCTGTAGGTCCAAGTGTACCAGATATCTTTCAAAGAACAAGGTACTGCTGTGGGACTTCGGCTGCCTGGCCATCCATCTTGGGTTGGGTAGAAATTGCTGCCCTTTGGTTTCTAATTAGTGTGAATTGTGTTCTTAATAGCTGGTGGAGGGATGGGAACTTGGGATAGGCTTCCTTTCATTGTGTGAAATCCAAAAGGTCTGTAACCTGTTACCGAAGCAAAAGCTCCCCATCAATTGTACTACACTGGCTCTCTTCCCGGCTCTTTGCACCACTTCATCAGCTGTGAGGCACAAAAATGCCAAATTCTTAATGTTAAAAGTGACTGTTTAAGTATTTTGAAATGCTGTTCCATAAAAAAGATTTCCTGCTGTTTGACTTCCTCTGCTTATTTTCATCTTTATGGCTTAGTTTGCATTTTTGGAGTTGTACAGGCTGTTAAGAGGAAGAAACTGTTGCAAAATCACTTGAAATACCCCTAACAAATGACTGTAGGCTAGGACTTTTACTTTGTGAACATTTTGACATTGTTTGTTCTGAACATCTCTCTTATTGCCGCTGGAGGTATGTCCAGGGTTGAATTATAGGAGCGGATCAGTCATAAAGATGAGTTCTGGATTGTCATCAAATAAAGTGTTGTGCATCATTCAGATTATTTCTCTTCTAATTTTTGGGGTTTGGCTTTTCTTTCTCAACAGAAATGGTTTGGAGTAACAGCACATTGAAGTTTACCCTTCAAGTGTGTACCCAAATTTTTGAGGTTACAATGCAAACTTCATTTGAAATGAATTGCAGATATATTCTGAAGCTATAAAGCTCTCAATTTTATTACATTATCTACCATAAACAGATTTTTTTCTTTAAAAAAATGATGCATTAATAAATGTTTGTCAATAAATGTCGAAATTTCACATCTTTGATGAATACAGTTTTTGTTCTTGTCAGTCAGAGCCTCACAGAAGTACTGACATGTGAAGACAGGTAAATTGTGAATATTTAGTTTTCTTTTTAGTCAGCAAGATTATGTGTATCTTTACCTTTTATACTAATCCTCTGTAAATTTATGAAAAGTATTAAAGTTTCCATCTAAAATGAATTGGGTACATGCTAAGCTTCTTGCAAAGCATTTCTTCTGCCTAAACATTTCTAAACTCTTCTTCCTCTGCCAAAATGCAACTTGGATGCATAAACAAAATCCCTCCTGTATCCTAAGGAAGGATTTGAATAAAAGTAGAAGCTAAGACAAAATCAGTGTTCAGACAACTTTTTTTTTTTCATGCTTTTTTCTGTCTTCAGTGAGGATGGAATGAACAGATGGTCCAGACTGTAAAATTGTGTTATAATTTACTGAAACCTGGAGCATTTCACTGTGATCAGAGCCAGTGAAGGTAGACCCTGCTCCAGGATCTAAGAACTGAAAGTGAAAATGTATTCAGTGAGCAACAGTGGGAGTAGGAGAAACCAGTTTGTAGGTAGGGTTTTAACCAGCATCAGTAGCAAATAACGCTGCCTGTACTGTGTGAACCAAAACACGAGGCATTTGTGTCTGTCACACTGAAAATCAAAAGTGGGCTCTGCAGCATTAAATCTGTGAGATTGAACTGGTGTATTTTGAGTTTGAAGATTTATAAGATAAAGATGGGAAAGTGGGAAAACCGGATGCCTTTGGGGAGATTCAGCCCCAGACAGGGAGTCCTATACCTAGTTCTCCACTCCCATCCAGGTGTCTCAGTGACAGACTTGACTCAGATTATTGCTGCAGATGATCATGTGTATTAAAAAGAGATAGAACACTGAATTTAAATAATAAAGATCCTTATAAATGCTGGATGGTAGCAAAGTTGCTTGTAGATTATAATATAAGAAAAGGTGTAATAAATAATTTGTACTTACTACCTTACCCACAAAAAACATTCCTTCTTGTTTAAGAAAGAGTTTTTTTCCTCAGGAAAAGCTAATTTTGTGATGTCTTTAGGGTTTATATGTGATCTGGTGCTGTTTATTATCCTGATGTCTTCGTAGCGGTGGCAGGTTTTGTCAGAGGGGAGGCTCTGAGCCCATTCATGAGGGTTTCTTGGAACTGCCCTGGGAGTTCAGGGACACAAGTTGTAGCATTGCCACAGCTTACAAAATTCTATCTTGATGTGCAAAATTATTTTTTTTTTCCCTAGAAGCATGTCCACCTTGATGTCAAGTTCAGGATGAATCAGTTTTTATGTGCCACACGTGTGAGAAGTGCCTGTGCACCTGCAGCAGTGCGACCACTTGCTTCTTGCCTATGTTTTCTGCATTCATAGGCATTCAGAAGTACTTCCTAAACCAGCTCTTTGATCAGCCCTGCCACCTAGCACCTCTATTCTCAAATAAAACAGCTTCCTTTTACAGCTTGCTAAAAATAGCCATTTTTTTAAAGCCTGAGGACACAGTGATTCATGTGATAGCGAAGAGGAAGAAGAGTTTTTTCTTTTGCTTTAGGCTTTGGAAGGAAAGCTGTTGTGCTTGTTCCAGTGCCAACTAGGCTCTTGCTTGCTCCCACTTGGACTTCATGGCCGCATCGCCAACCAAGTGGCTCTGGCATCCCTTGATCTGCCATGGCAGCCCAGCAGCTATTTGAGATGCAGGTGCCATGTCCCAGTGCCCATCTTGGCTCTGGAGAGAGGGTGCACAGTCACTGCCATAACTGAAAATAAACCCTTGAGATGGCAGGTTGCAGCTTTTGTCTCTGTGGGGTTTGTGCAGAGCTCACCCAAGGATGAAGATATTTCTTGCAATTTATAGACAGGGAAAGGGGAAATGCTTCCACTTTGTCACTGTTAAAATTCCTGATGAAGCTCCTGATACCATTGCAAGTGCAGTGTAAGGGCAGGAAGAAGTCACAGATAGAGCTTACATAGGCCTGTTTATTCATGAATTCCTGTAGCAGCTCTGCAGAGGTCTCATTCTGCTGTCTGATGCCACAGTGTAAGACTGCTAAACCTGCTTCTAGGCTCTGGCTTGCAGCGGCCCCTCTCTCAATAACCTGCTCAGGTGCAGTTTTTTCTGCTTTGAAGCTCTTCATCTTCTCTTTTCTCCTGAAGAAACAGCCCCCAGAAAGGCACTAGTCCTTAATGTAAATGGAATTGGTTGCAAACCTTTTAAGATACTTATTCCTACTCTGGCGATGCGTTTCTGGAGGAACATGACGCAGAAGATGGCTGGTATATGTGCATACAGCATTTTAGTTGCTGAGCAACCTCTTTCTTGCTTCATCCACTTAGCATAAGAATCCCATTTCAAATAAGATACTTGGGACCCTGGCTGACTTAGTGATAGCTAGTGTAACCTGCAAAGACTACTTGGACAGGAAAACAAAACCACTTTCTTGAAAAACAAAAAGCTTTGCAAGAACTTCCCCTGTAAAGGACCATATATCTGCAGTGTTGCTTTCTAATTCCCGTACACAGTTTTTTATATTTGGGTTCTTGAGTAGACCTGAAATCACTGTTCTAGATAAAGCATGCCCAGAAGCAGTGGTTCTTATCTACAGCTCAACAAAGTTATCTTTCTTAGTGCTTACCATGTTTTTATTAATAGCATCCTGAGAACTTGTGCAACCAGATGATGTTTGCTCCTTTTCTCCTGACAAGCTTGTTTTAACCAGTTTTAATAAAATAAAAGCTTTGGCATGAAGGCAAAATAATCTTTCGTGTTGATGGAAGGGGGAAGAGTATACACTTCTAATATTGAAAACACCAAGGTCCCTGGAAGTGTGCAGTGATAAGACTCACCAACTTGAATAATTGTGTTTGGGCTTTTGTTTTTTTGTTCTTGTTGTGGTTGTTTGTCTTTTTTTTTTCTTTTCCAGGCTTGTGTTTGTTAGAATTGCCACCACCCAAAAGGCACTGGGTTTGTTCTTTTTGTAAAAGATTTAACACACATTTTTCATGTCTGACTATCTTCTTGGCTTTCTGTCATCGTTCACAGGAATTAATTGTTGATACTTGCCTATATTCATCCACCCAAGTACCATTTCCTCCTTTCCTTCTCAGCAATAGCTTATCTGCAGGGTCAAAGGAGTAATACCAGTCATATTGAATGGGAAAACAAGGAAATGGAGCCCAGATCCTGCTAGAAGCAACATATGGATTTTTTTGCCTTGGTCTGCCTCAAGTACCAGCTTTTGCAGAGCCTGAAGAAGGTACAGATCAGACAGCAAGATGGAGAATTCAGTGGTTCAGCTCTGGTTTAGACCTGTGCTCCAGTGAGAGCTGACAGTGTGCAGATGTCCACATTGTGTCACTCATGCAAGCTGCTTCCTCCAAATTATTCAATATGAAATTAAGGTTTTAAGCTTTAATTTTCAGATAACCTTTACAAACCAAGCAAAATGCAACCTTACTAGCAATCTTGGAAAGCATTTCTTTTTCTTCAGTGTTGGCAGAAATGACTGGCTGCTGGCAAGATTGTGTATTTGAAGTGAGAAGATGTCTTCCTTTGCCTTGTGTAACTGTGTGAAGAAGGGGTTGCATGTGCAGATACCTGGTATCTCTACATCCTACTTTAGATTGAGTACATTTTATACGTAACAAGTATTTTACAGGATTTTTGTGGATGTGACAGCAGGCAGCAGATGCAGTAAGTTGTCTCCTGGCTGCTAGGTTTTACTCAATTGATCCAGCTTGTTTCTGCATCTTTTAGCAGCTAATTGTTCCAAAGTCACAAACTCAATTGTCCTGCGAGAGTTTGCTTTGGAACATCTTTCCTGAATAATCGCTGTTGATTTTTGCATGTTATTTTTTAGTCTAATTTAGAAAGGACAGAATGTTTTTAAGGATCAGGACAATGGTTACGCAGCTCCAGTGGCTTGATTTTCCTTTGTGGAAATCAGTGGCACATTCATTCTGGGACTGGCACTGCTGTTTGTGCACATGGTGGTTAAGCTTAAGCCTGCCCGGTAGAGGTATTTAAGGCTCATTTGTTATGGAAAACCTCAGGCTTTATGTTAGAGGCATGAAATATTTAGTATGCAAATCCAATACTGCTGTTTATGGATAACATATTAAGAGTCACCAATGCTGTAGTGCAATTAGGGACTTGAGACAAGTGTGCAGTCACCCAGATAGGTGGAAAAGAACCATAAAGAGGAAAAGAAGAAAAGGCAAGAAACAACTGCTTTAAATTACTGCAAGGGAAATTCAGATTAGACGTTAGGAAAACGTTTTAACAATCTGAGGGGTTAGTCACTGAAATAAATGACCCATGGAGATGGAGGAACCTCCAGGAGGATTACACCAACATTGGTCAGGAATGAGGTGGACAGTGCTGGTCCTGCCTCTGATGATCCAGGGGAGCAGGCAGCCTCCCCGGGTCCCCTTCACTCCTCTGGCTGACAGCAGCCATGCTGTAAAAGGCTCTAGAGTTTATCTTAGTTCAGTTTCTTATCCCTAAAAAATCTAAAAAGTCCTCTGGCTCTTGTTACATTATCAGCTTGTTCTGTACTAAATATATCCTCATGCCTTGTGTCTGGGGTTTGCACACCGAGGCTTGTGCTGCATGCATTTTTCTCCAGGCTCGGCAGCGAGCAAGGTGGCCATTTCATCAGGTTTCTAGAACAAGCCTATAATTGGGTCTTGCTAGTTTGCTTGGACTGTGCTTTTCTTACCAATATTTGGCACACAAAGTACTTGTGCTCTTCACAACACTAAAGATCTCATCAGATGCTGATATTGAAAAAAAAAACAGCATCTTGCTTATAATTTCCTGAGTGTGGCTTTTTTTCCCCTCAGTTTTCAAACTTCCATTCAGTCCAGTAAATGGCTAATTTTAGCATTGTGCCAGATGTTCTGTTGCTATTGTCTGTGTATCTTCAAACTGGTCTGTAAACCAACTGGGATTAGATTTTTTGAGTTTTTTTCTGCCTTATCCCTTGCCAAAATTGGTGCCGTTCCTTCATGCAAAGTACATTTAAAAAGCTGATTAAAGCTGATTTAAATGTAGTGTGGTGGCATCACCTCCTCAGTGGGCTGTAAAACATCCAGGTGGCTTTGGGAAGAGAACTGAATCCAGACCTTGTGAGATAAAGCGAGTTAGTATGTTATTCCTGATGCTGACTGAATTATATGACTGTTTTACAGGAAAAGAGAGTACAAGTCTCCCCACCATTGACAAGAGGACCAAGTGCCTTTATACCAGAGAATGAAGTAAGTTTGCAGTTAGCTGGGCCAGGCGGGTGGTAGCTTTTAAAATAGCAATACTGAAAGACAGTTCTATGACCCTGCTTGTTCCATGGTACCCAGATGAGCTCCCTTGAGAGCAAAAGTGATGGTTTCTCTGGAGCAGGTTCCAGTGGGTAAGAACCACCCTGTCCTTGCACACAAGTGGTGCTGTTTGACATCTTTTCAGTCACCAGCACTTCTGGAGACAGCCATGAGTGACAGCTCTGCTCTTCTCAGGCAGCAGTTGAACACATTACTCATAATGCCAGACCTGGGGGGAGGCCTGTTCAGTATTGCAGCAGTATAATTAAACTGAAGTGTCTGACCTTCAGTTTGAAAGAGTTTGCAAGTATGACTTCACTCCTCAGACTGTAGCTGTGGCTCTTGAGAGAATTTATGGTTGAAAGGTATGGTTGGATTTCAGACTCAAGATTTCTGCCAACGACTGAATGTTCGAGGTAAGCCCTGATTTGCAGTTTGCTGCAGTAGGTGGAAAGTTTGCTGTGGTGGTGTTCTCTCGTGGTCTCAATCTTCACAGAGTCTTATAGTTGCTAAAGACAGATAATTCACATGCCAGAAGGGCCAAAAAGACATTGTGAAAGATAAGATAGCTGCTGTTCTCTGAGTCTCTCTCCATGTATACGCCAGCAAGGTTTGAATTTAAAACCAAATGGAGAGGGTGTAAAGGATGCCAACAAGAAAACATAATTAAGCAAAAAGGAGGAGAGGTCAAAGAGTCTTTTAAACTTGGGAAGAGAGGAGTAGAATGAGTTCCAGCCAGTCAAACTTGTGGAGAGAAGGCTACCCTTTCGCATGAAATACAAGGTGAACTTGAGATGCCAAATTTTGTAATGACCTAGTTTTTCTCATAAAGTCAATAATTATATTAAAAGTAGAAAAATAAATGTAGTTAAAATCGTAACATATTTTGAGAGAATTGTTAATGAATTTATTTCAAAGCTGAGAAGCTGAGACACTTGGTACAGGCACTAACCAAGGGTGCAGGAGAAATCTCAGAAAGGAGTAACCCAAGCGGTTGCCCAGTACAAGCAGGGACCCTCCAGCTGTATGGATAAAACAGCTATTCAGTATCACAAACAAATGCTAACTGTGGTTTGTTAAGCAAATTACTACCTTTTTCCCTCACTCCTTGTCATGAAATAACGGAGCAAATAGGAAGGATTTAGTTAGAGACTAGTAACACACTGAATGTCTCACAAATCTTGATAATAACACTGCTGGTGTCAAAGCCTGATTTATTTTTGCAATGGAAGGAATATGGGCAGAGCAATAACAACGTAATTGTAAAGGTTCCTTTAAAGCTGTTAAAGTGCCATAAGGCTTTAAAAGCAGAGCAAAAAAATATGTTTATGGATGATAATAAATCAGGAGGAAATACATGCACAGTATGAAGAGGATAGTTATAGAGGTAAAGATAAATCTTAGAAATAATAATGTGGCATATTGCTATGCCTAATATAGCAACAGTGCAGTCCTATCTGACTATATTTTGATGCTGTCAGCAGAATTTCTATCCATAATTTATACTGTTACAAGGAAAATCCCTGGCAAGCTGAAGAAGATTAGAAGCCTATGTTTGAAAAGTATGATTTCCCCAAGAAAGCATAAGAGACAAAGATCTCTTAAATATACTTGCTGAAGAATAAGGGAGACTCCTTGCAGTAGAGCAAGGGATGTACAGTAGTAAGTGAGATAAAGTGATCTCTAATGTGTGAATAAACTTCTGACAGTAAAAACATTATTGAGGAAAACTGAGAAGGCGTCATTTTGAGTACAAAACACAGAAAAGTTGTCATAATGAAGATGCACATGTAAAAATGATGGAGCTGCCTAACTGTGTAGCTGTTCCTCCCTTTCTTTCTGGGCTCATGAATTAAAATAGGAAAGTACACTGGTGAGAAGTGAAAATGTAGTATGTTGTTGGTGTTTCTTTAAATGTAACTTCTATATGAGATCTGATAGAAAAATATTTGAGACATGGTCCACTCATCATCCCATCACAAAGAAAGAAAACATATTTGAAATGGAATATTGTGTCGTCTTGGTTTTGGGCACTTTCTGGCTTCATGTGCAGTAAGCTATCTAAAATGTGTTCTCATGTCATGATGTTTGCAATAGTAAACTGGCTGATTTATTACTATGCAGTGTCAGAATAAATACTGGATACTCTAGTCTTGTGCTTGTAACTTCAGTGGTGAACATGTTGAGAGTGGCTGTTCTTAGTGATAAACACTGAGTAATAGCAGTAATACTGTGTCAGGGCTTGCAATGCAAGAGTTACTTATTCTTCTACTGTTTCATTTCATCTTGTGCCCAAGGTTTGGATTGGTTGGAATAATTAAAGAACAGCTTTTGTTTAAAGAAAGCATTAAATTCCTATTCTAAATAATACTTCAATGTTACGGACAAATTAGCATTTGATCTCCTCTTCAATTATACAAGCACAGAAGGGGTAGATTGCCAGGCTGTTTCTATAATTTAGTTACATAACCTAGTTCCTCTCCATTAATTTTGAAATTGGTTTTAGACCTGAATGCTCGGGTAGTATGTGTCTATACAGGCTGTCTTCCACAAAGAATTTACTTTCCATTTAGTTCTTACTTCCAGCTCTCTATACAGGTTTGACTTTAGCTGTTTTGGAAAGATCTACAGAAAAATGTTTTTGGTTTTTGTAGAAACATTAAAATAACAGAGGTTCTGTATAAAGTGCTCTTCAGTTCTCAGTATACAAGTAGGATCTGTATGTGTGTATTTGCATGCATGCAAGCATGTATGTTTATAAATATACATCCAGATCTCCATCATTGCCTTTAGATCTGTACACAAGGAAACCTTTCATACCACAGTATGTTTCTCCCTGGAGCTAAAGCTAAAGAAAATCTCTCTCTCTGCTAAAATGTGTCCATCTTATTTTTAGGTTATGCAAGCAAATGGTTTGGATGAACGTACTAATCTTCTTGTGGAAGAATATTCTACGTCTGGTCGCCTGGACAACATCACACAGGTCATGAGTATCCATACTCAGTACCTGGAGTCTTTCCTCCGCAGCCAGTTCTATATGCTGCGCATGGATGGGCCCCTTCCTTTGCCCTATAGGCACTACATCGCTATAATGGTATGTACCAACAGCCTGTGTATCTTCTCCTGCAACTTTCACTTTTGTATTTAGAAAAGGAAGAAAAAAGGAAGACTTTAGAAAGGAGAGATTAGTGTGATACTTTGACAGTGGGTGAATTTTTGTAGCAGATTTTTATCAGAATAAAGCATGCCTAGCCAGAAAGTTTTCGGTGAGAAAGGAAAATAGGCAATGTACCTCATTCCCTGTTTCCTGCAGTGATACAATTCTCACATGCCAACATCACTGTGCAGCAGTAAGATGAGTGGACTCGACTCACAACAAATTCCAGGTAGACACTAGGAGAGCAATTTTTACTGTGAGGATGTTGAGACATTGCGGTGGGGACCACGACAGGTTCTGTGATCTCCAAAGCTGGAGATCTTGTCTGGACAAGGCTCTGAGCAACCTGTTCTAAGTCAGCCCTACTGTGAGCAGGGGGTTCTCCTCTAGTGTTCTTTTCCAACCTAAATTATATTCTCCAGTTCAGAGTAATCAAATGTATTTTTGTTAGAGAATCCTCCATACTGTATAGAAATGCATTGCAATGTAACACAAGGCCTTAGGAATGAAATTGTACTTAAAACATTGTTTTGTGTTAATAACCTGTCTTCCACCCTCAGCAAAATCAGATTACATGATAATGTGCTGCACTTTTCCCTCTGTGTTTAATTATTCCAGGCTGCTGCCAGACATCAGTGTTCCTACCTAATAAATATGCACGTTGATGAGTTTCTAAAGACTGGTGGGATTGCAGAGTGGTTGAATGGTTTGGAATACATTCCCCAAAGACTGAAAAATCTGAACGAAATAAACAAACTCCTTGCACACCGGCCCTGGCTAATCACAAAAGAGCACATTCAGGTACCTCTTCAGTCATGCCCTGTAAATAGCAATAAATGTGTGGTAAAAAGGACTGCCAAGCACTATGTGGGTGTCGGGTTAGGCTCCATTACCCTGAGTTAAAAAATTCAGGGAAGTACTAGTGCATCGAACAAGCTAATAAATTCTCCTGTGTGACAGGAGAATTTGTGTGACAAAGCCAACAAGATTTTCTTTCTAGGAATAGCATTGGCTAAAATGGCCCCAAAGGGAAAGAGGTAATCTATTAGTTGTCTCTTTTTTTTTCATCCAGTGAAGTTTGTGTGCAAGAGGAATATGGTATTATTGGAAGAAAATAATTGATCCCTTTTTAAAATGCATAGTGTTTTATAGAAAAGCTGGAGGCCAAAGGAAATTTTATATTTACACATTTTTTATTCTCATTTCAGAAACTTGTCAAGACTGGGGAAAATAATTGGTCTCTTCCTGAACTGGTGCATGCTGTTGTCCTGTTGGCACATTATCATGCCTTGGCAAGTTTTGTATTTGGTAGTGGCATTAATCCAGAGAGAGATCCGGATACATCTAATGGAGTCAGACTTATAGCAGTCAACAACTTCTGTGTCTGCGATCTTGCCAATGACAACAACATAGAAAATGCATCCCTCACAAGTAGCAACTTTGGGGTTAGTGTTGCAAGAAAATTCTTCTGCTTGCCTCTGTTTTGCATTAGAAAACTTTCTTCCTTTCTTTCCTGCTTAAATTTCACGGTGGTTTGAAGGTCTTTGTCTACTTTACGGGAGTGCTTGAGTCTTGTAATTCTTACATTCATTCTGGCAATTTTCTGTATAATCCATGGAAAACCAGGATTGTAACTGTGGATGGTAGTCAGAGGAATGTGATTTTGATAGTTAATCTCACAACCCATTTGGCAAGACTAAAACTTTGCTTTCGGCGGAAAGCTTCAAGTTCCAGTTTCTTCAGACAGTGTGGCATTGAGTGGGGCATGGTGGCATCCATTTTCTAATGTGGAATAAAAAAAAAGAAATGGAAAAAAATAGTAGGAGTAGTAATAATAATAATAATTTTAACTTCAAGGCCTACAATCACAAAACAGGTCAGTTCTGAAACACTTCCATGTAGATGGGAGGAAATGTCTGAAATAAAATTACTTAATTCTTCATGCTGGTGTTTCAGTCTTGAATCAACAGAGAACTTTGATTACTAGTTAATTAACTTAAATGTGAACTTTTTTTTCCTGAAAGGGGCTCTATAATGCTTTTGAAGACATGTCCTTGAATTAATGCTGACTGATTAATTAGCCTCGTTGCCTTTGATGAAAGATCAAGACTATGAGAGACTCGCTAGATATAATTTTTACAATTAGCAGAAGAATGTGAACATGTGATCGCTTAGTTCAATCACTGTGTCTTAAACTTCTAGCCTGTAAGACATGCTAGCTCATACAACAAGGGTGTCTTACTCCCCATTTGTACTGGGCCAAGGGTTGCTGCTGAGTCTGTGCTGCTGGTTAAGCACTGAGCAGCATACTAGAAAACAATTATAGCTATAGGCAGAAGAACAGACTCGAAAAGATGGAAAAAACCACTCAAACAATTTATCTTATGAAAAATCTGAATGATAAGTACATTTCAGAGCACCCAAAACTTTGATGCATTTCTAGGAAAAAAGTGGTCTGTTTTCCTCACAAAAGTAAGAAAAAGGGTCAACATAATAGTTATTTTGATCATACATAGTGAAAAGCACTGATTTGCCATCTGAGGTTGTGTTTCTACATTGCAGTATTGCACTGTATCTCTTCAGAAACATATTTTCATTACCAATAGACTGAAAAAAGTTACCATCATATTAAAAGTTGTTTTCTGATAGATGTAGGGCCCACAGATGGATTTTCCTGAGCTATCTACATGAGGGAATGTATAAGTGACTGTGGTTCCTACATTCAAACACCACCTCTATGCTGTGAATCCCACTGCAGAAATTACTGCAACAGGTTACATTAACGCTTCCCAGCTCCTGTCTTCTTGCTGTCTGAAAGCTGTTGTCTGTGCTGTATGTGACAAAATGCATTCTGGCTTCAGTTTTTGTGTTTGCTGCTGCTGTCTGGTTTTGAGAGCACTTGTTGTCAAGCATGAAATCCGAAGATGACACACATTGTCTATCTTCTAATTTTGCAGAATGTCATGGTGTTTTTGCAGATTGCAGATTCTTTAAGTGAGCTGGAGGCCTTGATGGAAAGGATGAAGAGACTACAAGAAGATAAAGAGGATGAAGAAGCCTCTCAGGAAGAAATGGCAACTCGCTTTGAAAAGGAGAAGAAGGAGAGTCTGCTAGTAATTAGTGGAGGTATTTGTGCTTTTCCAGTTCCGTTTTGTTTATGCTTTGTAAGAAAAAAATACTTGAGGGTAGTTCAGTGACTGAAACTTTTTCTGTTTCTTTATTCTGGCTCTTCATGAAGTAGGAGTGTATTAGGTGGTCTTGTCACTTGCTTCATCTGCTTAAGATTTCTTGATCGTCAAATAACACCATCCTTTTTACAACTTGAAATTTAGCTTTTGTATATTAAAAAAAGACTGTAGGCTTCTTTAAAAAGTAGTGAGTAAATTTCTTTTTCTGTATATGCTCTGTATCTTCAAAATAATTCATTCATATAAATATTATCTAATACTTCAAAGGTTTACCTTCTACAGCACTTAGAACTTCAATGACACTCCTAAGTAGCCTTCAGATGTGACATTTAGTTTAGGAATTAGATTGGAATGAGACTCAACTTCTTCACCGTTTACTGCCCAGCTGGAAAGGACATTCATAACTTGCCGTTCTGAGTGATCATACTGCTGTGCTGTTCCACTGCCTGTGTTGTGATAGAGATTCATAGCATTTTTTTATTTTTAAGTAATATTCAGAATTCTGAGCTGAAGCCTTCTTTTCCATATTCTTCATATGCTCTGGAGGCTGCCATCTCTAACAAACCACAAAACAAAGTCTGCTTCCTGTAGACAGGAAGATGGGGTTTTGTTTGCAAAGAAAGTGTTAGAAGAAAGAATATTATTAAGGCAATCAGAATCTTCAGCTATTTCCTCATAGTAGAGGCTACTTGAAGGTGATTGCTTGTATCATTTTGAGAAGTGACCCATAAAATGCTTCACATTTTACTACACTATTCTTAGCGAATTTAGTTCTCAGTAGCTTTAGACCAAATGTGTTTTAAGGTATCAGTGTCTTTGTGCAATGAGCACAAAAGGGAGGAAGAATGTGTTGCGGATCAGCAGAGAGATTGTTTTGTGGATCTCTAGGAACATGTAAAGTCTCTGAAAGAAGATACATCCAACAACATTGTGGCTGGATATTTAGAAATGGTCATTGTATATTCTTGCTCTGTTTTCCTATGGTCAGGCGGTGTCAGCAGTGCAGATAAACAGACAGCCATTGCAGCTGCATTATCAAATCATGACTTCCATGAGTCTCTGCAACTTCAGGCATATGAGGAAGAGGACTGAAGGGTTTTTTGGATGAGGTTGCTAATAGTTTTATTGACTTTCCTCCCCCTTTGCCTTTTGCTGATTTTAGTTGAGGAGTCTGTGTGTGTTAGGCCTTTACCCTTTCATGAAATTCAGTGCTTGTCAGGAGAGAGGAGTGTATGTATACAGTTTTTTTATTCTTTGCTGAGAATTTACTGTGGCAGATGTTGTGCAAGCTTCTTCCTACACAGTTATGTTTTGATTGTTTAATGAGGCAAAGAGGAGATAAAGCACTTCTGCAATTCTTAAATTAACTGACTTTTCAAGGTGCTAACTGGGGACATATGGCAACTGTTCTGTCAATGCATGTGGAAGCGAGCCACAGTTTTAACATCAGGGTCAAATGCAGTCAGCTGTGCAGTAGTCAACTTCTACAGAGGTAGTTACACAATCAAGCCACCTGTTTATTCGTGAGGGAAATAATGATTCCTGATAGAGAACCTGTGCTTGCTTAGTGATATGTTTTGGAGCTCTTTGAAGATGCTTAGTTACTAGAGCTTCTGGCAGAATTTCACCCTGATGTACTGTAGAGCTCTTTGCTTTCATATAATCTTCATCTGATATTTAAAAGTGGAGTGTTGCATTGCTGTTTGGTTGCTCATACTCCGGATTATGGAGCTGGTGTGATTCCTGACACCATACCTGCTCAGTGTAGCAATCCTGTTGTCAAGGGTACATTTTTCTGTTTCTTGGCCAAACACAATGACCTTACTAATGGGATTCACCTTCCTGATTTAAGATATCTAGCCTCCCTCAGAAGTCAGCAGAGAGAAAAGCAAACCACCAGTTTGAAGTTTAGCCCATCTCTTCCCTTTTTGTAGAAGTATGTTAAGATGTCTGGTATAGGCTGACGTTTAGTGGGCTCAGTGAAAGCGATGGATCCCATACAAGCAGATTAGGATTGAAATGTTTCTTTCCTTTGTACCACTATTCTCCTTTGTATCACTCTTCTCCTTTGCACAACTTCTAAAATTGTCCTCTAGTCCTGTCATAGAGTGATAGATGGAAGTCGGCACTAAATCACATGCTTGCCTAAAGCAAAGCATTTTGCTGTTTTATTCACAGCATTTGATGATGACATAGTTTCTACAGATGTCTCCCGTTATATTGAAGATCCTGGGTTTGGGTACAAAGACTTTGCAAGGCGAGGAGAAGACCATCTGCCAACATTCAGAGCTCAGGTACCGTCACTTTAAAGCACATTCACTCAATGAATGTTCATATATCTCAATACAGGGCAAGTAGCATAAAAGAGGTTGTAGTGGGGCATGTTTTTTGCATGCTCCTTTTCTTGTCTTCATCCATTAAATAACTCACAAGCTTCCACAGATGTCCCTGAGATGGAGTCTTTTACTATTTTTAAATCTCAGACAAGGTAGTACATGGCTTTTTGTCTTATGTCCGTTATTACCAGTAGTAATGTTTTAAAACTGTAAAGCATATCGCTACATTTAGAATAAAAGTGAAAGGCAGAAAAGAAACAATTTCTTTCCCATCCCTCTAGATGTTGTATTAAAAAAAAATCCACTGGAGGAGCTCTTTATTCCTGTCATTTTTTTATCTAGTATTCTCTGCCCAGTGGTTATCAATACCTGTATATATATGTCTGTGAGAGCGATTTAGTGAGTATTGTTCTCATATGTGCACCACATCACTGGATTTTGGATGCTGGGAAAGAAAAGGAGTTCCTAAAAATGATTACTGAAGTTTTTGATGTATTTTAATACATCTTTTCCAGTGCTATTGAAAGAACAGCATGTACATTTTACCTGTACATTTTCTTATATATTGGCATCTTTTTCCATGACCAGAATCCTGAACTTTATGAAATATATAACAGGAGGGACATTCTAAGTTGTTGTGTTCTATCTTAATAGAGTACATTAATGAGCAGTCTAGTAAAAAATTGAAAGCAATGAAAGAAACCTTAAACCAAATCAGACAACTTCAATTAAAACTACAGTGGGTGCAGGAAAACTTCATGGTCAGAAGATGTATCTAAACTGTAAAATACAGAATCCACGATCGCTCTCAGGAAATGTATTTATCTGTATAGCAATCTCTACCTATCTGGATAATTTACTCTGTGGTCTTTATATGAACCTGAAGTAACTTGTTACTGCCAAAAAGAATAAGGCAAAGTCTGTGCCTCTAAATCAAACGTTCTGCTTAACTACTTTAGGAGCAGCAGGCTCCCTTGGATAAAAGCTCCAGAGAAGTTGAAATTGGAACTAAAACATCTCTGCTCTTAAATAAACAGAAGAGCTTTTGGCCTACATTCAAAGGAGTCACCTTGATAATTTAACTTTTTTATGTCTGGCTCTTAACAATTGGGTGTATATACCCACAGCCTCAAAAATGCTTTGCTGCTAATGGTATTTAAATTGCAGTAGGCTAATGATATCCGGCTGGAGATAGGGTGTTGCAATATGATATTCATTGCCAAGAAGTCTGGGGGAATGGAGCAGGTGATGTGGATGAAGAATTCAAAATGCAAACTTTAGGAAGAGAATTAAGTTATTATTATCAGACAACAAAAACTGTTGAGCCATAGAGAGGATCAGATAGGGAATTCACTTCATTTGTACATTTATATTTCCTTCTCTTCCTGCAGGACTATACTTGGGAGAATCATGGCTTTTCCCTTGTAAACAGGCTTTATTCTGATATTGGGCATCTTCTGGATGAGAAATTTCGGATGGTATATAACCTCACATATAACACTATGGCAACACATGAAGACGTTGATACAACGATGCTAAGAAGAGCTTTATTTAACTATGTCCACTGTATGTATGGAATCAGGTATGGAGAAAAATCCCCTGGCTTAGGAATAGACTTTTAACTATGTAAACAGAAAAATGAACCATGTGAAAAGCATGATTTTAGACTCTGGGTGTTTAAAGTGAAGACAATACCTCAGTCAGGAAGTTAGAGTGGGTTTTCTGGCATATCAGTATAACTTTTCCTTCCAGTGCAGAAAAGAATTATCAGGATATCAGGATAGAAATTATTACAGAAATGTCTTCTCTGAAGCCAGTCTGAAACCATTGTTCAGGAAAAACAACATCTCAAAGCAAGTTCACAAACAACACAAAGTTGGGCAGGGAGGGTAGGAAGGCTCTACAGAGGGATCTGGACAGGCTGGATCGATGGGCCAAGGCCAGTTGTATGAGGTTCCACAAGGCCAAGTGCCAGGTCCTGCACTTGAGCCACAACAACCCCAGGCAGTGCTACAGGCTGGGGCAAAAGAGGCTGGAAAAGTGCCTGGTGGAAAAGGACCTGCGGGTGCTGGTCCACAGTGGCTGAACATGAGCCAGCAGTGAGTCCAGGTGGCCAAGAAGGCCAACGGCATCCTGGCCTGTATCAGCAATAGTGTGGCCAGCAGGACCAGGGCAGTGATCGTCCCCCCTATACTTGGCACTGGTGAGGCCACACCTTGAATCCCGTGTTCAGTTTTGGGCCCCTCACAACAAGAAAGGCATTGAGGTGCTGGAGCATGTCCAGAGACAGGCAGCAGAGCTGGTGAGGGGCCTGGAGCACAAGGTCTATGAGGAGTGGCTGAGGGAGCTGGGGGTGTTTAGTCTGGAGGCTCGGGGGGGACCTTCTCGCACTCTACAACTACCTGAAAGGAGGTTGTAGCCAGATGGGTGTCACTCTCTTCTCTCAGGTAACAAGTGACAGGATGAGAGCAAACAGCCTCAAGTTGAACCAGGGGAGGTTTAGATTGGGTATTAAACGTCTTCACAAAAAGGGTTGTGAAGTACTGAAACAGACTACCTAGGGAAGTGGTGGAGTCACCATCTCTGGAAGTGTCCATGTCCACCTTGAGGACATGGTTTAGTGTTTATCATGGTGGTAGTGCTGACTAAACAGTGGACTTGATGGTCTTAAAGGTCTTTTCCAACCTTAACAATTCTATGATTCTGCTAAGCCTTTTAGATGTTAGCAGGTGGTTTTCTGTCATGTATAATAAATGCTCCAATTCCCAGTCTTAAGAACATAATGCTGCAAAAGATAACGCTTTTAAAAACTTATATCAAACAGAGTGATTACCTGTGTTATTTTTAGGTATGATGACTATGATTATGGGGAAGTTAATCAGCTACTTGAACGCAGCCTGAAGGTTTACATAAAGACAGTGACCTGCTACCCAGAGAGAACTACCAAGCGCATGTACGATAGTTACTGGCGTCAGTTCAAGCACTCGGAGAAGGTATGTATCTCAAAGCCAAAGTGGCTTCACAGAGACCCCTGTGCTGTTTAAAAATAAAAATATGGGGACGCCTAAAAACAGCAGTATCTATCAAATGAACTGTTTTAAATCAGAGAAAACCAAATGAGATTAATTCATCGAGTGTTAGTTACCAGTTTTACAAAAATACTTCTTAATGTACTGGAAATGCTTTCATTTTTTTTATTATTATAATTTTGAATGGCTTCTTTATAAAATGGACAACTGTAAAAGAAAAGTAGATAAACTTGAGAATGCAGAAGTGGTGAACTATGCCAATACTTGGGATTTAGAAATCAAGAAATACTTAAACTCATATATACATATATATATATATATATATATAATCTTCATGATGTTTTTTAGCAATAAAGATGTCAACATGCCTTCAGATATCCCCATGAAATGTTTCCTGACAAGGGTTCAGTGCTTGTGTGCCTGCTAGCCTAATCTGGAATGGAAACTGTTCCTTATTCTGTGTTCCTATAGTGCTCAAAGGTGCTAGTAAAGAAAACAAAATACAATTCAGGAAGAACTAATGCCATTAAGATTTAAAAAAGGTATATTGGGAATTCTCGGATGGAAGATTGCTTAAAGCAGCAGTTGAGGCTAGTTTCTTGCAGTCTTGGGATGTTGTCCATATTGGCATACTACACAACTGTCTCAAGAGGAACTGCAGTACTGCAGGAGAGTACTGGAGGAAAGGACATAGTTTTCTTCAGCAATACTTTAGTAAAGGTAGGAAATTTTAGCCTAAATGAATAATGATGTTGCATTCAGAGGTGAGCTAAATGGCTGATTTAATTTTTTTTAACAGGTTCATGTCAATCTACTTCTAATGGAAGCTCGGATGCAAGCCGAACTTCTGTATGCCCTTCGTGCCATAACTCGTCACTTAACCTGAAGGATTTGCTGGGCAGGAGTAAAGAAGTTTTTACTGAGTATGTAAAGACCTTTTGAAATAGATACACACCAGAAGCTGTTTGTGATGTAGCATCAGGTTATTCAATTCTCTAGTGTCAAAGTTTAGCCGTGCTTCTTGGCGGCTGTAATGTGCAATGACGTGTTTTATTTTCTTGATGCTTAACATTACTAATGATAACAAAAGTAACACTGAGGAGCACTACTCTGCATTGTTTCCGCCTGGATTTCTGCGCAGTGGTCAGGATCCTGAAACTGTTTTTATTATATCCAATCCTAGCGCTTTGTTCTTTAGGCACTGGAGTGAAGTGCTTAGAGACTTCTTTTTCCAAGCAATCATTTTTCAGATTAGTGGAGTCCAGCAGAAGATCAGTTCTGCCTGTCCTGAGAACGTACCACCATGTCCTGACTCATGACAGAGACACGCGGGCTGTGTTGCATTGAAATGCCCACTGGATTCTTCTGTGTCTCCCGGAGACTGCTGCCAGTCACTGTCTTACTACAGCAATTGGAGGTGATGCGAGATGTCGATGCAAACATCGAGCACACTTTAATGTGAAATTAATCTTGATAAATCCTACAGCATGCTACTGAAGTGCGAAATTCATCTGCTTTGTCATGCCCCTTCCCAAGAGAAGAGGCCTCATGATTTGCCATTTCAGTCACACTTACTGTGTTTCAATCATGCATAACCTTGTTTTACTGACAGTCACCCTCAGTTGTCCTGACAATATCCATGCTCATCACATGTTGCAATTTTTTTAGTTGGCACCTATAAAATTAATACGCAGGCTGACCAAAAATAGGGTTGTGGGGTTTTTTGCACTCTCTCCTTTATCAATGTTGTAACTAAGGAAAGTAAAGGAAGGCTAGCATATCTGTTCTTTCATATTGGATGTATAGAAATCTACTTCCCATAACTTTTTCATAGCATGAAATTGTAATATTCAAAGTTTAAAAAGTTTCTATGCATTAGTGTGAGTGAACAAAAGAAAAGTGCAATATTTAAAAAGAAATCAAGCTTTTTTCCCTGACATGCCACTGCTAAAGTGTCCTTTTTATATAGCCATAAAGAAATTTTTAAACCAAATTTCTTTATTGTCTAAGGCCTAGCAGTTTTGTTTTAGCTTTTACGGCTTAAGACAACCTGATACTGAGATGCCAAAGCATCCCCAAAACAAAGCATTTTTGGACAACCAGTAATATTGGGGAAGGGAAGAAATAAGCTGCCAAAAATGTCACACTTTTGTGCTGGTTTTTGTTGCTTTTGACTAATTTTTAAGAGCACAAAATGTTGATATTTATAGCTTTATTTTGTATTGCATTAATGAACCAGTGAAGTGCCTAAAGAGATGCTTAAACTTACCCAGTAGAACACAAGTTGTCACTGCTTCAACTTTTGTCTGTTGGTTTGGACTTTTCATATTTCTTTTGAGGAGGGTGACCTTTATTTCTGTGGCATACATTCAAAACTAACTAGTCAGGTTTGATTTTAATATTCCATTGGATTGTAGAAATTAATACAGAATTTTTTTTCATTAGTGATTGCAGAATAGTTAAAAAAATACTGCCAGTCATATTTTGACACTTTTCATTTACAAAATCCTGGACCAGTACTCTTCTAAAGTTAGTTTTCTCTTTTTTCCCTTTTATGATCCTTGCTGTGACTTCGCATGTTGGTTTTTCCGCTTTATCTATCTGTTCCAGATTGGAAAGCTAAATGATTGTACACTTTTCTGCACTTTCAGACTGCAGACTCTGCATGTGAAAACCTTTTGAGGAAGAAATCAGTAATTAATTTTTTTAATGTCATGTTGGCTATTTAGAAAACTACCCAACAGACAGCATCAGACTGTCTTCTAGAGAGAGCATTGGATAGAACATCAGATTTATTTATCTTGTATAGCTAACTGCAAAGATTTCTCAGAATTATTGAGATGCTCATATGTATGAATTTAGATTAACTTTCTAAGTTGTTATGATTCTTTTTCCTCCCTCCTGTGATTGTAGTGGCCATACCTAATAGCTTTTGTGCATAGAACAGTTCTGCTGAGAGAAGTTTTCATGCAATACTTTTGCTTTTTTCAAGTGATGGGAACTGTTCAGTACTATTTTGAATTCCTTTGTTTTGAAAAGTCAAGTAGTTCTCAAGAAGCACAGCTGAGCTCTGGAAAGGAGGTGAAATTAGACTTGGGTAACTAATATGATGGCTTAGTTTCCCTTCAGAAATGCAAAGACTTCTTGGGTAGGTTGAGTTTTACATTTGGAATCATGAGTGCCTTTACTTCTTTCATATGAAATATACTTGCTAGCTCAAATGCCTTCTGAGCAAAGTACATGACCAGATTTGAAATACAGAAACCATAAATGGATTGCTTCATAAAATTTGTAGTAAACCAGTGTTTTGTTTCGGTTTTTTTAAGGTGCCATATCAAGTCACATATGGCCTGCAAGACATTCCGTCATAGGAAATGTCATTGTACAACTAGTTTGCTATTTCAATTTTTTTTTTTAAAATATTAAATGCAAACTTGAAACATCTGGTAAAGTTTTCCACGTGGCATTTTTTCTTTCAAAGTATTGCATTTACAGTGCAAGAATTTATAGCCTAGTTTTTACAATCAGATTTTGGGGTTTTAATAGATGTTTGTTCAGAATAGGTGTTTAAAGTCAGACAATGCTACCATACTCTTTTTGCACACTTTAGGTTCACACTGTGCCAAATTTTAATGTGCAAGTGTTCTTGGATTTTTTTGCGTTTTTAAGCACTCGTGAATGTGAATCTTCACACTTCATTAATATTTTTCCTAAGAGTACGGCAATCATTGGAAACGTAGATACTCTCCCTCTGTGTTCCTTTATTGAAATTGGTAATTACCAGCATTGTTAGTCTACAAAATCCCAGCCATGACCAACATAAAAACAAAGTGTACAGTCTCCTGTCTGCTGAAGAGAAAGCTTGGTAGGTACAAATTAACCAACTAGCACAGGGAACACTGTAAGTAGGGAACAGAGCTTTTGAGCATGGACAGCTTCTTATCATTGCAGAGTCACTTTAAAATGTGTTGCAATAGAGTACATCCTTGCTGAAATTCCTACATTCTTTTTTGTAATAAAGAGAAATGAAAAAGGTGCCAATTGGAGAAAGCATGTACATTTTCTGGAACACTCTACCCACAGCTGAACATCACGAGACTGTCATCATACAAGAACAGAAATAATTTTTAAAACAGAAATAATAATTTTAAACTTGGGTGCATTTTGTGCAGATAGCTGCTACAGCTACTATTGTAGCAGAATTTTGGTGAGCTGTAGATGGATTTGTTTTCATCAAGGCTGAACTGAAACATATATCCTTTGCCCTAAAACCTTAATTAAAATGAAAATCATAGAATCATAGAATATGCTGAGTTGGAAGGGACCCATCAAGATCGAGTCCAGCTCCTGGTCCTGCACAGGACCATTCCCAAGAGTCACACCATGTGCCTGCGAGCACTGTCCAAACACTTCCTGAATTCTGTAAGGCTTGATGCTGTGACCACTTCCCTGGTGAGCCTGTTCCAGTGACCAACCACCTTCGGAGTGAAAAACCTTTCCCCAGTATCCAACCTAAACCTCCCCTGACACAGCTTTGTGCCATTCCCTCCAGTCCTGTCACTGGTCATTGGTCTTGAGACTGAAGAGATTGGTGAGGTCTCCCCTCAATCTCCTTGAGGCTGAACAGACAAGTGACCTCAGCCACTCCTCATATGGCTTCCCCTCCAGATCCTTCACCACCTTTGTTGTCCTCCTTTGAACACTCTCTAATAGTTTAATGTCTTTTTTATATTGTGGTGCCCCAAACTGCACACAGAACTCAAAGTGAAGCTGCACCAATGCAGAGTAGAGCAGGACAATCATCTCCTTTGACCAGCACCTTGATCCTTGAAAAGGATGTACTTTCAGCTGTAAGAGTTAAAGAATTGCCACTATCAGCTCTTCCTATGTATTAAAAAAAGCCTTTAAGGACAGGAAAATCAGTGATTGTAAACAATTATATATGTGGGTCTCTATAAATGTAAAACAGATCAGAACAGAACAAAAAGGAAAACATTTTGCTGCTCTGTTACTTGAGTGCAGAAGTTCAAAGCACCAAATTCTTCAAAAGTATTTTTGTTTGTAGTGATGCTGATAGATATTTTCATGGGTTTGGAAAAAGCAGCTAGCTGCCTGAATTTAAGTGGACATTTAAGCACCCAGGCACTCAGCAAAATCCTAGCAGGTGCCCACTTGCATTTTTGAGTCAGATTTTTAAAGAAACTTAGTCACCTAAATTCAACAGAATACAATTAGTTTCCATAGAGATTAAAGGAATAATGTGTACCAGATCCATGTGATTTGCAGCAATTGTTAATGAAATGGGTTGTTTTGGGGACTTAATGTAGGCTTACAGAAATCTCTCCCAAAGCAGTTAAACTGTAAGATGCTGCTCTTGCAGAACAGGTTCTCAATGTTTCTCATGCATGTGTGTTTTCCATGAACATAGGCATGCATTTCAGGCTCATGTTCCAGAATTTGGACTCCCTTTCAGAAGAGCTGGATTATTTAATTTCAACTTGCAGAAAAGATTCATTTGAGGTAGTAAGTGGATAACTTGTGCCTGGGCTAAAAAGTTTTGGCTAGAAAGAAATACTGAAGTCTTCTTGATCTCAAGTGATGTTCTTTCAGTTACTTTCCTTAGAGGTTTGGATCCTTCTCCCGTAAGGGATGATGTTGCACAAAATAAAGGAAGAGGGGAGTGGATTCATTTTAAATGAACTTTCCCAGAGCAGATCTGAATATAAAGGTGTAAGAATTAATTTTCTGTTAATGATCATTCCAAGAGCTGGACAAAAATGTCAGTTTTCACTATCTGAACTTCAGATTTACAGTCCCTAATGTCCCCCAGCACTATGTCTGTCTGAAGAGATGCATCCACCAGCTTTTCTATATCTAGGAATTGTAAGTGAAAGTTTTTATCTCCAAATGAAAATTAATTTAGCATTTCATACCTACTGCATAGATCACAGGTGTGGGAGATGGAGAGAGCACAGTAGTATGAGGAAACTAGGAGCATCTTGATCAGTATTAATTTATTCCGTAGACCAGATTTCCTATCATGTGGTCATGCTGCTGCTCCCCAAACACACATCAGGTCTGTTTTGCAGACATTTAATCCTTCTGCCACTCATTAGGGGCAAAAATTGTCATTTTCCAACCTGTCACCACCCCCGTCCTTCATCAAGTGCTTCCTGTCTTCCCAGTTCACAGCCCTGAGCAACCATGCAGGGACAACCTCCCAGCCTTAACTTTGAAAAAACAAGATTGAGTTGAGTGCAGAGGCTCCTTCTTATGTTTAGAAACACTTAATTGCCATATTAGGTTATTTCTGGACAGGAAAATTCTATATGTGGTTTGAAAGGATGAAACTCAGTATATTTAGGTAGCATTTGCCAGTAGCATGTAAGAGCCCATCTCTGGAGTTACAGTAAAAATCCAGTGGATACACTAAGGAAACTCTTTGGCGAAGCACCCCATGTTTGAGCTATTCAACTGCAGGTTTCTCTGAGGGACATCTAATGGGGGATTTGAGGTCCCCCTTGTGCCAGGCAGGCTTACAGGGCCATTGGGTCAGCATCCCCTCAGGTGTCTTGCAGCCTGGCAGACTGCATCCAGCCTCTGGAACAAGAGGATTTGGGTTTTTCACTTACCAATGGGAAAAAAATCCAAATGCGCGCTGTGGAATGGCTGCTGGAGACAGCGGCAGGGTTGGGTGTTTCTATGGGTACTGAGTATCACCAGGGCTTGTGGAAAATAGAAACCTGAATTCTGCCCTTGTTCCTGACGGCAGTTAGAGGTGGTACTGAAGATGCCAATTATTTTACTAACTGTGGGGAGCAAGCTGTGCTATCAGGAGGTACAGATCACAGGCATTGTTGAGGGGACACGGCCAGCACAGGAGGAGTTGATGTGTTGGTCAGTTGCAGAAACTTCATTGATGTGTCCAAGAGGTTCTTTCTATAGGGGAGGTGGTGGAAGATGCCTCCTTCCAAGGTGTCCAGAGGGCTGCTTTGGGAAAAGGGCTGGGACCTTTTGCTTACTCCACAGGTGGAGCAGGGGAAGGGAACCAGTCACTTCTGCCCAAGAAAAACTTGCCACTGTTGAATTGCATTTTCTTGCCCCCATCATGCATTTGACGGGAGTTTTCAGGCAAAATGGGTGAATCACCAAGCATTGTGTCTCCAGCTGAGGGGTCTGAGGGGCAGCGACAGCAGCAGGTCCGAACATGCACTGTCCAAAACTGTTTCTCATTCCTCACTTCATGCTCATGTCGTGCCACCAGACCCAAACCTCTTCCCTCCAACCCGGCTGCCACATGCCCAGGTGCCTGCAGGAGCAGCCCACTCAGGGTGGTGAGCAATGCAGCCACTTTTAGGGAAAAAATAATAGTAATTAGGCTACAGCCCTTGGACTCTGCAAGGCAATGCAGTCAGAGATCTTTCCACAACTGTGACCGGAACTGGATATAAACTGTAGCTTAAAAAAATAGGAATTTTGTAAACTTGAAATCTCTTGGTTTTACCCTCTTCTCCTTTTGCTGGAAAGCCACACGATGAATGTATACACTTTATCTTTCTATCTGACATAACTGAAAATCAGACTGCCAACTCCTTGTTTTGTATTAGCCTTTTTTTTTTAAAAAAAAAAGTTTGTGAGCAATATATGTAGCATGCTGTGAACGTCTGTTTTGATCTTTATAGTTACTCTTTAATCCATCAGTATTAACACCAGTTCTTTTTTGTGTTCCCCTTGGTACTTCGTATGCAGTGTAAGCAGAAGCTGTGATCGGCTTTGCAGTCCTGTGCCATGTTACTGTAACTCCTTGATTTTTTAGGAAGCACCTGACTGTGGGCCACCCTGGGGCAGGTAGCGTGCCCGTACACGACTGCCACTTTTCGGTCTCTTGTACTATGTATAGTTTTAAGTAGAATAAGCTTTTTAACAGAATATTGATGCAGTTTATGAGTCACGCAGGCTGCAAGTGTCTGGTGTGTGAGTCTTTGTATTTATAGTTGTTGGGGTTTGGTTTTTTGTTTCGTTGTTGTTTTTTGGTTTTTTTTTTTAAATTCATAAAGTAGCAAACTTGATAAACATAGCCACTTTAAACTGCTCTTGCTAAACAGACCCTGCTGTAGATAAAATACCACTGTAGATACAGAGAGGAGTGCCAGCTGTTCTCTCTGGACTGTGGGTGAGCTGAGCCCCTCTCTGCAAAAAGCACGATCAGAGCTGCACGGCCACCCTGTGTTTGACTACATTTGGACCCAAACACCGGGAAGGTTTGGGTCTGGCATGTGTTTCAGCCCCCTGTGCCCATAAGCCTGCCGCTGGCTGTCCCCCCACAGTCTGCTCACTAGTGCTTGGGGGGGAACATGAGCCTTGCTGGTGTGAGAGGGATGGATGGACAAGCCGCTGGACTGCAGATGTGGTCACGGTGTTCCTGCAGCTGAAAAGCTTCAAAGCCTCTCTAGAGTGCAAAAATTAGCCCTTGTTTTGCTGTCTGCAGAGCCTGGCACATCGGGGAAAGAAGCAGTGCTGGCTCTCTGTTGGCAGCCATGGGTCTGAGCCCCCTTGGCTGGGGTGGCAGGCAGGCCAGGGCAGGCCAGGGCAGGGCAGTGCTGTGCCCAGAGAGGGGTGTTTCATTGCATCTCCCACCTCTGACCCTCTGGACAGGGGGTAAATTGTACCCAGCCCAGCAGCTCTCAGCTTCTTGCCTCCTTCTGCCACAGCCATGCGGGTGTTTCAGGATGGAGGGTTAAGGACAAAGCTCTGATCCTGCTGCTCCATCCCACCACCACAAAGTGAGGAAGCGTGGTAGCTCTATGGGTCCCACAGTCCCTACAGCATCCTGCAGGCAGGTGGCACATCACCTGTCCTGCCTCCTGGCCCACCTGCCCTGAGCTCTGGAGACAGGCTACAGGCTTCATACTTTCACAGGAGGTTTGCCTGCAAGGTGAGGCAGCTGCTAGGAGCTCACTGTGGGTTCCCAGAGCAGCTTTTATCTTTTTTTTTTTCTGTTGTTGCTGGTTGGGTTTGTTTTTTTTCTGCAGAGGACAGACTGACCTAGTGGGATGGATTTTTTTTTGTGTGTGACTTTTGTTAGTTTTTAAGTTACCCGACTTGAATTTATCTGAACAGATGCAGAAGGAACTTTTTTTTTTTTGTGAGTTAAGAGACAAAACCGCATTTTTAAACAAAGGAATCATGTATTAACATTTTAACAGCAATTCATAAATCTGCACTTTTTATGAGGTTTTGAAAAATCTATTTATAGGTACGGAACAATGGGGTTTGTTTAAAACTGTATCGCATTTATACTTGCTGAAATTACTTTCATTGTTATCAGTAGGAATTTCATTGGTTAAATAAAATGGATAAAACCTGTTTCCTGTTTGAGCCATCATTTACCACATGCTGGGGAACACATCTCTGGAGCAGAACATTCTGTGTTTTGGGACAAAATCCAGTCCTTGAAGTGTCTTTCCCCTTCATGCCCTTGTTGTGGGTTTTAATCTATGTATTATTTAATACAGAGGTTATTTAATTCCTCTTCCAGGATGCCCAGAGTGAACTCCAGAGCAGCAGTGGGTGAGATCCATAAAACCATGAAGGAAATGAGAAGGAGAGAGGAAATGTGTGCCAACAGTGCTGGCTCAGGGCAGTGCCAAGCTTATCTAGCAGCCAGACTGCCCCCAAGTCACCCAGTCCTGCCCTCTGCCCCATCCAGCCCCCAGGGAAGGGTGACTTAGAGCTGAGGGATCACTAGTCGGTTTGTCCTAGGAAAGGTGCTCAACTGAAGAGACAAAACTAATTAACACAAGCTGCAGACCTAGGGTTTTTTGGTTATATCTTATCCTCCAGCTGCAGGATGCTCAGCTGGCCTATCTTCACAATGGAAATAACTCCTTTAGTTATTTCTTTAGTTATTTAAAGTTCAGAGGTACTGTGTGTGCTCCGAGGAGGGCTGTGACCAATGGCCATTACCTGCTGGCATCTCTGGCTGGTTCAGCTTCATCCTGCCCCGAAAAATGCACTGATCACAATAAAATAATTACATACATAATACATATTCTTCAGAGAGAGAGAGAGAGTATATATATATATATATATATAAAGTGCTTATTTATTTACTTTCAGTGGGAATTTCAAAACACTGAAAATATCTGTCATCTTAGGTCTAGGCAGAGCTTTCAGTCCCCTTACAGGTGCTGTGGCTGCCACCTCCAGGCACCAGCACTGTTGTGAAAAAGATAATAAACTTTCAGTATTCCTCAAAAACAAGGGCTGCTGTAGAATTCCTGCTTTAGTTCCTAGAAGTCTCAGAGGACAGGTGAGCAGCAGGGCAGGATGGTGCTCTCCTCAAGTCTGCCCTACCCTGATTTTGGTCCCTGCACCTTCCCCCAGCACGTGGTGTGAGTGCTCAGACAGGGGTACCCAGCACAGGCAGAGGGTAGCCCCACTCCCCCACACCCTGTCCTCACCTCTCCAGATGGTTCCTCCAGGAAATCCAAAGCCAAAAAATATCTCTGTGTGTTGGTGATTTCCCAGAACTTCTCCTTGACCATCCACCTGGCTGCCATGGCTCTGCTGCCATCTACCCACCGCCTGCTGCGCCCGCACTGCTCACCCTGGAAGCAGCCCATGGCCAGAGACACCCACAGACCAGAGGGCAATGGCAGACCAGGGACCATGTCACAGGGATGCTCGTGTGACCATGCTGGTGGCTGTGGGACAGTTTCCCTGCAGCCCATAGGTGACCCCTGTGGGATGCCCCTGGGATCTGGGAAAGGGCCATGGCTGGGATAAGGGTGGGCAGCCATGGGCTGTTCATTGGCTGAACGTCCCTGGGGAGACACCTGGCTGGGCTGACCCCAAGCTGCACCAAGTCCCTCCCCTTCTCACGAAGCATGGGGAGACACCCTGGTGTGCCCCATGACCAGCATCAGCTGGGAGTGCAGCCACGCTCATGCTCCCAGATGCATCCAAGAAGGCATGAGCAGCAGCAGGCTGGGCAGCAGCAGTAGCGTGCCATCGCAACCAGAGACCGGCTCTCCACTCATGGCCCAAGCAAGCCCATATCCGTAGGGATGGATTTCCACTTGTGCTGGGGTCTCCTTTGCTTCTTCCCAGCATTGCCTCAGGCTCCTCGTGCCTCCATGGCATTGGGAAGAAATGGTGATCAGCCCTGGACCCCTGTACAAAACTATCGGTGGATGTATATTCTCCAGAGTGTACATGAATGCTATTGAAGTGCACCCACCAGCATGACTTCATTTCAGCCACATACACTAAATTAGCCCAAATTATAGGCAAAAGGGGAGTATGCAAACCCCCCCAAAAAACTTCTAATGGGATCATGATGGAGCAATCTGGTAAGGCACCTGGCCAGCAGAGCTTTACAAACCTGAGCTAGAATTATAGAGGTTATAAGTAACATCACTCATCATCCTAATAAGCTCATTTAAATATCATTGATTTTTGTACACTTTTCAATATATAAAAGAACATAATCACTGGATTTGTATTTCCTTCTAAATTAAAATCTACCCTCTGTGTCCTCTGCATGTGGTTTTTGTCACTGGGCTTTCTTCAGACCCTTGGAGCAAAACTGGAACATTTCTGACATGCAGGAAAGTGCTTTTGCAGAAGGGAGGTTCTCCTCCTCCTCCTGTCTGGAACTGCTGTTCAGAGTATCAACATATCTAGCCAATAAAATGTTGCCAAAAACTGGATACAGAAAATACAAGAAAATACATGATTTCATCTAAAATGGAAGCGTTTTAGCAGTCGTGACCTGTGACATTCAGTTTTGAATTGCCTAGGAAGGAGTTCCCCAGTAGTAGTTGCTGCTGCTGCATGTGACCCCAACCAAGAAGGGTTTAGCGTCAGCCCAGACCCCCTTTCCCATGCTGACCTTGTGGTGCCGTGTCTCTCACGATGCACTGAGAGCACCGGGACAAGAGCTGGGCTGGAGAGATGGTGTTGCCTCAATACAGGCACTTAATTTGCCTTGCTAAATTGCCTAGCTAATCTCTCTTGGCTTCCTCTACAGCCCATGGAGAGAGGGAGAGACTCCACCAGAGGGTGACATCTGCCCTGAATTATCTCCTAGGAGACTCTGATCCACCTTCATAGGGTTGGTATGCAGTGTTCAGCTCACAGAAGATTAAACTGCAGCTTACATCTGCAATACAGCACAGTGATTTGAAAAAATCAGCTCAGAACACAGTATTAGATTTAAGCTAACTCCTAGCCTTTTTCTTTTCTAGTTTTTTCCTGCCAAAAAAAGAAAAACAAAACAAGAAAAATACAAGTTTTGGAAAAAGAATGAACAGAAGCAGCTCAGCTGGAGGCATCATTACCAGCTCTACTTAGTAGACCTAAATGCAGAATCCCCACAACAACAAGAGGTCCAGAACCTCAGTGTTGTGTCCTCGTGAGTCCCTGCAGTGCCAGCAGGGTACACTGGGGGAATGTGCTCTGTGAGGAACACCTGCATCTGCTCTCAGCTGGGAATGGGAGACAGAGGAAGAATGAGACTTTGAATACACTTCTGAGAGAAATAAAAAAACAAGTACCAGGTTCCCAGATAGATCCCACACCACTAAATCTCCCTTGAGGATCCCGCCCATGGGGGGGTGATTTGAAGCATTACAGGATCTGGGAATGGACAGAACTGCCTTTAATCACTGGAGCCTGAGCACTTGTTCCCTTGTCCTTGATGACACTTGAAAGCAGGTTGTAACAAGGTGGGGGTCTGTCTCTTCTCTCAGGTAACAAGTGACAAGATGAGAGGAAATGACCTCAAATTGCACCAGGGGAGGTTTAGATTAGAGATTAGGAAAAATTTGGTCAGGAATTGGAACAGACTGCCCAGGGAAGTGGTGGAGTCACCTACCCCGGGAAGTGTTCAGGAAACATGTGGATGTGGCACTTGGGGACATGGTTTAGTGGTGCACTTGGCAGTGCTGGGTTAACGGTTGGGCTCAATGATCTTAAAGGTCCCTTTCAACCTTAATGATTCTATGATTCTGTCTGAGTTGTCATCCTCCTTAACTGGTGGGATGATGAGCCTCAGATACCATTTGCACCCCTCTGACACCAGGATGCCTGTTGTTACCATTAAAACCTCTTCTGCAGCCATGGGCTCCATGCTCTCACAGATCCTTGAGAAGGCAGCCCCTTTGCTCCACATCAGATACTCATCTCAATTTTGAAAAGTGCAATGGTGTTTTCAAGTGCAGGCTGTCACCTACAGCGCAAAGGTGTACAGTTACACCCCGCGGATGCTTGAGGGTGAAGGGTGAACTCAGCCACCCCACAAATGCGCATGATTTCCATTAACTCAAAAAACTGTGAGCCAAGTTCTCTGGGGTCTGGAATCATTCCACACAGGTCAGGCCAAATCATGTGGTTGAGGTGCACACAGGGCTTAATCCCACCTGTTTCAGTGGGACCACACACAAATCCGTACCCCCATCCAAATGTGGCTGCGAGCACTGTGGGTCATTTCAAGCAGCACTCGGGAGGCATCAGGCCCTGGTATCAGTCCTGCCTGTATGGAAGGACTTAGTGACCCAAGAGCCTTCCACAGGACTGTGGGAAAGATCACCCCACCTGTACCACCATTTGGGTGAACCACATACATGGACATCTCAAAGGTCTTCATGGGTGGAACAAACCCCGTCAGCCACCAATCCCAGCTAAGCTTCATCAGCCCCAGCTTTAGGCATCCAGACGAGGTGCCCAGGTAAAAGCCTGGTGAGATAGTCATACTGAATGGAAGGACTCTGGTGCCTGTAGAGAAGAAATTTTAAATGACTACATTTGGGTGGCATAAATCCAGAAAGTGATGTCTCCATGAGTCCATCCCTCTGGAGCTCCTCCACTTATCTCAACAGCTTTTTGATGTCAGGACCAAGCAGAGACCTGCTGCAGCTCCTGGCTTTGGTCCATAACTGTCTCCTACCAGTAAGTACTGGGGGTTTGGAAAAGTCACACAGTGACATCTGCTCCAGATGTCCATTCCTCACCATGTTAAATTAGTTTAAAATATCAAGTTATTAATAAAGATGATACTGCAGAGGATTTTGAAGCCTCTGCTTCAGTTTTGCAGACAATTTTGCTTGTGGCTCAGTAGAAAATGGCTTCTACCTCCCAGGAATATTGTCATAATTTCAGTATTTTTGGAAAGGACACAGGGTTTTTTCTGCCCTTACAAATGGGAGAAATTACACATATGCTAAGGTGGGCCATGGCTGAAGGATACTCCTCTGAGATGGAGACAGCCATATTCACATGCCAAACCTATTTTTAGGCAGAAGCAGGTGCTGAATGTCCACATCCAAATCTCTAATCCAGACCCTGGGCTGCTCTTGGATGATTCTCGGCCTTGCTTGTTCCAGCCTGGTCCTGAAAAATCTTTTCCACTAAAAATGGTAAATTGCCATGAAAAGAACTCTGTTTGATAAATCACTCCATTCTGACAGGATATCTTTCCTTGGAGATTTTCCAAACAGCTGTAACACTAACACCACTGGAAAGTCTTTAGGCATTTCTGCTTGGCTAGAAACACCAGTTCTGTGGAAATCAATGGCAGATGTTGCCCAGTGAATCCATTCCCAAATCAAAGTAAGTCCAACAGCCTAGGAGACTGTGCAGCAAAGAGAAATCGTCCCATGCCAAACCCACAGTATTGCAACCACACTAACACACACCCTGGACACACCTAACCTTCCGTGCTCCCAGACAATCCCTTCTGGCCAAACGAGTTACACTGGTATTTATTTTTCAATATCTTTCCCATTTTCTGGCACGACTATGCTGGAGAGATAACCTGTGAACAAGCATGGCTCGATTCCCTGCCAAACAAGAGCAGCTCCCTAGCTGGAGGGAGGGACGGATCTGGTGATGGAGCTCCACACAGAGGTGAGGAGCTCCAAAACACACAATGGCAGCAGAGGTGTGACCCAGAGGGCCTGAACCCAGGGCTGTGCTGCTGGGGTTGCTAAATCCCTCTTCCATTATCAATGCCTGGTCCCAGGGTGGATGCAGCAGAGACCAGGGTCACCTCGAGGTGCAGAGACCCCTGTGTCGAAGCTTTGGGTGACCTGGTTGAGGCAGGGACACCTTCCACTAGACCATGTTGCTGAAAGTTCCACACAACCTGCCAACCTGATCTCAACTGTTTCCAATGATGGGCAGGCACAGCTTCTCCAGGCAACCTGTGCCTGTGCCAGTGCCTCACCAGCTTCTACACACCTGAGATGGATATAGACTCAGCTGCAGGGGTTCGTCTGCCCAAAGACAGGTATTTGCAAAATGTAGGTGTCAACATCTGGTTTACTCATCCCAGGATCTCCATACTGTCAGAGGAGGAAAGTTGCCACTTTCAGAGAGTGCTTGTTCTCCTTCTAAAGAAGTTGTGATAATAGGCCGGTCCAAGGAACAGCACCATACAAGAGGAGCTTCTCTCTGTCGGCTGTGAAGAACCATGCTGCTGTGATGTGATTTCTGTATCAAACTGGCCATCATGCTGCACCCCAGTTGCATCTCATTGCATCTCACAAGAATCAAAGCATCCCCTCTCCTGGCACATGCAGAGCTAAATTTGTTGCATGCAACTCCTCAGCTTTTACCTACATATTCTACAGCTTAATCAATTGAGTCTTAGAGTGTTTTGAGAGAGGAAAGGTGTTTTAAAAGCACTAAAAGCACAAAAAGGCCATTAATATCAGATGTCAAGCTGTAACAAAGAACAACTGTGCTGCTGATGCTTTCTCGATTAGTCAGGGCACCCCGGATTACATTATCTCATTTGCAACTACCACAGAAAGTTATACCAGCCCCACTTTGGAAAAGTCATTTTATTTTGTTGAAACCACATGTTTCCAAGGACAGAGTAAAGCTCTGGAACCATAAATCATGCCTAGATAAGAATAATCTCAAACAGCATTTTGTAGCAGGATGTTGCTTGTTCTGTGATAATTGCTCAGCATTTGAGGCAGATTTCCCATCACCTGCCCAGATATGTAGCCAGGAAGAAAAATGCCCCATGACAGTTACAGTTCTTAGCGTTTGAAATCTAAGTGTGTGAAGACAATTTTAATAACACTGTTACACATCTGCCCAAATCCTACAGAGCTGCAGTGCCTTAGATTTCACAGACTGTCCACTTGCAGTCAGAAGTCATAGATACAGCAGAGCCCTGGGGGCCTGACCCAAGCTAGGCTGGGGAGCGACTGTGATGGGGATACAACAATCCAGACCTCTTGAGGTTCCCCAGCTTTGCTGTCTCTGGGAGCACATGAGCTCCCATATCACTGTGACTGGGCACTGCACTGGAGATGCCAGTGGAGCTGGGATGCAGGGGTTGCTGCGTTAAGGTGTAGGGAGGCTGCTCTGGGTGAAGAAACCCCAAGAAGTGCATCCCTGGCCACTGAGCAAGACTTCACAGCTAAGATGGGTCAGAGACAAGGCCAAACAGAAGGCACAAGACAGGCAGCTGTGGGGGGCAGCTCCTCCTCCCATGCTTGGGTTGCATTTGAGAGCTACTGCCACAACACGTGCCTTCAGAAGCTGCTGGGGATCCTGGGTCCCCCAGGCCGGGGCCCCGGTCACCCCACTCTGGCATCTCCTGGGACCTGAGCTGGACGCTTTCCTGCCTTGACAGTTGCCATGCAGCCCAAGAGGAGTGGTGGAGTTGAGACAGGGTCTTGTGAAGGAGTGGGAAACCAGCTCCGCACCTGTCTCAGCAGCAGAAAAGACATATTTGAGTGGACACAGATGCAAAGTTTAGTTTGGAGAGCATTAGCAGGCTGCTGTTGGCCTGCTGGGAGCAGCAACCTGGACCTCGCCCTTTGCACCCAAAATCCCTGAAGTAAAACACTGCTGACTCTACCCGCTATAGCCATATTGGCATACAAAAGCCACCTTTCCTCTTGAACAAAGCCAGCACTGATTGCAGATGGCCTCTCTTTCTCCATAAACCAGCTGTGCCCCACGAAGGGTGAGACAAGGAGTCATCCTTTTTTACCACTAATCCCACAGCCTTCCTACTTCATCCCCATTGTTGGCACCCCCAACTTTGCCATTTGCACCACTGCTGAACAAGGTGCCACCTGGTCAGGGTGTGCTGATCTGGGACATGCACACACATCTGCTTGCCTTGGACACAGCCCCTGAGCTAAGGAAACAACTCTCTGTCCCATCATGAACCAGGTAAATCTCCTTTTCCCTTTTAATCCAACTACCCCCAGCTCAGCCTTGATGCAGGCAGCATGACACGGGCAAAGCTGTCGTGTTAGTAACTGGGTTTTCTTCAACCCAGGACTGGCCACTACCAACAGAGCACCACTGGGTCTCCTATGGGATGGCATCACCTGCTTGCTCACTCACAGGACTCATTATGGGATGCTATGGCCGATCAGAGGTCCACACCAACATGGTCCTGAAGGGAGGGACAGAGATGGGAATGAAGGGAAAGATCCATGTATGTAGGACTCCCAGATGCCTCTTGGAGTTTAGCAAAAGTAAATACTGCTGAGACATAGAGCCTCCCTCCTGCAGGCAACTGCACCAAGAGATCCAAAGCCCTGGGGAAGGGCAGCAACCCTGTGCCCTCCTCCAGCAGTAGCAAATGTCCCTGTGCCCCTCATGTGGCTGCAAACCCCTGATGGTCCCCTGCAAACCCCCTGCGTGTGCACCAGCTCCAGTATCCCAGATGTCAGGGAACATGGCTCATGCTGTCAGGGAGAAGGGGTGAAGAGTGAGATGATGAGCAATGCAGAAGAAGGGTTGGTTCTGCCTCCGATATTAAGATGTCTGCTTGTGCATGGGCTCACTCAGCAGGTGTTTACACAGCAAAACACGTGCTGCACTCCAGGACCCCCTCCTGCCTCTCCTCCCACCTGACAGTCTGTAGTCCCCTGTGTGCTTCAGGAGCAGTCAGCTCTCAACGGAGGCAAGGCAGGTGGCAACAGATTTGAAGCCAAAAGTGCAATTCCTGGATGCCGCTGAGCTTTGGAGCAGGCACAAGGGCTTCCACGGTCAGACATTCAGGGGCTTAGACCTTCAGGGAACATCACATCTTGAAGCTTCAGGCATTACACCTTCAGTGGTCACCAAGAGAGCAAGGAAAGGTTGGGGGAAGATGGCCTTGGTATGGCTAAGGGAAAATGCTTTCCCACTATGCAAAAAAATGGGCAATGGGTCTTTCCTTGCAGCAAGATCCACTCCATTTCAGATGTCTGGAAAGGCCTGAGGACCATGAGATGCACCCAGTTGCACTCCCTCCACCAATGGGACCCCAGTGCAATGAGCAATGCAATCAACATCAGGACCTTGCCCTCATTCCGCCTTGCTCCCTGCTGTTTCCCAGCCCCAAGTCCTTTCACTTTTGTCTCCTTCTCTTTTCTTCAAGTCCCAGAAAACCCTCTGTAACTAAAATCCTTCTCTGACCATCATCACCTTCTTAGCAGGGATGGGCTCCTGCAGAGCTCACTGCCACTGTGTAAGTCTCAGTGTCATCAAAGCTGGAAAGAAATAACCTCGTACCACATTTAGTGAGCATTTCCCAGAGGAAGCATCTTGACACCTGCAAGTCACAGAAACTTTGTTGCCTGCACCAATAAAACCCAAACATTTTACAACAGGCAGAATTTGAGTTACAATGGTGGTGGCCCCCAGAGACATTGCCTCGGCCCTCCCTGTTATTCCCCAGTCAGTTCATAATGTCACTACAATAAATACCAGAACAAAATTGACAGCATTTGTCCACATATCTTAAAGCATTGCCCCACTGCTCCTTCACTCCATGTATTTGCAGCCTTGGTTTCCATCCTTATCAGTCATCAGAGGAGCCTTTAGGGACTAATCGTTTGACTATGTGAGCAGCCAGGTAATAAAAGCCATGCAGAACTGCGACTGTGGCATTGATGACCAGAGAGACGGTGCCCCCAATCCCGGTGGCTATGTCTTTAAGGACAGATGGAATGGCACAGATGGAGTAGTAGGGGAAAGCAGCGAGGTGAAGGACAAACCCCACTGGGATGCTCAGGATCCTGTAGGTGAGGGACACCACATCTTGAACAATTTGCAGAAAGCCCAGGAAGATGTTGACGATGACCCTCCCCAGATCATAAGGAATGCTTATGAGCACCATGCTGATGGCTTTTAGGTAGGACACCAACCCACTCCACAAGCTGTAGAGTCCATCCAGAACTGTACCACAAACTCGCTTGACAACAAGCCACAGAAAATAAAACACAAATTTCACCAGCTCCACAAAGACGTAGATGAAGAGTTCCAGAAGTTTGATGAAAGGGGTAGCAATGATGCCAGCCACTTTTCTCACCCAGCCACTGTCTTTGGTCTCCTGGTTGTCAGTTGTTTCTACTTGCTCCCCAGAGCGGATCTGACTGACAGCTTGCAATACTGCTTCTCTTTTCTCCTGGTTTTGTTTGTCTTTCCCACAGTCGCCCTTGAACAAGTGAACTTCTGCTAGAAGCTGCTTCTCCAGCTCTCCCACCGTGAGGTCTGCCAGGCTGTTTTCATCATTAACCTTTTTCACTAGTCCCAGGGACCATCCCTCCGGAGCATCACAGCAGGCTGCCAGCCATAGGCTCTCTGGCACTGACACCTTGCCTTTAACTCGGACACTGGAAGGAATTGCACCCGCGAGGAGATACAGATGATCCTTCTTGGAGCAGTGAGGGATCAGAGCTTGCTCCACTACCTTCCTGATGTCTCTGTGCCAGTTTTTGCTCAGAGCTGGGCTTAGAGGGACGGCATTCGTGAGTGTGTAAGTGGCCATCTGGAAATCCTCCTCATGAAGCAAGCTGGGATTGAGCAGCCCTCTCTCATAGCCAGAGCCCACATAGTCTGAGGTCAGGGCTTGATTTGCACCAAGGTTGGCCACAGTGCCAGTGATATCAGCCTCATGCACCATCTCATGCAAGTCATTTTCTGGATCATCTATCTGAAACAGTAGAAAGAAGAGTTACTGGATGCAATTCACCTTTCTAGAAAGCAATGTATAAAATGGGCCTTCAAATGTACTTTTCATTATGACTGCTACTACGTGCCACACCTTGGATTAAAATCCTGCACCGCCTCCTTACTTTCCTTGCAGTGCTTGAGAGGAGTGTATTCTCTACTTAGCTTCCCTGTCAAACACATAGGTTTAGGCTGTAAAGGATACTTGCAGCTCTCCAGTCTGGTCCACAGCATAGCCTCCAGAATCTCACCAGCCACCTACTTTGGCTTTTTTCTAGAAGAGATTTGAATAGATGGCTTGATTCAGGACCATGTTCTCATCATCCTATGATGGTGGTACATGAAGTTCATTAAGAAGCTACCATGCCACCTTAATTCAGTCCCTCTGAACTATCAAATCCAAGCCATGGGGGGGGGTGGGGGGTGGGGGGGAAACAACCCATGGTATCTAAGATGCCTAGAGAAGGCATTTACCTCTCACCACTTACTGTGTAAGAAGCCAGAATGAAGACAGGCACCATGTCAGGTGACCTGAACTTCCCTCCCTTGAACAAGAGACACAGTAGGGAGTTCCTAGGACTCTTGCTGGGCTGATCATTAGTAGTCTGATCCTCCTGTCATTAGTGGTCTGAAACTCATCCTTAGTGACCGCACAGCTTCTGGCATAACATGGATGAGAGTGCCTCGATGGAATCTGTGCTACCTGCTTGTGTCTGGAGTGTAGTGGAGCCAGAGGTAGCAATTATGCACAAGGGGAGGGGGCAGGGGAGGGGGGAGGCAGTTACAGCAGTGGAAGGAGAAGCACTAAACGTCAGGGTGTGTTCAGGTCTTTCTCAGAAGCATTAAATGTCAGGGTGTGTCCGGTCTTCCCCAGGTGGCTGCAGCCATGTCTCCTCCACAGTCACTCCCATTGACACTGCCTGTAGCCACTCCAGAGGGCTGTGCCAAGATTGTCATTTTCATTCCCAAATTAGAGGGTGAACATGTTGGTAGAAGCTCGGGAGTGCCAGACGATCTCCAGCAGTCACTGCCTCCAGTAGTCTCTGTTTCAGAGGCTGTGGCCCTCAGCTCCCAGCACTGTGCTGGCCCAATTAAACCTGCTGCCTTTGCCCCTGGCCGATAAACTGTTTACTGCACTAATATTGTACTTCGGAGACATCTATGGTAGTCAGTTCATAGTCTGCCTTGAATCACTGCCCAGTCATTCCCTGTCCCCTGGTCACCCTGCAGTGCACTTGGACAGACATCCAACTACGTCCTTGCAACCTTACAGAGAGTTTGCATCCACATTACCTTCTCAGAGTTCGCCAGCCTGTGCTGAGAGTGAGAGTGAAAGGGCCAGTGCCAGCAAGTGTCAGCAGCTGTCCATCACCCTCACCTGGGAACTGCAGCTCTGGCTGGCCTCCTGCATCAGCCAAACCCCTGCAGTCAAGGCACAGGGCTCCCTCTGCACCAAGCCTGGTCACAGTGCCAAGACTGGCCATTGCAGAGGGCTGCATTGCCTCAACTTCCAGCTGAAGGATGTTTCTTGCTCTTCATTTTGAAGCATCTGGTTCTTCTTGCTTCAGGACTGGAAGGACACAGTGAGTCCCATGTGCTGATGCACAAGTCATAGCTTTTTTTAAATGTACCATTCAAAAAAGACTTATTCTGCACTACTGCTGACTTATTCTGCTCCTCTTGCTCAGGCAGGTCAAACTCACAAGCTGCAGCTGGCTGATGAGGCCTGACATTTTGCATTCAACAAAATCACTATCTTCTCCTGCCCACTCCCACCCCCCCATTCTCCCTGTTCTGATGAGATGATGGTGTGCCATGGGACAAGAGATGCACCTAGTGTGTTTAATTCCATAGTACAGGGGAGGGGGAGAGGACACAGGTGTGAGGCTGTGCCCAGGAACTGCCCTCAGTGCTATGACCCTTTGGAACTCTACACCCTCGCAGAGACACTCATCCCATCTCACTCCCATGGCAAATGCTGCCATACCACAAGGACACAAAGACCCAAGACAGATCAGCTCTGCTTCCTGTCAGAAATTCCCAGCCTACACTAAATGGATGGTATAAACTTAATTTTTCTCTCTTTAAGAGCTGTTGCATACAAATCTTGCGGTGCCTGTCAAGAAAATATGTCCCTGGTTACCTGTCCAGCTTCAGGCTTTTGTACATACCATTGGGATTGTTTAGGTCCAATTAAAAAAGAACATGATAAAAATGCAGCTGTGTGCTGTTCATGTGCAAGGCTCTGACATCATCTAGTTATGCTTATAATAACTCATATTATGGTTTGTAATAACTCATGCATAACTGAGGTTTTTATGCCTCCTCCAGCTCAGCCCCAAAGGCAAGCTGTCTCCTGCACTGCATTTAATCTGCATTGTAAGCTACCTTTCCTCACTGCTTCAAAAAGCTTTTGGCTTGTGTCACCTCAAAGCATATCTGCATTCATGGAGTCACCCATGAAGCCACCAGTCCAAATAACCTGGAACAGCTCAGGGCAAGATCCAAGCAGACAGGTAAACACCTCATTTATTGGATGGGGATTAAAAAAAATTATGACCTGAACACCTGTATGGATGTTAGCACATAACAATATTGATGTGTCATTAAGTGGGGGGTACAGTATCATAAATGGGGCAGAGGTAGAGGGGGATTAAAAGTATGGCAACACACAGTTATTAGGGCAGGCAACTTCCATTGCATTTGGTCATTTAACAAGGCAGGACAATGCTACCTCCCACCTTCCCCACCCGAGTGAACTTCAGCATCCCACTCCCCTTGCTACTGACTCAGGCATGCTTATACCTTTGATTGCAGTGGAAATATTTCATCCAAATTTAGTGTGGGATTCATTTCTCAGGGAGGAGGCAAAGTGTGTCTTATGCCAAGGTTTCTGTAGAAAGACATTGCTCTAGAAGTACCTGTTTCTCTTGACTGTCTACCAAGAGAGATGGCAAGAGCAGCTCAGAGGTAGCTGTACTATAGCTGCACAATGCCACCTTGGTCATCTGCCTGGTGGTAGTCACCAACCAAATGAAAACACAAGGTGATTCATCCAGCCCCTCATATATTAGGATGGAAAAATCAACTCCAGAGTTTTCCATGTCTCTCTAAGCTACAGAAAGAATCAAACATAGAGATTTTCAGACAACCAAAACGATATAAGGTAAAAGACACCTAAGTGACTTGTTCTCAACCTCTAGGAAATCTGTGGCAGAACAGGCTTTCAGACCTGTGCCCGGGGGAGTCCCATCAGTACCCTACTCATCAGCCTACCCTTCCTGCTCTCTAATTTTCCACTAATTGCTGAATTAATTCGCTGTTTCCAGCTGCCAGTTGGCAGTGGGTGGCACTGACATTCCTCACACTTCTCACCCAATTACTGCCTCTGTGCTACATTTGGCATTTGTTTCTCAGGCAGACATTCCTGAGGAGGTAGGCATGCAGGGGGTGAGACGGTTTCCTCATCACTTACATCATTATCCAAAAGAAAAACATATGACAAACCTGAGGCCCTCATCAAAGTGCTGAGTGTGCTTCTATCGCCATTTCTTTCTATTTGCTATGTTTCCGCATCTCCATGTGCATGCACATACCACTGTGCAATTGAGCCAGCTATCGCTGTCTTGGCAAGAAAATTGCCCAGGAAATCAGCAATATAACCTCACTGGACTATGCTGCAGAGCAGGTGTTGCTAAGGATTCCCTTCAGAAGCCATCCGACCTAGCCTTGATAGAACATACATAATGGGTATGAAAGCTCTTCCCCAATTTGTCATCCCAGATCCAGTGTGGTAGTACCTGAGAAGGGTGTATGTACTTATTTCTTGAGTTATAGGAATTTTTCATAGTCCAGATTTCTTTCCCCTTACAGTTTCTTCTACAGACTTTTTTCCTAATACTTTTCTGCCTCAGATGGAGGTTCCTGCAGTGAACTGCAGAGCTGCTACCTTCTATCTCTGAGACACCTGCATTTCAGCAATGGGCGAAGGGGACCCGCTAGTGTCAACTAAAAATATAAACCTGCGGCGATGCTTTGGAGAAGCCAGAGCAACTAAAAGTAGCACCTGACCAATTATTTCTAAAGCTGCAGTAGGTTTTTGTGGCAGGATACACAAGATTTGGGGCTCTAGAGTGCTGGCAGGAACAAAGACAAGGTGACGGGTAAAGAGAGAGGGATAGGGAAGGGCAGAGAAGCCAGATGGAGCAAGGCGAAGGAGAAACAAAGTTGCTGTGGAAGGGCTGCCCACTGTTCCATGGCAGGAACAGCTTTTGAGCCTGCCTGGGCAGGTCTGGAGAGTCAGGCCACAAGAAGCAGGAGTAAATATGGGGTCTAGAGGTTACAGAAAGTGTCAGTGCCCAAAGCAAGTGAGGAAGGATCTCATGTCGGCAGCTTTACCTTACTGCCTCCATGGCATTGACCAAAAATCCTTGCTCACCTAGGTCTCCTCTTTGTGCTTTAAAAATTCATCACCCTTCTTTAACTCAATAATTGTAGAGTATGCAAAACACTTCCCTCTTTTTTAAAAGGGTAAGTAGACACTTCCCACAGCTGCCTGTGAAGTGGAAGGAGAGAAAATCAAAAGGCCAGTAGGAACTCCTGCAACTCAAAGCCCAGCCAAGAGAGCAGAGAGACAGTCCAAGGTGAAGACAGGGGTGTAGGATCTCCTATCTTCACTACCTGTGGCCTTAGTATCTTATCACCCCACATCAGGAAAAATAAGCACAGCAGACACTCTCCTGGTAGAGGGGTGAGCTTTGATTCTGGTAACATCTAGCACCTGAGGGCAGCACTCCCAACACAGTGTTCGAACACTACAGCCATTCCTGCCCCAACAAAGCACCCTTGTACACTGACAATCTTTCCTGAGCTCAACAGACAGGGTAGCTTGATGTTTACTATAAAATTCCCCAGGATCACTGCTGAAATATCTGAAACACAGCAAAAAAAGAAAAGCAGAGGTAAACAGTACATGCTTTCCTAAGGCACCAGCAATTTTTTAAGGATTTCCTTTAAATTTAACATCCTGAAGGCCTTGCTTAAACATGCCAAGTGTCAGGGGAGACAAAAACTTCTACTTCTGACCTGACTGAAGCCTGCACGCTCCAGGACACAGCAAGTCATTTCCCTACAACAGTCTGCAACACAGAGACACACCAAAAAGCTGCAGCATCAACTTGGTGAACCACAAATGGATGTTTTATCTCGGCTCAGTGAAGCTAAAGAACTCCTATCAACACTGCGATCACAATGGCAACAGAATAAACTTCAACTTGACACTGCGATGTTTAACCCACCGGCAGTTCTCCCTGCCCCCGAGAGCTGGCTCGGCAGGACAGACACATCAGCTGGTGTCAAAGAGGACTTTCCTCTCCCCTGGCATTGCAGCAGCCTCACAGTTTTCATTATAAGCAACCTGGGACAAGGAACTATTTGTTTGCTTAGTTCCAAGCACAAAAATAAGTTCCGTTCATGTTAAATTCATACCAACAGAAGTTCAACAAGCAGAGTTCCTGCCTCCTTAGCAGAATCCTAGCCCAGCTTCACCCCAGAGGAAATGTTCAGCAGGAACATTTGCTTTACAGCAAAGGAAAAGCTGACTTACCTGCGGTTCAACCAGCCAGTTCTCCTCCTCGCTTTGGGCTGGCTTTGTAAACTTAAAAGCTGAATAAAGGGGGATTTTGTCCTTAGTACTGTAGAGGGTTGCAAAGCGTGGCTCTTTGTTGTACTGCTGACAGATTTTCACATGGAACGGCTCCGTAAATCCTTCGGGTGGGACTTGTCCAGGGAAGAACACGTTACACTCAGCAAAACCAGTTTCATCCTCTCTAACAACTCTGCCCTGGGAAAAGCCTAGGAAAACTGAGATGCAAAGCAAAAATACAATTGACGTCTTCATGGTCCACTCCCCGGCGCTGAGGGAAGCCCCGTCTGCCTCCGCTGGGTACGGCAAAGGACCTATGCTCTAAGCCCATGCAGCAGCGAAACCAAAAAGCGTCTGGAATTCGGGTGTAGCGTGTGAGGGAAATGAAATATGAAACCACAGCCGATCCCTTCGGGGAGCCAGCGCGTTCTGCAGGCAGCACGTTGAGAAACCGACCGTGCGCCAGGCTGCTCTGACACACGCTGCGGACGCCAACTGCCCGCGGGAGATAACGCCGAGCAACCTGAAATCATCAGGCTCGTTGGGAAGAGGAGGAGGGAAGCCTATGGCAGTGCAGGGCTGGAGCTGAGCAGCACCGGCTGTCCAGGCTGGGGCTCAGTGCCGGCGGGGGTGTGGTGTGCTGCATTGCAGCAGTCCCCGGCAGGAATTTTGGCTGACACAGCCAGAAATGTTCCTGGGGCTGTCAAGGGGGATGCTGCAAAGTCAGATTCGCCGCCTCAAAGAAGGTATTAGTTGTCCTCTCCAGCCGCAACCCTGGACAAGGGAGAGGGAGAAGAGAGGTGGTAGATATTGGAGCTGCTGGGAATCCACTTTTCCTCTTTTTGGGGTGACTGTAATCACTACTGCTGCCAGCCACATGCTGCTTAGATGCCTGGGAAAGACATTCACCCCTCTCTCTCCTGGCGTTGTATGGGGCATTCAAAACCCTCCAGTATCACCTCACCATGGCAGATCCTCTCTCAGAAGAGATTAAAAAGAAGCAGAAGAACGAAAACCCTCAGATCACATACCCCTCTGAACATTTTGACCAAACCCGTAGAACTGGCAAAAAAAGGGAATGAAAGCACTCCTCTGAGTTTATGTTCAGCAGAGCAACCATCTACCCAGTGAACAGCTGCCTATGATACCTTGGCTACTGCTGAGTAAAAGGCTGTATTCCTTCAGTGAAAATTGGTGTATTTCAGGAAAAATTGGTGTTTTCAGAATAGTGGGGATGGAAAGGACAGGGCAGTTCCTCAGAGTCAAGAAATGGCATTTTCCCACCCATGAAGTGAAATGTGATCAGCTGTGTTGCCAACAATTTAAAAAATCCTGGGTGCCAATAGGGCACAAGTTCCTTTTAAAATGTGTTTTCCAAGGAAAAAAGTCCAAGTGCTACCATTCCACAAGTGCTTATACAATGTAGGAGTAGTCCATATTACAAGTGATGAAATGGGACAGTGAGTGCTTTAAGTGCCTGCCCAGGGTCAGAGAAGGAGCCTGTAAAATAAAAATAGGCTAAAAATAGACTGCACTCTATAATTCCTCTACTCAGAGATGACTTCTGGAAGTATCAAGACAAGGAAATACGTCAGCATCTCTTAGTGTGGTGATATCATCTGGGGAGACAGAAGCAGGCTGGACAGGATTGGGAACAGCAGGAAATGTAGTAAGTGGGCTTGATTTTGGTCCAGGCAGATGACTGGTCACCCAGGCCTGACAGAAAGAGTTAGTCATGTTCAGGAAAGGAGACAGAAAGGAAAGTACAGACACAAAATTTCATTTTCCTGGATGTAAAAAGGCTCTTGGGAAATCAAGAGCTGAAGCTAAACCTTAGCTATTAGATGTTTTTCTGATCCCAGACTTGAAATTACCTGGGCAGCAGAAGAAAGTATCTTCTCAGTTGGTCAGAGGTTTTGATGACTCAGTGCTGCAGTAGCTTATCTGCTGTCAAGTGCTTTTATGGACACAACAGGGAGTTATACCTATAGGTAGGGATAGGGAATGAGGCCTGTAGGGACTGATGCCAAAAGGAGTATTAAGATCAGATCCAAAACAGCCCTAAGGCTGTTGATCTGAGCAGAAGGGCTCTGGCAAAATACTCATTGGGTTGGCAGTGGGCAGTGTCAGCTGGTGGTGGCAGTGTCAGCTGGTGGTGGCAGTGTCAGCTGGTGGTGGCAGTGTCAACTGGTGGCAGCACAGGATCTGGAGCTGCCTCCTCCAAACCCATTGAGGGGTGAGAATACAACAAGACAAGCAGCACCAGCAGTGCAGGCAAATACCCAATGCTTAATGTGATGGAGCATTGGGAGCCCAAGGAAGATGCAAAGAGGCAGACGATGTGGTCAAAGGGACATGTGAGAAAAGCAATCATAGAATCATAGCATATTCTAAGTTAGAAGGGACCCACAAGGATCATCGAGTCCAATTCTTGGCCCTGCACAGGACCACACCAAGAGTCACACCATGTGCCGGAGAGCGTTGTCCAAATGCTTCTTGAACTCTGGGGAGCTTGGTTCTGTGACCACTTCCCTAGAGAGTCTGTTCCAGTGCCCCACCACCCTCTGGGTGAAGCACCTTTTCCTGATATCCAACCTAAACCTCCCCTGACACAACTTCAGGCCATTCTTTTGCGTCCTGTCACTGGTCACCACAGAGGAGAGATCAGTGCCTGCCCCTCCACTTCCCCTTGTGAGGAAGCTGATCTCTCAGTGGCAGACAGGGGTGTGTAGGAGACAGGAGAGGCTGTAGGCAGGCAGCAGACTGCATGTACACAGAGTTTGCAAGGCATAACAGAGATAAAGTGTGTTGGGGAAAATAAAGACCCAGAGACTGGAGAGAGGGAAGGGCAAGAAGAGAGGTAAAGACCCAGAATATGGTGTGGACCAGGAGGAAAAGGAGGATATTGGGCAAAAGTTAGAGTTGAGAAAAACTGAGGTACTAAGGAAAGGTTAAGGAGGAAAACAAATGGAAATAGGTGTGAGGAAACACAGGAGGTAGATTGTGATAGATCAAGTGAAAAGATGAGGGCATTTTGAGAAAAGTCACCTGTGATAAGAAAATAAGGAGAAAGTATTAGGAGGAAGACAGGAAAAGGAGAATGAAAGGAGGTTTTCATCCACTTTCATTGGCCTGACATGGATGACCAATCTTCGTCTTTCCCAAGAGTCTCAAGCATCAAGATGAATGTCTCAATGAAAAGAATACCTCCCTGCAAAACAAACCTGAAAAGCATGCCAGCATCCAAACCCTTTAGCCACTAAGAAGCTGCTAGGCTTGTCTGCCTGCTTTCCCACACTGATCCTCCAGCCCTGTCTCTGTTCACACGGCTGACACTGGATTTGCTACAAATAGAAGATCTATCTCCTCACATGACTGACCCCTCTACTCTAGTCTTTCAAAACATTCTTGACTCCAAATATTTTTCCAGACTGGATCTCCTGTCTTCTTCCATGGCCTCTGGGAGAGACTCCAGTGCTGTATGTGACTGTCCCTTTCTTCTGAGAAGGAAGGGAAAAAGAAAGTGTCTGCAAGGGCAAGCAGTCTCACTGGAGAGACACCATTTTATTCAGCAGACATATCAAGATTTGTCTTGGAGCACAACAGTACCAGCAAACATGCTATGGCATGTCAGAGAGCATATCTGCCTCCTCACTGTCTCATGGGGAAACAGTCTCTTTTTAAAATTAGTTTAAAAACTTGGTCTGGGAAAGGAGCCCAGCTCTGAGCTAGAGAAAAACAAGAGTAAAACAATTTTCCTATTATAACTGAGAGATCCAAAGACTAAAGGAGGGGGTGGGCAGAAGAACAATAAACTCTTTAAGAAAGAGCTTAGAAACACTTTGTTGGGATTTTGATTCCCACCTTAAACCAGGCCTTGATGCCAATCTCTGCTACCTTTTGTCTTCACAACTTCCCCACAGTGTCACTGCTGCTGGTGAGGAATGGCCCTCCACTGACTGCTGCTTTGTTGCTCACCTCTGCTGTGATGCTCACAAGCAAGGGTGGGCCAGTGAGAGGCCATTAACTGCCTCAGACTGCCAAGGATGCTAATCTGGCTCCTCTGCTTCCTCACTTGCCTTTTCTCCTGTCCAGATTCACAGGCTCAACCCACAGCAGCCAGTGGATGCCTCAAAGTAGTGTCACAGCCAAATCAGAGGAGAAAAAGATGGGGAGGTTTAAAACATAAAATTATGGAGGAGGTTGTCCATGGTGCACAGCCAGAGAAAGAGGGTGACAACTGGGAACAGTGAAGCACCCAAAAAATACTGCTCTCTGCTCACCATTAGGGCAGGGACATATTCTGTTTTGTACAAAACCTTGCAAACTGGGAGCCTGACAGGGACCTTGTAAACCATAAAGTAAAAATGCATTGCATAAATACTGAGTAACATTAATACAATCCAAAGGCTACACAGTTTAGCACTTTATCACAGCCTTCAGACTCAAGAGATCTCTGTTAATCTTCAGGCTGCTTGAAACAGGCACAATGACAATCCCATGCTAGACAGCAGCATTAGGATAGACTTAGATTAGCAATATAAGGCAGTATTTTCAATAGTGCAAATGATTTACTGTCAAAATGAGTTATTTAGAGATGTGCTTCAATACTTCTATTCTTTAAATTAGGAGATGCTTTTTAACACAATAACAACTACAATAAAAGAGTTGATGTTTCAACTGCAATGGTCTTTATTTTGTAGATTGTCAGTTGGTCAGAGCCACAACAGTTCTTACACACCTTAAATCTGTTTTGGACACGAAAGTTACCCGCTTACATGCTTTTCTTCTAGGTATTAACACTGATTTTTTATTATGTGATTTGTTTTATTTTTTCCAAAGTGTGGTGTGATTCAGTCAATGCTGAGAGCTCGCTGTGCTACATGCTACCTGAAAACAAGGTGTGAGACAGCTCCTGACAGTCTGCATTGACAGAAGACTGATGGGTGGGAACAAAATTAGAGGTACAGACTTGTTAGGCTTGCATCACCTCAGAGGAGGGAAGGAGAAAGGCATAATCCTTGAGAAAGCTAAACCTGCTGACAGGATCCAGAACCTTTAATCAAGAGACAAGGTAGTAGCCACACCCAGTAACACCACTGTCTCCAGTAATAGCAGTGTTTTGGAACCAAGGAGTGGGAGGAGGAGCAAGATGTTCTGCAATAAATGTTTGGCCAGACCTGACAGATGGAGGTGAGCTGCTTCCCAGCTCCAATGTCCTCTGTGCCACTTGGATTGGCAGTGGAGATGCCCATATGGAGCCCGCTTGTCCTAACAGAGAGGAAAGCACTGCAAGGGTGTGACTTGCATCATCCCACATGTCCAGGGGAAGACAAGATAGCATCTTCCAGATATGCCTCTGTCTCTGCAGTGGCTTTAAAGTGAACCCAGGATGTTCACATCTGGTCAGACAAACTTCACGCAGGACCTAACGTACTCCTGCCACCACAGGAATTTAGCCCAAGAAACAATAAAGTGTGTTGGCTCTGTGAGAGATGAGTGAGCAGCTCTTTCTCCATTCTCATTTCAGGCCTTGGCCTTGCTACTGAAATACATATTGCAACTGCTGCTAGGTATAAACATAAAATCATATTTTCCACATATATTGCTTCTTGTCCAGTACTGCCTGGGGAAAGAGTCAGATGTGAAAAATAGTCACCAGTCCCAGGATCCTGTCACTGCCATGAGTACAGGGCTCAGATTCTGCCCTTAGAGTTCACAGAATAGCACTGGTGCACCACAGCCAGGACAAGGTATTTTCTCTAAAATAAAAAAGCAGCAGTGCTTTTAGTCACACTGACTGTAGGATGGAAGGAAGTACTGGCCTCAAATTACAGCTCTACACAAAGAGGTGGCTATTGGAACTGCAGGTTAAATTACAAGAGCAAAACCCAAAGCCTCTGAAGAGCAGACCTGGGAGCCTCCTGGTTTTGGGAACAGCTCAGAAGAATCGGGTTTTGCAGTGCCTGCTGGGATCTGCTGTGTAACTGCTGACTTAACTTTCTTGGGCGTTGGTATTAACGTGTCTGTGTCTGTGTAACACTTGTCATATACCAGGCTGAGGAGCAGCCAGTCCCCAGACACATGGTTCATCAGGTGATATTCAAGGCGTGCTAGTCTTCAGTGCTGTAGAGTCTCATGTCAAGATCTCCTCCCACGCAGTAAAACTCAGGATCTCGGGATAGGATCCCCACAGGATGCAATAGAAAAGTACTCATGGGAGCCAGCACATTACACGGGGACCCTCTTAAGCTACATGGTCACTATGACACAGTATATGGTTTTGGCACTGCTTTGTAAAGAAAATTGAAAGCCTGCACAGGTCATGACCATCACCTCTGTGCAGCACCAAATGAACCAGAGCTCCCTCGAGAGCACCCCAGCCTTCTAACATCCCTCTAGCACAAGCCAGTGCATAACCACTCCGCGTGTTTATGACTGAACATCCTGACACCTGATGGGAAGTGCTTTGAGGCCTACCAAGCATGGACTACAGAGCTCACAGCTGGTAAAGACTGCAGGAGTTGGAGTTGTTGGAGTAGGCAGGCTCCAGTACAATGAAAACTAGAAGGGGAGAGAGATGTAAACAGTGCAGAAAGCACATTCATCACACGCCAAACATTCCTGTGCAAGCCCTACCCCCACAGGCACCATCTCTATCAGTCTTCCCCTCACAGCTGCTCACAGAACTGCTGTGCTGTGGTGAGTGGGACTCCCTACCAGTGGGATGCAGCACCTTGCACAGGACCAGGACTCCTCCCTCTATTCCTGTTTAAAATTTTACCATCAAGGATGGCAAAACAAAGTTACTAGGGGCACAGTAGGGTAGCATGGATGGGAGCAATGAGGTCAAGCTGCTTAATCCGCATGTTTTTGCAGGGACAGACGTGAGATGTGGCTGCTTGCAACATGCTCATGGCAGGTAACTGGTCAAGGAGAACAGGAAAAGGGAGGGGAATGTGAAATTTGGTTTCAGTTACTAATCCTCAGCAGCAATGATACAGAAACAGGCAGGGTCTTGCCAAGACGAGACACGTCTGCAGAGGTGTTTGCAGCACACACACCTTCTTGATGTGCCATGAGTCTTCAGGGGAGCAAGCAATGCTGTGTTCAGAAGGCCTCCTTCTGCAGGTAGGGCTTCGCTTACACCCACTGTGAAGCTCCATGTTCAGCTGAAGGAACTAGCCACCACAAACTCTGAACCAACCAACTCTGATAATCAGGTTTTGACGCTCCTAACCATTACTAACCACTTAAACTTCAGCTGAGCACCTCCTGCCCCTCTGCACAAATCCCAAAACAGAGATCAAAACCCAGAAAGGGAAAAAATTTTGCCATCCACAAAGGGCTTCTTTCAGGGCTACTGATCTTGTAGAAGAAGCCTGCTTATCTGTAGTCTGAGTTCCACAGTAGGACTCAGTTTACTAGTCTGCCTCAAATAGAGGTGACGGTTTTGATGGTAAAATTACACATCAAACCCCTCTAGGCTTTGTAATACAAAAAGTCAAATTTCATAGCCTCCTCTTACATTGGACGTTGCAGCTATAGGTCAGAGAGTAAATGTCTTTGGTCCATTATTCCTAGTTTTATAAAGAGGGAAATGCAAAAGGCTTGAGGAGAGGGGATCATTGTGTCAAGGTCCCCTGGTTAGTAACAGTGGTAAGAAGAAAAGAGCAGTTTCCTGGGTGCCAGCCCTTTGCACTGACACAGTTCCACATATGCAAAAGGCTCCCTTGAGGCCTCAGCAGCTAAAATACTGTGAATTTGTAATCAAGAGCTAAAAGGAAAACAACCTGGCTGATCCCACTTCTGGGTCAAGAGTTCATTGTTTTCCAAGCTGTTGTTCTTTGTTTCCATCTGAATCAGAGTAAGCTCGCTTCTGCCCATGTCTGAAAGAAACAATGCAAGTGGTTAAAACTCTTCCAAAGCCAGAGTTGCCTTTCTACTGAGCAAACCCTCTGAACACTGTGCTAGTTCAGTAACTAAAGGATAACTAAAAGTTATCACAGTGGTTAACAGAACTCACTGCTGGCTGATACTAGCTACAATCCTCTTAGGTAGGAAAACGTGTTACATTCATGTGCCATCTTTGGAGGTAGTGGAAATTGATCCTACAGCTGACCTTCTTTTCAATGAGTTTGAGGACTGCACTACTGAGATGTTCCTGGAAAGGAACTTGAATTGTGTTTTAACTTTGTCAGAATGGCATATAGCTGTTTTACTCTTCTTATAAACTCTTCCTTGTACTCCTGGTTTGGAGACTTGAGATAAATTAGGAGATTCTGTGCTTTCACACTGGTCGCTCTATTTCTTACAGCCCTGTTTATGAAAAGTACTTAGCTGCATCTTGAAGCTTTCAGTAACTGAAATTTTAAATCCAGATGGATGACATCTAATTTAATCTCCTCTTTGGAACAAAACTGTTGATTGAACAAATATTGATAAAGAAATAAATCAGAAAAAAACTTACAGAGCAATATGGGTACCAACTCCTGATGTTATTGCTAAAAGTCACAGCTGCAGCTGGCTCTTATAGAGAGGTGTGCACCTTCACTCCACCATGACTGACAGCTTCACTGGTTTCTTGTTCCACATCTACACTGAGAAGACAGAGGGAAAGTGATCAGGGCCAAAGCCAGAGCCACAGGGGTGCATGGACAGCCAGTTTTTCAGAGTCTAGGCACTGCACTACTGAGACTCCTCCCAGTTAGACTGGGTCACCATCACTAAGGAAAGGATAAAATTAACTTAGCTATTAGAGATGTTTGGCTAATAAATAAAACAGTGGAACAGTTCTGCGTAACAGTGGATGCAACTGTAGACAGAGGTATGTTCTGGCTGCTTGCCTGGATGTAAATACTGCATGACTAAAATTATTTGCTTTGCCCAAGCTCAAAACCAATCAATTCAATAGAAACAAGAGAGATTCCATGGAGCTGAGCGTGTATTCAAAGCTGTGAGTCCAGGAAGCATGAACTGTGTGTGTCTTGGGGCACCATTCCTTCCTTCGGCACCCTCCTTCCCCAGGTCCCTGAGTCCCTTTTGGTTGACATCACATCTCATGTTGAAAAAGCACGGGGATCTCAGCGGAGAGCCGTGTGCATCAGGAAGCAGACAGGGAAAGACACAATAAACAGAAGACTTATCCAAAACCAGCGTGTCAGGCCTGCAGCACTGGTCCAGCTCGTTTAATGTCTGGCAAAGGAACCACAGTCTGCGGTGTCTGATGAATGTCATGACTGCCTTGGGTAGGATCCAGATCAGGTCCTCATCCTGTGTCATTTTTTTGCAGAGAATTACTGCTGACTCCTGGGATTTTCCCTCTGTGGTGAATAGGTCACAATGTCTCTCTGTTACTGCAAAGCAGGAGTTCATAGCTGCTCAATCCACCCAGAACTGGAGCACTGAAGGCACAAAAACAAACAGCAGCCCAGGGGATGAGATGGAGCACAGAAGCAGAAAGTTGGAGAGACAATGCAGTGGGAGGTGTCAGGGAAGAGGTTAAGGGCCAGGATGACTTCGTCAGCAAAGAGAAGCAGCAGTAAAAGGTTTTTACTGTCCCACGGCAGCAGGGAAGGTGTGACAGAGAGCTAAAGAGCCAAGATGGCCTCATCGGAAAGCAACCCCTGCTGACTCACTGACTGAGTCACAGCCTTGCCCAGCCTCTGTTCTTCTTCCAATCAAGGAAACAGCAACTTCCCACAAGCTTCTTTAAAGGCTGCCATTTGCTGAGCATTCCCGCACCAAGTTTCCACTCTTGAACAATCCCCTGTGCCCTTCCATGTCTGTTACCCAGCAGGAGGCACAGTCCTTCAAAGTACACAGTGTCCTGAGGGAGGAAATGGTGATGTGGCCTCTCCAAAGCAGAAAAGGGAGATTTTCTTCTGATCAGCCCATGCAAGCTGTGCCTCAGATGGCAAAAGACAGGCTCTCACAGGAAGGGAGGCAAGGGGAAAATTCAAGCTGGGAGATTTCCATTCTGACACTGAACCTCTGCCCTGTTGGGGAAAATGCTCACCTTCACAGTACCACATTGCTTTGAAAGAGGAGATTGCACACCCTGCTGCTGTTCTTTTAGGGTGGGCAGAAGATGGCCTACAGTGAGAGACACAAAAACTCAGGAATGACAATTGCCTCAAATAAATTCCTGTCTGGATTCAGAAAAAAATCTGTGAAAATCAACAAGTAAGAGTAATGTTACAGACGGAAAGACTATACATGAGAAGATTTCAAGAATAGGAAAATGACACAGGAAATAGGGAAAAATCTCTACACTGGCAAGGCTAAAAGGGAGTTTTTAAAGTCCATTAGGAACATGAACAATCTTCATTACACTACAGGCCAAGAAGTAGATGAGAAAAACATTATTAAGGCTCCTAAGAGGCATGAGGTCTTTATAAATGTTTTTGTTCTCTTTCAGGACGCAATGTCTTTTGGGATCTTGCCATAATCTCAGAGAATGACCAGAACATAGGTGAGATCAACACCCTAGAGCACTGGGATAACCAAAGAATGTTAGTCTCCTGGTACAATCCACAAGCAACTATAAAATTGCACTGAGAATATGTGCGGGTACCATAAAGAATTTGGGACCATAACTAAGAGGCTATGCCAGTGACACCAGCAAGGGATTTATTTCTGAGACAGAAGCCTTTAACACAGCCAAATATGTTTATTTGTCTCAGCTCAAAAACTACCTGGAATTTTCTAATCTGGAAAACAACAACCCTGAGAAGGACTCAAGAGTCACCATGGACATGTATCTGGACTCAAGCACCCAAGGTAGTGGTGTGGGTAAAAATGCCAGTGTGGTCCTCAGACAAACAACCATGTAGAAAGCTGGGGGAGAAAAGCGGTTCTATCTCTCTAGTTCATGTTGATGGAGAAGATGCCGAAACTGTTCTTATATTTTTGTTGTTCATAAATTGGATAGGGAGCAAGAAAAAGCCCTCAAATAATTGGTTGGAGGAAGGAAACAATCATAAGACTAGAAGAGCCCAGGCTGCTTACCTTATCCAAAGGCAGTGGCAAGCCTAGATTACAAAGTATGTCTGGTGAGAAAACAGGCTTTTAAAATTGCCACAGAAAGGCACAACATGCACCTATGGTTGGAAACGCAAAAATAAGGTGCAGTTTTAAACTGTGAGGGTAATTAATCACTGGAGGAAATGATCAAAGGAAGTGACTTCTCCTGCTTTTCATGTTTTCCATGCAGTACACAATACCTTTCTAGGGGCTGCTACAGCCAAATTGCTCAGCAAAGATTAGAGCAGACATGGGAAGAGGGATTTGTTATTGTCTGGTTGTTTACACTGTCTGAAGACATTTTAATGCATCATCTGGAATATGGGAATTCACACTTGTCACCTTTGCCATTGAACTTGAGTGGTGTTCCCTTCTACATCCATGCTCTTTTTCTTGATGGATCTTTAATCCCTTCCCTTATGCTTGGCTAATCAACTTCAAAAACACAGGGAGAACATCCCTAAATGGCAAAGCAGCCTGGAGCTGGCCAGCCTGGTGGGGCAATAATTACCCACATGCGGAATTAGCCCTGCTTGGGAAAGAGCTACAGGATGTGCCCTGTAGGGACTGAGAGACTGATGGCGACATCAAAGAGTGCAGACAAGATCTGAGAATCATTGCTGGATGAAGGCTCCCTGAGCACCTGAGTGGAAAAGAGGTCTGTTAGGCCCCAGAGAAAGCATGATGCTAAACTTCTTAGACCTAAACTGAGTCCAAACAAGTTAAAGATTGGGCAAAAATCTGTATGTTCAGAGATCTTTAAACCCAAAAGTTGTGGGCCTGTGAAGGTTAGGTGCCTCTGCAACAAGACTTTCAGGAGTCTGGTCTCAGGCACCTCCACTCTACCAATATCCATCTTTAGTGTTCAAGTCTTCCAAGGAAACCAAACCCTGGACTATAAAACACATCTGTAACTACTTGTACTTCACAGTGATACACACAAGGTGGGGGAGGGAAAGCTGCTTGGGGAACAATTTTGGCCAAAAACACTAGGCCGTTCCTTTGCTATTTAAAGAATCTTCCAATCTGTTCAGAGCAGGGACTGTGCCAGTTTTTAGCACACACAGAATGTTTGCCTTTTCCTCTAACACAACAGCAAGAGAAGTCCCTTTGTTTCTTGAGGTCTGTAATAGAGACTGGATACCTTCTTCCAGATAGCTGTTACAACTGAACAGTAGGCACTGCCTTCAGGACATGTTACTGAGAAAAATACAACATTCTGCTGTACCACGACAGTCAAATTAGTGAAACAGCTCCTCCACAGATTTGTAGTCTAGGAATAACACCCACTATCAAAGGATGATGCACTGATTTCAGGCTTCTGTGATCTATAGCCCAACAGTACCAAATTCCCAAAGCCAGACTTCTCTGTGATCTTGTGTCTAAACTGCCTGTAGTGGAAGAAATCATAAACCCATTTCAAGGGGTGCAGATTGAGGCTTGCAGATGAGAAAGTGCGATGGTGGATACTTGGTTACTGACAGGGGTAGCTATTAGGAAATGACACCGTTGTTATTGTTACTATTTACCCGACTTCGGAGTGAAGCTAAACATTTTTGAAAAACTGCTTAAAATAATTGGTTTCTTCCCGTGCTAAAGGCCCACTTCTTCCAAGTGCTTTCTCTGATGGCTTGCTGACCCAAAGGGCGCACTTTCCACCGCTGCTGCGTAGCAGCTCCCTGGGTGGCAATATCTGTGGGACCTCTTGTGGGCTCTGTTCTAAATTGCATGTTGGCTGCAGAGCGCTAGGGAAAAATGTTTCCGTGATAATTTGTAGATACATCAAAGAGCCTTTTACTTCACATGCCTTCGTGTGGATTCGCAGAAGTTTGATAGTAAAGTGCAATCTACAGGGAACGGTAAAAACAAGGAAGGAATTGCATTTTAAAGGGGAAATTTAATCCCCGACTGACGCTCGTTCATGCTTTGGCTTCTTTACAGAGACAGCAGTGAATATAAAATCAAAGAATGGTTAAGGTTGGAAGGGGCTTTACAGATGGCCTAGTTTCAGCCCCCTGCCACGGGCAGGGACACCTCCCACTAGTCCCCGTTGCTCAGAGCCGCCATGGCGGACGCGCTCCCGGCCCTCTCTATGGTCCGCGCTCCCGGCCCTCTCTATGGTCCGCGCTCCCGCCGCGGTGCATTGTGGGCGCGTGGCGGACCTATGGCGCCGGTGTAGGGCCTGGTGCGCAGGGCGGAGGCGGCCGCGCTGTGAGTGCCCGGGAGGGCGGCGGGTGGGCGGCCTGGGGGGGCTGCGGGGGCTGCGGGGGGAGCCCTGAGGGGGGAAAGGCGGCCGTGAGGCAGGAGGTGCAGGGGGGGAGCTCCCCCAGCGAGGGACGAGCTGCGGCCCGGCGCTGCGATTCGACCCCCCCCCCCCCCCCCGGGAGGGCGCAGCCCGGCGAGGCCGAGGCAGTTCAGCTTCAGGCCGGTCACTCTCTCTTGGCCCATAACTCCTGGTAGCGCTTAAGAGATTTTTTCAGGCCCGCGTTTCTGAAACCTCAGAGGTCGGTGTGGCGGTTCCCGAGTGGTTTCAGGTGGGGTTTGGGTCCTTTTAGGGCAAAGTGAACACAGACTGACTTAGTCCTACGAGGAGCGGCTGAGGGAGCTGGGGATGTTTAGCCTGGATTAAAGGTGGCTTAGGGGGATCCTTCTCACTGTCTACAACCACCTGAAAGGAGGTTATAGCCAGGTGGGGGTCTTCTCCGAGGCAATTAGTGACAGGACGAGAGAACACAGTCTTAAGTCACAACAGTGGAGATTCAAGTTGGACATTAGGAGGAATTTCTTCACAGAAAGCGTGAGTAGACATTGAAGTGGGCTGCCCATGGAGGTGGTGGAGTCACTGTCCCTGGAGATGTTTAAGGAAAGACTGAACATGGCATTTAGTGCCATGATTTGGTTGGCGAGGTGGTGATCAGTTGTGGCTTGGACTCCATGGTCTCAGAGGTCATTTCCAACCTAATTGATTCTGTGATTCTCTGATATAAGCGAACCAGGGGCACTTGCCAGACAATTTGTTAATGTTTCATGAAACTAGTGCAGCCACATTGGATACCATTCTTCACCTAAATTCATGGATCCATTGTGTTACATATAATTAGCATAGATAAGTTACAAGAGCAAGTGACTTTCTTGCATCATGGGTCTGGCAGAGTCTGTGCCAAGGCAGAGCTAAAATGTCTCGCTGAGCTTCAGCTGACTTGCAAAGCATCAGTGAAACGTATCAGCCATCCTTGATTAACAAGTCAAGCCTAGTTACTGTCTCACTTCTTTTTGAAGGTGTTTCCTTCTGCTAATTTTGTTTTCTCAGTGTGTGACCCACTCAGTGGGTCAGTGGCAGTAACTGTGTTCTGCCTGATGGGATGTTACTTTCAGCCACAGGTTCTATTGTAATTTTGACACTGAAGTTGTGTGCTTTGTGCTCTCGTTAAAAGTGACTAAATAACAAATAATGTAAGTAGAGCATAAATATTTGTATACCACAAAAGCATACAAAGCAATGTCATGGGTTTTTTCTTTGCTTTTTAATATTTTTAGTAGGTTCTCTTGTCACCCTTCAATGTTCAACATTCTGGTTGGTAGGACTAGTGCCTTTATATTCTCTGCAGGTTTCTGTGTCCTTAATATCTTTAGGCTTTGGTTAGTGCATGTGTGTGTCTTGGTGAAGCAGAAATGAGAATCATTTTAGATAGATTTAAGATCACAGAATTATAGAATAACCTGAGTTGGAAGGGACCCATCCTCATCAAAGTCCATCTCCTGGCCCTGCACAGGACAGCCCCAAGAGTCACACCATGTGCCTCAGAGCTTTGTCCAAACACTTCTTGAACTCTGTCAGGCTTGGTGCTGTGACCACTTCCCTGGGGAGCCTGTCCCAGGGCCCACCCACCCTCTGGGTGAAGAACCTTTTCCTGATATCCAATGCAAACCTCCCCTGACACACCTTCATGCTGTTACCTCAGTCCTGATGGTGCTGGTTGATCACACAGGGTTTTCTGGCGTTGGTTAACCCCCTCCAACTCTTGGCTGGCATAGTGGTTTGGGATTACAGGGTCTCTGGGTCCCCTCCAGCAGCAGTGAACACAGTGAGTGCTGACAGGGTGTCTGCATGGCTGAGGCTGGCTGAGTCTGTCTCACTCCTTTGCCACAGAATAATTGATAGGAGCAGTTTTGCAGCATCAGCCAGTTTGTTTTTTAGGACATGCTGGCAATATGTGAGTTCCTGCAGTTTCTCAGGGAGAGCTGGTTACAACTTCTCCATTTGCCCAAGCTTTTTTATTTACGTTTTGTTTACTAAGGGTGAAGTTGTCAGCCTTGCACCACCAGGAAAACATTGATCCCAGCCCTTCAGAAGGTGCTGCTGGCCAACTGGAGCTCTGCACAGGTCGGTCCCAAAGGACTGTGCCCCAGCATTCATAACAGGGTTGTGCCTGCACTGGAAAATGGAGCAGGGCCATGGCCAGGGCTGGAGCACTCAGGTTGCGTGATCTTCATCAGTGTTTAACAACCAGCACCATCCTGGGCGTGCTGTGCTATGTGTCCACCAACATTTCTGGTGATGGTACCTATGGTTTGTGGAATAATGAAGGGATTATTCCCTGCAGGCAGTCATTTTTGACTGCAGTTTTTCAGGAGGAGAAAGAGTTCAGTTGCAAGACTGAGCCACTTGTTTTAAGAATTGGAGACCAGCTCCTGGGCAGTTTTATTTACTTTACAAAGGTGTCTTCATATTCTTGTTAGAATCTGTGTGTTGTCTTTCAAGCATGTTGGCAAAGATTTTATTTTGAAAATCTAGATAAATTCTGTTCAATAAAAAGCTCCTTAAATTTCAAGGGTCAGGAGTCAAGCGATAGCTGGTGTTCTGTGGTGGGACTTCTTACTGCTTTTACAGTTTAGGAGCAAAGTAGCTTCTGATGAATGTCTTTCACTACATGTTTAGTAACAACTGGGTTTATCCCTTGATTGTTTAGGAGTTAAAATGACGACAGCAGCAAGGCCAACGTTTGAACCTGCAAGAGGAGGAAGAGGAAAAGGTGAAGGAGATTTAAGCCAGCTATCCAAACAATATTCCAGCAGAGATCTTCCTTCTCATACTAAAATCAAATACAGGTCAGTATTGGTGTTTTGGGTCTTAGGGCAAAACAGGCTGGGAAAGATATTTTTGTTATGAGTGGTACCTGAAATTTTCATGGTAGATGTTGATGTGTTCGACAGTGAGCAGGGTCCAGAGCTTGTGCAGCAATGCTGAACAAGTGGGCTGAAAGTGAAAGTCTCAAAAGCAGACCTAGGAGATCAAATGCAGTGCAGGTGATTGGAGAGGTTTAGTTTTAGTGGTATTTGTTACTGCTTGTGGACGTGAAACATCAGAAGGAGAATATGAACATTGGAGACTGAGCACTTTGGGCAGTGGAGTGGAAAGGAAGCCACCGAAAGTGCTGTCACTTGCAGAGCAAGATGGGATGGGAGAAACCAGGTTGAGCGTGTCTTAAAAGTGGGAAAACCATGTCATGTTCTTGGCAAAAGACCACTTGGTAATGGCATTAAGAGGAGGCAGGAAAATCACAAAATAGCACTCAGGCAGTAGTATGTATTGGAAGAGCTGATGTTAAACACTGCAAGTGGTTCATGCAGGTCCTATGAGAGGAAATTGCTTTAGCCACCGAGAAAGATAATGTGATCTTAGGAATATTTTCCTCTGTATGCATTGAAATGCATAAAAATCTTTGTTGTCTTTTTGAAAGATTAAATAAAATCTGGAGTCAATGTGATACATAGAATTTCTATTAAATGTGACAACCTAAAAATGTTTGTTTTATCTGACCGATGTTGCTCTTTTCCATGAAATTACTGTCAAGGTTTTACTTCTGTGCTTTTTTGTGTAGATGTTTACCCTGTCACCTCTTCCCTCCTGGCCCTTTGGTTTTTAAGAATACATATTCATAAGGGAGTTGGAGTGTTTTGGAGAATACCAAAATCAACAGCACAAAAAATGCTGTCAAATGTGTTTTACTGGTGCTTTGTTTTTTAAACAAAAATAGGATTTGGAACACCAGTCTGTTGCTTTGAAAGAAGTGTGTAGGGACAGGTATGTACAGGAATAAACAATGTGTGTTTTAACAAATCTATCTGTGTGAGAGGGACAGATGGAGGGAGCATTAAGTGTCTTCTGTTCTTTCTTCCAAATACCTAATACAAAGTTGTCTTTGTTAAATTGCCAGGACTGCATCATTGCAGGAAAAGTTCAGTGTTTCAGTCCCACTCATGTTCGCCTGAATGACACAGGGTTTGGGGGGATTTTGCAGCTCTAACAGGAATTCCAAGTTCAGGTTTTTAATTACAAAAGCAAATTAAATACTTCATCGTAAAGACAGACTGTGCACACAATGTGTTTATAATGGCTCAAGTCTGGGTTTCATCCAGACACTCTTATTTCCAGCACTAGGTTCACAGAGAGGTGAAAGGAATTGCTGCTTGTTTTTATTCCTTAGTTCTTTTCAAGATTTCCACAGTAATTTCAGCACTCTCTAGGTGGCACTTGGTGTGACTCAGATATACATAGTTCATTGCTTTTGGTCAATGTGTTATATAAAAGAGGGACAAACACGTTTCAAGACGTTTCACTAAAGCTCGTGTTTTGCTTGTTCTCCCAACCTTTTTTATTAGTGGTCATGGTCTGTGAAGGTTTATGAAAAGGATGTTCTAGTCTTGGTCTTGTCTGTAAGGTTCAGAGACTGGGTTTGCAGCAGCAACTTCGGGGAAGAAAATGGTGAAGAAAGGTCACCGTAGTGCTGTTCACCCCAGGATTTATTGGCCTCCTTGGAAAAATTGCTCCCAGATGCAGACTGTCAAAATTCAGACTTTCTTTCCCCCTTCTTTGTTATTTTAGACAGACCACTCAGGATGCTCCTGAAGAGGTGCGTAACCGTGATTTCAGAAGGGAGCTGGAGGAGAGAGAACGTGTCGCTGCAAGAGAGAAGAACAGAGACAGACCAACCAGAGGTAAAAACAGAGAAACAAAAATCTGAAAGGCTTTGTGTGGCACTGCTCTTGCATGAAGCTTAGTGTTGTAAGAAGTTTGCAGGTTACAGACAGCATGTCATGGGAGTAGAATTTGGGGTATTGGTCTGATAGTTCAGAGCTGTTGACCTGCAAGGGAATGTCTGCTGGCTTTCATTCTGGCTTCATGCTAGCAGGAATCTAGGCCAGCCAGTAGAAAAGCCTAGGCCATCATGCAGGCCAGCTGATACAGTGTGGTTGTAACAAATTGGCAACAAGTATGTACAGCTAATAAAGGGCTTTTTCTTGTACTTGGACAAGCGAGACAGGAAGGAGAAGGGGGAGTGACTCATCTTCTGGTGTTCACAGCACCAGCGTAACAATAAATCTGTTTTGAAAGTACACAGTTCTGTTCAGATACAGGGAAGTAATAATTAAAATCAAAGAGCATCTTGAGAAATACTCATTTTTAGCACTAAGCTTGGCATACTTTAAGCACTTTAGGTGTAAAAATATTGCACGGCTTTCAAATTTCAAGTTTTGGTTTGGGCAAAAGTAGCCAAGAGTAATGCTTTGGGGTGATCCTAAATGGGAATCCTCCAGTTGGATATATAGAATAAGGATATTTTTTCCATAGCTATTCTTTCTGTCTTAAATAATGACTTAAAAAAATTCTGGAGGCCAAATCGTAAGTTTGGGATGTTATCACTTCTCTTGAGGATATCTACAGGGGACGAATTAGCATGGACATTAAGACTGAGAAGTGAGGGAAAAGTGAGCATAAGCTTGTTTCTCTTACTGTAATGCAAGACAAATATTTTGTGAAGATTTTTGCTTTCTGACATTAGATGCTGTTAAATGAAGTGACTTACTTTAAACTCTTCTGCCATAGAACATACAACATCATCTTCTGTGTCTAAGAAGCCTCGACTAGACCAGATTCCTGCAGCAAATCTTGATGCAGATGATCCGCTTACGGATGTGTGTATCTTTTGTCTGTCTTCTTTCCTTTTATTGTCCTGCCTTCAGGATTTGCTCTTAATGGAACATGTAGTTTTACGTTTGCTAAAGATTTAAGACAGGTTCCGACGTATCTTCCTTTTACAGTTTCTGTACTGTGGTGAAAGTCCAGAGCGGTTCAGAGGATTCTGGTCCGTGCTGTTCTTGGAAAGCACACAAAAACTAGGGAACTGAAAATACCACTTAAAGTGTGGGTAATGGGTGACTTTTTTGTCCACTACTGGGTTAGTTAGAATTCCTCAAAGGTAGAACTGCTGGGATATATGTAAATGACTGTCTGCATGAGCAAAAGATGCTTACCCTTGGCTCCTTTCCTCCTGCTGACATCTAGGACCTAGGTCAAAGGTTTGACAATAAGCTCAGGGTTTTTTAATCCTGTGATACTGGGTCCCAGCAGTATTGGACGGAGTATTCAGGCACAATGTTGTAATGACTTCTGTCACAGTGATTAGAGAGTGTTTGAGGACGGCCATTCTCTAGGGTCTGTCAGTCACACTGCATTTTTAATTGCAGTCATCCTGAAAGCACAAACATATTTTTGTCTTGACTTTACTATACAAGAGCAAACAAACCATTTGTGTTGTGTTTTCTGCTACTACAAGCATCCACATGCTTCAGAAATCAGCAAATAACAGCCTTAGCTGGGCAGACCAGGATTGTTTTTATTAAATGAAATAAATGAGCTGATTCTTACTTCTATTTGTTGCTATTAGGAAGATGATGAAGATGAGGACTTGGAAGACAGTGATGATGATGACACTGCAGCTCTTTTGGCTGAACTGGAAAAAATCAAGAAAGAACGAGCTGAGGAACAGGCTCGAAAGGTAAAATCTCACCTGTTTAAGAGCACCTGGGTTTTTTTGTAAACTGGTGTTTATTAGAACTGGTATGCCTTAAGTACTTAGGGCAAGTAAGAACTGCTAAACACAGTGCCGTTCAAGTATGATGTATTTGTTCTTCTATCTAATAATTGTCAAGAATATAGATATACTGAATGTTTTACTCACTGAAACATTTTATTCTCTTCTCCTACAGTTTGTAGAGGCAGTCAGTCAAGATAATCTTGCTTTTCATATGCAAGTCATCTGAGGACAACTATCCTGCCAAATTGTATAGGTGGCATTAGTGAGCTACATACTATCCAGTGTAATTTAATTTGTTAATTAGCTTTTATGAAACAAAAAAGTTATTTCTGAAATAAAGATATGTGCTTTTTGATGCTGCTTCTTGTGGCTGCAGGTTTTATATAGTAGTTGTTTTTCATAGAATTGGTGCTGTGTTGCCTTGACAAGGAGCACCAGTTTTAACTGTAAGACCGGAACTATTTCCATGTGGTTATACACAGGCAGATTCATTTGAAAAATGTCTCTGCAAAAACAAACAATAATACAGCAGTCTTTTCAGAACTGGGAAACTCAATGCACATGTAGCTTTCACACCTCCCTGTAATCTCTGTCTACAGACAGAAGCACCGTTTTCTGCCCTTGAAAGGGGAGTGAAGTCCTTGTAGATACAGATGTTTTCCTGTGAGTGGGATTAAAACCTTTGCTTTTGGCTCCTTTGTGTAAGAGAGACTGTTGGGCTGGAGTGCATTAGCAAAATCCCTGATTGATTAATGGACTTCCTTGGACTTTATCTGGGGATAGTCTGTGTTGTCAAACTGGTCAGGATTTAGAATTGCATTGGGTACTGGCTATAACGTTGTATTGCAATAGAGTTTAGAGTCCAGGTATTTAATCTCACTGCTGAAACACTCTGTCTTTGGGGGTGCAACAGAAGTGGATACATGTAGCATTCCCTCATCTGTTTTTACCAAGTGCTTTCTTTTTTTGAATAGGGCTTAAATCATCTTAGTGCATTTGTAAAATGTTGCTTCCTTCAGTAGTTTTGTACATTTTTATAAGTATATTCTTCTTTAAAGTAAACCAAAACAAAAACCCCAAAGCAAACAAACAAAAAAAAATCTGTCAGAAAACCAAGCCACCTGTCACCTTTTTATAAACTAATCTGAGATGTTTTTTAGAAATGCTGAACAGGAGGCTAATCAAAGGCTGCTCTGTCAACTTAATGTTTTGAAGCCACTGAACTACCCCTGACCTTTCCTGTAGCTTAACACACATATTCATAGTTTAGTGTTTTTCATGAATGCTTAGTTGGCAGTGAACAGGGCATAGCTTCTAGCAGACACTAGAAAGAGCTAGGAGAGAATAATGTTTCAATTGCTGTAGGCAGCAATGTAGTGCATGCCTGTTCTTGCCTAAAAATATAGAAATGTACCTTTAGAATCAACAAGGCCTGTAAAAACCAGTGAGCTCTGCAATTTTGGAGTTAAGTAGTACGGAAGGCTAAAAGCTGTACCATGCTGCTTCAGTGCAGAAATTTTGCTGTAGAAGACTGTTGATACTTGATTCTCCATCTGGCCTGTGAGTGGTCTCATGCATTAAAGTATGTCTGAAGACATGTCTCGTCTCTTTATCTGGGCATTTGAGGCACGTCACGCAGAACTGAAGTTGTCTTTTGTGGTAACAACATGGTGAAAATGACTTAAAAACACTGGTAACAATTCTTCCACGTATTCCTGTGTGAGATGTACAAAACTGCCAATAAGGTGTATCCATGTGTAGGGAAGACTTTGACTTCAGCTGTCCTTGCACAGTGCTTAAAATGAAAGCTTAGGTCCGTGTGGATTTTTCATTTTACCTGATAGTTGAAATTATATATCTCGATTAAACAACATAACTTGTCACATTTCAATGTAGAGAACTTACATTATAAAAATAATGGTAGTAAATTGCAACTCAGACAACCAAGTTCGTGCTTCTCTTTTCATGTGTGGGAAGTAAGAATCTCCTTGAAATTCTAATTTTGTCACTAGAGGGTGCTAAAAGCCATGAAGTATTTAGGATAGCACTTGTTTTATTTTCCTTTCTTAACTGGTATTGTGTTTTACCATCATGGACATTCTCCTTCCCCCAGAAGCAGAGTTTGTAATGTCCAGTGCTATGTGCATACTCAGTATTTGCATGTTAACATTAAATGAACATTTGTTTCTTCCTAAAAATTAGTATGTTATTTATTTGCAATAGTACCCACTATTGCACACGCACTGTCTAGACCTACACTATTCATCCTTTCACTGGTTGGTGGCAGGTAGGCTCTCTTTAAAACTGGCATCTTCAGTAAATAAAGGGTGCTCTACAGATTCTTAGAATTTTATTTTATTGGGGTTTTTTGAGAGTAGGAAACTCTATGTTGATGAAAAAAGTAAAAACCAGGGTGGGGCTCAGTCTTGGAAAGAGTCTTTTAAAGGTAAGTAAGGGTCTCCTTCAGAAAGATTGCTTATGTGTGTTGGCTTTAAGTGGTACAGTCTCTTTAGATTATGCCTTGTTTTCCATGGCATTGAAATAAGGTGGTACTGGCAAAGGATTTTATAGTAAAAATATATATATATATATAAAGATATATATTTATGCAAATATATATTTGTATATATTTATATATTTTTTTATATATTTATATATAAATATATATATAAATTCCTTTTTCGTTCAGATATGGGGGATTTCATACAGCTATGTATTGCAAACCATAATTTAAACATAATTTTGTAAGTAACCTTGTATTAATCAGTCAGCTGACGTCAGGATAACATCTCATGTGAAGTCTTAATTGTGTACTTGCTGTTAATCCTAATCCATGTACAGGAATGCTTTATCTGCTGAAATGCTGCTGTCCATAGCAGGCAGTGTGGGTAAACCGGTGTCCAAGCAGAGGGAAACTGCAGAGTGAATGCCTGTTCTCTCTTCATTCTGCAGGTCATTCTTGAATCTCGTTATATGGACAGATTAATGTATCTTTTCTTCTCATCTTCTTGGACCATTCCAGGGTCTTAATAAGATTAAGTGGGTAAAATAAGTAATATATCCCGAACCTGTGCGATATGTAGTTTTCCCCAGATACTTCAGTTATTTTGATTTATTAAAATGCTAGTCCAATTATTTCTGAGACTTCAGTTAAGAGTAAACTGTATTTTTGTTGACTCTCTTCACTCGTCACTTTGGTGTCCATTACTTACATTGCCGTGAAAGGAGGACTGCTCCTTTCAAAATGCATATCTGGTGAGACAGCAGTTAAAAAGAAAATATGAGAATCTGCTTTTTTCAGGTCATTGTGTTCTCTGTTAACTGCCCTTATGTGGTAATACCAATTTCCGTAGAAATCCTCTAAATCTAATTTTGACAATGTTAGTTGTAAGAGGTTGTAATAGTTTGCCAGCCAAATAACCAATTCTTCTCAAAGCTTGTTAACTTCTCAAAATGCTTAAATTCTCTTGAATTACGTAGAATCATTAAACAAATACCATGAATGTTTTTTAAAAACTGAGCATGGGAGTCCTGACTTTTTTCATGCCATCCACAATTGTAATCTAAGGTTGTTTCTAGTAGACACTAAACTAACCAGGAAATTCTAGTTTTGAAAGCCTTTTCTGTGGAATAATTCTAGGTCTTTATAAAACTGTACAAATGCTGGGTCTGTGTCTGTGTTAACCATCCATGGATAGGCTTCATGTAAGCATTTCAGTGTTCTAAATTCAGCTTTACAACGCTCTTGATTTTCAATTTGCAAGTGCTTCCTTAAAAGGTAAATTGAAATAATTAAAAACAAACTTCAAATCAGCGAGCAGCTGAATGTACAAGTGCAGTTCCAGCAAAGCTGTTTGAACATCCAGTCATTTTTTGCCTAGTTGAAGACAGACTTAAAGTTTTTGATATGTTTTCTTAACAGTTTTATTTCACCAAATGTTTCTCTGTAACTAAATATATTACTTTACCAGTGGTCACAGTAGATCTTAGCTCTGCCCTGTGTCTTAGCCGTGTCACAGGCATTCAAATAAAACATCAGAAAATGAGTCTTGATAAATATTAACCTTTTCCCTTAAATCTTAAGGGTCTGACTAAAACTAGAATATCAAATTGGTGATATAAGACAGAATTTCAGTAAAGAGGCAAAAGCAGTTTCATTCAGTTATTTGAATCACTGTGTTGCACAGAGATAGTAATTTGCACAGGATCAAATAACTGGGGTGAATCTCTGCATTACTGAGTTTCATTCCCTGCTGCTAAGGGCAGGGCTGTCACAGTGTGTAATTCAAAAATTAGCATTCAAATCAGGTTATGTGAATTTATTTTTTTTTTCCAGCCTTCAGTGAAATGTGGGTATTTCAGGTTTCCTTTCAGCTACTCAACATCTATGAAAACAAAGTAGGGTAACTGACTTTATTACAATGGAGTAGTTTCAGGAATTTTAGCACTTTCTGTAAAAGTAATCTCGCTCTGTGCTAAGGGTAGGGACTATACTAAAAAAAATAACCATAGTAACAATACTGCTTGTCTTTCCTTTGCTGTCAGAAACAAACATGCCCAGGGACTGTTAAATCTTAAAGCAAGATAAGGAATAATTGTTTAGTTAAGGTTAATATAGTTCTGTCCACTTTTTTTCCCCCCAGCTGTGCTGCTGCATGGTGAGTGCAGTTGTGCAGCAAAGGCTTGCTGTGAGATCTAATTTACATAGCAGCATGCCTGTCTGCTTGCTCGGGGTATGGGGCTCCCTCTGCCAGTCCAGTTGTATTCCCCACCCCACACGGTGGTTACAACGTGGCTGATGTCTGATGGATCTCTGCAGAGAGTTGGTGCAGCACGCTGCCTCTGAACAGCACAGCGTTGCTGGCTGTAGTGAGGGAATAATCCATAGCATGTTTTTTGCTGAAATGGCTTAGGAAAAGCGTTATAAACCACCTCGTGTTGCGGAACAGAAAGGCAAGCAAAGAGGCATTATTTTAGAAAGGTGGAGTGAATACAGATGTATTGTTTTCCCCCTTAGGCTTTTCTTCTGTTGTGGGTTTGTTGTATTCGTAGTGCTGTAGCTTAATAAGCCTTTGTTCCACCACACACAAGAACAACGGAGGCACTAGGAGCTGCTTATTTTGTGAACAGCTGTGCTAGATTGTGCCTCAGAGGTGTGAAGCTCAGACAGCTATGAAGGTTACGTCTGGTCTGTTTGATTTAATACAACCCATGCTCCAGCGCCTGCAGTGTCCCAGCTTTCAGTGGAGGAGTGGGCAGTGGAAGATTTATGTGGAAAATTATGAAACATAATGAAAACCTCTTTTGGCTGGAAATGAGGGATTTTGTATCTCTGGCCAAAATATATCACTTAGCTTAAGTGTAAATGTCAACTTTACAATGCTGTGAATTACACCTAGTATTTTCTCCACGTCATGTCTCTAAGATACAAAACTTAGTAAATTATCTTTTTTTTTTGTCTTGAATACCTTCTTTGGGAAATTTTAGTGAAGCTAAATAATGCAAACAAGATCTTTGAGACCAGTCTTTAGAATTAGCCTGTTTCCTGAAAATCGTAGCAAATATATTGATATGTCATCCAACCTAGAACAGCTTTGAACAACTGAATTCCATAAATAAATTACCATATGTGCCGAGTCTTCTTTGTAAAGTGACTAAAACTGGCGATGCCTTAGTCAACAGATCTGCTTCCTTCTGTTCTGAAAAATATATCTGTTTCTGCTATTATGAGCCTCAAAAATATCCCAGAGACAGAGGAGCTAACTAAAACTTTTATTTGAATAAAAGGGAGAGTTCACTAGACAATCCCCAGTGAGGTCTCTCCACTTGATAGAGGTCACAGCATCTTTTATCCCCTTGCCCGAAACCCAGGTCCCTCCGTTTCCCCAGTGGCTGAAGTACTCCAGGGTTACAGGCTTTCTGACACCCCTGCAATGTGTCCCCCATTCCATGGTCATTAGGGAAGAGGTCCCTAGCATTTTCAAAATGGAGGTTTACTGATCCTTTGCTGTTGATAGATCCCCTTGTTTCTGGGCAGACGCACCTTTCTGTGACTGACAACTGAACAACCAGTAACTTGTTGCTTCCCACCACCAAATGCGACCACACTACAGACTTTGCAAGAATACCTATTTATTCCTAAGACTTCTTTGCTTTCACACTCTAAATCTGTTGATTTTTAATGACAAAGATAAGCTTATGCAGTTTGTTAGTACTTAGTTGTTCTGCCTCTGCAGGTCTAAAAGACAGCAGAACTGTGTTTGTTACCAGAGCTGAGAAGCAGTGAAGGGCCACACAAAGTGCCCCTGGGCTCTGCAGCATCTCCTACTGCAAATACAGAAAACTTTTTTTTCTGTATTTTCTGAATTTTTTTTTCTGTAATTGTTGTCACTATAAAATGACATTTGACAGTTTCTGTTAATGTTATGTTCATAATTGTTTTTATTAATTTAATAGGTGCAAAAGTAAAATGTAATCATATGAAATTCCCAAGATTGCCCCTACCACTTCTTTCAATTATAAGGCAGTTTTTGCCACCCTCCAGTCCTCTGCAATTGTAATTCACTTAAGTCAATGCAATATTTTGCTAGCAATAGCCAGCTTTAGACAGAATCCAGTTGAACCTGAAAGGCCAAGTTGTTGGGGCCAATGTGCAGGTTATGTATCCCAGCCTCCACGGTGGTGCCGTGGAGATGCAGTCAGTAGAGCCTGGAGTGTCGCTGGTCTCCTGTGTGAGTAGTTTAGTATGAACAGAAGGCCCATCTTGACTTCCTATTGTATCCTCTTGACCTCTGCCGAGATGTGAGCTCAGGTGCCTATGGGCCCATGTCTAGCTGTAGGTGTCTTAACCCAGACCTCAGTCCCTCTTTTGGTCTTATACAATTGCCTGTAGTGTAATACTTCTTGAAAGTGTTATTTCAGTTTTGGTTGGTTTTTTCTATCATCACATTTTATCACTTCAGTCTGATAATGCTTTTCTTTGTTGTCAGGAAGTAAGCTATGTCAGGCTAATTGAGGCTGAAGGATATTACATGGGTTATGTCAAGCAGATAGAAGTTAGGATGAAGTGTAACATGCCTTTTAAAAATCTTATTATAGGAAATTTGAGTGTACATCTTTATGTAATAAGAACACTGGAGTACTGTATGCATATTTTTTATGATTCTTAATATTGGCTTTATAATTCCCTAGTGATTCTCAATGTTTACAATTCAAATGACTGAGTGCTTTTCACTTCTCTTCATGCAGGGTAGAGAGTGCTGGAAGCATCAGCTTTGTAGGAACTGTTGAGATTAAATCCAAAATGGGGGAAGGGAGGGAAGAAGAACTGTAATTCCCACCAAAAGGTGCTGGCTGACTCCAGTTGACCTTTGATCATTAAAAAACCACTGTGTGTGGAGAGCATTGTAGTTCTGTATTTGTCAGTGGTGTGTGGATGCATTTTCATGCATCATAAAAACCCAGTCTAAGATAGTAATGTCTGCCCCAGATAAAGTAATGTGTGATGCAGAGGTTTAGTAACTTTGGGTTGCAGCTGAGGTTGTCTTGGAAGTTTGAGGGCAAGACTGTGCTGTGCTCTACGTGCCACCTTCAGAAGAGTTCACCTGGAGTTCAGTTCTGAAATGGAAAACTGCCGTGTCTGTTTGCATGTATAGGACTTGGGAGAAGTTCTTTCCACAGAAGCATTTTTCAACAGAGGACTATTATTTTCTTACAGTGGTCTTATTAGTACTACCTTCTCTTGAGTATGAATTTTTGGTATGCAGCTTTCTTATTTGCTTTCAAGGTTTGTCCCAGGCTGCTTGTGTTTTCAGAGTCTCACTTTTAATGGAGCATTGAAGATTAAAGTTAATGATGCAGAGCCCACCTCACTTTGGACAACACAGAGAACACTTCACATGCTTGCATCCTGTTGTAAATTTGCTTAATGGTCTTAAAGAGAATTTGATCACCTCCCAGGAGACACCTGAAGATCAATATTGGGTTTTTCGGTCATACCAGTATCCTAGATTTTGCTTGGTTTCAAATCAGTGCTTTGCATGCATGAGCTGTACAATAGTCTGAGGGCTGCTGGACTTCTGGTGGGAAGACATGACACAGAGGGCAGTAAATTGTATTTCACTGCTGTTGGCTACTCCATGTTACACAGAAAGATGATGGTAAATCAGAGGTTGACATGCTGTGCAGAGAAGCTGCATACATTTCTTGTCTCTTATCCACAGAGAAAAATATAATGTGAGTTTGTATTTCAAATATGGGGAGAAATTGTTGTTCCATATAAAATATTTTTGCTCTCTGTGTTTCCTTATTTACTGTGGTGGTAATAACTGAAGTTGGAATGCAAATGTTGGATTTAGAGCTATGTTTGAAAATTAAAACTTTAGTTGATGTATGTTAATAACTTTTAACTGCTGTAGTTTGTGTTAAAGCTCCATGGATACAGCAGCAAAGGCAAGTTTTGCCTATGCATGTGGTTTAATAAGGGCATTACAGTGCTTGTCCTGAAGCTGTGCCCTGGTTTTAAGCAATATGCCCTTTTGGGGAGCTTTTGTCATCCCACTGGCGATTAATTGCAGCTGGTTCTACATTTTATTTGTGAGAAGCAGTGTATTGGTGGGTGTTTTTTCATAACTAAAACTTGAGTAGATTTTGGAAGGTAAAATCTTTACCAGTGATCCTGCATCATCTGGTATTCGTAAGTATGTGAAATCTGTGGTGTTCTTAGGACAACTGAAGTATTTTAAAAGAAAATTTCATAGCATCATGAAATGGTTTGAGTTGTAAGGGACCTTAAAGATCATCTAGTTCCATCCCCCCTGCCATGGGCAGGGGCACCTTCCACTAGACGAGGTTGCTTACAGCTCCATCCAGCCTGGCCTTGAACACTTCTAGGGATGGGGCATCCATCCAGAATTTCACATACCTGATCAATTTAATTGAAAAATATTGTAAGTTGTAAATAGTAATAAATCACTTAGTATTGATTAAATATTTAAAGCTAGAGAGCTCTGGCTAGCATCAGCATCGAGTTTAGCACTTAAACCCGATAAACACTTGCATCAAGGAAATTGTTTCCTCTTTTGGGATCCCGTAAAAGTCCTCAGGCATGAATTTTCTGCAGTTCAGAAAAAAACCCTCACCAATCTTATGATCTCTTTGCCTTTAATTTATATAATTTTTAAAAACCCTGGTTTGATTCTCCTGCAGTGCTAATGAGACTTCATTTTTTAACTAGAATGTCTTCAGACCTGGTTAGTCATCCAAATTTAAATTTTTCTTTTTCCTTCTGATTCTTTCATCTGAGATCACTCCCGGCAGTATTTGTGAAAGCTTGTGGAAAAATACGGTGACATAAAATGAATATTACACATCAATTCTGAAGTCTGTGAACATTTAAGTCACTAGATATGTTAATAGAGCTTGGAAGCGTGGGCAGTGAAATTACTTTGTGTTGCTTGTAGTGCATTGCTTCACTTAGGCTTAAGTTACAAGCATTTGACAGTACAAGGAGAAGAAAATTTTTCTGCTCCTTAATATTGGAACTCTTAAATAGTCTTATGACATCTTTTGTTCAGTTTCACCGAGGAATTCTCAATATCCTTTTTAATTGGTCCCGAGGGAAGTTTTAGTTGTGAAACCCAAACAGCTGCTGAAAACAGAAGTTTCAACATGCTGTAAGGTTTCTTCTACCTAGTGAATATTGTGTGATGTACTCTCTTTTCTCATGAGGATAAAAAAAGTCTTTTAAGCTGTATACAATTTTTAATAAATATGTAAATGGTAAAGCTAGAATTTAAATGAATATTTGATGGGGCATCACAGCTAAGTAGAGCAGATATGAGTGTTTGACAGTTTATTAGCAAAGTTAGGCTCTTTAGAATATCTCTACTTCTATCCTCATAAGCAAGTGCCAAACACTCTGAAAAGTCTGAGCTAGAAATTAAAGCTCCATCTGTGCAAGTGTTCACAATTAAATAATTATTATCTCTACCAACTAGAGGAGAAAAGCAGCGTAGAAAAGTAATATATCCTCTTCTGGTTCTCAGGAACAAGAGCAAAAGGCTGAAGAAGAAAGAATTAGGATGGAGAACATTCTGAGTGGTAACCCACTGCTGAACCTTACCGGCCCAGCACAGCCTCAGGCAAACTTCAAAGTGAAGAGGAGGTACTGTGCAGTTTGTTTCCTGATACCCGTCCCCTTGCTCCCTCTCTCTATTCAGTCAGAAAATGTTATCACTGCTACTAGTTTTTGTTTCCTTCCTCGGATCTTGTCACAAGCAGTGTAATGTAGGATTGGGATAGTGATGCAGGTAGTGATTGTCTTGCGCCTATTAAAATTAATGAATACCAGCCTTTTTCTCAACACAGTTCTTATTTGCAGGTATTCCAGTTACTGTTGGGTTTATCAAAAATTAGGCCCATCAGATTAAAGGTTTTTTTTCTGCTCTGTTCAAATTGTCATTAATTTCTGTAAAGATAACCTTTAATCTGCTAATACTCACCTTGCTTCTAACTCATGAGTATGTAGGAGATGCCTTAGAATAGAAAAATGTATCTTCTTTTCTGAAAGACTAAAATCTAGTCCTGCTGACTAGTTCTTTAAATAGGAGCATCAAACTCCATTTATGTGTTTTTTGTAAATTGCACCTAATTTTCATACAAACTTACTGAAGTTAAAAACTTTTGTTTTCAGGTGGGATGATGACGTTGTCTTCAAGAATTGTGCCAAGGGGATAGATGAAACAAAAAAGGACAAAAGATTCGTGAATGATACTCTGCGATCAGAATTTCACAAAAAGTTCATGGAAAAATATATCAAGTAGTACAGTTTTATGTGGAGTGGTGCAGAAGGACTTGGAAGGTCATGGTCGTTTCCTCCCTTTCCCTCAGAATTTAAGTCTGAATATTTGGTCATGGATTCCCAAATGATTTTCCAAGATCATCAGCATCTTCACAATTAGTAATTGCTATGTATCTAGAGTTTTTATTTCTGCATTATGTGTTTTCCTTTTCAGTTTTAATTAAACCAGTTTGTGTTTCATGAATGTTTTTATGTTCACGTGTGCTTATTTTTACTGGCCACCTTGTAAATGGTAGAAGAGAGAAGCTGATTTGCAATAAACACTGCTGATCATTTAAATTGCTTTCCAAATTTTGTATTTGTATTTGTAGTGATGGCGTTTCGTAACTTGCACAATGTAGATAAATGTCAGTACTATCAAAGATGGGGACAAGCCGAGTATGGTAAGCAGTGCGAACTGAAAAGAGCTGCACTTGCTTTAGCAAACTAGACTTCCTCTTAATAGCTAGTTAGAAACTTAATCTTCGGGGTTTGTTTCTTCCTACAGTCAAGCGAGTTAAGATTTGGCAGGATAGCTCCAAGTTCTTAGCAGCTTTCCTGCTTTTTGGGCTCTCTTGTCTCAGTACATCTGAAGCAATGCTGTGTAATGCCAAGGGGAGCCTTGAGCAGAGAATGCTCTGTGGAACTATATGTTTTTTTCCCTCCTTAATAAACCACTGCAGTGCTCAATCCCTCAGCCACAACCCCGTGGCCACAAGGTTCAGTCTGTGTGTGTGTCCTTCAGTGGTAATAACAGCGCTGACAGAAACTTGCAAGTGTTCTTATCAAACAAGTGATCTCAAGATACCATAGTACACTTTATTCCTTAAATGTCCATTTTAGCACTTAACTGGACAGTATAAAATATGAATGACTGCAAAAAAAATTTCAACTGTGAAGGGCTTTATTTTTTTCTACTCTTCTGTCATCTTCACTTGCATTTGAAATCTTGGCCAAGTGATGCACTGGATATGAACATAACTTTCAAACCGTAGTAGTTACCTCTCTGCCTAGGGGGTTACAGTGGCAGAACTTGTGTGTTTATGGAAAATTCTAGCCCTTTTCCTTGCCTATGTTATGCTCAGTCAAGTTCATTCTTACAGACACTGTGGTTTAGTATTTTCAAGCTCTTAATTTGAAAACGTATTTGATTTTCTTTTTAAGAGAGTAAATGAGAGAGCACAATGTTTTAGATTTTTGTTGGGCATGGCTCTGGTATCCTGTGAAAGCTTTCCTTAGCTTTAGCTGTATTTGCCACCCTTTCATTAAGCTATGCATAGCGTACTTATGCCAGCAGCTAATACCCATATTTACTTGGAAACGAGATTTTCAGCATGCTTAAGGTCATGTGAGCTTCCACAGCTACCAGAGAAATATGTGTTTGTGTTACTTCTGCTCCCAGCCTCATGATACAAACAATTCTTGGGAGGCAGAAAAATGGGTGTAGTTTGTAATTCTCTTTAAATTAAAGCTACTAAAATCTTGGTGTATAGGCAACATACTTAGAAGGGGGGGTGTTGAAGTTCAGAGCCATACTTATCAGGGTCTGGAGAAGCCAGCTGCTGCCTTAGGTCTGACCTAACAGCATAGTTGTCATGGCAACAGCAAAAAAAATACATCGGTCTTGCAGTATTCCAAGATATAATCACTGTGCTGAAGTGAGCGAGTGAGCGTACAGTTTTATTGGAGGGGGAGTCATAGTTGAAATGCCAGTTCAATACCCTCATGGAAATCATAAGTGCATAATGCCGTCATTTGTGTTCCTGAAGTGACGTAACTTTTCTTGGAGAAAATAATACTTCGGAGAAGTCGGGTGGCTGGGGTTGGATGAGGTCTTCCTCAGGCATGCAGGCAGTTTTCTCCACACCTGCAGGAACATCCCTTTCTTAAACTTCTGTATAACGCATAAGTGTGCTCGATCATTTTTCCCAAAAGCTGGCTCTCCCTCCGTGGTTCTGGTGAAAGAGCCATAGGGACAGTGTAGCTCCGGGCTGCAGCTTCGCTTGCGGTTTTTTGTCGGCATTGTTCTTCAGCTCCACCACAGAATTTGCAGATCCTATCTCTGACCTCCCCCCTCAAAGCTTTTGTATTTTAGCCTCCTGCAGTGTAAGCTGACCCACAATCTGAGAATCAGCAATACACCAACACAATATGATAATAAAGGAGTCTCAAGCCTTATCTCTTGGTGAGTTTTGCATCATTAACTACTGAGTTTTCTTCACCAGTCCTGGAAAATCTAAAGCAGCACTGTGCTTTTTGTTGGGGAACTGCTTTCAGTATGGATACTGTATTGATGCTTAATTTTCTACTGTGTTCCTTCTACTGATCTGAGAAAAAACAAAGCAGATAATTTGTTTTTGTAAAACTGCAGTGTGACTGAGTTCTTAGAAAAAAATTAGACTGATATTCTACACCTCCGCTCCCAGCAGAGGTTTGTTTTTTTTCCAGGAACCCCTGTTCAGTATGACAAATAGCTTTCAACAAGGACAGTGGACCTGGTAAAGGCAGCTTGTTTCAAGAGATGCAGTGAACGAAAGTTAACATTCAGCATGTCAAGGAAGGCAGTATTTTGCAGTTCCTAATGGTCAGGATTGTTTAATCCTGTGTTTTTGTAAGCAACACCTGGACTCACTGTAACTGGCAGCTTGAAACAAAGCCACTTGCTTTATTAACAGTTTTCCCGTTGTTTATGGCTGTCTTTGCAGTAGCAGTGCAACTGAAAACCAGGATCTATTTTCCATAGGGACTAGCAGTTAACTTCTAAGGTTTTTTAAAAAGCTTTGTCTTTGAAAATTGTTCTTGGAATATGTTTTAGAATTCTGAAGGGATTAATAGTATGAGGAATAAAGCTAAATGATAGTCCTGCAGCTGGAAATAATTGTGCTGTGTGTATACAGGGTTCTGAAATGTTTAGCTCTTATTTGTCTTCCTCGAGTAGATGGCTGAATATTACAGGCTTCACATTGCAACCAGCAGAATTATTACCTGCATTTTTCAGGATTCCACATTGTTAAAGGTACCATGTAGGCACACTATGAATGCCTGGAAAGAGTTTTGGAGTTTTTTAATTTAAGAAAAAAAAAAAAAAAGAGCCTTTTTGATGAGTTCCAGTTCCTCTGTTCACTTGTATTTTGTCTGAAGTAAATTCCCAGAGCAGGGGTGATCTCGTGCTGTTTGCCTTTGAGCGCCTCCTGGGCAGCCCAGCTGATGCCTACCTGGTGTCTCCTTTCAGCCGTGCAGGTATCAGTTCCCACTGAGCTGCTGAAATTTCTCTCTACAACTACAAATATCTGAAAGTCTCTTATGCTGGAGGAGAGGTCTGAGCACAAGGTCAAACCATCAAATCGATGTTGCCTTGAAGCGCTTCACTTGAAAGAAGTTCTCTGGGATTCAAGCCTTGAAGGGATGTGCTGATGCTCAGAAGGTGCTTCAGATTCAAGTGTTTATTCATATCTGCAGCTAGGGCTAGTTGGAACTTGGAGCCTGAAGCCTTAATTTTTTTAAGGAAAGTCAGAATCACGTGTAGGGGCTTCTCTGATTTTGTTTCTTTCTCGTTTCTTAGTGCTCTGGGATATGGATTCAGGGAAAGGAAATGCCCACAGAAATGTTTCCATCTGTGCAAATCCTCATTTCATCTCCTGTCAACTTTTGGAATGAAGTTTAGTTAGTTGTTAGTCAAGAACAAAACTTCCCATCTAATTTTGTCATGCTTGTTTGGGTAAAACATTTTGATATGCTTTTTCCAGAGAAATAAAGTCTGTGTTTTGGTGTAAGTTCAGCTACACCTTCCCTGGGAAGGCAGAGTGACACATCATATTTACCAATAAAAGCAAATTCAGCCTTACTACCACACTTTATGTCCCTTAAGATACAGTGCAAGACCATAAATAGGCACACTTGGGAAAGTCATGTTTCCTAAGAAAGGCTTCTTTGAGCTCTCTTTTTGAACTGGGGATAAGCAGAAAGAAAAGTAATGTTTCCAGGGGTGTTCAAGTCACTCATTTGAAATAAATTAAAAAAACCCCACAAAAACCAAACACAGTGAATTCTTATGTTGTTCAATCATAGATACATTTTACCATTGTGCTGCTTCCCTTCTTTGACTGAGGCAATACAGGTTGGCCTTTATGAGTTTCAGGCTGTGTTTTCTTGGCATAAGTGGGCATATCATGGGATGTAATTCAAGAATGACCATGGTATTGTGCCTGCTGGGGAAATAAAATTGAAGATGAAATAGTGACTATGTCTGTTTTTCAAATTGCTTTAGTTCAGAGAGTTGGAATATACCGAAGGGATGTGATAAAAATGTCTGTGCAGTATGTTTTTCTTTCCCCTTTGTAGCATCTGATCAGCAGTTCAGGAGCAGAAGCTTAATATCACCAATCTTCCCAAAATTTGTCATTTCAAGTGGGAAACTGCAGCTTTGGTGATTTAAAAAAAAAAATAAAACACAAAAACCCAAAACTGACTGAGCACAAAATTGCTTGTGTGTGCAAGTGCAGCACTAATGAGAAGAAAGAGTCATCTAGATCTAAACAAATTATGTCTCCTAACCCAAATCCCAGTTTGCCACCAAGCCTGAGAAATACCTTCTGAAGTAGAGGGAAGCAGAACTGTATAGGAGGTGGAAAAATTCAACAGAGAAATCTGATTGCTCTCTGTTAAAATCAGTATCATCTAGATAGGAAAGCTTATTTCTAAACTGTACTAGGGTGTCATTTTAAAGATCACAATGGAAATCTGTTATTTATGGAAACAGATTCAGAGTTCTTGTGAATATTCTTGCTGAATTTGTCCATCTGGTGCAGACCAAAATCACGAAAATGTCGTGGTCCTTCTGAGGACAACTATGATCTTGAACAAAATCAGTTGTCGCCTAATTCACAACCTAGTTTGCAAAGGCTGATAGCCCTGTGTGCTGTTTGCCAGCCCTCAAGCTTAGTGTGTGGTAGTCTTGGTTTCCTCCCTTGCTCTGAAGAGGTACTGCAGCTGGAGGCTGCAGCTGGGGGTTGTCAACATCAGGCAGAGAGTGGAAGAAGTTTGGGTCCTGTTGGGTTTCTGTCTTCTGGTGAAGTGAACTGTCCCTTGCACCTCTGGAAGGATTGTTAAACCAACTTCCCCCATTAAAACCTACTCCTGCTAGCAATACATGGATTCATGACATTTATTACTGCAAGATTGTTTAGGGCAGTGCAGCATTGTGATTTATTTTAGAAGATGAGACTTCACTGGAACTTCTTTCTGGTTTAAAATTTTAGGGCTGAATTCATTTCAGTTGGAGGCACAGATAAGCTGATGGTAATGACAATAAATCATGTTTTCTGAGAGCTTTAGAAATTATTCATAGATGTGGAAATCTATAGCTGTTTTATGCCCACCTCCTCTTTTAATTTATGCTTGCTTTTCAAATACCAGTTTTTTAAAAATGTATGTTCTCTTCTCTCAATGCAGACAGTGAGAGAAGGAATAATTTTAGAAAATTCCAGAGCCAAATAATTAAAAAAGAATAAAAAGCAAATTAAAGTCCTTCTTTATGTAATATCCCTTTCTGCCATTTCTTCCAGTAAAGAATAAAAGCAAGATGGTGCTATGTAGGTGTTAGAATAGGGGATTGTAATCAGGACTCTGGAGTCTATTTCCAGCCACTAACCTAGGATGGTGGCCTGGATTTTATTCCCTCTAGTGGACTTCTGCTGCAGAACTTTTTATATTTGTGGGGTCAGACGTGAAGCTAAGGGGTGAAGCAGTGATTTCAGCCCTGCTCTGAGATGGAATGAAAGCAGGGTTCAGGTTTTTCTCTGCTTCAGTTTGAGTGAATTTACAGGAGTGGCTCAGGCATGTAAACCCTTCTAGTCCCAACCCTGGATCTGAGCAGAGATCAGGGTGCTGGCATCCCAGCTCTTACCAGTTCTGTTCTTGGTGGAAGTGGGTGTACATACCTTTATCCCTGTAGTGCTGGACTATGGGGAACAAGGTAAGGACCCACCTTAGAGCATAAGGTGGTCACAACAGAGATGCAGGAGGTCTGAGGCAGGGGATAGAGAGAGAAGTGCTCAACGTTTGTCCCTTGGGTAAGTTCACATTTTCCAGGTCCGACTCCTGCTGGAGGATGGAGCTTGGGACGTGCCTTTGTCTGCTGAGATGCCTGTTAGCTCAGCTATAGCTGCAGAGGACAAAGATCATGCCTGGATTTAGGCTGAGAATGCCTTTGGCATTAAAATTTTATTAAAATTACACATTGTCTAAGGCAACATTTTTGGTCAATTAGCAGTGATCTGTCTCAGAAACATATTTTTAATTTTACTCTTCCTTTTAATAGACAGCTACTAGCACCTGCTGATTGCAGATGGGAGCATTTATGGATAAAGCCTTTCCTTTCCATAATGCTGGAGCCTGGCTGGCTCCTCTTCAGCATTTGTTGGTTTGGAGTGGATTTGTTATCTAATTTCATCCATTTTTTTCCATGATGTTACTCCTTGCCAAGAATATCAAATCTGAGAACTGGAGCAAGCGTGTTGCAAGGAAATGGAGAAATGCCATGAAGCGCCTTGGTACAAGGGAATGCCAGGAGAAACTTGATAGAAGAGCTGGAGGGTGCTTGGATTGCACTCAGCTGGAGGTGGATGCAGTGCAGAACTAGCAGATGCAGAAAGTTAAAGAAAAAACAATAAAATGATGAAATTAAGTGAAGGAAACAAGGAGATCGGAAGGAGTGTGATGGATGAACAGGAAAGATAAGCAGAGTAACACAAAGAAGCTCTTCCCACTCCTGCAGCGTGGCTTAGCTGCAAAGGTGATAACTCACTAAGTGGGACCAGATGGGCTCCTTTGTCTGCTCTCGACAGCTCAGCAGCACTTATTTCAGCTGCTCCAAAGGATGAGTTTCAGAGTTTCAGATTGTTGCTCTTTTGACAACCAGTTCAGGGGCCTGTCAACAGGTTTTCCAAAGCACTCAGTGTCTTTGAGAAAATGCTGAGCAATGTCCGAGATTGTTGTCAGTTAAGAAGCATCTGAAAGGGAGCTGGAAGCTTTTGAAGCTCTAATTTCTATCCCAGAATGCTCAAAATCCAGTGCTCTGACACATTAATCCTGTGACTGGCATGATTCTGGTTTTATCCCAGTGTTACAGCACTGGCTGTGGTGGAGTTATTCTTGGTCCTTGCTGCAGTAAATGGGAGAGCAAGACCAAGATGTTTCTAAATACTTGGAATTCCTTTTTTTAGTGAAATGTGTTTTCTAAGTGGAAATAACAATAAACCAAAGACTTTTTCTGAGTATCCTGGCCATCCTAAGAGTCAGCCACATCTTGTCCTGCCAAGTGCAGGGAGTCTGGTGAGATGAGCTGCCCCCACCAGCCACAGGGACAGTGAATAACTGTGTCTGAGAGTACCAGCTGCAAATCAGAGGTGACAGGCTGAGCTTAGGAGGGGTGGGTTGCAGCCGAATAGCATCATTATGGACTAACCCAGCAGCTGCTCTTCCTGAGGAAAGAGATTTGTCAGCAACTTGAAAATTCCCTGCGAGTTTTCTTTGCTGATGCAGCAGAAAGAGAGGAGACATGGGGACAGTAGAGTGGGGGCGTGAAGGATGCAGTGGGACCAGCACTGGATCTTCAGCTAAGCCAGCTTCTGCCAGCAGGGGAGTGAGTCCAGGGTTTCTTAAATTCAGCATTCACTAGGACAGAATATAGCTGATTTTTTTAAAGTAATATCCAGGGGAATCAGAAAGTATGAAGATGCTCCCAAGCATTCTCTTCCTTTTTATCGTGATCTGGGAAAGGGGAAAAGGTTGATATCTACAGGTGTTGCCTTGTGGGAGACAATGTGAATTGGTCACCAAGTCTAGAACAATTGCTGTAACAACTAATGCCCATGAACCCAACACAACAAATGCAGCAGGAATGGCTGTTCCAGCTCATACCTATCATCTCCCATATCCTTGACCTCTGGTGTTTCCATGTTGGTATTTTTACAGGCACAGTTGTAGGGGAAAATGAGGAGGAAACATGACACTCTTAATTTTGAGGTTATGAGCTTGTCCATGGAGTCACTGCCAAGCAGAGCACTGGTGTGGCAGGGTAGTGCATCTTGGATGTGACTTGGAGCAATGCTTGCCTTTTTGCATTGGAATTTGGTTGCTGCTATTCCAGGCTGCCAAGTAAACAACAGCCTGATTGTGAGTTGCTTGTTCCTTGATGGAGTTTCTGCCTTTTATAGACCTCTTCAACATTGTAGTTGTCTTTTAAGGCTGTTTTCAGGTTTACAGGGGGGTGGACGAGACTTTCTTGTTTGCCAGGATTATGCTGAAATCTAATCCAGTCCTCTAAAACACTTGTAAGCACTCCCTCACTCATCCCAGTGAATGCAATGTGGAATTTTACAAGTGTGCTCTATTTTCCATCCTGGGGAAGCCCAAGACATGTCCCTCACCAGGACCTCTGTAGTTCCCCAGGAGCGTGACTGCACCACTGGCACGTGAGTGAGTATCAGGTGGAACAAGGCAGCTGCATTACCATGCAAGCTTATGCCTCAGATATAGGAGTGTGGGTCTGGTCCTAGTAGAGTCTCTGGAAACTGCTGGGACACCCATTGTTTTTGGTAGGGCAGCAATGCTGGCTTCACACCTCCTTGGAGATTTACCTTAATGCAGCATTCAAATCCAGTTCCAAGAGCTAACTTTTCCTGAAAGGTAAATGGACTAGAAATAGAAATCCTCTCCTCCCATCTCTGAAAAAAGGTTCAGGCTAATTATAAAACTTCTCGATTGCCCTCAAATGCAAGAACTGTGTGATGGCTGTGTTGTGAAGGAATCAAGGTGTAGAGCAGGAAGCGGAGCTTACAGGCCTGGTGGTTGGTGGTTGTGTTCTCTGCCTGAGGAGCAAATGAAGGTGCCAATGGCAGCTGGCTTACTCGGTGCCAGTAAGGCTGCAAGATGGGTATGGTTTGACTGCAGTGCTGTCGATTGAGTCAGGTCAAACACTTGGACCTCATGATAAGTGGTGTATTGGAGCACTCTGGACAGTGAGCTGCTGTCGGCTCTCGTGGCTCTGCAGTTGGCGCAGGCTGCTTTCACTCTCTCTCCCTGCCTACCAGTACAGCGATAATACAGAGTGATGGAAAGCACTCACAGCTCTGAAAAACTTATTTACACTTGTTCTTGGAGGCAGTAAAAGGGGCAGCAGTTGTGATTTGGATGCAGAATGAGAGTTTCAAATACTGCATCTCTGAGGAAGGAGGACAGCCCCCCCTCAGACATGCCACGTGTGCTCTCCTCTGCTTCTTTTGCGGAGTTTCTTTTGGGGAAGCTAAGCAGCTCTCATGGGGCTGGAGATCTGAAGGCAACACCCAAAAAGGGGGATGTTGAAGGAGAAGAGGAAGTACAGCTGTGCTTCTCACCCCAGAGACCTTCACTTCAGCAAGTGAAGAGCTTTGAGTCATCACTTCAGCATCCAGAGGAGAGACCGATCAAGCCGCTTTCCAGGACACCCTGTACCATAGGGAACACCATTCCCTGGGGATGTACACTGAAGCTCTTCAGCAGCAGTAGAGTGGTGATGGGGAAATCCAGAACACCGCAATCAAGCCTGTAGATCCTGCCTCCTCACCCACTGGGAGAACTCATTCCAACAACTTTAGAGCTGCGGAGTTTGATTTCCCCCAAGTCCATGTGTTTGTTCTTTATTATGCCAACACCTTATTTCTTCTCCAAGTGTTTTCACCCAGGGCTACCCACTGGATGTCCATGAGCCAAAAACTGGTCCCCACAAGGCTTCCACCAATGAGTGGGACTCACCAAGAGGGAGCTGGGGAGAGAAAGCCCATGTGAAAGCCCTTCTCCTCAATATCAGGCACATGGAAGGAGCCCAGTGCTCGTGAAAACACTCTAACATTTTTTTCCTTGCTTTGAAATATTCAGATCCCAAAGCCAAGCCTTGGCCTCACTCGGCTGCATCTTTGCAATCTGTTAATGCTACCCCAGGATGACGTGGAGACCACAGTGAAGACAAAACAACCTCACTTGTCTATCAGTGATATCTCTTGCAAGAGCCTCTTTGTTGTTCCAGACCAGGGAACTCTTCCACATTGCAGGCTGTGAGACACCGCATGACGGGTCAAGGCAAGGCCAGAGATCCCAAGAGAAAGAAATGAAAGCAGTCTCCTTTAATATAAACTACATGTTTCCTTGTCCGTGCTCAATTTACACTCTGCATTTCTGACTCCTCTCTGGCAACCAGTGTTTATTTGGCAGGGGACAGGTCTCATTAGCTACAAAGGGCAACATCAGATTCTTCTGTGCCTTGTTTAAACTGTATTTTTGCTTGTGTTTTCCTTTTAAAATGATTGAGCAAATGACTCAAAAGTGGCAGCACCCTTCCCTCTTTCCACATGCCTCCAACTATTTTAAAAGTTCAAGGAAAAATAAAACATTGAGTCAAGTAAAGCATTTCAACTCACTGATTCAGAAGGGTAAAAGAAAACTCATCTCCAGAAAACAAAAAGAAGTGATCTTTCTGCTTCTGTTGAAACTGCTGGCTGGCATTTATTAAAAAAAAAAATGGTTCATGGTAACACAGACTAATATTTTAATAATATTTATAATAATCTCTGTTTACACAGAAGTCATGTCTTATTTGAAGGTCACTTCTATTAATTCTGTATCTTTTCCAGGAATAGGACCTTCTTTCTTTGGAAAACCAAAAGAAAAGTGCAAAAGCTGTTATTTATATAAGACTGACCTGTTCAAGTACTCAAATGCAGGGCGGCCGAGGGCTGGAGAGGCAGCAACAAGGTAACCATTGCCCCATTGCATTAACCCACGCTCAGTGCTAAACCTTCCTTTTACCTCCACAGGCCAAAGAAATGTTCTTTTTCCAACTAATTTCCTCTCTCTGCTTCTCTTTGATCACACTGTGGAGCCAAGCATCCCGCCTCATACCAGCTAACTGGAAGGAAGATTTACTCTGTTGACTATTGGAAATGATGAGCCATTTTCAGAGCTGGCAGCCCTGGCCTCTCACCCAAGTACCACCACATCTGCCAGAGGCAACTGTCTGCCCCCTCAGACCCCATACCACACCACAGTCCCTCCTTGCCCACAGGAGATGGCTCCATCCCATGGCCTCCTCCCCTGTGCTGGGATGCTCTGGCTCAGCATCCCCATTGGGAAGGCACAGTCTTCCTCCCACACAGCAGTGGCCATACTCCACCTTGGGCTCCAACCTTGAGAACCTTAGTTCAGTCTTTTCAGACTTCAGGAGCCTCCACCACTCCTATTTTTGGCACTGCATTTCCAGAATCACCTTGTGCATTTAGAGCACTGAAAAATGTTCAGTGAAAGTTCATCACAAGTGTCATGTCAGCCAGTGAGCAAGAAATCCCTCTCATGATTATGAGGTGCTTAAATAGTGAGTTGCCCCCATTAACCAAAGGTTCCACAGTGCTGTTCCTCTTCCATCTTCCTCCTCCTGCTCCCATGGTGTCCCCTGTGTGGGCTGGAGTCTTGGCTTCTCCCAAAGCTCCAATCTTCCTTGGCCTCCCACAGCTCCCACAGCCTGTTGCTTTGCACTGGTCCCACTGCAATCCTCACCTCCTCCACTTTGTTGGATCATTTTAATAGCTCAGTCAAATGCCAACATGTGCTGGTGCTCCTGGATTTGGGGAGATGTGTCTTGAGCATATGTCTCCCAGGTCATGTTCAGTACCTGCTTCCCACCATATTTCCTGACCAGGATGGTATGGCTGGACTAGTGCTATGGGATGGATGGATCCTTCCAGCCTAGCTTAGCAGAACCTCATTCATCCCTGGGGGCTGTGTCAGGTGAAGGTGTGTGACTGGGACCACTGGGTAAAGGCCAAGCAGGAGGGAGGCAGGTGCTATGGATGCCCCTGCTCCCAGGCTTGCTCTCTTCTGTAAAGCCATGTCCCCACAACTCAGCACTCAGGCCAGCTCTCCTCTACAGCACTGCTGGGGCTCACAGACATTGTCAGTAGTTTGATGGTGAGAGGTTTTTTATTTTAAGAAGTTTCCACCATAAAGTGAGGGTTGCGCCTTAGCTGGCTGGGTTGGGGTTTTCCTAGCACATAGATGAGGGGGATGGGTGCCTAGGTGGTGGGGTCACAAGCATACGTGGGTGTTTGAGAGTATATTGGGTTTCTGTGGCAAGGTTTTGGTAGTGGGGAGTCTGCAAGGGTGGCTTCTGTGAGAAGCTGCTAGAAGCTTCCAACACATCTGACAGAACCAATGCCAGCCAGCTCCAAGATGGACTTGCTGCTGGCTGAGGCTGAGCCCATCAGCAACAGTGGTAGCAACTCTGGGATAACATATTTAAGAAGGAAAAAAATTTATTGTGCAGAGGCAATTGCAGCCAGAGAAGAGAAGAGGGAGAATAAGTGAGAGAAACAGCCCTGCAGACACCAAGGTCAGTGAAGAAGGAGGGAGACGAGGTAATCCAGGCGCCACAGCAGAGATTCCCCTGCAGAGCTGGCAGGATCTCATGGCTCCATGGAAGGCCAACAGGCAAATAATTTTGTGCTAAAGGTCCAGAGTCTGAGCTTACATCCTCAACCACTTCTTTTTGGGTGTAACATCCATGTAACATCCTAGGTGGGGCTGTTTTAGCTTTTGCACCCAGCTGGTGGTTGGGTAAGTGCCTGCTTCTTTGGTGCAGAGGTACCTACTGCATCCTGGCATGGAGCTATTGGTGGGACAAGATCCCCCAGGCTACACTGGGTATGTGGTAGTGGGGGGACACCAAAGGGTGATGTGGCTGACAGTTAAAAGGAGGGTCTCAACCCTGGAATCTCTCCAGGACCTTCCAGCTCCTCTGCATGGATTATTTTTATGACTTTCTGGATGAAAAATGAAAGGTTTGTGATTTATGCACAGCCTCAGACAAGCTGATGTGCTGATCTCCACTGGTGCTTTGGGCCAGTCTCAAGGACAGCAAGTAAATCCATTGAAGTGGCGGGCTTGTTTCCAGCCTTGCAGGCTGCTCCAATATGTGTAGGTGTGCTAGCAGAAGCCAGGACCAATTTCGTGTCTCCAGGGGGACAGCATGGATTTCAGGGTCTGGCTCTGATCACCTTGCTCCTTGGGGATGACAGGGATCAGCCTCTTCAGGGTGCTGCAGGGCAAAGTCCCTTTGCCGTGGGGAAGTGGAGATTTCTGCTGTGAAAATATTAGATATCATGACACATTTCAGCTCCCTTTTCAATTCTTCTCCAGACAGCATATTGCATTGCCATGTTGCCCATAGCAACTTGATGATCTCAGAGGTCTTTTCCAACCCAGCTGATTTTATGATTCTGTGATCTTCTGGTTGAAAATAAGCAACCTGTGACAAATGCTGGTGGATATGTAAGAATGGTTTATATTATTACCATTACTATTACTATTATTATTACTATTATTATTGCTATTACTATTATTACCACTATTATTTATAACTTTGAGGGCCTTGCAGCAACTGTTTTTGGTTAGGAATGCAGGGATGGGCAATCCAAAACAATATCACCCAGCAGGCACTTCCACAAGCCTCAAGGCACAGCGGCCTGGGGCAAAGGGACCAAGGCCACAGCAAATCTGATTCTCTCTCATTGATTTAACAACTGCTTTTCTTGGCAGGAATGTGGTGGGAAGAAGCCTACGGCATCACTAGGGAGTCCCTTTTCCAAGAAAAAAAATACCTATGTGTCTATGTGTCCAGGGAAGTTGGACAGTGCAGGTTGTCATGCATGCTCAGGCTGTGTGATGTGCTGCCAGTCTCCAGGGATGGTGCTGCTTGAGGAGGTTCCCTCTCACCAGCTCACGACCACTGCTACGTGACACACAAGTCAGAGGTTTTTGGCAGAAGGTGTCTTCAGATGGACTGAGCTGAGCAGAAGTGACTCAAGGCTTTGGATGCCTTGATTCCTGGGTGACCCTGTTACTATACTGTAAGTTTTCATTTCGTGTTTCAGGGATCTTGTCAGAGCCTATGGCTCAATGCTCCAGGTGTGTGGTGGGAGAGGAATCTTCTTGTGAGCTCTGCATCTAGGCCACAGTGAGCTGACAAATAACAATTAAGAACTTGTTTCAGAAGTTGTTTTTGAGGAACAGTGCCTAGTGAGTGGGGCGTGGACTTTGACCTTATAAGCTTTCACTTTTGATCATTTTTCTGTTGTTCTTTAAGCAATTTACTTTGCACTTTGAGGCTGAGGAAGGCTATGACTCATACATGGTTCCCCCTGTCTCCTCCTAGATGTTCAGCAGGCTCAGGCTTCCCAGGGTGGGCTCAGAAGTCATTACATCAATCCGCAGCTTTCTTGGGATTTCTGGTTAGCAGGACGTTTTGCCCCAGTTCCCCCAGAGCCTCCTGGAAGGAGTCTGGGAAAGCACCCTAATGTTCAGGGCACCATCTCCTGCTCTGATGCCCTGGGGCCTGTTGACCCACAGAGGGTGGACACAAGGATCCCAAGGTGTGATTGTTCAAAGCACTTCCATTCCAAAGTAGGAAGGAAAAAGCAATTCCACCTAAACAGCCTTTTGGTGTTTTCATTTTTTTAGGGCTGGTTTCCATCATTTCAGTCCCCCACCCAGGATCCATGCTTGGTTATTTACTGACAGGTCCCCTCCAAACCCCAGGGACATCCTGATCAGGATGGTCCCAGGAGGGAGACCGGGTATTTACAGCTGAAAACACTGGGAGAAAATGTGCTGCCATGGTGTTTTCTCTAAGAGCAGCAAATCCCAGAGGTTTCTCCTGACCCTTCCTACTAGAAACAAGGTGAAGAGATGCTTAAATGAAATGCTGCTGGCTACAGCAGTGGATGCTCCCGACGGTTCTCTGTTGGAGAGCAGTGGCAGGGAAGCAACTCCTGTCACCAGGACCTTCTGGGGCTGCACAGAGCACCACACGGTCCAAGTATGGTGCATTCTCCAGGCCACTGCAGCAGCTTGGGCAGCTCAGCCACACGAGACGCTCAGCAGATACATCGGGATCCAGTACGATGCAGGGTGGTAGCTGGGGGAATGCCTCAAGCCCTTGCAACCTCAAATTTTACTTAGTTCAGCATCTCTGGGCTTTAGTTGCTGCTATGTAACACACATATGACCAAATAAACTGGGGGACACACAGTAGTTCTACACAGGGGGACAGATCCATCCCTGAAGCAGATTACTTCCAACCCTTCTGGAGTGGGCTGGGTTGTGAAATGGGATATCAGAGGAAATGATACCACAGCTGCCAGGCACCCATCCCAAGGGCAGTCTGGTAGTTCAGCATCTCTCCAACGTTCCCTGGTAGAAGGCAAGAGCATCAATCCAGCCCCTGTCCTGCGAGCTGGAAATGCCAAGCTGCCACTTTTAGCGCGCTCTGCATCACTTCACTCAGCCTGCGACCTGTCCAGGTTTAGGCTCATTTTCTGTCAAACATGGATGGGCCATGTTCCCCTCTCTTCATGGCTGTCTCCTGCAAAAGTAGGAGGCTGCTCTTAAACGCTTGATACTCTTGTGAGGGTACTTGGATTTTCCAGGACACCACTGTGTTGGTGGTTCAGCATCATCATCTCCCTTCAGCATTTGAAACAAAGAGATAGATATATAAAAATATATTTTTATATATTATAATATTTATTATAATTATTTTTGTCCTGTTAAACTTCATTGCATTTCTATTATTTTATTCTATAAGTTTGTTCAGTTCCTCCAAAGTGACATATAAATTCTTTTTTTTTGGTGAAAACTTTTATGTGTTTATGTTACCACAAATTCATCAGCACATTATTTTTTGTGCCACTGGCACTGCCAGAAATACTAAATGGTCAAGACTGATCTTTGAGGATCATCAGGAGTTATCTCTGTGCAGCCTGAGTAAACTCTTAGTGAGACAGAGCACTGGTATCTCCCTTGGTTCCTTTGCTACCCATTTCACAGTTTCTTCCCACCAGGTATTTTCTTCTCCATTTTAAGTAAAAATTTCACGAGACACTGTAGAAAAAGGTACTAAAGTCCAGAAAAATGTGACTGAATGCCTTGTCTTTGACTAGAAAAGTCAGTTACTCAGGAAAGCTTGAAGAATTCCCTAGCAAGGATTCCATTTGGCAGGCTTGCTGCAGACAGGCGGAGCTGCAGTTTCCCAGGGCATATTTCTTGCCTTCCTAAAATTACTATTTTCCAGTACCGCTTCTAAACCACTGTAGATTAATTTCAAATATTTGCTGCTGGACTTGCAATTTCATGTTCATTTTGTCTCTGACTCTGGAGTGGAGCTGGTCCAGTTCCTCCAAATTGCACTTTCTTTCCCCCTTAGATGTGGTTGTTTCCATATTCCAGTGTCCATCCATCTTCAGTTTGGCCTGAGATTCAGCATTTTCATTCTTCCCAAAGCCTGACACCAAACAGCCACCTCGTTTGAGGGATGTAGTATTTAGGAGGGATTTAGTATCTTTAGCCACAGCCTGGGCATGCAAAAGCCACGTTTCTTTCTTGGTTTATGATTCAGGAACTTTTTGTTATTTGTTTTAATTTCTTTGGGAAGATCTAGCACAGCTTGACTTTGGCAGTTCTCATGTTACCCCTGCACTGCCTGAACTTTAACATAAACCTCTCTTGGCTGGTTAATCCCTTTTTCTGTCCATTACAGGCTTGTGGTTATTCCTAATATTATTTTTTTTTGTGTGGTAATTTAAGGATTTAGCCTTTCCCCTGAGAGGTCTCTTCTTGCCTGGGATTGCACTCCAGATTAAGTTAGTTGATTTTCCTGATTAATTCCCTTAATTTCTCAAAATTCCCTCTCTGAAAAAGTTAGCAGCAAGCTAACAACTCATTTTTAGTTTAAATTGAAATACCATGGAGGCATTCAATACAAGATATTTTCTATGACAAATTCCTTTGGTTCTTATCAAATGCCCTTAGTTTTTATCAAAGCCAAGCAAAAAAGTCTTCCTTCCTGTTGGATTAATTACACTTCACCAAAGAAACCAGATTGTTGTGTCCAGGAGTAGCCACATCTCATCATTACTAGCAGTGTGATGGGAAATTAAGGTCTTCATTAAACACATCACTCCCACGCTTGACAGTCTCAACTCTATGACAAGACAGAAATCCTTGTCCATACCCACATCTGACCCTAATGATCATAGAATCAAAGAATGGTTTGGGTTGGCAAAGGACCTTAAAGATCATAGGTTTGAAAAGAGCTTTAAGATCGTCAAGCCCACCTGTCAAGCCAGCATCACCACCATGTTCACCATTAAACATGTGTCATGTCTTCAAGTGTCATATCCACATGTCTTTTTAACACTTCTGGGGATGGTGACTCCACCACTTCCCTAGGAAGCCTGTTCCAGTGCTTTACAACTGTTCTTTCTGAACTGAACTTCTTTCTGTAAAGATATTTTCCCTAATATCCAATCTAAACCTCCCTAGGTGCAACTTCAGTCCATTTCCTCTCATCCTGTCACTTGTTACCTGGGAGAAGAGACTGACACCCACCCGGTTTCACCCTTCTTTCAGGTTGTTGTAGAGAGTGATAAGCTTCCTTTTCTCCAGACTAAACACTCCCAGCTCCCTCTGCTGCTCCTCATAAGACTTGTGCTCCAGACCCTTTCCCAGCTCCGCTGCCTTTCTCTGGATATGCTAAAGCACCTCAATATCTTTCTTATAGTAAGAGGCCCAAAACCGAACACAGGATTCGAAGTGCAGCCTCACCAGTGCCGTGTACAGGGGCGGAATCACTGCCCTGGTCCTGCTGGTCACACTATTCCTGAAGGTCAGGATGCCATTGACCTTCTTGACCACCTGGGCACACTGCTGCCTCATGTTCAGCCGCTGTGGACCAGCACTCTCCCAGGTCCTTTTCCATCAGGCAGCTTCCAGCCACTCTTCCCCCAGCCTGTAGCACTGCCTGGGGTTGTTGTGATCCAAGTGCAGGACCCGACACTTAACCTTGTTGAACCTCATACAGCTGGCTTTGGCCCATCGATCCAGCCTGTCCAGATCCTTCTGCTCTGTTGGCTTTCTGGAGATAAGATCAGGTTCATAGACCATCTCTATCCCATGTCTTAAAATCTGTAGGAATGTGCTTTGCCTCCACCACAGCAGGGCTGACTCCCCAGTCCCTTTTCCCAAATATTTGGCTCTCTTTACAGCTAAGGGGCACACTGCTAACTTGAGGCCCAAACAAGTATCAATATGACTGAGAACAATTTGCTTCACAGGTCTGGAAGGAAAGGTTTAGAAAAGACTGGAAGGGTTTGACAGAGATGTTTCACCAGCACGAGGGGGAATGGCTACAGTGCTCACCCCAGGAATGCTGCCCAATAGACAATGCACAGTCATATGTGTTCCTTCCAATTATCCCTCTTTCTATAATGGTCTGCTAAGAGAAACCTTTGACACATACAGCAGCCAGCGGGATAATCCATGCAAATGCCTTTGGTGGTGGGTAGAGACTCCACAGTTCTTCCCTGATGGTCCCCCACAGGGGAGACGTGGAGCTGGTGGGGTGAGGAGGAGATTGCCAAAAGGACTCCCAGCTGCTGGTCAGTGCCCAAGCAGCCCTTGCAATGTCCCACCAACAAATGTCCAGGGCAGCACAACTCTAGAGCTGCTCCTGAGGGAGGCCTCAAAACAGTGTTCCCCTCTCCAGTGAGCGGGGTGTGAGTTCCTGCATTTAAAAAAGTCTCTTTTACTTAGGACTTCAAGCACATTTTTCACATGGGAAAAATTTTGCCACTGGTGAAAGATCCAAGGAGAAAGCCGACATGTACTGGGTGAAGGCTGTCAAGTGCTGAGAAATATTTGCTCTTGAGAGGTGTATGAAATTCCTCTCTAGAACTGAAATGAACCTGGCCTGTTATAGCTGTTTTGGGTCTGAAGAGTTCAACTGGATGATGCAAGGAGGATTTAAAACCCAGAGGCTATGTAATAAAGAGTTTTCAAGTGCAGCCCAGTTCCCAGGAGCACACAATTCCATTTTCTCCACAAAAACTCAAAGACCTGTGCTTAGAGCTTTTTACCTGGAGGGGCCTATATTTGAACTGGCCTGGCCACTGTCAACAGACAATTTTCCTCTAGCATGAATGTGTAGTTCACTGTACAGTCAAATTCTTCACACTCAAACCTTTCTTTTGCCACTTACAAATTTCTTTTTCTCCTTCTTCTTCCTCTTCTTTTTCTCTTCCTAATTTTCTTGTTCCCCACGATTAATTGAATTTTTTATTATGCTTTTTCCTATTACTATTCTTTTTTATTTTCTTATTTTCTTGTTCCAATTCCTATTCTTATTCTTATTTATATTTTTATCATAGGATAAGAGAATGGTTTGGGTTCCAGTGGACCTTTGAAATTCACCTGGTCCAACCCACATGTAATGATGGAGGACATCAACTAGATCAGGTTCCTCCTGGTCTTAATCTTATTTCTCTTGCTCCATCTCTTCCTCTACTATTGCTGTTGCTATAGTTACTATTACTATAAAACTTTTGATATTAGCATCATCATTACAGGCTGGAGTCACCCTTCAGAACAAAATCCATCTGTGATGTATGCTGCACAAACACACGATGTCCGTGACCCCCATCCCAGAGCCTTCCTAGTTTAAGTGGCATGGAAGAGCAGGCAGGACAGGGCAGCAGGGTAAGTGGCTCCCACACTGTTCCAGCACAGAGGCAGAAACCTTGCTGCCATCTTGGTTTTGCCCAGGAGTTGGCACATGGCTGCTGGAGAATGGCACTGGGGACCTGTTGGTGGTAGATGGCGACAGGGACAAAGGATGCTGGTGCAGCCCCAGCAGGGTCAAGTGAGGCTTCAGGGCCCCGCAGGCAGAAGAGCCAGCACACACAGCCATCTGGGTAACACAGTAAGGCACTCATGGCTTATCCATCTAAAAAAAGCCCTGTCATGGGGATAAGGCATTATTTAATGCCTAAGTGAAAGGGCTCTGACTTGTGCACCAGATTTAGGCTTGGGGAACTTGTACAATGATTTCATGTTAAAAGCAAAGGTGCACCAAGCTGGTATGCAGATAATAATAATCATAATAATCAGCAACAAATACAATTATTTACAGCTTGAGACAAGGATTTGGGGCCACCACATATGGCCTCACTGTGCAAGGCACTGTACAAACACCTAGATAAGGGCATTCCCTTCCTACCAGCTGTTCAATCTTAAAACTTAACACTGAAACATGGGGAACTGGTGGCACATGAGAACCTGATTTTCCTGGGCTTTCCCTGCCTGTTTCTGGCAGGGTTGAGTTGGAAAAAGATGTTGGAGGCAGAAGGGTGAGAGGTGGGCAGTAAAAAGTCAGGGGGGGATGCGTGCTGTGAAGATGAAAGCAGGAGCTACAAGAGGGATGCTACAAGAAAGCTTGAGGGACTTTTTAGAAGGGTGTGTAGTGATAGGGCAAAGGGGAGTGGCTTTAACTTAAACTGAAAGACAGTGGGTTTAGGTTGGGTATGAGGAAAATATTCTTTACTATGAGGGTGTTGAGGCACTGGAACAGGTTGCACAATTATGTTGTGGATGCCCCATTCCTGGCAATGTTCAAGGCCAGGTTGGATGGGGCTCTGAGCAACTTGGTCTAGTGGAAAGTGTCCCTGCCATGGCAGGGGAGTTGGAACTAGATGATTTTTAAGGTCTCTTCCAACCCAAACCATTTTATGATTCTATGATGAGCCTGCCAGCTCTGCAGCAGGGCTGATCAGGGCAAGGAGTGGGAATGCATCCCTACAGGGAAACAGGGCATGGATAAGGATGTATCTTTGCAAGAAAACAGGTCGTGGCTGGGGGAGTTTCCCTGCAGAGGAGCAAGGCATGGATGATGATGTGTCCCTGTGGAGGAGCATGGATGGGGACAGGCTGCTCTGCTCACCCATTCTCCCCCGTGGAGGGAGCAGACAGGTTACTGCTGCCCCTGGCATCATGCCCACCCCAGATATGGGTTTGTGCAGGTGGTGCTTCAGTTCTCTAGCTGGCGTCAGTCCCAAACCTGATTAAGGCCAAACCCACACAACATAGGTTCCCTGTGGGGTTGTGGTGAGCATGCCCTATAAATAGACCTCTCTCCAGCCCCTGTGAGAGGTGGCTGGACCCACAGGCTGCCCCATCCCTACATCCTGCTTCACCCAGCAGCAAGGAAGGGAGGGGCTTCCCCATGACAGGGCTCTGTCCGAACCTGGATGATGGGCTGGTTCTGCTCCTTCAACAGTCCTGGGGCAACTCATTTGGGTGCTCCATGGGGTTACCAGGTCCCACCTTTGATGGGCTTGGGATTTAGCATCACAGCAAAGACATGGTGGCCACCAATCCTCCAGTAAGTGCAGGAAGCCACTGGATTTGGGTACTCGGTCTGTCATTTCTGGGTGTGCTATGAATTCAGGTGGAATTCACATAAACTGATTTTTTTTGAGCACCAAATTGCAGTGTGATTTTAAGAGCAAGCCTACCAGAATGGGTTGTCTTAAAAATGCTCTGAATAACCTGCCAAGGGAGAGGACCTCCATCTCCTCACACCTTATGACACCTTTCTCCCTCCTGGGGCTTTCTCCCAGCAGGTTTTCCTACTTGGGTTAACCAAGTCCCAAACCAGGGACTGGCAGACGGATGTCAGATGCCATCACAGTCTCTTGTCCTCATTCTGAGGCCAGCTGTCCTGTAGGAAGCTTCGCATACCTGGAGGGTCACTGGCTGCCCACCCTGCTTCTGCAGGGGCCTGAGGGCACTCCCAGGGCATGCAGGAACGGGGGGAGCTATAAATATGGAGTCAAAGACTCCACCGAGCAGCCAGGAAAGCCACTGGTCAGTTGTGGGTATGATCTCCTGAGAGCTCCATCACTGCCTCATCATGTGGTACCTGGGAAAACAAGACCCCATCCAGCACTGAGTTTTGCCACAGGTCCTCAGCCCCCCACAAGATGGGGGGGCCAACATGGACCTGACTCTCATCTCTTACTACTGCCCTGCTTTGTGTCAAAGTGGAGGTCACTGGAATAGGACCGAGATCTGGGCTACAGCAGGGCCACGCAGGGTTACTCTGGAAAATATGCACACTGATATTTTATTCATCTAAAGCTGAAGTGGTCGGTATGAAAGAAAATAGCTCGTGGTCTTCATACCTTGAGTCAATGAATTCCTGGGCCTTTTATAGCTCAGGAATGCTGGGCACTGGAGGGTGGTTTTACAAGGCTGTGAAACCGCGGCTTAAGGTCTGGATGAACATTAATCACAGCGGGACGACAACAGCTGCTTGTGTTTTACCCGTCTCTCAGGTGGTATCGCACTTTGCACATTGTGCCCTGTTTTACCCATTTGCTTTGGTCAGCAGAGAGGGGGGTTACTACCTTCAGGCTTGTGGGGCCACTGCAATCACCAGTTTTAGTACTGGCATTCAAGGGGTGGGCCCATAACCAGCACGTCGATGCAGTGCCAGCACTGGCTTGGCACCCGCCTCAGGCACTTCCCTGCACTTTGCTTTCCCCCCAGGCTGCTGTTTGAACAATACTCTTGCACTATGGGGAAGAGGGGGAGTGTTTCTCAAATTTCCACAATCTCTGTATAGTAAGAGCTACCAATCTGCAAGAAGAGGGTTTTGGAGTTCATGTGCAGTTGGCCTCCCAAGCCCCCGTCATTGCAGGCTGATGGTTGGGAGGGGCAGCCCAGCACCAACCTCACCAGGTACCACCGATCCACTGCAGCTCTCCCATGCCCATGCTGCCCTCTTTCTGGATGAGCAGCTCGTCTACCACAGGGTATCAAAAAACCTAACTAAGGGTGGTCCAGGAACACAGCACAGTGCTCAGGCCCAGTCCAGATTGTTGGGTTGCATCTAGACCCCAGACTGGGGATTCTGATGACAAGCAGATAGCTGGCAGCATCCTTCCTGCTGGAAACTGATGTCTGCACTTGTACACGTTTCCCTGCAGCATACCCTAAAGTCCTACCCCAAGAGGCATTTAGCAACATGAGGAATCTTTTCCCCAAGAATGCACCTCACTGCTGTTTGTACACTTGCTCCTCTAGGGAGGAGAAAGTTTTGAACATGGTCTTGAAACCAGCACAGAAGAGACATCGCAGCTGCACAGTGCACTGAATCCCAGTGAATACTGGAAAGGTCTCGTCATTTTGGATGGGGCTTGATTTTTGAATGCTTCTAAATGTCAATTTTGTTAATGTTTTTGGCTCTTCTGAGCTCTCTCCCTCTATGTGGCAAGTAAGGAGATCCCTGTCCATTACTTACTTTTGGGATCGTGGATTTTAATTTTAAACAAACTGACTCTGGAATTTGCTTCTTTGCATGTCTATGCCTGAGGTTAATATGCAAAATATACTTAACCTGCAGATTGTGTTACAGTGATATTCTATTTTTGGCTGGAGCATCTGTGGTGAAGACACAACCCAAAAATGGAATAAGCCCCCTCTTTGTCATACCTGAACACAGATGGCCATGAGACTTTTCCCACCCTCTGTTAGTTTCTTTTCTCCCATGACCTTCACAAAAACAAGATAAGCCCCAAATTTTGCTGTCAAATCTCAACAATCACCAAATTTTTGTTCTTGTTGGTAAAGAGCCAGGGCACAACAAATACTTTCAGCTGCCATGTCTTGAAAATGGGGTGATCAGATGGGTCAGGCTGACCTGTGCTCACACGGGGAATATGAGGTGCTGGGATGGGGGTGAAGCAAAACCACTGCTCGAGTTTCTGCAACCCCCCCAGACCTTTGTTGACAACATGTGCAAGGATCTGGGGAGAGGAGGTTGGGACACGCAGAGGAGAACTCATACAAGAGAGATGCCCTTAGTGGCATTCATGCCTTTCATGCCTGCAGCTCCCTGGGATCTGATTCAGGAATTTTCTAATAGATACTTTCAAGTGCATGTGAGAGCCTGCTGAGCAAATCTCCCTTACTCAAAGCTAGACACTTGGGTAACTTTTTCACCCCTCTCCCTATTTATTTCAATTGCATAAACAAACAATATTTCCACCAGGCTGGAGCATTTCCTTTGCCCGCACAACAGCTTCAAATGAGATCTGATCTTTATTCCTTACTGAAGACATTATAGTTATATACTTCAAGAATATCTAGGTCTACAAGGTGTTCAGGTACCTCACTCACACTGACCCAACACCTGTCAAAAAAAGAAGCCCCAGACCCTGAAGAACATACTAAAAAAGTCAGTGGGAGTTCTATGCTTAGCAGGAATGCAGGGCTGAAGCATATTCAGATCTTCACCAAACTGTCTCATTCAGTTTCCAACCTCATTTCCTTCAGGTGAAGATAATCTCACTAAAATCCTACTTTTCTTGCTTGATCAAGATCCCAGTTTGATCTTCTGCTTTGGAGACCCACTGATTTCATGCCCACATACACCCACTGGTGGCACTTGCTGTGGGGCCTTCCATTAACAATGGTGAAAAACAGGAGATGCAACCTTTAAGTCCCCCCGGTATCCTCGCTTTGTCTTAGCACATTGTGTGCAAAGCTTAGAGAATTGTTTTAAAAGGTCTTTCTTCTTGTAGTCTGAATATATTCACACTGGAAAAGTGAGAAAATAAACATGTTTATACATTTATTATATACAATAGTAAGGCACAAGTTTAAACAGCAAAGAATAAGAAATCTTTGGCTGACCAACAATATCAACATTTGCTGGGGGTGACACATAACGTTCTTCATTTCCCCCCCTATGTACAAATAACCCTCCAGCTGTACAACACTGTACACAAACTTCTCTATACAACCAACGACAATAAAAAATGACAGTATTTTACAACTAGTTACCAATGTCACCTGGAATGGCTACAGCACAGTTTCCCAAAACCACAAAATAGTTCAAAGAGCTGGGAAAATCAGCACAAACGGAACTGTACCGCTCTGCTGAGAGGGGCTGACCTATGGCAGTAGTACTCCACACAAGTCCTGCTAGTGCTCAGGCTGGGAGGCAACCTGCTGGGCCTCCAGACCTTCCCTCCAGGAAAACTGACATCTCTTGAGTTCAACACAATTGAGGAGAATGAACCTTTGGGTTATTTAAGCTGTTGCCTACAACAAGAGTTGCCTACACCACAGTATCCAACAGTTTCCTATATGTAACCATGAATCTGGGGCACCATCAATTGTAAACACAGCTTTGGAAACTGGAGGTACTGTGGTCTCCACAAGGAGAAGAAGGAATTCTGTACTCTAGCTGACTTGGAGAATCTGAGCAGAACCACTACCAAACATAACTGAAAGCCTTATCATGCATGCTGATCCAACAGCGTTTCTGCTGGACGCCTCCCTGTCCGCCTGCACACAACTTATTGAACAGTTTCATCAAAAGAAATAATACAACTGGCAATAAAATGCTTAGGGACTTACAAGCACGTGGGTATCCTTATTTCTTGGATAAAAAAATGATGAAATTAAATATTCACCAATACTTTACTTGTATTCCCTTACTTTGTCTTCCTCCCACCCCAGTCCTACCACAGACACTTGAGGAAGGGCCACGGAGGTGGGTCAGCAGTGATTTCACGTGCAGGCCTGGCTTTGATGCAAACAATTACAACGTTTAAATTAACTTTAGGGAAAAAAATAAAATTATCTTACAAGGCATATATTAAGCTGCATAACATCTTCCAAGGGTTTTACACATTTGGTTTCACAATGCAAAGCTGCTAATACTTAAAACACGCAGTTTGCTTGCCCACACAACCTACCTACCTCTACTGCATTTAACAAGTGCAAAAATCAGAAAGAGGGTGACAACAACATGTGTCTAATTCTATGTACACACAAAAATAAGTGCATAGCTTTAACATAGCAGTTTTTTTCTTTAAAAAAGGAAGGTATCAGCCAGGCAGTATTGACCACAAGGCTCTTGCCTGTGCAGGCTTTGAGTTCGCAAGGTCTTCAGTTTTCAGCAAAAGCAGAGTTTAAAATGCCTGGTGTTCTCATGGTCAAGGGCTATGATTTGATACCTACAGGAAGGGGTGATCTTGAGCCAGCCCTGAGCACACGATTACTTCTAGCATCCATCACTCTTCCACTCTAGGCAGCTCCACATTAAATCCCATCACCCTTTTTCCCAAAGCCAAGTTCTTCTTAAAGTCATTATGGTGCACCACAAGGTTCAGGAACTGCAAAGCCAATACAAAAATACCTCACAGAGGAAAATTTCCCTATCAGCATGTGCAATGCACAAAGTGAATGGTATGCCATGATTAACACAGCTGGTGAGTTGACTGCCTTACAGTCAGTCACCACCTCTTACTAAATTCAGAGACAAAGCTGAAAATGAGAAATATTCCATCCTAGGTAAAATAAGGTGAAAAGAAACCTCACCTCAGCCCAGAAAATACATGATGCTCACATACCGCTTTGCAGTTAAAGCCTTCCTGGCCTGATTTCACACCTTTTAATGCCCAGTCCCACATCAGCTTGAACAGCAGGTTTGTATGGTCAAGAAAAGTAGGATTTGGCTGTAGGCATTGAAAATAAGGAAAAATCTTGTTCTTATCACAAGCACACTGATTCCTCTAATACTATGAACCAGTGCACATTAAGAGGCATCTTCTGATCTCATGGACTTAACACCTCTGAAAACACAACCATGCAGCCCCCCTCTGAAGGAACTCTGTAGTGCACAGCCCTTTAGGGAGCTGTTGGAATCCTCCCTTAACTTTCCCTCCTGAAACCTTCCTATGGTTACAACAGGGATTGCTTCAGCACGCTCCCCCCCCCCACACATTTATCCTCCATGAGAATTCCAGCCAACAACTGCTCCTACCAAAAAAAGAAGTCTCAGCAAGCTCTGAGGTTGCAAGACACGAATATTTGCACTGTAAATTCAGCTACAAGAGCAACACTTGTCCAGCCAGGAAAGAGGCACCTGACCTGCCTGCCCAGGAAAACCATACCACGCCACTTCAAACAAATACTTACAAGAACCTGCCGTGTACACCTACAGACCAATTATTCACAAAAACTAGGCAGTGAAATTTTTGAGACTTTGAAACTTATTGAGAAATGCATTGATACTGAGGAAGATGCGAGTTTTTCCTGCGTTACTCAGAAACTCCCTCTGGCCTCAAAGGAGACAGGATTTCACTCCCTGTCCTGGCTGCAGAGAGGTAGGAAAACAGAGCGGCAGTGTGCAACCAGTCTTTAACTTCACTACTTTCTCTTTATGCCAGAAAACCCAGTTTCTTTTTGCCTCAATGATCCTCTTCTCACACCATCTTCCATTTTCAATGCCCCTCTCTGTTTAGAAAATCCCAGACATTCATTTCATCGCTCCTCTTCAGCGCTCTTGACTTCTCGCCTGGTCCAAAGTCTACACATAACAGACTCAAGCTTCATTTTGGGCAAAAACTTTATCTTCCTTCAAACTGTAAGGGTTAGTTTTCAAGGTTGGCACACTGAGGACCATCTTGGACCTGGCTGTACACACACAAAACCCCAGAGACGCTGTCCTCTGCTCAGATGAGGACTTCCATCATGTCCTGATCTGGAAACTCAGGCTTGTGGAGCAAGCTACTCACTCTGCCTTTGCTGTCAGGCAGCTTCGTGTGGCTGGAGCTCTCTGAAATGGAAAGAAGGGAAAGTTGGTCTTCAGCTCAAATTCAACAGCAAGTTGTTCAAAGTAAGTATCAACCCATTTTTGGGGAAGCAAAGGTGGGGCATGTCCTAACTGTACGTCCTACATCCTGAAACCCAATTTGTTCAGGACACTGAGAATATGTAATGTTTAATTCCCTGCACAATGAGAGCAGGTGTGTCAGTGTACACAGACCTCAAGGGCAGGCACAAAGATGGTATTTAAGAGACACAGACCAAAGTACCTCTTTAATTAAAATCATAGAATGGTCTGGGTTGGAAGGAACCTTAAAGATCATCTAGTTCAGTGACAGTCAGCCCTCTAATGATACATGGCATGTTTTTAGATCAAAAGCTTGCTTTTCAGAGGAGATGAATGTGTAGGAAATGGGTATTTTCAAAATAACATGCACAAAAGAAATATCTCCTTCATTAGGGCAGCAAACTAGCAGTTTCCACCTTTCAAAAATAATTAAAATTTTATTTTTTTATCCTCCCTAAAACAAGATCTCCACTTTCTCCATACTATTCCCTCCAGCTTCCCTTTAAAAATTAGGGAGAAAATGGTACTTTCACTAACTATGATTTAGTTGAAAAAAAAGAGAAGAGTCTGAGTATGTGAGCAGGTGTGGAGTGTTTTCAAGGCGTGAAACTCGGCAATTTTATATCTGGCAGCATGAATAATTGCATTTGCTGCAAACTGCCTGCCACAGGTGAGTGGAGCTTTACAGAAGCTGTTGAGCATGAAGCTCTGCAAAGCCAGACTGGGCAGCCTTGGAAAGTTCTCTCTATACAATTTTAGTTTCCCTGGAGAAACCTCCACTCCGCCTAACAAACTGTAATAGCATCACACACATACACACACCATCAATACTAGGGTGTCTCTGGGGATCTGCTGACAGCCTGGGGGGTGCTGACATTTTGCACTGACATGGGGATCTGGCAGAGCTCACCCAGCTTCTCGCAGGTCACTCGTGTCCCCGGGGCCCGTGGAGCTGGGCTGTGTGACGGGGTGGTACCCAGCCGTCCCCGCCCGGGGAAGGAGGCAGTGCCGGGCCAGAAGAGCTCGGCAGCTTTGTCCGTCTGGGTGCTGCTGTCTTTGCTGGCTGTCTTCGCGTGGGAGGCTGCCGGCACTGGGACAGGCATGCACGACAAGGAGGGCAGAGGAGGAGGCAGTGAGGGGCCTGGTGGGTGGTCGTGGTGCTCCTTCCCCAAGAGCAGCCCTGAAAACACATAAAGGTCAGTCACATGCTGGCTCAAATGCCAGTGCTGTCCCTTTGCCCCACCCCTTAGCTACAAGGTGCTGGTCTGGGTATGTCTCCAGGCCCTTAGCTTGGATTAGCTTTTACCCTTGATGCTATCTGTTGCTCTTTTTTCTAACATACATATAGTACTTCCCTACAAATAGCTTTTTGAAAGTAGGTTCCCCTTCCTGTGTTCCCTTCTGCACACTCATCCCAGTGGCACTTACTCCTGGCACATCCTTGCACACCTCCACACACCGATCCTATGCAGCCCCAAACCACAGGCAGTCCTGCACTCATTTTCCCATTTAGCTGCCACATCATGCAGTCCTACACACACGGATGCTCACCCTCTTGATTGACTTTAATCAGACTTTTTTTTAATAGCCCAAACTTGTTATTTACTCCCAAAAAGTTGTAAACATTATGTTTTTGTATTTGGGAGGACTTCTTTCAACTCTGGCTTTCTATTCTCAATGCAGAATTATTTAATATGATTAAAAGTATAATTAAGATACAATGCAAGGTTTAAAACTGACTAATTTTTTACATAAGCACAAGGACACACGTTCTACCATGGAAAGTAATCTGGAAACGAGCTGTCAGGGCAATGCGTGCCAAGGCACTTTTGCTAAGTTCAAGCAGAAGGATCAGGATGAAGAGATGGATGAGCCAAAACTTAAACAAAAGCTGAACTCGCCTATGCTTCCCTTCCAGAGCTTCTCTTCCTTCCTCTCCTCAGCTATCTGGTTGCTGGTGAGCGAGGTCTGGCGTGAATGCACCCCCGTAGCAGCGGCGATGGAGGGGACAGACCGAGCTGGTCGCAGGCTGGCACTGTCAGCTTTCCCTGGATCTTTTCGTGACCGTTGCTGAAGGACCTTGATCATGGCATCCTTCTCAATTATTTTGGCATGGAGATTCTTTATTCTGGCAAAATATGAACGCTCTGCTTACAGGAATGGAAAAGGCATTTATATGAGTAAGGCTCCACACCCTGGGGCAGCAGGGAGGTCCCAAGGTACATGCCCTGCTGCTCTGTTCCATCTGCTTTTGAGCTACTTGGACAAGGTAGCTCCCAGCAGTTCCTACAAGGATAACTATGCACTTCGAAACAGACAGTATTTCTAACTATTAAGGCAAAACTTTTCTGCAAGGTTAACTGAACCCATCTATGCTGTTGCTTTATCAATGCTCCAGCAGGAGCAATGAGGGCAGTATCCTAAATGGGCTGCAGGTTGCTACCACAGTTGTCAGCTGGAGTAAAGGCCTGCTGAAGTGAGGGGAAAGGTTCCCTTTGATTTATCTAACAGCTGGGCTGGGCTCTTGCTTCTCCCTCACTGCTGCAGAAACAATCAGCACGTGGTGTGCAGAGCCGAGCAAAGCTCACTACTTCTCTCATACAGACCCTGAAGACTCAAATCACTCAAAAACGGGATTATTTGAGACTTTTCTCCAGGAATGATTAGCACCAAATCATACTGAAAGACTACAAAACTATATTTAAAAAAACTGCCGTAAGCTATGATAGTCAGATGACTATAGCTTGACCGTGCTGTACAATATATAGTACAATGCATCTGCATAGCTTTTGTGCAGCAGTGGAAGCTAAAATGCCACTTTGGAACACCTGTATATACAAAGGAGACAGATAGTAACTTCATGTTGGCATTAGTTTTCATAATCAGATGTCTAATTTGCAATGAAAACACAAGATGCTAATCTATCTTTAATTAAGTCAATGGCAAAACTCCACTACTTCCCTGGAAGCAGGATTATCTTACATCTGTGAGTGGAAAACAAAAACCAAACTCAGTAAAAACAATCACTGACATTTTCCACAAGCAACAAATACACCTTTTTTATTAAAGTGTCTGCAGACTTGTGTTTTTGTGGGGAAGCCAACACTGAAGAAACAACCTGAATGTGGAAAACTGAGTGTATCTAGAAAGAGCAATAAGCAGGCAAGGAGCGAAGAGCAAGGCAAAGGAATGCCCTCATGTTGCTGATTACATACAAGTGGGATTACAACTTCAGCTTTTATGGCCAGATGTTCCTGCTTCCAGAGGGGGATTTTCACAGAGATTAAACAAGCACTCAGTTGCCTTATATGCCAACCTACTTTTAATTGTAGAACAGCCTCTGTTTGGTAAGAATGTCAGTTTTGTCACAGGAAGTTAGGAAGGAAGTTATCTAACGACAACAATCCTTTAATCCCTGCTTTAACGCTGAAGAGCAAAACTAAGTCAACGTAAAGCTAAGCCCATCCTTTCCAGGCATGCAAGAAGAAACATAAGGGCATCCTGGTTTATCCGAACCCAGCCCAAACACCACAACAAGCAGGTATGGCACAAGGTCCCCTTACGTGTACTCCATGTCCTGGCAGCGCCGGTTGGCTTGCACGATCTCCTCCTCCTCCTGCCAGCCCCGCATCTCCAACGCCATCTCGCCGTAGCTGCCACTGCGTGAGTGGCTTGGGGCCGAGGCATCCCTGGCAAAGAGGGTCACCACAGTGAGTCAGGCTCCTGAGACTGTGAGGGTGGCTTTTGCAAGTGAGATTGGCACTTGCAAAGAAAACCCCAAACCCACGTTCAAAGAGCAAGCTAGCGATGGTTGCCTGTCAAGTGGAGAGCTATCTGGCATTGGGTCATCCTGCTGCAGGCTACTCTTGGCTTGGGTTTGGTCATTAATGCCATTAACTTAACTGGGTTGAAGGAAGAGAGAGCATGCTGAAATCATGGGTGACCCATGCAGGGCTAACAACCATCCTGAGGGACACGGTCAGACATCAGAGAGACTCACTCACTGGGTCCCAAGTCAGCAAGACTACGCTGCAAACTAGCAACAAAGCTCTACACTTTGCCAGTTGAAAAAAAGCATGGGAATTGCTATCTAAACTGAAGTGCAAAAGGAAAGGACCATCCTGAGTCATGCATTTAAAACTTATTTCAAAGGAAAAACTCTTTTTAGGATAATTTCTGAGGATTTGGTTTCTAAGAAACTGGGGGTAGAAGTTAATTATTCCATCCTCCTGATCATTGGAAAGTCTCACTGCCTTTTGTGCTTTTGGGCACCATGCTTTGACACAGACAAACTGGAGACAGGTAGTCCAGACAAATGCAATGTGAATGGGAAAGGGTTTACACTAGGACATGTCAGGAACGGCTGAAGGAAGTAAGTTCAGACCAGGGAAGATACAAGAAGGAATATCTGTTTTCTACTATTTACAGGGCTGTTTGAACATCAACAGTGATCTGTTTGTCATCGTGTACACCTGGGAAGGACAAGAATCAATGGAGGTTATTTGCAGTATAGAAGTTTAGCTTAGTTATCAGGAAAACCATTTTAGTTTGAAGATTAATGAAGCAGTGAAAGAGGGGATTTAGGCCACAAAATTTCCCTCATAACAGGTTAAACAACTGCATTGCAGGCCGTGGAACGGATGCAGCCATATAACCAACAGTCCCTTCTCACTCCATTGATGTGTTGGGAGGAGCTGGCTTACCTGTCCTGTGTAATTTGGCACCCTGAGACTTTGCCATTGAGGCTATTGCTTGAATCAGGTGCTTAGACCTGATAAACTTTTGGACCTAGTCAGAAGAATAAATCCTGCCTTAACCAAATATTGTATCTCACTGGCATGATACCACAGAGAGGTGCATTAACCCTGGTGGCGCAATTCAGCAGGGAAAGGCAAGCAACATCCAGCCTTAAGAAAATATCCATGTATTGTTTCCCCATGCTTTCCATGGTGAAGAGAGCTGCCTGCTTACAGCAAAGTCATCTTACCTCTCCGTTGCAGCTGTGGCTGCAGCATTCATGGCAAAGTGCCGGATTGTACTCTCCTCCAGGTACTTCTGCTCCCACTTGGTCATGTCAGCTTCCAGGGCCAGGATCCTCTCCTCCTTCTCCCGCACCAGCTCCATCAGGGCTGGGGCATTGTGCTCCGGGAGGCTGCTTGCCTGGTAGCTGCCCTGCCTCTGCCATTGGAAAGAGCAACAGACATTCATCCCCTGCCAAGCATGGAAGTTGCTAACCTGTTTTTCCCCAGTTCCATGGAGCATGCAAAGACATCCCCATGTCTTTTGACTGGGGCAGGTGGAAACCCCAGGCTAAACCCCTTAGCCCGCAGGAGAACAGGAAAGTTGACCATATGTGCAACCCCAGCACATGGCTCCCCAGACCATGCTGACAGGCTGCTCCCTGGATCTGCAGGGATTTATGGAATACCCCACACCAAGAAAAAAACAGGAAAAGAAGCTGGTTGGAAAAAGAAGCAATGAAGCTTTGAAAGATATTTTTCTTGCTGCGACTTCATCCCATGGCTGAGCAGCGCTCACTATGGACAGTCAGTTACTACTTATATATAAAAGCTGAAAGAAAGCAACATGTAACCCATTTACAACAGCAGCTGGGAAAATACCCCAGACATGCATTTACACCAGCCTCTTCTGGCACGTTAGTTCGCATGTGCCCTCAAGAGATGCTTTCTGCGGTGTAGCAGCTAAGTTTCTGATCACAGGCACTGTGGAGTGGCTCCTATGGGATGCTGACAAGTAGCAGTGGCTGAGTAACTCTTTGCACCTACGCTGAAAGGAAAGCGCTTACCCAGGTAGGATTTATCCCACCCAGTTACAGCACTTAATTAAGTCACCTAAGCAGCGTGGGTGGCTGCCCTGAGCTCCTCTCACTGCAGAGAGAGAGTGGAGGAAGATGGAGATTAGGTCCTCAGCTCAGCAGAGGGATGAGCACATGCCAAGGGGAAAGGTGTGAAGCTCTGGGAGAACTCAGCAGAAATAAATGAACTTTTAAATAAAAAATACAAGAGATTTGTTACACTGCATGGTGCACAGTATTGTGCTAAAATGGAAATGGTGTCTCAGGAGCGCTGGTTTCTCATCCATGCTACATCATGAATGTGCACCGGTGGAGCTGTACCATCACACTGCACTGAGGGCTGCAGCAACCATTTCCGTTTTCCAGCCTACATTTCCTTCTTCTAGACACTTATCTCCTGCTTACAAGAAACTAGAGATACTAGGGAAAGGCTGCAGCCTTTGCCTCTGGTGCAGTAACAATCTGTTTGGAAGGTGCTTTCTGGAAATGCAATATGGAATGGCCCTTGGGAGCAACGGCTGTGACTCTGCTCCTGCAAAAATATTGTCAAATCTCTAGCAGAAAGGTAATATTTTAGAAGCATGGTCCTGGTCTACAAATGGCAACTTGGGACATCATGGATGCCTGTTGTCTTCTGAGTCAAAAGCTCTGCCAGCCCTGCGTGCTCAGCCTCAAAGGGATTGTTTTTTGGGTCCAACTCTTTCATCAGTGATAATGAAGATTTGCCATTTGGACTCAGCTACCAGCAAGCCAGGGATAGAATATATTCTGCCTCAGTGTCTCCTTGTATCTCTTCTGCTGTCTCCACTAAAAGTGAGGAAAAAAATCACCTTTTTTTCTCTGCAATGAGAACATGTCTCAGTGGCTATAATTTTAATAGCTCAGAGAAGATAGCTCTGAAGCAAAAAGCTGGGGTATTTTTATGCCACATGATTCATTGCAGCATTGTGGCTCATAAACGAAAAGTATAAATAACAATAGTAAAAAAAACCCCAAAGTCCCCTCAAAGCTGACAGGTGAGATAAGAAGTTAGAGTATCTTTCCTCTTAAAACTTACTAGACAGAATGGGTACAGGCATTTGAGAGCTGTGTCAACCCAAAATCCAAATGCTAGTTACAATGCCAAAAAAAATTAAAAATTAAGGAATCTGTAAGTTACAGAGGAATTTTCTGCCAAAATGAACAGATGTAGCCTGAACTCCCAAGACAAGGACTTCAGCAACAGTCCATCCCAAGTTACTTTATGTATCAACTTGTCTCCATATTCCAGCCTTTCTTAGTTCTGGTATTATCTTTACTTGAATTTTAATTGTATGTTTCTCAAGTGTTCTTTCATCTACACCAGCATTAGCATGTCATACCCCAAGTAATTCCTTTGTTAAATTGGAGGAAAGCTGGCTAAGGGGGAACTGAGAAGTCCCATTGGAACAAGACTTGAACAGCAAGCCCATGGTGGACAGGGCAAGAAAGACTTAAGACACTTAGATGGCAGCATGGAAGAGTCGAGATGAATGAGAAGGGTCTCCAGGGACCCGCAGTGAGAGCAGAAGGGTTCTGGAGGGATCTGCCCTGCCCTGGGGCTGCTAGCAAGAAGGGGATGCTCTCAGGTCTGGCCATCTGATGACTCTGCAAACCACTGACACTCACTGTAGAGCTATTTCCCAACCCCATCCTGTCGGCAGGATCAGCCCCTCTGTTTTCTGGCAGCATAAGGTCTGTGTAACAGCTGCTTTGGTTTCCACTAATGCCTTATAAATAAGGAAAGGTTATAGCAGCAGATGCCTGCGATGACAGATATGAGTGAGCCCTTCAGAATTGCAAGAGCATCATGCTTTGCTTATGTTGCTGGTTCTTCCCCAAGTTGTAGTTTGATACATTTAGCACATCTGCTCGCTCTCCTCCTGAGCCAGTGCCCATGTATTTGGTACTCAGTGTGGGCTGCAGCCTGACAATTCTTCCTGCAACCTCCTTATGCTTTTTTTATTTTCCTTTTCACAGGTGACTGGAATTTGGGACTTAGGGATGGAGGAGTTATAACAAAGGAATGATTGTGCATAAAATACAAGCATAACACTACCCCTCTAAGGACACAGGGCTGCCAAAAACCAATGGGGCATACAGAGAGATGCAAATCTACACTTATAGCCCATTCTGGACTGGACTGATAAATAAATTTATTGTCTGAAGATTATACCATTTGCCTCCAGATCTGTCATGGACTGAGGTTTCTGTGAACCACATACATCAAGCTTTGCACAGAACAAACATGGCCCAAGGTCCTGCTCCTACCAAATCCCACATCACCCCACCTTGCTTTTTCAATGAAAGACCAGCCAAAATCTGTGGGCTAACTCTCACACCCACGTGTACTGCACCTTTCCTCTCCTTCTTCTGTGGGGAGCTGATTTTGCACAATATGTCATTGCTGGAGAGAAACCTGGAAGGATGTTTTCCCTATGCAAGGGTAGAGCCCTGCCTGCCCTTGGGCAGGGGAACCAGGACCTCTCAGCCCTGCAGCAGGCAGGGCTCGGCCGTGTCCAGGAGCCCCACAGCAGAGCTGCCCCATCCTCTGCTGAAGATCAGGAGTAAGAATCATAGAGTGGTTGGGGTTGGAAGATCAAAGATCTTCTAAATCCGGTCCCTTCATCATGGGCAGGCAAAACTTCACGAGATCAAGTGTCTCAAAGCCCCATGCAACATGATCTTGAACACTTTGATCCACAACTCCATCCAAAGGAATGGTTTGGGAGGAAAGCCCAACAACCTGAACCCAAAAGCAAGGTGGCAGCTAGCAGGCCTGCAAGTGACCATCCCTCTTTAAAACCAACATCGAAGGCCCTGTGCTGGGGTACTGCACAGACCACCCCGTCCTCACCTGCTGCATCCTCAGTGAGTCCAGCTCCCGCTCCAGGCGTGTGCGCAGCCGCCGCTCCATCTGCTCCCTCTTCTCGCAGGCTGCCTGCAGCTGTGTCAGCGCCTGCTGCAGCTTTTCCACCTTCTCCACATAGGCCTGTTTCCTGCGCAGCTGTGGGGTACAGGGGGTCAGCAGTGCTGGAGGGCCCTGCACCCCCACCCTGGGCTGCTGGGACCCCTGTGCACTTGCAGGCACGCACTGGGCTCAAGCCATTTGCTTCTGAGAATTTCCCTAGGGGAAGCATGGTGCCTTTTTGACGAATGGGGAATATGCACAGCAGGCATTGCTGGGGCAGTGCTACCCCTTTAGGAGGGAATGCTGCCCAGACCTTTCAACCACTGGGAATCTGTTAACCATGAACCCCCCTGGCCATTTGTAAGCAAGAGATATCACATTGGTGGATACTCTTTGGGCAAACACAGAGGTTGGACCCAGTTAAGAGAAATCCTGGTGGGTTTAACTGACTGGTGACACTTGGCACATTGCCTGCGTCTGAACAGAGAGGGGTTTCTTTTCAGTTCTGCATATTTGTTCAACACATGTGGAACAAACAGAGTGCCAGCAGTCAGAAGTGCTCCATCTCCTCTACCCTGCTCACAGTCTTGTCCATACTGATCTGTAGATGTCCTGGCAGCTGAAGCTGGGCCCTTGTTACATATATAATGCAATTACTGAAGGAGTAAACATGACACAAGGATTTTCCAATATAGGGTTTTACAGCCAGAGATTGCTCAAGAAGCATACCCCAAAAGAGGTATGAATTTCTCTTCTGCCACCCTAAATCCATCCATGTCACAGGTGAAGTGAAATACAGGCTTGTTCGCAGCAAAAGCAAAGCTTGGCCTAAACAAACCTCACCAGGCAGAGCCAACAACTGGCAGTGTGACCTCTCTAGCTCTGTTGCAATCCAGGCTAATGCTTACAGCTCCCTGGGCGTTCCATGAAAATTAATGAGATTATAATCCCCCCTAGTCTCTGGCAGCAGCATGAAGACTGAATTCCTCAGGAGCTCACGACTTGGCAAGACAGACACAGCAGTGGCTTCTTGCTGAATGTGCAATTTTGGCAGTAGGAAGGTGTTTGTGTCGCCTCCCAGCTGCACCAGCAGGGATTGGAGGGGGGTAGGGAGCTCCTCAGTGTCCCTCATCTGCTCTCCCATGTCCTGCCAGAAGCTGCAGGGTCCATCTGTATCACAGCAGCCACAATTTGGCTTTGGAGCAGCCCTCTGAGCCCCAGGGTTCACACAGTCGCACATGAGTGCACCTCTGCCCATGTGGGTGAAGTGATGCTCATGTGTCCTCTGCTTTCGAAAACAATTTTGTAGGAGATAGGCAACAAGACAGTTCTCACATTCATAAATTTACAGGGAGATTTTTGAGCCAATTCTTGACTTTTCTATCCTGCATGTAGATTTATAAACAAAACAATCACCCATGCATTAAAAAAATTAAGTACAAAATGTTGCTATTTGAATTAATGGGTTGTCAGTGAAGTGTGTATCCATAAGGAAGGAGGGACTACAATCAGAGATATGTGATACTAAGCTCTAACACCTCACAGACAGACAGACTCCAACAAAAAAAAGTTGGATGGCACCTGGAGAGGTACCAGTCCATCTTCCTGCTGCAAGGCAGGATCAACTGTACCTAAAACCTGGCACATGTCTATACAATCAGTTTACAAAACCCCCCAGGGGTAGGGACTCCACAACCTATCCCGCCAGAAAACTTTTACCCTAATGCCTAATCTGGATTTCTCTTATGCAATTTAAGCAAATTACTTCTTGTTCTGTTTCCAAACTGTGATCTGCTAGAGCGAGAAGCATTTAATTAAACAATTCTCTTATTCACAAGGTCAGCAAACTTGCCTGAACAGTGCCCTTGTCCCAGGGATTAGAAAAATCAAGATGAAGAGTTAAGGCTAAAAAGGGATGATCCAAGCAAATAAATCTGAGTAAACATGAGTAGGTCTTGGAAAAATATCTACACTAGAAATGTGACTCCAGTTTGAGCAATAGAATTCTATAGTACGAGATTTGAGTGAAAGACTCTTACAGAGATGGAGAACCCACTATCACCTAAATAGGTTGTTTCACTGTTCATTACTCTAACTCTTTATTTCAAGCCTGATTTGCTCAGCTGCAGCCCCCAAACACTGCATCTCATTATTTCTTTTTATGTAGTTATATAGCAAAGTTTAATCTCTCTGGGCCGGCCCCGGAACGCACGTGCGACGGCGCGGCCCGGCCCCGGGCGCTGCCCCGGGCGCTGGGCCTGGCCCTGGGCGCAGAAAAGAGCAAGAAAATGGGAGCTTCGCCTGTGCAGACAGTGCCATCGTGGGAGATGAGAGGGGAGCCCCGGAACACACAGAAGAGAAGGACAACTCTAAACCCGGGCAGATGGAGCTCGTCAGCCCTGTAAGGCCATCCATCTAAGAGAAGGTCACTCTAAACAAACCTATGTCCTGAGGACCTCGCTGCCACCGTCCAAGCTCGCTCGGCCCTGGCAGATGAACCTCAGGATTAAAGGGTGGGCTCAGTTCAGCGCACACTGTGTCTCACCTAAAAATCCATTGCGCAGGCTCGAAGGCCTTACCCGCATTTGCAAAGCCCTGTATCACCAGCGCGCTTGTAACGAATGTGGGTGGAGACCTTTCCTGGATCTTCGTTCATGAAGACTGGCCATGATGATTAATCTGTCTGACAGCAACCCCTTCTTCATCCATCCCTGGATGGATGAAGAGAGAGCAGTGGATATTGTCTACCTCGATTCCAGCAAGGCCTTTGACGCTGTCTCTCACAATATCCTCAGAGGTAAACTCGGGAAGTGTGGACTGGATGAGTGGACAGTGATGTGGATTGAGAACTGGCTGAAAGGCAGATCCCAGAGGGTCATAATTAGTGGCACAAAGTCTGTTTGGAGACCTGTCAGTAGTGCTGTCCTCCAGGGTTCAATATTGGGCCCAGTATTGTTTAACTTATTCATCAGTGACTTGGATGAAGGGGCTGATGCCTCCTCAGCAAGTTCACTGACAACACAAAGCTGGGAGGAGTGGCCAATACCCCAGAGGTCTCTGTAGCCCTTCAGAAGGACCTCGACAGGTTGGAGAGATGGTCGAAGAATGGTCTGAAATACGACAAAGGCAAATACAGGGTCCTGCATCTGGGGAAGAATAACTCCATGCACCAGCAGTCTGGGGACTGAGCTGCTGGAAAGCAGCTCTGTGGAGAAGCACCTGGGGGTCCTGGTGGACAACTAGTTGTCCATGAGCCAGCTGTGTGTCCTTGTGCCAAGACAGTCAATGGAATCCGGGGATGCATTAAGAAGAGCATTGCCTGCAGGTAGAGGGAGGTGATCCTGCCCCTCTACTCAGCCCTGGTGAGGCACATCTGGAGCACTATGTCCAGTTCTGGGCTCCTCAGTACAAGAGAGACATGGAGCTCTTGGAGCAGGTCCAGTGGAAGGCTACAAAGATGATTAAGGGACTGGAGCATCTCTCTTACAAGAAATAGCTGAGGGAGCTGGAGCTGTTCAGCCTCAAGAAGAGACAACTGCGAGTGGACCTCATCAATGTGGGGGTTATGAGGATGGAGCCAGGCTCTTCTTGGTGCCAAGCCATAGGAGAAGAGGCAGTAGGCAGAAACTGATGCACAGGAAGTTCCAGCTGAATATGAGAAGAACGTCTTTACTGTGAGGGTCACTGTGCTTTGGAGCAGATTGCCCAGAGAGGTTGTGGAGTCTCCTCACTGGAGATACTTAAGAACCTTCTGGAGGAAATCCTGTGCCATGCGTTCTATGATGACCCTGCTTGTGCAGGGAAGTTGGACCAGATGACCTTCCGTGGTCCCTTTTAACCTTATCCATTCTGTGATTCATGCTCATGTGCATGGACTGGAGCTCAACCACCTCTTCACTTTAATTGTTCACAGCAAAGAACAGTTTCTGGGCCCCAAATAAATTCTACAGCTGTTTTCTGAACCCTCTCCAATTATCCAGTCTTCTATCCAAAGCATGGACCAGAAAACACAATTCCACCAGCAGTCTCCTAAATGACATGTGGCATTAATGCCACCTACATATTTTTTAATTAAATCCTTCTACTAGCAGGCACTCAGGATAATGCAGATGTACACAGTACACTGTCTTATCTTAATTCAACTTAGCAGCTACTGCTTATTTCTCAAGGCTTGATCTATAAAGCTGTTAAACTTAATTACATTCTGGTGATAGAAGAAATCTGTGTGGATTTACCAAGCAGTGCATGAGCTAGAGCTCTGTTAACAATAAGTCATTGGATTTGAGTGATTTTGTGTTTCCTTCAATATATTCCCAATTATAGTAAAAATCCCTGGTTTAACTTGAAGGTTTAACACTACAGCTATATCTGCTGCATGTGTCAAATTATGACCCAGAAACACTGGAGACTGTTGAAAAGTTGCTCTGATTTAGCTATGAAACAGGGCAAAAACAAGGGAAAGGGAGCACAGGCACCTGGGCACATGCCAGCAGCCTCAGATTAACTGCACTTCACCCAAGCTGCCTGATACTGCCTTGAACAATTAAAACACGGCAGCTGGGCTAAAATTCATTTGGACTCCCCTTAGAATGAAAAAAGCAATTAAAAACTATCAGGTCATAGAATCATAGAATCATAGAATCATAGAATCGATTGGGTTGGAAAAGACCTCCGAGATCATCGAGTCCCACCCTTGGTCCAAATCCAGTCCATTTACTAGATCATGGCACTCAGTGCCACGTCCAATCTGCGTTTAAAAATCTCCAGGGATGGTGAATCCACCACCTCTCTGGGCAGCCCATTCCAATGCCTGATTACTCTCTCTGTAAAGAATTTTCTCCGGATATCCAACTTAAATTTCCCTGGCGGAGCTTAAGCCCGTGCCCCCTTGTCCTATTGCTGAGTGCCTGAGAGAAGAGACCAACCCCCACCTGGCTAGAACTTCCCTTCAGGTAGTTATAGACGGTGATGAGGTCACCTCTGAGCCGCCTCTTCTCCAGGCTAAACAACCCCAGCTCCCTCAGCCTCTCCCCATAGGACTTATGCTCCAGTCCCTTCACCAGCCTTGTTGCTCTTCTCTGGACCCGCTCCAGCACCTCAATATCCTTCCTGAACTGAGGGGCCCAGAACTGAACACAATAGTCAAGGTGTGGCCTCACCAACGCAGAGTACAGGGGAAGGATCACTCCCCTGCTCCTGCTGGCCACGCTATTTTTGATACAGGACAAGATCCCATTGGCCTTCTTGGCCACCTGGGCACACTGTTGGCTCATGTTGAGCTTCCTGTCAATTAGTACCCCCAGGTCCCTTTCTGCCTGGCTGCTTTCCAGCCACTCTGTGCCCAACACAGACCCCTGGGGAACACCACTGGTGACCGGCCGCCAGCTGGATGCAGCTCCATTCACCAGCACTCTCTGGGCCCGACCCTCCAGCCAGCTCCTAATCCAGGAGAGGGTATACTTGTCCAAGCCATGGGCTACCAGCTTTTCCAGGAGTATATTATGGGAGACAGTGTCAAAGGCCTTGCTGAAGTCTAGATAGACCACATCCACAGCCTTCCCCTCATCCACCAGGTGGGGCACCTGATCGTAAAAAGAGATCAGGTTGGTCAGACAGGACCTGCCCCTCCTAAACCCGTGCTGGCTGGGTCTAATCCCTTGTCCATCCTGAAGGTGCTGTGTGATTGCACTCAGGATGAGGTCAACATGGGTTTGTCCAGGCTGAGGGCTCTGTCAGACAAACTCTGGCAAATACTGTTGCGTCACTTTCATATATGTCACCTCTAAGATCTATCATGTCCCGGGCAGGAGGTTACCCCCTCTGTAACACCTACAGTGCCCCAGGGAGGAAGTTACCACCTCCATAACATCTGCCACGCCCTGGCAGGAGGTTAGGAGCTCTCTAGAGGGGAAGCTTTAATCTCTCTTCAGCTCTTCCAGTCCACAATCCAGGATCCAGCAGAGGCACATTTATGTTGGATGACTAGATTAAAACCCGGCTACTGCCAAGCTCTCAGAGACAGAGCCCTAAGGCTGCAAACATATTTACTACAACCCAGCAGGCACGAGGTAGATTCTTGCACCACCTGCATGGGAATCGGCATTTATGCTTCTGCCTTCACTAGTGTGTACTCAGCAAGTCAATGTTACCTGCCAACACAACACTGACAGTCTATGGAGCAGACAGGAGCTAAATGTATTTCTTCCCATCCTCTGCATGATGTCATGGCTGTAGGAGCATGTGTTGCCACCTAAAACATTCCCTTATTCAGCCACTTTGTAATGAAATGCAAATAGAAAACCTCAAGTTGCCTTTAAGCCAAACAGTGTCAAGTGAATCATGTACAGATTAAAGGTATGCTGCCTCCTGCAGCTGCCCCAAAGGGACTGCCCCAAATACACCAGGGCAGTGAGCAGACTTTAATCTAACTAACAAAGGAGCAGTTAAACTTAATGTGATCCTCTTCTTGCTGCTGAATGTATCCACTGGAGGAAAAGGAGTTTTTAAAGTGTTTCTAAATAGGAAGTCAGAATGGTCTAATGATCAGGTACAAAAAGACAATGCCTTCAGCACTTACATATAGTACCATAAACCTTCCAGACTCAAATTAACCATTAGTTAGCCTAACAGGAGGTCTGTCTGCTGGATACCCTGATAGGAAACATTCAAATATCACTGAGGTCAATTCACCCCTTATCTTTCCAAGACAAACAACAGCACCTAAGTTACTTGCACGAGTTTGAGAAAAGCTTTCCCTTCTCCTCACAAGACCTCTTGCATCCATGCACTCAGCAGGGTCCTGTGGATTCCCCTTCTGGCCAACCCTGGGGAAGGTGCAGGTGGAAAATGAGGCTCTAAAGCAGAACAGACCTGCCCAAGATTGTGCCAACAGTTTGTGCCAAAGCCTGAACCTCTATCAAATCTGCAAGGGTAGAGGTTCACCACTGGCCTTTCCCTCACCAGTGACCTGCCCACTCAGATGGTAAAGATTATGTTTCTTTTACTTCCCATAAAACAGTCTCCCTCTTTGTTGGTCCCAGTGACAGACATTTTAGAGCCAAAAAGGCCTGCTTTGACAGTCTTGCCTGGTCTGCTAGAATGCATAGACTTTGAACTAGGTACTAAATCCATACTTCCTGACTGAAGGTCCTTAAGGAATACAATAAATTGAGATATGGTATGATAGGTTCTCTTCAGTTCTCAAATAAAACCTCTAGCTCTCTGTACCTCTAAATCCTGGTCAGTCTGCCCTCAGCCAGATCTTTTAAGATGTAAAGCTACCAAGCCCCGCACTGCTGTGTTGCTGTGCGCATCTCAAAAGCCTCCTGGTATTCTTTGGAGAGAAATGGGATGCACCAACATCACATGTCTGTATCACAGTTCCAGGTCAGTTTTTTAATTAGCTTTTTCTGTTAAGTTGTACCATTACCTCAGCTATCAATTAACTAAATGAGTTTGGTCTTGCTCCTGGTTACATGTTGAAGGCTCTGCTCTGGAAACATCTATGGTTGTGGTCTCCTTTGCTTGCTTGTTTGTCTCAGTATTGTGTAACTATGCATTTTCTCTATAAGAGCGCCAATTCAAGCGAAACAGGAAGACCTACCACACTGTGGCTAGAAGAGAATCAAGACTTGGATGGAGAAAAGCCTAACTGCAAGCCACATCTATCCTCAGAGCACAGAAATGTTGTCCATGCCTCACCTCCTCTTCCAGTTTGATGACCTTGGCTTGAGCATTGTTTAGGGCCTGGTCAAGGATTTCAATGTGCCTCCGCTGGTCCTCATTGGCAGAACGCACAGCTGCCAGCTCCATCTCCAACTTTTCCTTCTCCTTCAAGTGCTCTTTGTCTGAAAGAAAGACAAGAACAAGAGCCACTCCATAAGGACAGCTCACAGGCCCAAGATCACATACCAGAGGTAAGCTGCCACCTTCCTAGAAAAGCAAAAATTACGTGAAGCAGCAGCGAGTAGGGCCATTACAACACAAAGCTGAGACACAGCGGGCAAGGAGCTTCTACTGCCAGGGCTCGGCCCCTCAGTGCCCAGCCCTACATGACAACCAGCAGCAGAGACGAGTGGCAGCTTGGGCTGCATCTGCACTAGCAGAGCTTGTGGACGTGAGCACCGCCTCACAGCTTTCCATTCTGCTGAACTGCTAGCACGTTGCCCAGCAAATTTTGGCTTGCACCAACTACTCCTTTCCCATACAACACCCAAGCCCTGCCTGAGAATAGCCTACGTCACGGGCTGCTTGCAGCTGTCAGCTTGGATGCTGCTGCCCTTCTGCAATGGGCAAGAAACCTCAGACCCATGGACGTGGGTTGTGCTGTGCCTGGTCCTTTTTATTTGCAAAGACAGAGATCACGACATACAGAAAATGTGGAAAAGCCAAATAATAAACAGCAATCTGTGCTGGACAGCCTGAAAATGTAAAGAGGGGAAAGCAATAAGGAAGAGTAAGATAGAAGGCATCTGTAAAGGCTTTCTCTAGGCATGCAGAGAAACGGAGGCTGTGGGAGACATTTCAGCTCCACAGGGGCCTGGGGTAACTTTCCAGACCAGCATGACCTAAGGATCCAGTGATCAGTGCTCCTGTCCTACTAAACACCTTAACACATCACAAGCAAGACTTGTGCCGAAAAATCATCCCTTTTTTGGGTAAGATTTAAAACTGTGTTAAAAAAACACAACTGGCTAAATTCAGTCAGCTTTGCTCACATCATTTTCTTCAGCAACAAACTGCAGGCCCACCATTGACTTCGCTGGCAAGTTGCCTGGGGAAATGTTTGGCTCCATCTGCTTCTGCCCTGACAGTGCTGAGAAGCCATTTCAGGGAACATGAGTGTCACAGGCCAATCACTGGATCCCCCATGTCAGAACGTAAACAGTTAATAACTGGAGCAAGCAGGGGATCAAGGTTTCATTCAGGGAAATATGAGATTTCAAAATCTGGCCTTCATTCTTAATGACAACAAAAATAGAGCACTTGGAAAGCTTCCAGGAACGAAAATTTCCTCCAAAAATTAATTTGGCATCAATTAAACATTGTTTTGATTTTTGACTTTTAAAACACAGCATTACAGAATTTATTATTTTTTAACTGAAATGAAAAGTTTCTCCTAAAACACTGAAATGTGGAAAATCTGCCCTAAACATCTAGCCTATCCCATCCAAATGTGAGCACTCAAGCTGGAAGCCCCAAGCAGGGTCAGAAAATGTCACATGGCCAAAACCAGTCAATTTCAGACCTGAACTACCCTCAGCAAGGCCACATTCTTCCTTAATGTCAGGTGGGATGAGAAGAGATTTAATTTCCACACCATCAGAAGGTGTCTGTAGCAAGGGCAGATATATATGAGCTGAGCCATGTGGAACAAGGCAAAAGCCACCCAGCCATCTTCCCATTTATCCTTAAAGGAGGAATTCAGCACCTCATAACAAGAAACCCTGACAGCAACACCGGCATGCTGGTCACTGCAGAGCCCACAAGCAAAGCCCGGTGTGCTGCACACACCACATCACTGACTGCCACCATGGGCTGTCTTGGTAAGACGTGGCCTTAATCTTCCCTTGTTGGCAAGGAATTTTATATTGGACATGCAGACCTCTTCCTTCAATGCAAATACATTTACTTCAATTGGATTGACCAGAAGAAACATTATTATCTATTGTGCAAAAGTGTACATGTGGGCAAATTAACCAGGAGCTAATGTGAGGGTGAGGAAGCTGGAAGATGAATGCTATTTCAGCCCTATGGCACTTCACCATCTCGTGCTGGGATCACACGTGCTCTGCTCCAGATCTGAAACCCATATTTCATATTACAAATGGGGATAACACATAGCAAAACAGGACTTGGGATCTTCACTTTCAACTTCCTTTCAGGGAACTTGAAGCACTCAGCCTGCCCTGCTGCATTATGCTTTCTATCCCCCCAAAGGAGGAAAATAATGCTGTACACAAAATAACCACCACTAGAAAGTTGGCAAGAAAAATTTCCTGAACAGTTCCCAACACTTCTCCATGTCAGCTTCAGCCTGCAAAATGCTAGGGGTACATTTTATAAATGCGTTACTTGCATTAATTTTTAGTGAAGAAGGAACTTGGCTGAACATACCTTAGGTTCTCTTCAAGTGCATACAAGGTATCCTTAAAGTCTAAAAATACTGGTTTACTGCACTACCCTTGCATACACGATTTTAACTAAAGGACTCCAGTTAATAACTGTTTCTATATTCTAGTAGGTCACTGCCACATCCCATTACAGAACAGTTCCCAAATGGCTTCTCTGCTGCAGTTCACAGTTGTAATCTTGCAGTTTTCCACCCACTGCCTCTGCCTGTTGTACCTCCACACACTGTGGACATCTATGTTCTGGCTGCATAGAAGAAAGGAGATTAAGCAAGAAGCCTGCTTCAGTGCTTCTCAAGTAGGCTTTCTGAGTTGTCTAGCTGGGTAGGTACACCAAAAGTAGATAAGTCTTGACCCTGCTTTGTAGCAGAAACATTAGATAAAAAGATGCACTCAGTCTGTGTCATCTCTTCCCTATACTCAGATGTGAACTCCAGCTTATTACACATTATATCCGAATATCAACTTATTTGACCAATTTAATGACCATCTCAATACATCCAAAGCTGCCTTTCTCCTTGCTGTGATGTTGCAGAGAGGTAACATGGACATACTTTAAAGACAGTCCTTGTTCATACAAAATGACCACTGTTGGCAGCAGAAAATATATCAAGTTATGGTAGCCAGAGAGTAATTGGGCTGCAGGAGATTTGCTGAAAACAAGACTGGCTCCCATACCACATCCCTTGTGGCACTTCCAATAATTTCTCTTATGCAGGTTTGCATTTTCCAATGGTGGCTCTTCACTTAAGAGCTGCTAATTCCACAGATGCTTTCTGGTGACCGTGCCATTCCTCAGTGAAACCTGAGGGATTTATTTAGCCTTTTGTCAGCCTTGCAACTCCTGACTAGCGCCAGGTCACCAGGTCCAGACATTGAGGTTTCCCTCCAGAGGAGCACCAAAGCCACTGTCTGCCAATCTGTCCACCTGTCCCTCTGCCCAAGCCTCACTCAGCTCTCTGCAGCTGTGGTTTGAAGCTGACTATGCCGGGACAAGGGAGGCCTGGAGTAGAAACACAGATTATTTCCTGATTATTTCCTGTCTTAATACCAAATGGCACTTAGTCTGTCCAAAACCCCACTTTAAAAAACATCTGTTGTGGGCATTTTCTTTGGCTGGATACATTCAATGGGAATATTTATTTGCCTAGGATATTTGAGATAGAGATAGATACACAAGTTCATAGCACATGAACTGAACATTCCCATGGAGCATGAGGCTCTATCAACACACTGCCAAAACTATCCATGCACCCCCACTAACGGGTGAAGAGCCATGTGGATGGGCATAGACCTCAATCTGTCTCAGACACCCGAAAAAAACAGACCCTCCAAGGATCCCTGCTCCCAGAGTCCAGAAATCCCACAAAACCACACAAAATTCTCAGATTTCACCAAAACATATTTTCCCATGATATGCTATATCATAAGCTTTCTCTCTGCCCTATACCCTTGAAACCATCTTCAATCTTCCTGTCCCTCCCTTCCCACAGAATCTCTCAGGCTCCTCCTTCCAGTCTCTTCTCTTGCCTGTATTGGCATATATGCCTTCATCAGTTGTTGCTTCATGTCTTTCCTTAAAATAAACTTTTTCCCTGACAAAACATCACATAATTATCAGGAAACTAATATGGTGTGAGTTCTCTCCTACCCAGATACAACAGTAGCATTTTTCTTAGGCACAAATGCCTAGCACTGAATACTTCCAGGCACATGGCCTGGCTTCGCCTATTACTATTATAAAGAATAAGATTTTTTGTGTCACCTCCAGTCTCCATCTCAGAGCTCACAACTTCTCTGCACTGTTGCATTGCTAATCGAGAGCTCTGCGAGGAACTGAGAAATGATCCTTGCACATCCTGCTTTGCCAGACTTGTTTTTCAGGGATTTTTTCCTATTGCTGGAGTTTTACCACATAAAACTTCGTTTTCAGCATTACCAACCTCAAGAATTTTATCTTTCCTTCTTCAATTCATCATGAGAGTGGCTTAAAAATTATAACTCTTAGAAACCTGTCAATGTTGGAGTTTTCTTGTATAACTTAGGTTATACATAGGGACTACAAATATGCTTTTGCTTCCTAATGAAAATTAAGATTTGCATTTACGTACCTGTCTTAATAAGGTGTGACCCTTAGGAAAAAACCAAAAAAATCAGTTTCATGACAATTTTTTTTCTCTTCTTCTAAAAATGGCTATTTTAATCTCAGTAGACAAGTGTACACATGGCAGATAAAACTCAGTTTTCCAACTCTCCGTTTTCTGCCTGTGTATCCCATTAAAAGATATGAGGAGAGTACAAACTGTGCTTGTGAAAACTCCCATCTTGGCAGTGAGGTGCAACCCAACCTCAGTCATGGTCTGCTCCTGGGGAAGACTCACAATCACTCACAATCATCAGCATATAAATGTAGTCAGCAACAGAGGACTTCAAGAAAAACTTTTTAGGGACTCTCAGAAGGGTGTTTTAGGCAGACACCCTGGTATCAAGGTCATTTCTGTGAGAGTCCCAGCAGCCCACAGAACACAACTGAAGAGAACTTGCTTTACACATGCCCATTTTTCTATTCTCGGAAGCACTCTGCATTGCATTGCTAACATTTAGCTCTCTGGCCTAGCCAGGAGACACTCCAAGCATCCAGACTGTCTTATGTGATAGGATCTGGAGAGCTATATTTGTTTGTAAGCTGTGAATTGACTGCAGTAATACACTGAGTGCACAGCGCAAAGTTTCACTGCTATTTATTTACCAGCAGAAGCACAGAGCATGTTTATGTACTGGAAAGTAACTCGAATTGAGTCCATCTTGGAGATTTAACTCCCCCCTGTAGCCAACAGTATATAGGAACACTACCAGGCTGTCTCTATAAGAAGAGAGAAGATCCCAGTTTCCAATTTCCACTGTGTAGCTTATCCCATTTGAACTCTTCCCAAGGATGACAAGACTTACACAGCAATGCTACTTCCTTAACAGATCATCCCCTTGGATTCACAGCAGTATCTACACATCCTTATGCCATCTGCTAATATGGCAAAGCTAACATGTCATGGAAAAGATCACCAGATTCTCTTCTGGTTTGTGCACACATGAACCAAATGATCAGCTGTGCTGGCATCATTGCTGCCGATGGGAGCCAGGAGAAGGCTCTCCAACACTTGAAAGGCTGGTGGTGAAGCATTTTGACTAGTATCAAACACTGTACTGCTAATGGAGATGGATGTTCTGCGCTACAGTAGCGGCTTATCTTCCAAGGAAGCTCTTGGTGTGATAAATAAAACAGGTTTAGTTGTATGCAGCATTGAGCTTCAACAGGATTTTAGCTTACAAGATACTGCACAGCTCTCAGGCGATCAAGCACTTCTGGATGTGTGCTAAAGATGGTCAGGATACAAAAGAAGTCACACACTGCCACACAGCATCCAGCTGCTTGGGTTTTGGGTTGGATGATCTCACACACATCAGTGCGTGGCACGGAAATCTGCAGCACTGTGCCCAGTCATTATGGAAGCCTAAAATTTGTTGGGAACAGATGCTTTCATAGCAGTAGAAGTTGTAAGGTCTTTGTCTCTTCAGTCCTTTGTGAAAGGTATGGTCCAGCTCTGCTCCTTCTCCTGCTGGTTAAACCATGGCACTGATAACTAGTCAGTAGAGGCTGCTCTGGGCTTTTCCCAGCCAAGAGAAGAATTTCGCTTCTCCTAGAAGCAAGCATCTCTAGAGATGACCCTGCAAGCAACACTTCACAATTTCAGATAAATATTTCTCAAAAATAAGCTAAGTTGTGTTACCATTAACTCACACTGCTTCGTTCTGATGCTCAGAGAGAAAAAAACCCCTACCTACATAATCCAGTCTGCAGCTGAAATAAGAGTATGTGATGAATTAGCTGAGTAAAACCAAGCCACAAGCACAATAACAATTAATAGCTAAGTATTTACCTCCACTTCACCATGTGTATGCTTATAAATACACACATATACATATATGCACCTTCCAAACAGATAGGCACAGTACTCACTCTGAGTGGCATAAAGGCCCTCTGTTGCCTTATCCTCCTGCCCATCAAAGTCTCTGCTGGCTAGCTGCCTATTGGCTGTCTCCAGTCGTTCTGCAAAAAAACAGGAAATACTTTAAGTATAAATATATGTATATAAAATTGTAGGCCAACCAAGAAAATAAGACGCGTGCCAGCAGAGCAGTATAAATAGACTCTCTGAAGGAGGACATTAAAATGGAGGCTGACACATACATAAAAGATGAAGCCTTTGACCTCTTCCATGAAGCTGTGTCGTTCAGATTTACAGAAACTGGGGGAAAAGCCTCTGCCATTCACAGCTGACATGTCCAGGCAGTTCATCTCTCACACTGTCCAAAATGCAACAAGGCATCTGCAATCTGAATTAACCAGCTTTGCAAGGGGATGGGTGCTTTCCTGCAGTGAAGAGCTGCCCCTGGTGCCTCCTGAGGGAATGCAGCCCCCACCCCATTAATGCCAATCCTTGGGGATGCCCACAGGAAAGGAGGAGTTTTTTGCAGCCAGGGATAGTTTCCTGGGAAGTTTCCAGGGAAGATCCTGCCTTCAGATTCTTCCCTTCTCCAAAAAGACCATCTTGCACCATTGCAAAAAGGTAAGTCAGTTTGCAGAAGGCATCTCACTGCATGAGCAGGTACCAAAGTACCCCATCAGGAACCTGGATTGGCAATAACCATCCAACATACACTCCACCTCCTTCCTCAAAAAGATACACCCTCAATATTATGTTTTTAACACAAAAAAGAGATGGCCTTTGATACTCGCTACTGGTCTGGGAAGGCACTGAACTTGGAGATTTATGGGTAGCACACCACTGTTCTACATTGCAATTTGCTCTTCAGCTCATTAGATCTGGACAGGACATTGTGACTGGTGGCCTTGCTCTTAAACCCATATTTGCAAATGCTGAACACAAAGGCACAATCAGGAACTGACTCTCATATTTTGCCAGGCTTTTTTGCCACTAGGGGGGTGACAGCAGTTTTGTCTTATGCCAAGGGGCAGGGCCTTATTTCTCATTACATTTATCTAAATAGTGTGTGAAGTCACTGTTTTAAAGCCTGCTGCTCTGGAGCTAGTAAGTGAAACACCACGTCAACCAGAGGAAAAAAACCACACAAGCAACTGTAACGTACCACGGAGATCCCTGTTGAAGTCATGAAGTCTCCTAATTTCTCCTTCAAGTTTGTTTCTCATTGCTTTGTCCAGAGACTCCCTTTTAGTGGTGGTCTTGACCAAGCCCTCGTAAGCTTCTGAAATCCTCTGAATCTCTATTTCAAACTGAAAAGAGAGAGAGGTCCTGTTAAAGCCCTGCAGGAATGTGTTCTGCCCCAAGGTTTGTCCAGCGTGTTTCGATGAGACGTGGGGGTACAGGCCAAGTGTCACACCAGGCACCAACTCTTCAAATGACCCATTTCCCTGGCAGAGGATGGTGTGAAGCCCCAATGACGCTGGAGGCTCCTGCAGTAGGGACCCCTGCAAATGGCCTGAGGGGCAGCTCACCATGCCACAACACCCCATTGGACTTGATGGAACTGTTTGGTTGTTTTTCCTCTATGACCGAGGTGGTTGCTTTAATGGCATCCAAGAGGAAAAACAAAGGAAATGGTGTATTTGTGTGGGCTGTATGCTCTCTGAGAAAGGGTTGTAGGCAGCAACATTTATTATTCTGCCAGGTCCCTGATACAAAACTTATCTCTAAGCTGTGTATGCCACCAGAAGATGTCAAGCTCAGCTGTGACCTCACATCAGTTTTAAACTATTGTGGTCCATTTCTTTCCATCCTTGACTGAAGACTGTGTCATACAAGAAGAAACTCTCTATAACAGACTGAACCAATTGTTTTGGTTTTTCAGTCTTCTTAACTTCATCTCCTCTAAATCTGGCAAACTGCAGGCAGGGTATGCAGAGGAAGCCCTTAGCAGTGAAGTTGCATCTTAAGACCTGAGCCAAAAAGGCTGACAGGAGATTAGTCCTGGGCAGAGTTTTGCTGTCCAGCTTAATCCATTCAACTAATTTTTTTAATAAGATAATGTCATGTTAAGTGATACAGTTTTGGTAAAATCTTTGCTGCAGGAATGATCAACATTGATGTGGGAATCTGCTCCTGCATGCCTGGCCCTTGTGTTTGTGGAGAAAAGCTTGATAATGTGCACAGGCTGGAAACCACAAGATATATATAGCCTCCCACATACCTTTCTAAATCTGGCACTTTTTTGGCCTCTTGAATCACGGCTGGGACAGATTCATGATTTTTGAAGCCAGGGTGCGAGCTCATCTCCACTTGCTGTGGTGTTAGGTCCCTCTCATTAAGCTTTAGGTGTGATTTGCCAGGGATGCTGCAGCTGTCACCCCACTGTCTGCGTTGGAACCTGCAGCCAGACTCCAGAAGCTTGGACTTGCACTTTGCATGATGCTGGGGCCACTCTGCCTGGATACGGCCCATGGGCAGGCAGCACCTCCAAACCACACACCAAGGAGAGCCTGGCAGAGCCACGATGGTGAAACCAGGTTATCTTCCCCAATTTCTACTTTCAGCTCACTCACGAGCACAAAAGCTGAAGCAAGTGGGAAGGTTCAAACTGGACATGAGAAAGCATTTCTTTACTGAGAGGGTGGTCAAACCCTGGAACAAGCTTCATAGAGAGATAGGTGATGCCCCAAGCCTGTCAGAGTTTACAAGGCATTTGAACAGTGCCCTTAACAACATGCTTTAACTTGGCTTGCCCTGATTTGGTCAGGCAGTTGGACTAGATGACTACTGTAGGTTTCTTCCAACTGAAACAGTCTATTCTGGCCTATGAGTATGATCTACAATTAAAAGCCTATCTCATGTGAATTTTCCATAATCAAAGCACTTTCCCAAATTGTTAACTACATGATCCCAATAAGACATCATGCTCAGCTGGGTGCCCTGACACTCGTCAGTTCCCATGCCTCCACTCTCCAAGGTGAGCCACTATATGCAGGAAAAGATGCCTGCTCCCGAGAGCTCCTACCACAGCAAAGCAGACTTGCCAGCACAGCAGTGGGTTTCCGCAGCCCAGCAGTCTGGCCCAACACTGCTGGTTACCACAAGGGCTCTGCTACGCCCTCTATATGCTGTTATTTCCCAAAACACATCACCATGCAAGTCTCCTGCAGCCCCAAAGGCAAAAACTTACTGTACGAAAAGAAAGAACCTCCGTCAGCACTGAATAAAATTAAAGGAGAGCAGAACAACAGCCACAAATTGTGTCGGTGTTTCTCAACAGTCTGGGATTTCCTTCTCCTTCTTTTATGGAGAAAAAAACAGTTCAGCCTCTTCTCTGCCTGGTAGCTCCTGGAGCGGACCCACTCAAACAACCCACACACATGGCATGGGGAAGAGCCAGCCCAGCCTGGCAATTAAACTTCAGCAAGATAACACCTCTCAGAAAAGGGAAAATAATACTTTGCTTTTGAAGAAAAAAAAAGCTCAAAATAAAATGTGCACAACTCCTCTTCCAACTCCTTTTACGTAAGAAAACCAGGCAACTTGTCAAACAGCACAAGGATCAATCACCACCTTGTACCTCTCTGCAAAAAAGTCTGTTCACACACAACTGAGAATATAACAAACCTCAGGGCTGATCTGCTCGTCCAAATGCCCAGGGAGCCCTACAAGTCAAGTTGATTTTCTCTAATTTCTTCTATTCTGTTATGAATAAAAGTGATAGGAAGGTGGTCCTACCAAGAATAAAACTGTTATGCACAGACAAACAAGAATTACTTCTCCTGACCCTTCACCTTCCAACAAGAGGGAAGAGTTTTCACACCCAAGGTATGTAATTTAACTCAATCACATTTTCAGAGGTGATGTTCAGCTGAAACTGTGGGAACAGAGGAGCGCCTGCCCTGTCCTTGTGTTCAAACACAGAAAAAACAGCATAGGAGGGATACCATGCGTTAAGGATTTGGTTTCCTGAAGAAAGAATGCACTTGAGTATGTGTTTCACTTTAATACTTCGCTTACATTCCCCCAGAGTCAATGGGACTCAAGTCCATGCTCTGTTGACTGAAGTGAGACTTCAGCCTGTGCTTGAATACCTTTCTGTTGGTGTCTGATGCAATCGCCTTGCAGTGCATCCAAGATAAAGAGAGAGTTATTTCCAAGAGTGAAAAAGAAAATTGGAATATTTATAGGGCATTGCACTCAAATACCTTTTACTGAACAACGCAGCTTTTGTAAAATTAATAGCTGGAATATTTCTTTTTGCCCGCAAAGGCCACAGGGAAGTTAGCATTAAAGTCTTTGCAGATGTCTTCACAAATAGTTAATGCTGCTGCAAAAAATTTTCAGCTAAGTTTAGGAAAGTCTGTGAATAAACCCAACTCATCTTGTTGCAGAGGAGAAGGCAGAAAAGACAGTAGCTACAAAACAAATGGTCTTTTTTCTAACCCGTTTGACCAGATTGTCACAGATTTTTTCCCCAAGTTGAGGGTGGGACATGGTCTCTCAGAGATGCCTCTTCTCCTGTGAAGGGTGTCTCCAAGAACACCCTGATCTGCACACCATAGAAAAAAATTGAGCTCCTATTTAGATTCCTAAATTCAGTGAGAAAAGACCTGCAGTCTAAGCTCCTTGGTGTATAAGTGGTGGGAAAATAGAAATAAAGTAGCAGTGTAGGATCCTAAATAAATTATTTGGTCTGAACCCTTGGGACCCAAAGCCAGCAGACCTGGGGAGCATCTCTGCTTTGCCTTTAGTGAGTCTCAGTTTTAAGCAACTTCTACTTTTTTGATTTGACTCTTCATCTTCTCACCCCAGGCAGTGCTCAAGATATTGCCCTTTTCCACTGAAAAAACCTGCATGCATACAGAAAAGAGGGTGCAGGATCTCTTAAAAAAGGGGTTTTGAGCAAAATCTTTACCAAATGGTCTTTCAGGTAAGGGGGCAGTGCTTTTAAAACCAGCATGTTCAAAGATGGACGTCTAACATCAGTTCTTAAAGACCCACCCAAAGAGCAGTAAGTGAAAGCCTCTAAGACAACGCAGTTAATGCATTTCCAAATAACGAGCAAGCCCATCGATGGCTGCTACACTTCCAAAGGGCATAGAGGACCACACAAGCTTATTGTGGTGGACAAGACTGCTTGGGACAGATGTGCATGTGCTCTTGAAATGGTCCTCTCTTTCAGCTCTAACACCTGTGCAGACGGTGCAGGACCCAGCTGCAACAGAAGCAGATTCTGCCTGTGGGAGACCTCCAGGAAAAGCTTCAGTGAGACCAGCACGGAAGGATGGAAGGGAAAATACCCAGTTGAGAGATATCTGATGAGTTGCCCTGTTTTGCAAGTCAGGGGAGCCCATAAGCCACAGGATTACAGTTCTGGGAGACCACCATGGAGAGGCAACAGTTATAGATGGCCACTGGTGCATCCCCATTGCAGTGACACAACTATGAAGAACACCTTGGGGAACCCAAAGACATCAAGATGGTTGTTCTGCCCAGGCCCCATCCCCACCTCTCCACGTACCTTCTGCAGCTTGTCTGCCTTCTCATAGTAGCCCTCCAGCTCCTGACGCAGCACGTGGTTCTCCTCGGAGAGCATCTCTACCATCTGCTGTGCCCGCTCCACTATGGCAAAGGCGTCAGGTGTCAGCTGCTGGCCCGGCAGTGTCGGAGTCTGGGCAGCAGCAGGGGCCGGAAGCGGGGGCAAGGAGCCTGGGAGCAGAGGGCCTGCAGTGGCCTGCGAGGACATGGGGCTGTGCTGCTGGGCTGGTGGCGGCGGAAAGGGTGGCTGGCATTGTCGGCTGCGGGAAAGCACACACGGACGAGGTGTTAGAGCCGCACGCCCTCGAAATGCGTGCAGCAGCTTTCACCTAATGATTGCACAGTTTATTAATAGTGTTGTAACTGTGTGGTCATGATTATGGTCTTCAGTCATTCCTAAATACCAACAATCACAGCAGGGACTGGGTAAATTGTCTCCTCGCCTGCCCTTGACAGTGACGTACACATCTGGCATGAACAGACAAAGGAAGCACTGACTCTAAAACAGCATTTTTGCCTAGGTGCACAGCTAATACTTCAGCAGCAGCCAGCCTCTTCCTGCCTCCCCTTGCCACAAACGACACTGCTGAGAAGCATAAGCCGGCAGGCTTGAAGGAAACACATGGGATGCATTACTCACCCTTCAAACACCACTCCCTGCCTGGAGCAAGCCCAGCTGATTGGCCAAGCTTCGAGGCAAAAGGAAGTGATGTGAGTGACACAGCGTCCCTGAGTGGCTCTAGTAAGCGGCAAAGGGAAGGGCTGGTGGGGAGCTGCTGGAGCCACAACTCTGGTCAATCACGGTGAGCCACAAAACCAGTCTTCCAGTGGAAGACCTCATTGTGTCACTCCCTAAGAGCATCCATCACTCACCAGGCTCATATCAGAGAAGAATAAGAAGTGAGCTGGTGGCAGATCTGCTTGTGACCAAGGATTGTTGATGGGGGAGGGCTCTTTAATCCACCAGAGTCACAATTTGCAATGTCTGGGGCATAACTTAGGAGGATCTCTTAGCAGTGAGGGTAACCCCGCAGCTGGTGGCCAGGTGGAATGGGAGTCACTCCCTTCTGTCCCACATGCCAGCTGTGTAAGCTCAAGAAGGGAGACGACCCCTATTTCAAAAGAAGAAAATTTAGGCAGGGCACAGCTCAAAGCTTGTCTGCTCGAGCAGACATCTCCATCCATTGCACAGGCAGTCTCAGAGCCTCGGCCAGGGTAAGCAGTCCCATGCAGAATCTCACTGTGCACAGGCTGAGCCACTCCTCAGCCCAGAGGCCAAAGCTGTGAAATTTCTACACTGCACTGGTTTAAGAGACTCAGCCCAGACCATGTGGACCATCGGTGTCAGAGTCCAGTTTGGCTAGAAAATATGCTGCTGGACCCCACCTGAAGTCTGCAATCAAACACATTCTGTAACCTGTATTTTAGCTTAACCACAAGCTATTAGGCTGTAGATATCATTACCTTTATTTCTGTACCCTACACAAAGTACAAGACATACTGAACAGATGTATTTACCCCACCTGGCCTCAAAGATCCATGAATGCTATTTCTTTGACAGACAATTTTGTGCTATATTCATACATAGTAATTATGGTTACTTGTCTTCAGCACCTACACAGCTTCTTGAAACAGGGCTTTCAAAACCTCTCAGTAACCCACCACTACCTTCAACTGCAGTAGAACAAGCTAAAAAGTGAAGGCAATTTTAAAGTCCTTCCCTAAAAGTGAATAGCGCTGCTTGTCTCCACCAAGCCACACAATGGCAAAGAAAGCCAGCAATTTAGTCTTATCTTCTGTCCAAACTAGAGTGAAAGCAAATGAGGCTCTGCAGGCTCCCAGACACAACACACACACAGCCCCATGCTCCCATCCCAGCTTTGCCCAATGCATCACCTGTGGCACTGAAAGGTATTGAAATGGAGTAAAGAGCGTACATATGCACACTGCTAACCTGCCCAGAAGCACAGAGCAGTGCCCTCAGGAAGAAGATTCCATCCAAGCTTCCTGCAGCCAGCATTGAGGAAGCCTGTGCTAAGCTCACTCTGGCCTTGGGATGGCTTTTACTTGCACACCACAGACATTCCCTAAGGCTGTGTCTCTCCTGGTAAATTAAATATCCATGGAGGCAGCTCAAGAGCACAGGAGACGCCATTCCCCCTGGGCACCTCCCAGGGCCAGAAGGGTTTGCTCTCAGCCCCAGGAATACCAGTTCTCCAGCAGAGGTGCAGGCTAATAACTAAGGAGCTACATGTCTACTAAAAGTGGATAAAACTTTCACAAAGACAGGAAGTCAAGGAGGTGCTGTATGACACTTCACAACAAAACACACAGAAATTCATGGAATCACAAAATGGTCTGGGTTGGAAGGCATCTTTAAAAATCGTCTAGTCCAACACCCCTGCCATAGGCTGGGGCACCTTCCACTACAACAGGTTGTTCTAAGCCCTATCCAACCTGGCACTGGACACTTCCCATGCTGGGGCATCCACAATTTCTCTGGGCAAACTGTTCCTGTGCTTCATTACCCTCAGCATAAAAAATTTCTTCCTTTTATCTAATGCAAATCTACCCTCTTTCAGTTTAGAACCATTGCCCTTTACCCTGTCACTACAGGCCTTGGTAGAAAGTCTCTCTCCAGCTTTCTTATAAGCCCCCTCTAAGTATTGGAAAGCTGTAGTAAGATCTCCCTGGAGCCTTCTCTTCTCCAGGCTGAACAAACCAACTCTCAGTCTGTCTTCATAGGAGAGGTGCTCCAGCCCTCTGATCATCTCTCTGGCCTCCTCTGGACCTGCTCCCATGGGTCTATCTTATACTGGGGACTCCAGAGCTGGACGCAGTACTCCAGGTGTGGTCCCACGAGAGCAGAGTAGAGGGGGAGAGTGGTCTCCTTCCAGTTACTAGCCATACCATGACACAACTGGCTTTCTGGGCTGCAAGTGCACATTCCTGGCTCCTGTCTAATTTTTCATCCCCAAGTCCTCTGCAGGGCTGCTCTTTATCCCCTTGTTTCCTAGTCTACTGATGATGCGTTTTCCCTGCCCCAGATGGAGTTCCTTGCACTTGGCCTTGCTGAACTTCACGAGGTTCGCACAGGCCCACTTCTGAAGCCTCTCCTGGTCCCTCTGGATGGCATCTCTTCCCTCTAGCAGTTCAACCGGCTGCAAAAGGCCTTCCCCTTCAAGGCCCTAGTCTCAAGGTACCCCCAGAGCCTCCAGCTTAATCCACCAGCAATGGATTAAGATACCTCTCCCTGCTCATCTCCTTTTGAAGTTTACTGCCTCTCCAGCCTCATCACTTCTGCCTGCTGCTGAGACCTTGCAGCAGGATGCCCTGGGGGTCACACAGACCTGGAAGGCCTGTTTTACCTTCCTTAGACCAAAATCATGTCTCCTGGCAGTGCTTGGAGACCTGAGGCCATGCAAGCCAGTAAGCCCATGCAGCCTTGTGCCAACCCTCTCTGCAAATCACTAGGACAGCCCACCATAGCTCTCACACCAACCCCACAGTACCCCTTTCCTTCTGATGCTCCAGCATGTGAAACATGGCAAGGGACATCATGCCTGTCGTGGGACTTCCATATTTTTTTGCTCAAAAATCTGAACAGTAAATGACATCACGAGTGAGGGATGTCACTCACAACACGAAAGATGCTCCACAAGCAAATGTGAATACAACCAAGCACGCAGCACCTCCTCAACACTGCTGACAGCCAGTCTGCACTCACGCGTTTTACCATAGCAATTAATCCAGATCAGCGTGAGTTTGTTTGTCTTTACCAAAAGATTTCAAGCAAGAAAAAGCTTGGCTGTTGCACCCTACTAAGACACAGATTTGCTGCAGGTAAATATTTGCTCACTTCTTTATGGGAATAGCGGAGACCAATAGAATTGAATTGAACTCTGAATCTAAAATAGTAGAGATATCAATTTTTCTTTTTCATTATGAAGCAGAGCAATCTTTGTTCATCGATACACCCTTTAGACCCTTGCAGGAGCTCTTCACATGGCACTCTTGGGAAATCTCAACCTTTCATCAATTTAACATTTTTTCATCACTTTAGTCTGTCTAGCTTTACACTACAGAGGAAGGAAAGATCCCAGGGATCTCCATTTTCTTGAACTGCAAATGACTTCTTGAGCTACTAAAGATTTACACCCTGTAGTAGCAGCCAGCCACCAAAGTCTCAGCAGTCACAGCCGGGATTCTCCAAAGTGTTTTCCAACTTGGAAACTGAACAGGTACAATCAGCTTTATGCCTTTTGAAGCATGACTGTTCAACATAATTAACATGTTTCTTACTTTCCTTTTACTTGTTTAATCTGTCTCAATTTAGTTCTGACTTAACCAACTGCAAAATCTCTGAGTATATATGCAATAAAATCAACACAGCAATTCACATTAACAAATCAACATTTGTAAAAATAGGAGTGTTGTAACATCAGCTTAGTTCCCATCCAACTTCTCATGTAAAGCTCCAAAGAAACGCAGCAATGAGGATTATCCTGAGCTCCTTCGGGCTTAGTAAAGAATGACATTCTCAAAATGCTTCCACTGTATTTTAAATGTTGATCTTATTCGGCATTACAGCACGTTAGAATCTTTCAGCCAAACACATTCTCATCAAAACTCATCCTTCTTAAAAGCATGAAACTGTGGAACATTATGAGTTTTGGATATCTCTGCAACACCTCAGCTACATTTCTATTAAAAACATTTTTTTTGGTTGACATTATTATAGTAGGGTCCCTGAATGCTTCTGCAATGCAATGTAAAGAAGAAAAAAAATAAGGAAACCAGCTTTTTGAAAAGGGAGCACAAGCAGGCAGTGAGGCTTTCAAGGGCTACTGTGCTGAGGTCACCAGGCTCTCTCTCCTTTCAGGAATGTATAGCTTGCAACATATATATAACTATGCTACCTATAGCTTGCAATACAGCATCTTCAGCAAAATACTTCACCATGGACCTCACCTTCATAAGAAATTCCTCAGATTTTGACGCCACCCAAGACCCCAAATTTAGGTATGGTCTTAATACACCTCTTATACTGGAAAACCCGGGAGCAAGAATGACCAACATAGAAGAATTTGGGGGGAATGTGTAGCTGTATGTAGGAATAAGAAACCCCAAAATGAAAAGTAATTATAAAGTCCACTTGTTGCTGATGGTCAGGAAGTCATAAATACAGAAGAGCTGCTGTTCAATAAAGCCAGGCAGTATAAGGAATAAAATGAAAATGCCTGTGAATATTCTGGAAAGGAAATCCACCTCTGCCCTGCTACAGGTACAGTGAAGCTCTCCTCTACGCAGGGAGGGAGAGGGGTCAGTGGAGAAAGGACTTTGTTTCCAACATACCATGGTATTTACATTCATAATTAAAATGCCCTCCTCTAACCTATTTAGCTCATCTTTCTCTGGATGCTCTGCCTTCCTTTGCCTCTAGGGCAGACTGGTCTATTTCATCTCTCAAAGACTCTCCCAAGGAACTTTATCTCCTAACATGCATCTACTGGGGATGCTCTGGCTGAGTCAGCGAAAAGAAAGAGGCGTTTCTGGGGTGCAGTTTTCAGAAACTGCCTTAGGCTTTTACCCTACAACGCAAGTAAAAAAGTGTGTGAAAGGTGCTTATTCCTGCCCATTGACTGGAAGCATTCAGTCTGTATACTAACCTCAGACTCAGGTGTCTGCCTGACTTCACTATGACTTTTGCAGTCATGAAGCAGACTTCAAATGCTATTCTTTCTCACTGAGAATAACATAGAGGAAGCTGTTATCACCATGCAGGAAAAAGACAGGATCCTGGGAAAGTCACTAAGCCCAGTCTGATGGTCATAGCGCAAGGAAACACAATTACAGACCCATCATTAAATGCTGCTACAACTCAAAATGGGATAACATTTGCCATAGCTCAGACATGGCCCTCATGGTATATTCTCTGGCTTATGGAACCAGCAATAGTTGCAGCACCTTGTAAATGCAAAGGTTTATTTCAGAAACCATTTTGCAGACATGGATTCACATCTTCTGAATTAACTGTTTTGTTAGTGACATTTGTTAGTGCTGGAAAGATTTGGCCCAGCTTCTTTGGGGCAATTACATAAAGATTTGCAGGGCAAAATGATCGTCTGAAAAGACATGCTGTATTAAACACATCCTCCATAGTTAAGAGAGGAACAGGATACTGTATTTCCTCACAGAGATTCAAATCCAGAACAGATTCTCTTTCTAAACCCAGCTGATTTTCAGCAAAAGAAAAGCCCTGCACAACTAGAGGAAACAAATGGGATAATAACAGAGAAGGATAAGGAGGAATGACATGGACATCACCCAGGCTGTGGGAATAGCTCCATTTCTTTTTCCTTTATTTTAATGTAAGGCATATTAGAACAGGAGAGGACACAAAACAAAGCTCTTCTGCAGGGCTGCCAGCATCCATGTCAGCTGGAAGTGCAGCCTCCAACCCACGCTCATGCTTGGGCTATCCTCGCAGAGAAACGCCAGCACAAGTCAGCTTGGGTGTGACATCCCTCGGCTCGGCCACGCTGCCAGCTCGCCCGCCTGCCTGGGGTGTCTCAGGGTAAGAAAGGGAGCTCCTTGTAGTCCTGTCAGCAGCCACAGACATGTGGTTGAATTAGTAAATATCAACAGGTTGTCTGAAAACAGCAGGAGTATGTGTGGGGGGGCTAAACACAAATAACCAGAGAAGCCGCAGACTATTCCAGCAGTTAAATATAGGCTTCTACATCCTGGCAGGGTGGAATTTTATGAGGCACATAAAGAAATGGGATGTATTTAAAAACAGCACAGATTTATTCTTTTCATTGATTCTGCATGGTGTCTTTTAAAATGCATGGATTAAATCAGAATTAAAAGCTGCCTGCATGATTGTCTTCTGCATGTAGCCACAAATGAAGCCCCCTCAGTAAGCAGTGGTATTTCCAGTTCAAGGCTTCATTTGCATTATACACGCTTTTTATTAATTAGTGAAGAGAAAGAAATCATTCAGGATAAAAGACATCAGGGCCACTGGGATCAGTGAAGAGGATTCATTGCACCAAGTGATCTGGATCACTGCTTAAGCAGGACACAGAGAAACAATATGGACTTAAGCAGGTCTAAGTTCATCCACCCAGGAAAAAATACAGCAAGCTACAGTAAAAGGGTGGGAAATACTATCCTGGGCTGTGACAACCCTCACATGCCTGACCGGATAACAAGCTATATGGGAAGATCCTGGGGTGCCAACAGCAAGTGTTAATGAGCTACACAAACAAGGAACATTGAGTCGCATCGCAGAGGTGTTATTACATCTGATTAGCCTCTGGTCCAGCTGGTACTGAAACAGTGTTCAGGTTGGCTTTCCACAATGAAAAAAGGGGTTTTGACAACGGTGAAATAAGTACAGGACTCCAGGCTCCATCTGTTAAATGTATTAAAGGACTGATAACACAGGGTTCCTTGCTGTATCTGACAAAGATATTGCAAAATCCCTGGTAACTAGAAAATACAGACTGAAAATAAGATGCAGATCTATGCCAGAGATGGCAATTAGTTAGTGGAACAAGTCTATAAAGGCCGTGATGAATTCTCCAGACAGAGAGTGTTATAATCACCAGGACTGAATGTTTCACAAACTGGAATTAATTCACGGCATTGTGCAAAAGACTAACTTAGATTAGTTCCAAGCCCATTTACCTAACAAGCTGTAACTTTCTGAACATGCACCTAAGGAAAGATTGCAAAGACACTATTAAGGAATAGCTGCACATCTAGGAAAGGAAAGGTTTTGTAAAGATTATTACACTTGGCCAACTTAAAGCATTCAGAAATTGTGAGTCAAGGCCCCAGTCATCAAGTAACTGGCCTAAAAATATTGGTATTTTAAAAGGAAAAATATTGGTTCATTTTTATTTGCCTTCTGGCTATTTTGTCTTTTGAGCTTCAAGGTTAAAGCTCTGCTCTGCAATTGTGATGTCCATAAAGTAGAAGTCACTAAATCTAATTTATATAAATGCTGAGATTACTGCAGCATCATATGACTTTGGAAGTTCTTCAGGAAAACACCCTTTAGAATAAATTTCAAGATTTCATCCTGATGATTATAAAGGCAATGTTTCCTTTAAAACCAGTCACAGCAAAAAAACCAATGCCAAGCCAAAAAAGGAAATTAAGCAGCACCTACGGTTATCCCATCTCCTTCGACAGTTCCCTGTCAGTGTTTGCCCATTTCCAGCCACATTTCCTTTGTCAAAGAAGGACTTGGGGGGACCCTATAGGTCTTTTCCATCCCTGGTATCTGTGAGTGCTTCTTCTGGATCAATGCAGCTCTATGCTTCTCTCCTCTCTTTCCTGGAAGGCAGAAGCCTTTCGCATGGTCCCTGTCCAGAAGATGTCAGAAAGGATGGGCTGAGGAACTGATACGATCAAGACAGAGGAATGGAGATACTGGGATACATGAGATTCCCACCTGACCATGGGCAAAGCTGTTTCCATTAGCTTCTTTCCCAGGCCCCCTTGATGAGCTGAAAACTGGAATTTCACACCTCACTTGCCCTATAAGGAAAAAACAACCCCCACCCCTTCAGTTAACCTTATGAAACCACGTAGTCCCCTACCTCGACATTTTCTATCAAGGTTTTCCATCCCAGCCAGGTGGCTGACAGGGAGTCTCCCCAGAGCACAGGTAATGGAGGAAGCAGTGAGCAAGGGCAGAGCCACAGGAAGGTCTGCGTTAGGGAGCAACCCAGCAGTACAACACAACCCCCATCCCTTCTCCAGCAAGCGCTCAGGGGCTGCCACCCAGCAAGTCCTCTAGTAGAGACTGATTTCCCTGGATGTCCCAAGGTTAACCTGTCTTTATCCTCTCCAAAGAGGAATATTTGGAGCAGAGATCACTTTGTGAAATTGCATTTTAACCATCCCAGACCTGGGCAAGCCCATCCTGTGATGGAGCCTGACATGCGCACAGGGATGAACTGGAGCACAGCTGCTGCAGATGGAGAAATGACAAGTGATGAATGGCAAACAGGGATTACAATTGCTTCCTAAAAGCTTATGTCAGCCAAATCTTCCTGGGTAACAGGACCACAGCGGGAATCCTGCAGACCATCGGGCCAATTATGAGCTGGGATAAGCACAGAAGAAACCAAACCAGTTCATACTGATTGCAAACAAGTCCAGGTAATGTCAGCAACGAATATTTCAGCGCACCCAAGCAACAGGGAAGGTTGACATCCCTGTGTCAAAAAATATAGAAAGAAGCCTAAGATGAGGATGAAGACCACCACTCTGCTGAGAACCAGAGGCTTGCTGTCTGATATCTGCACAGCCAGATTTCCCCCCAGTCACTAACACTGTGCAAAGCAAGGCCTCAAGATACAGTCTGCAAATGAGCAACTGTCCTGCTCGTGCCTCACGGGCAGCCAGCAGGAACACATATGCAGGAAACATCCCCCAAAAATCCAGGCACCATGTGAAAGGAGCCAAGACGGACCCGAAAATACCCACCTGCACATTAGGACCCGAACTGCCTTAAAGAAAGCATGTAAGAGACCATACACCTTAGAACAAACCTAACTTTGATGAAACAACCCCCACCATGCCAACCTCCTAACCTACATCTGTAAAAGCATGCTGGAGTAGCCAGTAGGAATAAATGCAGAACGAGAGGTATTAAGGCCTTTGCTGAGTTGCAAAAAAGATACCACTAAATATTGTTTTAATAAGTCTGCAAAACTCAGCAGCTCCCCTCTGCCACGCTGCCAGTCCTCTGCTGCACAGCATATCCTTGCTGCATAGCATATCCCCACTGGTGCCTCTGCACCTGACTGAAGGGATATTTCTCCACCATCATGCAAAGAAAACAGCACACAGGGGTAGCAGGCATCCTCTCTGCAGTGTGATTTGGGAGTTAAACTGTGCTGGCTTATCAAGAATGAGCAGTGACAACCATCATGAGCTAGTGAATTACTCCCCATAGCTGCTGGGGTGATCCTGCAGCACCTTGGCAAAGGCTGAGGACTGGCATGGAAGACAGCACTGAAATCAAAGGTTTTCTCAGCATTAACGTTGCTGATCAGGCACCGGGGAAAGGCTCTGGAAGTGGCCACAAAGGGTTTCCCACTTGACATCACAGCTGTTCCAAGTTAGCTGAAGCAGTGTATGTAGCACCTGGGTCTGCTCACTTATATGGACTCAGCAGAACAGACTCTGTGACTATTGAATCAGCATTTTCCAAGAGTGATAAAAATACCCAAATAAGTTCATTTTCAGCGGGGATGAATCTGCACAGTGGTGGAGATGTTTGTTGGTACCGCAAACGGCTGCAGGAAAGTATGGCCCCTGTTGCCCTCACATTTGTATAGCTCTTTCTTTGCATAAACAGACATTTTTGCTGAGGTCTTAAAAGTACTGTCTTGCTCTTAAAAAATTGCATAAACTCTGCACATGTTTGATTTGGGAATCAAAACACATGTGTAGCTGAAGGAAGACCAGTGATGCTCAGTGCAGGCACTCCACTTGTTACAGCCACCCTGCAACAGTCACCAAAGCCATGCTCTGAGTTCCTCTCTGTCTTGACACAAAGCCTGTCACTTCTGCAAACATGGAAAGGCAGAGCATTCCCTCCTGCATTTCATGCCTTACACATTTTGGAAAGGAAGAGCCAAGTCAGCTGCACCACTTTTTCTATGCGCCTGTGCTGTGGTAAATTTACTGCGTGCAACTTAAGGTGATGCCAACAAAATCTTTGGAGATTCTGGGGTCAGAAAGACCCAATGAGGCAGCTTGCAACATGAAAACTACTCACATTCACACCAAACAACTCCAGCTTTCCAAATCCAGCAAAGTAACTGTCCAGGAGGTCAAAGACACAGCGATGAGACAGAGAAACACTTGCATTCAGGTACTGCAAGGCAAAGGAGCCCTTAATGCACGGGCTCGCCTCTGAAGGCAGGACCTGCATTGCTTGCAGGGATCAGCACACAGCCAGCAAACGCTCTGGATTATTTTTAATGCGCTTGGAATAAACCCATGCTCACGGGGAGGCCTGGCATGAGGGGCCCAGTACTGTGAAAGCCCCACGTGAGCTCTGTGGGAAGATTTAAGTAGGGTGTAAGTGGCATATAAGCTTTATAGAGCCATCTGGGAGATGTAGGTGCCTCCACCAGCCAGCCCTGCCAGCCCGGCCATGGGATGTTATGTCCCCACCACAGGGTGTGATGTCCACACCACACGGTCTCCACCATGGCTTTGTTTACACAAAGCCCAAGACCCACACATGCTGGCTCCCCCAGCAAGGGCAGGACCAGTTGCCCCTGCAGACCCCCCCACGATGGGCATTACCTGCTGACCCCGTACTCTGGGGGAGGCTGGTAGCGGACCAGGGCCAGCTCTGCCCGGGCAGGCTGGGGGTTGGCATAGGCGGCCTTGAGGACGTCCTGTGTCGGCTGCTCGCCATAGAAGAGCCCGTGCTCCTGTGCCTTGCTGCCCGGAGCTGCTGCCTTGGCTTTGTAGGGGTACTCGGGCGGTGGGCCACGTGGGTCTGTGCCCTTGCCAGGTGGTGGGGCTGCCTTGAAGCCCTTCCCGCCTCCCGGGGCTGGAGGGTGCTGCTTAGCCCCATTCCTCTCCAGTGAGAGCTGCATGATCCTTTCGCTCAGCGAGCGGACGTGGCCCTGCTTCAGCTCCTTCAGTGCCTCATCCTTATGAGCCTGCCCGCTGTTGGCCCGGTTCACTGTCGGCCTCCCCTCTGTCCTGGACTTCTGGCTGGAGGAGCCATAAAAACCTGGGGTGGCAGTGGTGGCCGGCTGCGGGGGCTGGCCACGGAAAAATTGAGACTGAGCCTTGGCTTCCTCATAAGTGGGGAGCTCCTCGGTGCCGTGCGGGGGCTGCGGGGCCCGGGGCTGCTTCTCCATCGCAGCACCGTCCCCCTGGTGCTCCTGCCCCTGTGGTTCCTGCCGCCCTGATGGCTGGACCATTGGCAGGTCTTCGGGAGCAAGGTTTTCTGCGGAGGAGAGAGTGCTGGCAGTGCTGTTGGAGGGGCCAGTGCTGCCCGTCGCCTGGTGCTGTATGGCCAGCAGGTTCATGTTCTCGCTGGGGTTGCCATACCTCAGCCGCTCCTGGATCAGGCGCTGCAGGACGGTGCCGGCTGCCACCTCCTCTGCCCCTCGCATCTCCGTCTCTGGGACCCGGCGGAAGCTGGGTGGACGCAGGGTGCAGAGGGTCTCCTCGGCTGGGCAGGGAGAGAGAGGTTGCCATTAGCTCTGCTGCCCAGGAGTCCAATACCCCCACTCTTTCTTACCTGCTGCCTCCCATGGCTGTGACTCCGTCCCAGATGCACTTCAAGGCCAGTGCCCTGACAGCAGAGGGGGCATGGTTGGAAGCCACCAAAGGAGGCAGGGCCCTCCTCCCTGCTCATCCCCCCAGTCCTAGACCCTAATTCTGTTTGCAGTGAACCCTAAAAATATATTCCAGTCCCCTCCTTGCCCTCCCTTCCATAATATTCCATGCATCCCATATCCAGAGCTCTGAACTCCCTTCCAAGTCAACAAGGGACAGGCCATGTCATAGGGAAATTTGGTATTTTCTAAAATACACATGATAGGATAGGACAGGACAGCATAGGATAAGATAGTTCAATTGGAAGTGACCTACAATGATCATCTCATCCCACTGCCTGACAATTCAAGACTGACCAAAAGTTAAAGCATTTTATTAATGGCATTTTCCAAATCTCTCTTTAAACTCTGACAGGCTTGGGGCATCGACTGCCTCTCTTGGAAGCCTGTTCCAGTGGAACAGGAGATACCCAGAGATGCCTTGCATAGCTTAGAGAGGCAGCCTGTACGCCAATACTAAACAAGATGCTGTATTTTTGATGACCAAAGGCATACATGTACTGCATGCCATAATAAAATAAACCGTAAAATGTGTCACAGAAAAACTGTGAAATGGCACGGAAAATAAAAGGGTCCTAGCAGTCTAAATAAAGAATAATCTGTGCTTTGGCATCTTCCTCTAAAACTGCCATTTCCCTTCTGGCTGATAATGCTGTTTCTAAGGGAGTCAATACTAACTGTTGTAATTTTGCTGGGTCAGCACAAGGAAGACGTTATGATCGTAGATGTAACACCAGCATTTTCAAAAGAGCAGCTGCAAAACCCTAACACAAGCTACTGAAGTAATTCAGAGCCAATGGCACCATCTTTGCACTACATACACAGTGGAGCTTGCCTAGAGCTAAGCATCTAGAACCATTTGGACAACACTCTCAGGCACATGGTGTGATTCTTGCGTAGGGCCAGGAGTTGGACTCAATGATCCTGACGGGTCTTTTCCAACTCAGCATATCCTATGATTCTATGACATAGCCATGGCTGAGAGGTTTGAAATCCCTGCCTCCTGGAGCCCTCCTTCCACTCCCATCTCAAAAGTGCCATAAGGTATCTGCCCGAGCAATGTCTGAGCCCAGAGGGATGTTCCTGAAAGACTCCAGTTCAGACAAAAGTGAGAATAAACTCAGCTCCAGACAGAGTCCTCCAATGGCCCTAGGCATGAGGAGGTGCTGTTTCCAGTTCAGTTTTTTGAGATCATTCTTGGTAACTTTCTCTCTCCTGCTGTTTCCAATCCTCAGAGGAGTTCATCAGAAGGACTTACATTTGGGTTTTGGCATTTGAAAGTAGTTAAAAAACAAATTTTCTCTTGAGGTCAGGTATATTTCCCTGAGGTTTCACCAGTTACTGCACATGCTGTGGGATAAACGACATGCAACCCAGAGGCCAGAGGGAAAGAAAAGCCTTTGACTTGTAACAACGAGAATAGGTCATTGCCACTAACAATTCTGTGGCAAAGCCTTAAAGATGATTGTGGGGCTGAAGAAGGAGAGAAGATTCCCAGACTGCTTCATTCCATGCCTGTCCTACAAGATACACCTCTCCTGCTTTCCCTGAAACAACATTATCTGCCTGCCAGCCTGACTCACTGGGGTTGCAGCCCAGTCACCAGCTTTCAGAGGGTCTGTCAGCTCCTTGGAATGGTGTTTGAGCCAGGAAGATACACACATCTCCATCTACCTCTGTGCTCAACAGCCAAGTATCCATTTGCTTTATGTATCCCTGCAGTTACAGCAAACTCTTACTGCTTTATTCATGTTATGACAGCACACAGCAGCCTCACCACACTGGACATTTTTGCAGAAAGGCAATAATGTCTCCCTAACATACCAGAAAGCTTACAGTCTAGGTTGTTAGGCAATGCCTGAGACAAGCCTGAGGAAAGTGGATAAAGCCAACATCACGCGGTCAAGGCAGCTCTTTATAATACATCAGGATTTCCCCTCCTGTGTTAGTCATGTCAGCATCCTGGGAGATGGACTTTAATTGCCTCTGAGGTCCAAAGGGATCGACCACAGTGAGCTTTCAACAGGGTGCCTGCGGTCCTGCTCCATCAGCAAAAGAGCCGTGGACATTGGTCCAGCTGTGCAGTGAAGAGCAGCCATGCCCTGAAGGACCAGCGGAAATGCTGCACCTCCACAAGCACAGGTGACAAGTTATGATGGGTCATAACACTCTAGTCAAAGGTAACTCCTCTTTGACTCTACCAAGGATTAGAAGCTGGCCTTCAACTCCATAAATGTTATTTGTAAATGGTCTAAACTGCTCAATTTATGCTTTGGGAAGTAAATGCAGTGGGTTCATACAGAAGTGTGGCCACGCACTTACCAGCTTTTTCTTTGGCACTGATCACTTCAGCTGCTAGCGGAGAAACGTCATGCCTGCCAGCAAACAACTGGTGATCCTGGTAAAGAAAGCCAGCGTCTTCCAGTACCTGGACGGGGCTGGTAGGCTTGTAACAAACAGATGTGGAGCCTGTAAGAAAAACAAATGGGATGTCAGTAAAGAAACCACTTGAATGATAAAATATGAAGCCACGACTTATGACAGAAATCCAAAAAAATTTTCTTGAGCATGGCTAGGGGTGGCGAAACCCTTCTGAGGCCATTGAGCAAATCAAGTTTTCTGTCCTCACCTCCCAGATAACACATTAGCTCTGAGGAACAAGAGGCAAACACCAAGTCATCGGTGCTGTTTCATGCACCAAACCAGCCTAGTCTTCAAGGTACAAAGCAGGGCTTATATGAGCTAACAGTGATAAGTCACAAGCTCACAAATCAAGGCATGTCCCCAGAACATGAGGCCAAGAGAGCCAGCGTAAAACTGAAAGAGGGAGTGGGTAAAAAGAAGGAAAGGTGAGGACACAGTCACACATTCAATAGGGCTAAAGTCTGCGAAAGGCTTTACCACAAAATCTGCTCATGAGTAATAGTTCAGCAATACAGAAAATTGCTGAGACATAAAATACAACCAGTGCTATCAAGGGAGAGAGTTTATAAATCACTTTGTCCAGATGTTCTTAATAAGGTAAGCAGCGGATGTAGCTGGAGGGTCATGGGAATTCGTCTGGCAGACCAACTGCACAGGAGCTGCATGCCCCAGCTCCAGCATCCCACAGACATTGATGGCTGGACTGTGCTGGTTTTGGTTGGGATAGAGTTAACCTTCTTCTCAGTAGCTAGTGTGGGGCTGTGTTTTGGATTTGTGCTGGAAACAGTGTTGATAACAGAGGGATGTTTTAGTTACTGCTGAGCACTGCTTACATAGAGTCAAGGCCTTTTCTGCTCCTCACTCCACCCCACCAGCAAGGAGTCTGGGGGTGTACAAGGAGTTGGGAGGGGACGCAGCTGGGACAGCTGACCCCAGTTGATCACAGGGATATTCCAGACCATATGGCATCACAGTCAGCAATAAAAAGCTGTGGAAGAAGAAGGAAGGGGGGCACTTTCAGAGTGATGGTGTTTGTCTTTCCAAGTCAGTGTTATGCATCATGGAGCATTCCTGTCCCGGGGATGGCTTAACACCTGCCTGCCCAAGGAAAGACATGAATTAATTCCTTGTTTTGCTCTGCTTGTGCATGTGGCTTTTGCTTTACTTATTAAACTGCCTTTATCTCAACCCACAAGTTTTCTCACTTATACCCTTCCAATTCTCTCCCCCATCCCACCAGGGAGGAGCGAGCAAGTGGCTGCATGGGGCTTGGTTGCTACTGAGTCACTACAGTGCCCCAGCCCCTTCACAATCAGTGAGCAAGAACAAGCCCTCCTGGCAAGGAACAAGGCTCATCCTAAATCTGTTCTCAGGGCTACTCTCCAGTGTGCTTGTTTTAACAAGTTGATACAAAATGCATCACAGCAGTGTTAAGCCAGGAATGACATTGGCTTGACCTCATAATTTATGCCACAAATGACATTGGCACAACCCTACAATTCAAGAAAGACACAGACAGACCGGACAGGGTCCAAAGGAGAGCCACAAAGAGGGCTGTTGAACCTGTCTTATGAGGAGAGGCTGAAGGAGTTAGGTCCTTCCTCCCTAGAGGAGAAGCCTAGAGGGAAGCCCTCATCACAGTGTTCCCGTATTTAAAGGGGACTACAGATAGGACAGAGGCTCTCTCTTCACAAAAAGCCACATGGAGAAGACAAGGGGCAACAGGTACAAGTTGCACTATGAGATGTTTTATCTTGCCATAAGAATGAAATTCTTTACAGTGAAAATAATCATTCACTGAACAACCTCCCCAGGGATGTGGCAGACTCTCCATCACTGGAGGTTTTCCAGATGCGACTGGACATTGTCCTGGACAATCTCATCTAAGCTGTTCCCTTTCCTCAAAAGGTTAGACCAGATGATCTGCTGAGGTCCCTTTCAATCTGGGCCGTTTTATGATTCTATGATTTTTCACTTTCTACTTATTTTTTCTGAGCATTCCCTCGTTTTTGTAAAGAGAAAGTTCTTTGAGGTTCAAATCTCGCAGATGAGCATCTCCTGACCCCAAGAACCTGGCACAGCAGGGATACAGCAAAATCACTTTCCATTTACCCACTGATTGTCATAGGTTTAGATGAAGGGAATGGCCACTGATCTCTGGCATGGCCACTGCCACTGCCAAGGGACTTGCCTGAGCAGGAGGTGGAGTGCTCAAAGTGGCACCAGCAAAGCATCCATCTGTCCCAATGGGGCATCTGTCCACCCCTGTGGGGCAGGAAGCCCACAGACACGGAGACCTGCAGCACCCTACTCTTTAGGAAAAGCAATTGGTCATGAATGACCTGGATTTATTAATCCTGACTGCTTGCTTTGCGCTCAGCTAACTGCATGCTCACTGGCATATATGACGCAGGGAAGCTGCTTTGCTCCCCTCCTTACATACAGGTCATCGCTAACTCCATGCAACTGCATGGAGCAAGGCAGCAGGAGGGTCATGAGGGGGTAGGATCCAGCCTGTCTTTTCTACAAGCATGAAGACATTATTTTCTTCTGTGCCTAGAGGAGAGGAAATAGGCATTTCTGCGAAATGTTAATGAATTCATCACTTTACCATTCATATTATGCATGAATGTTTATGGCAGTTATCTATATTTAGAGAGCAAGAGGGAAAGACTGCTTGCTTGAATAGATCTAAGCCGAATATGTTTGTGAAAACAAGCATGGTAGACTGGTCTGGAAATTGCGCTGATGCTGACACAGACTCAAGAAAAATCTCAAGAACCCTAATTTCCAAAATTATTGGCCTATTCTGGTAGAGAATAGGATTAAAGACATCCTTCATTGCTTCTCCACATACAGTCCTGCACTGGAACTTGAAATCCTGGATGAAACAAGCGAGTTTTGAACCTGAGCCTGTTTTATGAATAAAAAATAGACTGAGGTGAAACAAAGAAAATCTGCACACCCAAGGAAGATGAGCAGCTTCAAGCATTACAGGCAACCTGAACAGCCTGCAGATACTGGCTTGGCCTCACCACTCACCGAACAGAATTCAAAAGAAATAAACTGTTAGTAAAACTGTATGCTCGCCTTCTGCATTTCAAGTCCGCAGGCACCCTTGAGTCATGGCTTCAAATTTTCCGAGATGGAGAACAAAGACATGCTTTTTCTATAATAAGAGCAGAAATTCTCACCTAAACTGGTCTAAACTGTCTTTGGCTGTCGTGGCAAAGCAATATTCTACCAAAATCAGGACAGGTAAATTCCAGCATTTGCCAAACTGATCAGTTTCTGATCTCTGTTATATCAGAATCAAAATCAAGTAGCTTGAACCCAGCCAAAAACTATCGCACTTTGCTGTACCCATGTTGTTTTATCATCATAAAATGATGTCATGATGTTTTATGATGTTAAAAATGATGTAACAATATTTTATGTTCATTCACAGTAGGTTTTAATAAAATGTCAGATGTAACTGGCAAAGAAATGCAGATTTTGTGTAACACAGAAAATAGTCGCCAAAAGATCAGTCCTTGGCACACAGCCACAATCCAGATCATGAGCAATAAGGTACCACTTGCAAGTTTAGTGAAGCCTCGTGAGCCATTTGGAGCACGGAAAAAACCTTTTTTCTTTCCCCCCTTGGTGTCACTGAAGCCTCCCAAATCCCAGCTCCCCTCTCTGAAGGGAAAGGCTTTGCTACACCCAGCTCTATACAGGATGCAAGGTGCCCGTCCCATGCTCAGGCACTTGTTCCTTCCCCAAACGTCCTCATTCCTTTACAATGCTCCCCAAAAGAGCAATTTTCATCCCTATAACTGATTCCTGGTGCCAGACCAGTGGTGTCCAGCAGTCATGAGTAAGCAGCCGGTTGAGGGCAACCTAGAATGAAGACCATCATCACTCCAAGGACATGTCCCTGGGGAATGGCTTTCTACCCATATCTAGTCCAAATATCCTAAGACACAAATCACAGCTGCTGCCCCGTGTTTTGTGACTGCCACTACCAAAAAGAACTGGCCTCATCATGTCTGTAGGTGCCTGCAGGCAGCTGCCAGCTGTGCTGTGCCCTCTTCCTCTCCCCTCCCAAAGCCAGCCCAGTGCCCCACAGCCCCAGCATGCCAGGACGCAATCCAGTCCATAGACATCACGTCTTCAACTGCCATATATCCAGTGTTCCTTATAGCTAGCTCTGTAAGACATGACCACATCTCTGGCCTAGTTCAGTCCTTTCTAAATTGGGTAGCTGCTCCAGGCCTTCACTTCTGCATCTCTACCAACTCTCCTACATCTAAGTGACTGCCTGACACCAATTCATTTGTTTTCTTTTCCTTTTTCTTTTAGATAAGCATGCATTACACTGTACAGAAGCAGACATATTATCCTGGAGGTTACTGCATAGCAGTAGAATTCATCTGAAGATTCAGAACTATTTAAATGAATCAGTCGCTCAGATTAACACCAGACAGTCAGCCAGGACCCAGAGACAGAGGAGCAACACTTAACCATTTCCCGTTTCTGATGTGGTTTCAGTCTGGTTTTGAAAAGGATCTAAAGCAAAACCTCATAGGAAGTTCACTGCTGTGACATTAGAGGAAAGCCATGTTTTTAAAGCAATAACAGCATCTCAAGAAACAGATTTATAAAACAGTCAGATAAGATGGTTTTCTTACAGCCAAACTGTACTACTACTCTCGTCTTCAGTAAAACACCAAAAGATGCCCATCGTGCAAAGACAGTTTGCTGCTATTTAGAGGCAACACCTCAAGGCAGAGCCCAGGTAATGAGTTTCTGCATTTTACCCCACTGCCCACCCAGGTACCATACTGTGGCTGCCTGTAGCACAGCCCATGCTGCCAGCACGTATGGCTCCTTCTCTGCCACATAAAGCCACCCAGCCAAACAAAACCAGAGTTGTGCTCCAAAAAATCCTCTTTCAAGCGGTTCAAAAAAGACTGAGGTATTTCAAACACCATCCAAAGCAATCATCTGAAATTAAAAAGTAAGGCAGCTTTGCACTTTCCTATAAACCCTGCCACAGTTTGTAAGGGAAGTCCAAAAATGACAGAACAAAAATTACATCGTTTCCAAGCCCACATCTGTCCTTCTGTCTCATAGCCAAGCCAAAAAAAGTATAACTACTTTATTCCACATTTAAAATATTTTCTATTCCCTGTTGCCACATAAAAATCTCAGGTCAACAAAGGAAGATAATTATTTCAGGAAAACAACAAAAGGACAGTCAAAGCATTGCAGGGTTCCAGAGGCTGCATGAAGGCTGTGCCATGAATTGCCAAGGATGGACCCATCAGTCCCTCCAGTGGGTCACAGGGACCTTGTCGAAGTTGGACACCCCATCCTGGCCCAGGAACCTTACTCCCAAGCATTGGCCCAGTCTTAAGAGCAGGGATTGCCATACCTCAGCCACACAGCCATGCCACTCTCCCAAGGCTAGGAGGAAGATCTGAGTTTCCTTTAGCATGGAAAAAAATTACTCATGTGTCCCACTTCTTGGTTTAGGTAAAAAAATTGGACTTCTAACAACATCACAAGGGATGTTCTTGGTACTTTCAGCAGCTCTCCTTCAGTAGTGCTGCGACTCCTTTGCATCCCCAGCTCCGATGAAGTGCAGAGACTCAGGCAGCCACTGGTGATTGTTTTGCATCAGCAGGTCCCCAGTCAATGCACAAGTTTTCTAGGTCAGTTCTGGGGCCGACGGTCGTTTCTGGGGTGGCTAATTCATTCTCACACCCCAAAATTCTTCTTGTGAACCTCACATCTGCTGCAGGGCTCCCAAGCCCTGAGAGGACTAAAAAGCATCACTAATATTATTTTCACAGGAGCAGAGCAACATCTTGCAGGATGGAACTCCAACACATATAATGTACACCAGATGTGAGTGAACAGCACCTCTCATTTCCCACATGAAAGCCGGGAGAAGCTGTAACCCTGTGCCTGGCAGGATTCACCAGACCAAGCTCCCCCTCCGCAGCTCACCAACCCGGGGAAAGAAATCTTCATCCCAGTATTGGCTCCAGGATCCACATTGTGCTATTCCCTTGCTCAAGAAGAGTTCCTGGAGTCTACCATCCTGGGTACTGTCATTTCACTCTCCAGAAAGTACATCATCCAAGAAAGCACTAGAAAGACTAATAAGAACAGGCAATGGAGGCAGCCAAGCCCCACCTCTCCCAAGGAATCGTGCTAACGCATCCAAATTTAACTGCCTACAAGGATGAACACTTTTCATGAAGCTTCAGCCTCACGTGCTTATTTTCATATGTGCTTCCCCTCAGCAAAAACCAAAGCAGACAAGAAAAAAGGCTACGAGAGAAGCAAAGCAACCTTGCAAGCAGCTCCCAAACCTGGCATGAGATCAGATAGATAAAGGAAAGCATGGAGCCAAGTCTGCCTGCCCGGGAGATCCTCTTGGATGCCCGCACTTCTCCGCCCTCCCAATGGAAAGCAGGTGCGTGGGCGTGTGGGGGCAAACAGTGCCTATCATTGCTCTTTCATCTCAGACGGTTACAGATTTTATAACGTCAGAACAACCCGCTGGATTTTCCCCCATCTCAGGCTCATCCCAGAGAGGCAGGATGCAGGCAGAGTATTAACATCACACTTCCAGGCACCAAACAGTTATCTGGGCATTAACCCGAAAGAGGAAGGGATGCATATTCCTTAGGCAGCCACGCTAGGCTTTGCACAAATATGTGCATTTTTAAGGTCTCTATGTATTATAAGCTACAAATTTGCCTTTGCAGCTGTAACATTGAGTCTACTATATGCAGCCAGCCTAAATTTATTCAAAGAATTGAATCAATAATTGAAACTTCTGCTTTGATCAAAGTTGCCAGTGGCACAATGACGACTCATGTCAGTGTTGCTGCTCTGAGATAAAAGGGTAAGTACTACAGAGAGTTGAAAGCAAGGGAAGAAACTGTCAGTAAAAGAGTGAAATACAAAGGCTGAAATGGAGCTCACAAGTGAGACAACGCTTCTGCTACAGCCGCACCACTTGTCAGCACAACGACTGTCTGCAGACATTTTCACTACACCATAAATTCTGATTTCCAAGCAATAAAAAAACCTCCAAGATAAAAATTCATCATGTAAATTCTTAGAGAAGAAATTTTTTCTTCCACTGGGGGGAAAAAAATCATCAATCAGCTAAAACATACAGAGAAGACACTTGCAGAGCAGGAGTTTAAGCTATGATTAACTTTGCTGTACTTACTGCCTTGAAAACCGATCATGCTACAGAAAAGCATTGGCATGATCCGTGTCACTTGGACATTTAAGCCCTTCCATTAATTAACCAGAAGTGAAATAGGACCTAGGACTGGGGATCATTCAGTCTAGTTCCTTGTTACTTCGAGCAACTACATTATAAAACTCCTTATTTGAATTGAATAAACAGCATCTCAAAGAAGAGGAATTTTTTTCAGCCCATTTAGAGGAGGTTTCAGGATCTCTCTTCCTCAGACACACACAAATATTCCTCTTGCTTCCCACTTGCAGTCACTGACATTGCTCTTTATCCATCTATTTTTTTTGCCAGTGGTGTCCTTTAGGTTAAATAGCTTTCTCCCTGAGTCATTCCCACAAACTTGCAGTGTACAAAGGAGCCTGGGATAAGGACAGAACAAAAATAGTACAAAGACTGTACAGTACTCTCTAACTGAAAAGGCAGACATTGAACTCTATAGTATGGATCTTCAGATTTCTAGAGTTTTTCCATTTTTTTTAACACAAGCAACAAACCATCAGCTAAGGATCCACATTCATCTGATCCGTGTGAAGAATTGCTTGTGATAACCCTACACTGAGTGGAGTCTCTACACTATCCTTAAGTGTCAAAACTTAAGGCAAAAAGAAATTATACCTTCTTCCCACCCAATACACATTACGAGTCTTCCCTTAATAAATCATTACATGCAATGTGTACACAGCAACTTTTAAAATGCAGAAATTTAATAAAGGTGTTATACGTAGAAATACTAACAAGATAATTGCCTTTAGTTCTTGCTCCCAGGTGGCTCAGCTCAGATTTAGAATAGGGAAAATCACAGTAACAGCCAATGACGTGAAGTCATCATCTCAAAAATGGCCCCAAAACAGTGGACATTGCAGGCAGGGGGGACACATCCCAGGTGACAGGACATGTCACTGGCAGGGACTCTCTGTCCATCCCAGGTAGCCATCACGGGGAGGAATATCCCCTGAGAAGTGCCTCCCTGCTTCTGAGGGACGCAGCAGTCCAGACCAGGTTCTAGGGGAAACCTGGATGCCTCCTGCCCTCCATGCAGTTTGGGGGACCCACATGTCATACCCTAGCCCAGCAGAGACTTAATTGAAATATCTGCTCACAACATACCAAATAAAGTGGGAGAACAGAGGCATAACAGTTTTTTAATTACTTCAGTTACTTCAGGTCTTAAATAGAGACTGAATTGCAGTAAAAGCATTTTAATTCATTAAATCATTCATTAAATGAAATTAACAACGGCATTATTTTCCAGCCTGAGACTTGATCACTGGAGTTACCATTGTGCTAGCCAAATTGGTCAGAGCAGATGAATCCCAAGTATTGCTCAATTATTTAATCCCACGCTGCGTTTTCCTGAGATGTGGCATCCCCCTGTAGAACACCACCCTCCTCAGCAGGTGCTGCCTTGACCCATGCTGGCCATTCCTGCCTGGCTCGCACAAGAATGACACACTACAACTCCAAGATGTGGCACAGACACTCGTCCAGAAAGGCACAGTCACACACCGTGGTGGGACGTATCCAAGCTAGACAAGGCCACCGAGAGCCAGAAAATGCTGCAGGACCTTCTGCCACTCACGGGATACACCTTACTGTGTGGCAAAATTCTGTTCTCACATGTGCTGATCCAAATCCGGAGGACCTTCACCAGCTTCTACAGATTTACTCCAAATTTACACTTGCAGAAGCATCTTGCCTACTGAAAAAGTCACTAGAAGGACAAAAAAAGAAAATATGTAACATTTTAATAGAAAAATTGCCCTAAGATTTTTTTTTTTAATAGAGGTTATGTTGTTCTTGTTACTATTACTTTTGTTTTCTATCTACTTCCATCTATTTCTACTTCTGCCCTGAGTGAAAGGCAGGCTGCTCCATTTAAAAATTCAGGACACAAATGGGAACCAGATTACATCTATCTCAAAGCTGCCAAAAAGCAATTGCTGTATGAAACCGAAAATCCTCCTGGGATTTTTCTCAAATCCGCAAAATATTCCTGAGCACTAAAGTTTCCACTGGGACTATTACATTAGCAGATATTCTGTGTGTGAAAACCCAAGTATGCAGCCGTTCTTCTAATGGTTTCCAGGACAAGGAAGCTGTGCAAGGCACACACTTTCACCTTAGTACGAAATATCATTTATACCAGATCTAGCCTTTAAAGTGAGTTATACACCTATCAGTGAGAAAAGAAGGTACTATGGACTCAGGCTTTCGTTTCCTGAGGAAAGCTGCAATGGTCAGTAGTAACATCCCTGCATAATCCTGAAATTCTGCATGCATACAAAGTGCAGTTTTGCCTGAATCCCCTGGGGTTGCTGCTGGGACCCCTACAAACCCTCTTCAGTGTCTCCTCACTGGAAAAACGCAAAGCTTTAGCTCTCTGCTGGTGTTTCCTCACAAAGCAGCTCTTGCACGGAGCACCAGAGCTGTATCTGTGCACCCAACCCTCAATCCAGGATGCAAATGTGCAGAGGGTTTGGTCCAGATCGCTGGGGGGGCGGGGGCAGGACTCAGGAACTGCCCCCATGCTTGTCCACAAGGTCACAGGTGGAAATAAAAAGTAAATGAGAGCAACCACCAATCCTGCAGATATTCGGGCTTTGGAGAAACAACACTTGCCACTTTGGGTTGAAGCTGCCCTCCTCCAGCAGCTGATCGCTTTCCAAAAGAAGTAGGAAAACAAAGTTCCCCATGCCAAATGCTGGCAGACATCAGGACTGAGGAGGATGGACATGCAGGTGATGGGGGGGAGGGTCCCACTGGCCCCACACAGCCTTGGGAAACTGGGAGGCCTAGCCCCAGCAACGCTGTGGGGCACATATCTCCCTATTTAACAACCTAAAACCAGCTTCCCCGAATTCACCCCCTCACACCGCTGTTCCAGTCAGGGCTGAAGATGAGGAAGGCTGGGCAGGACATGGGGTGGCAGGGCCACAGCTCTTGCCCACCCAATATTCCCTGCCCTCACCACTCCAACATTTCTCAATAAGGTATTTACAGGACCCTTTAAAGAGCTTTTCTAGCCATTAGCAATATATATGCAAAAATCTATATTATATATAAACATGTATAAAAATAGAAATAAACATAAATATATATAGTGGTCTATTTTTTATTTATATATATGTAGCCATATATGACTACATATATAAATATATAAAATACATAAATATATATCCACATATATTTTATATATTTTTAATATATATATAACTTTGTATCTCCATGTACACCTGTGAGCAGGAATGGTGCTGCCAGCTAGCTGTACCCTGGAAAAATCATGGGACTCATGTTTACAGCCACCCTTCTCTCAGGAAGCTTTTAGGCTTATTTTTATACATAAAAAGACAAAACCTGAGCTCGGTGGATGCTTGAGAAGGGTCTTGCAGACCCCCAGCCACTAGGTCCCGGTCTCAGGCAGCAGCTGCCCACGGCTCTTGGGATGCTCACACAGCACCAGGAAAGAGAAAAATAACCCCTCTTTCCATCCAAAGAGGAAAAAGCCCAAGCAGTGACCTTCCTGTACTTAAAACTATGAATCACAAAACTTGGCAGAAAGATTCGGGCTAAATTCACGTGGGTTTTTTTTCTTTCAATGCTGCTTTTTTTTTTTAGCCGAAGTTTAGCTTTGCTCGCTGCATGGGTAGGAAGGTTAAGTATAAAAAAGTTCCCTCGCACCATCCCCCTACAACAACGTGAGAAAACGCTCCTCCGGCGTGGAAGGCCCCTCCTGCGTGTCTCCTGTGGCCGGCGCTGCCGCCCCACGCTCCCGCGGACCCAGCAGGACGGGACGGTGCCGGTCTCCTCGGTGGGTGCTCCCGGCTGGGACAGGCGGTGACAGCCCGGCGCTGGGGACCCACGGAGACGGCGCGATCGCTCCTGCAGGAACGGCAGCAGCCGCTCCGGGTGCCGCTGGAAACATTCCCCGCGGTCCCGGCCGGCGCTTCGCTCTTCCCGGGAGCGCCGGGCCGGCGGAGCCTCGGCGCGTTCAGGATATCCTGCGGACACCCCACTCTGACGAGGGCTGCTCGCCCCGCGCCGCTCTGCCTTCTCGGAGCGGGGAAAATTCACGGGAGTGCCCAGGGAGGACTCCGGGAGCGGAGGAGCAGGAGCGGCTGCGGCCGCCGGGCTGGAGGCTCGGCCCTAACAGTGCGGCGGGGCGGGGAACGACGGGCTCGGCCCCGCTCCCGCACCGCCTGGGGTTTCCACGCATCCCGGGGGCAGCGAGGTGCGCTGGGTCCAGAAGCCGACTGAGGGCTGCCCAGGCCTTCCCGCATCCTCCCGGGGAGCGGCGGGGCAGGGCACCGCGCACGGGCGGGTATGAGAAGGGACATCTCGCACTGGCACTCCCGCACCGCCGGCGTGCTCCCCGGCACACACGTGGACGCGGGCACACGCACCCCCCACGCACCCAAGTCCGCACGGACACCCATGTGTGCGAGCATGCACGCGCGGACACGTACTTGTGCGCTGACACACGGACACGTACATGGACAGACACACGGACACCACCGCCCTTCCCCGGCGTTACCTCCGGCTCCGCGCCCCGCCGCCCCCGGCAGCACCGCGGCCATCCGCGCCGCTCCCCGCCGCCCCCGGGCGCGCTCCGCCGGCCGCCGCGGGCCGGGCCGGGGCGGGGACAGGCGGGGGCGGGCACAGCCGAAGGGGCGGGCTCGGGGGCGGCCTCGGGGGCGGCCTGGGCACTCCCGGGGCGGGGCGGGGCGGCTGCTCACACTCGTCCGGGCAGTGACCACTCTTGCCGGCTCTCCGGGACGGGCAGTGGGGCAGGCGCGCTTGCAGAGAGCTCCGGTCCTCAGGCTGGGCCAAGAGCTCTCTGCTGGAGCCTCGCAGCCCCAGACGAGCCACTGAAGACACCTGAGTGCGCCCGGGGTGAGCTTGTGTGGCAGCACGGCCGCCCCGCCTTATGCCTGGTGATGCTCGAGACCTAAATCCCGTCCTCGGTACCACCACAGGCTCCCTGGTCCCTCGCGGGGCAGTTGATGGGGGTTACCCCAGGCAAGTGAATCAACCCTGGGCATCCTCCTCGTCTCCCAGGACTTCAGTTGCTCCCTGTGCCTGGAGGAGTGACTGGGCTGTATATCACTGGGGCAGTACCCCCTTCCTAAACCAACCCTGCATTCCTGGGCACAGTCCTTTCCCCTGCTGCCCACTTGCTCCATCACACATGTTCACATGAGCGGCGGGTGCACATCTCCTTCAGTGTCAAAGGATTTACAGCTGATGCCAAACACAAGCACTCCGATAATGGGGACACAGGACATTTGACAGCTCAAGGTGTCTTTGTGGTTTGGCATACCAGCTCCACAGGATAAGTGTTCATTAGGGCTGGAGCAAGCCACTGCTCTGCCTCCTCAGACCACTCCAGCCTTACTGCCAAGGGTCTGATGCGGGGAACATGGAGGGAGAGCTCTTTGGGTGTTGGCACTACACTTTGTTCCCACCCCTGCAGCCGTGTGGGCACAGACTGGGTTGGGCACTCCCGCCACACCCTTTTCCCAGCACTGTCTCACAGGGTAGGCATCTTTTTGGACAGGACGCTCCTTGCGTTTCCCCATCTCAGTGCGTCAACTTCCTTCAGCCCAGCAAGATGCCCAGTGATCCCAGAATTATCCATTCAATTTGTACTTCTTTCTCCCAAGGACTGATGGTGGCTTCTGCCCCCTAAATATTGTGCCAAAGGGATAAAAGCAGGTAGAAAGAAATGCAGCAACAGGCTGAAGAAGAACACATGAAGTACCGCTACAGCCCTGCAAATAGGCACAGCAGGACAGGAGCTGGCCCAACGCCGTAACCACAGGGCTGGATAGATGCAGAGAGGACTCCCAGCAGCTCCAGGCACTGGGAGAGTGCTATGAATCACAACAATCTGAGGCATTGCTTTTTTGAATCGCAAAACCCAGCTTTGCTCAGAGTTTGCCTTTTGCTTAGGTGCAAGACGTGGGAAAGCTACAGTATATGGGAAACAGGTAACGGAGGAAAAAACATTGATGATGAAATCAGGTTCCTCAGTACCCACATCAGTGCATCTCCATGGAAGCAGTTCCCCCAGAACAATGTTTCAGGTGTGAGCTGAGCACCCTAAGATGTGCCCCTCCCTCCATGCTGGCACGCCAAAGTGAGGTGCTGATCTGGTGCTGTCCCTGTGGGTGTCTCTGAAACTGAGGCATCTATTATCTGTCTCCCTGAGGTCACCTACTACAGGCTGGGGTTACACTTAAGCAGGGGACCAGTGAATTGCAAATATGCTGCTGTTTGCAGGGAGGGGGTAAGGGGAACCATTGCATCCTTGACCTATTCAGGGGAAAAACTACAGACTAGTAGTGCTTAGGGTACCAGACTTGGATGAGAGAGGGATGTTCTGTTTCCCTTGTCACCTGCAGATGCCCTGCATATTTGAGAGTAAGTTAAGCCCAAATTCAGGTTTTTGAATGCCTAAATTCTCTGCAAAAACCTAATGATAATTAGACATCTCCTCTGTCTCCTGGAGGAATTTGCCTTGGATTTTTTAGATTGTATAGCTGACCTCTCCTAAATTCCCAAGAGATACATGTTGCTTAGAGACACAGGTGAACCATGAACCAGCTCAGCTTTTACTGAAAGTGAAATTTTGCCCTTGGCTTGTCAGGTGCCTGTTCACAGCGGTGGATGAAATGGGATGACACAGCTGCTGTCTGAGCCCCGTTCAAAGTAGCAATTCAAGCACTACTTTTTGTCATGTTCCAACTTTATCATTAGACTGGGCAAAATGGGACACATTATTTTGGTTATTCTGCTTCCCAGTCTCTGTCATGGGGGACTGGGGACAATCTGGCTGTACTGCCTTTGGCCAAGTAGATCCAGCCTGTTCAAGGGCTTATTTTGTTTCTCATACTGGCCTCAGAGTCTGTACTCCCCTTTCACCTGCTACTGCATGGTGATCAGAGGTGATTTCAATGCTAGAGAAACAAAAATATCAAGAAGAAGGATTATCTGCTGTCTTGTCTTTCAGTAGCATTGCAAGGTCCTGGTGAGCCATGCTGTTACATTTCCAAGGAAAAGATCATTTTTTTTCCTGCTGAAGAACAAGCGTAATTTCAATTTTCTCCCACATTATTCATTTCCTGGTGTGTATTTCCACATGATTTTCAAAATCCTTTTTCCTGCTCAACTCCATTTTGATTTGATAAACTCGTAAGTGGCCACAAAGGACAACAGGCTGGAGAGGGAGTTCTCTAATCTCTTGTGATTTGATACATCTGATAACATCTGGAGAGCTGTGTCAGCCTAGGAGGCCAAGGCAACCACCACTCATGCTTCTCTCCTTTGCAGCTCCATTATTTTAATATATTTTTGTATTAATTTATTAATTTGCTTATTTATTTATATATTAAAATATATTGTTTCCCCAATTTGGGAATAGCTCCACTATTTTGATATTTCCTCATCTGTTTGTTTGTTTGATGTGGTTCTTCTAATAAATTTGGGAAAGGAAAGAAATTAAATCTTCCACCCTTTTTGATTCTAACCTGCTCAGCCAGTGCCAGGTGCCACCACAAATCCAGTTGTCAGGTCAGCAGAGTGGAGCTGACAGTACCATCTCTTTTCACTGCCTCCTCCCTGCTTCTCCCTAGTAGCTATGGATCCGGGAGACACACATCATCCATGCATCCCATGTCTGTTATATTCTGCCTTGGAAAATAAACTCCTCTCATGGATTTCCCAAGCATTTCAGTGAGCTGAATGGGAAGGGAGAAGCATTTCCAGGTGCCACTATAGCTCTGCCATTAGCAGCCCCCTGGATCACTCAGCATCCCTACACCAACCCAAACACCTGCTGACTGGGGATCTCTCAGTAGTTGCTACTGACAGACTCGGGGCCGGATCCCTGAGGCCCTGCAGAAGGGATGTGCCCATCCCAAACCACGAGTGCATTCGGGTATTGATGCTTGTTACATTTGCAGCCAACCATGCATGTAATCCCACAGATTCCTAATGCTGCAAGCAAACAAATAATTGTCCTGCTCTGCCTGACACTGCGGCAACCCCAAATGCCTGCACACAATTCCACTTCTTGCTGTCACTGCTGCTTTTAACGATGGCTGATGGCCCCGTTAACACCGCTGCTGGGAGGGCACAAATAACTGCCCTGTGATGTTGAGACCACAGCAAGAGCTGAATCAAGAAATACACTGCACAGAAACTTTTACCCAGGTAAATTTAGTAAATAAAAGGCACAAAGCTTTGACAAGAAAGATGCCCTTACCCTTATCTCACGTGGAAAATACCCTATCTCTTCTTAGTAGTCATAGGCTTCACCTGCCCCTCAGAGACGCATCTCCCACCCTCACCATCCCTGAAGCATCTCTAACTACTGAGCAGAGGCAGATCTTCTTGCAGCACTGGAGCAGCATTTTCTAAACCACATCTGCAGAAGGTTTTTAAGTAATTTGAAACCTGGAAGCCAGTGAACTTGGTTTGGGGAGCCCCAAAGAAACACATCCTAGTAAATTATTAGCCACTGTTAAGATTTCTACAATAACAACAACTATGTATATTTATCAGATCTCCTCTGATACACGTTTCACAGGTAGCATTGTATTTGAAGGCAGCAGAAATATATTCACATCTGTTTTTCCAGTTCTGCCAAAGAGCTTTCATTTTTCTCTAATAACTTGACCTCTTTGGTTTCCTGGCAGAAGACAGCTAAGCAGAGCACTCGCTCTCTGGATTCTCTCCAATATGGGATGAGGTCAGGACAACAAAGAAAAAGAAACAGCTGGATGGCTACAAAGCAGTGGGAACAAACAGGGCGGGACCAGGGCTTTCTCTTTCCTTCCCTTTTTATTTATCCAATGGGATTTCATTTCTGGGTGTATTTATTCCCCAGGCACACAGTATCACCAAAGCAGTGTTTCCTGCAAGCTGCTATTGTGGGGAGCCTCCTCCAGCAGGCTCACCGTGCTGAGGGTGAACATATAAGTAGCACAGCCAGCTAATCCCTCCTCTGGTCGGCTGCCGGGAAATGTGAGGCGCAGGTCCTAGGGGTTCCCACTGAGATATTGCATCTCCTACACAAGCATTTTCATCTCGATTTTGGCAGGGTGAGGTTCATGCCCTCCCCTCCCACTTTATTATTTCAATTAATCACATTCTCATTACTCTACCCAAGGCTTTCTGGGCTGGGGGCCTTCACCTTGCATTTTTCAATCATTCTTTCTTTTTTCTGATATTCGGTCAAATCATCTTAAAACAGCAAGCAGAAAAATTGCCAGCGGTGTGGGAAGGAGGTGAAAAAGAGGGGAGGGATGAGGGAATGGAAGATGGGGAGAAGACATGCCAAGCACGGGAGAGAGACAGAAAAGCAGTCTGCACATGTTCCCCTCTTGGGAGAGTTTTTCTCTCCCTGACATCACTTTATCCACAGTCAGAAATTCCACCTCAGGATTTGCCAAGGAGACAACACAGCATTTCTCTGCTGGGCCACAGAGCAAGTGTGAAATGTTCTGTTTTAATGATTCACAGAAAAAAAGGAACACAACAGTCACCATCTGATTCATATCTTCTGAAATCCAGCAGCCAAAGCTGTGGGAAAGGAGAGACAAATGAAAAAAGGAAAGGAAGAGAAGGTGTGGGTTTGTACGTTTTTTTCTTCTTGTTGGACACTGTGGACCCAAGGAAATACAAGAAGGACCACGTTGGACTATTGCAAAGTTTAAGAGCTCCTAGTGTCCTCTGTCTGATGTGGCCTCCAGTAGATGACTGCAGAGAAAATACAAGGAACATTGCAAGTGCTATTTCCTCTAGTACATGATCCCGTTTCCTTTCCTGAGCCAGACATTTTAGCCACATCATCAAATCTGAGAGCCCTTCATAGACCTTTCTTCTGAAATGTTTTCTAATCACTTTTTGAGCCCATTCATACTTTTGGCATCCTAGACATTCTGTGGTGGCGAGCTGCACAATGGAATTTTGCACTGTATGAAAATGTACTTCCTTTGGGTTGTTTCAAGCCTTTCCTTATTCCACAGAATCTTGGACTGGTTCAGGTCAGAAGGGGCCTCTGGAGGTCCTCTGGTCTAACCCCCTTGCTCAAGCAAGGCCACCTGGAGCCTGCTTCCCAGGACTATGTCCAGGCGGCTTTGGAATATCTCCAAGAATGGAGAGTCCACAACCTCCCTGGGCAACCCCTGCCAGTGCTTGGTCACCCTTACAGTAAAAAAGTGTTTCCTGATGTTCAAAGGGAACATGCTGTGTTTCTGTTTGTGCTCTTTGCCTCTGGTCCTAGCACTGGACACCATGGAAAAGAGTCTGATCCTGACCTCTTTACAACCTCCCTAAAAGTTATTTATAGACATTGATGAGACCCCTCAGAGCCATCCCTTCTCTATGCTGATGAGACCCTGATCTTTCAGCCTTTTCCAAGAGGAGGGGTGTCCCAGTCCCCTCACCATCCTTGTGGCTCTTTGCTAAACTATCTCCACTATGCCCATATCTCTCCTGCACTTATTTACTTCTATGCTATTCATATATCTTGTACTTCTACTGTATCTTCCTTCAAGTACCTCTTTTCTGCAACATCCAGTTGTAGTTTATTCAGTGTCTGTTTTGGAGAAGCTGCTCTCTCCCTCAGTCCCCTTTGCCTCCCTACCTGGTACTTCTCCAGGTAACCTCAGAAATGTGCTCACTGCTCAAGGTACAGGTGAACCATGCACTGACTTACACAGCAGCAGCAGACCACAGAGAAGTTTCCAAAGGTTGGGCAGGGCAAGCCAATCTTTAAGACAAGGACAGAAAGAAGAGTTAAGAAGTGATTTCTCAGTCATTGTTAATTCTGTCGTTGGAAGTTTCAGAATTACCAAAATTTTTTGCAAACATGTAGAAAAGGAGAGTATGAATAACATCCTGCACAGATTCAGCAAGAACAGAGCTAGACAGACTCATCTGATCATCTGCAATGAGGTGATAAACCTTGCAGATGAGCAAGAAGGTGCAGATGCTGTACATGTTGATGTGTAAGTAAGGCTTGTGATACTGTGTCATATGGTATCACTATAAGCAAGAGAGGAACACCTGGACTACAACAAAATATGAAAAGATGGGTGCATGACTGGTCAAAACTTTTCTGAGAGGTTAGTTACCCACGTTAGGATGTGACACAAAAGCCCTGTCATGAATCTGGTCCCGATCAGCATTTCCATAAAGGACACAAAATCCAAGCACATCGTTTTACATTTGCAGGGTGTAGCAAGCTGGGAGAAGCTACCAGAAAGCTGGACGCAGGACTAGAGGTCAAGGAAGACATGAGCAGGAAAAAGGGATACAATTCACTGATCCTCCATTGGATTCCCTTTCAGTCCCTCCAAAATAGGCAAGAAACCCTCAGTATGACCCGTGGAAGGCCTTTTCTCTGCTTACTCCTGCCTTTGGCTTAAATTACAGAAATCTATTTGGACACTGAGGAAACGCTTTCAGTGCAGTGAAACACTGGGGTGGCTTGCCTGGGAAGGCTGCTAAGACAGGGACACATTGGTCTTCCACACAAGGTGATGAATGAACAAGAGGCACTAGCCCTGCCTTCAGGCATGAGGGGAGTGTAGCTGTCTTCCTGAAGTCTTGCTCAGACCTGCCTTTCTGTGATTTTTATCCCGATGATCCTTTCTTACAATATTGATGTTTTGTCTCCAGATGTTGTTATTATAATACTCCTTTATTCTCTGCTCCTTTGCTCCTGTTGCTCAGATGGCTGGTTTGACCAAGGGTGAGTATTTTTGACCTGGTATTCTCTGACTACACAATCATTTCAACACAGCATAAATCCAAGCTGCTACTAGGGTGGTATTGTCCTCTTCCCCTCCAAAATGTGCTTGCTCTTACTGCCTGGCTTGCCTGGCACCACAGACCAGTCAGCTGTGCCTGACTTGGGTCAGGGAGACTGATCCAGCTGAAAACTCACCAGCTGGGAGGGAGGCAAGTGGAGAGATCAGTTTTCCATTACTTGTTCTGCTATCTCACATCCTTTATCTGTCTTGTCTACCTTGGATGGAGCAATTACATCTTGTGCTATGTTTGGAAAGCAGAGTGGAAATGTAAGGTGATACAAACACTGGTTTGAATAATCTTTTCCAGATTGAGGGATATCTAAATTGCTGAGCAGAGGAAAAGTGGTGTCCAAGGAGATCCTCCTGCCCCTCAGATGGGAGCAGGGCTGTGCAGAAGCCCTGGGAGATGCCAATCACCACCTCAGAAGGCAATAGATCATACTGCATGGCACAGACTATTTCGCTGTTAACACAAGGAGGATGCCAGCAACCAGTTGTCCCATGTGTCAGCCCTGATCCCCACCCCTCCAGGGTCCTGCCCCTTGACCAGGGATCATCTCATTTTGTACATCTAAATCATCTGTCTAGCTGCTACTGCATTTATTTGCTACTCAACTAAAATCAACCAAATCTTGATATTTGGGAGAGGGAACTTTTTCTTTGTCACTAAATATGTTTGCTAAGACCTGGAGGGTTTGTTAAGGTTAGGAGAAATGAACACATGTCACTGAGGAAAGGGACTGTTCAAGGGGTAAGACAAGGAAGATCGAGAGAAAAAAAGGAGCTGGTGTAAGTTCTGTCACAGAAAATGCATTTTAAAGTTACTTGACTTGTTTTAACCACAGTCGGGTAATGAATGAGGTGCCCAAGGGAAGGCTCTTGGCTTTATTCCCATTCCCTGTAAAGACACTCCTCTGGGTGAATGCATGTCAGAGCAGTCTCTATCCTGACACCAAGTGGAGAGAGTTCACACAGACTCCTTTAAAATACCATCAAGTGTATGGAACTGCCAGTTAGGACAACACAGGATGTGCCACCATTCTAGCACCAGCGAGGCATCATGTGGTTTTTGTATTTATAGGATTTTCTTTCAAGAATCTGTCTCCTAGCAGCAGAAATAGACATTGGAGATAGTTATACATGACAAAAATCACTCTCTGGGCTCTTGCAGTTTTACCCTCCTATCCCAAGTTTCCACCAGCATCATATGTGGTGAGCATCCCAGTGGGTGCATGTGGATCATCTTTACTGGGGACAAAGTGGGTTTCAAGAGTGGTAGGGAAGTCACAGTATCACAGATGGGTTGAGGTTAGCAGGGACCTCTGGAGTTCATCTGATCCAACCCCCTGATCAAGCAGGGCCGCCTAGACCCCGTTTCCCAGGTCCATGTCCAGGCAGCTTTGGAATATCTCCAAGTATGGAGAATTCACTGCCCTGAAAGTGAAGCAGAAGGTGTCTTTTCTTTGGGAGGAAGTGCTAGTGCTTGGTCACGTTATGATGATGGACATTGTGGTGTGCCACAGTGGTCCCACCAGGCTGCTCCATCTCTAGCCTTACCAATTTTCTCAGGAGGGCCTGGGGGCTTGTCTGGTTATGGACTACTCAGTACAAGAGAGACATGGAGCTCCTGGAGCAGGTCCATTTGAGGGCTATGAAGAGGACTAAGAATCTGGGATATCTCTCTTACAAGGACTGGCTGAAGGAGCTGGACCTGTTCAGCCTCAAGAAGAATGATGGGGGAACCTCACTGATGTCTAGAATTATCTGAAGGGAGAGTATCAAGAGGATGGAACCAGGCTCTTTTCAGTGGTGCCAAGCAATAGGACTAGAGACAATGGGTGGAAACTATGTACAGAAAGTTCCACCTGAATATGAGGAAGATCCTCTTTACTGTGCTGGTGACTGAGCATGGAACAGACTGCCCAGAGAGGTTGTGGAGTCTCCCTCCCTGAAGATATTCCATTCCATCTATATGCAATCCTGTGCAATTGACTGTTCTTGAGCAGGAAGGTTGGACTAGATGACCCCACTCTGATCCTTTCCAACCTTACACATTCTGTGGTTCTGTGACTTTGCCCTTTCCTTGCACATCAGAATTCCAGGGCTGAGTGGCCAGAAGCCATCCTTCAGAAGCTTCCCATCCTGCAGTTCAAGTCCTCACCCCCACCTTACCTCAAACACCTGTAACATATCCTGAAAAATCTCTTGACTTTGGCCCTGGAATTAGATGGAGATCACTGCCAGGTGGGGTTCCACCATGGATTCAGCTCTGAAGCCTTCAGCTTCCCTTGCCCATCTGAGGTTGTTTTCTCCCTGAATGTCTTACTCTTCACTCTTGCTTTGCACACCTCTACTTCTGCCTCCTGGGGTTAAAAAAATCCCTCATCATTTTGCAAGGTGCCAGAAAGTCACAGAAGCTCCAGTGCCAGCTATGGGCTAAGCTCAAACCCCCAGGAAAGAAGCAACACCATCCTATAGTGCTCTGCATCAGAAAGGTGAGAGCTTTTTTCCTAGGGGAAGAAACCCTGCATCAATTTAATGCAGAAAGGTATTAAACATATCTAGCATTGAGCTGTTCCATCCCTCTGACGGATGGCATTCAAAAGCAACACAGAAAGGAGGCACCAGTGCTGATAAATTTATGCAGCAAAAAGTATTCAGCAGCTACCCTGTTTAAGTCATCTTTTAATTACTCAACATAGAAAAAAACAGGGAGAGGAAAATGTATCATGTATGGACTTACCCAGCTGATCCAGAGCAAAGAGGGCTGGAGCACCTTCGGAGAGCTCATTGTCTGAGGGAAGAAGAACAAATGCTCAGAAAGGTCAGCTGAGAGATAGATGGGGAGAGCTGGGGTGAAAACACTGTTTTAATCACACTGCAGATAAGCTCAGCCTGCTTCCAGTTACCCTGACAGCTTCCATGTATGTGTTGCGGGTTTTCTTTTAAATCTGTTATTGAAAAACCGCAGAATCAGGTCAAGACAGAGGCTTGTCAGGATGAACCCTTATGCCCTTTCTAGCATCACTGAAGAGCAAGAGCTCTTCACTCCCCCCTCTACCCTCACTGGGATCCCCAGCAGTGCTCCTCTTTTTGCCATGCCGCAGCTCTCTGCTCCCTTTCTCTAGTTCATCTGGCACTCAGAGCATGGCCAGGAGCATCCTGCCCACAGCAAAGCTTTCCTGCGTGCTACGGTCTACTCCAACAACAGCAGCTGGAGCAGGTTTAACCAGCAGGTGCAGGAAAATGCCCTGGCCAGAATTTTTCAGAGGCTGAGCAAACCCTTGAGTCATCTGATAATAGCACTGCTGTAACTCAGTGCCTGTGGCAGGTTAGACCACAGGCTCTGAAAAGCCTTGAGCTGGTGACATTTCTCACCAAAAGCTTGTACAAGATTATTTTGGATCCCAAGACCAATCCCATAATGAGCCTACTCATTCTTGTCTGCTCTCAGCTGCAGAGAACAGCACACACTGATCTCTCACTGCCAGAAAGATCTGTAGCCACAGAGGAATATGTGGCCAAGTATAGAATGCCATTTGTGCCTTGGAGTTGGTGGGAAATTTGTTATTTTCAAACATTTCTTTCCATGTGAAAAATTATGCTAAATTGCAAAAACTCAATGCAAATTAAAAAAAAATAAAAATTGCAGAGGGTGGGGTCTTTTGATTTTTGAGGGGGTTGATGTTTCGGGGTTTTTTTCTACTTTATGGCTCATGACATTTTTTCAATGTATGGACCAGATTTAAAAACCTTTTGGTCTGGAATCTGTGGACCCCTATGTTCCTAGGGGTTCCAGGAGAATGTTTAAGAAGGAAAGGTGCATATACCATACAGCAATGCATACTTAAGAGTTCTTGCCCCATGCTATAAAATGCTCATAGGCCCACCAGTTAGAAAAAGCTGTAAGCCACTAGTTTAGGAAAGCAATGGGCTGCATACACCAACAGCCAATGTATATCCAACAGGTAATGTATATCTATCTGTTTTGGATTTTTATAAACTCCTGGTGACAGTGACTCTGCCATCGTCTGCCTTTACACACACAAGGACAGTGTAATTCTGCATTCAACAGGTATTTAACCACTACATCTATAAACAGTAACACAGACCACGCACATAGCAAAGATTTATAAGAAATAACAGAAGCAGAGATTGTTCTAATGGGGAAAAAGGGTGGACTGCAGTGGACTGTGCTGGTCCCTTGCGAGCACCCTGCATAGGGTACCTGCAGAAGCAGAAGATGTGCTATCATAAGGTTGCTGCCCAGTGGTGCTTGTCTGGGGGAAATTGAACCCAGGACTCAACCGCATAAATCTACTTTATGGGTTCAAATGCATAAAGCTACTTTTCTAATTCAGTTCTCGTGGAAAAGGAGACGATGCCACATCTTGGATGATCCCTTTCCCCTTCCCCCAGCATCTGGGCTATCAGCAGGAAGCCAAAGGAAACAGATGGAGATAAGCAAGCATTTTGCCAAAGCAAAATGTTTCCGTTCCCAAGGTGCTGCCATCTGGAAGTCTGTGGTTATTTTGGTTTTAGTCCGGGGCACAACACATTCCAGACAAAAAAAAGGAGCTTTGCCCATGGAGGGGCAGTTTGTGCTGGCCCAAGGGACGGGGACCTCTGGTGATAAAAATGAACTGGGGCTAAGCAGGGAGCATTTCTGGCTGCTCCTGCCAAATGTTCAAACAGGGATTAAAAAGCAAATAAAAGCAGCTGGCTGGAAATTAGGTAGAAAGTAATCAGTAGAGGAAATAGGTCTGCTGGCTACTTCCCATTGTATCTGCCCCGAAGAGCTTTCCTAAGACTGGCAGTTTCTGGAGAGCAATAAACCCTAACCTTGAGCTTGGAGGTCTTGTGCCATGCTGAGGTGAGCTGAAATCTTGAATGGTCCTGCAGAGGAAGCACCAGTTAGGACAGCCCTCAGTCCCCTTGTCACTGCTGGGACAGCGTGTATCCCCGCAGCCATCCTAAATTGTCCCACACAAATATGACTAAAGAGAGAAGAGAGCATTTTATCAGCTCTCCTGTCACTCTTCCCCAACCACAGTCGTCTACAGTCCTGCTTGTGGAGAGTGAGGGTGGTCACATCCAGCACAAGAGGCATATTAACTTGCCAAAAGATGGATGATGGGACCTTTTTTTTTTTTTTTTTTCTGGTAAATGGCCACTCCAGAAAAGGAAAACAAGCCACAGATCAAGTGCCTGTGTCAATGTGACTGGACCAGAGGTTTCCCACTTTCATACCTAGTACTGCCTTGCTCTGGACATAGCCCAGCAAAACCTCTGGGACCATTGGAAGCACAGTGCATGGTAGCAGCACATTGAGAAGGCTCTCAGCACTGTCACCGGGTGGATTAAAAATCAGCAATTATATCCTACCTCCTTTCACACTGGAAAAGGGGTGGATCCCACCATGAGACAACCAGTTTGTTTCATCCAGCTTCCAGTTTTCACCAAGGTCCATCTCTGATCCACAGCACCACAGATCTGCTTGCAAGGCCTCCTGCTGCTCTCTCTGGGGAATAACCAGAAAATACTCTGAGTGTCTGTCATGCTGCTAGACCATGGTCAGCTGTGAGAACCTTACCTCAACAGAGGAAAATGTCAATATTACAGGAAAAAAAGAAAATTAATAAAAAAATTTGAGAAAAAATCCACGTGCCTCACAGGGAACTCTTGAATCAAGGAGTAGCTGACTGCCAACCCTCAACTTATCACCTTGACAAGTCTCCCTGCTGTGTCAGAAGGCCAACAATGATTGGACCTCTTGAATTTTCTCTTATTGGTCTGACCAACACTTAGAAATTCCTAATCCATTATGATACTTGCAGGGATGGGGGTTTATTTCTGAGCAGGGTGATGTTTCATGAGGGCATCCATCGGGGATATGGGTCTTGGCTTTACATGCCCAGCCGTCAGGTCCTGACCAGCAAAGGGAGTGAGCAGGAGTGGTGGTCCTTGCTCCCACATCCCAGCCCCTCCGTGGACAGGAGTTGCAGGCTGGGAGTTATGATCAGTTACGCATTACAAGCCAGTGCTACTGCTGGCCATTGGCTCTCACAGCTGCCCCAACCCTGGAGTGGTGCTGTGAGCTATTAGGGAGCAATGGAGATTATTGAGCAGTTTAAGCTGGAGCTCCCTACCCTAAAACATTCCTTTCTGGTGTAGATACTGAATTATTTTCCCAACTATCAGTCATTCAGTGCAACCTACAGGTTTGCTGCACTTGGGAATCCACATGGAGACATTTTTCCTCCCTTAACTCTTTGGACCTGTGCATCTGGGAAATCCCAGATGTGAGAAGAGACTGGGAAAATAACTCATTGAGAACAGCCCTGCAGAAAAGGACTTGGGGGTTCTCCTGGATTAAAATCTGGACATGAGCCAACAGTGTGTGCTTGTAGCCCAGCAAGAAAACTGCATCCTGGGCTGCAACAGAAGCAGTGTGACCAGCAGGTTGAGGGAGGTGATTCTGCCCCTCTATGCTGCCCTCATGAGACCCCAACCAGAGTGTGTGCTCTGTTCTGCTGTGTTCTGCTCTGGGGTCCTTGGCAGAAGAAAGATGTGGATCTGTTGGAGAGCGCCCATGCTAGAGCATCTCATTTATGAAGACAGACTGAAAGACCTGGGGTTGTTCAGCCTGGAGAACAAAAGGCTCTGGAGACACCTCATTGCAGCCTTCCTGTACCAAAAAGAGGCTTATAAAAAAAAGAGTGACTTTTTACCTGGGCAGATGGTGATAGGCCAACAGAGAATGGTTTTAAACTAAAAGAGGAGAGATTTGGATTGGATGTTAGGGAGAAACTCTTTACTCACAGAGTAGTGAGGCACTAGCAGAGGTTGCCCACAGAAGCTTTGGCTGCCCATCCCTGGAAGTGTTCAAGGCCTGGATGGGGTCCTGAGCAACCTGATCTAGTGAGTGGCATCCCTGCTCATGGCAGTGGGGTTGGAACTGGATGATCTTTAAGATACTTTCCAACCCAAGCCTTTCTATGTTTCTATGGTTCTATGATCCCTGCTGGGGTAAGCACACAGGGGCATTTAATGCATCCCTGGATCTTCAGGATTACATGGATCTGGGAGGCAAGAGCGTCCTTTCAGCATCAGGAAGAACACAATGGTGTTGGGATGCAACAACAGGTTACTATAAAACACTTCTGCCTCTGTGATAAGATATGAAAAGGAGGTTGCAACAAGGACTTTCCCTGGCACTATCTGAAGCAAACCAAGACCCCAAATGGCACCAATAGAGCTGCTTTCATGGTGAGGTGAGTCCACCACACTAGCAGCCAGTCATCTCAGCCTCTGATCTTCTTCATCACCTGTTCTAGGAATTATTTTGTAATTTAATGCTGTCACCCTAATTCAAGGCACTCCTGGGAGGGACGGGCAGATATTGATGAAGGGACACCATCACACGAGCACCATCTCCTTGGCAAATGAGGCAAAGAAAGAGATGCACTGGGGCCCTATCTCCACAAGGAAGCAAAGCATGGCTGAGCCATGCCACTGCATTTCCCAAGCACTGATACCTCCTAGCTACAACCCTGTTGGGGGGAGATGCTGCACCTGGTGGGGTGGGGGGAAGAGCCTGCAGGAAGGGACAGCAGCCCCACATGGACAGATTGCCCCAATGGCTCCCGGTACGGCACAGCCCAAGCCCTGCCTCAGCCCATTGCCAACTCCCACCAGCGTGAACCATGACTGTGCCAGTGCTTCCCTGGTTGGCCAGACCTACAACAGGTCATTTCATACAGTCTCTTGCTCAACACCTTAATTAAGCAGAATTAAATACTTGTCTGTATGTGTTTGCTGAGCAGCAAGCAGGACAGGTCACTACGTGTGCAGACAGAGCTGGACTGGAGTTTTTTTGATGTAGTAAATTCACCTGAAGTGCAATTAAGAGGTACTGAGACTCCAGGCAAATTCGAGGTGGATATATAATTAGTTTTAGCTGAAAGAGAATAAAAAGAATTCTGAGAAGAGCAGCAAGGCTCCATTTTGACATTTAAAAAATAAAACTTTTTTTTGTAGTTCTTTCAAATGCCATTTTTGGTTTGAAAGTGACCTAGTTTGCTTTTTTTTTCTTTTTCTTCTATTTTTTTAAGTTATGAAAAGCAGTAAATAATCTCAAACCAGAATGTCTCATGCAATGCTTTTGAAAAGAAATCGAAGAAGAAAAGAAACATTCTCCTTCAGGGGGTGACCCAAACCAAAAAGTATTTTCAATTTTTCCCTTCAGCCATTGAAATGAAAAACCTATTATTTGTACAGTTACACTACTGAAAAGCATCTCATCAATGTGTACTGCTGGCAATTTCTTCTTTTTACCTGCCAAGGGAGGGATTTTCTGAGAATTCAATATAAGAGAGAAAGAAGTAAAGGGCAATTTAACAACGTAGCATAGAAGAAAAAATGGCTTTTCCATATCTACTCCTTTCTCTGAAAGAATGAAAAAGCAGACCTACAGACCTCAGCTCTCTGCCTGCTGTCCCACTCTGCTCAGAACCATATAGACATGAAACTCTGTAGACACAAGTCCTGAGCTCCCGTCACACAGAAAATTATTTGCAAATGTAAAACCTTCCGACTTCACTGACACATAAGGTCCAACCAATATTAGAGAAAGCAAAGGTCAAAATTTTTGGGGGGCAGTAACACCGGCAATGAGAAACACCTAAAAGACCATAAACCTCGGTTGTTGTTGTTGTTTTGGGGCATCCATCACTTCATTTCACAGCAGAGCCTGGTGCCAGCAGAGCCTGGTGGTGTCAGGTCTTCATAGCCAGCATCACAGGATCAGGGATGGGTTTGTGGTCCCTGTCTCACCACAGAGCATCCATCGTGCCCACCCTCTGCTGTGGCTGCCCAACAGGATGGGATGGGAGGCAAAGGGATGGGTATAAACACGGAACAGGGCCCACTAGCTGCATTGACGTTCATGCAATAGACCTCTCAGTAAAATGCAGAACTGAAGAAGGATGCATCACCACTCAATGTGGTGTCTCACAAGGGGCTGGGACATGAGCAGCTCCAGCTGCTTGAAGGGCTTGGCCTTGCTGCATTCGATAATCAACACCTGTTATCTCCGTCTTTCAAAAAGAAGAAAAGTCAAATGTGAGATTTTGACAAAAGGTTCTCAGTCTCCTCCTAAGGCAAGGGGAGCTCATTTTACACACCTACAGCTTCCATCGGTCCTCTGAGGAAAAACAAGGTGAGAAAAAACTCACATTCCTGCTCTATGTCATATCATGATACAATATAGAAAGAAAAAAAGGGGGCTGAATGAGTTAAGACCCCTTTCACTCCACAGTTTTTACTATACCTAAATAACACCCATGCAGATAACAAAGCACTGTCCATTTTCAATCTAACCTGCAAATCTCTTCCAAACCACAGAAAAAAATTGCATAATATTGTAATGACCATTTCAGCAAAGTTTTACAAGCCCTCTAATCTGACAGAAGTGGCTGTCGGAGCACAAACCCCAGTTAAGCTCCTTTGCTGCAGCATTTCCATTTCAAGACAGTCTGCCATGCAGCTCCTCTGGACACTCACCAGCTGCACAGGGAAATTTTTTTTTAATACCATAAACTGCAGAATTCACATGGCCAGAACAGCAGGAAAATAAAAGGTAATCACCTGAGACTAACACAGACAGACAAGACATTAAAGTGTCAAACCCTCAATGCTACAGCACGCAGGGGCTTGATCTGGAGGACAAGTAAAGGCTGGCAGTGTTTGCACAAGCACTGCCCTCAAAATTGGCTTCATCCACGTGGCTCACCAAAATCAGGTGAGTTGAGTGGTGCTGAGTGGTGTTGCAGATGCTGTACGAAGGATATCCCATTTCTTCGAGTTATCGTTTCTCCTTGCATATGGCTCAACTGCAGAGATTTAATGGCATCCACCTGCTTGACTGGGGGTAAAATTCAGTGGCATCTTCCAGAAGACACAGACTCAGCTACTTCTCCTCTTCTCCATGAGGAACAAAGTAGGGCACAGTTTCACAAGATGCTCAGTCCAGTCTGATCCAGACATTGCTAGAGCTGGTGACCAGCTGGAGGTGGTGATCACTTAGGGCTGGTGATACTTACACACCACCTCGCTGGTCTGAGCCCTCTGAGTAGTACACTGGAGCCCTTTGCACTCAGTGATTTATTTGTTTAGATGAACAACCTTTCCAACCCCTTGTAGCACCTAGGAAGAGATCATATATAAACCCTTCTGAGCAGAATCTGTCCTGAGCGAGCCTGGCATTGTGGGGTGTACACAGCTGGCTCCTGGGACCATGGCAGCCCCAAGCAACACCACCACATTGCTTGGTGGCCAGGCCAGGGCAAGTGACTGCAGAGCCACCATCAGCCTGTTCCAGTCTGGTGTAAGATTGAGCATTGGCAGGGACTGTGACAAGAAAAAAGGCTACACAACAGCTGAGGTGGTCACAAGCCACAGAAGGTCTGGCAGATGGGCAGCAGGGAGGACACTGAGGAGAGTGGGTTTGGGTATCAGTTTGGTGAGGAGGCTGGGACAGGAGAAAAAAATCTGTTTCTGTTCATGTTGCAAACCCTATGGTGGGGACTGGCATTGCTAGTGTGTTCTCCAGCAAGAGAGGGCACTGACCCTAACCTGTGCCTCTGAGCAATTTGTGAGGTTTGGAATGGATACTAACCACACCAAAGGGACAAGGTGGGCAGCCAAGGCAGGACTGAGGCTGAGAGAGGAAGCAGGGACTGAAGAAAAGAGCTTTGTCCAGCTAGAGGAGAGGGAGAGAGCTTGGCCAGACTGCCGGAGAAGGACTGGGGCAACAGCCTTTCAATAGCCATATGTGGGATGAAATGCTACCAGAGAGATCACTTTCCCTGGGATGTTCCCAGTACCCTGCAATAATACAGGGACAGCAACACAGCCTTCTTCTCATCAGGCACGAGCTGGGAATGTCCATCCCCGCAGTCACCAAAGTGATATAGATGTTCTTATGGCACCTACACAATGATCCACATTCTTCCTACTCACAATGAGTCCAGAGAAGTCAAAGTATCCCCTGACCCACAGTTTTGCTCAGTGTAAAACCTTTGTGTCAAAAAGGCTGTGCATGCCAAACATGGGAGCAGTGTTGAGAGGAAGTCACATCACCTGGGCAAGCAGCAGCTGCTCTTGAGCAGGTACGGCTGCCCTGGGAAGGCATTGCCTTCCTGCAGCTGCTCATCTGCCCGAGGGCAACAAGAGCGGGAATGAGAAGGTCTGACAAGCTTTACAGAGCTCAGCAGGGCAGGATCAGGCCTTTGAGGGGACATTACAAATTCATTTAATCTGGAGCACAATGATCACAGCAAAAGGCACAGTGATAAACTGCTTCCCTCATACCCCAGACCTCAGCCTGATGGCTGCCTTTAATCACTCACAGCTGTTCTTTATGCCTTGGTTGTGCTCCCCTTTAATTAGCCCAAAAGGTGACTAATGAACTATTTGTTAAAGTCATCAATCAAAAAGCTCTATTTGTAGTTAGTCTGAAAGACCGGGTTTTTTTAAAGCATCAAGTTTCAACCAACTGGCACAGAGCATGATCACAAGCTAATTACATGATCTCATGGCAGTTATCTCGAACTAATACATCATTAATCTGATTTTACAACAGCTAAAGGAGAAGCCCAGAGTCAAGAAGCACTTGAAGGCTCCACAGTCCCCAGGACCGGAGCCCTTTTTATAAAATCTGTGGGTTTACACACAGCGGGCACATGTCAGGGCAAACTGTAAGTTGTATTGCTCCCCTTGCCCTGACAAACAAAAACATTTAGGATCTGGGAAATACATAATCTCCTCCAAAGGTAGATTTCCCCAAAGCATAGTCACTGTCCCCCTGCCTTGGTTCAGGCCTATAAGGATGACCAGAGCAGGAAGGGGCTCGGAGTCAGAATCCCAGCATTGCTCAGGAACCCCAAGGCATTTTTTATAAGCTTTCTGTTTGACAAAGCCCTTTCGAAGGACTTGTCCCAGTCTGGTCTCAAGGGGTAAGTGGGTAGTTTCAGATCACCTGCAGTGCTGGGGATGGGTGCTAGAAGCTCCTCTCTATTCTCTATATCTTTTTGGATATAAAGGTAGGAGGCAAATCAATAAATACATTCCTATTTACATGTCATGATTTACTTTTACTAGCTCATCGCTAGCTAGGAACAACCATCTACACACATAACCAGGAACCAGACAAAATCTTGAAAACCTTGGAAAATAATATCTTTCATTTCAGCCAAGCCCTTTCTCTCACCCCTGAGCAAGTGTACCCCCTGAAATGGTCCCAAAGGAGTTCACAAAACTTGTCCCAGCCATCCCACAGGTATGGCAGGATCCCAGGGTCTACCTTGCAGTGCTCCAGGACCACTGCTCTGATTACAAAGCACAGGAGGTGCTGGGTGTGCATATCTACACAGATTTGGGGTGGGTTTAAGATGCTCCAAGTCACCACATGGAATAAAATTTCTCCTTCTTATTTCTCTGGTTTTCTTCCAAAATCAGTGAATTGAATTGCAACTCAACAATTCAAACATTAAAGTGCTTGAAGCGAAGCCTGTGTCTCCCTTTGTGTCTATTGCAGAGCTGGCTGTACTAAACTAATAGCTCCAAACACCACCACACCTCAGCTGTGCCAGTTATCTTCACAAGCAATTAGCTGCCAGATTATTTTAGCCATAACAATCACTTATCTACTTAAGAGAGAATAATTTCTCTGTGCTGTTCCCATGACCTCTCAGAAAATACACAACTGCCTTTTTTTTGCAGTCCTAAGAGAAAATGTTCCTCTTCCAGCCTCAGTTCAGACAAGATCTTTAAAGAAATAGTAAAGTAGAAATGGTAAATCTTACCTGACAAAACACCCGTGATTTCTCTGGTGACAAAAAGTGTCTGTGCCTCGGTGCTGCAAGACCAAAGCTTTCCTGGGAAATATTTGTCCTCTGTTGGGTAAGAGCTCCACAAAAACTATGCAGCCATTGCCTGGACTTGCTTTGGTTTGGGCAGGTAAGTTACGGGAATTCAGCTGCTCCTGTGTGTTCAAAGAGCTTCAAAATGCTGTACACCACCTATCGCATTATGGTTCCCACAAGTATGCAAGGTATGCATCTGTCTTCCTGAGTCACGTAATTATCTTTGGGAAAGTAGCCTGCAGAAGAACGGCAGAGGGAAAAACCCCCAAGCAGCCATATAAATCCCTCAATGGTCATCAGTAGCCCTGCAAGAAGATGTCCTCTAACAGAGGCATTGCTAATCCCTATGTCCCCAATGCCAAGCTAGCAGAGATGCTAGGCTGTCCACTTCCTGCCTTCCTCGGCAGTTTGCAGCACCACATGCAAGAAGTATCAAGGAGAAGGAGCAGCACAGTCTCAAAAGCAACCACAGCACTGGAAGAGTCAATCCAAAGTTCATTGTGCTGCACAGGTTATGGGGTGGCCTCTAGCCAGGAGGAAATGTAGGGTGAAATAGTCCCTGATGACTGCTGTTAATGAAGACTGAGTCATCGGTGACACAGAATGAAAAAATGATGTGATGCAGCAGTGTCTGGGCTAGTTACATCTTGATAAGGATGATGGGTGTCTTCCTGGGTTTTCTGTTGAGTCAGAAGCACCTGGGGAAAGTGATACCAGGAAAGGAATATCTGCCATGATCAAATGCCACCTCAGGCAGTCTCAGAAGGGGAATAAATAACATGAGAGAATGGAATACCACGTAGGTGAGTTTTCCAAAGAAGGCCCTTGTACTAAGCATAAGGAAGGAAATAAGGCCAAAAATGAAGAGCAAACAGTGAAGGAAGCCTTGATTACACCACCTCACAAGGAAAAGCATGGTCTTAGCATGGTGAGAATGGCTCCAGCAGATGTTCATCTTCTGCAATGTTTTTTCAGAGTTGCCAGTTTTCCCAGATGACTCACAACAAGGACATCTCAGAAGTAAAGTTCTAAATCCTACATGACAGCAGCAAGCCCACTTGAGCGTAGGCAGCCACGCAGTTCTGGCAGATGTGAACAGATCTTGGTTTTTGCTCTATCTCCTGAAAGACCAGCTCCATTTATCATCTCTCCTGGTGACTTATGGTACTCAGGAAATTATTTCAAAATTTTGAGCTCAGCTGTTAAGTACTTCCAGCTACCTGGTTAGACAGAAAACCTCACACCTGGGAGTCAAACAGCTCCCATTCCCAGGGCCAAGAGGGCTTCAAGCACCGATGTGCACTGAATGACAAAGAGAAATGTGCTGTGCAGCATTTGAGCCAACTCTGGGGCTTGGTTTTATCACCCTACTCCAGCTTTGGCCAGCACTACTTAATGCCTCCGTCAGTATCTGGTGAGGGAAGGTTGGGATGCTGCCAGGCATGAGGTGGATTGCAGTCTGCCTGTGTATTCAGGAAGCCAGCAGGTCCAGGAGCAGCAGATATCAGCTGGGTTAACAAAGACCATCAGATGTCCTGCATTCCTATACCTCCTCTAAAAGCATATCTCAGCTCTGGCCACGAAGGAAAAAGCATTCAAACTCTTACCAAGAGGCATTTTGGGTACTGCCAGCATGCTGTGGCAGCAGACAATTTGTGGAGCAGTGAAAGATTCTGGCTGTGCTGCCACCTGTGCACAGGTGAGGAGCTGAGAGGAGCCCTGGCTGTGCTGGTATGTCCCAAGGCCATCCTCACATCCAGGCTCACTCACTGCAGCTGCAAAGCAGCAAGAGCAGCCCTGGCAGTGTCAAAGCTCTCCCACCAAGCCTCTGAGGTGCTGGTGCACTAAGCTGCATCCTGAGGATGGGGATGCCACAAGGCTTCAACTCCATAGTGAGAGAAACTTGGAGAAACCACTCTGCTTGGGCAGAAGTCAACTGATGGACATCTGTGTAGTGGAGACTTTGGGTTAGGCTTGTTTTTTCAAAAAAATTCCTACATAGTCGGCTTGCAATTACAGTAACACCAAGTCCTGATGGCTTTTGCAGGCCTGCTGACTCGGGGCATGCACTTACCCTCCTTCCAGCATGTCTGTGCAGGGCTGTGGTCACCCCACCATGGCACAGGCTCATCTGCTCCTGCACAAACATCCCAGGGAGCCAAAACTTCCTTCAGAAAGGTAAGCAGCTGACGCCACATAATTCACGGTGCTCCATGGCTCTTATGCTGTGAGTCACGAGCTTCCCAGCAGATTTACAGCCAGTGGCACCGATCTGCCTCAAAGACAAATGGAGTGGATATTTTCAGCCCAAGCAAAGCTCCCAGGTGAGTCAAGGCGAGGCAAAGATGAGCAGTCATTCTCCAGTGTTGTATCTGCTGCAGAAGGGTTTACCCACAAAAGGGGTGCCTTTTCTCTCTTCCTGTCCTGTTCTGTGGACAGGGGATGGTGCTGGATATCAGCAGTCTCCTGCTCTTTCTCCAGCCACATCACCTGAACTTGGCACCTGGTGCCCATGTAAAAACTCCCATCCCTCACACCTCGTCCTGCTCACCAGTGCTTCTGAACTGATGGGGGAAAGGTCTTCAGAACAGGGTCTGTCTTCTGCTACACATCTGCCCAGATGCAAACACAGAACCCCCCCCAAAAGAGTGGAACAAATGGAAACAGATGAGAGAGGCCATCCCACTGTTGCTGGCAAATTCTATCTGAAAACAGATACTTTTTCCTAGGAAAACCTTTCTGGGCTTCACCTCACAGGGCAGCTCACAGATGAGGCTGGGAGATTGCCCATATCCTGAACACTGGTGGGCTCCTGCACTGCTGCTTCTTGAATAGCAGCAGAGTCTCTTGGCTGAGGGCTGGTTTGTCTCCTGTCCCCATGCCCAGACCATGCCATGCATATAATGCTATTTCATTCAGAAATACTGCTGGGTTATCTTTGCCAAGACAGGAAGAGAAGGATGACTGGTGGTAGGAAGGAGATAAGTTCCAGGCCAACCTCAGGTAGCAGAGAGTCTGAGGTTACTTGTGGGGCAGGCAGAGATGGGCAGCACTTGTGTTACTCAGTGGTGGGAGTCAGAGAGGAGTTCTGTCTCACTGATACCCTGATGGACAACACAGCCATAATCAGTGTCATTTTCTCCCTGGTGAAGGACAGGGCAGGCTGAGGAAATTTCTTTGCTCCAAAACACAAGTACGTCCTTCAATGCAATGGAGGCTCATGCAGGATCTCTGCTGGCAGGTGTGAAACACTTAAACTTCTCGTTTAAGCTGCAGTATTTTTCAGAAGACTGAATTAGACATAAAATATTTACAGCTCTCTCTTCAGAGAAAGCTGCTTTTGGGGCTGTCATTCTGTGGTAAACAAAATCAGAGCTCTGAAAGGAAAAATATAGAGGGAATCCAACAGCATCTCAATGAATCGCTTTCCCAGGATCAGACAAGAGCAGAAAAGGGGTCGGTAAGGTGGTGGTGATACTGGTGACTGTGGGAAGAATTAATGACCAAATCACACCTCAGTGGCCTGTGTAAATGATGCCTTATCCTTCCTTCCTTATCTGACTTCTTGTAGGGGTTATGGCATCCCACACTTGGTCTGGCTCCTAATTTTTCCTCTTTCAGTTCAGGGCTGCTTTGGAACCTTTGCTTCCTGCAGCTTCCTGTGTCTCACCCATGTGCAGCCCTGATCTCCCCCAGCCCCATATTTTTCCATTCAAGGGCAAACCCATGCTCAATTCCAGCTCATCCAGCACCTGCATGCCTCTCCTGGCTGCAGGAGCCCAACACTGGACACCCCAATCCCAGCTCTGTCAGTGAAAGATGCTGGCTTTCGGGAGGTGCTGGTGTGGAGGCCCTGGGTCCTGGCTGATTGTCTAGCTGGCCTCATGGTACACTTTTTGGGACAGACACACAGATGGATGTTCACTGATGGTTTCACATAGGTGAAAGAGGAAAAATCAAGTCTCGCTTTGGTGGGCTGGAATATTTAAAAAGCAGACCAAATGGGACCCCAATATAACAGTAAGTTGCAAGCTTGCTCACTTCTACCACATTAAATAAAATGTGAAAGTCTTTCTGTGGTGGTGGGGAGAAGAGAAAAAAATCTCTTTTGTCTCCTTACACCCAAGAGTCTGGTGCTGATTTATGAGGGTGCGATCTCTGCCTTTGGAGTCAATCATGGCACAGGCACCTAACATCTTCCAGTGGGATCAAAGAAATGCGGCCACCAACTGTTTTCTCCTGATTTTCTCCTGGCTGCCTGCCCTTCTCCCCAGACTGTGCAGTGGGATGCTGTGGTCACCTTCCACCCCACATCCTCTTCAGGTCTCTCCTCTAGTTGCAGAAGGACCTGGATGCATCCAGGGCTCAGCCCCACCTGATTCAGGGTCCCCTCTGCCCACTGGCACAGGTGAGCCAGGACTGCTCACTGGGCATGAGGATGGCGCAATTATAACCCCCACCACTAATCACACTGAGCAAGGGTTTGGCCAACAGTCTTAGGTACAGCATGGTGGTGGCTCAGTCCCTATCACCAAGCCCCTGCCTCATTCTATTTAGTTCTTGTGAAAAACTGGAGAAGATCTTGGTTTTGTTCCACATCACAACAAACTCAAAAGCTGAAACTTCTAAATAGCTCACAAAAGGGAAATGCCATTTTCCAGCCAGGTCTACTTGCTGCTTAGGAAAAAAATCCTGTTGCCACTGGAAAAATATCAACATTGCAGTAGCATTTGTTCCAGCTGTCATCTCCTTTCCTTTCACATTACTACTTGAGTATTTGTTAGACTTGCATTTTGCAGCAGTAATGAGGTTCTGGGTTGTGCATGTTACTTAAACTCTCATTAAGGAAGCAAAGTAACAACTATCCACCCCATGGCCTGATGATTCACAAGAGACTCTGATGAACACACTGATACTGTGTAACCAATATGAACTATTGGTGAGGAACAACCATAAACATTGTCTGCTCAGGTCAATTATGGAAGAACAGTGCCTAATAGGATGTGTCCAGCTGCATCCTGGAGACTAAGACACCAAGTGACTTAATCATCCCCTGAGGTAGTGTTACTTTCACATGCATATTACTGAAAAATTCATTAGCAATCCAACAGTGGTGGTAGAAATTCTCAAATGGAAACAGCTTCAGGTTTGGGGCAAAGAGAGACCTTGTCAAGTCAATGATGTTCTCCCTGTTGACTTTAAGAGATGATGGACCAAAGTAAGTGGATGGGAATAGCTCTTTCTTTTTACTATATGGTACACAGCAATTGCCCTACACTTCTTAATAACCAAGAAGACACCTCCATTAGCACTGACATGTTTGTGATGTTGCCAATAAACTAAAAAAGCTTCCTGTGGCTTTACCAGGCACTTCACTCTAACAGTCAGTCCTACCCACGTTGGTCACTATAATTCTCTAATCAGAAATATTGTAGACATGAACTCTTTTCAGAGAGCTGTTTAGGGTTTTCTTTTGCTACCACTCTTAAATGAAGAATAAACTTTAAATTCTATTAAATATATTAATTTTTGCCTGACTCCCTCTCCCTCAAAGAAAGAAATTGCTCTCATGCCTTTTTCTGTTCTTTCTGCAACCCATATGCTGGAAGCATTCTTGGTAGGTCTGAGCAAATTGGAGGTATTTTCTTCTAGGGTATGGATCAATTCCATGGCTCTTCTCCAAAAGATGGTGTGACAGAGGCTGCCCTTTCCCTTTTCCTTCCTTCCAGTAGCCACTTAACTCAAGCTCCCCCCAAGAAATTACGGCAGTCCTTGTTTCCCTCCATATCTCAGCCTTGTCTCTCTCCAACAAGCAGACAGGGCCCCTTGCAAGCCCACCTTCTCCTCCCCTTCAGTGGGGACACTGAACCACATTGAATGTACAGCTTGAGTTATCTGCAACACCAAGATTTAGGCTTTTTCTTCAAGATTTTTTCATGAAGGATGAAACTTTACATACATGCTGTGTATGGAGACTGAAGGAAACCAAATCTACCTCTTTTCCCCCATGGGCAAGCTGTAACATCTTATTCTTGGCTGTCTGTGGCTTGGGCCATGCCAGTGGGGTTTCCACTGCTATTTTTTTCCCAGGCACTGTAGCCTGCACATGTCTCTGAAGTTTTCCAAAGGGCTGTCATTTGTGTCCACAGTGGCCAGGACCCACAGAGGCCGCAGGGATGCTCCCTGCCCATGGAAGAGGCTTGTTGACCCAACACTTGCACACATGGGGGTCAGCAGCAGCTCCTGCAGCCTCTATGCCCACCCCACGGCCTTCCAATTGCCAGAGGAATCAATATTTCCCTGGAAAATATCAACTGATCTCTTTTTTTTAACTTGTTCCTCATTTCAGGAATGTACTATTTTCAACAAAACTTTTGCCAGGAAAAGTTTCTTAGGCTGGAATTTTTAGTTCATGTGTGGAAAAGCCACCTGGGAGGCAGCAGCAATCAGCACCTTAACCCTTTGGTTATGATCTTAAATTCTAAGTCTTTTTCTAGCAAAATCAATAAATTAAAAAATACAAAGATGAGATTTGGTCCTCCTGTGAAGTTGAGGGGAACAAAAGCTACATAAAGCTAGAAGTGTTTTTTCCTAGCCATAGCATGGACTGTTTTACTCCTGGGGGAAGTTCTCCACGCATTTTCCATGATTTGCATGTCCAAGGCCAGGATTGCACCATCCAGCCTCTCTGCCGCTCAGCTCTGGGAGACGAGAAGGGCTCCAGGCTCCAGCGGATGTTTAACAGCTTGCGGTCAAACTGAAATGCAGAGGTGATGGATGTTCTATGCTAACTTGTCTCAGCCCTTCTGTCCATCCACATTCTGCCTAGGCAGCAAAACACCACACATGGCTATGACTGCTTTTCCCTACCGGCGCCGAGTGAGTCCATCCTCACAAATGAAAATGCACCACTGAAACACCTTCAGGACAAAACTCCTGTTCCTCACAGCTTGTCCTTACCAGTTCTTCTGAACTGGTGGGGGAAAGGTCTTCTGTTAAACATCTGCCCAGCTGCAAGCACTGCACTCCCCCCAAAAAGCAGACAAATGGAGAAAGAGGGTCGCATTAGGCAATGGGATGAAAAAGGCCAGCCCACTGTGGTTGGCATATTCTGTCTGAAAACAGACACTTTTTCCTAGCAAAGCCTTTCTGGACTTCACTTCATGGGGCAGCTCAAGGAGGAGATGGATGGGAGCTAGTCCTTACCCTGAGCACTGGTGGGGTGCTGCACTGCTGCCTCTTGGGCATAGGAAGAGAAGGAGAGGGACAGATGAGAAGCTGCAGGGGGTGGGGAGGGGGGGAAGGGTTGCCACCTTTCCAGTGCTTTTGTGAAATGAGCTCTTTATTTCCCTTGTTTTCCTTTACCTGGCACCCAAAATGAAACTGTTACCTCCAGCCCCATCCAACATTTTGTTTTGAACAGAACTTTCTATTCTTTACTTTGTCATTTTACTGACAAAACCACCACTACCAAAAAGTAACATCGATTTAGATACCTATCAGAGTGTGTTTCCTTTCCTCCCTCAATTTGTTGGTTCAGCAGCAAAACCAAACACAGCCATCCCCATGCCTGCTCTCTGGCCACCACTGAATCAATAAATAACAGCACTCCATTTCCAGCTTACCTTGAGAGGTCTCTTCTTGCACTGGCAGTTGTATCCAGCTCTCCTGCTGTGAGTCTTCCCATCCCCAGCATCTCCTTACCCCCAACTATGGGGCTGATCCACCTGCACAGGAAAGGCTCAGGAGACCCTGTTACAAAACTGGACATTGGGACCCATCACTTGGGACAGGATTAAAATCTATGTGGTGGTGGAGTTATTCCTGGCTCACGATGGCATGTGTGGGCACAGGACTTGGTGCAGGGAGCTAACATGAGCCTTTGACATCACTGGTTAAATTTAGGGAATTAGCACAGATCTAAAATGCTCTGGAGGGAAGCTAGTGCTAAGCTGACAGGAGAGAGACAACATCCTGCAACCACCTCTCACCCAAGCACAGGGTACGGGATGGAGCCAGGAGTTTCTGCACCAGTTCCACTGCTATGTTGCATCGCCCCTTCAAAAATAACCCCCCATCAAGGTACACTGTGCTTTGCTGCAGAACAGAAGCAGACACCCTACCTGGGCATGCCCATGACGTGGCCAAAGGGACCCATCCTGAAATCCCACAGCCCCATGGAGCTGCTTGTCCTTGCTCTCCTAGCCCAGGTGGAAGGCTGTGGGGTGACAGAGAAGCCCCCTACATGGTGATAATGTGGGAGGGGAAGTAACTCGAAACAGGTCCCAGTTCATGAACTCCCCAACAGCCTTGTGCAGCTGTCACGTTCCCCCCCTGGGGGTGCTGCAGCTCCCCCTGGCCAGACCAGCCCTGACAGGAAAGCACCTCCAAAGAAAAGGAAGGTAGAAAAGTCACAAAAGAGGCAGCTCCCTCCAACAGATGAAGAGAAAATTCTAAAATCCAAGAGGAGTCTCTGAATCCCAAGTCTGTCTGAAGTTTGTAGAGATGGGTGGAAGATGTAGCTGTGTAATTGCAATGCCAGTTGGTTTTGGCAGCCTCGGTCCTTACAGAGGATGGCTTCTGCAGTTTATGGTGTACTTCATGGACACTACTTTTCTCTTGATTCTTTGCTGATTCTTGCAAAGCCCTCTCTAATCTCTGTTTGAAGAACATCCCAGGAAGCTGTTGCAATAATACCTTTGAATTTTCACGACTTTTGTATGGAGACCATGAGACACCCAAGTGTGACATGATGAGAAGCAGCTCTCTGTTTCTGAGTGTACCATCTTGCACGAGCAACTGCCTTGTTTTGCTGCAGTCCTGTGGCACCTAAATAATGGACACTGGGGTATTTTGGGTGCGAGGAAAGAACCATCTGTTTGCTTTCCTGAAGCAGTAGCTCTGCAGCCACCAAACAGCTAGTGAAATAGCAGTCACAGGAAGCACCTAATTCCAAGCCAGACTATGAGAAAGAAGAGAACCCTTGATTGCTTTCTCAGTACTTGTCCCTAGCCCGTGGTAAGAGCAAAAGGCAGTGGAGCTGAGCAGGCTGATGGCCCTCAAGTCCAGCCTCTTGTTTCTGACATTAATGATGCCTAAGAGTACGCTAATATAATCTGTAGAGTTTACTGTAGTATAATGAAATTTTCTTCAGCTTTTAATGAAATTTATTGGATATGTGGAAGGACTGCTGACAGCATTTCCAAATTTCTCTGTCTTGAGGAAAATCTTCACCATAGCTTCAGCCTGTGAAGCTGCTCCATGCCTTTGGGATGTGGGAGGTTCAAGTCCAGGGTGTTCCCTCCACAGCAAATCCCACATGGGCCCTTATTAGCACTGCACAGGAGAATAGTATGCTCATTGCATCAGGAGGGTGATGTGTTTCTCATAATTCTGGAATAATTTTCATTGCAAAATTCAAATATTTTTCAATTTAAATTTAAATATTTACTCTTGGGGTATAAACACCCGACATCTTCAAGAATCAGGTACCATCACTTTCATTTTCTTTCCAGCATTGCCACTTGTGCATCTAGACATTAATTTACCTGTTTCACAACCACTTTTCACTTTATGTCATCTCCCACACTTTCAAAGTCTGTGATCGCTGAGGACATTTGGTGTAATTTGACTTTCCAGCTAACAAGAAAGACGCAGTATGTTTCTCAGATCAGTCATTCTTCTGCCCTCTTTTGTTCTCCCTTTGATTAATGTGTCTTCTTTGATGCTGCTCAGGGACACGTTACAAGCACTTTCATCTTCCCACATCCCAGAGAAGTCACTGCAGGTCATCAACGATTTCCACCAACCCAATTATCTCTGCTGAAGGGTACCTGGTTCTAGCTCACAGCTTTCATGTCCAAATGCTTGAACATAATGAGCTCAGTGGTGATTACTGTGGATCCAAGCATGCCTTGTGAAGAACTATGGTGGTTATTTACATAAAGAGTACTTATTATGTTATTCTAGAACCAGAAGATGCTGGAGCAGAATTCCTGGGTCATCATACTCAATTGCTGTCTGCCACAAGGAATCACATCATAAGATTGTGCTAAACCAACCGAGGTACATTTCACAGCTAGTTACATCCTCTGTATCTCTTTTTACTCTTAGAAGGATGTTTTCACCTTCTGATGGTCAAGAACATTCTTCTAATTTCCAGTCTAGATACATTCATCGGTGATTTATGTCCATTTGTTCTCAAGCCTATGTTCTCTTTTAGTTTAAATAGTTCAGTTCTCTCCCCTTTTCTAACCCAGGAATCTATTTTTAAAAGAGAAATTGTAACCAGCATATACAGCACTGAGTTGTTTTATACATTTTGACTGGTATATATAGGCCCCTTAAGGCTCCAACATGCAAACATTCATCTGCTTAATTTTATTCTAGCATGTAGGCCTATTAAAATTAAAGAGACTACTCAGAAATAAACGAAACATAACTTTGCAAGAAAGTTGTATAATTAGCTGCATCTATGTGTGTTCTGCATCCAAAAATATGTTCTTCTTTTCAAAAGTATCATGTTATGTATTTGCTGTCAGTAGACATGAATATTCTTTAATTTGTCTTCTTTCCTTATGAAATTACAGAGCGCTATGACAACTTAATACAATTACTTAGGTTTAAAAGATGTCATACGCATATCTGAAGCTGTAGTGCTGTCTCACTAATATTTTGTTAAGAGTAATACAAAAGCAAACCCAGAACACTTCCAATCCAGCAAAACTCTTCATCCAGCAAGATGTTGAGTGTGAAGCACTCTTTCATTTCTTGTTGCTATTTATGGATTTTGCACACAATTTAATAATGAAAAGCTAGGAAAACTTTGGCCAAGTTAACACCACATTACCCATGAAAGTAGAGCATACACCATTTTTACCTACACATGGGTTAGCATGTAGCTAACAAAAATGTATTTATTGAGTGATAAGGCAACCAGCACTCCCCACCAGCTACACCTACACAGTACCTGGGCACAAAACTGAATTATTGTGCCACATTCCAATGAAACTTCTGGTAGAGAAATATCTGTTTCAGATAAAACTGCTTTACTGTTTTACCAACATAAATTCCAAAATCTGGAGTGCACAAGTACAGACAGCCTGTAGTAACTGTAAATATGAATTATTCATGGTGCAGCATGTCAGCTTCTCCTCCCATCCACCAGCCCAGTGGTTTCAGTGAGAAAATTAGTTTGTCTCGTGCAATCATACTGATTTCTTTGCTCTTCTAACTTGTATGCTGGAGCAAAAAGTGCTGAGCTTCAGCAGGTCCTTCCATGCTAGTCCATTTGAATTCTCTCTATGTATATGTATATAAAGAAATCTCTATCATTGTCTCTGTCTCTCCACCCTCCAAGAGCTAGACAGCCAGCTCCTAGGTAGACACCTTAGCTCAGGTGTCAGTCCTGTGAAGTTGTATCAAATGTCCACTGCTGCACAAATACCCTGATTGGACAGTGTTTGAAGTCCCATCCGCAGGGACTACTCTGGGAGTCACACTCATTATTTTTTCCAAGATCAAAGAACTTGTGGGATTTTATTTGCTTGGCACATATATAAGTCAGCTTTGAGCTCACCTCCTTTGGGCTCACCAGCTTTGGGCACTTCTGTCCAGCGCTTTTAGCAGTGCAAATGCAACTACTGAATCAACCCTAGGCTCTCCACCTGCTAGCAAACCCTTGCATTTCTAGCTCATAAAATAGTCTCTGTACATGAGCATTTCCAAAGGATGATTCAGCCAAGTAGCCTACCAGCTCTCCTAAAATGTCTCCCACCAGAGGTGCCCATCCTCCTCCACTGATGACAAAGAAACCCTGAAGCAACTACTTCAGGCTTGGATATCTGATTTCTGAGTGTCCTAAAGACAGGAGATGATTGCCACCCAAAATACATTTACAATTGCAGGCTGCTTTCAAAGCTTTCTAATCGGGAAGAGTTACAAAGATGAGGTTAGGTTCACCTGTTTTAAGCTCTAAAACTCATCCCACGAGAATGGAGGAGCCTGTTTTCAGGCTTAATGACACTAATCAATGTCAGATTAATGACACTAAATTCCTGACTTAGGATGATTTGATTCACCTCAAAAGCTGCATCCCTCTCTCATGTCACTGACACCAGTAGAGACGAGCCATAGCTGGGAGAAGGCAGCCACCCCCTGCAGTTCCTGTGTTCCAAGGGGGCTGGAGCTGGGGCACCTACAGTCAGTTTTGGTTTGTATTTCTTATGTTTAAAGGTTGTGATCTTCAAAATTCTTTCAATGTCTTAAACTTTAGGTGAGTTTCCATTCCAATGCCCAGTGACATACTTGCAAAACTAAATTAGACATGATCCTCCCGTGCCTGCTAGTTGAGGCGTGCTGATGAGCTATGAAGGTTTACCCAGGAAGAGATGGTGTTCTGCAAACTGTGATTTCTCCTGGGATTTTTAGATGCTCTATGGTTTCCCTTTGGGTGTTTCCTCAGTCTGTTTCTGCTGCTGGTGTCTTCAGGTAGACTGATGTGTCAGCGAGCATGTCACAGAGATGCTCCATGTGGTAGCTGCATCTACACAAGGAAGCAGCCAGCTCCAGAGAAATGCTTCCCTCTAGAGTGGCATAATAGAAAAACAATGTTCCTTTGCCTACCATTAAACCAAAAATATCATATTTCGATTGAGTCACCCACAAACCTCTAGGAAAACAAGTAGGAGACTATGGCTATTCTCTGGACTGCAATTAGCAGGTGATTTTAATAAACCTGAAGTCATCGAATCATGGAATCACAGAATGGTTTGAATTCAAAGGGACCTTAAAGATAATCTAGTGCCAACCCCACTGCCATGGGAAGGGACACCTTTCTCTACACCAGATTTCTCAGGGTCCCATCCAACCTGGCCTTGAACACTTCCAGGGATGGAGCATCCTCAACTTCTCTGGGCAACCTGTGCCAGAACCTTAACACACTCAGCATAAAAAATGTCTTCCTTACATTCAATCTAAACCTACTCTCTGTCAGTTAAAATCCATTCCCCTTTGTTCTATCACTATCTATCTACCCATGTAAAAAGTGGTCTGCTAATGATGGATCAGGTGGAAGACAGAATTTCTTTCCATAGCATAGTCATGTTTCTGTCTCTCTCTTACACACACACACACACATACACATACGCACACACTTGCACATGCATTTTGTTGTCTTTTTGCATTCTCCAATTCTTTCTCTTTAGCACTTTACAGTGGTTTCAGTTCCAGTTCAACGACAAGTCACACTTTCTCTGCTTCAGAGTTGATTTTTGCTTTACAGCTCCACGACTGCAGGGACCGTACTGTTTTTTCCCAAGACGTTACTTTGGAGCTTCAAACAAGACCTGCAGTTTTGTAGCTCATCTGCAAAAGATAACTTCCTCCAGAGAAACTGCGTGGCTGAGTGCCCTGCTTTGAGCACATCTTCCTGCATCTTCAACCAGGACCTGCAGGCAGATGTTCTCAGCTACTTGAACCAAAACAGGTCAAATTGGCAAAGCTTTACTATTTGACCCCCAAGTTACATGGTAGCCATTTTTGTCAGAGGTATGCACACCCAGGGTTGTGCTACTTTAATTAAACCAGTGTCATCTCACTCATCTCATGGCTGGGCTTCACGAACGAAGATTTGGGAAGGCTCTATCCACATTTGCTACAGGCACGCTGGTGGCTTATGAGGCCAATACGTGACAGACATATCCAATTGCAAAAGGCACAGCAGAAAGATTCCTTAGATGGTGTATTCTGCAATACACGGTTCTTTCTGCGTTACCTTTTTTCCTCGAGGGTGATCCTGCGTGTGTTCTCGAAGGAGGCAGCTGCGTTATAGATGGTGTGTCTCCAGGCCTCCCGATTTGAGGCCAGAGTAGACCAGTTATGGTGATCAATATGGCCAAGGCTGAGATGTTGTTTCAGGGAGTCCTTGTATCTTTTCTTCGGGGCTCCTCTCATGCGGCAGCCAGTGGCAAGTTCACCATAAAGCAGGATCTTAGGGAGGTGGTGGTCCTTCATCCTGGAGACGTGCCCTGCCCAGCGCAGCTGTGTTCTCATCAACATGGCCTCAATACTTGTGATAGCTGCTTGCTCTAGAACAGATGTGTTGGTCACATAATCTGACCAGTGGATGTTTAGGATTGAACGGAGACAGCGTTGATGGAAGCGTTCTAAGAGACGCAGGTGGTGGCGGTAGATGACCCATGATTCAGATCCATATAAGAGAGTCGACAACACAATGGCTCTGTAAACACTGATCTTGGTGCTTTTCTTCAAGTGTTTATTACGCCATACTCTTTTGTGGAGTTTTTAATTAAACCAGTGTAATGTTGCATATTTAAGCAGATGCATCTTTAAGTTTAGTGCTGAACATTTGACATGTCATAGCTGGGTCCATACTCAGTTTAACAGAGTCAAAACCAGACCACTCTCATAAAATTTAGTGTAAATATCATGGGCCTTCTTCTCTTCTGTTTTACTCTGGTAGTTATATCACAGTAGTGACTCCACTGACTTCAGTCACACTTCTCAACCTTAAGGGGAAGGGAGGAGGACTCACATAAGCTTTGTTTTTTTGTCTGGCTGAAGTTACAGTTGCTAAAGAAAAATTGGTTCGTGTTTTGATTTCCCAGAACTCATAAAAACAAAGTGACCAGCTGAGATTGGCATGATAAGTTAGAGAGGCAAATCATTCAGAAATGGTGCAGAACATAAAGAGTAATTTTGTATTATTATGATATCCATTGCTTTCTGGAGAATCTGAGATGAAAACCTGAAGAAATCAGCCTGAATTCTTTTACCTTGCTGCTTGACACAGGAAAAATTCCTACTGACTAGAAATGGGCATGAAGAAATTATCTTTTTATTAAGAGTCTATACACTTGCTGCTTTTGGAAATCGAAAGCATTTTACCTTAACCATTCATATGTGCAAAAAAACAACAAGCAGAAAGCCAACACACCATGTTCTAATGCAAAATGAAATATGACCTTTTAAAGAACCTTAACTTCTGAAGAGTAAATGTTAAATCTATATATAATTCAAAATTTATTGGCTAAATTCAATTGCTGAATTCAAACCTGTCCTGAATAAAACCATTCTCACATTTGTTTTTTGGCTTCATTTATTCTCTATGGTTAACAGAAAGGGTTTTGGAATTTTACTGTTATTAACGAATTTACTGAGGAAACCTGCTTTCAGAAGCAGAGTGGCTGCCACGCCCATGCCCACATGCAGCTCCAATATCTGAAGCGCTCAAGGGCTTGACCCAGGAAGGAATGAGGGTTCCCAGAAGTCAGAAGCTGCTGGACTCAGCCCTTGTCCTGGAATTGCCAGGCCAGACTCTGGATCAGGTCACCAATAAAATGGAAAATGAGATATTGCAAATTGATGTTCATTTCCTAGTCCTCACCACCTCTGCGAGTGAGCTGTTTGCTGCAAAGGTAAGTTATTTCAATAAAAATATAAAGTATTGGATACTGATGCATGAAGATCCCATAGCTTTCCTTGACCCACAAATTATTCTGCTGCACTGTTATCAGGGAATGAAAACATTGAGCCAAACCCAATTTTATGCTGTTGAAACTCACACTCTCATTTTTAAATTAAATTACTTATTTGAAAAGAATTTGAAAAGTGCAAGTGCAAGTATTGCCTTTGCAGGAAGTGTATGCATTTAATAGCCCCATCACACTAATTTAAAGAAAGTCTGATCCAACTGGGTATGGCAAGATAGTAAGAACTGAACTAAATTTGGATATTGAGAGCTCTCTTATTGATATATGAATAACGACAGGTACTCCTTGGCCTTGACAATTCACCCTGCCCTCAAATAAACTCATTAGATCACTTCCCCTTCGCTCCTTTTTGAAAATATTTTCCAGAAAGTTTGCCTACCATTTAAAAGCATGTTAGCTGTTCATGTGCCAGTAGTTAAACTCACAGTCACATATGGCTCAGTTTTCCTATAACCACCTTGTGGATAATAACTGAGGAAAGATCCTGGACCAGCACGTGGACAAAACACAGAGATTGACAAATACAGGAAACAGTAGAGGTAGACAAATACTGGATGCCAATATCAGCCAAACCATCTGTAAATGAAATTACCAACTTCTTAGCTTCCTAATACTTGAAATATAAACAGGAAATGCACAAAATATTGCCATCTGAAATGTGTGACATGATCTTTTTATCTCCTTAAATTCATCAGCTGAATAGCAATGCTTATAGTACAGAAAATCCAAACCACACTAGTGTTATTCGGAGCCGCATTTGCACAGCCAAAGGCTGTGCTTTAGATGGGGAAACCTTTTGGATGGGCACACACTGGTGTCCGTCAAGGCTAGACTGGAAATTTATAAACTCCTTGCAGAAAAGGCTCAGTCCTAATTTATAACTACAATTTATGTGTTTTGGGAGCCAAATCTGTACAGCAGGCACTGTCTGAGCACAGCCCTCCTTCGGGTCACCATGGCAGGGAAACAGCAAGAATATAATGACTCTTGAGTTGCACAGACTGAGACCAGAGCAAGACTTTCCTGTGTTTCCAGCCCATATGTCAGTGGGTGTTACTGTGTTCATCTATTCCTACACTGTACTGCATCAATATCAGTGTTCATTTTCCAAAACATCTTGCCAGTGTCTATTTCCTTACCTAGGTTACCTCAGTATGCAAATTAACAACAGGATGAGTTTAGAAAAAGTTTCAACATAATATATTTTAGTAATTCAATGTTCATATTATGTATCAAAAATATTCCTGTGATGCAATGAAACTTTATTTCTTAAGAACTGTTTGAAATCTCTTGTAAAGAGACAGTAAATAAATTCTGTAAATAGAGAAGTGACCTTGAAAAGGAACCCAGAAGCCAAATGTATGTGTCTGCGAAGCAAGACATGGTCTATTTATGCCCCAAATCTCAAGGCATTAGTGATGGGTTTGCCCCTGAACACCAGAATTTGTACTTAAATATCGTAATTCCTGATGCTGTGCTAATCTGGGCATACAAAGTCCTCAGCTGTCCTAATTCAGATAACAGATTATTTCTCACTTTAAATATAAAACCAGATGCTTTCCTCTCATTAATGTGAGAGAGATTTGGAGCAAAAGTGTACTGGCAGCCTTGAAATTCCAATGAGATTTCTGAAAATAATTGTTTCAATATGAGGTTATCCCCTTCACTAGACAGAGAAGCCGATCAAGCAGCTCCAGGCTTGGCTCCCCAGGGTTGCTCTGTCTCCCCGTTCATGGTTATGGGGTACTCACAGGCCAACCAGACCCTGCAAAAGAAACATCTGAGAAAAGTAAGTGGACATTTCTTATCTGCACCACTGCTACTTCTTTTTCTTTTTTTCTGTATACAGTGCTGTCATAGAACTATTCTCCCCATCGCTGGTGGGCATAGGCCTCCCAAGGTCGCGTTCTAGATGTTCAGCCAGAGGCTCAATTTCACAATGAAAACTATATTTTTTCATATTTAATATATATAGTTGGTGAAAGCCATTTTTTACCATTTTTGGACTAAACATGCAGAAAGCTCCTTGAAAATCAGCTGAGGAGCAGGCATGATGCCTTCAGACTCCTCTTTCCACTAACACAATTGGATGCTCTTGGAGGCTGCTGCTTCTCCCTTCCTGAGGCCTTGCTCATCACACCCAGGCTAACCTGTGCTGCCTGCCTAAGAAACGGCCCTGCCTTCCTCATCCATCTGCCCCCACTACCTCAAAGAGCAGGGCTGGCAGCAAAGTGCCACCCTGTTGTGATTCCAGCTGTGATGGCCTGGTAAGATGATGTGGAGTGATGCCTGGTGAGATGCCAGCTCCCTTGCCTGCTGACATGAACTGGTGGGTTGCCTGTAGTGATACTTGCTGTGCTACTAGGATTGATGCCTGGTCGGATGTCTGCTGTGATGCACAATGGTGCACCACGGTGGGATGGCTGTTGTTCCACGTTTAGTCATCTTTCAAGACAAGTGAGACTAAGCATTTAAATATTTGGAATTTTTTTTTCTTTCACCAGACTACCTGAGTATGTGTGCTGTGTGCATATATGCAAATACATTTAAATTTTTGTTTTTACAGGCTCTCTTGTTCTGGAAGGAATGTTCCAAATGACCCAGGCTCCAAAGGTGTGCTTCCAGCCTAACCCTCACCATAGCTTTCAGTCTCCCCTAAACACTAGCAGAGAAAGAGAAGCAGTTAGCTTAGGTCCTCTCTTGGAAATACCAGTGATGCTGTTCACACCCAGCAGCCCTTCACAGGCACACTAACAGGTTCAGACCACAGGCACATTCCACAGTTTTTCAGGAGGGAAGACTTTGCAGCGCTTGCTAATGCCTCCCTTCCCTGTGTCCACTGCCATCCTGGGCAGATCATCCTGACCCATATACCCCAAATGAACCCTTTGATTCACCAGGAACCACATGAAGAAAGTTGTGTCTTGCTCAGCTCCCCCAAGGCTCCCTTGGACCCTATGGACTTCAGCAAGGAGCTTCTGGGCAGGCAGCACTGTTCGTGCCCACCAAACCTGCACTGCAGGAGGTGGAGGACCATTTGTGCACATGAACACGAAGTCGCTCAGATGCAGAGACTGCACCCACAGTGAAGGGTCACAATTGCACACTCACAGAGTGCCTCTGCTGTTGGCTCCACATTCACGTCCTCTGTCTCCTGGCTTGGAGCTCAGACACCTATATGAGGTGTGCGGCAACTCTCTTGTGTATATTCTAGGTTAGTCTTTCTTCTCCGGGATACCTTCATTTCTGATTTTAAATGTTATGAAATGTCTAAATGCACACTTCTTCCATGCATGATTTCACAACCTATTACCTGTTGCAACACCTATTTAATACAGTTTCTTGGCCATCAATGTTGTTATTACACTTCACTCTAAAATTGTACTGGCAGCAGGGCAGAACTGCTGTGAGAAATTGTGGAATCAGATTTATGTGAATTACTTTAAGAGAAATTCTGCAGTTATAATTTTATCTTCCAGGAGGAACATGTATTAGAAATTGCCTTTAAAATCTAAGACTGTATGTGCGAAATTGTTCTATACACGTCTTCTATTTTTAATGAACTGTGATCATCCTAAAGCAATAAAAAAGTTAATATGGAATGCTATGCACTCTTTGCAATGCAATTAATGACTCTGTCAGCAAATTCCATATTAGAATTTTAATTTATATTTATAGATTTAAAAATATGACAATTTCTGTAAAATAATTAAGGCAAGATGAGTTTTATGAGATGAAGAAATGCTAAAAATAGTCACACACTGCTTCATTTGGTCCAGGTATATGGTCTGGTTTTGAATTTAATATTTTCTCAAAACGCTGAGTGATGGCAGATACCGTCTGAACCACGTTACTCCCCTTTAGTTTGACTGTCTGCACTGGGCTCTATACAGATGCCAAACATTTGCTCATTGTGGTGTAAATCTCTCCTTACCATTCAGGGTGCATGCAAGGAACCAAGGGAAGCATTTCTCCAAGACCACACCTGTGACACCTTGGGTTAGAAATCTCAGGTGGCCTGAAACATCTGATTCCCAGGTAGGGCTCTATTCCTGGATCCCGTAACTTCTAGATGAGTCATTTCTTGTGACTTTGCTTATCCACCTGTGCTTCCCAATACCCATTCACACCTCATCTGGCAGTGCCTGACAATTGAAAGCTGACAGTTATTGTATCAATAGCCAGTGAGTGGTTTAGGTCGCTTAGGGAATCACTGTCAAAGGTATTAGCAAAAGAAGTTTAATATGAATTTATAAAAGTGGGACAAAGTTCAATGGCAAGTTTCACTCCACTAGTTACTATATAGACGAAGCACACCAAGGATAATCAGTTTAGAATCAATCTAGAATGATTTACGCAGGGACACCAAAGGGTAAGGGTGCAAAAGGGTAAGAGAGGCTCCTCCATAGACTCACAAGGTTCAGAGAGGACCCCCATGCTTTTTAAACACCTGATGGAGCCTACATGTGGTTTAGTCCAGACTTAGCACCAGACGTGGTCAATGGTTTGTGTCTTAAAAGATTTAATAGCAGCTAATAATTGACTAATTTAACATTTACAAAATGATTCAGTAGAATTTACTGTAAACACAGCAGTAACATAACTATAAATCCAATATGACAACATTCATACTTGCTGCACGTTTAAATCTATTCTCACGCACATGCACACAGAACAAAGAAGTATGTACAAAGAGATACACCTTTGACTTGAGAAAGCCTCCTCCAGTTCAGGAAGATACTCATGTCAGATGCCTTGGCATTTTTTAACGGGTGAGATGTGAGCCTCTAGGAGTGGGGGTGTCAGCCCAGGCCCCATTGTCAGCTTCAGTCCTCCAGACATCACAAACTTGAGAGCTGTCAAGCTCTGAGAGATGTCTCACTCAGAGGGAGATGCTGGCACAGACATTGTGGTCCAGGAGCGCTCAAAGGGTCCCACTTGGGACCCGTCTGACACATCTGTCAATTTTCACCTTGGCCATAGTCAGAGACAGTAGTTGCCAGAATTTTCTTCATAAGTCCAGTAAAAAAATATTGTTCCACTTGGGTTATGATTCAGCTAAATAATATTCCAAGGCTATCCATTAGAAAACAGGAGTTTGATAGGCAAGAGAAGTTCCTGGGAGCAGACAGTGTTCCTGATAAGTTCAAAAGGAGCTTTCCAGCACAGGAAGTCATCATCCAAAGCCGAGGCTTAATGAGCATTCTTGAGAATATAAACTGTCCTGGAAGAGTGGGGGAGGATGTACCACTGCAATCCACCCCATTACTAATATCAGTTTGTTGTGTTCCACAGAGTGGCAGTGTAGTTGTCTGTAGCCTCTGTGCCTACAAAAAAAGTAATACTATGTTCTGGTTGTGAATGGAGGTAAATTTCTGATCAAGTTACCTAATTACTAATATTTTGTTAAACATGATTGAGCAATATTACATATGTGAGGAAGACTTTGCAACAATGTCACATGTAGAATAATATTCAATAACAAGCATAATGCAACAGAAATTATAAAAATTATAGCGGAATTCAGCATTGCATTTAGAGTTCCTGTTGCTGTCAGAGACCATCTCAATCATATGTCCCACGGTGATGTTCTCCATCTTTCATCACTCATTCCAAGACACTGTGTTTCTCTTCTGTATCATTATAAATAGTGATTAGAGTTCCATGTCCATGGTTTCGGATCATAGAATCATAGAAAGGCTTGGGTTGGAAGGAACTTTAAAGTTTAGTTCCATCCCTGCCCGGCCACAGGCAAGGATGCCACCTGCTAGACCAGGTTGCTCAAAGCCTCATCCAACCTGGCCTTGAACATTTCCAGGGATGAAGCATCCACAACTTTCTCTGGGCAACCTGTTATTAGGCATTCTAGTAGTTGATGCAGGGTCATGGTGTTGCAGTAATTTCTTCGCCAATGTAAGATTCATTGGGGGTAGGCAATAAATCTTGATAGGATGTGTAGTTAAATTGTAAGAATTGGTGGATTGTGAGAGGACCATCACACTAGGTAGATTAAAATGTAAATTCATTTTTTAAAATCCTAAACCTCTTGAAAAATGGTGCCCAGGGCTGCAAAGACCAGTGTTACCATGAGGAATCATGCTCCATGTACTGCTGGTCCTCAGCACATGCTCTTAAAATCAAACCATTACCTTCCCTTGCTCATCCTTCTGTCTCATAAAAATGCTGGGCAGTCCATTAATTAACATTTAAATGCATTTAAACCTCTTGATGAAAACTGCTCTGTGAAGTGGAGTATATCTTGAGTGCCAGCTAAACATACCAAGAACAAATTATGTTTGTTTTCTACTGTGGCCTCACATTAAGTTTACATTATTTGATATATAGGTTAAGCCTGTGACTGTCAATTAATTGCAGCACAGTAATGCTCATATGTGGCTTTCATCAAAAGTGCTTCACATTTTGTGAATTACAGAGAGATGAGTAATGAAATGCTGCATTTTAGTGAATCATTATCTGTATCTGACAGTTGCAAAAAGTGAAGCATGAAAAGCTAGACTGTCTGTGTGACCAAGACATGGGAACTAAATGTAATTTAAGCTGCTTCTTGATGATGGAGGCATTTACATTTTCACAATAAGACTAAGTATTTTGCTGAATCTCTGTCCAAGAAACTAATAGATTACCGGAGACAAACCTATGGTTTTGTGCCAGGCTCTCGATTGCAGCTCTGTGTGCCTTCCCTGGGTTGCACTAGACCAGGGGACAAGGTCAGCACCAGCTGCTCAGGTTCACCCATTCAACCACCACAGCTTGCATCAGGTGGGGCAAGGGACTCACCTGAATGTGCCCTCCTTTAAGGTAGATAATATCTGCCAAATAAGCATATTTGATTTAAAGATGAATCATAGCAGAGGACTGATGATAACCAAACCATAGCAATTTTTTCCAAAAATCAAATATTGTATTAAAATGATTTATTAGTGATTATTAATGACTGCTCTTCTGAATCTATCTAACTTTGACTTCAGCCACTGGATTTTGTTGCAGTTTTATCTGATACACTGGAAACTCCACAATCCAATTTGTTCCTCAAATAAATAGGGACAGGGATCAAAGCTGACTCTCAATCCTCACTTCATTAAGCTAAGTACCTGACCTCGTTAAGAGTCTCACAACAAAGGCACTTTTCCCAATACTTCATTAAATCTGTGACTCACCCCCAAACTGTCCCAGTGTTAGATGGTTGCCGAAACCATCACACTCAAGAACTACCACAACACTGCCAAATGAGGAGGTGCACTAGCTCATCTAGTCCTACTTGATATTTTCCCGTGTGCCTGCATTACCCCTGGTAAAGTTAGGCTTTCCTGCAGTATGAGAGGAAAATTCAGGCTGAAAGGGACCTCTGGAGGTCATCTCCAAGATCAGCCCCAGGTGCTCAGAGCTTCATTCACTTGGGTCTTGAAAGCCTCCAAGGAGGGGGGCTGCAGAGCCTCTCTGGGAGGAGGGGTGGGTTTCCTCACAGGGAAAAGGTTTCTCCTTATGTCCATCCAAACCTCTTATATTTTAGCTTTTGCCCATTGCCTCTCATACTCCTGCCTTACACTGTGTATTGGGTCTGGCTGAGCTGGAGTTCATTTCCCCACAGAAGGCCTCACAGTGCTGTGCTTTGCACTAACAGCTAGAAGGGTGTTGATAACACACCAGTGTTTTGGTTACTGCTGAGCACAGCACCAACACTGTAACATTCCTTCCTTAGTCGAGGGCAAGATCCTGGGAGGGGACTCAAGTAGGCCAGCTGACCCAAACTGACCAAAGGAATATTCCATACCATATGACATCAGCTCAGATATAAAAGCTAAGGCACAGAGCAGGAGGGTGGGCATTCCTTGTCTAATGGCTGCTTGCTGAGAAACCGTCACACGTGCCGCAGCCCTGCTTCGCGGGAGCGGCCAACCATTGCTGCTCATGGGAAGTAGAGAATAAAACCTGCTATCCTTCCCTTCTGAGAGTGCAAGCTTCACTTTGCTTTTTTGCTTTAAATAAACTATCTTAACTCACGAGTTGTCTTTTTTTTTTTCCCTTTTCCACCTTGCTCTCTCCCCTGTCCCTCTGGGAAAGGGAGTGATAGAGCGGCTGGGTGGGCACCTGGCATCCAGCCAAGGTCAACCCACCACACATTGCCACACAGAACCTGGCTTGTGCTCCTCTGTGCCCTCTCTGTAGGCTCTGGGGCTGCCCTTGGCTCCTTCTCAAAGTCACACACTTTCGGGAAGGATCAAAGCCCCAAGCTGTATAACCAGGCTGACAGGATGAGTCACCACCTCCTCCTCTTCAGCAAGAATTTGGCCGTGGCTGGAGGTAGCCTGGGCATCCACAGGTTCTGCTCCCTCTTCTTCTACCCATTTCCTGAAGTTTGGGTCAGCTGGGAGTGTTACAGTAAGGATTTTGCCATCTTCCACTTCAGTGATGATCCGATTTGTCTGAGGCAGACTGCCCTAATAAGGAAGGCAGACATGGCAATAATAGCAGCAGTGTTAGAAAAGCCTTACCTCATGACGCTAGATTTGGGGTGGGCCATCAAGCCCATTACCCAGCATTCTGCACTGGTGGGGTCTTTACCAGCATTAATCACTAGGAGAGATGTGAAATGTGAAATAAAATCTTTAAATTTGGAGTGATTTAGTGATAAGTGGTTTTTATTGGCTGCTAACGCATATTAGATTTTCTACATTATGATCTTTATAGTGCCTGATGCCACTTCCTGCACCTTGCACAACCTTTGAGTGCTGATGGAGGCTCTGAAGGAAATAATTTGGCTTATGGCTATAACTGAAGAATCTTGCCAATACTGGAGTTGGCCCCTGACATCCCCATGCACAGAAGTGCGAATAGGCAGATTTCAATAATGAAGCCAACACTGAGTGATGAGTCACTTCAAATCAAAGGTGTGACCCAATAATACTGCTCTTTGGACTTCTACAGCACTGACAAACTTTTTTGAAATAGTTAATATGGGGGAGAAAAAACAGCAGAGAAAGACTGATTTCCTGTTGATATGTCAGTAACATAGGGACAAACTTTTCCTATTATTAGCACACTGATAAAATGTACAATATCACAATACAAATAATTGTCTAATTGTCTAACTAAACCATCTGTTTATTTTTGAAGATCAAGAAACATTTTAATGTAGGCTTAATCCACCCTCAAATGACTGCTTAGGAAAGGAGATAGAATTAACTTCTAATCTATTGGTGAATGAAAAAAGCTAATTAGTTTTACAGTATCCTCTCTCAGCTACTTCACATGACCTGACTGAAACACCCCACACATGACCGCTTCTGACTTCAAGGTCTGCAGTGCCAGCAGAACAAGAAGTGACCCCACAGGACACTCTCTCACTGGTTTTAGTACCACACCAGGGGCAAGTCTGCCTGTTAAAACCTCCTACATCACTTGGCAGACCTCCATGCTTCTGGAACCTAACTGAAGAAAAGGCTAAAATATTTCTAGCATCCAGTTTGCAGAGGGAGAGGTTGTCTCTGACTTGGTCTTCCTACATCCACAGGAGGACAACGTCCCTGGCCAGGCAGTCCCGGGGATGACACTGCCTGCTCTCTGCTCTTGCCCCTGCCATGTGCCCCTTCCTACCCATTACATAGATAGTCTCAGATGCCTCTGTATTTATTATTTAAGCCATATTATAATTAAATCTGGCTATAACAAAACCCTTGTCCCTCCCCAAGAGACATGGAGGTGGTGGTGTAGTGCTCCACTTCCACACATCTCCTTATGAGGAGGTTTTTCCACTACTTTAAACACATACACAGTATTTCTCATTAAATGGGAAGGATTTATGAATTCTGACTGATCTGGTTATCCTGTAAATTTCTTTTTCATACAAGATGACAGCTGGAAAATAAGATCCATATAGCAGAGCTGAAGATATCTGCCCAAATTGACCATGCTGAATAAACGGGTGACTCAGCTCCAGACCAAATCCTGTCAGCATCAAACAAGCTGCAGCACTGGAGGAGAGACCTCTGTGATGGCAGTGCTTCCAGGACAGGGAGAGAAGGCAGCATGCTCACTTTAATCCTGTTTGGGGGGGAAAATAAAGCAAATACACTTCATTAGAAGTGCAGCAGGACATAGTGTCCCTGTAGCTGCTGCCCCTGCACCTACTGCACTTCCATCCCACTCCCTCCTCGGCCTCTTCATATCTACACTAAAAAATAAATGACTGTACCGTGCACAAATATGATGTATATAACTTTCAATCAGCTACTCCAAAACCAGTCACAGCCCAGCCATGGGAGCAAACCTCCAGTGCAGGTAGCTGGGCAGAACAGTAGCCTCGCTCCCTTGCAGTCATGCCGGTACCAGCATCCAAAATAACTGCTCTAAGGTTTCTGATCTCTGCACTGTCAACACTCACTTCCCTCTCCATCTCTCCTCCCTGAGGGCCAGGAGTCAGGCTGCATTTTCTTCAAATGCAAAAATCCGGTTGCCTTAGTAAACAAAGGCAGTAACCCCAGCTACTCATCAAATTCAAGTGCTGCTGCCTTGCCCACAGGAATGCCACCCTACACTCAGGCACTTGTAACAAAATCATGTGCAATAAACACATGAGCCGTGCACTGATGCAAATGTCAGTTTGCTGCTCATCCTCCAAGATGAGGACCAGTCACCCGTGTGATACCACATCTACCAAGTATAATTCTCAGAAATGTCCCAGTTTTGTGGTTGTTTGGGCGGGGTTCTTGTAAAATCTGAATTTTTGGGGTAATTAGTTCAATTGCTTCCAAAATGAGTCTATAAAGGATGCTGCAGTAATACCCGCATGCTGTAGCGTACACAACAGCAGCTTCTTGAGGTGTCAGCAGTCACTTTGGCCATTGTGACCCTGTAAAATGAGGCTCTGCAGACATACATGCCTCACTCAAACATATATCTGTGGAAGTGAGGTCAGAGGAGGGAACACCTCTGCTATGAGAACAGACTGAAAGAGTTGGGGTTGTTCAGTCTGGAGAAGAGAAGGTTCTGGGGATACCTTACAGTATCTTCCAGTACCTGAAGGGGGTTTACAAGAGAGCTGGAGAGGGACTTTTCACACAGATATGCAGTGATATAATATGGGGGGATGGTTTTAAACTGACAGAGGGTAGGTCTAGATTAGATATTAGGAAGAAATTCTTTACCGTAAGGGAAGTGAGGCACTAGCACAGGCTGTCCAGAGAAGTTGTGGATGCCCGATTCCTGAAAGTTCAGGGCCAGGTTGAATGGGGCTTTGGGTAACCTGATCTAGGGAATGTATCTCTGCCCATGGTGGGGGGTTAGACCTAGATGATCTTTAAGGTTCCTTTGAATCCAAACCATTCCGTGATTCTTTGGTCAAAAGCAGTTACCCCAAACAAGCCCAGCTCTAGCACGAGCTGAATTTAGGAAATGTGGTCGGTAACAAGCACTGGCAAAGCAGAGAGATGCCAGAGCAACAGCTGTGGGTGCAGGACCTGTGCAAGCCTCCATCCAGCTCCCTGCAACTGGGACGGTAACAAGCTCTGCACCCAGCCCTGCCATCTCAGCTCTCCTCTAGGCGTGATTGTAACTTTTCAAGGAAACTGAGGTGTCATAGAGCTGTGTAAAATCCGTGGAGCAGTTCACAGAGCCACTCATGGTCATCTTGAAGAAGGTGGCCATGCAGTCAGCACCAAACTGTCTGTCAGTATCACTGCCAAGGGACACCCATCTCTGCACCCACCTCCTGCCCAGCAGGAGCTAATGGCATGTTTAGAGAGGAGTAGGCAAGTGAATCACGGAGCAAAGACTCACATTCCAGTTTCAGCTCAAAAGACCAAGAAGCTAAACATGGCAATCAATAAAAGCATGTTTCAAGAGAACTCCTGTGATGTTCTTGCTGGGGCATGCATGCAGATGTCCAGAACAGTGATCCCTGAGGACAGGGAGCTCATAGCTGGAACAAAACCAGCTCTCCAGACTGCATGTTTTCATTCTGATGGAGGCACAAAGGCAATGCCAGCTGCTGGCAGAGGCTGGCTTAGAGATACCACCAGCTCCACCACACTCCAGCAACTGCAGCAGAGCATTTCATTGGAGACCATCTCCAGTGCACATAAAGCCATGAACACTGGATTGGGAAACCCAAAAACAGTGTCAGATCTTCTTTTTTTTCTAGTTTAATTTCTTTTCCCCTTTTATTTGTTTTCCTATTTCCAAACACATGGCAGGAGATCAGGTGCTGAAAAAAAGACGTCCGGGATCAGTCACATTTTGCTCCTTCTCAAGTCAGCTCCAGATGAGCTCTGAGCACCAGGGTATTGGGACATAAAGACACTTCACCTGCAGCTGCTGTCACCCTTGCTTTGTCATTTAAAGCATGCACACAAGCCAGAGACCTCTCTGAGAGGCAGCAGATCACCTGCTTTGGGGCAAGGAAAGCATTTAACCATGCGTAATAGGGATGTGCTGTGCAGCTTGCCCTCAGAGGCAGGGAGAACCCTGGCCCATTTTTACCTATTAGCCCTTGAGGAGCTTCACTGGCATTCTGAGAGCCCAGGAGAATTTTTTTCACAAAAATTAGCTTTCCCTATTTCATTATCAAAAGATAGAACAGATTGAGGAAGTTGTCTCTGCCTTACTGCCTACTGATGCTACTCATTCACCTCTCCACACTTCCACAATTAGCACAGTTTCTCTTCAGACATAGCCAAGTCATCGTGTTGCAAAACACATGCTACACCATAGCCCACGGTGATCAGTTCCTTGTCTACTCACAGGTGAGACGTTCTGCACCTTAAAAGCTGTACTTTAATTTGTCTTAGAGTTTGTAATTCACTGCTGTTATTGCATAGAGAGCTTGGAATGCAGCAGACAATGCAGGACTGATCTGCAAGTCAGGCTACCATAACTGACCCCGCTTTTGCCAGCCATTTGACATCACTGCTTGCCCACATGAGTGTCATCCAGCCAGACACCTGGAGCTGCAGGGAACACTGCTGTGAGTGACGGTGTTTGACAGCTCACAGCTCAGACCTGTGAAGGGCACACACAGACACTGCACTGCTTTGGTGGGCAAGCAGGCAATCATTAAGCTGCATCATCTGTTATGAAAATGCAGTTTAATAGCCATGGTAGGGAGGAAGCACCTTCCGAGATAAAGTCTAAATGAAGAGAAGACTGGTCCATGTGGGCTGGGACTGTTGCTTACTCAGTGGGGAGCACACCCAAAAGCAAACACAGCACTGGAGAGAGAGGAGCAGGATGAGAGGAGAAGCTGTCTTCACTTGTTAAAATTTTGTGGCCATCTTTTTTAATTTAAAAGCATGTGAAAGGTCTTTACATGCTGATGGATTAAATAGGCACATAAATGCAAAAACTATACTTTGTGATAAAGTGCCAACACTCGCCAACCCTGCTAAGCAAAGTGAGACCCCTCTGAGAAACCCCACAAGTTGGGGGATTTCATATGAAAAATCTCACTGCTCTCTTGGCTCCATTCAGACTGTTTCAGACAGGTCTGCAAGCTCTGCTCTTCTGCAGAAACGCAACAGCAGCCTGCTGCCCCAAAGCTGTACTTCAATGCCCTTTAACAGGTCACTAGCAATAACTTAGCAAAGGTTAAGAAAAAACACAAAAACTGCTAAGTCTTTAAAGACAAAAAAATAATCTCATCACAAAGAGATCTTCATAAACAACCTCCTCCAGCAGAAAACATGAACTGTTATTCCTGAGGGCTTCTGCGCCTTGATCAAGAGGCAATCTGGCATCACTCCCTACAGATCAGCAGCTCAAGCAGCTCCTGCATCCAAGGAACTTCTGTTCATGGGAACATATGCTGCAGATACAAGCTGTGTAACATTAAATAGCAATCCCCTATGTCTGTTCAGAGACCATCTTCCTTTTTCTTTATGACTGAGACAAGGAGGTAGCTGGCCTGTCTCCGGTAGCAGGCTTTGCTCCCCAGGGTTTGAAAATTCAGATGTGTTACAATCAAAAACACTTGATGGGCTGTCATAGACTGTGATACAGAGAAATAGACAATTTATGGGGAAAATTTGGTTCGTGAACTTACTTTCTGCTCTTCTATTAAGATTTGTCATCTGCAAGAGCTTGTTCACTCACAGAAATTTAGCTCACAAGCTTCGAGGGCAGATATAAACAACCTCTGTTTCTGCAGAAGCATTTTATTTGATATAAAAGACAAGAATTTAAGGGCACGTTAACATAATTGAGAAATAGCTACCAAAAAGGCAAGAATCTGGTTGTATTTCACACTATTACTTGAGAAAAGCAGCCCAATACTGGCTAGTAAGATTGGGTAGCATCTGCCAAAATGAGGTGACCAAAGACCCTCTTAGGATATTGCCAGTTTTATCAGCTGGTCCCTTCAAAGCGCAGATCAGGCAACAGGAGGTAGCCGAGAATTACAGTGCTATAACACCACCTGGAGGACTGAGCCGTGGCTCAACTCATGGAGAGGCATGTGCAGCTGGCAGCCCAGTGTTAGCTGAGAAAGGGCGCTGCTTTTAAATAAGAAAGGACTTGTCGAGCCCCAAACCCCCACTTTCTCTGCCTTTTCCATATTTCTCATTTGTCACACAGCTCTTAAACCTTATTTTACCTTCACTACACGTGTCACGCTCTTTTTTTTTTTTTTAGTTTACATCTAATTTTACCACTTGTGCTACTCCAGTCTTCGCTTCCCTGCTTGTTGCCCCCAATAAGTACCGATTATATATAAACCTAAGTATGTGCTTTACAAATTCAAATACTTCATGAGGGATTAGACTGGTTAAACATGATTGAAACAAACATTATTTTAAAAAACACCAGTAAACCCATGAATGTGGAACAATTTGCTACAAGAAAAAAAAGCAAAATCAAACCTGACTTTGAAAAGAAACATTCAGCTTCTGTTCAAGATTAGCACTGAGGAGCACAGTGCATCTCCCTCTTCTCTCTGTTTATCCTAGACTTTACTGAGTGCTGTTGCAGACAAAGTCCTCAGTTTTAGATGCATGGGCACTGTGGGTCCCACAGTTTCTGAAAAAGGTAGAATTATGGAATGGTTTGTGTTAGAAGGGGCACTCAGGCCCAGAAAGTGTAATATTTAAGGTGCTGACAAAGCAAATAAACAACTTTTTTTTCTTGCCAAACACACATGCAAAACTGCATGCCTATTTGTCTACCTCTGCAGGGTTAAAAGCTTCTAGGTTTTGTGACAGTAAAAGGGCAGCACCACCAGGTGCTCCAGCTTTCCAATTAAATTCTTCAATACTGTAAAGCCAAGAAAGTAGCAGGCACTTCAAATCAAATTTTGAGTCTATCCTTACATGGTATTGATAGAATAGCAGCCTCCTTAGCAAACCTTTACTATAGAGGCTTATGTCTGCTTTCCCTTCAGTTTTGCCACAGAATGAAAAAATTGTTTTAAGCCATTGTTGGCAGAAATACCGTAGTTCTTATTAATTTGTGATAACAGTGTCTTCTCTGGTGAAGCATAAGAAAATTTAAGAAGCCTGAAGTGAGAATACAAAAATTATTTTTCCACTATCAATATTTATTACCTTGCAGAAATTACAAAGATAGCAAAAATAAGGGAAGAAATAAAAAATTAACTCAAAACCTACAATTAAATACAGGAATTGACACCGAGTCAACATTCAGGGGTCTTCTGAAGGACTATGGAAACAAGACTCAGAATCAAGAACCGACTGCACTGAAAGCAAAACCAAAGAGCCCTGCAAATCTCTGTCACAGGAAGCAGATGCCCATAAAACACTTATTGTCACGTTGTTAAAATATGACAGAGAATTGAGCTGGACTGAAGCGTTTAACACAGAACCCAAATTCCCACCGACTAGCACTGTAACGAGCACACATTGTCACATGGCACGACCTTTTATAGCTCCAACCATAATGGGCTTGCTGCAACAAAGCAGCGTCTTTTGAGTAAAAATACTACTTTGCATTTCAGCATCATCCTATGGCAAATCTCATAGCAGCGGATTACATCAATCAATGCCCCTTAGGAAGCACAATGCCATAATCCCCGGAGTAAGGATTAGGAGAGGCGCAGAGGAGACATCCCATCCAAACAGCTCCTAGTGGAAAGTCAGCAACAAAACACAGCCTGATGTGCTTCCTTACAGGATCCCACTGCACCCCACTGTGATTTTTAGCGCTATCTCCCTGCAAAGATCTAAACCAAAATGTCCTTCAGTTAACCACTGACAGGAGCAATGGGCCCTACATTTTCCTACATTTACATGAAAAAAACCCAACCGTAGTCTTTCTAGAGATAACCAAATAATTTGAGCAGATTTAAAACCCGTTACAAGAGACAAACAAGATGATGTTCATAGTGAACAGAACACGGGGAACAAACGGCAGCAAGCATCTGCTTTTAAGGAGCAAAGAGGCTGCTGATAAGCTAACAGGTAGGGGTGCCTGAGAAATTTGGGAGGTGCCTGGTGTTTACCAGGGAAAGGTGGGTGACACAGAGGGGATCAATCACTTTGATGCTGCAGGTCTGTGTAATCCTAGTATCTCATTCTTATTTTGAGCAATGCTAGGAGACAACCAAGATGACATGCAGCTGTGAATGTAAATTAAAAAAAAATATTTAAATTTGTACTTAAAACCTTTATTTAAAAAATACAAATAATATTTGCTCCAAAAAAATAGAAAGCTTTCTCTACCACTTTCTAAGCAGGATTTTGCCCTTGCTGGACTTACTAATATCTTGAATCAAAAAAATTGCAAATACAACTGTCTTGTCAGGAAGGAGTTGAAGCATGGAAAGAAAACTGGGTTGTCAAAACCCAGACATCTCAAAATATTCACTTGGCAGAGGAAAACTCCTACACATGTTCTGAGCGCACTCTCAGAGGTAATGATTTTGCACAAGACATGAGGACTTTGCACAAGGCTGTTTTTGTGTTTTCAAGTGCTAATTTAAAGCTTCAGCCTTATGAGTCACTAATGGGAAAAACAGTGAGGTCCCCTCCTTCCAATGCTCAGCCACTGTCTAAACCCTGTCCCACAAATGCAGGGTAATGCAATAAAAAAACTATTCTACCTGGCTTATGATCTCTAACATCTGATATTGTCTCCCTGGTATTTATTTCTCAGTCCTGAGCCCTCCTCCCCTTCTTTGCTGTTGTGAATCTCCTCTCTCCTGCGGCATAAAAAAAAGTGCATGGAGAAAACAGAAATACAGAGAAAAATCTAAAATTATTTTTTCTTATTGAGTCCAGTGGGGTCAATGCAGTTTAGATGCAACTAGTATTGCTATCTTCTGTTTCTTCTGGGTTTGCAAAATAAATAGCAAATCTGAGGGTTTGTTATAGTTAATTGGTTTTTATTTGCCCAGCAGAGTACTCAGTATCAGAATGCAAAGTTAATCTTACTAAACTTATGCCAATCAGTTTAATGACTAGTATGGCATTAAAATCTATTAATTCTTTTTTCAAAAATGCAAAAGACAAATTACTTTACAAAACACAACAAAATTTTACAAAATAAGAGAAAATAATAAATTATTTTATAAACAAAGGTAAATTATTTTGCAAAACAAAAAGTATTTCATTTGTGTGCACATTAAAATTAATTTATTTACAGCATTCTGTGCCTAAGGCTCATAAATACCATTAACTTTGGTCAGAAAATTATACATTTCACCAATCCTGCAATATGCTTAATAACAGCATTATTATCTCTACTATGACAGTATAGGAAAAAAGGCAGAGAACAAGACAGAGAACAAAAGAGAAGTTGCCTGCCCTGATGAGCTTATATTGTTGTTTATCATTAATTTGTATGGGCAGAGTGGGCCGGCTGGTTTCACACTCCCATTCTGGAGCCAGGTTTGATGCTTCCCTGTGGGCAGCCCAGGTGAAAGCTCCTTTCTCAGGCTGCAGAGCTTGAGCAGCCACTGGTTCAGCACATCCAGAGATCTTGTAAGATGCTGTTAATCCATCTGCGAAACCACGAATAACCACCGGCCACATCTGTGCCTTACGAAGCACAACCTCCTACCAGCACCATCCCAGCACTCTGGTGTTTCCCCCATGTGAGCTCCTCCAGGACACAGCCTTGCTGTGGACTCATCTGCCTCATCCCACCTCTGACCAGCTCTGAAGAGGAAAGCTGGTGCTGCAGACACCTCATCTCTGGAGTGGTCCCCAACTGCGACAAGAGCCCAGAGGGATGCAAACAAGCCCTCCAAGCAACTTCAGCTTACTTCAGCACAGATGTCTGGAAATGGTCACAAAAGAGTTTGAGAAACATTGTTTCTTCTGCTGGGGGTGGGAAGGCTTGCTGCTGGCAAGATGATGGGCAAGGAGAGCCCTGATACCGGTACCTGCACACCACCCGCTGCAGACAAGATAAGCAAGTGAGGTGCATTTATTGATACACACAGAGGAGAGAAGCCATACCTTTTCTCTCTTAATAGAGACCATTCTGTTTTCAAGAGCATGTACACTCCAGCTGTCCTCGCTGGTGTGAGAGTGAGAGGAAAAATAACTCTGCTGCTAATACACAAGAAAAGTGTTTTCCAAACAAAGGAAATCAATATTTCTGTGTATCTATCCATGGGCATACATCCTATTTGGAGTAAAACACTAATGCAGTTAACTGCATGTATGGCTGTCTCCATTTAGGAGCTTAGCACTTTAATTAAGCTGAAATATGGGAGGCTAGATGAAGATTTGGCAAAGAAAAGGCCCCTGCTGTCAAACCTTTTGATCTCAGTCACTTTGTGCATGTTCTAAGGAAAACAGGTAGTCAGTAAACAGTGATCTGATTATTAGCTCCTTGTCCCACCAAGGAAGGGCAGTGGAACAAAGGATTCAGTGTTCAGATGTGTCCTGGCCTTGGGTGAGAGCTACCTGGCAATGCCTTAACAAGGACTGGGATAGTCTACCTCATTTCTGGAAAGGAACTAGAAGCAAAAGTGACAAGTTATATCCATGTAACTAACTGATGGGACTCAACTGCCATTTGTAATACAAGTGCATAACAAAACAGAAGTACTATGGTAGCCTGACCTGCTCCTGGAAAAGGAGGTATGCTCAGTGTACGTAGGCATTTTTCCAACCATGCCTTTTTCTATGCAGGCTTTGTTTCAGTTATCTGTGTTTGTCTTACCTTGGGACTGGATTACAGCAACAGAAGGCAATATGTGGCCAGACCAGAAAAATTGTTCTCAGGCCAACGATATGAAAACCTGGTCAACTGAGATCTAGGGTGGTAACAAAACTTCTTCCAAGGTGACTCCATGGCTCTGAATTTCACTTCTATAATTGAATGGCACCCGTGTCTTTGACCCTTCTATCCTAGGAGACACTGACAATTTCAAATCTCGGATAAAATCCAAGAGACTAATTTTTATTCAAAACAACCAGATTGGTCTTTGGTACCTGGCATGGGCTACCAAAGAGCCTGTGATTCTTCTTGTTCAGTGCTGTCTTATTTAAAATTGGCGGTAGCTTTTGAACTAGAAGCCCACTCTTCCTATAAAAGGACATTGCCAGCAGTGAGCTCCATTAGCTAGTACATGAACTACTCTTCAGGGCACTTTTATCTCCAAAGCTTGGCTGAGGATCAAGAAAAGTTGTCCTGTACTTTGTAGGTCATGTTTCTTCTGTTCACTTTAGCCTATTATTTTTAGGTTCTACTCTGGATACCATGGATGTGAGAGCAAATTAATTTTCTATTAACCTTTGAAGAGAATATGGAATACCCCCTTCAAAGATGAAGAAAATCACTTCATTTTACCCAAAATATGTGGTAGCCTGGCCAAGGATGGATGTCGTCGGCTGCCACCGTCACCATTGATGTTTGCTCCAAGAGGCAATGGTCCAGTGTTCTGATACAGCACCTCCTCTTCCATGTGGCCACTGAGATGGTATATGCTTTGCTATGTGCAGACACAAATACCTTTCCCATTGCCAGTGTGTGTCTCCAGGGTGGCAATTGAAATGCAGCAGATGACATCAGGTCCTCAGGTAATTGAATGACATCAGGTCATTGAAAATGTTGGTATGTCCCCTGAAAATAAAAACATGATGAGATATGACCAACCAACACCTCTTCTTTATAGTAAAGAAGTGTATTTACGTGGTGAAGAATGGAAACCTGTGTTTTGCTCTGGGGCTAGGGGATTTTCTGGCTCTTTGAACTTCTTTGCTTCATTAATCTGAAGGAAAATTTCCTAAAATTTTGCTAAGAACCTATGCTGACATATAGAATCATAGAATCCTATAGTGGTTTGGAATTGATCTTAAAAATCATCTAGTTTCAACCCCCCTGCCATGAGAAGAGACACTTTCCAGCAGGCCAGGTTGCTCAAAGCATCATCTATATAATGCTTCTGCTAATAATCAGCTTGAGGTATTGAAGAAAAGTTGCCTTTTAAAGGCAGAACAAAGCTTATTTTACAGCCCAGAATCCTGCAATATTGCATTTAGGATGCTAAGTACTTTGACTACATTTTTCATGGTTCAAAGTTTACCTAAAATACCTTGCCACGTGTCCTTTGTAGGACATTACACCAAAAAACAGCAGAGACTGTTTTTTTACTGGTTTATTCCATGGTACTCATTTCTCAACACAGCCAAGGTTCTTATATTGTAGACCCATCTGAAACACAGCCCGTGAGGTTATGCTCACTGCAAACAAAGGCACAAAACACACCATTATTTCTTGCAGACCCTGTTCTGTTTGTGCTGTAGCTTGTGGGATTGCAAAGATCAAAGAGACGCAAAGCACCAGGGGTACGGAAATATATTAATACATTAATACAGTGTAAACAGTGCACATGGAAAGAACAGTTTGACTTTGTTTCACTTTCCACTGCTTCCAGAACAAACATCACGTCAGTGTGGTCACTGATTGGTGTTGGAGCAGTCTCGTTGCTGCGTTCCCTGTGATAATTTCTATGGCCATGTAGGCAAAGACAGCACTTACACATAGGGTGATACACCAGGAAAGTCCCTAGAGAGATTTCTCTTGGTCTTTGGTGAGACATGGGTGATTAGACACTTTTAGCTTAAACAGGTTAAGCTTGCAGGGAAGCACTGACACAATGGAGACATTTCCATCTCCATTGTGTTCCAACTTGCCCCTCAAACACAAAATGCAGGGAATGGGGATGGTAGCACTGCACTGACAGGTCAGAAGTGACAACTCCAGCCAAACCTCAGCGTAGCAAAGAAGCATGTGACTTATCCCAGCAGAGGTCACAAATCCAGGCTGCTTTAATATAGCAGACTTTTCATCTTATTGACTGCCATGCACTCCTTTAGTCTCTAGAGCCAGCTCCCTCACATCACCATGGTACCTTTTTCTTAGTAGACCCCAAAGCACTTTATTAATGGGGAAAAATATCTCACAATCCCCCTAGGAAGTAAGGTAACTATTAGGTTTATTTATGAATGGAGGTATTCTTAGTAGCTTACTATGATCAAAGTGAGGGGAAAATAAGAACAAGGAATGGTCTGGGCAAGTTCAGTCTTACTTCGCTATAGCATTCCCAGGGTGAAGAACCAGGCTCTCCCAAACATACCAGCACCCCACTACCATTAACTACTACCATCTCTGAGCCCAGATAAGAACTGATCATGAGTGACATCTATCTATTTTGAGCACGGTTTTGTCTGAAGGACCATTGTAAGTATGCACATGGATCTGAAGTGTAAGGCTGAGTGGAGACACTCACCACCACAAGTCACACACTGGGCCATCAACTGAAGGAGGAGGTAAGTACAGGGAAAGTATCATCCTAGCAACTAGCACTGCTGTCTCCAGGAAAGTCAGACATGAGTGACTTTCAAAGAATTAGGAATATGTAAGATTTCAGACAAGGATGAAATCTGCTTGTGCCTCCTGGACTACCCCTGACAGGAAACTCTCTTCAAAAAGGAAAATAGAGACATAGAATATCTAGAATATAGTCCTAAAAGTCAAGGTCAGAAAAGATGTCATGGCTGGTCACAGGATTTAGAACCCCTGAGATACCTCTCTCTTGATTTTGTGGAGGCTGAATCAAAGATAAATTTCTGTGACATTTTCATTAAAGCCCAGATGTTCTTTTAGCTGAATTTTAATGTCGAGTTTTCATCATATAAACCACGTAAGATACAATTGAAAATCTTTTCCGTTAGCAGAATGGAGAAGTACCTGTAAAATCAGATGATTGACAACCCTGGAAATTAAATTGTGTAGGCTGTCTCCCTGATGTCTCTTATCCTGCTCTGGTAAAACCGGACATGTGAGATACCACGGAAACAAATGGATACTTTTCTTTTGATGCAGCAGCATTTCAGAAGGATCAATACAGAAGGCTTTAATGTGCTGTAAACACCATGAGAAACAAGACAAACCAAACAGGTCAGACCCCTCAGTGAGAACAAAGCCAGTGTTTCCTTGTGATGATGTCTTGGGTCAGATTCAGGCTCGGACAACCAAACAGATATTTTTTTGTTCTGTTACTCACCTGTTATTCACCCAGGCCATATTCCTTCAGCATTTATTTGTGCACAGGTTTATCTAGATTGCAAGTCCAAGAGAGGACTTCAGTATTCCTGAGAGTAGCGTGGTAAATGCAGTAGGAATGCATGGAGACAGGACTTGAAGCAGATACTTCTATTCTAAATACGGATTCCTACAGATGTGCAAACTAGGTTTAATTTCAGTATCAGGTGAAACGTCCAAGCCCTTCTGGGTCCAAGCCTTAACGGTATAGCAGTCTGCTTTGCCTGTGGGACCTTTGATGCTGAAGCATTTTGCACCAAACACAGATTTGTAAAAATTATATCCATGTTACTCTTCCATAATAAACTTCAAACTGAAGCCAGTAGTTAAGCCATGAGGAATCAACATATGCATCAATATGACACACTAAAACTGCAAATAAATAAGCACTGGTTAGGATCTCTGGTTTCACACGAAGAACAGCAAAAGCAAGCTAGCAAACACAAAACCTCATAACCTCACCAGAGACATACCTGGCATCCAGCCTAAAAAGTGATGACAAGTAACAGGCAACTACAGGGTAATGATGAAATTTGTTGTCCACCTCTCACTTGTATTCTGTTAAACCAGCCCTGCCTTAGCATATGGGCTCTCATCCAGTCTATCTTGAAGCTGAAAAGGTCATATTGAGACTTCTAAGTGGAAGTGACAGTAGGCTCACTCATATGTAAGACAGCAGGTTCCCAGACCCAAAGCCACCTTTTATTTATATAACTTCAGATAAACCAACTGAAATTATCCCCTTCATTTTTGAGTTTTAACATAATGGTTATAAAGGGATAGTTTCATCTGAACTAATGAAATCTGTTCTATTTCTTTGCTCATTTGCACTTATTTTTGTGGCAGAATTAAAGCTAGACCATGCCAGATATGCAAAAGTAGCAGAGCATGGTATACCAGTGCAGTAATTGTACTCTTCCAGCATGATTTGAAACACAAATCCCAATCTAGACCAAGAGAGACGGACATGACGTAGAAAAAATTATCTATTTTTTAAAGACTTGCCCAAATTTCTGGTTTTGTAGCATATATTGTGGTCTAGACCAATAACAAGCAGGAATTTCCCGAAGAGCTGATGACAGTTTATATACTCCAAAATCACTTGAGAAATCCGTGGAATACATGGATGTTGATAGCACAATACAAGCAGCATGTGGCTCAACAATATCCCAAGCAGCCAGAAGTTTTTGGCAGCCTGCCCATGCTCCAGCAGTTAACATCAGGGGAAAAAAAAAAAAGCAAACTATTTTCTCTTTGGACAGTACAACACTCTGCCTTCTTAAAGAAGTATTTGCAAAATAAATGAGGTTATTCATGAGCAAGAAAACAGGAAATGGCCTAAATGATATAGTCTTTCTGATGTATGTGGTGCCTCATAAAGGGGGTACCTAGACATAGATGTGCTAGTTTGTGAGTTTGGCTTGTGGGCTTGATTAAGGATATGGGGCCAAGATATGCTCTGCTATTGCATTCACAGCTTTTCTGTGCAGAGCCAGCATACCCACAAGTAACACTGCTCACGTATTTAGACAGGCTACAAGAGGCAGGGGCATAGGGAGACCTGGGAGGAGCAGGTGTCTCATGAAGCTGAACGGTACTGTCAGGTCTGTCTCTGCACCCTCTAGGTAGATGTGAACATGAGATCAGAGCCACCAGCACTCCCACACAGAGCTCACTGCCCCCTCTGAGCCCTTTGCATCTGCCAGAGGAAAGCAGATGGCCTCAAGGACAGGTTAAAACAGACCAGATTCCCCTGTGGTTCAGCAGGATCAAGCAGGTGAACAAGTTACTGGAAGCAGAATAAGATGAGGGAGTGGTCTGAGGCAGTCAAGGATCAAACCTAAATTTGTAGAGGAGCAGGTATTCAGAGAGAAAGAAACAGAGACTTCTCTATCGCCATTTCTGCTCCTGTCATGGGAACATTACAGAGCAAATACAGAGAGTTTCTTCAATTTGGCATTTAGGGATACTTGTCTCCTAGAAGCTCTTCTGTTCTTTGGGCATGATTAGCTTTGGTTAAAGCTCATTTTTTGTCTCTTCCCAAAACTTGGTATCTCCTCAGCCTGACTATCCGCAATCCCAAAAGGCCACCAAAATAGAAAAACACATACATACCTGTTGTTTGTTGAGTATCACTGCCAACCAGACTAGATTAACCTGCCCAAGCAGCTGAGCTGGCCAGCAGTCCATCAAGAGGGAAATTAGAGCAAGATATGGAAGCTGGCCCACAGCAGAAATGTAATAGATAAGTGCACAGGGAGACACATCAATCACTAGAGCAAAAGGAAGAAAGCCTTTGTAAAAAGCTTATTCAAATGCCTAAATAGCATGTCTAGCTGTCCCACAGCCAGCAGGCACTGTTTAAAGAGTCCATAGCTTAGCCAGCTGGACAGGTTGGACAGATGTTGAGAGTTTGTCAAGTTCTAAGACTGCTGGATATTTAAAAAGGTTGGTTAAAGTCAGTTCTTCCCTTGAGACAATGTTGGGAAGAAGATCTTTCCCACAATATGTCACAAGTCAGTAACCAGTGCGAGGAAAGTGGCCTATGCTTCTGTGCCTCATGCACCTACAAAACAAAGAGTGAGATTCATCTTTCTTCTGAAACACTGGAGATGCACCTTGACTTGTTCCCCAATTCCTCATGGTCCTATTGATGGCACTCAATCCAGTGGTAGAGTGGATCATATATCTTGCTTCTATGCTCAGGGTAGAATTACTCCCAGATGTGATATCCAAAAGGAACCCTCCCCCAGCCCCTGCCCCGGTCAGGTCACTGAGGCTGCCAGTCAGCCTCCCATGCTGCTGCCAACTTTTCATCTAATACATTTCTTTTACAGCCTTTGTGATGTCCTTGCCCTCTCCTGCTGTCTTCCAGCTGTCGCACATGGGAAAAAGCTTATAGGGCCTTTACAGTTTGTTTCTGCAGCTTTTAGCCATGGGAAAATGCTGAGACTATGGAAAAGTCTGTGCCTGTGAGCAAAAGGGTCTCCTCTTGTGTTCTGTTGTGAAGTTCCTTGCATTTCTCAAATGCTTTAGGCAATGGGGTTCAAAGTACTTTAGTAACTTTGGAAAAAAAAAAACAAAAACCAACACTTCAGCAACATTTGTTCATCTTCTTCATCTCATGCATGGAGTCAGTCCCAGGTCTGCCGCTCATTCATGCTACCTGCAGTGATGGTGCCTTGGGGGCTGCTCCAGAATGACCTAAGCCAGTGGTCTAGAAGCAACCAAAGATGTCCCAAGAAGCCCCAAGATATAAAGCTATTAGATATAAAGCTATTAGAGAGTGTCCAAAGGAGGGCAACGAAGATGGTGAAGAGCCTTGAGGGGAAGCCACATGAGGAGTGACTGAGGTCACTTGGTCTGTTCAGCCTGGAGGAGACTGAGGGGAGACCTCACTGCAGTCTACAGCTTCCTTGTGAGGGGAAGAGGAGGGGCAGGCACTCATCTCTTCTCTGTGGTGACCAGTGACAGGACTCAAGGGAATGGCCTGAAGTTGTGTCAGGGGAGGTTTAGGCTGAATATTAGAGAAAGGTTCTTCACCCAGAGGCACTGGAACAGGCTTCTCAGGAAGTGGTCACAGAATCAACCCTGACAGAGTTCAGAAAGCATAAGGATCATACTCTCAGGAACATGGTGTGATTCTTGGGGTATCCTGTGCAGGGCCAGGAGATGGACTTTAATGATCCTTGCGGATCCCTTTCAATTCAAGATATTTTATGGTTCTATGCCTTCAGCATCTGCCTATTTACTGCATGGACAAAAGTGCGAACCAGAATCCTCCCATCACTCTGTCCCACCTGCCCCAGCTGCCATCCAGTAGAGAGCAGACTGAGATGACACCTCCAAAGCCTTGCACAACGTTGCTTCAAGGGCTGGGCAGGATTTGTCAGCAACTTAAGAGGGTAAGAAGACAATTTTGGGGTGTGCATTGGACTTCAAACCACTTCTGACAAACCAGTTGATCATAGTATCCTATTATTGCTTCTCAGTGATCTGCAACCCACCATGAAGCAGAGCTACAATAAGAACATGGGTCTTCCTCACTCCTTGAGTCTGAGCAAGAAGGTAGATTTCATCTCCTCTGTTTCAGTAGTCCCGTAAAAAAATTGTTTACAAAGAAATCAACAGCTCCTGTGGATTACTCCTACTTTAATAACTGCTTCATTAGTAGAAACAGAAATTACTAAACTGTACAGAGAGCACAGAAAATATTCCTCACCACAAATACTGTAAGAGACAAGGTGGTGAACCTGGGGTTTTTTCATTAATGATTTTTGTTAATATGCTTTATCAGAGCCTGAACTCAGGACAAATTCTGCTCTAATTAACCTAACACATTTTTTCACAGCACGGACATACTGAATGAAATTGCTGTGTTCGTAGTCCATCTCTGTGATTCTGTGATTCTGAGATAATAGAGCAGTGGGACTATTTGGGAATACCTGACATAATAATCTTCATCACTAAATAGAAAACTCACAGCATAAAGTCTCAGCCTTAAAATCTAATGAGATGTTTCACTCCAGGCTGGGGTGTCCAACAAGATATTGCCATAAAACGTGCTTCTCTGTTTTGTATTCAGCCTCTATTGTTTACTTGTATTTACCCCAGGACTTTTGCAAAATACAACCAAAATTCTCAGTAAACATCCATATATTATTTCTTCTTAGCTCTGCTTCTCCAAAGGGAGAAGCCATCAAAGCCACAGGTTTGTGCATGTTTAAGGAGCAACATGTGAATTAAAAAGAAGGGAAACTAGCAATAAGCCAAGTAAAATGTAGGTTTGGGACTGGAAGGGAAACATAAACGTTCAGAGCCCTGCCAGAATCTCAGGGGGCCATTCCTGAAACAGATGTAAGCATGAGCACAAGCATGACTCCGAACCTATATTCTCTGTTTTAATTGAGGCTAGAGTCAGCATTTCCAAGGAAATTTGTTTGCTCCCAGTTAACAATTTAAAGTGTTTATCCATGCTTTCCTGCAATTGCATGCCTTTTTTCTTCTTTTTTTTTAATGCAATTTTGTTATCATTTTTCCATTTAAAATCCAAATTTGCCTTTAGGATAATTATTTTGCTGTATTTCATGTAGTCCTTTAGTGCTTGCTTCAAATAAATCAATCATCTTTAATACTGCACAAAGTAATTTGGCAGCATTATGAATGCACCAAAATATATTCACAATCCGATAATCTATGCTTTCTATTTGCAATCATCTTTCTGCCTTCTGCTCAAAACCAAGACGGCCAATTTCCAGTCATGGGCACTCATGTGATCAGGATCTCAAAGCCATAGCATGCCACAGCTTGGGCATTGCTAGTGCTCTGTGTCTTCCTGGACTGAGCTTCTCATAATCCGAAATACCTACAGCATCTTTTACATCAGTGGCAAATTCAAGGATGCAAATGCAGAATTTTCTTCCATGATGCATACAGCCAATCTGTGGGCTGATTAACTTCAAAAGATGGTTTAATAAATAGAAAAAATTTCAAATTACAAATTCAGGACCATCTTTTCACAGTTATTAAAAGAATATTATTAAAATATTGAGCATTACTGAAATAAAGTCCAGTTTTAACTCTGTTGCAAAAATTAAACCCGCGCAAGGACCTAAAATCACTGAAGGATTTCAGAAAAGTATGTACTCCTTAAGAGAAAAATTTTCTATTAAAATGGGCTCATAGCTCCAGGATGCTTCTTGAACACACTGAGCACTTTACTGCTGGCAGTTCGAAATCCCTGCAGCTCTCACAGTGCTCCTGAAAAACAGGCTTTGACCTGTTCCTCTCAGATACTTTTTGGGGTGAGACTCTCAGGAACAGCTGCCACTGTGTGAAATTTAGCCTTAAGTAATTTAGCTCAAGATCACAAAGCAAAAAACATCTGCAGAATATAGAGAAGACATAGATACTCTGGCCTCAGGTTTTCTTTTTAAAATGACCATACGAAAGAAAATATAGAATTATACAAATTTTTAGACCAAGTTAGTTACACAAACTGAGCTGGTTGCAAGTGACACCTGAGTTACTTGAATAATTATTTTTTTTTTTTTTACTGATTAGAAACAGGTTGTTATACTTGGATCCTGATTTATCTTTAGTTAAATACCACTTAAATCCACATTAAGTCATTGTGTTCTAGTCAACAGATTTTAGAATGAGTCAGCTCTATGCTCCCTACAAAGGGCTATTTACACTCTTAAAACAAACACAATTTTATATGACCGTTGGATAGAGAGCTGTGTGAGCGAGTTTAATCAGGCATAACTCACCTAAGAGTCACCAAACAATCTTGAACTAATGGTACCCAGTGTTTGGCAGAAAAATATTTACACCAGTTTGCCTAACCCAGTGTTCGGTCACATCTGGAAAATGAGCAAAAAAAATCTCCCATCTCAGGCAGGAGTAAGCAAGCAGTCAGTTTAAGCTCTGCTTACAAAAGTTAGTTGGGATGGTGATGCAACACCAATCCCTTAAGGGAAAAAAGTGAGGACTGTAGCACTGACCTCATCAAGGCTGGGCAGGAAGTTTCAGAAATGTTGAAATTTCTCAATACTGTGCACCAAGCAATACAGAAGACACATGAAGCGAGAGGTAAACATCAGCTGTATCACAATTTGTATCACAAAGCATTGACAAAGGCTTAGGGTCCTCGGTCTTTTGTTGCTCAGCTGAAGACAATGATGAACAATCATGAAAAAAGTGGCAGCTAAAAGGGCAGATGTAGCACTACATGCTGAGTACCAAAATAAACATAGTCTCATTGTGAAATTTAAGGAGGAAAAAAAGAATCTAGCCACATTCAAATTCTCTGTAGGTCACAGGACAGTTTGTTTTTTGATTTTGTTTAAAATTACGTTTTTCCAACAGACACCCAACTTCAATAAATGCTCCTTTTCATATGGAAAATAACTTAGCACAGACTCTCCTACGAAAATATTTTTCTCCTGGCACAACCAGGTTTCATGACTAACCTCAAATGGTCTGACTACTTTGAGAACAATCAGCCACTTTTATTGATTAAACAAACATGAAAAGACATTCATTCTCTTTAAAAAGCAGTTTTCCACAGCTTTTGTAACACAGAAGACAAATAAAAAATAGGGTCATTTTGCACTACTTCCTTTCATTAATTTTATTGAATGTAAATCTATATAATTAAAATTAATACAAATAAAAAGTAACTTCATTCTATGAAGATCAAGACACCTTACAGTATAAAATTCCCTGAGACATAATATGCAGCTTGAAGGATCACATAGTTCTCTATTCCATTTACATTATTATCAAAAAGTAATGTTATTTCTTTCCCTTATAAAATCCAGAAGATAACAATCTTCCTTTTTCTCCCTTCACCCCAATATTTTAAGGCATGGAATAAAACACTCTTTCAAAATGTATTCAAAAAGACTTTTCTACTTAAAAGAGAAAATAACTTTGCTTAATTTTTACAGATGGATTGTATACATCACCTGCAATGTCCTGTGGAGTCTGGTATCTGATCTATGGTCCAATTTGCTCAGGCAAACTTTCTCTTTATCATTCAACTGGAGCTTGACAAAGTGAATTACAAAGGCAGTCCCTAGCCTGTAACAGTAGACTATCAGCCAGTGCAGTGGATGAGCCAAAAATCTGAGATTTATAGAGATGTTGTAATACTGACTTCATCAGCTGTAGGCCTGGGCTGAATTTCCTTCCAAATGTAAAGGGGAAAATGTTCATCACTAATGTGAGAATGATGAAACTAGAAAAGGCTTCTCTTCTCCCAGTGCAAGTGCTCTGTAATAATTACTAAAAAACTACAGTTTTCACTATACAAGTCTTGAAAATTCTCAGTGTATAACTTACAAATACTGTGCAATTGTGATCACTTTATTCAAACATGATGCTTTAACTGTTACATAGCTCTTTTCTGAATTTTACGAAATTCTAATTCCTCAAAGATTTCAACTGTTTTTCTTAGAGAGACTGAGAAATACAATTAACATTTGCAATCTCTGGAAATTTCCATTCCCCTGTAGCCTGATCTTCTGCTTGTGGCGTTATTAATGATTACACGAAAGAACTGTGTACCTGGAAACTTTCAGAAAATGCTAAAAAAATGAGGACTGAAAAAAATGCACTATTTTCAGCAGATTGATAAAAAGGAGTGTAATCTTAAATATTAGTTCACCACTTTTGAGATTGGGCTCTTGTTTACATTTATATGAACTGTGATTAAAAACTGAACAGAACAAAGAAATTATAGATTCAAAGGGAGAGAGATGCTGTCATCCCAACACTTAGCTATTACTGTTAATGCTATACTTATATCAGATTTTTTAAAATATTAAAAACAATGTTATGGGAGTAGCAACCACTGGTAGAGAAACAGATGAGCGTACCATGAAGAACATGCTTTTACTTTAAACAATCACTTTAGACCTGTTGAAGTAAAAGTGCAGCATTAGGTACCATCCCTACTACATCCCACATTGTGTAGACCGTCTTCTTTCCTCTCCCAGTAAATATTCTACAATAACTCTGGCATTAACAACAGAAAGCTTCATGGAGTACTTTCAGCCATCCTTCCTTGCACAAAAGCAGAAGGGAATAAACACAGAAGCCTGCAAGATCTGATCTGGTAAACTTATGCAAATTACTAATGAACTTCATTATTATTATTATTAGTTCTTTTTCCAGTAATCCTTGGCTCCATGCTTACCTAATCACGGGAAACATCTAATTTAAAATAAATTACAGGAGACTCATAAATCTTAAAAGCACTCACCTAACATCCCATACTGCTTAAGTCAAATCTAATCCTTTTCTAAGCTTAATATGACTCACAAATGCCAGTAAATTCACCTGTTCTTATGCCAATCTCTTATTTGCAACTGACTTTCTTCTTTCCCCATGTGTTTTGTGCCCATGATTTTATTCTGAATGAAATCTCTGAGGAACTCCATGAATACCTTAATTGTTTGGGCAGGACCCTTGTGGGTGACCATTTCTTTCCTACCAAACTTTACAGTTGCAAAGGGCATGGGGGGCTCAGTTTCCCAAGGATGAGTAATTGTAATTGAAGTTTCTTGCTGGATTTCACAGAGATTACATGTAACCAAAAAGTAACCACAAACCAACTACTAAGATGACTCCAGCAAAACGTCAGTCTAAAAGAGAATAACTACTATAAATGTTCCCAACAGGCACGGAGAGACAAAGTTCTATCTTAAGAACCTATTTATCCATTAAAAATTTGAGCTAGAAAAAAAACCTCAAAACCAAAGGAAAAAAAAATTGTGAATGCTTCCTATTTGATATTCTTTCTTCACACAATCCGTATTTTACCAACAGTCTAGATCTTATACTCTACAGTAATTTTCTTTGAAAGGGAGAGATTTGGGAGTTCTGGAAGGGTTTTTGGTAATTATTATTTTACAAACAGCAAAGCAGCATTCTGAGTAGTCCGTCACCCAGCATTTTTAAAAATGCATGCCATAAACCTAAACAGTTGCTACACAACAGCACTGTCTATTGATACTAGAGAAATAAGTTAGCCTTTCTGTATACATATTTAATATAGTAATAAAAACCCTGCCACTCTCAGCCTTTCCCTGCATTTTCTGCATGGCAATAAGTTTGCAGAGAAAAACATGGAAATTCCTGTAAACATTTTCTAATTCCTGAATAAAGGGAAGGTGGAAATGTACCGACTTTTTTTCCTACAGTCTCTCTTTTCCTGTACTTGAAGTTCTACTCTATTTTCATACAGGATAAATGTGCCCATGGTTTCAGTAGGCAGTGGAAGAAATACTTTACATCATCTGAGCTGTTTGTCCACTCAGCTTCAGTCTCCTCCCGTACACTTTTTCCTAAATGGAACAATTATTTGGTTGGAAGCATTATTAGCTGACTGCTGCAACTTTAAACATTGCTAAAAGGTGCTGCTGTATCATTACATTCTTACATTCAAAACCTGTGGGTCAGAATTGTCTGCAAATAGCTTTCACACACATAAAAATCAGTTAAAAACATTCACTTTTGTCTTAGGAGTACAGAAAGCCAGCACTGCTCATGTATCCCCTGCAAGCAGAGGAAAGTTTCACAGTCCAGGAAGTTGTCATAGCCGACAAAATTAGTTTCAGCTGTACAGCTGAAGAACTTGGCATCAGATATTCATGTCGAGCTGTGCAGAACTTTAAAAAGTTTCACGTCTGTGGGACTTTTCAGAATTTAACTTGGCTCTTTAAAAGTCATCTGGCACAACACTTTTTTGTCCTTTCATAATTTTCCCTTTAATAAAAATCTTACTTTTGTAGGCTTTTCACAACTCGTTTTCCTGTACCTGTATATTTCTCTCACTGATGACAGGCGTCTGTGTACTACCTTGGCTAATGATTTCTGTTAGACCCATTCTTCCCTATATCTTGACGCTGGCCCAGGCTGTTTCCAGGCAAGCCTCGCCAGCCAGGAACATCAGCTTTCAAACCAGGTGGCCAGATTTTGTACAATCTTGATTTGATTCCCAGCTGCTCTAACGGCCTCGCAGACCTTGCAGAAATGCTCGTCCCAGAACGAGGTGACGTGGACTTCGTACTTCTTCCTCCAGGCAAAGTACCGCCTGTAGTTCGGTTTGTTTTTATCGAGGAATTTCAGATAGGTGGCCAGCAGCCGGGGGCTGGGGAAGTCGTCGACGTGGATGAAGGAGTCGGGGGGGATGAAGCGCTCGTAGTTGGCCCTGCGGGGTCCGAGGACGACGGGCACGGCGCTGGCGGAGAAGGCGTTTCTCCAGAGCTTCTCGGTGATGTAGTCGGTGTGCTGGGAGTTCTCGAAGGCCAGGTAGAACTTGTAGGCTGAGACGGTCTCCACCACGCCGCCCTCGGCCAGCGCCAGCCCCCGCGCCCCGTACACGTCGATGGGCAGGTGCTCCTTCAGCTGGCGGTAGTAGCGCACCCGGGCGTGCTCCTCGTTCCAGTTGCTGATCACCCAGGCCACCAGCCGCGTCTTGCGGGGCAGCACGAAGGGCCTGGGCGCCGGCGGGGCGTAGAGGTACCCGTAGGGCACGAACACGTCGGAGTCGCGGCGGTAGGACATGGTCCAGTTGAAGAGCCCAGACAGCCCCCGCAGGCCGGGTGAGTGCGAGGGCGACTCGAAGTTCATCCAGACCCAGCGCTGGCGCGGGGGCCGCGGCGGGGACCCTCGGGGCAGCCCCTCGGGGCCGTGCCGCGCCAGGTCGCGGTGGTGGAACAGTACCGCCTGCGCCTCGGCGAACCGGCTGCGGTCGGCGCTGAGCCGGCAGCCGCTGATGTTGTAGTGCCGCCGGCAGTCGGCCAAGCGCCGCGGGCGGCCAAAGGGCTCCCACCACAGCAGCACGGTCACCGCCTCGCCGCCCGCCCGCGCCGGCTCCCGCAGCGCGGCGAACAGGGCGAGCGCGGCGGCGGCGCCCAGCAGCCCGGCCGCCAGCGCCCAGCGCCGCCAGCGCCGCCGCCAGCGCCGCCGGCAGCCGCCGGGGCAGCGCCGCGGGGTCGCCTCCATCCCCGCCGCCCGCTGCCGCCGCTCTGCCCCTCGCAGGGCAGCGGCGGCGCCGGGGCCGGGCAGCGCATCGCGGGGCTGGGGCAGCTGCCGCCGCCGCCGCTCAGCCCCCACCCCCGGCCCCGGCGGCGGGGAGGTGCTGCTGCCGCCGCCCCTCCCGGCCATGCCGGCCTGTCCTCCCCACGCCGCCTCCCGGTCCTGGTGCCGCCTCGCCCCGCCCGCGCTCGGCCGCGGCCGCAACGCCCACGGGGAGAGCGGAGCTCGGGCTCACGGCGGGGCTCCGCCGCCTCACCGCCTCCCCCGTGCGGCTGCTCCGCCACGGCAGCACGGCGGCTGCAGAGCAGTGACAGCGGCCCCGGCTCCCCGGGCTGCTCGGGTGCTCATCGGCCAGCTCGGCGCTGCAGAGGGAATTTGTGTCCCCGCAGTCGGGAGGGGTCTCCCTGGGCAGAGCCGGGACCCCAGCACGCACAGGAAGGGTCGCGGGGACTCTCACAGGGGGCTCAGGGCATCCGAAACTTGGGACCTGTGCTGGATTGACCGTGGCTGGATGCCGGGTGCTTATCACAGGCACTATGTCACTGCACTCGTCAACTGGATTGGGGAGAGAAAATATAACTAAAGGTTCGTGGGACGAGGTATGGACAGGGAGAGATCACTCACCAGTTACTGTCATGGGCAAAACAGACCCGACATGGAGAAATTAACTTAATTTATTGCCAGTCAAATCAGAGTAGGACAATGAGAGATTAAACAAAACTGAAAAACACCTTCCTCCACACCTCTCCCTTCTTCCTGGGCTCAGCTTCACTCACGATTTCTCTACCTCCTCCCCGACAGCAGCACAGGGAGATGGGGAACAGGTGCTGCAGTCAGTTCATCACATGTTTTCTCTGCTGCTCCTTCCTCCTCAGGGGAAGGACTCCTCACACTCTTCCCCTGTTCCAGTGTAGGTCTCTACAGCTCACATTGAGCTTGATGTTCATGTAGGCCCTGGGTCATTTCCATCATAATTCTTTATCAGCCAGCCAGTTCCCTGCCTGTACAGTGATGGGAGTGTTCTGCTCTGCATGCAGAACTTGTTCTTTCTGCTTGCCAAACTTCTCAAGGTTTCTGTTGGCTCACTCCAAGTTTATTAAGGCTTCTCTGAATTGAAGTGTTACAAACCAAGACATCAAACGTGATTTCCAACCTAGTAATTTCTGAAAAATAGTGAGATAGTTAATATTAGCTGAAAGTCTCTTCGGGCCATAAATGTAGCATCTGTCTTGACAAATAACACTGATTTTAGTCACAAAACAGGAATATGGGAAAGTTACTTTACCACAGTAGAAAACTGCAAACAAATACAGAAATACAATGCTAAGGGAGAGTAAAATCCTCTGAGGCCTTGAGCTGTACCTAGATTCAATCCAGAGCACATCCAATACAATGAACGTTACCTAAAAGGAACACAATCCCTAGTCAGTCTTAATTAAAGATCCAAAGTGGTCCAAAAACTCTTCTGTTAGTAATTTTGTGTATTTAGACATTTTTGCAGATTATACGAGAAATTTGGGGCTCATGAAAGCGAGCAGGTGATCTCAATTGACTTCTGTGGAGTTCTGATTCACTCAATAAATTTGATCATATCAACTACAATGACAGTTCTTATTTTCCTTCAGGAACTTTCAGCACTGATATGTGACTTTGGAGGAGTCTTTGTCTAGTCATGTTTTCATTTCCATTCCTTGAAGATTTGCTGCTAAGCCATTCCAAACCCAAAGCCTAACCAGTTACATTGATGATGCAAAGTCTGATCCTGCATATGGTAAGTCAATAAAAATGTTGGCATTAATTTAGCATTTAAGAAATGTTTCAAGACAACTCAAGAAAAAAATATGTTTTCCTTGTGAGGATTCATAGCAAGAGTTGCCTAGATACTTTTGGTTATTTGCAGTCTCACAGTGAAACTTCAGTGTGATGTTCAGCTGCACTGCAGTGGCATCCATATTAAGACTATTGTCATACAGAAACAAATCTGCTGAATTATTTAGCCTGAGAGCAAAACAAGGCTTTCTATATTCCTCAACACAACATCAGCTGAAGCTCTATAGTGCGTATGAAAGAAAGCTGAAAGCTATTACTGAAATCCACACTTAGTTGAGATTGTATATACAGCATGAACATCTGATATTAAAATAATTCCTATTTGTTTTATTATGATAAATAAGAATTATATCAATTCAAGATGAGAAGACAGTAGCCGAAAATATTTCTATGGGTAATATTATCACCTTAAGTTAATTTTCATGTTACACCTGCCTCTGTAAAAAATAAATACGTGCTTACATTTATATTTACATGTTGTACATAATTCACTAGTTCAAAAATCTTTATAGAATTTATATGGAGAGTATGATAAAACCTATACTTAAGGCATATTTTAGAATTTTTACAAATTACAGATCTGACTGTTTTTGTTGCTGCTGTCGTCAAACCCCTCACAATATGGGAAACAGAAGAAATATATTTCAATTACTCATCACAGTCACTACTGATAGATGTGCCTTCATCTACAAGTCTAGCAGCCTCCTCGAAATTTTGGTGTACTAAGCTTAAAAGCCAGATGTGATGTGTTGCTGTAGAGTGACCTCTCTGTCAGGACCAAGATTAGAAGTTAGGTGTCCCCAGATGTGAGTGTAGGTGTGGGGTTTCTGTTGATTTTTTAATGTCTCATTTCTCTTCTGGAGAATAAATACCGGCCTGGCAGCAACACACATCAGCTCCAGTTTGCCTCTTTTCTGCCATAATACACAGCACATCTGTGGCAAAATCACATCAGTTACTCTGTGCTGGTAGGGTTTTTTCAAGCAGTTTTTTTCTCGGTCTGACTCAGGAAAAACTCCACAGACATCACTGAGAAGTACAACATGACGAAGGTTGAGTAGCATTGCCAGAAGCTTGAAGACCTCCCCCAGGGAACACATCTGGTTTTGTCTGCTTTGGAGATAAACCAGTCCAGGAGATAACCCCATGTACTGAGGACCACACAGACTCCTTGGCACTGCGTACACAACTTGAAGAACTGTGCTTTAACTGCTCTGTGGAAACCACAGTAAGTTCTCATGTTGCTGATAGTCAGGAATTAAAAATAAAATGCTGTCTGTTAGTAATGAAGCTGTTGCAAAATAAAAAAAATATTTTGCTTAATGAAGGTTAAATATTTACCATTTCTAACAGCAGTAAATGTTTTCGCCTCGAGCTTCCTAACTGGCTTCCTCTTCTACTCTGACTCACTCTGTTTTGTCACACTTCAGAAATATTTAAGCCTAGAAAAGTCTTTGAAGTTATTTGTCAACTGTCTTACAAATGCAGTTTAAAAGGGACTGCAACACATGGTTGTGTTTTCAGCTACAGCTATCAATCCAGACATTCTCTCAACCAGGGAAACCTTGTGGAGTTTTTCATCTTAAGAAAATATGATCAGCTTCAAAGAGTAGCAGGATGCTATCTGGTACCAAAATGACACTAAGAATGACTTTGAAGTCTCTTCTTCATAAATAGTCCCCATGGTTTCAATGCAGGTTTTTGCCAAGTAAGAATCTGAATCCTGTATGAGAGTGATATAAGTTCTGTTTTGTATAAATTGCACCCAGCATAAAGTTTAAATGCCTGTAATTTGGTTATCTAGTGTTTCATGTTCAGGAATATGATCTTTCTGCTTGGAAGGATAAAATTCTGAAATATGAACAGAGATAAAAAAGTCAGTTGAAAGCTGATGCCTGTCTTGTTTGAATGAACAGCTTCTGGTCAGACAAACTCACATTACTGCACATGCAGCAAATGTAATGTTAAATATTCTGCCTCACTATAGTTCCACTTGTGACTGTGAGCAGGGTTGGATTAAAACTATGTGAAGTTGACATTTCCAGATCAAGGCACAGGCAGGAACAAATGTGCTGTGCACACTGTGAATGGAGGATCTTGTCCAGAACACTCTTCAATCTTCCATTGAAGCACACGGCTTTGTGGTTCGCCAGTGTAGGCCAGAGCAAAAATCAGAGCAGAAAATTTTCCTACCAAACCCCCATGATCTTCAGACACTTTGACACACATGTGGGTACCAGCAAGCCAGAATCTGTCTCTATGGATATGTGTTAGTAGATATCATTAGTTTCAATCTTCCTTGGTATTTTTGAGCACTAGACTGCATCTTACGCATCTTACAGGGATGTGCAACCAGCACTGATGCTCTCATTTTACCCAGTGAGCATCCCCCAAGGCAGAGAGCAAGATTTGTTGTAAAGCTTCTCTTCAAACGTCTTTGAACCTCAAGCATTGAGGTCATGTTTCAGTCTAGGAGACAAAACTAGCCCTAATTTGAAGTAAATCTCCTAAACCTCATATAATCTAGTTATGGTTCTCTCAATACCAATTGCTTTAATAACTTGACCTCCTCCTATTGTGCTTCATTACTTAATAATGTAGATGTAGCCTTTGAAAAATGTAAATGTTTAAATACTGGTATTAATACATGCAATGATATTGTGATATAAGCAATGATTACAATTGTCCTTCAAAACACTAGTGTTTAGTTTGGCAATGAAATAATAAAATTAAAAAATAGAAAAGGTGAGCTGAACAGTTAGTTCAGTAAAAAGTCACTATGATAAAATGTGAGTACAGTTAATTTAAATTAACGAACACCCTGTTTAATGAAGTATTATAAATATAGTAATATTAATAACATTACTGTAATATTATGCAATGTTATATTTAAACAAATTGCTTTGTTTTATTCAACTAAAAGAGAAGACACATAAAAAGGTCACAAATATGAATATATCAGACTAGGTAAGAATTACCTAAGCCTCATAACTGAAGTAATATATTCAGTAGAAAAGACCTAACAGGCATTTCTCTGTTGTACAAGGTTGCATAAAAAGGGGAAGAGAGAAAAGGAGTAAATGAGATTCACAAATCTGCTTTTGTTGCAGCAAAACTGAGCTAGTGCAGGAATCCAAGATAGAACCAGAAAGTCTTTTCATTTGGAAAATTTTAAAACAAGATCATGAAAAAGAATGACAAAGCAAGGAGAGGGAAGTAGGATAAAAACAAAACAAGGAGCAGAAGCAAGATGCAACAAGCTTAATCAAGGCCTCTGTCTGAAAACCCAGTGTTTTTCAAACATTTTTGTGTGATTCATGATCAAATTGGTATCTAAAAAGTGAGAATGTTTTCAAAAGCAACTACTCCTCTGGTGCCTCAGGTACAATTTTCAGTGCCAATAATTTTTTTCATTTAGCTATCAAATGGAAATGCTGGAAAGAGCTGGCTTGGAGCCAAGTGAGTAGTTGATTTGGGTTTGGGGTTTTTTTCCCCTTCTCACTGATACAAAAATAAAAACGAACTTTTAACATCAGAGAAGAATTCCAGACAATTAAAGAACAAACATCCAGTTTCATTCACAGATAATTGTAAAAAAAGCAGCAGAAAACAAAGTCTAGCTTCACAAAGTTGTTATTGAGACTTCCTTTTTAAAATATTCAGTGTGGTTTAGATACTTCCTGAGGATCTGAGAGCCCCAGAAACAAATACCATCTCCACCTCTTAGGCAAAGTTTTAGTAGCAGGAGGTTGACTACAAGGGTGGCTTCTGTGAGAAGCTTCTAGAAGCTTCCCCTGTGTTTGACATAGTGTCAGCAGGTTCCAAGACGGACCCACTGCTGGCCAAGGCTGAGCCCTTCAGTGACGGTGGCAGCACCTCTGGGATAACAAATTTTAGAAGGAAAAACAAGCTAATGCACAGAAGCAACTGCAGCTAGAGAAGAGAGGAGTGAGAATATGTGACAGAAACAACCCTGCAGACCCCAAGATCAGTGCAGAAGGAGGTGCTCCAGACACCAGAGCAGAGATTCCCCTGCAGCCCATGGTGCAGACCATGGTGAGGCAGCTGTGCTCCTGGAGCCAATGGAAGTCCATGGGGGAGCAGAGATCCACCTGAAGCCCCTGGAGGAACCCCTGCTGGAGCAGGTGGATGCCTGAAGGAGGCTGTGATGGCTTTGGTGGGCACATGGTGTCCAACCAAGTTCAAACCACCACACACACCTTAAGACAGATGTGAATTATCCGTCTGAGATATAGCTGGGAATAAGTAGCTCCTTTATTTTAAATTATCCATTCATCCTAGTTAATCTTTTCATTGTAATCTAATTCACTGGAATTTTTCCAAATTCTCTCCTTTAGAAAGTCAGTAACACTTGTTTATCCCACAAATGTGCTGGAGAGTTGTCTAGGAAGAATTCTGGGAATGGAGATTGTAAGATAAGTGCTAAGTATTATTGATTTGGGAATGTGCTGCAATTATTCTAATAATATGGCAAAGACGAATCATTAAGTTGGACTGTCATGCTTGACACACTTCACGTCTCCCCTGGGAGCATCATTGGTGACCACATGGAGGGGCAGCAGGGAGTAAAAGTCCAAAGCCCGGACAAGGCTCAGCATGCTCTCCACATCATCTCAGGTCTGTCCCACAGTATACCTTGCCAGAGAGGATGTTGGGGTAACAAATGGGAGCTTCCTTCTCCCACAGCAGGGAGTCTCCAACTTCTATCACTCTTCACTTCCTCCTGCATGGATTAGGCTCTGCAAGCTCCGATGCTTTGCTGGAGAGAGCTTTCAGCCTCTCACCTGGTACCAAAGCACTGAAGCTATTAAAGAGCTACAAGGGCCACTCTTGTCTCTGATACACCCTCCAGTCATCCATGACCTTTCAAACTATCTTTTGTTCTGGTTTTATACAGTATCTATAAGGATCCACATTTGTTTTGTAAGTGGTATGATAATACAGAACAAACTCGTGATCATTTGGTGTTACCTTGCTGTAATAAAAGTTTAAGAGTGAGAGTAAGTGGCAAGTTATTTCAGGTTTCATGCTGCCTCTGTGGTTCTTTGATACTATGATAACTCTTATATAGAGAGGCTTATTTATGTTAAACTTTCATTAAATCAGGCTAGATACCAAATCACAAACTCTTGCCTTCTGAAATGCTCAGTTTAATGGATGAATTCAGCCTAAAGCATTATGAGGCCTGTTCAATTACATTACAATCCTGTGCTGGAACTGAGAATTCCTTTTCAACAGAGAAGACTATGAAAATATCGAACTTCACAGCTGCACTTTTGCCAGCAAGAACATTTTGTAATCTTTGGATTGTGGTATCTTCATTGCTGGCTGAAATATGGATCAGATTTGGCTACTTAAAACAACAGATTGAAAATCAGTATGAGTATATGAATAAAACAAAAAAGAAGAAACAGCTCCATATTCAAGCAGAATTTTATTCAAAATCCTGGAAGTACAGATCTACATTTCCAAAGGTAGCTAGTCATTCTGATGTTTGATTTGACACATCAAAGCAGACTCAAGTCTTCATAGCAGTAAAGTTCAGCAATCTGTAAAAAACCAGGATCTGCTCTCAGGATGGATGAGACATTACATAGTGAGCCCCCCAAACCAGTAGTCACTTTTAGGGAAAGACAGCAAAAGGGAGAAACAAAAATGCATATACTTCAGTAAATTCAGCAATGTGGATATATGTTTTGTCCTTTTTCTCTCTTCTATTTATTTCTCCTACATCTTTTCCCTGCATTCCTTACAGTTTCTATCTCTGTTTTCCTGAACTGTGTTCTCTTCAGTTCCCTTCGGGAATTCCTGACCTCCTGTTCTGTGTCTCCCCTTTCATTCCCCTTGTCAGTGCTGCTTCTTTTTCCTTTTGCTAGTTCCTCTCCTTCTGGCACTAAACACAGTGGGCTCACCTCTAGAAACACCTGTTCCTTTTTGTCCATTTCCGTAACCACTACCTACTGCATCTCCCAACTAGTATACTACTCCCTCATTTCTTCCCCAGACCCTTACACAGAAGGGGAGGTGTGAATGGAGATGGTTTGGTGAATATAGGAGTTTAAGCTAGATTGCTCCTAATTTTTCTCCTGTCATATATCTTTTCTGTCACCTCTTCTCTCATGATACCTTCCTGTTCAGAACACGGACTATAGCTAGTGAAGAGAGAACCACTTGTCTCTAGCAGCAGTCCCCCGAGAAGGTGCATCTAAATTCCCAAAGGAAAACCAACAGATCCCATAGATTTCAGCACCTACATCAATTTGAATAAACTGCTTTGTTCTAAAGCTGTTCCTTCTTCATGGATTTTAATAGGAAATGGAGGAGATCATGATCTTTGAAAACTATGGTTGCCTTCGCTAGAAGCCTCAGTTTAACATGAACTTTAAAATTATGCCAACATCTCAAAACTCTGAGTTATTTTTTAGTTGCATTTTAGGCCTACTCTATAACCAAAATGTTCCTACAAGTAGTAACTCTAAAGTAAAGGAGCATGTCAGAAGGCCATACTGCTTAAACAGTTCTTATACCAGTAATAAGTTAATTCATGCTACTGTTGTAACTAAGATGCCACTGTCTCCAGATCTCACAAGATCAAGATCAGAAGTGCTAGTCAAGGAGCTACCTGATTTTTACATCACCAACCCCTAGGACGTGGGAAGGAGCTTCATTTAATGGCAAAATATGCTGAGTTCATATATTCTGCAAGGTCATGGCACTAAAAATATTCCTCTTACAAAGCTAACAAACTCTGTTTCCTTAGGGTTGGAAGCTTTCCCCTTCTACTACGAAGTTCATACATTTCACTGAAGCGGAGAAGGTAGGCACATTTAGAAGACTATGCTAAAAACTACCAGCTTATAAGGAACAGGTTTGCTGCACAAAAGCCACACTCCACAGACTGTAAAGAAATACATTCCCCAGGGCACTAGCTGACCATTGCAGGCAAATACTAAAATACCTGAAAGGTTACCTAGATCAAGCTCTTTTCAGGAGACACGTTGGAAGAGAGCTTTTCCAAACAACTGAATTTGTTAAGGTTGAGTGTTAAGAACAGCAAGTAAGGTTCATTATGAACATGAAACCAACACTCACCACCTATCAGTAGGAAGCAAGTGATTATTCCACACATTTACAAAAGGTTTCAGAATATGAAATAAGGTGACTCAACATAGCAGTCCTAAACAGATTTCTTATGCAAAGATTTCAAGTCTGTTAGCTCTTATTAAAGGAAGAGGTGAGTTAGTTCTGCAGAAAGATGCCCTGCAAGTTAAAAATAAGTTGTTATAATGAACGTTTCTTGTTATCGACTCTTACTTTTTATTCTTGCATGTCTTGAGTAGAGTTGAGGCTGTAAAAGTAAACTGCTTCTGTTCGGTGACACTGCTTTCAGGCTTCTAATGGAGAAATTGTTTTTCACATCCCAAACTCCTTCTAGAGCCACTGTTAGTAATTTGGCAAAACAATAGCATTATAACTGATTACTTCAACTTGTTCTAGAATTAATGAAATGATACACCACAATATTCTTCCATAGTTAATGAAAATAGATTGACATCTTCAGAGAGCAATTCAGATTGCTAAAGGCACACAACGCTCTCTACTGCCTGTAGAACAGATTAAGACTACTAAAGCTCCTAACTGAAGAACAATATAGCTTGGCTATAATATATAAGAAGCAGCAGTAATATCACTGATGCATCCAGCATCATTTTTTGGTCATACTGGAATACCAAATGCCCTCATAAAAAGATAGAAGAAAATACCCCTCCCTCTCCAAAAAAAACCAAAACATGAAAATAAAAACCCAACAAAACCAAAACAAACCAAAACAAAGCCAACACCACCAGAATTAATTAAAAAGCTAATTTATTTTGTGGAAAGGTTACAACTTACTAGCCATCTAATTTATGTAAAACAATACATTTTCATAATCTAAATGGTGTAAATCAGTAACTATCCAACCTGGCAACTATTGTTTATCAGAGCCCAGGCCACTTAGGGAGCATGTCTAATTCTCCAAACGAAACAGATGAAAAAGGAACTCAGTACTCACTGAATAATCTGTACACCACCATCCATCTAACTGTATTTATTATTCATAGCATTGTTGTATTATGCCTACAACATTATGCTATAATATCATTTCTATACTGAACATATAATACCCTTTCTATACTGAGCGTGTTATAGATGCATATCATTCGTTCCTGTAATAAGTATTTCTGTAATGTTTCTATGTTATCTTTAGTACTTTAAGCCCTTTGTAACGTACCTTTCACTGGGAGACTCCTCAGAATTCATGAGAACATATAAGGTAGCATCCAATTATACAATCAGACTGAAATATTGCAGACAATTTTAATTCACTGGCAGATGGAGGCAGCAAAATAGTTGTGTTCAGCTCCTAGTAACGTTAGGAACATGAGCAGATTGAGCAGACCAATGTTAACATCTGCAATTCAGCTACATGTTCAGGTAGCTGAACAGGTTTCAAAGTGCCTTTTTCTCTTCATTTACTATAAACAGAACCTACATAAGTCAGTCGTTTGCAGGTGCGTGCTGTAATTGCCTAACAAGCCTAATCACAAAAATACAGGTGCAGGCTCATATGGTCTTTACATCTGATATCTAATTTAAGTACGTTTTTGTCTGTGAATCCAACAGTTTAAAATTCATTTTGACTGAGTTTAGAATTGGTCTCTCAATCCTACACAAGAGAAACTATTCCAATAATTACAGCACTTCTTTCAAAAGAAAAAGGTAATAAAACCTCTTCCTACTGCTTGGCATTTGTTTCAGCTTTATTAAACTGATAGATCACATGGAAGTATCCATGTTCTCTGTGGTCCCATAATTTCTGACAAAAAAGAAAAAAAAATAATAAAGACTACATTCAACTCTTGTGTTTCTAAATGTTCCCAAGGATATCACATAAATGTTCTGGGTTGCTTTTTTTTCTAAATAATAATTTTGCCACAGTTCCTCAAAACAACCATTTGTCCTGACAAACACTTGCCCTTTGCTGATAAGGAGGATTACCTGCAGCTGGATGTTTAACATCGCATTCTTCTTTCTGAAAATGAACGTGCTCCTCAAGTATTTCTTTAACTCTCCTAGGTGGCTCAACATACACACATTTCTTCCCTGCTAGTAAAACACATTACAAAAGAAACAGTTATTACAAATCCCCTGAAAGCTGACATGCTTTGCTGAATGCAATGTCAAATTATGCTGCTCTGCTTCAGTCTTTAATACACTGTCATTTTAATACATCATAACTTTAATACAGTGTAAGACAAATCATTTACAAATATATAATAGTGTTCAGCCGGCCTCTGCTCCCCAGCACCGAGTGAACCCTCAGGATAGGAGGATGGTACAGGACAGGACCCTGGTGGGTACATCCATATGGGGTGTGCTTATAGCCAAAGCCACCCAGGGCACTCGGGGAGACACGGCCACTGTGCCTCCCACCGACAGACATTCCAAGGCAGGGCCGTGCATGAACGAGCACCCAAGGAGATGTCCTCCCTGCAAGAGGTCTCCAAGGAGCTGAAGAGGGATGCGGGCACCTCACGGCGGCAGGGGAGTCTCTGCCTGACAGGGCGCTGCCCGCGCCAGGGCTGCAGTGCCAGGGGCGGCGAGTGGCCGCCGAGGTGCCCGGGGGGCATCAGTGAGGAGCCGCGGGTGGCTGGCTTGGCTCCCGGAGGGGACACGGCGGGGCAGACCCGGAGTGGGGCAGGGGCGGCCGGGGACCGGGACCGCTGTGCTCACGGGGCTGCTCGCAGCGGGCATCTCTGCCCGCCTCCTCGGCCGCCGCCGCCGGCAGCTCCCGGCCCGCCGCCCTCATGGCCGCCGTGCCCGGGCGTTGGAGTCGGGCTGTTGCCACGGGAGGTTGCCGGGCCGCTCGCGCAGGCGGGGCCCTCACGTCGGGTGCGAGTTCCCGAGGGATGGAGCCCAGAGCCTCGGGCAGCCCTGTGCCCGGGGCCGGCGGATCGGGTCCCACGTTTTCGGTCACAGCGGGGTGTTCTACCCCTTCCACAAACCAGGGATAATCGCGGGGGTGTCCCCCGAGGCCCGGCCCGGCCATCTGCCATCCCCAGAGGACAGCAGACCGTGGCCACCTCATGCCCGCTTAGGGCACAGGTGGGTGGCAGCTCTCGAAACCATTAACAGCTACTCCTTTTTGTCACTCAGCATGACCCCAGGCAGGAGCGGGGCACACACATCACCGGGTACCCCCGTGGGGTGTCACCACTGGCCTGCCTCATGGAAGGATGCCTTGTCATCCTCACTCAAGGCAATGGCAGACTGACAGGAGTAACGAGAGAAGAGTCCTGTTTAACTGATGTAGATCTACTGATACTCAAAAGTACTAGTTTGGTTGTAAAATAAGGCATTTTGAGACGTTGTTTATAGGTCTGAAGTATACTTGACTCTCCTTGTTTTGCCACAGTTACAGTTTTGAGTAAGAGGAACAGCTGCCATTTACAGTAGTCAATGGATGATGCTGCCAGCAGGCACGCAGGGAAGCTGTCCTGCTCACCTGGCTGAAAGCTTTCCTCCATAGTAGCTTCCTTGAAACCAACTCTTTGCATATGGTAGTGAGAATTTATAAGATACAAACCAAGTCTGTTTACACAAATGCATGATGTAATCCATGACACATTTCAAAGCACATTCATTTTCCACTGATGTCCGGAAACCAAATTATCAAAAATAATAAGCATTAAAATCATCTTATACCATTCATAGTTCAGAGGCCGTTCTTCATTTTCTAACAGAAGTGCTGCACATTACACACTCCTTCTAAAAGATGGGTGATGGAAATGCCCTCCAAAGTCACTTGATGAGAGCACCAAATGTGGGCCAACATACCCCAACCCTGCTGCTGCTGCTGTGACAATTGTGCTTCAGCTGTGTTAGTGGTGTCTGGAAGGAGCAAGGGATCACTCAGTAAGAAACCTGCATGGGACAATAGTGTTTTGTTACAGCTCTCATACTGAGAAAAAACTGACAGAACTTCAGGTCTTACATTCAAGTTTCAGTTCAATTTGTTTAGCAGAGAGAAGCAAGTTTCTCCACTTCTAAATTACAGATGGCAAAGTTGAAGCTGAAAATCACGCAGCATGCCATTACCGTGGGAAAATCTTTAATGTCTGTCTCAGTTTAAAGAGACAGAAGTGTTTGCTAAGGAGGGCAGGATACAAGAAAAACCAAGCTCCTCCTTCTGAGTAATTATAACTTTGAAACTAAGAGGCTCCAGTCGAAAAGGTGTGGAAAAGAAAATAACAGCTATTTACTGAAGAAGAGAGAGAGAGAGAGAGAGAGAGAGAGAGAGAGAGAGAGAGAGAGAGAACACGAACAAAGCAGCAATACTCCCGCAACCAAACTCCCCCCGAAAACAATTCAGTACTTTTTGTCTCTCGGCGCAGTTAAAACCATCCCCAGCAGGGGGCGCTGGCGCCTCGGGAGGGGGCTGCAGTGCCTCACCGGTGGCCGGCAGGGGGCGCTGCTGGGCTCTGGCGGCCGCCGCGCCCGTTGGGAACCGCGCGGGGGCGGCCGGATCGGACCAAGGCACGGGAAGGGAGAAGGGAAAGGGTGGCTCCTCCTGCGGACTCACGCTGCCAAAGGCTGGCTCTGGCTGAGGATCTCCTTCCTCGTCAATGGGTGCCGGCTGCTGCCAACACGGGGAAAGAGGAGGGGAAGGGCGGCCCTTCCCCCCCAAAGACTACTCCGCAGATGGCACTGGCTTTCCGATGAATTCCAGGCAAGTCCAGGCAGTGGGCAGAGCAGAGCAGAGCGTGAGGACTCAGATGCGAACTGGGACCTCCCTCGGGGCCAGAAGCCAAAAAATGACCCGGCCGAAAGAAAAACGAACCCCGGACCCCTTCTCTTCACACACCCTCTCCGAGTCCGGGCAAAAGCCAAGTCCCACCTCCCAAGGAAAAAAAAACAATAAAAATAAAAAGCTGCCCCTATGCCCAGCTGAGGCTACAGGAGTATGGGGGTTCTCCTTTACCAATTTAGCTGGTGTGCCGAGGTTATTTAGGATTTCAATGAAGCAGTCGTTAAGTCCAGGGCTCGAAGAATTCTAGCTTGCTGGCAAGGAGCTGTTGGTGTGGGAAAATTTACTAGGAAAAAGTAACAAAATATAAAACTGTAACAATGTACTAACTCAAAGTGGAAGAGAAACACTAAATTACCTGTAACTAAATCAGCTGTAACTAATCAGACAAAACAGTATGCTTGGTGTTTATCCTCACAGAGTTGAGGCTCATTTGTTCCAACCAATGCCACGTCCCTAACCTTAAATCTTTAAGCAATTTAGTTTTGCAAGGGAAAAGTAAACAGGATCTTGATAGAAAGTCGTTTCCTTGAAAAGTAACAGGAAAAATAAACCAAAACTCCTTTCTCACCCTGTGGATAATACTTAGTATTTATGAACGGGCACTTGCATTGATAAATGAGCTTTCAATTAAACATATGACAAAGTACTTGAGGTTAAATATTTTATTTTATAATAAGCCTTATACCAAAATCATTAAATATTTTGTGTATCACCCAAATAAGTTACATTCATTCTGAGCTTTCATGCAGTTTTAAAAAAGTTAAAATTTCTCAAAAAATTCATTTTAAAGTGAGTTGCAATAAACTCTGCCTAACCAAGCCAGAATTCTTTCATATCAAGTAAATATTCCAGTTTTCTTTACTGCTACCACACTACAGACCAATTAGACAGACCCCTCCAAATTTGCACTAATTAAATGGCAACAAACAGAAACTACTGAGACTTTGTGAATACCTTCAGTAACAGTAGTAACACTTCAAAGCATGAGTGAGACAACTGAGCTGAATTGCAAGAAGTGACATTTTGCCTGGGAGAACAATAAGGTATCCTACATTACATTACATTTAACTTGTTGCAAAGAGACAGATCACCACTGATGAGCATGCAGAACACAAACAAGAAAGTGGCAGCAAACCCCACATTCATAAGCTTAATCACAGCTTTTAAGGGGACACGGCATTTATGCAGTCTTCTACTATTTCAAAAAGGTAGTGATACATATCAGTCCTCCTAGCAATGTCAAGGGCAGTTTCATCCAAGCTGTTTTTCAGGTCTGGTTTCACATAACGATTCATCAGCAAGAGTTCGAGGGTTTCTCTGCTGTTTTTGTTTCCTGCAGCAATATGCAGTGGGGTCAGCAAACCATTTGTCTGTGCGTTGATGTCTGCGCCTTGCTGCAGCAGGAACGCGGCCACTCTTGTGTTGTTCCACTTGCAGGCGCTGTGAAGGGGTGTCCAGCCATCCACAGTCTGCGCGTGAATGTCAGCCCCCTGTGCCACCAATTCGTGTGCAATGTCCAAGTGCCCCCTGTAGGCAGCTCGGTGGAGAGGAGTGTACTGGTCTTCATCACGAGCATTTACTGGAGCCAGCTTTTCAGTCAGGAGCCTCTTTACTGTACTCAGCTGTTTAAATAAAACAGGTAATTTCATGTGATTACGTGAAACAGGATGTATGGCTTTTCCTGTCTGGAAGTTTAGTGGAAAACCAATTTCTGTCAGTGTCAAAAAACGCTTAAGTGCAACAGCAGATTTTAAAATGAAACCAGCTATTGTTACTAGGGTTCGGGGATTTTGTGGGAGTTTTGTTTGTTTGTTTTCCGTGGGTTGTTCTGTTTTCAAAGAGCTAAAACATGAATATTAGTTGCAATGCCTTAAGACTACCTTAACCTTACACCTTCTCCCCATTCACTGTGAAGACATAAGTACCTCCACAAAACTGCAGAGAGGAGCTTTTGTGTGTAAGAAAGGCAACTAATGAAAATAAGTGTACACAAGGGTATAATAACATAACAGGAATCTTGGTTGTCTCTCCCTCACTTCCAAAAATAAAGTTGGATTTCTTTTCCATAAAAATATACAAAAACAGTCACCTGTTATCTGCATATAGAGCTTCAGAAACAATAAAATTTCAGATACATCCTCTCCACTCCAGTTAAAAAGCTTATTTGCCAAGAAGAAAGAGCCTGGCATGCTTTCCCTTTATATAAGTTAAAGAGAAGTGCTGTTACTTGAACTTTCAACTGAAATCAAAGCCTGCTTTCTGAAAGCTAATGGATCCAGACACTTTTCAGCGTGCGTGGGCTACAAAGGGAGAAGTTTTACATGCAGTGGCTTGCAAAACCAAATCAAAATAGCTCAGAGAAAGATAGGAAAGTGTAAGTAAATTTTTGTTTGTGGATGAGTTGTTAGATATGTGATTAAAATAACATTCTTCTAAGTGCTACATATGAACAGAACAAGTGCCTTACCCGATTGTTTTCAGCTGCCCAGAGTAGCAATGTCTCTGGATTTTTTTCCATTTTCTTTTCTTGCATTTCATACCATTCCTCACTTCTTTCTTGCTCATCATCGTCATCATCGGATTGTCCTGACCAACAGCTCTGAGTCCCCACAGGAATCAAATGCCTGTGAGTCTCCAGCAGTTCAAGCTGATTAAAATGCTCTGTGAAGTCTTCAAACAACTCACTATCATCGTCGTCCTCATCGACTTGCTCTTCTTTATTCATTTTCAGTCAGCATCTGTGAGCAGCAAATGTACAGTCTTGTTGTTGTACAATACAAATGGATGATGTGGATATCGACAAATAAGAAAATTAAAGAGCAAACTCAAAGTTCCTCCACTAACCCGGCCCTTGTTAGCTCTGCCAGAACTCCCAGACAATATCCACGCTGGAAAAGCACCATGTTACCCCGGTCCCGAAACGGCACCACTTTGGGACGGGCAGCGAGAAGCAGTGCGAGGGTTTGCAGAGCGCACCCGGAGCGCTGCCCGTTTTCTTAACAAAGAGGCCGGAGCAGTCCGGATAGTAGGGCAGAGTCTCTGCGAGGCCCCGCGGCGCCTGTCCGGCCCCGGCCCAGCCCGCGGCCCCGGCCCTCCTCCGCTCCGCTCCGCACCCCCCGGACGGGCCCTCGCGCCACAGAAGGACGCTCCCCCGCTCCCCGCCGGCTGGGCCGGGCCGGTACCGCCCATGCCTCCCCTCTGCCCCGGCCGTGCCCGCGGGCTGCCGGCAGCCAGACCCCGCTCTAATCCCGTCCCACGGATCTCCCATCCGCGCCGAGCACCCCCCGGCCCGGCCCAGCTTCGCCCGCGGTACCTGCGGCCCCAGCACGGCCGGGCGCTCCGGGGCGGGGCCCAGAGGCGCTTCCGGGCCGTGGCCCGGACGTGACGTGCTGGGCCGAGGCAGCGGCGGGAGCGGGGACTGATCCAGCCGCGTGAGGGATCGTTCGCTGTGCCTGCGTGCTAACCCAGCGTCTGTCTTGTCTCTTACGTTTCACACACCGCCTATGACGAGAGAAGCTGACTCCCTGACCTGAACAGCCTTGGCACGAAGATGAGCACCGTCAACTCACAGTAAGCTCCCGTTGCCTGCGACGCCGTGCCGTCCTGTCACATGAGACAGCGAGTGTTTTGTATCTTTGGGATGAGTTAAGGAGAGCTCGGATCATCATTTGTGTTTTCCCTCAGGTCCTTATGATCATCATGCTTGCCGTCACATACACGCAGATTACCAGTGCAGGGAGAGAAGTTGAATGTTTGTTCAACAAGTATTTTTAAAGGCAGGAAATATACAGAGGATTCCTTAGTTTTTCATTAGGTACTGCAGAGAGGTGGTTGCAGCCCTTCACTAGAGTAAAATGACTGGGATGAACCTAGCAACTGGTTGGTTTGGTGATGTAACATTTGCAGTAAAAGTAGCAAAATATTTTAAGAACATTACAGGAATGACATTTGGCAGAGTTTTATGGCAGATCTCCTGTGTATTTTGTGACTCTGGACAGACCAGCTTACCTTAATAAAGACTGTGTTGAAATTCCCTATGTGTGTTGCTCTGTGACACAAGTTTTTCTGTCTTATGTAGGGATGATGAAGACACCTTTAAAATACTTGTTGCTACTGATATTCATCTTGGCTATTTGGAGAAAGATCCAGTTCGTGGAAATGATACATTTGTAACTTTTAATGAAATTCTGGACCATGCTCAAAAAAATGAAGTAAGTGCTACTTTTTGGAAAAGGAAGGAGTGAGGCTGTTGAAAATACATTCGTATCTACCAAAAGCTGTAAAGCTTAGTCCTAGTACAATCTATAGTAATATCAAATCAAATGACTAAGCTATTTATTGCAAGCAGTTTCATTTCTGTTTTAGTAAAAGGAATGCCTATTCTTCTGAGGGAGCATTCAAGCTATTCATTGCAACCAGTTTCGTTTCTGTTTTAGTGAAAGGAGTGCCTATTCTTTTGAGAGAGCATTCGTGTTAAATTATGACCCTGGTTGCATTAACTGTGTTTTTGGATTGCCTGCACTAGTTTCACTGGTATTTACGGAGGGTTTGTCAATTCAAGGAGGGAAAATAGTAGGGGAGAGTGAGGTTAATGATGCACAGTCTTCAAATCTTCAAATCAGAAAGTAGAGAAAATGTTAGCTTTTGAAGTGTTTGTTAGAGTGTTGAGTTGCTGAGGTGACCAGCCCTGGTGCCGGCACAGTCAGCAGCAGAATCCTCTAGAGTGGTGCAGAGGGGGGTTTCCCGAACCAGGGCAACCTTATGAGGAGCTGTGAGCTGCTGCCAGGAGCCTGCATCTCGAACAACAGCAACTGATGGGACCCAAGCAGGGCCAGGAGCAGTCGCAGCCAAGTACCTCCCCACCTGTAAAAGAAGCCCAGGGGGACCAGCAGCAAACAGGAGCACCACAAACATGACAGGCAGACATGCTGTGGCATAACATTCCATGCAGGAAGGGTGCTGAAGCTCTGCCAGCTCCACCCAGGGAGCTGTGGTATCCATCTGACAGGAAGCCGTGGCCTCTCTCAGCGCTGCATCCACCACAACTGACACAGCTGCCCAGATAGAGCTTCAGTGGGAACCGAATGCCACTCCAGCATCAGCTGCAGGGTGGGCTCTGCTGTTTCACCAGTGCTGACTGACAGCAGTGAGCACAGGTGCACCTGGCTAGGGGAATTCCACTTAGGGACAGAGCACCGGGAGAGGGTGAGGAGGTGGAGGAGTATCAGGGAGCGGGTGTGGGTGTGAGAGAAACACTACTGGAATCACACTATGCCTTCCCTGTGATCAGCCTGAAAGGCAGACAGGACACATGATACAGAAGATTTCCTGTCCTCTCTCCCACTGGATGAACTCACTGAATTAAGGGACAGGAGGCAATGGCAACATATTCCAGCCTGGTGCAGCAGGCGCCTCTCCTCTGTGACTGCCCCACCTTCCCAGGTAGCCTGGCATAATGGGTGTGAGGCTGCATCCCTAGGGCCCAGTTTGATTGACATGAGCCAGTAGTGTGCCCAGGAGGCCAGGAAGGCCAATGGCATCCTGGCCTGTATCAGCACTAGTATGGCCAGCAGGACAAGGGCAGTGATTGTCCCCCTGTATTCAGCACTGGTGAGGCCACGCTTCAAATCCCATGTTCAGTTCTGGGCCCCTCACTGCAAGAAAGTCATTGGAGTGCTGGACTATGTCCAGAGAAGGGCAACAGAGCTGGGGAAGGGTCTGGAGCACGAGTCTGATGAGGAGTGGTTGAGGGAGCTGGGGTATTTGTTTTGGAGAAAAGGAGGCTCAAGGGGGACCTTATTACTCACAACAACTACCTGAAAGGATGTTGTAGCCAGAGGGAGGTCAGTCTCCTAAGGAACAAGCAATAGGGCAAGAGCAAATGGCCTCAATTTGTGACAGAAGAGATTTAGTCCGGATATTAGGAAAGGTTTCTTCCCTGAAAGGGTTGTCAAGCAATGGAACAGGCTTCCCAGGGAAGTGGTGGAGTCAACATCTCTGAAGGTATTTAAAAGATGTGTGGATGGGGCATTTAGGGACATGGTTTAGTGGTGGACTTGGCAGTGCTGGGTTAACATTTGGACTCGATGATCTTAGGGGTGTTTTCCAACCTAACGATTCTGTGATTCAGTTTTTAAGGAATTAATGTTTATTGTTCAAATTATTTGTAATTTTGATGAGGTTTTATCCTAATGCTTTTTCAAAAGCTAAATATATACAATATATGTGGAAACCACGACTAGTACCTTCTCAAAATAATGTGGTGATAGCTACTGATTTCTTCCCACTAGCTACTGCAGCGATGAAAAAATAATGTATCTCTTCATGCCTGTCAAAAAAAATGTTCAGGAGCCAATTTGGTGACCCTTATTAAAATATTTCACCTTCACTGATACTTTTTTTTTAACGCTGTCAGTTTTTTTGTCCTATGGCTCTTGATAAATGGATCTTTTTGGGTTTGATTTTGTTTTAAATAGTAATTTAATTACTTTTTTTCATGAGGAAGTTTAAGAAGTGTTGTATTAAAATAATAAAGCTTTTTTGTTCCATACAGGTGGACTTTATTTTATTAGGTGGGGACCTTTTTCATGACAACAAACCTTCCAGAAAAACAGTACACTCTTGTTTGGAGTCGCTAAGAAAATACTGCATGGGTGATCGTCCTGTTCAGTTTGAAATTTTGAGTGATCAGGCAGTTAATTTTCATCACAGCAAGTAAGTATGTTCCTATAAATTATCATGGTTTGCATATTGGGTGAGCGTGTTGTGATTTTTAATTTATATCCTCTGTGACTAGAACCTTGAAGTTTAGGCCTCTCTTTGTGGGACAGTCTACAGGGTAACTTCACTTACCTAAGTCTATAAAGGAATGTGTACAGTATTTTGAGAAACTTTTGAATGTGCTGTGACACTTGATACCTTTATGTAATCTAGTTTCTATCTTGCAAGTACAATACAAGTAAACCAATTTAGATGAATTGCTGTGGTAGAATCAACAGAGTTCTTTGTGTGTAGGCAAGGGTTATACAGCTTAGTCTGCTGCTACCACACGATATGTTGTACAATTCTTTTCATAGACTTGTTCTAAAAGAATAGGTCCTTTTTGCTACCCTGTTCCCAGTTGGAAGTGCCATTCCAGTCCATGAATAAGAATCTTCTTATGCTGTGCAGTTTAAGCTTATTCATAGCCCCTTTGTACTCATTCGTGCAGCTGCTGTGATCTATCTGTGATGGTGTTAATTTGAAGAGAATATTGATCATCCACAAATTTGCAGATGTAGTTTAACTTCCTTTCCTCTTCTTGTTCAGATTTCCATGGGTGAATTATCAGGATGAAAATCTCAACATTTCTATTCCAGTTTTTAGTATTCATGGCAATCATGATGATCCCACAGGGGTAATTATTATCATAATTGTACTATGCTGTTACATTACAAAGATATTATAGAAATAGAGACTTGTATAGAAATACAGTTCTTGGAGATCACCTAATTTTAGTCAGTTGCTCCAATATTTGTGTAAATATTTTGTAGAACTTTAGGAATGTTAATAAATGACAACAAGTAAAGGGTAAGCGTGACATTAAAAAAGCAAATGGAAAGAAGAGACTTATATGAACTACATTTAATTTCTTAATTTATGTAGGTTTCTGTCATTGAGAACAGGTTCACAGTGACAGTCTTTCAGAAGGTTTCTAAAACATTTTATCTGTAGAAACTGAAAGCTTTTTTTCTTAAAGGAAGAGAATTTTGGTATTTTGACTTGTGCATATGCAATTGATATGCATCTTGCATTTTCAGGGGAGATAATCCAATAGTGATGAAATGCTAGCTTAAAAATAAGCTACTAAAAGTAAGTAGGAAATGGACATTTAGAAAGCATTAAAGTGTGTGTGTTGAATTAATAATTTTGCATTTTATATCAAAAACAGTGTATCATGGAGATTAGGGTTTTAGCAGAAGTTTAACTTTGGACTTATTATGAGGTAGTTAGCTTAACCAGATAATTTTTGTAGTAGTTTAGAGACTGTGGGGGTTTTTTTTATGTTTTTGTTTTTCTGAATGATTTAATGTTTAATTTCACATTGTTCAAATTAAGTAGGACTTGTAAGGAAAAGGGATTTGCTTCTGTACCCATGAACACTTAAAAAAAAAGCTAATATATGTGGTGGGGTGTTTCAGCTGCAGAAGTTACTTAAGGAAAGATACTCTCTCTCCCTTTTGAGACTTTCACTTAGATATTAAAGACTAAATGTTTTGTTCAAAGTTTTTGTATTTGTTTCTTAATATTTTTTGCAGGCAGATGCACTGTGTGCATTGGATATTTTAAGCTGTGCAGGATTACTGAATCACTTTGGACGTTCAACTTCTGTGGAGAAAATAGATATTAGTCCCATTTTATTACGTAAGGGTAGAACAAAAATTGCTCTGTATGGCTTGGGTGAGTATTAGTCTGTCAGACTGTTCATGTGTTACTGAAGCTCAATAGGTCTAAATAAAGTTGTAACAAACTTAAAAGGCTACAACAAACATGAAGGTCTAAGTAATTCTAAATTAAAGCATATCAATTCTGTGGCAGTGTCGGTTTTCTCCTCCTGCTGTGTTGTCACTGGCTGACAGGCTTTTTCTTTTCTTTTTTTCATTTAGAATAAATCCTTCAATACTTTGATTTTTGTACTTTTTTTAGTCTTAAATGAACCCTGCTTAAGTTATCTATAAATAGCGTCTTTGTATCTAGTCAGAGTAATCACACTCTTAAATTCTCTCAGTTGTGTACTAAGCTTACTTCATCCTGTTTAGGTAAAACTTAAACTGTTATGTTCATGTGCCATTTTGGTTTTATTCAAAAACAAACTGTCTGAGCAGAAACCTAATGTCTTTCATGCCTGTCTGAAGTGGTTCACAGGTAATATCTGTCACAGGTAACCTCAGTTTCTTTAAATAAACTTATGAGGAGTTTCATACTTCAAAGGTGTTCAGTGCTAGGTTTTCAGCTTCAGCTTTGTCCCTTTCTGTTTTCTCCACCAGATTCCCCTCTACTCTTACTTCTTACTAAGAACAGTTATTTTTGACTGCTCTCTGTCTAGAGAAGCTAAGTATTAATATCTTAATTTTTTCCCTTATTTTGTGTCTAGGCATGAGTGCTTAAACACTTATGTCTAAGCAACTTTTATAGCTAAAAGTTAAGTCCTAGATGGCCATGATTTCATGTGTTTAATGAGATACTTTGCAAAGGTTAGTAGCGAAGGTTCTAATACCACAATATGTTTTCAATACCCGAAATGGTTGCTGGGAAATGCAACAACTTTCTAAAGTACACATGTTGCTGCATGAAAATATTCGTGAAATGTTTCTTTGAGATTGTGCCGGGATTATATGTACTTTCTTGACTTTTTCTGATTTAGAGAACATTCTTTGTTAAACAAAATAAGTAAACTCCGTATGGGATTTTACTGAAATGCATCATCAACCCTGACTATGAATGGTTTGAGTTTTTTTACTTATTAAAAACATCAGGGAAATAATCGTCAACAAACAGTTCAGAAGTTCAGCAGACTTTTCCCTGCTCTAGGAGAAAGCACAGACTTTGTAGAACTCATAGTTTATTTCTTGTTTTGTATAGCGTTTTGAAGTATGTTTAAGAACTCCATCTCTACTAAGTATCTGTTTTTAAATTCCATATTAAAATAAAATATGCTTGTTAGTCTGTCGATAAGAAACAAAAACAGCCTTTCTGTTATTTTTAATTCTGCCTATAGTCAGTTGTTTGGCACAGACAATTAGCAAATGTCTTAAACCAGATGTACTTTGTGAAGCTACTTTAAGCAGTAGCTTTAAGGCAGATTTCATGTTAAAATGTCTTCTTTTCAGAGGTCTATCTAGTAAAATAGCCATTTTATATTTTGATCTGTTCATAATCATGCCTCAGACTTCAAAGGTCATGAAAATCATAGAATCATGGAATCACAGAACGGTTTGGGTTGGAAGGGACATTAAAGATCATCTAGGTCCAACACCTTGCCATGGGCAGGGACACCTTCTGTTTGACCAGTTTGATCAAAGCCCCATCCAACCTGGCCTTGAACACTTCCAGGCATGGGGCATCCACAACTTCTCTACACAACCTGTTTCAGTGCCTCACCACCATTACAGTAAAGAACTCCTTCCTAAACTCTAACCTAAATCTATCCTCTTACAGTTTAAAGCCATTCCTCCTTGTCCTATCACTGCTTTCCCTGGTAAAAAGTACCTCTGCAGCTTTCTTGTAAGTCCTCTTTAGGTATTAAAAGGCTGCTATATTTTTTTCTCTGTGCTGTTTTTAATAGAGGTACTAATAAAAATGCTATAAAATACAGAGTTGGTTTACCACACAAACATTATTTAGTTTTTTTTTTGTTTGTCCACTCCAGGAGCTATTCCAGATGAGAGGTTGTATCGTATGTTTGTCAATAAACAAGTAACCATGCTGAGACCAAAGGAAGATGAAGATAGTTGGTTTAACTTGTTTGTGATTCATCAAAATAGGTAACAGTATTGAATGAATTACAGTGACTTTTAAACTTACTGTGTTACTTCATTAAACTGTCTCACAAAGGATAGGTGAGAAAGCCAGATGCATTTTAGTTGGTGCTTCTTGTGAGTAGCTGGTTTCTTAAGATTTTCCCAAAAGAAAACTTTCTTTTACAACTCTTTCTGCAGAAGAATCAGAAAGGAAAAGGATTGAAATAAATGAATTAGTAATGTTGGGAAATCTCTTCCCAAACTTTTACAGTTAGGGGCAGTGGGGGTTTGTAGTGTAATCTGCATATAATTAAGTCTTGTCTGCTTGTTAAAGCTGGAAGAACATTAAACTTCATATTGTATTTTCTATACTTGTTTAAACTATAATTCAACAATCTATCTTACCTTGCACTGCAATGCTTTACAGATATTCTGTCTGTCTACACACTTCTCCCAGCAGTGGTAGTAGGAGCAGGCAGAGTTCTTTTCTAAATCTTTTCTTCTAATTTTTCCTGAGAAAGAGGGCAATCCTTATGTTCAAGTAGTGGTGAGGCAGACGTAAACAAATATAGCTCAGATAACCCTGTCCTGATCTCTGTCCAGTAGGCTGAAGGAACTCCCTTCACTCCTTCTTCACATCCTGTGCCTTCTGGAAAGGGATTGGGGGTGGCGATCTGTTTATTTCAGTGGGTTTTACCCCACCATTTAAAAACAAAACAAAGAACCAAACAAAAACAATGGCCATGAGGTGCTATAAAAGCATTCATATAGAAAAAAAATAAAGTCTTGCAAGCCAGGTAAGAAGAAAAGAGAGATCCAAATAAAAGGAGTGGAGCAGAAGACAGTGAGCTATGTAAAACAGTGAGCTGTATAAGTTGCCTTTTTGTTTAACCAAACATTACACAATTGTGTAAGGAATAAATGTGAAGAGGACCTTACATGTATGTCAGATATTATTGCTGGGGTTTCTGTATTGCTTTAAATCACACTGATATTTTTCTCCTCCTTCACTCCCCCTTGCCCACCCATTATTTTTCTCTTCTCTTGAACAGGAGCAAACATGGAGCTACCAACTACATTCCAGAGCAGTTTTTAGATGACTTTATTAATCTTGTTGTGTGGGGTCACGAACATGAGTGTAAAATAGCTCCATTCCAAAATGAACAACAGCGTTTTTATGTTTGTCAGCCAGGAAGTTCAGTGGTGACATCTCTGTCCCCTGGAGAAGCTGTGAAGAAGTGCGTGAGCTTTTCTTTTTGTTCTTGTTTATCACTTGTCTTATGTCTCTCAGGTACTGTGATGAGAACAGAAAAACCTTGTATTAAGTATGAAAGGACTTATGGAGTGGATTAGCTTCGGAGTGTGATATAATAAAGTAGATGGAATCAGTGCCTAGTAGAACTTTTACTTTGCTTACTGTTTAACATTTGAAGCAAATGGAAATTACCTAAGAGGAGTTACACCCTGATAAATTGGAATACAAGCAAATGAGTACATGTGCTTGTGTATGGAACAAGCACAATCTAAATATAATAAAACTGATGTTTGACATGTCCAACTCTGAAATACAGATCCATGAACTTCCTATAGCTTTTAAAATTTTGCCCCTGAAAAGTAGACATGAATTTAAAACAAATCTTTATACCATAGTTCTCTTAAGTTTATCTTTTAGTAAGTTACCTTTCTCCTTCTAGACACATTGGTTTGCTGCATGTTAAAGGGAAAAATATGAAAATGCAGAAGATTGCTCTAGAGACAGTGCGAACTTTCCACATAGAGGATATTGTTCTAGCTGATCATCCAGATCTTTTTAATCCTGACAATCCTAATGTTACTCAGGCAATACAAGCATTCTGCACGGAAAAGGTAACTTGTAATGCTAATAGGTTATAGATAACAGTGTACGGACAGGGGATGGGATCTGTGACTGATTTTGAGACTGGAAGATGAGAAGTATTTTGTCTTGCCCTATATTATTTGAGATGAACTTAGGCAGTGTTTCCGTAGAAAGCTAATTACATGCCATTCACTCTGCAGCCTTGGCTTCCAGATTCCTTGACTGGGATGACCTATTAAAGTAGGCTGGAACTGCTTTATGGGTGTCCATATCATCTTTGTACAAAAACTTGCCCCCTAAGAGTGGGGCAGTGTTGGATGTGCGCTTTGGAACCTGCATAAATACGTCAACCTAAACCCTGAAAGCTCGGCTGCACAGTGTGAAGTGGCAGAAGTAACTAAGTAGGTTAATTAATTGCTCTTGCTTCTTAGATTTGTATAAGTCTCTTCCTGCTTTTTCCTTGGAACTAGAAATTTAGCAAAGCATAATGGCTATAAAGTAAAGTAGTATGAGCGATCAGGGGTGTAGATACTGCTGGACTACACTAGATCTGAAGAATGAGCCTTCCGTTGTGATGTTTTTCTCAGTCATTTTATGGCTTTTGGCTGGATACTTATACATATGTGTTCAGGAATGAGAGCAGATCCTATAATTATTTATTTTTATAGCTCCTCTTGCAACTGGATGTATTTTAAATTAAACTTGAAACATTTGGGCATCTGTAAGAGAAAGTGGAACTGAATTTCTGATTCTCCTTCACAGGTTGAATTGATGCTGGACAATGCAGAAAGAGAACGCTTGGGAAATCCACGCCAGCCAGAGAAGCCTCTCATAAGATTACGAGTAAGAAACTGTTCCATTTATGTTGCTTTGTTCTGAAAGGTCACTTTGAAAAGATTCAAAGCAAAGTCATGCTTTTTGGGTAAACACGTAATATATAAGTCTTTCTTAAGTCATATTATCCTGCATGTGTTCCTAACCTAATTTATGGAAACTTCCCCAAAGGCTAGTAAGTGAAACAAATTAGAATCAAGTTATGAATCTGAGCTGATATTAGCTATTCTGTTGATATTATTATTAGCTATTTTTAGCCATTAACTATTCGGCAGAGTAAGGCATTCAATTTAGGTTGACTTATTTTTTACTTTAATTTTTCCTCAGCTGGATTTGCGTGGCTTCTCCATTTCTATTTGTTTCATATTTAAATTTTTCCTTTTCTCTCTTAGGTTGATTATGCAGGTGGCTTTGAACCATTCAGTGTCCATCGTTTTAGCCAGAAGTACATGCATAGGGTGGCTAACCCAAAAGACATCATACACTTTTTCAGGCATCGTGAACAAAAAGAGAAAAATGGTAATTATGAAGAAAGGAATAATTGGCTTGCCTTGGTTTTCCTTCTTCTTTAATTTGTTGTCCAGCACTTGCAAAAGCTTGGTGTCTACCTTCCAATGTGTTATAGGAGGAGTAAAAATGCATTGTCTCATTTAAGCGTATATATTACGCAAGTACTTTTGTTCTATTTCTGGGTTTGTCTAAAATTCTGATAACTATCACAGCATCTGCTGACAGTTATTCATAAACAGTTCCTTCTTATTTTGGCCTCAAACCTTATTGGGTTGCCTACAGTAATACATATAGCCCCATACCAGACTGAATTACTCTGATTCTGTGATAATTACCATGAAAGGGATTAATCAGCTCACTCCTGAGACTTCTTAGAATGAGATGGTTGGTTTAGATCACTCTGCAGGAAAACAGATGAGTGTAGTGCTTTTTCCCTTTGTCTTTTGATTTTATTGCTTTAGGAGTTCATTTGTTTATCCCTAAAATAGTAATGGAGGGAGTGGGCTTGAGAGATGTTTTTATATTTTAAAAAAAAGGTCCAAATGTATGACAGCATTTTGTTTGCCCTGATTAATCATGTGTATGAGGTGCTCTTGGCTTGTCTGTTCCAGGTATGTCTCTATTCAAGCATTTGTGCAAAAAAAATAATAGCTGTTACTATTGCAGCATTTCTCACTGTGCCTAGAATTTTTTATAAATGGTTAACAGATGTTGCCCAAATGCTGGATTTGTAATGGTCACTAGTGAAGATGCAGCTTGTGCAAGAACATAATGTGCTAAAGCACTGTTAATAGTTCGCGTTAGTGCATTGTAAGTACTCCAATTTCATTGACAGTTTTTATGAACACTGTCAGTTCTGTAAAGTTCAAAACATCGTTTAGTGAAAAAACTACTTTTTGTTAGGATTTTTAAAATTATACCATATTGATCTTGGTTTACTGTGCTTTGGGGGTTTTTTTCATAGTTGTGCAATCTCAAGCTTTTTGGAATACACAGCTTCAGTAATTCAGAAGTTGTTAATGTTTCTCTTGTCATAGCTGCTTATATAACCAGGCTAACAAAACCACACTGTTTTGTGCTTTTGTGTGGCAGTTGTCTTAAAGCAGTCTGTAGTCACTTTATATTACTTTGTGTGGTATGTGCTAATCTCAGGTGATTATCCCTTTCATTCTTGTGCCATTTCTACCTTGCTACCAGAGAATGGGGGCAGCTTTAATGAGCTATGGGCATTTTCTACTGAAAATCAGTCAGCGTGCTTTGGAGGAAAATTTCTTCTCTAATAAATGAGTTACTTATAAAAAACCTTCATACTTTGATGGCTTCTTTGATTTTCTTCCATTTGTGATCTTCTAGAGTTTAGTTTTATTAACCTTCAGGATACAATGTTCAATATGTAGTTCCAGACATGGTAGTTAGAAGAACCCTATGTCTGCTAGAGGTGAAGTTGTCTGTACAGTTCTTGCATCCATTATGTTTAACTGTGTTTCCAGACAATAGACTCTACAGTTAGAAGAAAAAGCTTTACATATAAAAAGGACCCACAGTTCTTAAGAGGCCTATGTTAACCTTTTTTCCTATTACTATCAGTGGGATGATAATAATTAAGAGCTGCAAATGTGTATGATGGTGCCACTGGGCTTTTGTATTCTAGACATTGATCTTAACTTTGGAAAATTGGTTAGCAGACCTGCTGAGGGGATAACACTGAGGGTGGAAGACCTTGTAAAGCAGTATTTCCAGACAGCGGAGAAGGTATTTTTCTATCTTTTATGATTTTTTAATATAGTATAATATTTTTTCTTTTTTTTTCCTTGGCTTTCTTAGCGGAAGTAGTAGTGCACCCTGAAAACACTCTGACATTGACTGAGAAGTGAATTTATTTCCCATATAACTGTGTGTAAATTACCACATGAAGTATGTGTCTTAGATTAACAAGTAATTGTTGTGTATAGGTTGTACAGGTATGTGAACACATGCTGGTTTGAGAACATTATGATAATTCTTCACAGGAACCTGCAGTGTCTGCCCTGCACTAAATGATGTGTCATATTTAGGTAAGGAGGAAAATGTGAGGCAGCATGCTCTGAGGGAGAAGCTACCTTAATTTACTATAGGGCCAATGTGAGACTGTAGCATTTACCATTACCAGCTGACTTGGAGTAACTTGTTACTTTGCAGTATATTTGTGCCCTCAGATGTAGTGCAATTTCACATTATATTTAGAGCAGAGCAGGGAGAAGAAAGAGAGACCCCAACAGTTTGCTTTCTTCCCACCCTGACATTAAATCTGATATATTTCCCTTTCCCAACACGCTGGCAGAAACATCTCACAGGTAAAAAAATAGTGAATCAGGTGCCCAAATGCTTGATCAAGATGATCAAGCATAACTTGCAGAAGCTACTTGAGAACATGCTTTACAGAAGGTCTTTAGAGCAAGGATTCTTGAGGTAAAGATCCCCCGAATTATATCATCTGGCCTAACTTGGACACATGCTAGCTGTCAGGACAGCATAAATCCTATGCGTTTGACATGCTTATCTTATTTTTTTATAAATGTCGTCTTTTATAATAGCTGTAAAGTTTATTCTGTTGGGCAGCATTGTTTCATAGAATTTTTTGTTTTAGATATGACTAGCAATGTAGTTTCTTTTCTGTCTGTGAAGCTTTTTTCTTCGAGGAGTCTGGAAAGTACTATTTTAAGTAAAGGTGACATGCTAGTAGCAAGAGAGTTGTAACTATACTAGGACAAGTAACATGTTTGCTTATTGCTGTGGTTTTCTCTGATTGAAATATTCAATGCACATTACTGTTTTTGCAACCAACTTAATGTAATACTTATCTGAAACAGCAGGAATATTACTTGCTTTCTTCAGTGGCATATGCTTCTTAACAAAATATTTTCCCCAATTCTAAAGAAAGTACAGCTTTCACTTCTGACTGAAAGAGGAATGGGAGAAGCAGTGCAGGAGTTTGTGGACAAAGAGGAAAAAGATGCCATAGAAGAATTGGTGAAATTTCAACTAGAAAAAACACAGAAGTTTCTTAGGGAGCGTCGCACTGATGCAGAGGAAGAAAAAATAGATGAGGAGGTAATATTCTGTTGTTGTTAATTCCTCAAGAGAGGTCAAGACAGTAGAAAAATCAGTGTTCAAACCTGGTTTAATAGATTTGCCTGTCTGTGGAGCATGTGTAACACTTGCCTCTGTTCTTTTTCTGCAATTAGTAAATATGGTGATGAAGCTTCAAATATGTGGTTTTAAAGCTTGTATTGAAAATGGGGTTTAGGTTGCACATGCATGCATAGAAAAGATCTGTTGCTCTAATATACATAGAACTATATATTTACCACTACTGTGAGAAAGGTGGTAGATATAATCTCATATTAGCTTTTTCATTTTGGCTTTGGGAAGAGTACAAGAATAGGGCAAACATAAAGGAAACTTACCCTTCAGGTGCTCTACTGGCTTGTGTCTGCTTGCAGCTCAGGGTATCCCAGAGACAAGCCCGGTTTATGTGTGTCGAGTAACTCTTATTAGATGTTTCTGTCAACTTGCTGAGTTTCCACATGAGCCCATGTATTCAGCTGTAATATTCAAGAATTGTATGACAAGTTGTTTTGCAACTTATCTTTTCAGTGTGTAAAGAAAAATTTGGTGGGGGAAGGAAGGTTTCATCTACCCATTTTCATGCTGATTGCTTTAATTTATGAGGGGTTGAAAGAGACCATAAAAAAATCAGTGCTTGCAGGTTTTCTGTGCCCCTATTTGTTTTTTTGTTATTGTTGTTGTTTTTTGTCTTTAGAACTAATATTTTTTTCCCTCCCACCTCATATCTTTTTCCATACTTGTCAAGTTGAGCTTCCATAGTTGTACACGTACTGCGACATTCATCTCTTCTCAATACAGTTGTTTTCTGTCCTGCTTCTTCATCCCTACCCCTTTTTTCCTGTTATTCATTTTTCAATGTCCCTTATTGTCAAAATTATGTATACTCTCCTTCTCTTGAACATAGTATCTCCTGCTTTTCATTATGTCTCAAGCCTTTTTCTCCCCGGTGATGTAGCTTCAGTTATTAATAGAATGTGAGACTCTTAAACTATAGGATGGCATGAAACTGTTCAATAATTCTTGAACTCTTCATTTCTGACATGAGCTTGACTTAATAATTCAGTGATCAAAACTTCTCACTTATTGTGTTTTGATTATTGTATGACATGAACTGTTATTTTGATGGCAAGTCTTTTTTTATTCAGGTGCGAAAATTTAGGGAGAATAGAAAAAAGAATGCTGAAGAAGAGGATAAGGAAGTCCGTGAGGTAATTCCTTTGAATTTTGAACATAAGCTGAAAAATGGCATGGTGACTTCTGCATATAAAGGAAGTCACTTAGCAATCCTTAAGCAATACTTAAACATTGTCCTTGCCAAAAAGTGCCTGTCTGCCTTGGAAGCTTAGTAACTTCTTTTAAAATGTAATATGTGCCTGAGCTATTGCTCAGTTTGGCTTTTGAGATCTCTTTTCTTGTACAAATTTGTGAACCTGAATGTTCATTTGCTCTTGCTTTTAACTGAGGTTAGACCAGGCAGGTGACCTTCAAAGATGAGTCAGCTTAAGCTACTTGTGATTCCACTACCAGTGGACATGTGGGTGGACTGTGCTGAGTGTTGTTACTGGAACAAATTGGTAGTAGGATTGGTAAGCCTTTAGGTACTGCATCCTTATCAGCAATCTTAGAGTCTTAGATCTCCCACAGACTCATGTCTAGATTACTTATGTTTTTCCAAAGAGAATTGCCAACTACTGACAGCATTGGGGCTCCTTTGTCCTTACAAGCTATGTGGGACTGAAATGAAATTTGGAAAAAAAGGACACCTGGAGTGAGATTCACATCTCCTGATCTGGGATATTTTCACAGTAACTAGTTGTCTCAAGCACCCACTGACAAGTCGGTGGAGCCCAGAGGGTGCTTCCTCTGACCAGGTGTATGTAGCTGACACAAGATGACCTGACCTGTCCACCAAACTCCACCGATAATGTATCATATTTACTAGCTTCATTCTGTTATCAGAGCTTAGCTAACTACTCTATATGTACACATCTAATTAAATAGACTAAGTACTGTCCCTGCTTTTTCACAGACATCCTTTCCTTCCACAATGCTGAGGATTTGGGTCTTCTAAACTTCAGTGGTTTAGAGCTGTATATCACAACTAGGGTGCATTTCATCATTTAAGATTCTTTTTCATGTAATACTTACTGTTCCATGTAAGGCAATGGCCAGGGCTAAAGCCAACAGATCTGAGGATGCAGTTCTTGTTGCGGCCTCCAGTGATGAAGATTCCATGGATATGGAGATGATAGGCATTGGTGATCCAAGTGAAGGCCTTTCTGCAACGCTGAGCCGAGGAAGGGGTCGGGCAAGAGGTAGGGCAAGAGGTGCAAAAGGACAAAATTCAGCAGCAAGAGGTTCATCTCGCAGGGGAAGAGGTAAGAAAAACCTCACACTTTATACTGCAGTTACTGACTTTTTTTTTCTTTAAAACGTGACTATCTTCTGATGCTTCCATCAAGTGGAAATTTACTGCTTAAGGACTCCTACTGGAAAAAAAATTCTTCTCAAATGCTTGGGGTATCCTATTACATACTGTTGACTGCCTTACAAAGCTTAAGTTGTAATTTTTTCACACTGTGCTTAGAAGAAAAATATCTTGCTTCCCAGCTGTGAAAACATGGTAACCTCTTAAAAAGGTGCATTATTGGGAATGTCTGTACAATGAAGTGCATGGATAAACCTTTGTTACTGCTAATGGTAGTGCATTTAATCAGTATAGGGAGGAGGTACAGCTTGTCTCTATTATAATGTAATTTACAAGATACTTCAATGTTTCTAGTGACTGAGAAAATGGGGAGTGTTTCCTAAGAAAAGTGAGTTGACTAGCTCCTCGGCTATGTGCCTGTGCACTTTACGGGGATAGTGGTACTTCCTTTATAGATATACTTCCGTTTTATGTATATATATATATATATATATATATATAAATAAAATAGAAAAGATGGAGTCTTGCAGCAATATACTGCTTTGAGTTATCTCACTAACACATCTCAGAGCAGGATGAGTTGAAACGAAGACTGTCGTCTTGGGCCTGATTTGGTTGATGCTTTTAAACTAGTTCTGTGAGCCTGTGCTCCAACACTGTTGTGATCCCATCAGAGCAGGGCCCTGTGTGTTAGAGGCTGTATCTGTGGACTTTGAACACTTGACCCAGAGCAGTTCTTCTGCATGTAAGGAGGGCCTTTGATTCCAGGAAGAAAGTGAGGGGAAAAGAGGAATGTAGATTTTTTTTATGTGACTTCCCACTCAGTGATGATAGACTAAAGGGGGAAAAAAACCCAACCGAACAGAATTCCATTTTGTTTGTTATCTCTACAGGAAGCACTAGCCAAGAGTCAGCTTCTAGCAGCAGAATCTACAAGCCTGTATCTGTACCTGCCAAGAATATGTCCATCATTGATGGTAGGCTTTTGATCTGTCTGCTCTCTCCAGGTGTTTGTTTAATGATGAAGTGCCTTAATTGCTTTTATTTCTATTAGTCCAATTCAGCTGTGAGAGATTCTTTCAGCTCTAATGAAATAAAATAACAGTGATGAGAGAAAGCAAAAAGAAAGGGAAAATAGAATATCACTATTCTTCTGTCATGGTGTAAAATGAAATGTGTCAGGAACTTATGGCTAGAACTGGAAATAGGGAACATATTACTGTATGCATTTCCTGAAGAAATAAGCATAGAAAGAATGTGACTTAATAGCATCATTTTATGAAGACTATTCCTCAGGGGATAAAAAATTTTTAAACTTGGCTGATGTTTACAAGGTAGTAAGCTTTAATGCAAATCCGTTTAGTCTTACATTGTAGTGAGTTTTAGAAATACCAGTTTTTACTAGGGAAGAAAAATTTATCTGCAATATAAGCCACCTGCATATGTAAGAGTAGCTCTTGCTTGCTATGGAGGACAGGCTCTGAGGAAACAGCATAGGTAATCTGAGTATTAAAGAAAAAGATACTGCTCACAAATCTATACCTGAATCCCACACAAAATGCTCAAAGGTAGAGCGAGTTTTAAATTAATCAACAAATTGCCCCGATTTTAAATTGGTCAGCAAATGACCTAAAATACTGCAGAGAAATAAATTTTAGCGGATGTGTTGATGTCTAAACTGCTAGACATACAGGAATATCAATTATATTAATATTTTTCTCTTCTGAACCAAAGTTCCTGATGGTTTTTCAGCCAGACTGGGAAGCACCTGCAGCTGCACAGAGGGTTATATCCCTGGGTTGTCAGGCTCCAGCAAAGGCTTAATTATTTCTTGGTTTTGCTTGTTTGTTTTACAGGGTATTTTGCAGAGACAATGCATGCTAAGCAGGTCTCAAATAAAAAGAACGATGTAATGTGGTTTGTACTTAATTGTGTGAGCATTTTAAAAATACTCCATGTTTTATTCTAGCCTTTAGGCCTCTGAAACCAAACCCCTCTTTGAATTCATCTCAGGCTTACTCTGAGGTAAGCATCTTCTTGTATGAGTGAAGTTGTGCTGCCTTTTGCCATTGATTTGAAAAATAAACACAAGGTCAAAACATTAGCCTAAATGAGCAGATGTTCCCAAGCTATCAGTTCCAGCAGTAGGTTTCTGCATGTTAATTCGTAGACCTTTTATATCACCTGTATGGTGTTTGTCTGAGAAAAACTTGTATTTGTGGCCATAGTCTAAGATACGTAAGTGTATATACATGAGTATTTTGGGGGTTCTGCAAGATCAAAGATCTGAAGAGCAAACTTGTGCTATATTTGCAAATTTGTCCAGTTCTAGCCTGGAGCCCTGTCAATTGTGTACTATTGTAACTAAGTAGGTGTGTAGTTGGAAAAAAACCCAAAGGTTCTGTGCTATAGTACTGAAGCATTATGCACTCTATCTCTAAAAATACATTCTGTGGAAAAGCTTTATAATTATTTTTTTTCAGGATATTATAGATGTTGACTCTGATCCAGAAGACACTTCTTTTATTCCTTCTTCCAAAGGAAATCAAAGGTCAGTATGTTTGCTTCATGAATACTACCATGAGTGCCTTATTTCTGACTGGCAATCAGCAGAGTCCAGGGATTTGATCCACTACCTGAAAAAACAGATTTTTAAGAAAGTCATAAGAAACACTACTTAGAGAATATATATAAATTTTTACTTGTTAAAGTGGGTTATCTTTCTGTAACAAAAGAATTAGTCTACTGATTCAGATAATCTAGATCAGAACTTTAGAATTAATATGTTAGTTTGAGAATTTTTATTGTTCTACTTATTTCTATTTATTTATTTATTCTTATTATTGGTGGTCCAACTCTAAGTTGAAGGGAAAGTTATTGGAATTTCTGGTAATTGAGAACATGTTAATGCTGTGGTTTTTTTTTCTCCTTGTGTGTTTCAAGGTTGTCAACTACATCTTCACTTAGTAAAAGAGGTTCACAAAGCCAAACATCTAGAGGAGTTGATTTTGAGTCAGATGAGGTATGGTATATAGTAGTATTATTTTAGTTTTATTTCATGTAAGTTTCTATAGCTTACAGCTATTTGAGTAAAGCATTTTAGAGTAAAATTGAATTTACTGGTTTTTTCACTAACAGGTCTAGATTATTGCAACCAACTTTAATTAGAGTATATTCATAATTGTCAAAAATAAGGCTAGGAGGGACCTCAGGAAAATAATCCAGTCTTTTTTCCCTTCAGTTCTTAATCAGTGAATTGTCATTGCTGAAATGTGTGCCTGGATTGCCTGGGACATAAAGTAATCATAATCTCCTTTAATGCTTGGCTGCATCCTTTCATTTGTTTATGTATTTTATTCTTGTAAGAAGCAAGATTTTCTTTTTTTGCATCTAAAATGGCTATTTTCTGGGGCACTTTATTGTTTCTTGTCACAAATTATGTAAACACACTTTTTAAAAAAAATTAAAACACTGTCTTTTCAAGTCCAAGGTGTCTGTTCTTGCAGTACATCTTTGAACTGGTAGGAAATGGTTCCATCAATAATTAAACAAGTAGGACTTTACACGCAGCTTTGCACTGAATAGAATACACATTTTACTGTCAAGCACTGTGCAGTTTGTTTTCACAGACTGCCATGCATGGTCAGGATGCATTCCTTAACAATGTCAGAGATTGACCACTTCAGAGAAAACATTACATTATTGTCCCTTCTCCCTATTGTGCTATTTCTTCTTCTATCTGAAATACAAAACTGCGTTTGCCTGAACATGCAAAAAGAAACAGTATTTTTGATTCATGCAAATCTCAGTAAATTATGATGTGTGATATTTATATGAACGTAATTTTATTTGGGTATGTGCTGCTCATAGTAATAACAACTGAAATATAAATTGTTTCTCATTCCAGAGTAGCTGTTCTGATCATATTGACAAAAACTTGGTTTTTATTCTCTGCACATTTGTGACCTGGACATTTTAATCAATAGATAATCTCTTTCATATCAAAACCAACAAAACCAGGTCTGTCAGGAAGCATGAAATATTGTGACCAGGCTTTCTAGTTTAACCTAAAGGTGACTTTGCTTTTTATGACTTGGAATGCATGCTAGTCCTAGTAATGCATATCTGTTTGCCAATTGCAGGATGATGCATTCATGAGCCCTGCAACATCAAGAAGAACTAAGTGATTTCTGATTCACTATGCAAGAGAGACTCTGGAAGTTGGTGAAGAAAATGGAGAGCAGTTTGCAAGGCATTCTCTATATGATATTCCTCTGTAAATGGTGGCTTGCATTCAATTTTCACTTCTATGAAATGGTTTGGTTTTTTTTTCCAGCGGCACCAAATTTGGTATCATTTCTGTGTTACACTGCTTGATGCATTAGACTAGAGGGTCTAATATTCTGAAGTACTGCCTGAAGCTGCAAGTTCTTTCTAAAACATGAAACTTTGTTTTCTTTCTGGGATGATAATAAAAATAACGGTTATATCTTTTATAGAAAACTCCATCTCTTTGGTTTGAATTTTGCAGATAAGTAAATTTACAGTTTGAAAGTATGAATATGGACACAGACTGAGTCAGCACAATGAAACTTCTACTTACTTGCAATTTGCTACGGATACAGTTGAAAACTCTGAAGAGTAGTAGTTGGACACAAAAATACAGTTTTCAGTATTGAAACTGGAAAACATCCTAGTGCTTTCAACTCTGCTAGGAGAACTAAACCAAGAATTGCACTGTTATTAGTTATAGTGTGTGGGAATGAATTCTGCCTTGTAATTCAAGAAGTACCAAGCAGGACTATTCTAATGTTACACACACATCTTAGCAAAGATTTTAGTAAAGTATAGATTATTAATAGGAATTGTGTCAAAGGTTCTTTTGCTCTTTTTGATGACTTTTTTTTTTTAATTACCTGAGTTCATGATCCATCCATATAGCTTTATTTCAAACATTACTTTTAACCTCAGAAATTGCATCATTTCACAGATACCTTTTACAAAAACCAGATATAGCATACCAAATCCTGACATTCCTGTGCAGCTGCTTCCTTTGCTGTCAGTGGGTGTTGGGAATTGTGGAGCAAGGGTGAAGTTGGGAGGAGCAGGTACCAAGCTGCCAAATCTACGACAGCCTGTTCTCTAGTAACAACCACCCATAGGTGAGCTGTTTAGACAGCTAATACTGGGGAATGTTTAAATACAAACTAAATCAGAATGATGTGAAACAGAGAAGGGCACACCAGCAACATGGCAGAGTCCTGACACAGGGAGCTTCCACTGGGCTTCTTCCCTGACCCTTTGTGGGTATTTCTGGATAGCTTGCACGGTGTGTGGTTGGACCATCTCCTTTGGATCACAAGCTCGGAGGAGGGTGGGCTTGAGCTCAGTGGGAGGAGATTCCCATCCTCCTGCCAGCAGCCAGGAGGTGAGAAGACCTCCTGCTCTCCTGGATGTACCTGGTCTTCAAAGCGAATGGCAGCTCTGGTAACACATGCAAGGGTACTCTGCTAGAAATGAAGAATTAGGTCAAGGAAGGTAAATAGACAAAAGTAAACATTTTTGCTGGAATATGAGTTATAGTACGTGGGAACAGGATCTGATAGATGTGGAACAGTAAGAGCTGGAGTTTTGAGTGTCAGAAGGCAGAATGCCCTTATGCACTGACCAACAGCAATTAAAAGGAGGGTTACTTGGGAGCTGCTGGAGCAGCCCAGCAAGAAGGGGGGCATATGCCACCAACCCCTCTTTTCTTATCCCAAAACCATACGAGAACACTGCCCTGTCCCACTGTCTTCCATTTTCTTGGGCCTTTATGTGAGACTGGGATCTCCTGACCACTTCTGAGTGGGACACATATTTATTTCTTCTATCTGAATGGCCAGAGGTCACTGCCACATTATCAGCTCCAGCAGGTTCACTGGAAAGCTTTCTCTGATTCAGGCAAACTGCCAAAAGAGCTCAAATTGAACAGTTCTGTGGAAGAAATAGGCCCTGGCAGCAGTTTGCAGAGGAGCACTGTGGGCTGGCCATTCCGCCTGTCCTGCTGTGTACAATTCCTGTGATGAAGAGAAAGCAGCCTGAGCTGTTCACTGGGGGAATCACAAACATCTTCTGGAAGTGTTATTTTCACCAATGAGTGACCAGCTTATAATACAAGCTTTTCAGATAATGGTCTTCTAATTAATGATTAAATAAAGTCTCTTATGTACAAAACTTGCTCTGGCTGGAGTTAGTGACACCACCCAAGCAGATCTGTCCCCAGCAGCAGGGTAGCACCCTACATATGCGCTTGGGAAGTGGCACATCTTTCTATGCTGTGTAGGGTTTGTGGCTCTTGGTCTCCTGGTACTGATTTTCTATTTCCTACTATGTTTTGGGAGGAAGGCAGAGGGAACACACATGCTGCCGTCTCGTCAGTGCTTGTGTTCAGTGTACAGGTGCCTGTTGCTTTGGATACTGAATTCCCTGGGCTAAGACATCCATTCCTGTCCTCTGTCCCATATAATCACTTCTTTGTAACTACTCTTAGTTACTCTAAGTAGTTACAAACCCTAGAAAACAGTTTCACATCAAACTTTTATTCCCTTGGCCAAGAGGAAATACCAGCCAAGGGAAAACTTCAGTATTTCTCTATCTCTCTGAGGGGAAAAAAGGTCTTTGGAAAAATACGGTAGGTACATTAAGCCAGCTTGTTATTCACAGGTCATCTCTTACCCCCCATTCTATGCTTTTCTATTCTATATAAGTGTCATGCTATGAAATAGGCTGAAAACTTCCTGCCAGACCTTTAAACCAGCTCAGATTTGACCTGTCCTGGAAGTTAGCAGAGCTGGCACATACGCAGCCGGTGTATAAACAGCACAGAATTTCCATGAGCTGGGCCGCTGGTAAAGAAGGATTCCAACAGCTGAAGAGATTGATTTTGCCTTTCCCACAGATGTACTTGCCTTGGAGTAGCGCCTGGGGGAGTGCAACTGCGTGGAAAAGCAGCACGTCAGAGCAGAAATGTCATGCAGCCCAATGACTGCAGAAGATCGCGGCTCGGAGCTCGCCCGGGGGTATAAAGCTGGCTGAAGGAGCAAAAGTAGAGGCGAGCTGAGCAGGAGAAGCAGGCTGCGGAAGACAGGAGCATCCACCTGCTCCAGCTGCTCGTGTGCCGTGTTTGCAGCCTCCGAGCGCTCGGGCTGAGCGAGGGGAGAGCGGCTCTGCCCTCTTGCAAATGAGCTGTTTCCGAAGCTGTTCCCGAATTGGAGGAGCAGAGCGACGTTTCAGAGATGTTGTCCTGCTTCGTCTGGCTCACCCTTCCCATCGTGGTTAACGCCTTTGTGATCCCAGGGAAGTTGCCCCTCAATGGGAGCCTAGAGAAGACTTTTGTAATCCGGAACATCTCGGGTTTCTTTTCCTGGGATAATGACAGCCTGGCCAACTGGCAGAGCTTTGTGGACAGGAGCCGGTACGGAGCAGAGTCACAGAGCATCACGGTGAAAGCCCTGCTCATTGTGGCATACTTGCTCATCATCTTCCCTCTTTGGCAACATCCTGGTCTGTCACGTTGTCACCAAGATGAAGCGTATGCACTCTGCCACCAGCTTGCTCATTGTCAACCTGGCTGAAGCTGATATCATGATCACCCTCCTCAACACACCTTTAACATTGGTAAGACTGGGGCAGAGTTGCCAAAAAAGCACTTCCGTGGCCTTTTCCTCTTTAGACTGCATTAAAGCAGTGAGTGGATGTTCTGCAGATACCTGTCCACTCCAAATTACAGTCGTTGGAGTTGCCTTTGGAAAACTGCACATGTATTTTTTTTGTCTTAATTCCTGTTATCTAGTTGAAGATCTGAAATTATTAGTTTATTAAAAGTGGCCTTGATAGTACTTGAACAATAGTAACCTTGCAGTGATTACTTAGTACTTTGTACTTTCTCTTCTCTGAAGTATTTCCAAAGTAATAAATACTATGAATCTCTTGGGAAAAAAGTAAAATGCTCACCATCATTTTACAAGCTGTGTTGAAAAGCTGTAGTTTGCATTGAAGTGAAATAGGATGTACAGGCCAGCCCTACTCTGTAAGGAGGGCTTAAAAGAGCTTAAAATGTATTGACTCAATAGTTAGGCTGCAGAAGGATACACTGTGAATAAAATAGAACAAACATCTTTGGTATCATGCTGCTATATTGTCCTGGAGGATATTGCCAAGCCACTGAGCAGCACTAACCTGCCTTTTCAGAGTTCAGAAGGCAGAAAATTATACAACTATACAAAGAACCTGCTATCTCAAAAGTGTCTTTTACAGAAAACAAGAAATTATGTAATGGGTGTGTATCTGTAAGCAGTTGTGGGAGTGCACAAAACCAATGATCTTCTGGTTTCAGGCTTGTTTTGTGAACAGTACTTGGATATTTGGGAAGGGGATGTGCCATGTCAGTAGGTTTGTGCAGTACTGCTCCCTCCATGTCTCTACCTTGACCCTCACAGCCATTGCTGTGGACAGGCCCCAGGTGAGAGCTCTCTGAAGCCAAGATGGAAAGCTTGAGAGGGCATAAGTAAACAGAGAAAGGATGATTCCATATCTTTTCCTTCTCAGCTCACAGGATAGGGGGACAGTTCTTGCTATCAGATGGAGAGAATAGTTTCGAGCCTGCAGCAAGGTGGGAGGTGGGAGGTATCCATTGCCTTGCGATCGCTTCCAGCGGGGTAAAGGGAGTTTTTATGTGATAGATAATCCAGTAGCTCTCAAACAAGGAGAAAGTTGAAGATCCTGTTAGAAATTCACATGGACAGCTCTCCTCTGGGGTAGTTTGTCCAGCAGCATGGCTGTAGGAACATCCCAGTTAGCTTTCTCAGCTCCATCTCCTACTGCTCTGGGATGTCTCACCCCTTGTTACTCTGAATACTGGAAAGCTGACTGTAGCACACTGCTGTTTGTCACAAGCAGGGCTGTAGCTTGCTGTTAATAATGGGCTCAAAACTGGGGACAGTTGGGCATTATCAGTTTGGAGTCACCTCACAACCACACAGAACAGTTGACAGTTGGCATTTTCTGCTTGAAAGATTGTTTCCAGAAAATGCACTGACTGTCAGAAGCATTCCCCGGGAGGTCTGGTTAAGTCACAAGCCTTTGATTCTTTGGGTCACTAATACTGAAGAGTCTGGGACTTTTTTTCTGCTCCTTTTTTTTTTTTTGACTATAAAATAAACTGAACCTGGAAATGAACATGTGTCAAGACTTGGTACTGCCGGTACCCAGTTCTTCTCATCTAGATGCAAATACTGAAATTTGAGAGTTGGACTGGGATCTCACTTGACCCATATTCATGCAGGAAAAATTCAAGTTTTTATGTACAGTTTATAGTCAATGGGAGCTGTGTGAAGACTCTACTGCATGCATGCTGAATTTCCACATTAAGTAATAGATTAAAGGCTGAAAGACCGTATGAAAAAAAAATTATTTTTTCCTGAAGTGTAATAAGCCTGAATTTTGGTTTTATTTTGCACAGGTTATAATGCACCCACTGAAACCTCGCATATCTGCTGGAAAAGGTGTTATCTACATCTCTGTAATCTGGATCATGGCAGCTTGTTTTTCCTTACCACATGCTATCTACCAAAAGCTCTTTACCTTTGAATACGGGTAAGGATGTGCTTTGCTTTCCTCCAAACTCTCCCTGGAGGCCAAACTCTCAGCGGTCTTCCTTTGGCATCTTCTATTGAAAGCCTTTGAGCATATGTCAAGGTCAGCCAAATATGGATCTAGTCTATAATTTTCATCTGGTTCTTTTTGCTGTGTCTGATATCCTGCCCTTTCCATTTTTAATTATTTTATCTTTATTCTGTCACACTAATCACATGAAACAGGCTAAAAGTTAAAGGGTCTGGCCTGGACCCATTACCATTATGCATTGGCATTTTACACCATATATCAATCTGACTTATTTGGGCAGACCAGACATGGGAATAAAAAAAAAAACCTAAAACCCAACAGGTTTTAATCTACTCTTTAGCCCTGGGAAAGTAGAAAAATCTGCCTCAGCTGCTTGTTCCATAAAATGCTGTCAAGAGCCTTAGTATTTGGAAAGCGCTTTAATGAGGGAAAGGTCCCTAGTATGTGCAGAGACTGTGTTGCTGTTTGCCAAAGAACAGAAAATAAAAACCTGCTTATGTGCAGCTCGAAATTTTGTAATTGATGAAATTCATAATATTATTTTAAGGTCATGAATGCCCGTGAGAAATTACCACCACATTGCTCACTGGCTGCTCTATGGCTCAGATCCTTGGACAGCAGAGCTCTGCTTAGCTCTGACAGATATCACAGATAAACAAAGGATTTGCTTCCAGGCTTTATGGCAGGAGCCCTTTCCCACTTGCCTCCTTGTTTCTGACGTACTTCTCCCATTGTGCCCAGCCATATGTCCTCTCATCCCCTGTCCCATATCTCCATTTGCAGTGAGGAAGTTACCCAGCGCCTGTGTCTGCCAGATTTCCCTGAGCCTGCTGACCTCTTTTGGAAGTACCTTGACTTAACAACCTTCATTTTTCTCTATGTCCTGCCCCTTCTGATCATCTCTGCTGCCTACATGACAATGGCAAAGAAACTCTGGCTGCGCAATGTCTTCGGGGATGTCACCACTGAACAATATTTCGTCCTCTGCAAAAAGAATAAGAAGACCATCAAGATGCTGATGCTTGTTGTCATCGTCTTTGCAGTTTGCTGGTTTCCCTTGAATTGCTATGTCATCCCCCTCTCCAACCAGACCATCCACACCAACAATGCCCTGTACTTTGTCTTCCACTGGTTTGCAATGAGCAGCACCTGCTACAACCCCTTCACCTACTGCTGCCTCAGTCAGAACTGAAGGCTTTGCTCAGCATGTGCAGAAAACCTCCCAGGCCCACAGAACAGAGGCTTCCCTCCACAGTCCCATCCTACCAACTGGCTTGGCCAGAAAGTGGCAGCTTCAAGAGGTTGCAGGTCTCCCATATCCTTCCAACATCCAGTCAGGAAAGACAGACATCTCTGCAGTGGAGCCAATAGTAGCTGTGAGTTAAACAGTGGCCCTGGGAAATCTGTAAGGGCTGCACATAGATTTGGCAAGAGCTAAAATGGTGGGAAGATGTGGAGCCCTGTCCTACTTAGGGACTGTGCAACCACATGTGATAAAACCAAGAAGGAGGTTAAGGTTCTGCAGGAGGCAGTATGAAAGAGCTGCATGTTTGATGCAGGCTGATGACAAAAGCGTGGAGCCCCTAACTGGAACTCTTCCCAGGAAGGAACTCTCTTTGTCAAGGTGATTTTGGACTGGCTTGCAGTATGGGACTGTCTGCATGTATGTCACTGTTATCTGCATGACTAAGCCTTTTTACCACCAGGATTGTGTGTGTGTTTTGCTGGTACTTAAACACTAAAGAAACAATCTAATCACATCAGGCCTCCCTTCTCTTTTCTAAGTCTCTTCCTAGCAACATGAAAATGAGATGTAGACCTTTAGGATGCAGACTTAGATCAAGTGCAACTGGTTAGGAAAGTATCCTTTCTGAACCAAGGTCTGAAAAGTCAATATCTGTTCAGAATGAACAAACAGCTGTACTTCACAAGTTCTTTTTTTTTTTTTTTTTTGGTGGAAATACCCTTAGAGAAGTGGAGGATATGATGGACATTGACAAATAGAGGGGTCTCTTAGATCACAGGCACTTTGTCTAAGGTAAATTTGAGGAAAAATAGATGCCTAGTCTTTGCTTAAGTAGATGGCTTTTCTTCTAATAGATAACTAAACCCAAAAAAAGCTACTTTGGAGAAAGCTGGACATACCATCCACAGTCGGAGAACGGATAATTAAATGCTACTGTGAGTTTGGACTAGGACCTTTTGATCAGAACATCTTTGCATTAATGTCACGTGTCAGCTAAAGGATCCCACAGTTCTACTTTTTTGCTTTTGAATGTTACTCTCTTACCCTGTAAAGCGCCTGTATACTTGTCAGTTCAGACATTTGGGACATTTCATCTCAACTAAGATGTTAGCTCTCTGAAATCAGTTTATAAATGAATGGCTTTGAGAGAAGGGATGATATCTCTGATAGCAAGTAATGAAAGTGGAACATTTCTCTGCAAGTTATCCTCTGGTGATAGCACAATTTTGGTGCATTTAAAGATAACTGAGATGTGTCCTTTCTTGGGTGGCTAAGAAAATTCACACGACTGCAACTGTCTGAAGTGGTTTGCAGAACTTAATGTTCTTAGTAGAAGAAAATATGGGTTTGAATAACAAAAAACATGGTAGTTCAAAAAACTCTACCTTATATTGCACAGAAAAGCAATAACTCCCTGTGCTGTGGAAATTAGTTTGAACATCACACCAGGGTGCCCCATTCAACTTGCAGCAGTCAGCAATGAAGTGATAAAAATCTTCTTTTATAAATGGAAAAAAAAAAAAGAGAAAATGTTTTTTCCCTAATTCCTGTAATAACGTTACATTTCTGAAATCATTTTAAGCCTTGTGGAGGGCTTTCACACCTGCGTATTTAAAGACACTGAAATAGCAACCACTCCTTGCACCTAACCAGTCTTTTCCTAAGGTGTTATCAATCTCTCACTGTGAATCCAGTGCTATTTTACTGCCCTTTATCAAGGCCCCCAGAGTTCAGAGTACTATCTGCAGAATCAAACCTTTCCTCCTGCCTTCTTTGAACCCTTATGCCAAATCCCATTTCCTCCCTTAGCATTTGCAACGCATCAGCCCTGAACTGGTCAGGGAGTTAGACTAGATGGTCATTGTAGGTCCCTTCCAACTGAACTATTCTATTCTATTCTATTCTATTCCCCAAATGTGCACGGCCCACAAACAATGCTCCCCATTCCAGTGATAGCAGATCCTAGCTCTTTACTAGCAAATAAATCTTTAGGAGTGCTGAATACCTCAGTAAGATGTTCTTTCTGAAGCTGAAGAAAACACCTTAAGACTCATCATTTTTGAATGCAGTTATCACCCTTCGAACTGCTACACATGCAAGAACCTTGCTGTAACTCCAGTAGGCAAAATCCTCAGATGCCCACTCAAATGGTCTAGGTGGGTCTGAGCAGGGCTACTGCAGTTACAGCTCTGGATCCTGCACCACTGTACCTGGTGGCAAATCCTTCTCCTCCAGCCTCTGCTCACAGCTTTAAAATAGCTGTTTCCCAAGAGACTGAGAATAACTATTATTTGCATTTGACTTATTCATAAATCTCTTGAGTGCTGGTGAGAGAGACCGTAGCCAGCTCTGCTGCTGACACAGTCTGCCAGCCTTGCATCGAAGCCATGGGGCTGTGAACTGTCTGCCCCTGCGAAGGTACCTATGTAATCTAGCAGCTCTCAGAGGCTTGCCTGAGAGAGAGGTCATATCTCCCCATAGCCTCTGGGTCTGGTACATTAGGACTGGGTAGCTTGTTCTCCCATTTCCTGATCTTTGTGCCACCAAAGGGGGGACGAGGATGGGATCCTCCCCTGCTCTCCCCATTCTGCACAGCCCAGCAGAAGGGCAGCCCCTGCTCCTTTCTGGGGGTGACACAGTGGCCTGGGGAGAAGGTTTGAACTGGCATTAATGACACAGAAACAGGGAAATTCTTCAGCCCATTCTTTCTTCTTCTGGGAACCATGTCCCCCCTCAGCCTGTCCTCTGGTTTGCAGGATTGAAGGGATTTCTGTGAGTCCTGGTGCCGTGAAACCTCCCACCCTTGCCTTAGGCTCAAAGCCTTTTAATGGTACTTAGAGAGGCAGGGGTGAAACCAGTCATCATTACCTCTCTGATCAGGAGAAAAACTGCCTTTATCTACAAAACAAATCAGCACCTCCTGGCCAACTGCCCATAGTTTATAAACTGGGCATGGCATTCTATTGTATGGAATATCCCTTTGGCTAGTTCGGGTCAGCTGTCCCAGCTTCTTGTGTACCTTCTGCAGAGCATGGGAAACTGAAAAGTCCTTGTCTTAGGGTAAGCACTGCTCAGCAACAACCAAAACATCAGTGGATTATCAACATTATTCTCATACTGAGTCCAAAACTGTGCCAGCTACTAAGAAAAAAGTAACTGTATCCCAGACAAAACCAGGACACCAGTTAAATAACTAAAGGCCTACAAATGATTTCTAGCTCTAAGGTGTCAACTCACTCATTTCCATAGCATGTAGGGCTAGCTCCATCTACAGCAGACCAGGTATGACTCCAAGCCCCTAAGGTCACAGGGATATGGAGATTTTAAGACATCATACTTATATTTTTTGTATGCTTTTTCAGTTAAAACCACCATAATGTGACAGGTTGGTTAGAGGTCACCAGTTTTTAATAGTATGAAGCTAAAGATGTATCAGATGTCCTAAAAGCATGTCATCAGAGTCTCTGAAGGTACAAAACTTAGTGGGGTTTCTTGGCAGGATATGTGGTAGGAACCAGCTTGTTATGGTCACATCCCTACTGCCTCCTGGGAGCTGCTCTAGAAGTGAACTGTTCCCAGTGCCTTGCCCAGAATTTGTTTTGAAGAAGCCCAAGACAGGGCTCAGGAATGATCTGACACTTGCACAATGTGGACAGCAGACACTAAACCCTTCAGTTGGGTCCCTGGTATTTCTGTTTGGCACTGCAAACACATTCCTAGACATCAAACAGACAAGCAGCTTGAGGTTCTGTTTCTCATCCTGCAGTTCAGACTCCCAGCACAGATGTGCTGTTCTGAACTATGCAACAGACTGTATTTCTATCATTCCAATTTAGCACAAATAAGAAGGAAAAAGCAAACAAAGCCACAATTCTTTTGTTGCTGGTTGAGAAATTTCATTTCTGTTACTTTAGGTTCATGAAGTTTTTAAGTGTGCAAGAGCTAAAGCATTTCAAAATGTAGCACAGACAGAGTGAGCCCAGGCTATTTTCATCCCTGGACTGGTTACCCATTCAAATGCTTTCAAAGGCACCTACCACTTTCCCTGGACTTTGTGGGGAAGCAAGAATGTGACTTAAGAGGACTAATTCAGCAGGTCCCTGAGTTGGATGGGAGTTCATTTGTAGGCAAGGAATTTCGTTTGCATGAAGGTGTTTGGTTCATCTCAGTGGTTATAGAAAGTTTGACATAACTTATCAAAAAATCTGAATAAGCAAAAGAGAGGATGTCAACTTTACCATTAAATAGTGTTATAATGGGAGTTCTGTGTCACAGTCTTTCAGGGGAGAGTTGATAACATGAAAATGTTTTGAAGCAAATAAATATTTGAATACTTAATGATATAAAGTCATAATAGATTTACTATTTTCATTACATTGTCACTTCAGAAATATATTTTTTAGTGTTTAATAAAAGTAACTACTTTTTATCATTATACTAGTAATTTAGTATATTAAGTCAAATATTCCATTATGAGGAAAACGCTCTTCCAGAGCTTCCAGCCATGCAGCCTGCAGGACAGAAAACCACAAATTATCCCTAACATACAGCTAGATTTTGATTTGTGCCACTCTTATGTGGTCTGTGCAAAGTGGTGCTCAAAGAAAAGATTCCTGAAAAAGTTTACTCCAGTGACACAGCTCTGATTCCTCCTTCTGTGACAAACTCATCTCTTTTTTACTGAACTAGCCCACTGACATGGCTACTGGGACACAATCTGTTATTTGTCTTTCAGCAGTATTTTATTCATCCAGCAGCTCCACTTTTTTCTGTGAATCAGGGATTATTTTGCAAACACGGGTGTGCAGGAAGCCAGCGTGCCAGGCTGTGTGCAGTGCTGCTCCATGAGCTGTTGGATGCAATATGGTCATGTTGCAAAAGGGTGATAAAGGACAGAGCAGTCAGAGACTAGTGATCCAGCTCAGTCCCCCATGTTCATATGACACAGCATTCCTGTATTCCCACATACACCTCTATGCTCCTACAGGATCTCCCAGCTCATGGGCAAGGTGGTGGGGGGCTGAGCTGCCTCACTCTGGGCTTTACAGATGTCCCTTCCAGAGCAGGTGGCTGTACATGGCTTCAGTGACATTCTCCCTTCAGGCAATCTAAAAATCCAACCAGTATTCAGCATCACAAAACCAGCTTACATTTCTTAATGGGAACTCATTGAAGAAGAATAATGAATTATGAGCTTCCTGTGGGCTGTGCACACTGTGGAAGAAGTTCAGCTAATTAGTCCATAGGGCACAATAATTTATTTTGATATGACATGACATTCATTATTGAAAAATAAAGTTTTACCCAAGTGGCTTCCTTCTTCCAAAGCTTTAACTCAGATAGACAGAAGCCACCATAGACAGCAGACAGTGGTGGTGGTGGAGGTGGGGATTAAATCCTTCCTAGCACCTCCATCTTCAAAAAACCACTCATGACCTGATTTCTGTCTTCCTGTTCACAAAGTGCAGCGAGGACATCCTTTGCTCATTTAATGGGGCTCTAGGCTTGGGCATTAAACTAGTCATCAAAGCTCCTACTAAAACTAAACCCACTGTTCCCAGTAAGTAAAAAAAAAAAGGCCTAAAATATACTCTTTATTCTAAAAGTGACTGGCAACATCCACAGGAGGAAAAACAGCGGGATACAGCTGCTTTTAGAGGCACACCATCTGCTAATGAAATAAACATTTTTACCGTCTCTCTGCATTTTAAATCACAAGTTTTAAATCACAAGTTTTAAATCTCACAAGAAAGCTAAGAGCCATTATAAGGCAAAGAGCATGCAGAGGCACTAGTTGCAACTCTCTTGCATTTGGAGGACTATTAATATCAAAGTGATGGAGAGATAAGGGTCAAAAAAGGATGGCATGGACCAAAGCTGAATCTTAACATTGCCATTTTACTTTCTGGCGTATTTACAACAGGACAGATGCATGTAGCTGTTTCTAGAAAAAGTGTAGTGACAAAGAGGCTGAAGATGGACTCTTTTCCTTAAGACCTAGATTGGAATTAAGCCCAGCTTTTGAAAATGGCAAAACACAGCAGGCATAGGGCCACTAAAATGTAAGTAGAATTGAGCTATGCAGTTCAGAAACACATCTGAAAACAGAAAGATACAGCTGAAAAGTGCAATGCTGAAACTGTGACCAATTATTAGACAGTAACTCACACAATGGGTAGTCTATTTATCATGTGCTGACATTTTCTCAATAGTTTTTAAAGGTTATATAGATTTTGAACCTATTCATGTTGCTCTGACAATTTTATGAGAATACAGAATTTTAACTACTGTCCAAATGTTTGCTCAGGCTTTAGCATCAGATCACATGTTTTGTACTACATGTTTTCAGATGGTGACACATGACTGTTCCTGGAACCTTCAGTCACTTATGCTGCTGTAGTTCACAGAACTGATTTATTTAAATAACCAAGGAGAATTTATATGTATTTTATTGAGCACTTTAGGAGACAACAAGAGATTCACTGTAGCAAGTCATATTTTTAAATACAAAAGGGGAATTACTAAAAAGTTAAGTACATATCCAACTTGAAACATGAACACATGGCTTTCAGGAGCTTTGAATTTTAAAGACTGAGAACTCTACTTACAGTTCAAATACATCCACATCACAAAATCTTATTATTGCACTATAGCTCCTTGTCCAAAACACACAATGCACAACATGCACTTGCATTGCCCGTATATGAAGGACCATCAGCAACACATCAGCACAGCCACAAAGAATCTAGAAAAGGTCAGAGGGGTTGTAGGTTTGCTGTCAGAAGTATGGCAAAAAAATTCAGCAGTTTGGACCACCACTATCCAACACAAGCCCTGTTTCTTGCTGGTAATGCAACAGACATTAGGATTGCAGCTGTGCTGCTCTCCTGTGCAGAGGTAGCATAATACTATGGCTTTAAAGATTTATTTTAAAATAAGGCTTGTCTTAGCTAAAAGCCATATAATAACTGAAAAGTTCTTGTAATGCTAGCCCAAAGTATAGTATGGCAGCACTTTTGGATCCACTTCTTCAACAACAGCTGCTGAATTCAAGTAGGTGCACTCTCTTTGAAAGAGTTTTGTGCAAAAATGGTAACACCAATCACTTCTGCTTTTCCCTCATCCACAGCCACATGCAGAATGCTAGCAGACAAAATCACAACAGTGAGGAACTGGAACAGGGACATCCTATCTAGCTATAAAAGAAGTCCTACTTCTGGGCAGGTTAAAAAGACAACTTGGAAGAGGTAAAAGGCAAATAATTTCAGTTACATGGACAATACAGAAAAACAAATCAGCATATAACATTTGTGAAACATACACACTACTGCAGTGCTTCACCCCCCATCCACCTTGTATCTAAAATTTCAAGCCAAAGGTCATTTTAATACTCATTGAAGGTTGAGGTCCTGGGCCCAAGGGACAACATTAAAGCTGAATACTGCTTTCTCCAAAGAGTTCAATAACAAACCAGGAGAGTTTTCCAGTTTAAAAACACTCCCCCTTGTCTGTTCTAATCCACTTCAGCATCTTATCTTTAATACAGTCACATGGTGTGTGGGGAGAACCACCTTTCATCGTATTTACATCTACCTCACCATGGCTATCACGTGTTTGGCTCTGCTGAGACATTCAGGTGCTACTGTAATACAAGTAAGTCTGTCTTCTCAAGCATGGCTTGGAAAACAGCAAAACTAATATTGCATTTGATACTACAAACACGTCGAAAAAGCTTCCACGCACAAAAACACTACAAAACAACTTCAACAAAGCATTACAAAAATGGAACCAACTTCACTGATCTTCAGTCCAAAACGCCAAGGCAGATTTGTTAGACACTAAGACCAAAACAACTAAGAGAGAGAAATTAAACTAATGTTTAGCTTACATATCAGTACATTTTGTAAAAAAAGGTGTTAAGACATTATTAATTTATTAACGCATGGAAAATTCAAAATCCCTAATGTTTACAGTACTCCCTTATTCTAAGCCTGTTTGTAGTTTCTTTTCCACCAGTGCCACGTACTTAATGCCAGACATGAATGTTGGTATGACTAACCAAGACCTCTCAGGCTGCAGAGCAACCTCTACCTTTTCCATGAAGACACAGCCAATATCAGTGGCCAGCCACCACCTGGTAGAGATTAACTAGACTCACTAAAAAACCCCATCTCCCAACCCCTTTTCCAGGGCAGAGAGCTCAAAGTTACCTTACTTAAACCCCAGAACTGAGATGGCCACTCCCAGCAGACCAACACTTCAGGATGCAACGTGGCCATCTCTTTTTGTTACATGCAGGGTTACGTTTGCCATCCCTGTACAGTGTGGTGTGAGCTTTTTCCAGCTGCCAGCTACGACTGCATTCAATGCACGTCACTTGTCACTCAGGAGAGAAATCTTTTATTCTTATTGCTTCTTGGGTGTGGTTTGTTTAGGGTCTTTTTTAATAAATAATGAAAGTCTACAACCTGCTTTTTCAGGCATATGACTCCTGAATATATATCAAGTAGTCTGTAAACCAGTTTGGCCTCTGGGGAACTGTCAGGCGATGGAGACGGTCGCATTCAAAGAGCAGCACCTTGTGTTGAGCACAGCAGAGGCAGAGGAGGAGCCTTCCCGCAGAACAGAGCTCCTGCCTCCTGCAGCAGGGAAGTATCAGCATGAAGAATCTATAAGTCTCTGGCGAAGTCTTTTGTCTTCTCTTGGATTCACATTGCCACTTGCATTATGGTCTGTCAAAACTACAGAGAAAGTAAAACTTTAGAAGTGAATGAGCTATAAAACCACTCAAGATCTTCTTGTGTACAAAGGAACTGCCACCAAGCTTGTCCTGCACTGCTGGCTGTCCAAGAAGTTCAAGTTCAGACAGCTGAAGGCTCTTGGTGCTCGAGCAGATGTGTTAGCAAGGACCAACAACTTAACAGACACTTCAGGGTCTAGCCTGTGTCACTGACTTGCAACACCACAATCTTCTGGCACAGATGTGAGGTTATAGCAGTTACACTGCAGACAATATAGCAAGGACTAGGTGGGTCCATTGTCTTACAGAATATTTTAAAATGTTTTTGGTAGGAATACATATCTAGATCAGCTTACCTTGTAGCTCTGTTGCATCTTTTTCCAGCTCTTCTGTAGTTGTTTCCTCAGGCTTCTCCAACTCAGCTGTCCCTGGCTTCCCATCTATGGTATCAGTCTTAATAGTACCAAGGTTTACCAAAAGCTGCATGATATCAAACTTCTCAGAAACTGCAATGTTCTCCAGCACTTTGAGGCATTTAAATGATTTAAGTTCACTCACATTTTCCTCAAGAAAGAGGAGGTAAAGGCTTAAGTCATCAAAACACTTTGACTTAAGTTTCAGAACATCAAAAGTTGGCAGGATTTCATACACTTTGAGAATACCTGAATTCCACCTCCAAGGGACAAACATTGCATACACTACCAGTGGCATCACTAGCAGATAGACTATCAGGTTAATATAGCTGAGTACCTTGAAAACACCAACAGCAATAAGCTTGCACTGAACCACCTCTGGAACAGTTGTGTCATTCTTTAAGATCCCAGTTTTGATAGTGCAGAGAAACTCATCACTCAAAGAGGAGAGACTAATGTAGTAGCCCAGGTAGAGGCATGCAATGAAAATAATTACTAGTGTGAGTAAACGGCAGGTAATATATTTAATTATTAAACATCTGGAATTCTTCTTCGTCTTCAGGTACTGCTCCACAATTGGATATTTGAAGTAGCTTTCAGATATTTCCCACAAACTGGAAAAGAGAGAGAAAAAACCACCAAATCATATAGAGCAGATGCTGCAGCATTCATCTACCTCAAACATCAATAAAATCTAGTAATCTAAAATAAACACAAGATTGAAATCCCTCTTAAAATCATAGAATCACAGGATGGTTTGGGTTGGAAGAGTTCTTTAGAAATCATACACTTCCAACCAAGCCTCACCCCCTTGCCATGGGCAGGGACACCTTCCATTACACCAGGTTGCTTGAAGCCTCATCCAACCTGGCCTTGAGCACTTCCAGAGATGGGGCATCCACAATTTTTCTGGGCAACATGTGCCAGCCTCACCACTCTCACAGGGTTTTTCACAGGTTTCTCACAGAATTTTTTCCCAATATCTAATCTAAACCTGCCTTCTTTCCGTTTAAAGCCATTCTGCCTTATCTTGTCACTACACACCCTTCTAAAAACTCCCTCTCCAGCATTTTTGTAGATCCCCTCTAGGTACTGGAAGGCTGCAATGTGCTCTCTCCAGATCCTTCTTTTCTCCAGGTAGAACAACCCCAGCTTTCTCAGCTTGTCTTTATAGGAGAGGTGTTCCAGCCCTCTAATCATCTTGGTGACCCTCTCTGGACCTGCTCCAACAGGTCCACATCCTCTTTTGGGGTAGATCAAGGGTAGTTTTATTCAAGTCAGTAGAAGACCAACAGAATAGCAAATAAATGAAGAATATTGTCACTCTAATATAGAAAAGTCACTTAAGAGACAAAAGAGCTCAAACATTAGAAAATTGAAAAAGAGTATAGACTTCATGGCAAAAAAATATTTTTGTTCTTTTCCAATACAAAACAAGTCTAGTAAGCAAATCAATGAGGAAAATCAGACTTCCCAAGCACTTGTTCAATAATAGAACACTGGAAGGCTTCTCACTTGTTAAGATCTAACTCCACACTTTAAAGAATGGACCTAAGTCCCTAGTATAACCCCCATACGCAGAGAGAAACAGGTACCCTGTCGTAGAAGGAAGCAGAAACTGCATCTGATCAGAACAGAGCACCAATTTGATCAGAGAGGGGAGAGGTTGCTTTTGGTATTTAGTTTTTATTGTTTTTTAATTTGATCAGAAGCTTTGCAGACCTAGATCTTAAAGGACCGGAGATGACAAGTAACTGACTCACAGTGTGCAAGAACATTAAGAACTGAGGACTGCAGCATCTCTGTTTTCTTACACTGCGGTGGGTAAAACTACTTAACACCTACTACAACTAAAGAAATCAGAACATTTCAGGTAGTTAGTAATCTGAAAAGCTCATTACATGTTTTCTTTGAAAAAAAAAAGTTATAAGCTCCAGCTCCAAGTGCCCACAGTAATCATTTCAGGTATCTTCTTTTTTTTTAACCAAATTTAAGTATGTCAGGTCACCATTCAAACCTTTGCAATAAATTTCTAAGAGCGTACAGACGTCACATCTGTTAAGAACTTGAGGAAAAGAGCAAAGAAAGCTAAGCCCCAACATCTTACCTCTGTGTCAAGTTCTCATTAACAGCTGGAACCAAGTCAGTAGGATCCCTGGGGTCTCCACTGCGAATGTTGTTAGCAGCTTTTATTGCCCTGTTATAGGCTTTGTCAAGTTCTTCCATAATAAATTTCAGGTCTGAGGAAAGGTGAGGTGCTGCAGTGAAGCGCCAGAACAAACATGGTAGATACAGCAGGATAGCGACGAGCAGCAGGATGTATGGGAAGAACTGAAGGGAGAAAAAAATCCTCATTAAGCTTCACCTGTATACAAAATAAGTCAGCCAATCATTCCCTATAAGTATTAAGTTCCCTATAAGCCTTACTAAATTCCCTTACATTTTATTTAAATCCTTCTAGTAAAACCCACTTTTGCAGGTTTTGGGATATGCAGGGAAGCAAAATCTCTTTCCGGACAGCTCCAGTGACCTTGCTGCTGCTTAGAGCTCCCCCCCACAAAAAGCAGACAAACAAAAAACCACAACAAACAAACACACAAACATATTCAGAACTGCACTGCTCAAGCTGACATTGAGAAACACAGCACTAACCTGGGCAACAACAAACAGCAAAGCAAAGCAGCTATCAGAGAGGCTGACTGGAAGAAGAGGATAGCGTCACACCCCCTCCCAGACATGTCATTACTGTTCATAGCAATTAGAATGCTCCAAACACCAGCAAAATCTCTCCTGCTTTCCATTAGCTGTCAGGAGGTTAATGAATAGACCCATAATAGCTCTGCATCTGCCTGCAAACACGTCTGTTTAGAGTGCATGATGTACAATAACTGTAAAGGATGTAAGTTTGGCTGCAATATTTCAGAGTATTTCTTTTCAGGTAACTCCTAAGTGGAAACCAACATACAGCACCAGAATCATCTGGTGTTAATGCAGCACTGAGAAGTCAGCCTTTACACAGTCCCCATGGCTTAGGGAAAGGGCTGAAGCAGGTATAAATACAACAGTTTTAAGTCTTTCCATCTTCCTTCTACTCATAAGCAAGTAGGAGGTTTTTATCATGAGATTTTAACTCTAGTTCCCTCCAGATGCTGGAAAGATGGTATTTTCTATCTACTGTGACATTAAATTCAAGGTGTACAATCATACATAACATTACACTTACAGAGACATGATGTAAGATCTGGTTAGACAAGCAGTTAGTTAATGAAATGTACTGCAAATTTGGCCAAACTCTAATTCATTACATTCAACTTTTGATAACAAGCACACTGAACTCAAATCTAGCATGAGTTCTGAAGGAATTTTAAATTAGTTCTGGTGAATAAATGTGAAACAGATGTAAGGCATCTTAAGTGGTATAGCCATGTGCACATGCACAGTCATTGAAAAAGCCAGTGGAGAATTTTAGAGGAAACTTGGACTGAAGTCATTAATCAGTGCCAGCGGAAAAGCTCCACTTACATTTGTAGGTATTTAACAAGATGAGAATCTGAACCTAATATTACTGTGTTAACTTGTATTTGCATTAATGAAGAAGGATTAAAGTTTTGCATGCACAAAATAGGTAATTTTATGTTACTGAACATTTTATTCAGGAAAGTTACTTCTAATATAATCTACCATTAAAGCTAAATCCTGTGTTATTATTGATAGTAGGAATGCATGTGATGTATTAGATCATAAATAAAAACTCACTTCTCCTAGCCCCAGCAGCCCCATAAAAACTGTCCAGAGCTCTGCCCCCACTATCACCTCTCTTTCCTCTTTGCACACAGCAGATAACCTCAGATCATTTTCTTTTTTTCCAGGTCTAGCCTTTCCAATTGAGATGTAAAGCTCTGGCATGTCCAGCATGTTTTTATAAACATCTCATCAACTCAAGCCCAACAGCACAAGAATCTGCTCTCCTTATTTATCCCTGTGGACAATGCCACTAGGTCTCAGAGGTCTGAGTCCTGGATGCCTTGGCCTACCCACAGCTTTATGGTTGCATGTCCAGGCTCCGTCAGTTCTCTGAATTCTGTATTATGTAGAAATTGCTGCAAAGCCTGTTTGACTACACTTACTTCTGTGTCAGACACCTCTGAGCTCCCTTCCACTGGTACCAGGTAGGGAAAGAAACAATGAAGAAACATGTGACTTGGTAAGGAGCAAACAAAGCCCCTTACATTGGTTTATACCACCTGGCTTTACTACTCACTCACTTAAAATTTTACAGGCATAGGAGATTTATGAATTTCCTTTCTGATCCTCAAAAGTGGAAATGCCACTAGTGGTATCCCATTAATCCTTGAGATTTCTTTACCCCAAGTCCTACAAGACATGTGGCAAGAGGCAAGATAGTTTACACACTGAAGTTACAGCCCCAAACCTCCATTGTCCCAGTCTCCATCTCTTCCTTTATACCTTGAAAGACTGTGGGTACACTCTGCACTTGTGTAGCAAATTGGCATCAGCCCTCTTGTTCTGCCCTAGATGTCCTCCAGTCCCCCCATCTCCCCTACCTCATTGGGCTGTTGCCTTAAGAAAACCTGCCTCTGCCATCTTCTCTTGCACATCCTCCTCTCCCCAACTCCTTCACCACTGCCTCCTCACCTAGAAGCATCACACCACTGGGGCAAAGGCACATTTGCCATGCATTTGCTGGGCTTCCCGTTGCCACGTTCTCATCACTCCCAAAGCTGTAGCTTATGGCAGCATGAGAAAACACTACGCAGCTCTGTTCTGAATGGTCTCAAAACCAGAGCAGCAGCGTGACCATTAGTCCAGCTCTTTTTGTTTGGAAACAAAAGCCTGTATTTGTCAGCCCTTCCATAGCACTTGACGCACGACTCCATCCTTCTCGGATTCTGGCTTTTTTGAAAATGAAAGATACGCTTGTTCTATTTGTTAACAGTAGGCTTAGATAACTAGCAAATTGTTTTGAATCATTAAAAACTAAGGCCTTGAACCAACAGGCAGAAGTGAAAATGCAAAGTTATCTGGCATGAGTCCTAGGTTTCAGAGCAACAGACTCAGATTATCCAGCTCGTCTGACTACATTTTACAGTCACACATAATGACTTGCCATTTTAAGAAGAGGACTCCATGGAATTCATGCACAGATGACCATATGCCACCCACTTTTCTTTTATGGTTTATAGTTTTAAGGTTTATTTGCTTCCAAGGCACCAAATACACAAGGAGAAAAAGCTACTTCAATCCTGGGTAGTTTGCAGGATTGAAGTTAAATGGGAAGTGCCACCAACCAAGTACTGTGTGGTCAAAGACATGACAAAGAAAGACACTGGCCTAGAAGTAAAACTCAGTTTTTCCTTTGCTGTGTAGTTATCAAGTTCCTTTTCAACAGAAAGTTCACAATGGTATGAGACTGCATAACTGAAGAAAGGTCCTCTGAAAGCAGATTACAACAGACACATTAGAATAGATAAAACATCAAATGCCTCAAAATGCTCCTTTCTGAACTTCATTAGTGAAAGTACATTGAGGGCTACAACACATCTTCAACTTGGATGTTCAGTCTTCACTGCCACCCAGTTGCAAGGAGAAAAGGACAGGCAAGAGCCCATCGAGTTTGGCGCTCAAAAACAGAGTAGCAAAGCTTCAACTAAGCTAATCTGAGATTCTGGAAGGTACCAGATACAGCTATTGTTTGATTAACATTCAGTATGAGACAGACAAAATGAGTGGCACGCACACCAAGGACTTGAATGGCAGTCCCCCGTGTGTTTTCTGGTAAGTATTGCTGAGCTCCTGAAAGCTAAAGATGATGGAAGCAGGTTCTCCTGCCTTGTTTGACCCTTAGTCTGACAGCACACTGGGTGGGACAGCAGGTTCCCAAGGAAGCAGAACACTAGGAAGCCAAGAGGTTTGCTGCCCCTTATTCTGTACTGCTGCAGTTCATTTCACAAGCCTTTGAGCTGAGTGTACATTATAGGCAGTTTAAGTATATTTGTTAGTAACCAGCTCACTGTTCAGCCAGAATATATGCATGGGTATAGAAGAAGTGTTCCAGTAATCTGTTTGCTTAAGCACATAAGATGTTGGAATCACAAAACTGTCTTTTAAAGATGCATTGGGCACCACACTCTCCTGAAGGTGAAAGATAAAATCAGACTAAAACACAAAACAGCCTATTACATAACATCACCAGCTTCAACTGTTCTAAAACACAGTATATATGCAGCAAATAAGTTAAAAGGGCATTTAAATAACTTCTTTATAACTTCAAATACACTTTTATCATCCAGAAAAAATATAGCAGGTGTTGATGGACTGACATAAAAGGCATTTTCAAGGACCAAGTCTGCAAAAAGCTTGCCAAGGTCTGGATAAAGATGGCTGGTAGAAGATGAAAACCACTTTAATGGCATTTAGAAAACTACAGTTTTCTAATTTTACTGCATCTTCAGTCCTTATTTTCTCTCAGCAAACACCATACAAGCTGATTGCAAGCATTCTGACTTCTACCATATCTGACCACAGTCAAAGACTAACAATAGCACAAGTACAATAGCACAAAGCTTTAAGCTGCACAGGTCTGGATAACAGGTTTGAAAAAATTAATTTGCAGATAGTATTCAACAAAGAAGGAAGCACTGAAGTGTCTTCCCTCACCTGACATTACAATATTTCTCATTAAAATATATGAACATGGTGAAGTGTCTGCCTCCCTCTTCAGTTCCAAATTTCTGTCACTGGGAAGAGCCTAAGCAAAGGTTTCTCCAAACAGGCCAATGATGGCAATTACATGTTTCCAGAAGCAAAGGTATTAAACTCCCTCTGGATACAAACCTATTCCTGTTTGCAGCAATGGGAGACGTCTCATTGGTGTTCAGAAGAAACAGCTATAAATGACTCATCATTCTGATTGAGATCCTATCCTGTCTTCAAACCTACTAGTGAATCTCAAACCACACCATATCCCATCTGTTAAATATTTTCTGTTTTGATATAGCCGAAAAACTGTATTTCACCAGTTTCAATTAGCTCAAGCCATACTCAACAGTGTAGGCTGTGATGGCTGCATCCAGCTTATTCTGGACTTTGGTGGACAGATGGCAGCTTGGTAGTCAAGGGCTGTCTGGAATGGTGACCCAGACCTCTTGCTGGTATACAGATTGACTAAAAGTCAATTATCAAACTCTATACCAGTGAGCAGCCCAGAGCCTGCTGAGCTTTCCTCAATGGCTGCAGGCTGCCTACCTTGAGTATGGATACCTCTCAAGGTTACTCCTCAAGGCTGGGGGATTCCTTGCCATAACACACTGTCAGTAAGTGATCAAAAGCATGCTAAACCTTGAAATCTTAGTTAAGTGATATAAAGGATTGACTGTGCACACACAATCCTTTAGAAATAAACTGTTGCCGAAGTCTGGGACTAAGTCTGAATCTAGCCACTAAGTCTGAACTCCCCTCTGAAGAGGAGTTTAGAAAACAAGGGGGTCCTTTCTGAACCTCATGACTCAACAGGAGGATCCCCCTACAGTTCTGTCTGATTCTATCCTCCACGCACTAAATAATGAAGTGTATCTTCCCACCGAATCTTATTAAACCACTGTCTCATTTCCCATTGAACTATATTAACTCACTCTTTTACATCAACAGATTGCTGCTTCTCTCTTACGAGTAAAGTGCATGACTGCAACAGATTGAAGTAGCTCTAACACTACACTCTCAAAGAATTGTTCATAAACACATCTGCATTCAGACTTCCTTACTCTGACAGCCCTTAATCCCTCTGGGTAGGGTTTACAGGTGAAACATGAGGAGTCCTCCGTCAACTAAGAAGCTGTACAAACACTAACTAGAACAATCATGATTATAACTATACCATGAATATAATAATCTTGAGGGTTTTTTTGGTGTATTCACAGACAAGTAATTCAAAGAACAAGGTTCATGGTAAATCTTCTTTTACAAAAAGTAAGGGTTTTTGACAACTTAAGTTTCACAACAGACTCTATGTATGCAATGCTTTCAGCAGGTCCCACAGCACTTGCCCTGCACTTTGAGAGAGATCTGAGCCAGATGACTGACCTCTCCTAGCTGTGCCATGTGTGAAGACCTCTTCTCTCTGCTGTCAGTCACATGAACTGTTTGCCTGCACAGTACAAATTGCTGCCTTCTGAACAACTCTCTATTCCCTTTACCTCTACTTTGCTTACCTTTATCTTCCTCTTTGTCATTAACTAATAATAGACTAGAAAAGAGAGTAATTAAAAAAATCATAGAATCATAGAATCAACCAGGTTGGAAAAGACCACCAAGATCATCACGTCCAAGTCTTGATCCAACACCGCCATGGTTACTAGGCCACGGCACTAAGTGCCACATCCAGTCTCATCTTAAAAACCTCCAGGGATGGTGAATCCACCACTTCCCTGGGCAGCCCATTCCAATGTCTGATTATTCTCTCTGTAAAAAATTTCTTCCTAATATCCAACCTAAACCTCCCCTGGCAGAGCCTAAGACCATGAAGATCTATCCCTAGAAGACTCTTGATCATAGGCAGCTCCATCCTAGCAATCCAGATTTCAGGGCTATAAAGAGGTCATCACTCAGTGTTCAACTACCTCTCAACTTGCTTGGTTGCTGTCATGTCTAGTGGCTATCAAGACCCAGTAAGATAACGCTCACTGTTCTCCTGCGTGAGTTTTATAAATTTTTCTGTGCACTATGGATTAAAGAGGCTTCATGGTGCAGTCTCCTCCTCCACTAGACTGCCCACACACAATGGCCAAAAGCTTGTCTCTATTCCAGTTAAGGATCAAGACAAGTTTTACTAAAACAAATTGTCAAGTGCAGCACTCACCTTTGGAGACAATAAGTGAACTATCTGCACAGGAACAAACACATATCTCCTCTATCCCACCTCACCACTGTCTGTCTCTATTTACTACTCATCTTTAGAAACCAGTATGTCTGTTTTGACACTTCTGACAGACACAAGAAACCCCTAAGAAAATTAAGCCTGAATGGACAATCCCAGAAGAAAACAGAGACAACAGAAGAGTTAAGCCTGATCGCAGTAGGTTTCATCAATGACAAACCTGAAGAGGTGTCTTGTCAGAGGACTCAACCATATAATCATTCTGACAGCTCTTTCAGTGACAAAGAGGAGGAAATCTTAGCGTTAAACCAAGAATATGGGCACGACCTACCACAGTCTCTTCTTTACATTTATCTACCTGCAGGTATTTTGTTTAATGAATTGTGCATTTGAGTACACAACTCATTTTGCTTTCTCCTCAGGGTTATCCAGTATGAAGAGTTGTTCCAGGATCACTGGAAATTTCAGAACTCCTGTCCTGCATAGAGAGAGGTCCTGGGCACCCTCTAGGAGCACACGGATCTCTGGAGAGTCAAGGAACCCAGAAAGTTGCAGTGTGCTCCTCCTCTCCGCTCCAAAACAAGTTTCCAAACTGATAAATTCAACCACTGGGAGAGATCTCCCAGAGCAGAAAGGACAACCAGTAAAGGTACCAAGCTTTGGGGATTGCCCAAAAGAACTCAAACGTACATTTTACTGTTTAAGAAACCAAAAATCCCAGTCCAAACTTGTACTCTGAAATAGGAGGAAAATGGGAAGTTTTCAGCTTCTCTGTAATTTAACCTGGGTTTGAACCTTCAACCTTCCAGGCAATCAGATGCTTAAAACAGAAGCAGGGCAGGTTGTTATGATTTGGCTTCTTCACTGAAGAACTCTCTATACCACCCTGAGCACTGCCCTGAGAGGCAAACCTTTGACAGCACTTCTGACAGAGCACAGAGAGCACACCATAAGAAAATCCATCCATTTTAATCAGGAATTGGCACCTACAATCTCATTCTCCCAAAACTGCATAATGCCTCCTTAAGTACTTTTTATGGAGCTTTTCCAGCATGCCAATACAGTGAGATACTGAGTCAGAGTATTGGAAAGAACCTGAGATGCTCTGTAAATAAAAGCCCTGCTGTCCAGAAATCAGAAAGAGTTTTAAGTGTTGTCTTAAGAAGAACTGGGCCTAACGATTCCTGCTGTCCCTCTGTGTGCACCCCTGCCCTGGCACTGCAGAGTCAGGTCTCCACTGACCTGAGCATAGGAAGGCTCCCTTTTCTCGTTAACATCACTGTGCTCCCCAAAAGGCTCTGCTCTGCCCTGCCCATTTTTAAATTCATTATCTAGCCAAAATCTGCAGAGTAAGGAGCTTGCATGTACCTTGCAGTGCAAGATTTGGGAGACAACCCAAGCAAGCCCAGTATTCATGCCTAAGTGATCCCATGTCATGCAGCACCTGTCAGCCTTGGATGCAAAGAACAACCAGACACCTTCAGATACCACACTGGGAACCAAAGTTCACTGTTAATAGCTGTAACCACTCCTTCCCTGTAAACTTGTAAAGCATGGAAGCTGAGGAACAACCACTAGAAGGATATTAATTAATACTGCCCTCCAAATAGCATCTGCAGCTTCCAATGCCTGAATTAGGAGGGTGGGTGGCTAATCATAGATCTAGGAGGTTAAGACGAGGTGCCCAGCCTCTGCTACAGCCTCTTACTCTGCTGTTCACACTTCCTGCAGGCAGTCTGCAGGGTATTTACAAGGAAACATCACAAACCACTAAGCTGTCACTAAGGAATTGCAACAATTCCCGAGACAGCACTACTCAGCAAAATAACATGGGCTGCATCGTAACAGTATGACTGCCTAAGCTATTTGTCATGGCTGGCAAACTTAAAGCTGTCAGCAGGTGACTGTCACATAAAACTCAACATTTGCTGGGGCAAGTAATAAAAGGCCTGGGGAAGGCAGCACACAAATTTGCAGAGCCCCAAAAGCACTTCTTAGTTTGGCATTGGCACTGCCCGAGCAAGCCAATGCTGCCTCTTGAGCTGAGTCAGCTCCAGGCATTGGCATGGCCCTGACTTTGTTTGTAACTCCTGCCAAAGCTCAGCTAACTGCTTTGAGCCAGCTCAGGTATCTTAGTATCCACTGCACTTTTTACCATAAAATAAGTCTCTTTCTGTGCATTCAGTATGATGCTGATTTACCTGAAGCAGTGAAAGCCAGCTCACAGTTTGAAAGGGAACAGCCTGCAGACATGCAGAAGAGCACACTGCAGACAGGGGTTAGACTTGTTGGTACCAGTGATTAACTTCATCTCTCCCAAAATGCCTATCTGCCACAAGTCTGTCTCCATGCATAACTGGCCAACTGTAACACGATAAAAATATAAAATGTTTTTACTACCCTGTTCTCCTAAAATAAGCTTTTGATACTAGCATTAAGGCAGTTGTTTTGTCCGGTGTTCCAGTTTTAAAATAGTCCCTGGCTAAAGCCAGGTAAAGCATTCAGCTCCAGGGCAACACAGCAACCCTAACATTACTCTTGTGTCAGATAACTGGTGACCCTTTATTTAAAAGCAGAAAATACCTTCTCCACTACTACCATCTTTGGAAGTAAGGGGAAAAAAAAAGTTCTAAAAATAGAGAGTCAAGTCAAAGCCAAGGACTACAGCAGAGCAGAGGAGTAAGAAAAGTGAGGCAAAGGTAGATTTCTATGTTGGAATAACTTTTCTAGGAGATGGAGATCTATACATACTTTATGCAGCCACAGAGGTATGTTTTCTAAGTTGTTCTGGGATGGTTGCTTCTGCTGCACAGCTGCCCAGCAGTAGGAGTCCACGTAAGCAGCTTGTCGCCAGGAGAAAGAGCTGGGTGCAAAACAGCTTATCTGAGCACCTGGCAAAACAAAGCAAAGGTTATCACATCCTCAAAAGATTAAAAAAAAAGAAGAAAAGTTTAGGAAGAAAAGCATACACTCCAGATTTTATGGTATCCTAAGTTATTAGGTTAAGCAACTGGACATAACACAGCAGCTCTGAGGGAGGAGGGTCACTAAGTTCCCACTGCATCCAAAGGGTATAACTCCCACAGGGACTCTCTGATGTCTCCTAAGGGTTGAGATAGAACATTAGAAGCGCCTATCTTTCAGGCCTATTTCCATAAGTTTTGCGAGCAATGTGGCCTCGAAGACCTGTCTCACTTGCACTTAACTGAGGCTGGCCAAAGGGGAAGGAGCAGATACAAAGTGTGACCAGATGAGGCTGGTGTCCTGAGGCAACAGCTGCCATCACATACCATCGTGCCCAAAAGCACAACCTACAGGTCACACGTCTACTGAAACAAGACCTCAAACACCTTTCTTGCAACCTGGCAGTCCTTGCAATGATGGAAGGGCAAGTTTGGCCGAGGGTGCTGCCACTTCTCCTGCCTCTGAGGTTGCGAATTATTTTGAGGGGTTCAAGTTATATCTGTGAAAACAAGGATTTCCTCCTGTAACTTCTGGCAGAGAAATTGTAGCCTCAGATATCTCCAAAGGATGCCAGACCCCTCCTCACCAGTGCAGTGATGTGCTGTGCCCAAGGTCACACATAACACTGTCATCCCCGTTCATTTCCAGGACCTCTCCAGCTGCTCAGAACTTCAAATTAAGATCAGAGGATTAATTGACAGCAAGAGCAGCTATTTAGTCAGCATCAGCCTTAGGGTCAAATTCTGCTCTGACCAGGTCCAGGCACCAGGTGACACTTCCTGCAGCATATCTCAACAAGAAAGAGTGGTTACTGGACATGAAGTATCAGTGGCTCCTCAGATTAAGCCAGCAAAACAGGATGAGGGGATTCAGTTTTCCTTCTGAAGCTCTGATAGTGAAAGCAAATGCCCCCACACACGTTTCCAGTAGACTTTCATAAATGTTCAAATAAGAAATCATTTCATCAAATGATTACACAAAGTGGAGATGGTTCTTTCACGAGCAACTCTTCAAAGAGTTCAACTTCCAATATTTTCACAAATATCGAAAGACTAACGGGGGAAAATATTGCTACCTTTTTTCCCCCTCAATATATCCATCAAAGTTTGCGCTAATGGCATTGCTGTGAGCTTTATGGGAATTGATATTATACAAGATTGTATCATTTGCCATGTCTTTTCACTAGTTCAGAGAATAAGAACTTCTTTTGGAAAAGGAGCCAACCACACTCACTTGTAACTTGTACAGCCTCTTTACAGTGTAGCATAGTCAAGGAGCTCTATGAATAAAAGCCTTTCCATATGAGTCACTATTATAATTCTTTCTTAAGCTGTAGTATCATAAGGGCATGGTTTGATCATCATGGTTTGACCTGTCACAAGCCTCCTTTATGGAAAACAAGTTACTGTTTATGAGAGCAGAGTTCATGTGACTTAGCAGAGTTGGCACCAAACAAACACTTGCTCTCTCCCAAAGCTTTGGGATTTCCATTAGTTGTGGAAGCTCAAGAAATAATACACTCCAGAATAAAAACAAAAAAAAAAAGGAGGGAGAAAAAGAAAATAAAAAAGCAGGCAATTAGAGTGTCTGCTCTCGACTGGATAGGCACCATTTATGCCCTGCTCTCGTCATTTAACCAACCTCCAGCTGCTGGCTGTGCCCAGTGCAAAGCAGCAAACAAGTGACCCTTTCAAAGGGAGAGCAATGGAGTGTTGCTTTGTCTTATTCATGTCTGTGTATCTACAACAAGAAACACATTCCATGTGTTCATTCTCCTTAACGGGTGAGACACCACTGAAAGTGATGGAGTGTTTAAAAGGCAGGACTGAGGAAAATGGCAAACAGCACCTTTCTCCAAAACTAGTGATGAAAAAGGCAGCCAGCTTTCTTCTCCATAACGTCATGTGCACAACTTCATACCACAATAGCTCCAGCGATGCCAGTGCTGCAGCAGAGCAGTTAACATCACTCTCCTAAACTCTGGTGTTTCAGCATGGAGGTTGTAAACCTTTGGCAACTTGACCCGGGAGCCAAGCAGATAGAGCTCCACATCAAGCAGAAGATGGGGACACTCCAGCTGTTGTACTGGTTTTTAATTAACTAGATGCAGTCTTGTTTGTAAACACTTGTTAATGTAAATTACAACTTTGCAGTAATAGTGGTAATGTTAAGACTTTAAAACAGAGAATACGTTTTTGTGCATAATACACAGAACACAGTTCATTAAATGTCTCTGAACATGGTAAAATTTTCCATCTTTTTTTCCTTCCTTCTCCCCTCCAAAGGAATAATAGCAATAGATCTATACTGTTTATTCTAGAAAGTTAAAAAGTCTGTAGTTTTCATTAGAGAAGAAATTAGGCAAAGGGCCAAATGCCTTCCACAGACACACTGTGCACAGTCATGCACACAGCTAGTTTATGAATGGCTATTAGTCCTCTACTATCAAAGGAAAAATGTCCTAGCTTGGTGACATGAAGCCATTCCCATCTTTTGCTCCCACATGTAATAGATGGGGAAAGAGAAAAGCAGCAGACAAGTTCATAATAACAACATAGATATAAAATACGCAGCAAGAAGGATGAGGAATAACAAATGACTGCATTTTTTAAGCAGTTATCAAAGCAGTCTTTGGCCAATTTATCATTATACTTGGCAATCCCTGGTCCTAAATCAGCTTTGGAGAGGGAGCAACTGATTTATACTTTTGCAAACAAATGAGGATTAAAAAATTGCCACTTACTATGGTATCCTAAAGAGAGACCACCCAAAAGAGCTGCAGAAACCTAAGACAGCAACAGGTGTGCAGCCACATGTAATAAAATGTCACTTTTATAAGTGTGATAAGATTGCCACATGGAGCTGCTCGCTGGCAGCAAGGATTACTTGCAGGCATGCAACCAAGTGCAGAGTACAAGCCTGAGTCACTGCAGCCAGCGCGCACTGAGGACGAGCTGTCGCCCCACCCAGCTGTGGTACGTCTTCGTGGGTGCTCTGCCAGCAAACATCCAGCTATTTCCTCCATGTCTGTACCGGGATAACCCTCTTCTTCTGCAGCTGGCTCCTCTGCAGCTCCTATACAGCACTGTAAAAGCCAGCATAACTACAGGTGGAGATCGTTTGCCCTGGGATAACACCTTTGCATCCACTTTGCCTAACTTTTGCAAGTTCATTTGGAAAGGATCCTCCATCAGGTGCCTAAAAGAAAATGTCGCAGCCCCAGCTAGGACTTCTCAGAATTGATATGCAAGCAGTGGACCTACTCTGGCTCCTTTTGCCCTGTGGAGGTGGAAATTTTGCTATCAATGCTAAATGAGCAGGATACAAGACACATCTGTGATTCCCACCCTACTGCCCCGTAGGTGTTTTCTGAAAAAGGAAAACTACCTACAAAAATAAACTCTTAGAATCCCAAGGAAAAATCTCAAATCTGAAGGACAGTATCTGTTCAATAGTTGACTGCTTTGCTGGGGTGCAAGGCAGGATGAGCCAAGGGCTCAGCATTCTCTGGCTGCATCCTTCACCAAAGAGAGCGCAAAATCAGCAAGCCAGACTGGTTTCCTCTCCAGTGGCTCATCATCTCTCTGCTGACTTACCCATCTAATTAACAAAGTTAACTCTCTGCAATAGAGTACTTCCAAGAATCCATGTTAATCAGATGCTGAATTATTTTTCATGAACCAGGATCAGATGGTTGTAGTTGACAGGACTAAGCCTTCAGTAATTATTTGTTTCCTTAATACACTGCAAAAAAGATTTGCATAAGCTTGAAGGAAAACCTAGCCATTAATTATTGCTGTAATTTTCCAAAAGGCAAAATGAACTAGCCATGATACCCAAACATCTGATTTTATCTAGCAAGAATTATGCACTTGAGTAGCCACTAAAGAAAAACCCAAACAAGAAAAACAAGGCACACATAGACAATGTACAGATTGCCAGGCACCATCCAAAGTTACATCCTCCACAACAACATTAAAAAATATTTTAAAATTTGACAAAAGATATCTCAATGCATGCCAAAGAAGAATGAAATTTACGTGTGGGAGTACACACACACATTAAGAGCAAACCAGTAGGAATGATTCTATTAGATTATAGATGCTTCTCATAGACCAAAAGTGGCAGGTTGGGTGAAACAGAATAGACACCACATTGAAGAAGGAAGTATGGAGAGACACAAATGGGTGCACTGGAGAAAAGAACTTGTTTCCTAAGGTTTACTTTGGCAATGGAGTAGTAGCAGAATGTAACGCTCATGCGATGCAGTGCGTAAGCGGAGTGGGTTGGAGAAGCCAGCAAGTATCTTCCCCTCTCCATGGGGCTGCCAGTTTTCTCTCAAAGGAGTCTCAAAACCATGCAGTGATAAAAGATCTGGGTGTTTATCAAGGATTGCCTTCAGAGCGATAGGTTTTTGATTTGTGGGGAAAAAAACCTTGTGAATTAAATTCACTCCAGTGAGACTTAAGGAAAAAGAAAAAACTTTCCCTTCATCTGAAGGAGAAACCTCTCAAGATGGTGGCGATGACCATCTAGCTTCACTGCCAACATTGGTGATACCCCAAATCTCAAGCAACATCAGAGGCCCGTGATGCTTTTTAAATTTACTCTGGCACCAAAAGCAGCTTACCATCATTCCCATAGGAAACGTAAAGCTGGCTCTGCAGGAGCTAAACAGAAAAAAATCTTACCAACAGTTGAAGATGTTCACCCAATGACAATTTAAATTTTATTAAAGTAAATGCTTTCACAAGTTTGTCCTGGCTCCCCAGGCAGGCCTGTGCCCGATGCTGGAACTTCTAGTCTGTCCTGAGCACTCCTTATATGCCAAAGAGCAGCACATGCTTCTGGGGTCTGCATATCTGATGACAGAAGTTCACAGCCTGTCTGGCTGCTCCAGACTGAGAATACTCACACACTTGTTGACTCAGTTCTGTCATTAAGGCCCTGGGTTTCGGAGCATCCTGATGAATTAAATGCAAGGTGTGCAAACATCAACTATTAGCATAGAGCCTGCTTCAGCAGCACTGGGAGGTGTTTTTCAAGCTCTCAGCCAGCAGCTGCCATAGTAATAGTCTTTGGCCTAATTAAAACTGAACCCAGCCTTAACCCCCGGCTCTTACGGAAGTCACAAGATAGGATTATTTCCCAAAAGCCTCCCCAACTTGTGAACGTGAAGGGGAAGGGACAAAACAGAGAGGGCCAGTGAGGGGGTAGCAGGAGAGGAAAGGAGCCTAATTCAAGAGTTAAGACTGTTTTATCTTGTGTATTAGTTGTGATTTAGTGTCTCAATTTTCTCCTTTTATACATTTTATTCTTATGACTGTTTGAGAAATATGACTAACCTGTGTCAAGAGACAGCTGGACACGCAATAGGGGTTATTGCAGATGGGCACTGCTGCCATTGTAGCACCCACAGAAGCTGTTGGGATGCGGCACCCAGAGTTCCCCACTGACACCCTCCATTTCCTGCTGGCCAAAGCACCTCAAATCCCACAGGCAGCCAACTGCAGGGATGTGAACTAAAAAAAACAAAGTGTGGGAAAAAATGCCCAGAAATTAGGTGGAAATTGAGCAGGGCAAGCAAGGATTGTCACCACTGGGAAAGCCCAAAGTGGTCAATGGGGACATTAACCCTGTGGTGTGTAGAGGGTAGGGCAAGGCTACACATTCCCACCTTTGAGCACCCTCCAGCAGGATAGGATGCACCAGAGACCATTAGTGGGATATGAGATGCTTTTAGTGCAGCAAATCTTCATTTTGACATTTTGACAGATTCATGCAGATGCTGTGGGTTGGTCCATGGCCAGGCACTTCCTAACCCAACATCCTGCCACAACTGATAAGCCAGTAGCACTACCCAAGCCTTCATGATGACTATAACCAAGTTTCTTAGATGTCTTCACTCAACATGTGATGGTTTATGTGTCCTGGAAAAGGTTTCCAAGGTGTTTTCTTATATGATAAAACAAACAGAGATGCTAAAACACAAGGATTACTTCATCCCAGCTCTGTATGAGCCATGCACAACCAACACCCAAATCAAACATAGTAAAGGCTGCTTTTTGTGGCCACCACAAAATTCCCTTCCTCTCCCCTCTCCAGTTGTCTCCCTCCCTCCTCTTATCCCTTCCCAGCCATCACCTCCCATGCAAAGCTGCACTGAAAGCAGCCAGCACACACTGCCCACTGCACAGCAGTGCCTGAAAGCTGTTGTACACAAAAGATCAAACAACATCATTTGGTGATAAGCACAGATGAGCAATTCCCAATTGCCTTCCTATGGGAAAAGATGCAAATGTTGAGTGGACAGCTCTCACATCTGCTTTTCTTTCAGCTTCAACCCAAGACAGCCAGATACTTTTCCCAAAACTAACATAGAAACAGCTGCCAAAATTAAGCAGCTTGTTTCCATTTCTTGTCTGCTCGTCTGACTACCTGCTTAGGGCTGTGGTATCCTGCTCCAAACAGTGCCTTGGGAATAAATATCTATGTTTTCAACCAAGCTGTTTACAGTAAGAAAGCACATCTCACAATATACACACACAGAGTTCAAAAACTGGAATCTCAATCCCGACTCAGACCTATTCTTATTAAAAACATGATTTAGCTTCATTTAGATGGTTTCTGTTACAATAATACCTGCTCATCTGTAGTATGTTTACCCAAGAACTGCCAAATAACATAAGGAAATAATATCAAGCCATAACTTAAGGAATATAAGCATGTACAACACAATACTCACAATTCTATTGTTATTTCCATTTTCACATTTCCAGTATATATAAAATTACAAAAATTGTATAAAACAAGGCCTAGCTGCAAAGAGATAGCAGGTAAAGGATTTCAAGTAGCAAAGATTCCCATGGCAAGCAGAGAATGGCTCAACCACAGCTAAGCACTACCAGAACCAGCTCACAGTGCTCACAAATCTGGGTTTCTAAAATATAGCCAAAAGTAAACTCAGGTTAGATCTCTTCCTGCCCCTGAAGGGTGCTGAAGCGGGGTATGGGCACTAACCTCAGAAGTTTCCTCAGTGCTCCCTGGCTGGGCATAGCAGCTGGGTTTTCCATGCCCCTGGCAGAGAAATCCTCTGCAATTCAGCCGGAATCTCATTTATTTCCTGAAACTTCTATCAAAACTAAAAGTTACTTCATGGCTTCAGAAAACCTCCACGGCCTTTGTAAACATTTTAATCACTTTTCACAATTAAGAGCAACTGGGTGGGGGAGGAAAATTACTGGTAGCTAATACCACACTGCAATGGAAAGGAAAGCAGAGAGGGAAGGAAAGGTGACAGGATGAGATGCCAAGAGAATCTGAGGTGGGAAGAATACAATTATTCCAACAGAAATAGGAGCTGAGCATTCATTTTTAGAAAGGGTATTCAGTTTTTGTACCCGGAGGCAGGTGTTTCCACCAAACACTTTCACATCCACCTCTGAGTTGCTCTTTTTCAGACCTAAAAATGGACCCTGACATTTTCTCTCAGTTTAGCACTCCTGAGCTTTTTCAAAGCATGATTACATCAGGAAGTGTTTGAAACCAATTGTTGCTCTCTTATTTTATCCTTGGCCGAACACCAGAACTCACAGAACTGGGCATATCCAGACCCCAAGACCCTCTCTGTTTCCCCAAAAGCCTTAATGGAAACAGCTTTGGGATGTCTCATAAGCAGCCAGCCTGCTTAGCTGTGAGGACTGTGTAGGAAATAGGCAACAGCCGTAACAGCAGCATGGCCGATATACTATCACTTTCTGTATGGAAACCACGTGGTGCAGTTTCACCCACTCCAGGGGCTGGATGTATTTCTCATACTTACTTTCATATTTATTTTTCAACTAAAAGAGCTCAGTTTTTAACCCCATGTTTTCTTCTAACAGGTTCTCGGGATTATAAGCAAAATAAAGCACAAGCAAGATGTAGCACACATTTTAATTCTTGTTTTATGAATCTACTGCAGTCACAGATTCAATTTGAAGTAGTTGAATATTGAAATAATTGAAAGATGAGAACTTAATTCATCTGAAAGAAAGGCACATTTTACTGAGCTATGCAGTTCAACTGTGTGTTCACTCCTTATGTAAGGAAAGAAAATGAAAGAAATAAAAGAAACTCTGACACGCAGGCATTGTTTCAAACTGGATCTAGCACTTTTAGAGTAGAAGCAGAAAGAAGAACTAAAGGGCCCATATACAAGCTAGTATATGGAAGTGCAAACCTTCTTTTTCATTGCTTTAAGAGGAAGAAATGTGCAGAGGAGGAAATCAGTAGCAGATTTAAAACTAAAAGGAGCCAGTTAGAGTACAGAATACGGCTGTATACATCCAGTTTCTGAACGACCAAAGGAGTCAGAGGGCTCAGATCTGGTCTTAGTATTCCCAGCCTGGTTGTCCTTTATTCTCTTGTGCAGATATTGTGGGCCACAGTGCTCTGGGTCAAACCCACACCTACTGCAACACATGTGTAGCTAAATGTGAATACAGCAGTCTGAGGCATCTTATCTCTTTAGCAATCTGGTATCTGATTAATGCTATGCACAGATTCATCACTAATTCGCAGCCCTATTCCAGTTTCCATTCTTCTGATATTCACTTGACTCAATCCTATAGATGGCACTGAATGCCAATCAACAGGTACATGCAGCAAATCAAACTGTTTCTGAAAGGGTGGAAGTCCTGTGATTCACACCTGTATCAAAATGGACAGTAATGCTTATTCACTTTTGAAATTTTCATTCATATAGTGCTATTTAAATGCAGAGTAATTCTTATAGAATCACAGAAAGGCTTGGGTTGGAAAGGACCTTAAAGATCATCTAGTTCCACTCCCCACACCAAGGGCTGCTGCACAAGTACTTCTGTAACTTGGGAATAGGGGTAAAAAAAAAAAAAAAAGATAGCAAAATAATTAGGAATTTGGCCCTTTTCCTGTAAAGCACAGCTTCATTTACCGAGTCCCACAAGAAGTTGAACTGGAACAGTTGCAGAAGCGCAGCAGAGCAAGGGAAAGCTTTGGAGAGCTCTCCCACTGCCCGTCCTGCCGGTGACCAGCCTCACGGTACCGCAGTGCAAACGCAGAGGTCCGACAGCCCCTCTCCGTGCCACCTGTCCCTGACAGATGCTGAACGACCTCGAGATCTGACTGCAAAATACCCCGAGGACCGGGAACGGCAGTAGATGGGCAGTTCACGGGGCACATCCCGGCTCGCCGCTCCCGCTCCAGGCTGAACTGTGCTCGGAAACAAAGGGCAGCGCGGCTCCACCGCTCCCCATCGCTCCCACGAGCGAAGATGCGGTGGCTGGGCTGATAGGGCTCCTGCTCGGGAGATGCTGAAGCACGGCAGCGGCCAGGGAATGCCCCAGGGAGGAGAAGGGCGCCGGGAAGCGCGGGGAGGGCTGGCTGGGAAGCCCAGCACACCTGGGTGAGCCGCACGGAGGCACCGCCTGCTGCCACGGACGCTCCCCGGGAAGGCAGCTCTCCTCCCCGCGGCTCAAAGGCGCCCTTCGCCCTGCCCCGAGCGGGAACCCCCGAAGCGCTGTCCCCCCGCCCCGAGCTCCGCTCCGCCGCCCCCCGCCCGCCGAGCCCTTTGTCTGCCGCGGGCCGGGAGAGGGGCTGCCGGGGTTACCGATGGAGACCTCCTGAGCGAAGGCAAGGGAGATGAGGAGCAGCGGCAGCCCCACGGCGATGCAGGTGACGATCTTGTCCAGCGCCAGCTCCAGCCGCAGCCCCTTGTAGCGCGTCTCCGGCGGCTCCTTCAGCAGGAAGTCCGAGAAGACGTACTCGGTGGCGATGTGCGCGATGGCCATGGCGGCCACGGGGTGGCCAGGCTCAGCTCAGCACGGCCCTGCCTGCCCGGCACGCCGCGGCTGTGCTGCGTTGGGCTGTGCTAGGCTAGGCTGGGCTGGGCTGGGCCGGGCCGGGCTGGGCTGTGCCGGGCTCCGCCCGGAGCGGCTCCGCAGCGCCCCCGCAGCCTGGACCGGTCCCGCCCGGGCACGGCGAGGCTGGGGATGCTGTGCCCGGGCTGGGCCGCGCCTCTTGGCGGGAACTGGGATCGTGCGGCCCTCCCAACTCGGAGCAGGGGATCTGGGCCATGCCGGGCGCCGTGGGGTGTCCCCAGGGGTCACAGAATAACAGAATAGTTTGGGTTGGAAGGGACCTTAAAGATCGTCTAGTTCCAATCCCCTGCCGTGAGCAGGGACACCTCCCACTAGACCAAGTTGCCCAGAGCTCGGTCCAGCCTGGCCTTGAACACTTCCAGGGATGGGGCATCCACAGCTTCTCTGGGGAACCTGTGCTAGTGCCTCACCACCCTCATAGTAAAGAATTTCTTCCTAATAGCTAATCTAAACCTGTCCTTGTTCAGTTTAAAGCCATCCTCCCCTTGTCCTATCACTGCATATCCTTGTAAAACGTTGCTGTCCCTCTCTTTTATAAGCCCCATTTAAGTACTAGAAGGCCATAGTGAGGTCTCTGTGGAGTCTTCTCTTCTCTGGGCTGAACAATTCCAAATCTCTCAGTCTGTATTCTAGCAGAGGTGCTCCAGCCCTCACTCAGATCACCTTTGTGGCCTCCTCTGAATGTGCTCTAACATGTCTATGTCCTTATCTTGGGGACCCAGAGCTGGATGCAGTACTCCAGGTGGTGTCTCGTGAGAGCAGAGTAGAGGGATAGTGTCACCTGCCTTGCCCTGCTGGCAACACTGCTTTTGATGCAGCTCAGGATGCAGTTGACCTTCTGGGCTGAGAGTGCACACTGTTGGCTCATGTCCAGCTTTTTATCCATGAGAACTTCCAGTTAGGAGACTCACTCAATGAGCTCTTCTCCCAGTCTGTACTCGTATCTGTGATTGCCTTGACCCAGGTGCAGCATTTGGATGGAGACTTCTTGTGTCACAGTTTGTGCCCATCTGCTCAGGTCCTCTCACAAGGCACCGCCAAGAAGAACCTGGCTCCACCCATGCTATGTTCCCATCAACTGTTTGCACACACTGTGAAGATCCACTGGGCCACTTTCTCCAGGCTGATGAGCCCCGGCTGTCTCAGCACACACTTCCCCACCCCAGTTAGACAGATGCTCCAAGCCCCTAACCTACCACCATGTGCTATGGTGTTTTCCCCACCCAAACTGTTTGATCACCACTTCTGAGGTCACTTTTTGGGAGAGTCAGTCAGAAAATTAATAACTTTAATTTTCACCCTTGTATTTTTCCTGTTGGTTTCTGGACCTCTGTAAACCTGGAGTATCTTCAGCCCTCTCAGCCCAGGAGCCACAGAGGTGGCTGTCTGCCCCATGAAGAGCTAACTCCTGTTCTGTGCTTTCATGCAACGCTCTGCCAGCTCATTGCTTCTGCCAAAAAGGACAAACTGCTCCCTTCTCCACTCAACTGTCCCTTTACAAACCCACCATCCTATCTGTTTTCAATTTTCCTTTTTATTTTTTCCAAGCCATAATCCAAGGAAATCATACCTCATATGGAAACTCTTCTACAACACTGATTCCCTTTCTTGTTCATTCTGTGCTGGTCTTGTGCTGCTGTCTGGATGTAGTTGGGGATTTGACCCATGCTACATTCAAGATGCAGGTGCCTCAGATATTTATGTAATGGTACTAAGTGGTTTTCTGGTTTACTGTGTTAATTCTTAGTGATTCCTAGTATTGAATTGCCCTTCTACCCACTAAAAAACACTGGACATAATGTTGCCATTAAACTACTACAAATAAGATCCTATTTCTGAGATGCTTAGACAGTATGATGCACATAAGGCTAGGATTGCTTTTTTCCACAAAGTAATATTGTAAATGCATCAGTACTAAATTTTGTCTTTTTATCACTTATTTTTTCATGCTACATTTACTTAAGATTCTCCCTCAACTTGGCCACCCTTTTTCACAACAATTACAGAAAATACTGAAGAGCAAGGGTACTTGTAGCACTCCATGAGTAACTTTCAACATGAAATCTGACCACTTTTCACTGCCTTTTAACCAGTTAATTAACCTCCATGGACTCTTCATCTCTACTCATTGTGATTTCGTTTCCTTAAGAAGCTTTAACTAAAAACCTTCTCAAACATCTTATGGAAATATAAGCAGGTTATATTCTTCCAAGTCTCTTATCTATGCACTGAGTCCTTCAAAAACCTTCCCAAGGCACAATTTTCTCTAGTGAAAAAACCAAAGTTTAAATTCTTCCATGTTCTCTTTTGTTCCCTTGGCCACTTTTCTGTTTGTTTTTGGGGTTTGGTTTATTTTAGAAGGGTTTCAGCCCAGCTCGTGTTGTGGGACTGATAGAGCTGCCTATTGCTCTGGAAACTTTTCGGTTCTAGGACAGTTCCCAACGGCTACCCGAGTTCATAATCCAGATCTTTCATACTTGAGGGCCTGTAGCAATATGTGGAGAACATGCCTGCTCTAGTGACTTGATCTTTTGTTCATTTTGTTTCTTAACTCTGTTCCTGCTGGTGCTTCAGACCAACAGAAATGCTGTCCTTCATCACAAGTGTTAGGGCACAGCTGGCACAGGGCTGCCTGCACCAGGCAGGCCATGGTAAACTCAGTGCTTTAAGCTTTCTGTGATGCTTCATGATCTCTGTGGCAGGCTGTGTGGCAGGTCCAGCAGTGGTGACGTCCTGGGGCCCTTCGGAGGCTTCGTTCTTGTTTCATGGCCACCATCCAGCTGAGAATTGTGCCAGGAGGTCCATACAAATAACTGGATTTTTTATTATCATTGTAATCACTTTGGCTGGCTAGTTTCTACAGTCAAAAGATATTTATAACTGTTTCTAGAACATCAGGTGCATTAGCTACTCAAGAAGGGAAGTACCAAATAATTTTCTTTCTTAACATTGCATGTTTAAGTGAAAGGCTTTAATTTTATATGTAAACAGAGAACAAATGTTCTGCATAGACAGACAGTCTTTTTGCACAGAACAGGAGACCCCAATTTTAATGCTTACAAAACAAGAAGATGGAAGGGCTTAGAGTATCTGGTTTTGCCAGCTCAAATGGAAGATTTTGAGAAGGATTTTGTAAGTGTTTGTTGTTATGATATAAACTCTGTTACGGCTCAGTCCTGCAGTTCTGCCTCACATGTGTGCTCTTAAATGACTGAGGAGAAAAAGAATCAAGAAATAACTGAGAAACATCTGAGAAACATCCAAGAAACATCAACATGTTAGTTGACTGGACATCAGTGCAGGACACCATTAAGCTACAGCAGGAGTGAAACACAGCTAAGCTTCCTGCATTTGAATATACTTCAAAATACAGAAGTGGAAAAAATAAAATTAAAAAAAAAACCACCAGCAACTTGAATTTACATTCAAAATCAAATTTGGATAGAGAGTTTCACAAAGGCATTTGTTGTGGAGTTCCTCTGCAAGACCTATAGCTGGCATGAGCAGGCAAGAATGAGCACTGTCTAACTAAAAATGAGCTATAAACATTCAAGTATCACTAAACATGGCCTGATTCTGCCTCTCTCCCTCACAGAGCACAAAGGTCAGCCTCCTGATGGCTTCTTTACAGGTAGGGAGTGAGGTGCTGCTTGGTGCAAAGAAGAGATACAGAATCAGGACCACAACAAGCAGCAATTATAAAGTCAACTAACTTTCTTGGAGTTTGCTCAGGGATAGATTTTTAAAGAGATTAATAAAAGCTGTTAGAAGCTATCAACAGGGGCACTGCTGAACCCATCATGTGCTAAAATGTGTTGGTAGGTCCCTAAATGCCTTCAAAAATCTGTCCCAGTGCAGAGTTTCCTCATTTGACAGGGAAGAAAAAGAAGGGAGAATCACTTAAATGTTGGTGAAATCGTTGAGCCAGACTTTGGGAAACTGCAGGGACTTTACTATTAACACCTGTTCCTTCAGAAGCCAACAACTTAAAACAGTCCCTGGTGGTGTTTTTTTCCCAGTGTGAGCCCCATGTTTCTGCACAGAGTGCATGAATGCCCTGCCGCTTGCTCCTTACTCCTGTGGAAATCCTGTGTAGCCAATGTGGATGCCAAGAGGTGTGCTGCTCTGCTCAGCTGCTGGATTGGATCTCAGGCAAAGCTCAACTGAACTCCAGAGAACTGGAAGTGGTGGTGGGTGGTAAGTGGCTCTCGGAGCTGAGCCCTACAGCTCATGTTCACTTTTGTGAGTGATGGCTATGGGGTAGGACTATCAGCATATGCCTTGCTCCAGTTTCATTAGCAGCATGTCACCTGGCAGTATTAGGTTAATGGTTGGACTCAGTAATCTTAGAGGTATTTTCCCACACTAATGATTTTATGATTCTATGTCGTGAAATCCAGTGTGGCCCTGTGAATGATATTAAAAGCGGGCATTTACAAGGAATCTGTCAGAAGTGCACTTTTGTCATGCAGAGCCATGTAATGGATCCTGTTTCCTTGATGGGTGACGAGGCAGAAGAAGATTAATGCCGTTGACAGCAGAACAAGTCCAATGAAAAAAAAAACTGCAAGTATCAGGCTGGTTTCTCCAGGACTCAGAGTTTTGCCAAAAAAATTGCCCCCCTTGCTGTCATCATCTGTTAAAAGAGAAGTTGTTAATAAGAAAGCTACGCATGAATCTGAAGAATTTGAAATGACAATTTAAAAAATCCTTACCCTTTTCAGTGATTCTATTTGTCGCAGTCGTTGTATTGTATGCTCCAGTTGTGAGTCCTCCTTCTGACGGAACTTTCCACTCTGTGCAGGGAGAAGAAAAGCGTAGTTAAGTTGAAAGCCTTAATAAATAATTTTTTCTCTTTGAAAAAAAGTAATGCTGATTTTATTTAATTATTTCTACCTAGTTGATCTGAACAGAAATCATGATTAGATCAGCACAGCTGTTGCTCTGGCAGCTCCATGGGCAACATCCCCCTTCTCTATAGGCATCTCTGTTACTTCACTGTTTACTGTGGTGATAAGACAAGGAGTAGCTGTTTTAAACTGAAAGAGGGTAGGTTTAGCTTTGACATAAGAAATAATTTTTTTATGATGAAGGTGGTGAGGCATTGTCACAGGTTGCCAGAGAACATGTGGATGCCCCATCCCTGGCAGTGTTCAAGGCCTAATGAAAGGTGTTCCTGTTCATGGCAGAGGGGTTGGAACTAGATGAGGCATCTTCCAACCCAAACCATTCCATGATTCAGTTCTGCACTTGCTTGTTCATTTGAAATTTCACAGCCCACAGGAATATGTGATATAAAATAAACTCACCTTATCCAAGGAAGGAATATTTTGGATACATTTGGCCATTACATTTTTCATCCTGCTGCTACGTGGTTACAGGTATGAGTGCCTGCTGGCACTGTTACCACCCCTGCAGAGGAGTGTAGACATCACAGTGGGGACCCTGGCAGGACATGCTGGATCCCAATGTTTAGTGAAGTTACGTGATGCAGAGAGGCTCACAGAGTACTTTTGGCTTCACTCACTCACATGTGGTGGAAGGGACCAGCACCACTCAAAGGGTTTGCCAACTTTTCTTAGTCAAGGGATCGCCTATTTCTTGGACAAGATGAACAATCATTTTCTGGAGCATCTTTTATCTCAGCTGGTCTCTGCCTGTGTGAGTCAGCAGTGATCACAAGGAGGAACCAGAGTCATGCTAGTCTGTAGGCCCTCCCACACACTGTGTGGCAAAAAGGGCTGAAAATCAGCTTTGCAGATGTTTTCTGCACCACCTGTGGATGACTAATGGTCCACAGACTGCCACTGTGTCAGAAGGGCACTTGTGAAGCACCAACTGTTTTTAAGTTGCAGAGTGCAGCAAAGATTACTGTCTTTGCCATGTCATTGGGGGTGTGTGTGCAGGGTGCAGCGGTGACATTGGATCTCCTCCTTTCTTCCCTGCCTTCCATTCATCCAAATGTGCTGCAATACCATCTCTGAGTCCTAGGAAGTTCCTGATACTGCACCTGATTTATTGATGGTGTAGGTTGTCTCCATGCCAGCATGGATGTGATCAGCTACGTGGCAGTGCAGAAGCCATGTTCCAGGGTTTTCTGCTAAGAGTTCAACTGTCTGAAAAGTCCCAGGGAAAAGGTCATATACGTCTCCTCTGTGGTCCTTATCTGTCTGTGGCAAGGAAAAAGCGGAGAGTTGCCTCAAATAACCTCACAAGCACTGAAATATTCCAGTTAAACTTCCGGCTCCTCAAGGGAGATGAAATGCTGCTTCTTGTACATTTCTAAGAGAGTCTCATCCAGGGAAACTGCGGTCTGTGGACACCTCTCATTTAATCCACTAAATAACAACAGGAGACTCCTCCTGATGACTACAGATACTGGATAAGCAGAGGTGTTTCTTTGAAAGACAGATTTTTTTAGGTAGTCCTGCCTGCAAGCTATCACAACATAAAACCGTACTCTAAGCAGGTGTAGCTCTAATTTTGTCCCTGTATCTTCCCTTATACCCATGGGTAAACATATATTTTAACCCACTTAACCATGTCCTCTAATAGTGCCCTGTATTCCTGTTTCATAACATGAATATGCCTCGGAGTTATAGAAGCTTTGCAAGAATATAATTCATTTTCTATTTCCATCACATCAAAACTCCCACCAACCTCAGCATCAGCCCAGGGCTCCGTGCCCAAGCTACAAAACAAGGCTGGAACCTGGTTTGGTTTGGTTTGGTTTTTTTCAGAAATTTCCCATCACACTATAAAAGTTTTACTTTGATTTATTTTACTAACCTTGAAGATGAAGGTCTGTGCATGGAAGTGAACTGTATGGACATCCACTTCATTGCCCATTCCTATCAAATACCAGTTCGTCCTGTCACCTTCATTCATTGTTAGACCCAAGAGACTGTTATAAATCTTTCCATTGATTGCTGGAAGAATGACAAAATAGAGATGATTAATAACTGGCCATCTTATGGATGATGACAACCTGCATTCGAGGCACTTCGGAGTGGCCAGGCAGAGAGGGGACAGGCATGTATGGTCAGGGCAAGGGCTCTCCATAGTGACCCACTGCCACTGTGGGGAAACAGTCATGCTTTTGTTTCAGCATGTTTCCAAATCGTGTAAGTATACATCAGCAAACATTGTCTTGAAAAGCATCAAATCAGTTTTTTACTGGTTGAGACTGAACTCCTGAACAAACAGGATTTTTGCTGAGAAGCTACATGGAAAAAAAGGAAAACAGAATTGTTGCCCAAAATGGGTACCACCTGTAGAAAGAGAAGTTTGCTTTGCCAGGGCTGTTCGTGTCTCCATCCAGTCTGTTCTGCCTGGCTCCTGGGCTGGTTGCTACTACAACCACAGTTTTAAAATATCATCCTTACACTCCTACAGAACAAGCCTGCGAAGAACATGGCTCCCAAATAGCAAGGGAAGTCTGGCAGGCCAGCCTCTTCCCAAGTGTATACAACTAAACCGTCTTGTTAGAAAAATATCTTGGCTGGGCCTCAGGAAATCTTTTTGTTTCCAGCATTGCAGTTTATGAAGTTCTCACATGGTTGAGTAACTGCAGTCTGAGTCCAATGTTTTCCTAAAAATAAACCTCTGTCCTCTTGGCTGCAGCCACTGAGTCCTACATACCGTGCATGCTGTTGCCTTCTACAAAGTTCTCAGTGGAATTAAAATCATCGGGATTCTTATGAAGGTATGTTTCAATATTTGCTTTCAAATACCAGGATTCATTTTCATCAAACACCATAAACAGAAGAGTAAATTCGCGATCAATGTCTTTCCTTAGACCTCTTTCATCTAGAGTTCCTTTTCTGCAAATTACAAGAGGCCCAATCAGACCACTGTATGTGTCCTGAAATAAAATAAAGATATGTATTACAGATTCTCAGTTCCTCCAGTCACGGAATAGATAAAGATTAATTAAAGATTAAATTCCTTTTCCCTATCAGATGAGAAAAAGAAACAGTACTCTGATAAAAAATTTCTTTCTCAACATGTCTCTGTGTTAATTTACCAAAGCAATGACCTCCAGGGGTCCCTTCCAACCCTACCCATTCTGTGATTCTGTGATTTTGTCTAATGTTTTGCCTTCACCCAAAATCCCTTCAATTATTCTTTAAGGAGGAAATCACAATACCATGGTGTCTCCCTTGGGATTTCAGTAGATGAAATTACCCAGGTATGTGCAACTGTTATCAAAGAGGACAAAGGATCTAGCTCTGTAATGGCCTCTTCTGGCCTGTGATCCTCCCCACAATGAGAAACAGAATCTTTTCAGAAACATTATGCAAGGCAGGATGCTTTAGCCAAAGTAATGTAAGCTTTAAGGGCTGTTTCTTGGTTACCTTTACAAAATTTGCCGTTGAATAATAAACCCAAGTGATACAGTTTGGATCTGTTTTACCAGGACCAGATCGTTCTGGGACATTCCACCTGTAAGTGTTTATTTCCCCTGAAACAGAGAGAACAATTTTACCATGAGCAGCTGGGTATCAGAGGCTTTGAAGAGTATGTAACTCAGATCTGCTACTCTCCTCATCAAAAAATGATCTGCATCAAAACTATCTGTGGAAGCATGCAGTAATGGGATAGGAGTATGATTCTGCCTTCCAGGAGGTCAATGAAGTTCCAGTGGTGTAAATGAAGGCATATTGCCCCAGAAAAGATCTGCAAATGATACTTACAACAGTGGCATCCCACAGAGGGAAGCTTACAGACAGGACTCTTCATCTTCCTCCTTGGCAAAACCTGTAGCAGTTCAATGATCTTGGCTGCTGATGCCTAAGGTCAGTTGAAGATGTTGGGAGCCAAGCTTTCTTTGACTTTTTCAATTGAAAAGGGCAAAAAGATGTGGCAGTTGCCACTGGGATTTTGCAGAAGGTGCTGCAGCAGTATAGTAGCTGGGAGCCTGAGGAGAGCTAAATATGAACAACCTGCTGACTGGGAGCAGCTGGGGGCTCCTGTCCTCTACCAGATAAGCCTCTGCTCCACAGCAATTACCAAAACCTCCGTCCCTTTCCCAAAGTGATCACATCTGCCACATCCTCCATGAGCAGAAATTCCCTGACCTCTGATTTAAAAAGAAGCAGAATAAACTGATGAGGAAATTATCTATTTGGGTGTGGATCAGTTCTCTACACTGAACACAAATATCTGTGTTCAGATAAACTGTCTGTGCTGTGTCTCTGCATTTTTTTTTAATTTTTTTTTTTTTGCTGGTACTGCAGGAAAGAGTAGGAGACCAAGATGTGGTCAACACCTTGCCATGTTAAGTGGTGGAGAAATGCTGAACCAGGCAACCTCAGACCCAAAAATCTTCCAGGGTGACAACAGCCAAGAGCATCTTGTGACATGTTATGAGTCAGGGTAAAACAAGGAAATCATAGAACTCTTGACCATGGTATTACAGCCACAACCCAACAGCTGCTAACAGCTGTGGGCATCAAGACAAGGAGAGTTTCTAAGCCTAAATAGTTGTGAAGTGACTGAGCCTAGATCTGTGTCACTGAGCCACTACATTGTTTTGATAGGTCATGCAGTAGTGGGTTTTATTGCACAGAGAGATAACAAAAAAAAAAAAAAAGGTGTCTCTCAACTGTCATACAATATGAGATGGGTCTCATCAAGTATTGCAGTGCCTTTTTACCTTACAGGACAAGCACCTTCTGTTCATTACAGCATGGGTTTACACACCTCAGCAGAGATCAGAAAGGCTTACAAGGCACAGCACTAGACTAATAGGACAGAAAACACTAAGAAGAAAGCCCTCAGTCTCCAGACCATTCACGTCATGGAGACATAAACCAGGGAAGAGTTTGTCATCCACTTGTATCTAACCCACATGTCATCACCTCTTTTTAGAGGGTATGATGTGAGAAGGGAGGCAGGTCATGGTCCCCCACCGCTTCCTTACTTCTTACTCCCCACTTCAGGATGTTTGGAGGCTGTAGATGGAAAAAATTTCGACTCTACTTAAAACTTGAGACAATTCAGAAGGCATTGAAGAGCCATCTTTAAAGAGTAAATAAAGCATAACCCCTGAAAAGACTGATAAACATGAGGAAAATGGATGTTTTCTCCCTTTTTGCTGCTGGGTAAATGGAAGAATGGCCAGGGAGAGGACAAAGCTGTGGCAGCTGGTTTGGCTTAGGCTGCTGTGAATCCGCTCTCTGCATCTATTTACCATGCCCTCCACAGTCTGTTTGGGAGCTGGGAGTGCTCTCAGGAGCACAATTTATCAGGATATAAATCTGTCTGATGACTGACTTAGGAGAATTAGAGGGACTGGCAAGCTTGGGGTGAGCAGTCCAGCCTGGCCTAGGAAGACAGAGAGCGATGATTTCTAGATGACAGTGGTAGGGACTGAAGTGCCCAGGAATTTTTCTTGTTTTGAGGGATTTGTTTTCTTTGTTAACTGTTTCTTCCAAACGCCTTAGGAGAAGTCTGTCCTTAGATCTGGCTGAAGAATCCTTTTGGCTTACTCTCACAGACTCCTTCCCTCGTCTAACTCATCTCAAGCCTGCTCCCATGTGGACACAGGAGACACGACAGTAGTGTTCCCAGCGTTATACCTCAACTGTCGGCACCATCATCATGGAGCAAATAACAAACAAAAGGAATCATATAAATCAGCTGTATTTTTTTCTCCCTGTGTATTAACCACAGGCATTCGTTTATGAAAATCCAGCAAGGCAGATGTTGGCTCCCATTTGGCCGTGAGTTTCTGTGTGATTATACTGTACTGGTACAGCTGCTTACAGGAAAGAAATTTCAGCTTACAAAGAGGTTTATTACATCAGAATTTCTTTTCATTCAGTTTCACACTGAAGCTCACAAATACTATGAAAAAAATTGCATGGGTGTTGGAAAGCAAAGGTATATACATTTTGGATTGACTATAATGCCTGGGTTTGAGTTTAATTTCCTACTAGAATGTAAAAACCAACATAAAAGTTGAAGTTCAAAAAGTTTAACAGGAATTTTTCTATATAAAAAATTTCAGTGCTGTGAGAATTATTTTCTACTATTTTCCTCACTAGCAACTGAGGCATATTTGGTACCCTTCTTCAAAGATTTTTAATTCATATGACAGCTACGTTTTGTATTTTATATTTGCTCTGAATGCAAATACCAATTCTGTATAGCCTAATAGAGAGGCAGAGTAAATATTGCCATGTTGAACTACCACTGAGTTTGAAAGTTTTTAAAATATTGTTAGAGTGTCAGTCTGGAGGCAAATGAAGCACTGGCTTACACTTCTCTTGCCATGATTATGGTCCTGCTTCTGGTTTTTTTGGAAGTTTTCCAGTAATATTACATTCCTTTTTCTATCCCTGATCGGAACAAAGGTTCAGTTTCTGCCCAAATATGCTCACTTGATCAGGAACCTACATGTATAACAACTCAGAATCATAGCTGAGTAAACATTCAGTGTATTATGCCTGGGTCAACATATGGATGTGTGCAAGCTTGAAAAAGGGATTATCATTCATATGTTTAAATAATTTTATATACAACATTTCTAGCTCAAAGAAAAGAGATTAAAAAGAAATAAAAAAGAAGAGGCTTACCAGGGAGGGTAATTGGTGTCTCAGGCTGTTCTTCACAACCCACTTCTTCTACACCATGTGCACTTATCGAATAAGGTCTGCTGGCTTTGTTCTTAAATACAATCAGTACAGAGTCACCAACCTCAGCATGGAGTAATGGCCCTAAATTCAAACAGACAATGCTTGTGATTAATGCTGCTTTTCTGATTTCAATAAACTTTCAAGAAGGTGGTCTAGGAGTGGAGCCAAGGATTTTATCAAAACTCTTGGGCTTTTCTATTCTTTCAGCAAAGCCATCAAAATTAGTTAGTTATCTCAGCTCATGGAAAGCTCCATATATACAAATAATCACTTTTCTTTTTAGTCAATGAAGAGTAATGTTCACTCTTGAGGCAGGTTTTTGGACAGCTTGTTTTTAAAGAAAATTCTTGTGGATGGTTTTTGTATTTTTTAATATTTTATTCCTTAAGCTGGTAACTGCCTTTTTTTTAACTTTTTTTTTTACTTCAAGGAAAAAGGAAACATCAAATACATGCCTAGGGAGTGTTGTCCCCAGGAAACAGTATGGAGCTGTGTCAGGGGAGGTTTAGGTTTAAATATTAGGAAAAGGTTCTTCACCCAGAGGGTGGTTGGGCACTGGAACAGACTCCCCAGAGATGTTGTCACAGCACCAAGCCTGACAGAGTGCAAGAAGTATTTGGACAATGCTCTCAGGCACATGGTGTGACTCTTGGGGCTGTCTTGTGCAGGGCCAGGACTTGGACTTCAATGATCTTCCAATTCAGGATATTCTATGATTCTATGACTACTTTATGACCAGTTGTTGCCCACTTCTCACCCCATAAAAAACGAGCTGATGGTTATTTTATGACATGTAAAATATGTCTTGCCCAATGCAGACATAAATCTGCCTACAAGAGTTCCCCCTATGTTACAAACTCTAAAGCTAAGGTGAATCCTGGAATTGCCATTTTAGCTTTCTCCCTGTATGTACTCCTTAGGAAACTCCTTATTCATGATCAAGACTGAATTGTTTAGTTTGGAAAGCATCTTTAAACTCAGTAATTATATAAATTGTCTATAAAATCATTGATAATCTGTGCTGCTTGTTTTCCATCTTAAAAAAGATGAAAAAATTCTTGGTTTTTGGAAAACAATCCTCTCACTGACCAGGCTTGGTCTGAGAGACGTGAGAGCTACTTGCCCAGGATTTCCAAGTGTTCCTCCTCTTCTGTCCTCACTTTGCGATGTGTGAAGTTGCCATTAGTGTACTCCCTGTAAACCACCTTCTTGTATTTTGAACCAATCAGATCTTCTGCTTGGCTCAGAAAAATGTGCCCATAGCTGCAAAATAAAAAGGCAATAAAACCACTAAACTTTACACATCTAAAAGCTATTAACTATTGTGTTATTCACAAAAGATTTGAAAAGCATATACATCTTGATGCAATGTAATGATTGATGTGAAGCCCTTGAGTACTGCAAGAGATTTTAAACAGCAAATAATAAGAGTGATAATCCTCACTAAATGCACACCTTCTTCAAACAGGTAAAGCTGAGGACAAATTGCACTCACCACAAACTTTTGGGAGTTCCTTCACCAGAGCTGTGAGAGCAGGGGTGAGGTTCAAGATAAGAGTGGGTTCAGCCACTGTCTCCAGCTGCATTCTTCTTTCCAATAAAAGATACTGCCTGTCCCTGAAAACCTGAATCCTTTTATCACGATGGCTGCTTTCACTACCTTGGCTATTAGTCAGCCATAGGAAGATGATAACCAAAGCTTGACCTTCGAAAGCAAATGCCACCATCTGAGATAAGAGGCAGCTGCTTTACTCTGCCCTTTGCTGCTGTATTCTGCGTAGGGCTGGATGCTTTCCCAGCATGACATTAAAGTGAGAAATGTATTTTCCCTTCTGCACCTAGTAGAGGATGCTTTTTTTGTGCCCTCCAGGTTTACACGTTCGCCCACAGTTTGTTGCTGCTCCCATGGTATCCTAGAGGGCTGACTCGCTGGCAGAGGACACTTGCCATCCACTGTGCAGCAGAGCATTCACCCTCTTCTGAGAGCAGCTATGTCTCCTGGCAGCTCATCTCCAAGGTGCCCCTGGTAGGGGAGTTGCAAGGTTGGCTCACAACATGCTAAATGAAATGAAAAAATGCCCCAGGGATACTGGTTACTGTAGTAATGGACTGTGTTGCAACAGCAGCCTTTGACACTACTGGAGTTAATATTTTCTTTAAACTTGCTTCACCACCTGTAATTCTTCAGGTATATTTTTTACAGAACCCTCTTCCCCTTTACAGGGAGAAGTTTTCCAGATCCTTAAGGTTTATTTTTGAAATATGTTCCTTGTTCCTTTTTGCTTTCACAGAAGTGTCCTCAAGGACCAGCCTAAGCAATATGATCTAGAACAGGTATTTTCTGCACAGGATTTTTATTCCTTAGCACAGTGCAGTGTAGATGTCATTTGCTTGCAGGGGTTACTATGTTCTCACCTTTTCAGGGGAGCCAGGGGTTACTACTCTGCAGAGAAGCAGGCTCAACACCTCCCTCATGCATCTGCGCTGCCTACAGGGGCTCATGTCTGGGAGAGGTACCTGGGTTTTTCCTATGTCAAAACTAGACCACTGTAATGGGGAGACTGGGAAAAGTAAGGGAGAGGAGAGTGTTGGGGGGCATCACTGTAAGGTTGAGCCAGGGCTGAAACACGCACATGGATTTAGGGAGTTGGAAGCCTTCTTAAGTTCAACAGCATTACAAGACACACTGAGATGAAAACATTTGAAACTGGTGCCTATGGACTAGTCTAGTCTGAGAGGCTACGACTTTATAAATATGTTTTCTGTTATTTTGTTCTGCAAAGAGTTCCTCCTAAAAAGTACAAGGCTAGCTTGTGAAATGATGTTTCAAAGTTTCCCCTCCACTATGAGTGTGTCCCATGCCCACAAGGGTTTTTTGCTTTGAGTACCTTTCCTCATTGCTGCTGATGTTGTAAATCTTTGGTGCTGAGCTCTTATTTGAGGCATAGTCCCACTCAACCTCCTCCGCAGCAATGTAGTAAAGCCTCATGGCTCCATACTGCTGCTGGGCTTGGGTGGTATTGTGGCAGCTGCTGACCTCATAGAGATGTTTCATCCCACCAACGAAGTGATCAAAAGTCCTGCAAACCACTTTGAATGTGCCTGGAAAAAAAAAAAAAAAAAGCACATGAGATTTAATCAGTTAAAAAAAATAAAAAGAAGCTTGGCAAATTAGGCCCTGTGTACCTCTCTGATCTGTCCTCAGACAAACCTAATCTGTGATACTGTATGGAAAGTTAAACAAGGGGAGGTTTATATAGAATCATAGAATATTTTAGGTTGGAAAAGACCTCCCTGATCATTGAGCCAACCATTAACCCTGCACTGTCAATTCTACCACTATACCAAGTCCCTAAGCACCACATCTATAGTCTTTTAAATACCTCCAGAGATGGTGACTCCACCACTTGTCTGGGCAGCAAGTTTCAGTGTTTCAGTGTTCCACTGTTTCAGTGCTTGACAACCCCTTCTGTGAAGAAACTTTTTCCTAGTATCTAGTCTAAACCTTCCCTGACACAACTTGAGGCTGTTTTCCTCTTGTTCTATTGCTTGTTCCTTGGGAGAAGAGACTGACCCCCACCTCACTACAGTCTGCTTTCAGGTAGTTGTGAGAAGTGATAAGGTTCCCCCTGAGTCTTCTTTTGTTCAGACTAAACACCCCCAGCTCCCTCAGACCCTCCTCATCAAACTTGTTCTCCAGATTCTTCCCCAGCTCTGTTGCCCATCTGGACATGCTCCAGCACCTCAATGCCTCTCTCGTAGTGAGGGGCCCAAAACCAAACACGGGATTTAAGGTGCAGCCTCACCAGTGTCGAGTACAGGTGGACGATCACTGCCCTGGTCCTGCTGGCCACACTATTGCTGACTGCTGGCTCATGTTCAGCCACTGTCGACCAGCACCCCCAGGTCCTTTTCTGAGAGTTTTCCAGCCAGTCTTCCACGAGCCGGTGACCCACGTGGAGGACTTGGCAGAACATGGCCTTATTTTGCTCCATGTGAACCACTAGCCTGCTCCATCTTTGCTCAAAAATCACCCTAAACTACCTCTAACAATTTGAGTTAGATTAGCTTAGCCAAGAAACTCTAAAAAGCAATTGATTAGATGTCTGGCAGCAGGAATAGGATTGCCGGTGAGCCTTCACCAATGCTGCCCATGTTGCAGACATATCCACAAGGAACACAAGAAGACGTAGGAGGAAGCATTCATTGCAAAACTCAATAAAGGCACAGAGAAACAAGGGGTGTGTTTCAGAGATGCTGTTTCCTTGTTCTTGAGTACAGAGCCACTGTATCAGCCTTTGCTGCAAGAGACTTCCCACTCAGACCCTGCAGTTGTTCGGTGTAATCAGGCTAATGGAGGCCTCTTTGCAGTTCAGACACAGACACACTGTACCATAATGCCTGCTTATAACCATTTCTGGATATGCACCTATATGGTGTAAAAACAATTGAGCTAAACTCCACAAAAGGTCAAGCTACCATAGGCCTTTCGGGTTTTTTTGGTAGCTCTGATGGTCAAAGGCTGCAGCGATAGTGGGAGCATTTTTGGCATATCCATAGGCAGATTTTAATATTCATACTCTCCTTCTCTCTTTCCCATTTACTCAAGCAGAAGCTGACCACTGTGTTATCCTACACAGCTCCACCTGCTAGCACTTTGTGAAGGAGGAAAGCACTTTCACAGCTGGTCTGCATGTGAGTCAGTGATGGAACCAAAATTAGAAACATAGCTCTGTCCAGTCTGGATCTCAATCCATTCCTTGTGATTCTAGGGCAAAAGTGATGAAAAAGATAAAATAACATGCAGTTAAATAAAATCACATACATTGGTGATTGTAGAGATCTGATAATTAATTCAATTTCCATTATTGCCAGTAGAAGGTTAGCTGGTAAAAATTAATAATCTCTTAGAATAGTTGTTTTGTGTGAGTCCTGCAATGCAGTTTCATGACAGATGGTGGAAACGTTTGGGATATGCATAAGAAAAGTATCTTTTGTCTTACAGACACCTGCACCAGAGATCTCACCTGGCATGTATGCAACACCAACACCAACATGGGCCCGTAGCCCATGGCTTGGACAAGTGTACCCTCTCCTGGATTAGGAGCTGGCTGGAGGGTCGGGCCCAGAGAGTGCTGGTGAATGGAGCTGCATCCAGCTGGCAGCCGGTCACCAGTGGTGTTCCCCAGGGGTCTGTGTTGGGTCCAGTCCTGTGATGATTTAGATGAGGGGATTGAGTCCATCATCAGCAAATTTGCTGATGACACCAAACTGGGAGGGAGTGTCGACCTGCTGGAAGGCAGGAGGGCTCTGCATCTGGATAGACTTGACTGATTCCAATGGGATGAAGTTCAATAAAGCCAAGTGCCCTGCACTTTGGCCACAACAACCCCCTGCAGCGCTACAGGCTGGGCACAGAGTGGCTGGAAAGCAGCCAGGCAGAAAGGGACCTACTAATTGACAGGAAGCTCAACATGAGCCAACAGTGTGCCCAGGTGGCCAAGAAGGCCAATGGGATCTTGTCCTGTATCAAAAATAGCGTGGCCAGCAGGAGCAGGGAAGTGATCCTTCCCCTGTACTCTGCGTTGCGAGGCCACACCTTGAGTATTGTGTTCAGTCTGGGCCCCTCAGTTCAGAAAGGATATTGAGGTGCTGGAGCGGGTCCAGAGAAGAGCAACAAGGCTGGTGAAGGGACTGGAGCATAAGTCCTATGGGGAGAGGCTGAGGGAGCTGGGGTGGTTTAGCCTGGAGAAGAGGAGGCTCAGAGGTGACCTCATCACCGTCTATAACTACCTGAAGGGAAGTTCTAGCCAGGTGGGGGTTGGTCTCTTCTCTCAGGCAAGCAATACAAGGGGGCACGGGCTTAAGCTCCGCCAGGGGAAATTTAAGTTGGATATCAGGAGAAAATTCTTTACAGAGAGAGTAATCAGGCATTGGAATGGGCTGCCCAGAGAGGTGGTGGATTCACCATCCATGGAGATTTTTAAACGCAGATTGGACGTGGCACTGAGTGCCATGATCTAGTAAATGGACTGGATTTGGACCAAGGGTTGGACTCGATGATCTCGGAGGTCTTTTCCAACCCAATCGATTCTATGATTCTATGATTCTATACCAACTCTCAGGTGCTGCGGCCAAGGATGGCCCTTGGCATAGCCTTGCACAACTCTGATGACTCTCTTGATTTAAACAGAGTTGCACCAATGTAAAACAAAGTAATGTTGCAGTTTTGGTTATGAAACTTATTTGCTAAGTCTCCCACAAACAATTCACCCCTTCTTAATTTGAAGTATGAAATACTGGATTACCCATGAGAATTAAAAGTGTCTTTAATGTGTTTGCTTCTGAAGAAACTCCTAAAGACTGACTATTATTGGAAAGTTATTGCTGAAGTCCTAAAATACTTTAAATGATGCTGACTGTCCACATAACAGTGAATTTGCTCTTCTAAAAATGCCTGTTTTTAAGAATTATAGAAATTCTGTGAGCATCCTCTTAGCTATCTCTCTGCCTGCTGCTCTTCCCATCCCAAGGTCATTGAAGCCTCCACTCTTTGATGCACATGGATATTTGATTTATAACACCTTCCCAGAAAAGTAACCCAGACTGAATTCTCAGCTATGCCAGGTCTCCACAGTCTCCATGCTTTCAGGTTCCTTATGCAGAGCAGAGCATCTCACCAACTGTTATTTTGACTGACTGGTATCTGCAAGTGCCACACCACCAAAATCAATTCATGAACATACCCACACGATCTGGCTGCATCAGTGCTGTCCCCGATAAATGAGGAAACAAGGCCAGTCCATCCCTTGTTGTCCCTCTGAGGTCAATGGTGTTCCCTTGAAAATGAACCCCGTGCATGTCATAGTGACTGCCCAGCCCGATGAGGTGCCAGGACACTTTGTCGTTCTTGCACATGGTCAGGCCTGGCAGATTACCATACAAGTAGCCGTTGACAGCTGGAAGAGAAGGAAAGATCCCAGTTAGCAACAGGTCCACAGAAACTCAACACAGAGCCTCCTGACACCTTCCTGGCAAGAGATTCATGGCTCAGCAAGTCACAGCATTAAAGGGGTATTTTGTGAAGCAAAGGTAGTGTTGGAGGACACCAAATTAATATATAAGTGCTATTCCTACAACCTCTGACCTTCTACCTTTTTGATTTTAGCCTGTAAAGTCTTGTAATAGCCTTTTGCAGTAATGTAGCACTCCTCTTCTGAGCTTTTCAGCATATCTTCCAGACACTAGTTAAGTGTATAAATTAGGTACCTCCTTTCAGCTGGAAGAATGTATAACTGTGTCATCAAGGCTATGGAGAGAGTCACAAAGACTCTTGGTTATAAATTCAGTTCTGATGGAGCCCTTTTAAGTTGTTTCGATCTTTGACTTCCACTTTTACTTCTTAAATGTATCCATTTCTTTTACAAGGGTGCTATGAGGCTAAATCCCCTAATCCTCAAATGTTTGCTGAGATCAGTGTGTGAAAGATGCTGTAACAGAACAAAACTTTAGTATGAGATCCACATAATAATGGAAGAATAAAATAGATGGGTCCAGAAGGCCCTAGGGTTTTGTAACCATATGTAGTCTCAGTGCTCCTCAGAAAACTAAAGCAAAGACCGGTTATGCGATCTGCTCAAGTCTGTCATGTCAGGGTTACCTTGGAGGAGATCCATACTGAAATCAGATACTTACATACAGAGATGATGTTTTAAATATTATTGGCCATTCCACTAGTCTTTGCCTCTCCTCTCCCAGAGGTGGTCACTGCCCAAGTGGGAGATGGCAGAGAAGAGCAGGTGGACCTTTATTGTCTGAATCAGTGCCAAGGCCATCAGAGAAATTTAAAACTAGTGTACATTGGCTTCTTCTGAAGTTGATGCCTGTTTCTGGCATTATGTCTTTCTATAGACCTAAGTATTGTATCTGAAAACTACACTCTATTCTCTTTCTCCAGGTATAGTTGGTAGGTGGATGCATTCATTGGTATTATGACTAGGGTTTCAACATGTACTCCAAGGGCATCAGGAGCTGACCATAAGCTGACTGACAGCTTTCCCCCTCACTCTCCAGTGCACTGCAGTTGGCTATGAATGATGATAAAACCTACCAACTCATCTTCCTATTATGATTGAAGAAAAGGTATCATTAACAGATATTAGGCATTTCATACCGTGCATTTTGTTGGATTCCTTGAAATTAGCATCATTTTCATCTACTTTTGAAGGGTCTCCAGTAAATGCTTCAATATTCTTGTTCAGATACCAGCTGTCATTCTCATCAAAGATTGAAAAGAGGAGGTAAAATTCTCTATCGATTCCTTTCTGTAGCCAAAAAAGAAACCAAGACTTTTTAAAAGTATGTTCAATCAGAATGAATTTCTTTTTTTAACAAATTTTTTTTTCCCTAAAAATCTGAAGCTGCCTTCTTACTAAGTCTATGTAGAGACAGTGATTGTCATTCTTCCATCAGCCAGAAGGATAAATAAATTGTCCATTACTTGGGGTGAAAAAAGGCATTCATTGCGTGAAAAAGATGGAAAAACTAGGGACAAGCCAGGATATTAAGGAATGACAGTTTCATCTTCTTAACGTTCCCCTGAGGTCAGCTTTTACCCTGAGGACTAATCTTTGTTTAATCTCTGCAAACTGAATGGGGAACTGGGCAAATAGCCCATATGGGAACCCCCCCCAGTGCACCACCCTCCTGTTGGGGACAAGCAGATGTTCACATTTGGCACCTGTGTCCCATCATGATTCAGTGTGTTCTTCCGACACACCAGCAGAGGCCCCACGAGGCCGGAGTTGGTGTCCTTGACAGCATCAGTGGCTGAGTAGTACAGATAGGTCAGGCATGGCGGGTCACTCTCTGTTGGACCTCCATTTTCAGGCACCCTCCATTTGTACGTGAAGGTTTCACCTGGCTTAACATGGGCTCCTGGCTTCAGATAGCCTGCAGAGAGAAAATTGAGATGCAATAAGATTACAGGAAGGTTTTGTCTTTCTGACTACAAGGAGTCAGGAAGACATAGCTGCTGATTTCTGTGGAGAAGCTCCTACTTTCAACCACAGCTCAAGCACCATCCTGATGTCTCGGCAGTTATGCCATGGGGACGTTTCACCTGAGTCCTGTACCATGGGGACACCCAAGCCCATTCCCTGAAGAACAAGTTTAGCTTCCGACGCTACTGTGGATTATCTGGATTCAATCAGACAATACAGGAGATCTCATCCTAGTTCTTAAATGGCTTCCTCTAATGTTTGTAGCTTACCTGCCCTATCATGAGATTTATCTGTGGCACAAACTCAGACTCTGGCACTTCATTAAGCACCAACAAAGCAATTACATTAGCAAGCGGATCTGTAGCTGTGGGTCTTTAGAAATTCTAAACAAATCTGATCCTGATAATTGTTTCTTTTTGATTTTGAAGCAATGCACAGGATCCTTTGTCAGCATCTGCACAGAGTGGCAGATGTTACTTTTTTTGAAGGCTACTTTTAAAGGATTTGGGCCATTGTCTGCTACCATGCACCTCTCATGTAATTTAGCCACTGTAAAAGAGTGTTTGTATTCACTCAGAGAGAACTTACAAAAGGGACTTGAAAGTCAGAAAAAGGGGTCAGCCCTGCAACCTTTGTAGAAAAAAAATGCAGAGTAACTTTTCTGGTCTTTGCTATGAGGAAGATCAAATCAGAAATTTTGTTTAACACTTAAGCATCCATTGGCTAGATTTTTTCATCATAGTCAGATGAGTCAGGCAGCAGCACACCACATTGATCTAATACTCCTCTCTAATATTGCAAGAGAATCCTCTTAAAAACTTAGACACAAGTGAAAACAACAGTATTAATTTTGAAGACGTACTATTTACTGCAAATTGCAACACAGAGTACTGATTCAACGGTATCTTATACTACTGGACTCATTCTGCAACAATGCTTAATAAGGAAAACATCGATTTGGAGTCAAAAAGCCTCTGAGACTGGACAAGTGTCAATCACAGCATGGAAGGGTGTTTCCTGAGGGCAGAACTGAAAAAACCTGTGTCTGCAAACATCTGTAGATATCTGCAGGTACGTTTATATACAGTATTTTCCCATGAATAGGCTGCACTCAGACAATGCACAGCCTTTGAAAAATCATTTATCTGTGTAAACCCACAGCTGCTGTGGGACTTCTACGCTTGTAGATAGATGTAATGGAAATCAAAGGCACAATGGTTAAAGGAGAGAAGGGGGAACGGAAATATTATTGATGAATCTGGAGTCAGGTTCCTCTCCAAACACCCAGAGATGTGCAGATCACACAGCTGCTGAATTGCAGGTTTTTGTTTGATTTTGCTCCAGGCCAAAGTGTGCAATGCTGGAGGGCAAGAGAGTGCTAAATTATAGCACGACAGGAGTGAGAGCAGAGGGAAGCTGCTCTTCCGTTGGGGAACTACCTCAGACATGGGTGGCATTAGGATCTGTGCAGATAACTTCAAGGCTGAACTCAAGCCAGTTGGGTTTCTTTGTGATTTGCCTGCTGGCAAATTTGTCGAGTTCCAAGGTCAGCAACTAGACATGACAATATAATAAAGCCTTTTGCATTGATTTTATTGTATGATGAGTTTTACATGTTGACCTGGTTCTCTTAGTACAGTTTTCAAAGGAGGGATTATGTTCCACGAGTTTCTTTTTGATGTATTGTGGTGGAAACAAAGCAATTTAAGCAACAAGAAAACTACCTTTCTTTTCAGTGCTGCAAATGCAGCAAAAACTTTTTCAGAGATCACAACATTATCTCTAGGCTATGGATGGGATTCAGCTCACCTTAATCGAACCATCTCAAACTCAATCCCTAATCCAAATTCTAGACTTCCGTAGTTGATGGAGACAGAATCGTATCTCCAGAGGGTGAACTACTGTCTCCTAAAATAAGTGTTTTAAATATAAATGGGACTCATCACTCTCTGAAGGATTTGTTTCCTGTCACTGACTGTAAAAAATGCCTGCTGATTAAACATGCCATTTAACATTTAATAGTTAAACTTAAGGAATAAATTTCCTGTCATTGCATAAAATTAGAGGAAGACTTTCTCAAATGCTCCATTTCAGTGTTTATCTATTTATGAGAGTTAATAAGGATTATCACTGTTTCACATTTCAGGGCAATCAGATAAAAATTGGCTTTGACACTGACTATCCCAACAGTAAAGCAAGAGCAATGCTGGCCTGGATTAGAGAATAGTGGATAGCTATATCTAAAGACTCAGCAGGGCCATCATGCCAGATCCTAAGATTCATAATTCTGGAGTCTGTCCAGAGGAGACCCACTGATTGCCATGGAGTAATATTAGATTAGAACTAATATAAATTGGATTGTGCTTGTGACTTCTGTTCAACATGGACCTCAGCTAGTGTTAGACATCTTGTCTGGCACATATCCAAGGGGAAGAACACATTTGCACACTGTGGAGTCCCATGGATTGTGACAGGTACGGTAGACACAAACTTAATAAAATCATCCCTTCCATGCCTTAGTACCCACAAAAAGGACAAAACTGCAGAGCAGCAGCAGATTTTTAAACTCAGGTATTCTAGATGTGATGATATAGTAGTACAGTCTAAACTTACCATCTAGGTAGGGAGCACCTTCTGACAGCTTGCTGAAGCTTACACCATGGGCCATAATGCTGTAGCTTCTTCTGGCTTTGTTGGCAAAAGTAACCAGCACTGTATCTCCTACTTCAGCTTTTATAACGGGACCTTAAAAAAGAGAGTGAGGGAAGCTATTAGAAGAACTACTCTCTAACATATTTCCACCAAAAAAAGAGGGGACTGCAAGCATTAAATTCCCCTCTGCATCCAAATGGTTCTGCATTCAAACCTGATATAGTGACAGGAGGGGAAAATATTCACTATACCAAGTATTCCCAGGTGCTTCATGTCCTCTGACCAAGTCTTCTTACTGAATGTTGCATCAGTGTATTCCACATAGTGAACTTTCCAATATTGTCCTCCTATTCTGTCAGTCCCTTGTGTGAAATAAGTTGCAGATTCACTGTGGAATTAGCAAATCAGACTGATTAAATAATTGGAGGTTCAGACGGAACCCTTCATTTCAGATAAAGTTATTATTCCAGACACAGGAGACATGACCCCAGAAGTTACTAGTTTGCATACACTTTTTTAGCAGACAAAGAGAGATATTACCAGTTAGAATTAGTTAACAAATGAGCATTCATTGTGCATTAGACTTTAATGTTTAACCCCAATTTACTTAGGGAGATATCTGTATTGACTTACCTTAGGGCAAGAACTGTGCACAGTGTGTCTCTAATCCTTGTTGGCTTTTCTGGGAGACACTGTAATGCAGTTTGTCTTCATCAGTAATAGCAGAGGGGAAAATTCTACTGTTATGGTGCCTCTGAAATGCACTGACTGCAGGTGTGAAAGCTGCCTAAGTAGTCTTGACAAAGGGTCATTAACTCTGTTGAACTTGGTGTGCCTCACTGGGGTCACTTTCTTCATGTACTTAATGGAGCAAGATAAGTGTTTCCAGAAAGCAACTACAAGCATCACAGTTATGAATCTAACTTCCTGGCAAGGCTGTGTAAATCCATTCTTCCCTGCCCCTTTCAATTAAAATTAATAACAGTGTGGGTCCTAGCCCTGGTGAATCACTGGGGAAGTCTCACACAGACTCCTGAAATTAAAGCACAACAGGAGAGGACAAGAAAACTCACCTGCCAGTGGCATTCAAACCCTGCCCAGTGAATTTATCATAACCATCAGGTCCGTAATTCCAGAGCACTTCTTCGGCAGCAATATAGTATCTTCTCATATGACTGATTGGTGAAGGGTGAGACAGGTTTTTTTGGCAGATCTGAACATCATATAGTGCCTCCATGCCACCTGGGAGGAGAAAGAGTCTGGAGACAGTCCCTGACCAGCTGCAGTGTCAGCAATCTCATGGATACAAATGCACATTCAAAACTCTCTGGGAGCTACATGGATTGAAAATAACTACCAGAGTAAATTTTTGTTTTAAAAGACTTTCTCTGCCTACACTGGGCCAGATGCCAGCGTCCTTCTTTTGCCAGGTGGTGCTTTATACCATGGGTGAAACCCACTGACAACAGTGGCACTCATTAGTTGGCTTATTTACTCAATTTCTTAATCGGTGTAAGGCTGGTAGAATGATTTGGGGCACCAGAGTGCCTCCAGAAGTCTGCAAAATGGCATCATCTCCCCTTGACTTTCATTGAAATAGAGGCTGGGTATTTCCACTGAAGGTATTTGTTGCTTGCCAGAATCAAGTCTGTTTTGCCTGATGCAAATCCCACTGAAATCAATGTACAAGCTCACAGAAGTAAAAATTCTCCCAACTCATCTCTGCTATGATAATTATACATTGCCCGCTGCTGTGAGACCTGCTTTATGATATGTGCTTTTGGGGTCTCGCACCACACAAGTATCACAGCATCACCATCAAATTCCTTCAGCTGGCATGGTTTTTTTAATATGTAAGTACTTGTCTACAACAAAAAGTGGTGACAAAGGCTCCTCTCATTGCTCATAAAAATCTCCTGTTTATGTAGAAAGCGTGGTGACAGTGCTGAGTCTGGCAAGCCTTCCTCATATGAGTTACACAACCAAGTCACTCATACTAGCTAAAGATTTGGGCCAACGTGTATAATTTCCACTGGTGACTAAACTCATATTCATGATGTTTATCTGATGAAGTAGTTCCAAAGTGCTTCAAAGTCACAAAAAAAGTGTCAAACCCTGCTTTTCCTGGAAACATCCCTCAGTTTTCTTTTCCGAACATAATAGAGTCTGGAACTTCTGAAAGGATGAGGGGGATCTATAGCAGCATACCTCGTAAGTGCTCATTAACCTGGCACGTTATCAGCCACCTCCCAGGGCTCCCGGGAGTCATCTCCGCTGTGATGAACGTTGCCGGGAACAGGCCGACGACATCTGCTCTCTGGTCTCTATTAGTGAACGTGTGGCCGTAGAAATAAGCAGCATGGATATCTATCTCGCTTCCCATGCCAAACAAGTGCCAGGACATGGAAGTGTCAGCACACATCTCCAAGCCGGGGAGATTGCCATAAATATAACCGTTAATAGCTAAAAACAAAAGTATGAGACTTTATGAGAGGTGAAAGAAAAGTGCCAAGCACCTTTGATCCCATTTCTAAGGATGATTCTTTCCTAGCCCAGAAAAGAAACTGCCTGAATGTTCACACTGAATAAGGCCCTCACAGGCTCCTCGATGAAGAGTAACAGTTTGAACGTACAGCTTACAGCTCTAGATGATCAAATGCCCCAAATTCTCTGTCTGTGTCTGTGAAAAACTTCCTGGGTAATACCAAGATGTTACAAAGGCTGAGTCACAATCAAAAAGGTCAGATAATGAAGTTAACTTGTTCTGCAGCTATTTAGCATGGTTGAAATCTATTTGCTCTTATGCTGAGTCATAAATATGTCATTATATGCCAGGCTTAAGCAATTCAGATTTGAAAATTATGATATCAGTCAAATCAGTCTAGTCAGCTTTCTCTTCCTCAGCTTCCACATCTGACAATGTATCAGGACACTCAGAGAATGAGACTCATATTTTGCAAAGTATTTTAGCTCCTAGACTCCCTGGAACAACCAAAATATACTGAACTATCTGGAATTAACTTCTTACACCAGATGTCCAAATGGCACAAAGCACTACTGGCCAATGGATCTCTGAAGGGCAAGAGTGGTTGTACCAGTCACAAGTCCTTCGAGAACTCTTCCAATACACACATCTCTAAGTGCTCTGCAGCTTTCTTTTCTCTTTTCACAGCTGGACAAACAAATGGCTTAAATCTGTTGCCTAAGATAAAATGCTAAACAAGTGGTAGAGCTGGGCATGAAAGCCAAATCTCCTTTCTGCAAACCAACGTGTCATGCTTTATTTAGGGAGAGGTTTTTATCAACACAGTACTTCAAAATCCTGACTCACTTCTTGCTGCCACAGATAAAGAAGAGACATAACAGGGGACAGAAAGCTCTACTGAAGTGAAGAGCCTGCTGACTGCTGTAGGTCACCATTTGCTCAAGAGTCCTTCTCACCATGCATTCGGTTGCTGGTCTGAAAACCTTCATCCTCTTTGTCCACTGTGTCTGGTTCTAAGCAGAAGGTGTTTATATTCTCATCGAGGTACCAGCTGAAGTTTTCATCTACAATGCTAAACATCAGGGCAAAAGCATTAGCAGCACCAGTCCCTTCTATTGTGGTGTCATCTGCAGTTCCTAAATTGCAAACAAAAAGGAAAGTGATAAAAAAAGCCTTGGAGGGGATTGAATTTAAAAGTGAAGATAACCTTGGAGCATTCAAGGAAATACAGTGCGCTGCCCATGTTCTACAGGGCAGGATGAATCTCCTAATTTTGCTCTTCTAGGACATCTTGACTCCCCTCCAACAGACTTTGAACAGATGAGTGCCTCCAGAAGGCAGTTCATCTTGTCTAACTCAAGCTGATATTTCAGTACCTCTTTGTTTTGACAAAAGCACAAGTACCTGTCAATATTTGTTGTCCCATTTCCCCCTCTTTGGCCTGCTGCACCCAACCCTGCCCTTCAGTCAGTGTTAGTTAGCATCTGTGCACAGTGAGCCAGTTTGTGGGCTGGATCTAGCCAGAAAGCAGGGAGGGTTCTTTTTGACTGGGAATTAAGGAGGGGAGAGTGGTAGCCTGCATTTCTGTTGCATTGAAGCGACTGCTGAATCATACCACCAGAAAGGCCATTTAAATGTGGCTCACTCTCCACGGACTAATGAGGAATCCTTGCAAATTATCTAGGACTAGATACTTAAATTTAAAAAGGCTGAAGGCAGGATGAATAGAATCTATTCCAGGTAAGTTCAATACAATTATGCAAAGGATCACTTGGCAAGCAACCTGAGACTATAGGAGTGGCCATATCCAGGAGTCTTATTATCCATTGGCAGCTGTAAACTTCATCTAATTGTCCAGTCTGTCTCTGAGCCCATGAAAACCTTTGCTTCTCCTGCCTTCTACAGGAGAGAGCTCAGAGACTTGCTGTCAGTCTTGTGTCCACCACTGCTGTGTGGATGAGTAGAGCAGTAACATTATGTAGATATCCACCTTGATGAATTCAACAGCAAACATGCAGATAACACTGGCCTTTCAGGCTAGGATTGTTTAGAATGTGTTATCTCCTAGCTTCATGTATTGTTGTGTAGTTATCAGCTCAGTTTCACATATTCAGGCAGTTCTGCAGATTTCAAAGGAAATTTCCAAGAGAATAGAAGTCAGAAACATTTTAATTGTGTGAGTTAAGCTGGAGACAGGGCCTGTCCTTTCCACATTGAAGTCTTTATCTTCTTCATATGTAAAACCTGCTTCATTTAGATGTTCTGTACATAAAGTCTGGGCTGATTTTGTACTATGGGAGTTACTGGAAAGAAGGGGCACAGTTATACGTGCCCAGAGACAGGTGGCAATGGCTCAGCTTATCAAGGGGAGAGGGCTGGTAGATGATGCCTCCAGCAAAACATTAGCAGGCTATAACATACACAGGACAGGCTGTTCAGTGCACCCCCCCCTATGGTTATAAGATACAACTTTTGAGCAAAAATAAACATATGATTTGTGTGGGGAAATAATTACAAATACTGGGCTTTCAAGTATGTAAACACTGTTGTCAAAGTCATCTGCCCAGCCCTAATTTCATTTCCAGAGCAATGAGTCCTTTGTTCTTCCTGAAATTACCCCAGTTTGGGAACATTTATAGTTGGTCTCAGCCACGACAGGATGGTCACAGAGCATGCTGCAGTCCCTCCACCAGCTGAGGTAAATCTCTCATGAAGCCAAAGGGGAGCAGGAAGGGGGTTGTCCCAGAGCTACAATACCTACCCTGGGATGCTGCTGGAATGGCCCATCTATTCCTTGCCCCTTTTTATGGGCTATGTAGGGATAGACTCTAGACCATCATGATTATACCTGTAAGCAAAAATGACTGTTAAGATGCCAAGCTTGGCAGAGGGGCTTGCTCTATCAGTGTTTCTAGCTCAGTACCTTTTTTACACACCAGCAGAGGCCCAATTAAACCAGATGCAATATCTCTTGGTGTGTCAATGTGAGAATGGTAAATCCAAGTCAAGCAGTTTGAGTCTGCCAAAGTTGGGGAATAATCTTTCCTTACTGGCCATGTGTATGTGTAATTTCCACCAGGAACAACAAAGTCGTCCTCCTTGCTTTTACCACCGGTTCCATCAGGGTAAAGTGCTCCTAATACATAAAAAGAAAAAAGGAAGCTTTTAGCCCCTCCTTAACTGATTTTGTTAAATAAATGTGTAATTTATTCTATTTTAACACTTGTTTATGAAATAATAACAGCACTCAAACACAGAATCACTGAAACTTTGTGAAAAAACTCAATATTCCTGCAATCTCATCACAAAAATATTTAGAGTTAAAATCCATGTTTTATCAGCAGAAAAAGCTTTAAAATGCTCTGTTTTTTTCTTGTGTCTTTATTTTCATCAGTCATCTGCACATTTTGTCAGCTAACATTATGTATCTTCTCACGGAAAACTGATGAGGGTACTGAATGTAGGCAAATCCACACAGTCCTCTAACAAAGATATACGTACATAGGTTTGGGATTCTGAAAACCATATCATGCCTGTTATAACCCAAAAGAGAGGAAAACATTTAGTTGCAAGAACTCCATGCATTCAAATAGACTAAATATGTAAAAGGAAGGAGGGAAGATGTTTTGGTTACCTACAATTCAGAAAAATAATTCCGGAACAAAGACCCATCTAACCTGTTTCAGTACTGGATTTATCCCAAATATCGAAAGTTTGTGCTAAAAAGTTTTAAGAGATGAGGCTGTTCCTGGTTTTAGTGATCTCAAGTACTCTGATGTCAATGTCCATAACAAGAAATACTTAAACAGACTTTTAGCCATGATACAAGTTACTCCAGGAGGAAAAGAGAGGAAAAGGCAAACGAGCTTTTACCTTCAGAGTCCTTGTCATAGAAGACCCCATGTGGATGCACAGAGTATGGGCGGGAAGCAAAGTTTTTTAGATGGATGATAAAGACATCCTCTTCTTCTGCCTTCAGGACTGGCCCAAGGAATCCCAGCCATACTGCTTTGGGGATCTCTTGGGAGTAAGTGTCATCTGTGAATTGCCTAAAAATAGCCTTTTTGTACACACGTCCTATTCGGTTGGCTCCTCTTGTCGCATACACACTTGCAAACCTAGTGTTGGGAAGAGAAAATAATTTAGAGACAATAAACCTCACTTAAGAATTGGTCAAATAACTGGTGCTTACAGTGAAGATAAATAGTTCCCTGCACAGGTCACACAGCTGGTGGAATTAGAGCTAAGGAGTAAATCTGAACAGGACTAGCAGGGTCCAAGCCCCTTTCTGTACAATAACAACCATCTACTTGCAGGTCTGGTCTTTAGCACAGTTGCTACAAGTCTTCATTGAGGACTGGCCACTCAAGCCCTTCTGTACAGTTTTAGCAGCTTCTCCCTCTTTTGAAGGTTTGAAACCTCACCTCTGAAAGCATGACTGTTCAGTAGGAAAAGAAACCCAAATTAAGTTTTTTCAAAAGTCAATAAGAGCAATTCTAATCAGATAGTTTGACTCCCTGGAAGAATAACATTAAATGTGTTTTGCATGAAACGCATAATTTCTACATTCCAGAGTCCGTGTTTATAGCAACTTCAAGTGATGGAGAACCCACCATATGGTCAGTGGTTAACATATTATAGCTTTTAAATACCTGCTTCCTTAGAAACCTGAATTGTATTTGCAGTCTAATATCATCCAGCTCCACACTCCAACTGGTTTCCATCAAGCCCTCTCTCAGATCAAAAGAGCCACATGCCATCAAGAACTTCTTTTCTATGCAGACACCTGCATAAGTTTTAATTAATTGACTAAATTGCCTCCTACCTTTCTTCTGGACAAACCAAGTACACTGACATTCTTTATGCCACAAATCTTTCCCAAAGCTCTTTTTTGAAAACCAGTATTTCCCTATCTCTTTTGAAGTCTAAACATAAGAACTCACACAATAGGTACATAATGTTCCAGCTAGGGCCAGAGGTGTTCCCAGTCAATATTTCTCACACAACTGGGAAATAGTTTTTTCCTTTTAATTATAGCATCATACTCGCAACCCGTGTTCATCCCGTGATGATATAAAATCCATTTTTTGCTTCTCTCCAGGTTACAGTTGATAATCCCTAATTATCCCACACAATGAGGGCAGAAATGAAATGCTTTGCTACACAACCAGCAGCGGATTGTATAACCAACTTAGTTGACTGCTCCATGAGCTTTTTCATTCCCTGAAGATTTTTTGAACTTTCATGGTTCCTAACAAACTCATAAAAAAAGCTGAACTAAATTTTCCTGAAGTATCACTGGCAGAAATACAGCAACTTTATATTCATTGTGAGTTTTTGAGACTGGTCAGTTCACCTGCTTAACCAATTTTTTTTAGATGCTTTTGTGAAGTGCCAGTAACCTAAGTGGTGAATATTGCATGAGTTGAAAGGTATGATCTGCTGTAAGCTCTTCACCATAAGATACACTACTCCCGCTACCCAAACCATTCTATGATTCTATGATTTCTAGGACACCATAACTCACAACATCCCCCATGTGGTCATTGCATCTCCATTGTCACTGTCTAAAACAGGCCCTTGAATTGATTCAGATATAAAAGCCTCCAAAAAGAATATTTTTTCATTTAAAACATGAGTTTTATAACAAGCCACAAGCTTTGGCACAAATTGAAACACTGCCAATGATACTGCTGTGGCAGAAACAGTCGGTGGGGATGGCGGGGAAGGGACAGAAACTTCTCAGTCTGCTTCTTCGTAGAAAAACATACGTCAGATAAATACACCCCAAAAAGCACAGTTAAGGAATGAGTTGCCAAGAAATCTGGATTTTCAGTGAACTAGCAGGTCTGTGGTAACTGTCTGTGCACATAGCAAGACCTGGCAAGTCACACTGCATTCATCAAGGAGAAGATACCTTCCACTGCCTGGGGGGAAGAGCTGCTACAAGAGTCTTTACCATAGAGTAGTAAATAGTGTCAGTAGGAGTTCAGTGTAAATGCACATGCTTCCTTACCTCATGGCAACATATTCATGTGGCTATGCCTTAATTCGAATTATGAATTGATTCTTTTAACTATTTATAAGAATTTTTCTTTAGAAAAATATCTAATAGATTTTTTTGAAAAGTCCCTATTTTCAGGAGAGATTTTTTTTCCAATTTCATCAGCCACCAATATTTTAATGAGGTGCTGCAATGGCACCATACTTTCCCCATGGTGACAGTGTCTTTATGCCCTTGGCTTTCATGCCAGACAATTTTGCACACTCTCCCATAACACACCTGGGATACATTGTCTCTCCTGAAGAAGGAGAATCATACCCCAGAAAAATGCACTGCTTGATGAGGCTTTGTTTGATGCTTGACAAAATGAGGCTTTGTTTGATGCTTAAGCCTGAGAAAATCCTCTAGGCTTAAGCACTGGAGACTTTCTCATATAAAGCCATGCTATAATATCTGGATCTTTGCTTGTCTCCTACTTAAAGCCATCTAGGAGGCAGGAAAAGAAGCCTTTTTAGTGGCAGTTTTCTGAAAGGGGCCTATTCAAACAATCCCCTTGTTTGGAGCTGCAGAGCCCACTGTCAGTGCAATAGGTATCAGCTGCAGCACTCACAGTGTAGGTGATGCTCTGCATGCACAGAGACATGTATTTTCAGCACATCCATTTGTTTGCCCTTAGTACCTGAGAACAGGGCTCACCAGTGGTTGTTAGTCCCACTCTAGGTGCCCAGGAGGATTTTGGGTGCCCACCTCAGCATTGCAAGTAGCTGGTAGCTCTGTGCTTCTTTACAGGTATATTGTGCTGCACATTACAGTGCTTAAAGTCCTTTGCAGAATCAGAGAATCACAGAATATTCTGAGTTGGAAAGGACCTGCAAGGATCACTGGAATACCCACGTTGGAGCTTGCGCCAAAAGGTTTCTTATCTGTAATTCCTCTCTTGTCACAAGAAGACAAACCTTCTCCCTCCTTCTTCATACTTCCCTGCTCACTGCAAACTGTTTCATCCTCCCGGTGATTTTGTGATATCACTGCCTGAACCACTTCCATCTTTCTGGTCTTGTGCAGGTGTAAGAACTGCTGCTCTAAATTTTAACTATCTCCCTCCAACTCAGTTGTCAGCCTGCACATAATGCTCTGCCAGCTCCACGCCCGATAGCAAAGGGCAATACTCCATCCTCTGGGGCTGTACCCATGAAAGTTTCCTGAATTCCTCCTTCATCTCCTCTAGTCAGGGCAGTCTTGAGGTTACATACAGAGATAAGCAGGCTTGCAAATTAGGGCATAAAAAATCTTGTTCAAACTAAGAAAGCCGTGCAGTCCTGCCTTTATTTTTGTGCCTGGTTTAATTTTGCTGCCTGACCACTCTCAGTATTTCCTAACATCCAAGGAAAGTTGGCAATGCAAATGAATGGAACAGTGAGTTATTAATATGGAATTAACTCTAATTCCTTAAAATAAGTGTTAACATAATTACAGACATCCATGTCCCTGCAATGATGAACAGTAAGCCTCTTCCAAATGAGAGAAGGAGTAAAACAAGAGTGTCACATAGATTCTACTTCAAGACTAGAAACGCAGACAATCTGCTGTGTCCAGTAAGGATCATGATTTAGGACAGGATCATGAGTGAAGTGTAATTTCTCCACTTATTTCTTTTACCACACAGAAGTGTTTTGCCATGATTTTTACCATGTTTATGTTATCTTAAGGTTACAGCCTAACAGATGTTATGTTTTCCAAGAGGTGCTTACACCAGTACTGTGTTATAGTGTGCATGGCCAAGTAAACAGCTCCCTAGTAGCCTGGAGACAGATCCTCTCTAATAGAATTTTGAAGGCTTCTGAGTTTGTTTGCTGCTGTAATCACCATTGAGTGCCAAAAAATCAGCATTCAGAATAACTAGCAGATATGGACTTCCAATTTTTTTCCTGTAGTTAACATTGCCAATAGCTGCTGTACAGTCCTGGGTGAAACTGTAGGCAAATGAAAACTTCCCTTTATTTTTATTGTTCCTCTAAAGTTCCATAGATTTTACACTGGCAAACATTTAAACAAGCATCTTCATGGGTTTATTCCCTAAAATCTGTTGGTGGTGAAACCTTCCTTACTCTCTATCCTCTTCATATACTCAATGACTGAGTTTATAACATCTTTTTTACCTCAGAGTTCCAGATTTTTCCTGTGGCTGAAATAAGCAGGGATAGTGCCCATGGTTCCAGACTGCCCCTACCATTTTAAGCCCTGGGTCATATAATCTGTTTAGGGTAACTGTCTGCCAAACCATGACTCCCTCACTAAGGCCAATGGAGTGTCTGTTCTTGAGGAATGGCCAGTGGAGGGGGACTGGTGGTGCCAACTCACCTTTGTAGATGGTGCCCTGGCCGCAAAGCATCAAACAACAAAGTAAGTTGTGTGTCCTCAAAAGAGAGAGATACAAAGTCCTCAAAGAATGTTTTAGGCTTTTTCTGACCCACGCGAGCCGTGGAAAAGGTCAATCAAATTCATAAAATCTTAGATGAAGCTCTGAGGTGTGGGATGATGGCTCCTCTCCTACAATAAACTTGTACTTCCCCTGAAGTCAATAATAAAAGTCACCTCTTCATTAGAGCCAGGATTTCACCTCCAATGCCCTTTTGATGTTGACCCTTCCCACAATGATCATCTCTGCTGTTGCAATTGGGTTATTTGGCCACATAATGACTCAGCCATTAGTTTAGCATCTGTGACGACAGTTTCACCGTCATTTGTCTGGGTGGGATCTCCTCATAGGCAAATTGCTCAAAACATGTTTGATGCTGTGGTAACAAAAAACACCCGTTAGTGTTGGTACGTGCAAGACTTGGCCCAGATAAATGTAGAATTGGTGTTCTAAAGAAAAGGGATGAGCTGTTACATCAGGCAAATCTTACTAACCTCTACCACCAGCAGAGCAAGATTTAAGTGTCCATAGTATAAACTAGTATCAAATTAATTTAAAGGGATTATCAACTAAACTTTAATCCTGAAGGCTGAGCTACAGTAGGGAGAGAATGACTCATGCATGCCAAGACACAACACCTAGGTGTATTTTCCTTTTGAAAGGTCATTTCCCATGTGACCATTAAAGGGAACAGGTAACATCCAAGCTCACCCTCCTACTGCAGTAATACCCATGCCCTAACTCACAAAGTCTGCAGCACATCCAGCAGCACTGACAGCACCTTGTACCTTGTGTGTCTAGTCCAGCATGGTTTAATGATGCCAACTCTTTTACCAGTTATATCAGGCGGGAAGGGATGCTGAACACCTTCTTAGCTCACCTATGCCCAGTAGCCATAATTAGGATCTGCAACTTCCAAAGGCCCTTGTGCTTCAGAAAGTGTAAGTTTAATTTTGAAGGGATAACAGAGAATGAAATTTCTTTGTTTCATTCATAACACTCCAAATTATGAGAATTGGTACAACAGCTTAAGGCCTCAATTAGACAAAACAAAAGGAAGAGGTGAACAGTCTCATTATTCTCTTTACATAAAAAGTACTGATGTGCAGCAAGATACTTGTGATACTTGTTCTGTGCAAGCAGTAGACTGGCCCTTGAGCACTGCAGTAAGACAAGGCATAATAAAAATTATCATCCAAGCAGAATAGTTATGCTAACACAGGGCTGGGTTTGGGCTAATCGGCTCTGGGGAGAGGCAGCCTTTTCAGCTCACACCCATGGAGGTTCTGATGCAGCACTAGGATTCCTGGCTCCAGAGGCAGCTCACTCAGCACCAGCACAGCAGGAACTGAGTGGCATAGCTGTGTTTGGTGCCAGAATCAGCTCACTTGATTTCCAGCCCCATGCCTCAGCTACTGAAGCCTCCTTTATCCTCTTTATTCCTAAATACTGAAGGCTGAGGAAGGTATTATTGACTTTGGCATAACAACATTGAAAATCATCTCTTAAATGTCACTATCTGATCCAGGTAACGTAACACTTTCCATTGCAGACTTGCTAATTCAGGATTTTCATTAAGTACTGAAGAATAAGTGGTTTTGATTATATCTCTGTGGGCTAGCTAGGGAATCAAAGGGTGCATTCCTTTATGTGTATGCACCAATTCTTTTAAAGATAATCAGTTTGTCTGCAACCTCTTTATCTTCACTTGCCTCACAATAAAACTGGGATAGTGCCCCATCAGATGGGTGCTATGAGGATACATCACAAGATGAGAAGTGCTAGGCTCAGCGAGCACAGCGTTACTGCTTGCAGAACACAGCTGGCTTAAAATGTATCCCTGTCAGTACCTGGGAAATAATCTTTAAACTTTGCTTATAGAACTACATTTTTTATAACATCCATAGGAACCAATTAATTAGCTGAAAAGCAGCCCATTAGTATACTGCTTTAAATTTACATTAGAGGTTATCCTAAAGAACTGAATAGTCAAGATAGTTATTACTGGTTCAGTATTTAACCCACATGCTTATGGAGACACACTATTATTCCAGAATAAAGCACTTCATTCTGGCTCAAGTCAATACAATTTGAAAATGGAATAAAATAATAACAAGAATCACTTAATTATTCTGCATGAAGGGAGTTCATGGCAAACAGCTCCTCAGCCTTGAATGTGTACTCCACATTAAAATCCTCTGTGGGTAAATCCTTTGGAATTAGCATTCTGTAATTATTGCATTACAGTGATGACTGAAGACACAAGCTATCTTCCCTCCCTGTCTTGCTATTTTGTGAAAGGCATTGCATTTGTGTCACAGACTTAAAAGTAAATGTGCTACTTGATGTTCAGGGAACACAAAGTGCAGACAACCTCAGAAATACAATTTACAGAACAACTTCCAATCTGTCTAGTGTACTGGAGTGGATTTAATATTATATAATGAGAGGTCTTCTGGTTTAGTGAGTGGAGAAAGTTACCCTCTGCTATAAAGAGTAGGAAAGTGAGAAATTCAAGAATTTAACACAAATGAGGAATAACCTTGCCAGAAATGCTTGTTTTCATGGGCTTGGAACAAACTATTCTCCTGAATTCTCCCTATAAAGGTTAACACTTACTGACTTGGACCTTTATTTATTAAAAGTATAATCATAAACTTGTGTTGAAAAATAAAACTCTTTATTACCTCCTGCTTGTGGCAAAATAATTTTCTTTATGAAATACAGCTGAGAGTGATTCAAACATTATTGACCAGTAGAGAAAAGTCCAGCATTGCTTGAGATTTCCTGAAAAGTCAGAAAAGACATTTCCATTTCTAACTCCTGGAGTGCACCATCCAGCTCCCAGTGTGCTTCCAGATCTGGTATGGGCACCAGGAACTCCTCACTCACTCACAGTTCCCACCTCAATCCCAAGTCTAGATTCAGAGGAAGGACCTCCAAACTATATCTATCATGTCAAAGATATCAATGAAATATTACAAATATTCCCTCACATGCTTGAAACCCATGCTGTACAAGGTAATGGTTTTAAACTAAAGGAGAGTCAATTTAGATTAGATATAAGGAAAAAGTTTTTCTCAATGAGGGTGGTAAAACACTGGCACACACTGCCCACAGAGGTGGTGGATGCCCTATCCCTGGAAACATTTAAGGTCAGGTTGGAAATGGCTCTGAGCAATCTGATCTAGTTGAAGGTGTCTCTGATCATGGCAGGGGACATGGACTAAATGACCTTTAAAGGTCCCTTCCACCCCAAATTATTCTTTAGAGAGACACCAAGGATCAGTTCTACCTCCATCTAATGTCCAGGTGTGGGAGGAACACACAGCCAACCCCAGAAGTACAGACATAAGAGCAGACACCTGTTTTCCACTGGCCAAGGCACAGTTCATCACAGTGCTTACCCAGGCTCTCCATTTTCAGTTCCGGTGATCACCAGGAATTCTATCTGACCATTCACTGTTGTATATATAAGCATTTATCGAATAGATTTTCTAAATGGAGGTCCCCAAAGCTGTATACATTTCAGGGATATAGGGACTTGTATCTCATTCACAGGTACTGTACACATTTCACAATATCATACCAAGTTCCCCAAATGTTATCATCTCACAGGGAGAAAACTTAGAATCTTTTGGCAGTTAAACAGACTTTTGTGTCTTATTGGAAGATGCTGTGTTTGATTATAGCAAAGTTGGGATTTGCTTTTGGATATCCCAGAAATACCTGCCTCTTCATGAAAGACACACAGGGGATTTTAAGCCCACTACTTGATGCTTTCTTGACAAATATCAGTTCCTTAACATCCCCTTCAAATGCACATTTACTATCACCTTGCTTAATCAACCGTGATGGAAGAGAAGTCTATCAAAGTCTACTCTTGCCTCAAAGCTGAAATCCCAACTATGACAATGTCATTAGAATAAAACCAAGAAAAAAAAGCCATCTCACAACATTTTAGCAATATTAACCATGTTAACCGATTTTGTTTAAAGTTGTTGATACACCTTCAGCTTATCAAAGCCTCCAGTCACTTACTTGTCTTCTAAGAGGCTTTGTCCAGTGATCAGATTTTTCCCAGATGGTGCATAGTCCCAGTTCTCTTCCACAATTCCCAAGTAGTATGTTCTGGTCTTTGCTTCTACCGCTGCAAGCAGCCAGAGGAACCCCAGGGTGCAGAGGCAGCCACCACGCTGCTCAGGAGACATTTGTGGTGGTGACTGCGAGGTTGGCAGCGGGCAGGCAGCAGCAGGATGCACCACAGGGAGCTCACCCCTCCCTCCCTCCCAGCTCTCAACAAGTTATAAGTAAGGAAGGGACAGAGCAAAGCTCCTCCTTTTCAGCAGGTTAGGACTCGGATAGGTAGAGAGCTCGGCTATGCAGAGCAGGGCTAGGCAGGAGCTTGCTGTCATGGCAGGACCTTTGCCAATGCTTTGGTGAGTGCATAAATTGCTCACTTACCTGCCCAAGCTAGAGCCAGTCACTGGTTTTTAGAAGTTTGGATGCTCTTTTGTCCTCTTTTCTAGACTAGATGATATGGCATATTGAGGCAGATCGTGGTTTTGACACCCCTGTAAAAACCCTTTTTAAAAAATTTTTATTTTAACTTCTTTATCATGTCTGATATTTCTAAAGCTAGCATCTTGCCACCTTCATTGTTTGGGGTTTTTTTCAATGGCATAACACTAAGCTGTAATCCATCATTATCGGAGAGAGAAAAAGCATTGGCCAGTACTTCTCCAATTTCTAGGATTTTCTGATCCATTTATTAAGATTGCAAGTGATCTGAATAAATTCCATTTAGGCCAAAATGAGGCCTCTTTTTACAAACATTTCTGGAAATTAGAGCTCTTATAAAGTCTTTTCATTTGGACACCAAGAATTGAGGCACACAAAGATCACCCCTTTATTAACCTTGGTAATTAACATGCACATGTAGTTCTCTAGAAAAGCAGTCCCTCCCTTTATAGTTTAACTTCCTCTAAGAGGATATCTGTGTTACTGTCTTGGCAAAGCCCAGTGTAAACCTATACTTGATGGGATAGGATATTCTAAACCACTTAGGAAACATCCCAAAAAATATCATCTAGGTGACAAGACATTTTGCAAAATCATACCACTCTCTTTCTAATTTTTAACTAAATAAAGGCATAAAAAACTTGCAGGTTTGGAATACAGTTCTCGAGACTCATTGCAAGCTTTAACAATTGTGAAATTCCCCTTTCAGCTCCAGCACTATCTGACCTCATCCTCTTAAATGGTAACTCATGGCTAGGGGTTCAAGAGGCTTCACAAATGGGTTTGGTAGTCACAGGTTTAATGCTGTCAGCTAAGACATAGCTCAGTGATGTGAATTAGGTTTTATGTGGCAGTCGTGTGAGGTTCACCTCCTGGCATGCAACAGCCATGCCTCCACGCGCAGTCAGCTGTGCTGAGCACCTCTCTCCATTACTGGTGTGCAGGTGTCTCTGAAGTCACACAGAGAATAACTCAAAAAACAGGTGAGGTTCACAGCAGCCCAGTCTTCAGTCATGATAGATCTCATCTACATTAAGAGACAAGGTACACAGACACACAGAGTATTTTGCTAAAGAAGTTCTTGGTTGTTTCAGGCATCTCTTGAGCTATGAGGACTGAAAGCCCAGTATGCATGGTAAGGATACAGTCGGACAATTGCAAATGCTTGGCTTGACACAGCTGTAAAACAGGAGTCCCTCAGCTGAAAGCTTCTCTCCTTGATACATGCTGATGTTCATTTTCTCATGTCAGTTAATTGATGAACAATGAGAAGGAGGAGAGGTGATAGGACAATATAGATGTTGTACAGAGTTCCTGATCCTCTGCACCTGCAGTCTTCCTAATAGTCTTGGATATCTTGCTTGTCTCTTTACTCTTTGGCTGCAAACCACATGCTACCCAGCTTCTTGGCTTCTCATGTCAGTCTGTATCTTCTCTTCCAAAACACTGACACTTAGAAACTGTCTTTCATCTCTAATGCTTTGTGGTGTCACTTTGTTGTGTTACTCGAAGGATAACAACTAAAATTACTGTGATTCTAAAAGGAATAATTAGAAAGCAAAAGAAAAGACAATGACTTCAGGACAGGCAGAGCTTTTCCATCTGGTGGCATAGACATCAAACATGGCTCTGGTTGGGACACACAGGGCAGCTGGTGAGCTAGGAAGCTGTGAAAAAGTCAAGGTGATGCTTGAAGGTTAACAGGACCCCATTGTTGTCTTTGCACAGGGCCTGGGACCCTCCAGCAGAGAATACTTCCACTGCCCGGAGTAGCTATCCTGAGCCCAGGGAAGATACAGACTTCATGTCCTGTCACTCTAGCACATGAGTTTACAGAACTCAGAACAGGGTGCCTGTTATGCAAATATTCATTGTCATAAAGTAGTAAGCATTTTGCATTTGAATAGAAAATATGTTTATTTATAGGGTAAAGTGCACTTTGAACAATATTGTGTGGAGTTCAATTGCTTAAATCAGCCACTCGCATGGCATTAGAGATATTTAAGGACTAAGGTACAGGGCAATTTCATCCAGACTGTTTTCTTGTGACCTCCTGTCTGTTTGCTTTTATGTAACTAAAGAATTTTGTTATATGTTTAACTAAATTTCTGTATATATGGACTCATATAACTCAAGAGCATCAAGCTGTAGGGGACTAGGAAGGGGGAGTGTTCAATTCTGAGCTGGCACTTGACTGCATTATAGTAATTTAAATAATAATAGTGCTATGTCCTAGTTTTTCTATTGCTTCTCATGCATGCAGGATTGGGTCCTGGTAGCTTTCTTCTTAGAATAACTATTTAAAATTCAAATATGAAGTTAATTTATTTGTCTATTACTATAAAATTTATTTATGTAACTGAAATAATGTGCAGGCATTACCACCCTATATCAGTAATATGTTGTAAATCTGGTAAACGCCTTAGCTTTGCTTTGGCACTTACTAGATCTGGCAACTTGTATACCCTTTGCGTCCACACATTAACACTTAATTACCTTGTCACATCATTAAACCCAGGCACATTTACATTCCGGAGAGGTGCTGTGGGCGTGACTCAGAAAAAGATGAAAGAATAGCTGTTCTGCCCTTGCATTAGGAAAATTTCTGGGAAGCTCCCCTCCAGCGGTGAGGTAATGGGATTAAGTTTGTCACTTTGTTCAGGATCCTTTCAGCAAAGGGGTTGGGTACTGGTTCCTCTTTCTGTCCCTCTGAAGGCTAAAATTAGAGTATGGCTGGGTTTCAAAATTTTATAATGAGAAGCAATGCTCATAGGTCTGAAGGGTGAACATTTTGAGTACCAGTTTGTGAATGAGCCCTGAAACATCACCAATAGACCTCTCTTTTCAAGTACAATAGGAATGATTGAAACAATTATCTTAAGTTAATGCACTAAAGACCAGACTTGTGCCAACTAATGTTAGTGATTTAACTACAATACTTAAGGTAACCTTGTGATTGCCAAAAAATTTATAAAGAGAGATTCTAGATAAGCTGATCTTGATCAGTTCCTTGAAATCAGGCAGCTCACAAAAGGACTGCCTACTACTGAAGCCCACCTTGCATTCTCCATTGAATAGAGTATGAGTTGATGTTCATGTAGACTGTTTACTCTGTTCCCTCTGCTTCTTCTTGATAGCATTAGAATTCCCAGTCATAGGTGTCCCTTCCTGGTCCCTCTGCTGTGTTGGTTTGTGTCTCCATTGCAATCCGGGTTTGGGAATTTGTCTATTTCCAGCATAAAATTGCCCTCAGCTGGTATTGCCACCAACCCTGGAGCTGTGCCTGTAGTGACCATCCCAAGGTGACAAAGAGTGCCTGTGGTACATCTGGGAACTCAGCTGTACCCTCATAAATTTCACATCACTCTTTTAATCAAGACATCCTCTCCCTTCATCAGTTTTCCTATGCTGTCCAGTCATGAACACATACTAAATACAAAAGACTCATAGTACGCTGATGAAAAACACTTTCTATTGCACTTTCTCATAATTTTCTGAGTTGCAGCAGTAGTGAAAGAATGTAAATCCCATGTTACCTTGGGTAGTCACACAAGGTGTATCTGAGTGACTTAAATCTTTTGAGTTCACACTGGTAGGTTGGAAATCTCAAAAACCATCTGCCCTCCAAGACACAAACAACTTCTATTTACAATTCTGGATAGGACTTGGGTGAGAAAGGCTTCCTTGGCATATACAACACTTTCCAGGAACACTCCAAGTATAAGCACTGAAACTGTTGGAGGCAGAAAGACAAAAAAGCTGCTGGAACTCCAAGAATAACAAGGATCTCTGATCAGTGAGGAAAAGGACAGCTGTAACCCATATTCCACATGACACAGTGAACCTGACTCATATCTGCACAGAAGTCTTTGTGACAGGACAGAGACTGAACCCATCCCTCCAGATTCCCACGTCAGAGCCCACATGGCTCCATGGCATTACCTTCCAGTCACTTGGGCTCAGTCCATGTACCCAGCTCAGGGACACAACTGGACATTTACCACAGTGGTTGTCTGGAGATCATTAGGGCAGAATAATTTTCTCTGTATATCTCTGCGCAGATGTTTTCCTTCCAGAACACCTACTTTGGCACATTACCAGTTGTGGACAAATCTTGAGTCAAGGTGTGAAATGGGGAAAAGGGCTTCTGTTATATCAGAAGCAGCACACAGATTCTTCTCAAAGTTTTGAACCACATCCAGTATGCACCACAATGACAACAAAGGACAATATCATAGCTGAATTTAGACTTTAGAGAAACCAATTATACATTGGGAAAAAAACTGAAGATATTTAAATTTGAGAAATGTAAGGGAACGCAGTGATGAGAAGGAAGGCATTTACCAGTGTACTGAAAGAAGCTGCAAGTTTGAAGAGATTACAATAAATTGCCAAATAGGCTGGACAAGTGAAATGTGCTTATCCTCAAAAGCCATTAAAACAAAGCTAAAAAAAAGAACGTTTTGATCCTAATTAAGAGAAGCTTCTTGCATGTGGTAACTCATGTAATATCTGCACTGTTAAAACAAGGCTAATACCTCAACAGAACTTCAAGGTACATTTTTTATGGGTTTCTATGGTGCTGCCCATTGTAGCACTTAGCAAACATGAAAGAGCTTAATATTACGTCAGCACTGTGGGACAGAGCAGGCTTATTAACCCTATTATACACAAAAGACGCTCAGGCAGTAAGGCAGCCTGATCTCTTGACTCCCTGTCCAGAGCTGGGAGCAAGGCAACAGCCCCTCTGCCCCATAACCTTTCACCTGAGCACGAGAGTGGTGGAGACCAGGGTCTCACTGGACTTTCACTGTTTGTGGAAGTGATGCTGTGACTGGTTGCATGTTGAAACCCTTTCACACCCACCTTTGCTGCCTGCCAGAAGAAGGGCCAGTGCCAAAGTCCACCTCAAGTAGCTCCTCTGCCTGCCTAGCCTCCTCCAGATGCCCCATGGGCACTAGGGGATCCTCTTCCATCACGTCTCACAGCACTGACCTACTTACTAGAGGAAATGTGGCCCTTTTGTTTCTCTCCAGTGAGATCACTGCCTCATTTTCTCTGTGGGCAAACAGGGGAGCTGTGTTAATAAACCCCAGCACTGGAAACGCAGCCAGGGCTATTTAAAGCAGGTAGCAGAAAAGAAGGTATCGAGCACTGTGAGCAGAAATGGAAGAATTTATGTGATTGCATCTGTACAAGTGGCTTCCAAACTGCTGCAAACTCAACTCTGTCAGGCAAGACACCTCCAAGAGTGCTATTAACCTGCACACTCCCAGCAGGCTTATGACACTTTGCTTGGAGTCTGCTGATTAAATGGGAGGGTGTTGTGTGTGGTGGAGGAGCTACCTGTTGTCCAGACAACTACTTCTATCCAGTTTCTCTACCTGAAAAGGAGAAAATGTGGAAAATGTCACAACCTTGTGGAAACCTGGATGATTGCCCACAGTGAAATTATGTGATTTATGGGATATGCTGCCAACACTTTTAGCGTCTTTCATCTGCGTCTACAAAGCTTTGCGATAAAGAGCACTCTTCACTGACTCTGGTACTTCCTATTTGAAGGAGCCTGTGTTACTGCCAGAGAGCCATTCCTGGAATGGGAACTTTCAGGTCTGATATTAAAAAGGAAAATAATTTCTAGGGCATTATAAATTCCGTAATCTATGGAAAAAAATCTCTCTCTTCCACCAGCCCAGTTATCAGTTTGAAGAGCTTGTTGTGTCTTTCAAGACATCATTTGTCTTTGTTTTACAATTCCTTATTAATACCAAATCTTATACAGTTGCTACTGAGAATTTCTTCTCCTGTCTGCCCAGCTCTTGCTTAATCTCTCCTTTCCCTGCTGAGTACAGTCCTGGGAGCTGCAGAGTACCCTTGGTTTAAGAGAGACATGCAGGAGACAAGACAACTGCCATTTAAAACTCCAGAGTTGGATCAGGAGTCTTGGCATCTTTTTTTGCAAGTAAGGGCTTGTAAACACCATGGCAGGGATGTGGCCTGGTAAGCCTACACTTTGTATACAAAACTGATGAAATTTGCTGACTTTGGTGCAGATTCCTCTCCAAAAGTATTATGAAGTGAAAGGCAGTATGATGCCAATATGGCTGCACCACCCTGGGGTGCAAGCTGGAGCATTTCTGTGCTGGAGTTCACTTACATTTCTGAAATCAGGACCAACTTAGACAGAGGCACCCTGGCTTTGCCAACATGCTGTCAGCAGAGCTTCCTCCTTTCCCAGGCCAGGTCGATAGTTAGAATGGGAAACTCCATGAACAATAGTGCCTGACATGCTTCCTCCAGCTCATGCAGGACTTGGGGCAGATCACACAGGTCCATCCACAGTCTGTATGTTTTGGAAGGAAAAAACTGGACATCAAACCCCACCTTTGGTCACCTCAGAAAACAGCCAGAGCCTCAGAAGTGCTGAGCAAGTTCCCCCAATGGAGGAAACACGGTTTCAGCTGACTAACTGTAAGCCCTCAGTTAGTCTTAGCTTCTCCTTCTGTGTGCTCATCCGAAAAGTGGAGATGATTATATCTGACTCCCTCTCCAGGTATTTGGAAGCTAATTTAGTTAATGCTTGTCAAGCACTTTCAGGTCTTCAGATGAAAGGAGCCGCAGATAGGCAAAGCATTGCCATTATTATTAATTATTTCTATTGTGCAAGCAGACATGAAAGCAGCAAGAGTGATGATTACTTCCTTTACAAGTGTCAGGACACAGTGCAAATACACAGACAGGGATCCTCCCTGCCCTGCAGCGCTCCTAATCTTACCAGCCAGATCAACGAGACAAGGAGAGGGGAAATGAGCACAAACGCAGACAAATGCAGTGCATGTAGTGACTTACTGCACACGAGTTGGTTTTTGCAACAGCTGCTTTTTAAAAGTGTCCTGTTAGTCAAAAAAAGCACAATGTCACTGTTCTGAGGTATTTAAAAATCCCAAGTCAGGCTCTCAAAAAAGGAAAAGTTTTTTACAAAAGCTAGTAAATGCTAATTCTCCTTATTTGGCCTCTGATTTTTGAGCAAATCAAGTTTTGAAGTTTTTTTCTGCAGCCACAAGTACTGAAAATATTTCAGTCCAAAACCAATTTAAAATATTTGGATAGGTAAGACAAATTCCTGGTAGTAACAGGTTGCTGTCAATCAGCGCTCAACAGGAAGGAGATGAGCATGGGCTTGGTGGCAGCTCATCCCTCTTCCCTCCCAAGCACCCAATGAGTCTCTCACAATTAGTTTTCATTCTCTCCAAGGTACCAGGGGCTGAGTGCACACCACACAGGAGTCTACATGCAGTGATGAGATGCTCCGTAGTCATTTGTTCCTTTATCTAACACCTGATTAGAGAGGCATACAGACAGAGATGTGAAAAATCAAGTGGATCTGAGCCAGATGCTGGAAACTCATGCATCACTGCAAAAGGGCTGGTGATGGCTCAGATTAAGGAGTGGGAAGCATGATCAAGACCAGTAGCACAGCAGGACTGGGATGCTCTGAGTTGAGATGGACCAATCTGAGACATCTCACCTTTCTTTCAGGGTGTGAAGTGTCCCAGAGGTAGATCTTGGGTCAGGGAATATCAGGCTAGCCTGGCAATCAGGCATCTGCATCCCTCACCTCCTTCAGGGTCTGTTTCCGCCCATCTGTGGAAGGAGTGGATCTGCAATGTCCTGGGTGAATCTGACTGCTGTATGAATCCAAATGGTTTTCTTGTTAGCTTTTTCCCAAATAAGTCATCCAGCTGATTTAATAATAGCTAGTGAACGTGTTTTCGACAATATCAGCTGCGTTTTTTTGGTGAACTATTCATGGGATGAGGATGCCTGATGGAAACTACCACCAGACACGCACTGTAATTAAACTCTTGAACTACTCTTAAAAGAATCCCAGCCTCTTTCAAAAAACAATTCTTTCAAGGAAGAAGCTGCAGTGTTTCTGGGAGGTGTGTCCTTATCTCATTAAGCATCTCAAGGATATTACAAATAGGTTTAAAATGCTGAACCAGCTGTTCTGCACGCAACCTTTCTTCTTTCCAGGGCTGCATTTCATCCTTGGGCTCTCACCAAGCTCCCTCTAATGGTCACAGACATTGTGGGTCATTGTCTCTGTGTGTGCACCACATGGGCAAGACACAGGCACGAAGCCCCAGCATTGCACAGGGCGAGATGTGCCTAAAAAGGGCGCCCTCCAGGTTCTTGTTTTATTAATACCTGTGGGTTCATCTCTCGCCTAGCACTTTTATGATCTTGTCTCCACCCAGTATCTGTCGTCTTAATACTTCCTCAGGTTCTTGCCTTTCTCCCCAGCCACTGGAGACATTCCATCACTGCAGAGTTAATGGACGCCTTGCCCTTTAGCTCAATTCAGGCTCACACCTACTATAAAGAATGGAGTACACCACTGAGGAATGACAAGAGCATACACTGGACAGTTTGTTCAAGTCCAGTTTTTAAGTCTAGTTTTTTGAGGTCTTCCTCCTACTGGCTCAAACAGGGGCACCTGGAGCTGGCTGCCCAGAACTGTGCCCAGATGGTTTTTGAATATTTCCAAGGATGGAGATGCTATATCTCAAGAACAGAGACAGTTCACAGCTTTTCAGAAAGGACCTATAATTATGTCTTCCCAATTTTAGACACAAACAAAAATGCCTGCAGTCTACCTCAACATCCCCTCACCCTCCAAAAAGTGAGAGTGAATCTGCCTTCTAGTGGACCTAGGAGCAGGAAAGAATAAATAATTTGAAGATGGAGATTGCTTCATTTCTGGGAAGAAGTTGTGATGTGGCTGTCTGTGCAAGCAGAGAATCCTTTTTAGAAACTCATGCAGTGCTAAGACATGCCCAGAGGCACTTCCCACTTTGGGAAATATTGACTTAATTGCCTCAGACCCTTCTACTACACATGTAGAGATTTCCAATACTATCCTGTCCCACAGTGGGCCCAAACTAACAACTTCAGGGTCAGCAAAGGGATGCATTGTCCTGCCTTCAACCAGCCAGCATCAGCTGGGAAAAAAACAGACAAACCTCAGGATCTGAAGACTAGCTGTATTTCCTAAGACTTATACAATTTTTCCACATATATCTGTTTCTCTGACACAGTCAAAGTAAGCAGTAAGTACTTTCACTAGCAAGCAATAATTCCAGCTACAAACCTGACCTCGTGTGTGATGTTCAAAACATCACAGTTAGGCACACAGAGCTAGTATTGATTTTCCTTTTTTTTTCCTTCTGGCACAAAACCAGAGATGGTGAACGAGAGGACAGTCCCCCTTGCAATAACAAAACACTTAATGATCACTTCTGACATCCTGGCTGTTTCCCTCCTCTTTCATTCTGATGGGAGTCGCTGCCCCAGGTGCCTCAGCCTTGCACAGAAATTTTTAATCTCTTTCAAGTTACCTGGACAAGCTACGAGTCTCAGTCTGACCAAAACCACCACTCTGGACTACAAAAACCTTACCTCCTGACAGTGTCAAACAGCTCTAAAAAATGCAATGAGCGTGTTTTGAGAAACGTGAGAAATATAGTGTTTCTTCACTACATTCCCAATATTTGCTTTCATTTCTGAAGGGTTCCAGAAGTGACCCAGAGGCAAGACAGGAAGGGAGGAGAAGGATCATCGGAAGCAATAACATTTCTCCTATTTGCTCAGGTAAAAGGAGCATTTTCCAGTGGGTACTGCTTTTAGCTCCTAATTCACCTGCACTCTGAGTACATACTTGGACAAACCCCAGTGTCAAAACACAGGCATGAGAAATGCCCTTCAGCCAAAACCAGAAAGAAGTGTTGCACAAAACCAGCAAAATGAAAGCACAAACCTCTAATTATTTTAATATTGGATTGTGACAGTGTTGTTCTCTGTTGGGAACACAAACAACCCTTGGCCACAGGTCATGGTTCATTGCTATTTTAGAAAACATTGGGATTGGCACAGTGCTGTCCCTGGACAAACCACTCAGGTAATTAAATAAAATGAGCTTTGCAATAAATCAGATGAACAAAATACACACAAGCAAGCAATGGGTAATACTTCAGTGGACGGGCAGAACTCACTGGGTGTTGCCTCAGGACCATTCCCCCTCACTCCAGAAGGTGTAGAGGGTACTCTGTGCAACCTTAGGGTGCCCTGGGCTCACAGAGTCACTGATAACCATGGGGTTTGTTCCCAAAGGGTCCCTTGACAATGACTCTAGTGTCCCCAGAGGCAATGATGTGTGTGCTACCACTGAAAGGGGAAACCTATGCTTAGCAGGATGTCATCTCAGGGACCAGAAAGAGTCTAAGTAGGTAGGAAAGGGGATTATGCATAAAAGGAGAGACAAGTGAAAAGAAAGAAAGGGAAAAAAAGGAAAAATAGGTAAAACAGAAGAGAAAGAAAGATCCATTCATATGACATTTCAGCTGTTGTTGCTGTGAAGTGCATGTCCAGCAAATGCTGTGTCTTAGGACCTCCAGTGCATGATGGTACCATGCAGTCAACATATTCCCAAAGACTGAGGAGAGCCTATTTCAAACTTTGTCCAGACTAACTTCCATTCCACCCCTTCAGATTCATATATATTCTTAATATAAGCACCATAACTTGCACCACTCAATTATTAAATGTTATTTTTTTCTAGCTACCTCTGACCTGATCCAAATTGAGCTTTTTTCCATTGAGCTGCTCCTCAGCTTCCTTGATGTTCTTGCCATGCAATTAGCTCATCGTTGCCTGGGTCATGTGGGGCTGGGATACTCCAGAAAAAAGAAAACCTGAATAACATTGCTAGTACCATTTCCATCTTGCTGTTTCTACCTTAACAGAGCATCTGCATGCTCCTGGATACAGGCAGGTATGTTAACCTGGGTACCTGCTGGGGCTCTGGCCTAGGTGACCTCCAGTGCCCAAACTCATGAACATTCGCAGAGCCAGTTCTTCTTGGAAAAAGCTTCTTAAGAGCAGTTTGATCCCTGATTCTTCCTCAGAAAAATCAACCTCCCTTTCTCTCAGTTGAAGGAAGGGAACATTAACAGCAAAGTGTCATAGGAAACAGCAGCAAGAGATAATTTGTGTCATGGTGTCAAAGTGTAATAAATTAAATTGAGTGGAGTGTCACTGTGTATTGGAGTAAAGCTTTGACTTCAGAGGAGTCATGTAAAATGAGAATAGACGAGAGCAGAGCTGCCTGGTTCCTTTTTCCACAGTGTATCAACAGCAAAAAGGGCATTTTTCCTTAGTGTGCAGCAGCTACACTCCAAATGGGGCAGATCTATTAATAGAGTAAGTGGGCAGTCAGATATGCCCTTCAAAAACCTGCACAGGGCTATAATTCTTCAGTTTCTAGCTCTCACATTGTACCACCCAGGGAAATGGTGGGGCTGGAATGGTTTTTATTTCTAGCATAATGAACAGGATTTTTCACATATTTACAATTCTTCTCTCAGTACCCATGCTACTACTTGTAATTGGAAAATTAATAAAGAGTTTATGGCTAAAAGGGTAGAAATAAAAGGAGGACCAGAGCTGCTGTACAGTAAGTCAATATAATCAGGAGGCATTGATCAGTGGAACACAAAATGCTTTCATTGCCTTTAAAAGCCGATACTGCAGGGGGAAAAATAGATGTACAAAATCATATACACCCAGCTTAGCCACTAAACATTTCTCAAAGTTCGGTGTTTCTAGGTGTTTTAGGGCTTGCTTTCTTTAATTTCTTTTGGATGAGTCTGTCACTTCAGAAAAACAGGTAGGAATCAGGCTGTCTGGTGCTAAAACATGTTTTTATTATGTTCTTTTTGGCATTCCTTCTGTATCTCACAATGAGCAGTATTTAGTTCAGATCTCATCATAGTCTGAATATAGATATTACTCAATAATCAGAAAATCTAAATATATTCTTGAAGCAGTAAGAGAATTGTGTTTAAAATATCTTACTAGTATTTCATTTTTTCTCTAATGGCTAGAAGTACTCATCTTTGGTTAAGCCCCTGAGTGCAAAATGTTGAACAAACATAGATGAAAACACTAAACTTGCCCCAAATAGTTTAAAATCTACATAGTAGGTAGAAGCTTTGGAAAGTGCAGAGAAGAAAATTAAAAAGGTCAGTAAAAAAAATGCGTAGTGCTGGGGACATAGTATAGGTGAGAAACTGCAGAGATGAGGTTTGTACATTACCCTGGAGGGCTATGAACCAGGCAAACCAGAATCAAAATCAAGGATGCTGAGGCTAACTGAGGGTATAAGGTATATAAGGATGGGAAAGGTGCTGCCTTAGAGATATTACAGAGTAGGACTGTATAAAAACTCCAAGCAACCAGGATATGAAATTTAGGGAGAGGACTCATCTTGAGTATGATTATGAAATTTCCTTACCTGCTTCTTAACCATCTACATAAGCTGGCAGATCCCCCCGGTTGCCCTAGCTGTCAGTGCTAAATGCTGATGGTCTTCAAGTTGTTCTAAATTTAATTCTTTAACTGCTTTAAATGGTATTAGGCCTTGCACCTTTGTTCTGTTGGAAGATTGAGACTTACTTTGTTCCTTTACCTTGGGGTCAAAGTACCACCCCAAAAATCATGGTGAAAGGCTGTTGCTGCTGATGTCAGTTGAAGTTTGGGGCATTGGATTCAGTGAGTTTGCTCTGTTTTCCTCCTTGTTGCCCTCTGTATTGTAATGAAGGTTCTTTACCTGACACCACGCTGAGATCAATAGAGATTTTTCACTGGCTGTGAGTCAGTGATGAAGACAACCTTATTTAATATTATTTTATATTATTATTCATATTAAATATGCAATCTGGGGACTGAAGTCCCTGTGTTTTGCAGTCACCCTGCCATGCTGGTAGTCCTCATAGATGCAATCCATCTGACCACAGATTCTGACATCTAAATCTGAAAAAGTGGTGAGATTCTTTCATCATTAATGACTTACTGTAGCCCTACTCCTACAGGAGATCTCGTGATTCTTTTCCTTGGACTTGTCTGTTTCTCTCACTAAGAATAAATGCAGTTTAGGGTGACGGCTACCTCATGGACACCCAAAGTCACAGGAGATGAATTCCACCTTAGAACAATCTTTCATAGAGGATTTAGAGGATGAAGGTGAGAGATAGCAGAGTAGAGAGTGAAATTTTTTGCATCTTTGCTTTCACTCACATGTCCTTTTCACAGATGTTTTTGTGATCATGTCATCCTTCCATCTGAATGTTGAGAACAAGGCAACAGGAGGGCCTTGTCAGAGAGCAGATATTTCCAGTGGAAGAGAGGGATCTGAGCATATTCTCAGCATGATTGGGCCAAATCTGACCTACTGAGTAACATATATGTTTATATGTTTTAGCGTTTGGATGTATTTTAGTGGTTATTATTATCACATTTTCTACAAAAGAAACTCCCTTTTTCCTAGGTATGAGTCTTCTCCCAGTTTATTTTTAATGTTTTTTAATACTTTATTGTGTTTTACATTTCTTGTCCCATGTCTAGTGTCTCTTTTACCTTTTTTCTTCTGCCAAAGCAAAATTCAGTTTCCCTTCCATATTCCCACTCTCTCCTCCTTGGAATAGTGTGGGTTTTTTGTTTGCTTGCTTCCCCCTTTGGTTACATCTCTCCCTTCTCTCCAGCCTTTCTGTCCTTCTTCCTATTTTTTCTCCTGGCTTGCTGTGAATTTTCTTTCCTTCCCTTCCCATCTCCACTCTCCTCGTCTAGCTCTCCCAGCAGCATCCTTTGGAGCACAACCAGTACTGAATTTTAACAGCCACAACTTGTTGTGCAGAAGACAACAACACACCAGTGGCCAGACTTTGCTGGGCCACCACCTTGTGCTTCAATCACATTTTCTGCCAAGCACCCATTGTTTCTCTGCTATCCCCTGCTTTTCCTCTTCTCCCAAACTGCACATGGTTGAAACGGCTGCAGCTGTAAAAAGGTCTCCACTGTTCCAATCCGCGTGTCCCGGGGGCCGAGGCATTGACCACTGGAACACTGCCCTTAAAATAATCAATAACCCTGGGTGACACGCCAACCTTGTGCTGGCCAACCAGGGATAACTTGGGGTATTTCCTCATTCTCCAAAGAGAAACAGCTATTTGTTTAATAGAGGCCGTCACCCAAAAACATCTCTGAGCCTCCCTCGGACCGCCACACTCCAGGAGAGAGGAGTTGGAAAGCCTGAAGCCAGCTGAGGGGAACTCTGGAGCCTTGAGGCCATCTTAGCTCTGTCTAGAAGGTAACCAAAAGTATTTACAGTGCTTTCCTTAGCATTAAAAAGCAAAACTTTCTACAACCCTCATTAAAAATTAGAAGCTTGCTCTAGCCACCTTGCTTAACGAAGCTGCAGAATGTGCTTTTGTTTAGTGAATTAATAATGTCTTTTAAGTGCTTCTGGCAGTCCAGAGTGTTTTCCTAAACTGTAATAACACAGTCAGATCCTCTGTTGTGCACAGGTAGCAAAGTGGCATTGATTTTGGTGGCAGAGGCTCTCGCTACGCCTGGTGATTGTTGTTTAGATAAGTTCTCCCTGCAGTTTGAAGTGGTACTGAGATAGGTCAGAGAGAACAGGCTCTTGACCCCTATTCTTCCAGCCAAAGCAGTGTCATGTTGCTTTGCACTGGATGACAATTGGGCTCTCCAATGTTGTATGAAAGGCGCAGAAGAGGATTTATAACTCAACTACAAGACTTAGCTTTTGTAAGAGGCCAGGCAATGCCTGTGCTTGTTTGCTTCTCTCTGGGGAGGGGAAGTACGTGAGGCTGGGAAAACATATGGAAAAGCTAAAGCTGGAATGAGATGAGAAAGCAGACAGGCAAAAGTCAATGTAGAAAATAACCTACACATTAGTTATTTCAAAGACAGGTGAAATATCCAATATTTTTCCCATGTCCCTTCACTCCTTCCCCACTTCATCTTTCACTTGCACATTGTTTTTCTGTTTAGATTTTTACCTCTTTGAGATGGGGCTTTTTCCAGAGGCTTGCAAAATGCCTTGTCAAATTTTGAGCACTATATAAACAATAGGTAATGACCATAAACAAAGAAGTATCTCTGTTAAAAATCTTCCCCTCTGGAATAGTTTAATTCCAGTTAACTTGTTTTAAAGCTAGATTAAAAAGTACAACATGATTGCAAAGTGCTCAGAAGAAAAGGCAGGGAAGCACAGTTCTCTTATTGAACTCACAGCGGCAGAGAATGATGCAAATTTTTTGCTATAAAAATGCAAACTCAGAAGTCTCTGGCAGTCACAGTTGCCTCACAGCAATATACGGCACCTGATAAAGTCTTTCTGTTTTCCTTTTCAGTTACAGAGGTCTGAGGACATTGTCTGTCCTCATGCCTTACCTTACCTCTTCGCTGTCTTTGTTTTGTCAGCAAAGTCTGTTTTAGTCTGCCTCTGTCTTTCTCAAACGTCTTCATATTATCTTTCACCTGGGCCTTTTTTTGCTTGGGAACCCAAACTTGGCTGATTTCTGTGCTCCTAGCCTGCTTAATACCTTCTCAACACCAACCTGTGTTATAAAACTTTAAGGATTAGCCACTGCATATGACCAAATTGAGGGACATTTCCTGTTTACTGTCTCAGTTATTACAATAACCATTTGCACGTAGCAAGCGCAGGCATCTGCGCGTGCTTGGCTACAGGTGTGTGTACTGCAACGGAGTGTGACCAGATCCTTTTCCTTCTCTTGCATTTGGTAACTTGCTCACAGGAGAGCAAAGCCCTCTTTGTCGTAAACTGTCAGTTCTCTCTGAGGAAAGAAACCCACAGATTGGTATTTTGTATTTTCATGCATATTTTATACCTTTATGCATTTGAAAGCCTTGAGCTGGAGTGAAGCTATGATAAAACATCATGAAGAACTTGTGATCCGTCTGTGTCATAAAGTTCATGGCCATGTGAAAGTTCAGTAATCTCTGCCTTAGTGGTTTGAAATTTCCAAGCTGACATGGAGAAATATCTGTGGATCCACTTTTGTACTGATCAGTCTTTTCTCCTTGGCTATAGATCACAACATGTGCACAGAATGAGCTGAGATTGTAGACTTTGGTGAAGAGGGATCTAATAGCAGCCTACAACAAACTTGGGGGTGACAGAGGTAGTGGAGTAGTGGGAGAGGATATAATGAGGAGCAATAGCCCCATTTACAGATTGGGAGATTCAGGTTGGACACGAAAAAACATTTTTCACCCAGAGAAGTGGTTGTGGTTCCATCCTTGGGGGTTTTCAAAGCTCAGCTACATAAAGCCAAGGCCAACACAGTGACCTAGCGCTGTTGATAGTCCTGCTTTCAGCAGAAGGTTGGACTGGAGACCTGCAGAGATCTCTTTCAACCAGTGCTTCATTTATGTTGATTCTTTTATTTTAAAATAAGAACCCAAATGCTGTGAAGTACTAAGCAACTGTTTTATATGTTATGGTAGATCTCTGAAAATGAGGTGGGATGGCTTTTTGACCTGTCCTTAGCAAATAGTCACAGGATTAGACAGGCTTATAGTTTTTCAGGTATTTTAGCATGGATGCCAAACAAGCCCACAACTCACAGTCTTATCTACTCTTAACTGCAGAATAAGAATATCACAGAAAACAGTAATGAACATTTCACCAATTCTTGCTGACAGTGTATTTTTGACTGAAATAGTGGAAATGCAGCTGGTAGGGGTCCCTGTAAGGCTTCTCTGTTTTCCAAAGCGCCAAGGCAGGGTTGTACATTCCTATGGTATTCTTGGTAGCCATTTCCTGCTCTTCTAGACCTTCAGTACAAGACATTTCAAACCAGCTTCCCAAGACAGTGGTCCCAGACAACCCAGTACATCCATCTCCTCTTTCACTCAAGGCCTTAGCCCCACCATGAAGACTGCCAGCCAGGGTATCTGTGTGGTCATGGGTTTGTTACTTATGTTCCCAACGGACAGACAATTGTACATTAACAATTAAAATCAAACTCTCTGTTAATTTCATAGCAACACAGGTTTAGTCCTATAATTTTAAATAAATCCAATTAAACATTCCAGTTTTGAGCAATTCAATTCTAAATAAAGTCACTGAAGGGAACAGGGTCTGTAGAATAGGATTATCTGTGTAAGTTTTACCTGGAACATTTCTTTCTTCAAAACTGATTCTTCTTTAAAGATTCTTTGTTTAAGAAAAAAACTGCTGAAATCCTGTGTTACCTGCGCTGCAGTAACCCAAACCTCCCTGTGTCTTTCCTGAGCAGAGAGCTGCCATGTGCACGGGGAAGTGTTCAAAGTGCATTGGGATTACCCTGTTCCCACTGGCGACATGTGCCATCATCTCCAACATTCTCCTGTACTTCCCCAACGGACAAGTTCTGCAGCTCAGCGAGATAACCGATCTGGTCTGGTATTTCCATGGCATTCTAGGAGCTGGGATACTGGTAAGAGAGGTGTTTCTAATGTTTCTTAGGGGTTTTGTTCTGTTTTCTTTTAAATTCAGGGCCAAGAAAACCTCCATTAACAGAAAAAGTTATAGAAATGTGTTTTGCATAAACTTATGAACAGCTTAACTGGGAAGCTGGGTAATGTGACTGAGAAAATGTATTTAGGACAAAAAAGTGGCTAATGAAGGTATTCCTGAAATACATAACAGGACTCCAAGACAGAAAGGAGCACTAAGACTGACTGCTCACTCTGAGGAGGGTTACATGGGTGTTCATTCTCCATGAGTCAAAGCAAAGCTGAGGTCCTAAGATTAGCTGGAGGTCACTATTGTCTGCACGGCCTCGTTATTCCTCTAACTGATTTTATGCACACGTAATTCTCAAAAACTTTAAGGGCAAAACTGAAACATTTCAGTAGGTGTTAGTTAAAAACCCAACTAACACTCCACAAATGTGGAGCTGCAAATGCCTTAAACCCTGAATGCCTCATGTTCCCGCACTCCCACCTACACCTTCTTGGGTTTGATCTGGTTTGAATGTGCTCTTCTATAACTAATTCTCCATTCCAGGTCTCAGGAAAGATTGCTTTTATATGAATATCCATGGCTGGAAGGGAACATGTTGGGGAATGGTTATCTTTCCAGTTCATCAGAAAACCTGCTCCCTTTGTGCTCTTCCAATTATCTACCCAAGGGCAGTTAAAAAGCTGAGAGAGTACTGTACATATGACCAGCATACAAGCTGCTATGCAGCCTAGGCAAATGGTAAACTGGCACAGAGCTAACTACCTGCATGCCAAAAAAAAAGAAAGAACATTTAAGAATTAATTTAGAAATAAAGCAAATATCATTCACAGTCAGGTTATGATGCAGCTGCCACTTAAGTCTACAGAAAACCTGCAGTGGATGTGGTTCAGACTCATATATCCCAAAGCAGAGACATGGTATAAGATCATTCAATAAATTGTTCTCTACCAGCAGCTTGCCTGCTTCTTCTTCCAGCTACTGCTTGGGCCTATTACTCATGCTGAGTTTGAACGTAAGCATGAGTCTGTAAAAGGAAGAAGTGGAACTACATGAGAGACCTGTGGAAAATTCATATCACTGCAAGCCCAGGAGTCATTGGCGTTCAATGAAAGAAAAGGCAGATGTTAGACATAAGAGCATCACTGGCTCATTGAAAATGAGCTCTCTTTTAAGGCTTCCACACTGACTTGCCTGTGGCCAGCACCACATACATCAAAAATGAGAACAGCAAGTAAGAGGAGAGGAAAAATTTGCATTGAGCTTCAAAACACAGCATTAGGAGTAATTATTGATCCACAAGCAATGCTGTTGGGTGTACAGGTTTTCCAGAAAACAGCATGAGAAATGCCCACAGGAGAAGAAAAGGGTAAAGAAAGCATTGTTATCAGCTCTGTTTTCTAGGTGCTGGAAGCATGGAAAATTGAGGATTGACTTCTGGGCCTCCTAAAGAGTTAAACAGGGGGACGAATGTCCCATGACTGGAGTCTGTTCCATATCCTGGCTCTACGGATGAGGCTGCAATACCCCATGCACCTCTCTGTTTCCTTATTTCAGACATTTAAGGTGTAAAGAGAGGCTCTGTGTGTCATTGTAACATCTCTCCTCAGGGAAAGCTTATGTGCAACACTGGGAAGTGCCTGACTGAGCCATGGCTCATGTACAGCTCCTGTTTTACTGACAACAGCCAAATCTAGCAAATTCTCATTCCCATGTCAAAAGGCCAGTGTTTAAAATCAGGCACTGCATAAAAAGAAAGCTGCCAAGCAAACCCTTCATCCTGAGCCAGGCTAATAGATGACAAAAAGGTCTTTGCAGCTTAGATGGAAAACCTCGAAAGAATGAAGACAGCCCTGGAGGAAAGGAAGTGTTGGCTTGATGGGCAGAGGTATTAACTCTTCTTCTGAGTGCCAGACAGTAGCACACTGGGGCTGATGCTGCCTTGGGGTCCACTTGTGATTGTTTAAGAGCTGACTTCTTTCCAGGAAGAGGAACACCTTTTTAACCTCAATACTCTACTTCTTCAGGCTTCCAGCTGTGGTCCAGCCACCACTGCAGGTGCTATAGGTTGCCTCTGGGGTGTGCATAAAAGGCAACGGAGAATAAATCCTTTGAAAAATATTTGGGGGCCTGCATATCTAAGCAGGTTTCATAACCCTGTCCTACACAGTCTAACAGAGATATTCACACTGCACACATAAATTCCGAAAAAAACCAGCAATACCCTGCTGAAAAGAAGCAGTATAGCTTCAGCAACCAGAATTAATGTACCAGCTATTTGCCAGACAGCTCTAGCTGTAATCCCACACTTATTTCAAAATAACTCTTCAGCAGCACCAACATCTAAGCAGGTGTAACTCACAGAGAAGAGATGGAAGGTGGTTTGCATTTGAGGAACATGATGCCCCAGCTCTCAGAATTTAAAAACCATCCCAGCAAAAGTGCTGCACACCAATTCAGTTTGTGCTTTTCTCACAGGTTATTTTGCCGGCATTCATGATGCTGGGAGCAGGAGGAGCAGGATGTTGCGCTAACAGATGTGGGGTAAGTGGATATTTATGTGTTGAAATGGCACTATAGAGTTTGTGCAACAGCTCCTAAATGGCTGCTCAGCAGGTGGAAATGTGCAGTCACAAACCATCACGCCACCATCAACAGCCATGTCAGGGAAACATAGAAGGGGAGCTTGATCTACAGCGTCCCTGGGCTGGGGCTGAGAGCTCAGCTAAGCCAACAAGAATGTTACAATGTTGCAGCTGCTGGTACAAGGGAAATCAGCCAGGGATGATATTGGAGCACTAAGGCACAAAGCTGAGGGCAGAGGGGTACTACACATAAAGTAAAGTAAAGCATGGCTTTGCTTTACATAAAGTAAAACGTGGGTCCAGCTTCCCCTGCTGAAGGCAATACTAAAGGCTGAGACAGCTACCTATCCCTTCTGCTTCCACCAGGCCCTGTTTCCTCCATACCCTTCCATGGCAATTTGTTTTTCCACAGGTTCATTCCTGCTTTCCTCTGTAGGGGTAGATAGGTCCCCTATTGGCAGGTCCATGCTAAAAGCCTGAGCCGCTGCATTTGGCCCTAAGGAGCCCACACTGCTTCCCACAGTTTGGACTAGTAGCCTGTATTTGCCCAAATGTTATGCACATGAAACATGCAAATGCAATTTAGGCTGTCATCTAAAGAACGGTTAGAAAGACTTTTTTCCTTGATAATTAAGAATATTATAAAGCAACACACTATACAGACATCTCCATTATTTCTCAAGCCCTGGGCACAGACTTCTGTGTGGCTATCATGATTGGCAAGAATAAACTGACGTAGAAATATTTTTTTAGTCTGCATCCTTCCCAGAAGCAACCTGGAATGAGAGATTCTATACAATCAAGCATTTATCTTCTCTAGTCTTCAACTAATATTTAGTTTGATCCATGAGAAGACCTTTATCTCTTCAAGATGCTTTACTTAAATTAATTCATTATTCATAATACCAAAATAGCATTCTTCATTAGGATGTAAGCAAGTACGTCCCAAGGGACATGCCATTACATTGATTTTACCAAATGTCACAAGCAGATAGGATGCTAATGATGGCCAAGCAGGCCAGTTGCAGAGCTGGGGTGTGAGCCCAAGCACCCTGAACCCAGTGCCTGAGCCAGCTGCTTTGCCTGACCTTGTGTGATGTAGAAAGCAGTGGTGAAAAAGAGCCATACCGTGGTGGTTCTCCCACTCTGCTGAATGTGGTGAGTTATGAGGGGAAATCCAGCTGAACTGGGTTGAGTTCACACATCTTAGACGTTCCTTCCCCATCCTTCATTCCAACACTAAATATTACAGAGCCAAGAGTCGAACTTTCCCAGATTGGCTGGGTTCACTCCCCAGCCCAACAATAAAGGTTGTTAGCACAGTGTCATTCAGTAGCCCACATCCACAGACCTCCCACTATCCTCCATTCCCCTCCACCAACCTTTCACAGTCTGAGACATTCCTAGCAGCAGTATATGAATGCCAGATATACCGTCTGCACCTTCCAATCACTGATCAGTAACCTACAAGCTGTTCCTCCTCTTTTTTGTTTTCACTTACAGAGAATACAATAGATGTTGACAAAGTAGTTTCAGTATGCATGATGATATTTTACACAATCAGGAGACTCATTGAATTTTTATGGTTGGAAAAGATCTTCAAGATCATTCAGACCAACCTTCAAAGAAATACCACCATACCCACTAACCCTTATTACAAAGTGGTAAATATTCATATGAAGAGAGCTAGCTGATGGCCAGGTGATGAAGCTATCCAGAGCAAACTAAGGAATAGGCTCAGTGAGGACAGCATATCAATTAAAATGCTGTTTTCTGGGACTATGGGAGTCACACACCTCTGTGAGTTGAAAAGGGTGAAGGTCTACACCCTATGTTTTAAACAGAATGTGGTTCAAAGCAGAGATGAGAAGGGGACATGAGCAAAGAGTGAGTGGCTATGAATGGCATTAAAAATAACAGTTTCCCCTGCACAGCTCCAGGGGAAGAGTGATTTCCAAGCATGCAAAAACAAGTGAGTATTGCAGGGAGATCTGAAGGCCAATGATATGCTTCTTCAACAGAAGGAAGCTCAAGGAAAATTTGCTTTGGGGATAGTGGAAGAAAATGCAGAGACATCCACAGCAGGGTTGCTTAGATGTCCTGAACATACAGGCTGCATATCCAAGGTAGGGGATGGTGTGAGGCTCTGGAGAGCAAAGGACCCCTGGGATCCATTCAAACATGTATAAAGGGAGCAACTTCCCAAAGTACCAGAAGTCCTTGTGAGGTAGATCTGGGTGGACCTGATAAGGGGTCCCCAGCTCTTGTCCACCAGCTTCCATCTACTGCCAGGGAAATAGCCCTCACTGGAGCCACTCAGGAGCATCTGTAAATCAAAGGCTAGTTTGGGCACCTTTCTGCTTTGGAGATCTTAGGTATAAACCGACAATCTACACTGAATACTCAGCATCGGTTTACACACGGAAAAAAAAAGGTTAAAGCACTATTATTGATCAGAATTATCATTCAATCAGAACATAACATTTTTCCTCAGGGAAGGGACTCTATCCTATTGTATTTTGTGCAATTTCTGGTTTAATAGTTTCAGATTTCATCAAAGACTTTACACACTGCCAAAGTATCTACAACAGTAATAATTACTATATTTCTCATACTTTTTAGTCACCTTATTGACTTCTTCAGTTCACAATGATTATGTGTTGCATCAAGTTTTTTCATTAATACAATTTAAATTATTACTTTCAGATATGCATAAATGGCTTCTTGTCCTTGCATTATGGAGTAATGATTTTGAAAAGTAATAGATTTAGAAAGCTTTGCAGCTTAGCATATGCACATCTAAAAGCATCCACTGCACTAGCATGATGAGGAAAAAAGGCCCACCCAAAATACAGCTTCTCTCATTGCATCAGCACACATACTCCAGTATTTCTCTCTAAGCCTTCCTTAAGAATTACCAGTAGAACAAGAATAGCCATAGCAGCTTTCCAGAAAAACAGACCTAGAAAAGCAAAGATCTGGATAACCAGACAGCATAACAACAAGAAAAAAACCCACCCACCCAACCAACTAAAAAAAAAAAAAACAACCACTCCACACCTACAGAGAAACAGAGAAGAAAGAAATGTGCATGAAACAAGAACCAGGGCAATAAAGAGCAACACAAGCTAGGACAGGAGGAACTTGGTAACTTCACCAAAGCAGTTGATGCAAATTCTCAGAGAACAAATGCTAAAAGTCTTCATCATCTCACCAGGGGCAATCCAATTGTGTGAAGAATAAAGCAGGGAAAACATTAAAAGAAAATCAGCAAAAAGAGAAGCAAAACCTTTGTGAGAAGTAGAGAACAGGTCAACACCACAGGAAACTAATTTCAACAAACTCAAGCATACCAGTTTACACCTTGTGTTGCAACCAAGGACACAAATGAGGAAATAAAAATTTCAATGAAAAGTTCATTCATTCATGGCTAGGCTTCACAAACGAAGATTTGGGAAGGCTCTATCCACGTTTGTTACAAGCACGCTGGTGGCTTATGAGGCCAATACGAGATAGACATATCGGATTGCAAAAGGCACAGCAGAAAGACTCCTTAGGTGGTATATTCTGCAAGACACAATTCTTTCTGCGTTGTCTTTTCTCCTCGAGAGTGATCCTGCGTGTGTTCTCAAAGGAGACAGCAGCGTTATAGATGGTGTGTCTCCAGGTCTCCCGATTGGAGGCCAGAGTAGACCAGTTATGTTGATCAATATGGCCAAGGCTGAGATGTTGTTTCAGGGAGTCCTTGTTTCTTCTCTTCGGGGCTCCTCTCTTGCGGCAGCCGGTGGCAAGTTCACCATAAAGCAGGATCTTAGGGAGGCGGTGGTCCTTCATCCTTGAGACGTGCCCTGCCCAGTGCAGCTGTGTTCTCAGCAACATGGCATCAATACTTGTGACTGCTGCTTGTTCTAGAACAGATGTGTTGGTCACATAATCTGACCAGTGGATGTTTAGGATTGTATGGAGGCAGCGTTGACGGAAGTCAATGAAAAGTAAAAGTAGGGAAAATACTGAAAATTTGAGATCATGAATTAGTTAATAAAATTCTTAGATTTCTACAGATTATGAGGCAAACCTTCAGAAAAGTGTCCAGAACAGTACATATAACTGGAAAATGCCACTACATGTCTAGAAAATGTCAAGAGAGCCAATCTAACAGCTGAAGTAACCTCAGACTCCCCTTTCGGTGACAATTAATGTCTTTGTCTATATGATCTTATACACAGTAAGGGAAATAGTTGGCTCGAGGCTAGTCATACAGTAGACAGATTTCAAATGATAAAATCATGTGACAGAGAACAGTCATCGAAGATAGCATTGACAAGTATTACTAGTACTAACTACTATCATAAAACACAGTAATAGCAAAAGACCATTTGACTTTTTCTCTCATAATTATGTTTGGGATGCCCCATACTGCTATACTGTGCTAAAATGAATTGTTAGCATTATTAAGATCCTTCAACCAGAATGCACAGTTAAAGTAAATGAGAAAAGTGATTCAAGATAGGTAGGAGTTTCAAACGGAGTATCAGTCACTCACCTTCACCACAAGGCATGGTTGGTGATCTTAGTATGAGAGACAGCGCATCAGCTGAAACCCAGGCACTCCTTTGGTCTGGGACAATATGCTAAATTACCCACATTTTGCTGACAATGAAGCTCTGCTAAGAGCCAACTCAGCCAACATGAAGATAAAGACAAAAAAGAGTATCCAGCGTTGCAAAAAAAAAAAAAAAAGTTATTAATCCGTTATTATTATGAAATCTCGGGGTTCCCTGGTGGTCTAGTGGTTAGGATGCAGCGCTCTCACGGCCCGGGTTCGATTCCCGGTCAGGGAACTTCTCCGGGCAGATGGAGCTCGTCAGCCCTATAAAGCCATCCATCTAAGAGAAGGTCACTCTAAACAAACCTATGTCCTGAGGACCTCACTGCCACCGTCCAAGCTCACTCGGCCCTGGCAGATGAACCTTAGGATTAAAGGGTGGGCTCAGTTCAGCGCACACTGTGTCTCACCTAAAAAAGGTAAAGACCTTTCCCAAATCTTCGTTCGCAAAGACTGATAGTTCAAGTATAAAACTCTGAATAAGTAAAGCTCTGGGCTTGCAACCTTTTAAAAGCTAAGCAAATAAGTCCTTTAACATCTAGAATAGCTATAACAGTCAGAAAAAGTCAACTATATTTTGTTCCCACAAATTTATTATTAATAGTAGTAGAAAAAGTAGTAGTAGTAGTTTCAGCATATAGTAAGAAACAAATAAAGAGAATTTTTTCCCATTCAGTGTAAGCTCTCTGTCATTTGAAAAGGGGGGGTTCATCCAATCCTTAATGTGAGGAGATTTTCTCAACCCTTAGTGATTTATTTGTCTGTCAGTGCCCCAGAGAATTTGAAACCCTTATACCTGACTAGTCTGTCAGCATCTCACAAGGGGACCCTTCATTGAACAGATTCACTGGATCAGAGGGTAATTCGACTGCCCTTTTCAGGGGGCTAAGCCACCAGCATGGAGACCCCTCAGTGTGTCTTACCAATGTGTTATCTGCTGCCGTCAACTGCTAGCACCTGTAAAGGACTTACTCTAACAGCTTATGGAATAACACTCTTTATTAATACAAATTGTGGCAGGTTAATAAGGTTTGAGGGTTGCCAGTGATAGTATCTGACTGCAAAAACATGTTTGAAACAATCTGCTACACTATAAAGCAAGTTCTAATCCTAATATCAGTATTTAATGCACGTGAAGTATGAGTCTTACCCAACAGATGTCCCTATAGGGGGGTAGACAGGTTCAGCACGTTGACTCGTCCCAGAAGTGGACGAGTGGAGTCTTCCTCAATTTTCCCTTATTCTCAACTGACTTTTATACTATTTCTTTATATTTAGGTAGAACTTGAGTGACTTGACTCATAAATCCTTTTATTTCTTACTGGTGTAAAATTCTCTCACTTCGCTTCTCATGCCTAATGGAAGGTGGAAGTATTTTGGCATTTAAGAAATGGGATTTCAACAGTTGTTGCTCAGCAGCAGAATGTCTTCATCTATCTCCCTTGGTTGAGAAGTGCCATACAGCCTTAGGAACTACAAAGTACCACTGTGCTCCCCTCCCTGCAGGGGTTTCTATGGAGGGAGGCCGCAGCATCTCCATTTTGCTCCGTGCTCCGTTCCATCCATCCCCCATAGCAGGTGTTTATTGCTGTATAGGGAACTCTCATGGGGCATGTCAACCGTGTTCCATCCATTGAGTAGCAGTTGCATTTTATCTTGTAATTCTTAGTCTCCTCTAATTTTTTAACCCCAGTCATCTTCCCACACTCTCCATGCCACTCAAACCTCTGTGCATGCAATGTTGAAGGTCTTTTCCCTTCCAGATGCTGCTGTCAGTGATTCTGGCTGTGCTGGGATTTGCAGGAGGAGCATATTGTGTGGTCATCTCCTCATTGGGGCTGATTGGGGGTCCTCTGTGTGACACGGGTGATGGAGAATACCTCTACCCTTTCAGGAATGACACTCTGAAGTGAGTATGGCTTACAGGCTCCTCCAACTTCGCTTTCCCTGATCTCTCCCCCATCTTTTTATAGCAAACTTGAATTTTTCCAAAATTAATTGATGGACCACCCTGTGTATGACTAAACTCACATTTCTCTGAATAGCATGTTCCAGCTGGTCACCTCTTTGACCAAGGAATCATCCTTTGGCAAATTGCCTGAGTTTCTTCTGTTGTGCTTGTCATGGGCCCTTTGTGCAATTTGCATCATGCTTTTAAAATGCTGGTGAGCTGGAACTCCCAAAGGAGTCAAAGGGAAATGTTTGATTACTGTGCCACATTAATCTGTTAAATCATCAAGAATTGAGCCTGCTCTACTTACTTCTGAAAAGCAAAGAAAAAATCTTCTCTGAATCTTTAAGGTTAACCTTGGCAATCATGCTCTTCAAGTCAGAGCTAGAGATGGGCTGAGATACCACAGCAGGAATGGAGAATATGGAGACACATCTTAAAACCATTACAGACCTTTCTCTTTGGTTATTAACACAAAATAACTAATACAATTCAGCCACAGAACAAAGAGGAGCTTCTTGTGTATGCAACAAAGTACAGATGTGGTTCTATTCACTAGCTATCAATTGCATCTGTGCAAAGAGAATTCTGAAGAGAATCACCAGCTTTTACCAACTAGTAGAATTTGAGACTCACTTTGTGCAATCAAGCTCAGAAAATGTAATGCCAGAAAACACAGAAAGCATTCTGCAGTTTTTATTTTCTAATACTTTGCCAATTATTTTTCTCTAACACAGAGACAATTACTTGTTCAACCAGACAACATGGAGTATTTGCAAAGAACCTGAAAACATCATCCTTTGGAATATTGTTCTTTTCTCTATTCTCCTGGCCATCGGTGTTGTTGAAGCTATTCTTTGTTTTATTCAAGTCATCAATGGACTTACTGGTTTCATATGTGGCACATGTATGAGGAGAAGAAAGGTTGGTATGCAGTAGAAGATATCAGAGTGCTTTACATTCCTACCAATTTTATTTTTCAGGCTCTGTAATGGTACATGAGCTGACAGATGTGCACAGCCCCTGAACAAGCTCCTCGGGGGAGCTGAGACAGTACAGATTTTATTTGCACACACACTTGCTCTCTCTCCATCACATTGCAGTCAGGGATAACCCGGTCCTCAGATATTTCTGAACAGCAGAGCAGTATGACATACTGACATACTCACTTGCATGGTTGTGTTCCTATTCAAGACGCCTTTTTGATAAAGTGTAATGACCCTCCCTAGCATCTGTAAGAGAGCGACAAAAAGTAGATATGTTTTAAATTGGTCAACAGCAGTTAAATTGTTATTTTATAAAATGGAAGAAAAACTCTTTCAAGTTTCATTTATCACTACTGCTTCCTTTTAATTGTTTCTTTTCATTGTACAAGATATTTGCAGTAAGCTTAAGATCCCCCTGGATATTAATTAATCGTCTTTCATTCATTGCCTTACAGACAAATATTTCTGGGATGTGAATGACCTACAGGGAATGCCAGGACAAGCCCCGAGCTGCCGATTCACATACAATAAGGATAGTGCACTGTACTGTATTTATGGGGGAACAACAAACTAAAAACAAAATGTTCAGGAGTTTTTGGGGGCAAAACGAATTTTTTATAAAACACGTCAGGGTGGAAAAGGGCTAGATCATTTAGATCTGAGACTCCACATTTTCATCTCTGTAACTATACCTGCTAAACCTCAGGTACCAGCAAAAACGTTATTCTACCTGGTCCTGACTTGCATATTAAGCACAACAATCTTCAGATAAAAGATCACCACTTGCCCTCTTGTGTATGTGGGAGATGGAACTGTTGTTCATGTATACATTTATCAACTGTATGAAGCAGGCACTCTCTGGCTGATGTAAATAACATCCCATCCTCCCCAGATCCCACTGTGGCTCACCTGTCCATTCCTATTAACGTGCTAACTGGGCACTCAAAGATTTGAATTAGGATGAGCAGAGAATATATCAAGCAGTTTTTGAGACACTGCAGAGGCAACTGAAGAACATAGTTTTCAGCATCCTTCAGCCACCCTGGAGCCAAATCCCCTTGTGCCATTCAGTAGCTTGCTCTCATGTTTGACAAAGTCCAGTGCACTTCTAAATCGGTTCTTCAGGAGTATCTGAGAGATGTGGGAGCCTTTGAGGGGCATTTGGTTCAATATAGACAGCAGGGTTTGGAGCAAGAGTTTAGAAACATCTGGTTTAACACAGGGGTGAAAACCATTTTGCCCTCATGAAACTACATAGGAATTTCACTAACTTCCACACAGGTCTGTAGGGTTGCTCTAGAATAGATCATATGGCCAAACCAATTGACTAGCTAAAGATAACCAAAGATAAAGGTAGCAATTATGTTCAGCTTAGTAAAAAACAAAAGATATAATCTGAAGGCAACAAACTGCATCAGTTTTAGTGTTATAGTAACAGTTATCCCAACCAGGATCTGCATAATCGCACAAACCCTTGATCTTGAGCTAAAGTCCGTGACTGGGAAATTTCAGAAAACCCATCATTTCAGTGACTTCCTCAAAGGTTAATTCTTGGACTTGAACTGTCTTCCCTCAGTCAGCCTTTTAATCAATCTTTACCCGTGCTGAACATATGTACACAGCTATGAAAACCTGAATATATTTAAAGTACTTGGAGTCTATTTTCAAAGAGGAGACATTTGTGTTTTCCCAGTCATAGTTAATATTTCTGCATTGGAGTAAGCTATTTGAACACAGTGATTGCAGACACACAGTTTGTGCTGTCCTCCAATGTAGTATACAAAATGCTTCATATAAATGTCTCCTTTATACAAAAATGGGGAAGAAGTTGCCTAGATGAGGAGCATATGTACCTTGGAGCACAGTTTTACCTCTAGAAGCAGGAAATTTGACCCATAAAACTTAAAAGCACCTTCTGTAAAAAATAAAGCATAAGACTTGTCCAAGTTTGTAATCATCACTAGGTGCATCCAAGCCTGCTAGGTGGCTTAAAAAGCTCATGTTCATTGTCAGCAGTGAAGCCTGGACAGTGCTACCACATAAAGGAGACATCAAACCAGGAAAAGAGTCAAGGAGGCAGCTAGAAATATTCACATGTAGTCAGGTGGAGAGAGACTCCTTCACCAGCAGAGGGGCTCTATGAACTCTTCACAGTCCCTGCCCTCATCCCTTAGCTTTGACTCCCTGACTCTCACCTCTCTGATAAAGCCAATTTGGGCTGTGCCAGCACCAGGAGAGGGAGATACCCACTGGCACACTTCCAGCACAGAAAATTAAGTGCACTGTACTGCTGCCATCTCCTTGTTCCCGCTCTGGAGATATTTAGTGCCATGTCTCTGTGCTCCTGGGGACACCCTCTGTCCTGCCAACATGATCACTGGTCTCACTAATATATGTAAATATTAAATATTGTTCTTCTGAAGTTATTTTCTGGCTTGATTTGTGCGACGTAAAGGACTTGTGACTTCAAAGTACCTCCAGTAGGAAGAGAAATGGAATGACATAGAAAGCAGAGTTAAATTGCCACTCCAGGTGGCAAGGGTGTCTCCCATGTCCTCTGTCACACCTGAGAGCCACTCACAGATGTCTAGAGACCTAAATATCTCAGATGGAGTTAGCAACACAGAAGTGTGGGTGACCAAAGCAAACACCTGCCTCTATGCTAAAAATTCATTTAACCAAGATACCTAAGGGGGCTAAAATTAGATTAAATCATTTCAGCTCCCCAAATCACCTTCTATGTGAATCAAAGCCTGACCTCTCAGAAGTGTCATCAGGGCCTTCTCAAGGAGTTGGCCAGCACATTGCAACAGAGGCAGCTCCTCATGACAAGCACTGCAGGGAGACCTGCAAACCCAAGCTCTTCTGATGGGCAAGGCTTCAAAAGAAAATCACAGAATCAGCCAGGTTGGAAGGGACCTCTGAGATCATCAAGTCCAACCCTTGATCCACTATTGCCATGGTTACTAGACCATGGCACTAAGTGCCACATCCAGTCTCATCTTAAAAACCTTCAGGGAGGAAGAATCCACCACTTCCCTGAGCAGCCCATTCCAATGTCTGATTACCCTCTCTGTAAAGAATTTCTTCCTAATATCTAACCTAAACCTCCCCTGGCAGAGCTTAAGGCTGTGCCCTCTTGTCTTCCTGACAGCTGCCTGGGAGAAGAGACCAACCCCTACCTGGCTACAACCTCCTTTCAGGGAGTTGTAGAGAGTGAGGAGGTCTCCCCTGAGCCTCCTCTTCTCCAGGCTAAGTAACCCCAGTTCCCTCAGTCTCTCCTCATAGGACTTGTGCTCGAGTCCCTTCACCAGCCTCGTTGCTCTTCTCTGGATCTGCTCCAGCACGTCAATATCCTTCCTGAACTGAGGGGCCCAGAAGTGGACACAGTACTCGAGGTGTGGCCTTGCCAGCACTGAGTACAGGGGAAGAATCGCTTCCCTGGACCTGTTGGCCACACTGTTCCTGGTACAACGTCTACATAATATTAAATATAATAAAAACTTTGATTTGAACAGAGAGTTGGCTTGACTACAGATAAGATATCATGCTTTATAATTGAGTTTACTATCAATTTTAAGTTGTTGGGGTTTTTTTTCCCAAAATGAAAAGAGTTATTTCAGAGAAATCTCCTTAAAAAAAGAGGAATTTTGTCCCTGAAATTTGTTATGTATTGTACATGTGAAGAATTTAGTAAAACTAAGGAACTCATAATATTCTTCTATATCTCTTTTCTCTCTATTGATCTTTCTCTCTACCTATTAATATGTCTTCTCTGTATCTATGATCTTTAACTAATGGTCAAAAACTTAGACATAATGAAAAAAGTGTTTAATTTTGATATTTATTATTTACCATGCAGTTGCACCACCCAAGCTCTTATAGAAGGATTAAAAATATGTTATTTTCTCATCAAATTATCCCCGTCTTCTGCATTTGAAACTCATGCAGGAGATCAGCCACTTGCAAATCTGTTGGTTGAAAAAGTATTCCTGGGATTGACTTGGGATACGAATTAAACTTTAGACCAAGGACACCATTTGAAAATTTGTAAATGTTTGAAAACCAGTGTTTCATCTGTCAGGATCAAGGACACAATCCAAATGCCTGTGTTGTAAACCGCAGACTAGTTCACAACATCTCATTTCAAGAGGAACTGTCAGTTCATTTTGATGCAAATGGCTCAGACACCTCAGGCCCCACTGCTCAGTTTTTGTTGGCACTCACAGCAAAACAAACCAGTGAGAGGTTGGTCCCCACAGACCTCTGAGTGACACAGCCTCTGCTTTACTTGTCCCAGTCCTGTGCCTCTCCTCCCAGGCAACCTCTTCTGTGTAAACAAACTTTAAAAAAATCCCAAAGGAAATTAGGGAAAAAAACCAAGTCTTTCCAGACTCTCAGACTACTTTATTTTATCTCTTACAGAGCTCCAGCTTGTCCCTTTCCAGAGGATTGACAGGGGACAGCCACCCTTCAGAAATGCCATTCCCTGCAGAACCTCTCTTACCCCAAAGCACCCCTTTTATCCTGAGCCCAAGGGCCACAGAGAGCCATCTGAAGCCCATCAGCCATATTGTAGCACATTTAACCCATAAAGGCAGGGTAAAGACTTTGTTTTAGGCCCAGAGGCCACCGCTTTGTCCCTCTTTATTTCTTCCTGTCAGTTAGATTCAAAGCCAAGTAGATGTTAGTGCTCACTATGGTGCAGGTCATTTCCATCAGAGATAGAAAACTTCACTGGTATGTAGCACTTCTCGCTTTCTTTCAGGCATTCCTCTACTTTTACCAACAGCCCATAGTTTGTTCTATCAAGGTCAACTGATAAGGAGTAAGAGTAAGAACTCAGCTGAGTATTACAGAATTACAGAATGGTTTGAGTTGGAAGAGATCTTAAAGATCATCTAGTTCCAATGCCCTACCATGGACAGGGACACCTCCCACTAGACCAGGTTGCTTAAAGCCCCATTCAATCTGGCCTTGAGCACTTCCAGGGATGGGACATCCACAACTTCTCTGGGCAACCTGTTCCAGTGCCTCACCACCTCATAGTAAAGAATTTCTTTGTAATATCTAATCTAAACCCACCTTCTTTCAGTTTAAAGCCCCTACCTCTTCTCCTATCACTACAGACTCTTGTAAAAAGTCCCTCGTCATCTTTCCTGTAGCCCCTTCAGGTACTGACAGGAACTTGTATCCTGCAAGTAAGTTCTCACAACCATTGGAGATACACCAGAATATCCCAGCTGCTGTTCCAGAGGGGCATGCGTCTCCCACAGGGGCTGTGAAACATCAGCTTGCCCATGTGGACATCTCAGTGGCTTTAGAGCATCTCAGGTGACACAAGCTCATTTCTATGTGAAAATTCAAATCAAGCTCTGAAACATCTAATGTGTATAGTGACACTGCTCTTAAAAGCAGCCCTGAGTTCAGCAATCTGAGACCTGCCCTCACCCTGTCCTGCCTCACAAGACCTAAACAGGTCAGTAAATCACGCCCTAAAATTGCATATTTCTCCCCATGGGTTACTCAAGGAGCATGAAGTAAGCGGTGCAGCAGCTGGTATAATAAGCTGCAGCCCCCCATCACGAGCAGGAAGGTGAAGCCCACCTCAAAAAACTCTTAATTGATGAGATTTCTTCATTTTTTTCCTTATCTGAGAGTCATTTAATGGCAAAAGAGTACAACGACAGATTCATCAAGGAACTGGTCTTGTTGGTATAAGCCTGTGCTTTTTTAATCCTTCCATGCACTGTATATCATCAAAAACATTCCAGATTCAGATGAACTACCTCACACATCCTTTTTCTCTAAGTCTCCTTCATCCCATTGTGCAATGTTTTTACTTAGGTTTTGTCCCACTACATCTGCCCTCCACCCCCCTGGTCTTTAAATGAAGTTTCCCTGCCTGCCACTATTTTTTTATTTTTTTTTCCCCCAAGACATGAAAAAAAACCAGACAATCTCTGCAGATGTCAAAGAACAAATTCAAATCTTGCTTTGGACATGTTGAATTTAGTAGACCCCAACATGAGGGGTGCAATGTCAGGTATGTTCTCCCAGGAGTGGCTGACTGCAGAGCAGGCCGAGACCTGGCTGAGTGCACCTTCAGCCACATGCACTCTCAGCCCTATCCTTTGCCTCCCTAGGAAATATGCTGTAAAACATTTGCTCATAGAAGAAAAGCTTAGCATGTGTCTGTGTGTAAACAATGTTTTAAAAGTTTTTGAAACGTCCATTTTGATAAAGGAAGGTAGACCAGAGAAACCAATGAATCCATTGCCACCGACAGATGCAGTTTCTAGGACCTTGTAGCAGGTTCATTTAGGGTGGAAGGGAGTGTTTCTAATTACCACCCAGAAAAACGTACCTTTAAAATGCACAGTGTCCCTTTTTGTACTTAGATAATTGGGTCAATGTTAAAAACCATTACTCAGTTAAAATAGCATTTGGTTATAAATATAAAGGAATATTTCTCATAAGGCAGGATAAATAAGGTCGCCAGGCTTTTTCATGTCTTTTAATTTTCTCTTCTTTGTAAACACTTCCAACCAGACCACTGCATAATCTTACCAAAACCCTTATTTCCCCTTGTACAGAAAGGTGTCACAGGTACCATGGGGTTCCTGCACTTTTCCTCATTTCTCACAGCCATCACCGATGTGCCTGCGTGTTCCTACCATGTCCTGCTCATGAGACATGCTTAGCCTTTGCCACTGACATTTCTATGCACAGCTACTCCTGGATGTCTGCAGGAGATGACACACTGCAAAAAGCCTTTCTAAAGGTTTGGCCTTTCACTCAGAGTGCGTCTGTGAAGAAGAAATCTGTGATGTCCCCCACTCCACAGGTGAATGCAGGTATCCAGAAAAGCCATACATGTGCCCTAAATATGGCAGTTTTTACATAGAATTGGTTATGAAGAATTATACTTTGACAGATAATAATGGTTCACAGAGCAACTAAAAGGATATTGGTATGGCTACTCTATAATAAATGTAACTAATTTAATTCCTTAATGCACATATGAGGCTTTTTTTCAGAATTATGTCTGTTTGAAGGGAGCTTCAAAAAGTAGTTTAAAAGTCTGTACCCTTCCTATAGCTTCACTGGGGGGTACAACATCACCTTGCTTTCTTACTGGTTTCCAGCAAAGGAATGATAACATGCTTGCTTTGAGTATCAGCATGCAGCTCCTTCCATTGGTCAGTGCTAAATTGTTTACTGTTTCCTAGGTTTATTTACTGAGAGTGTAGTTCACTCAACTTTAAACAGATAAATTTTTAGCCCTAACTTCTACGTCAGCCTTGTGCCTAGAACCTAGAGAAATATGCATTATTTGCATACAATACAAAACATACCATTTCCCCCACTTTACGACAGGCTATTATTAACCCTCACATCAGTGTTCCACTACTTTTATAAACACTAATTACTACGCTCTTAACTCTGCTCCCAACAACATAAGATTGCATATCTTGTGAAAAAGGGGGAAGACTGCAGAACTGTCAATACTCCTCCAAAGACAGAGACACTGCATCAAGTTCTCAGGACTTTAGGGCTTATTGCTCCGTTTCATACTGCATCTTCCTTTGCAAAGTACAGCAAATACTCCGCAGTTTCTTTACAAGGCAGCACTATTCTTATTGACTTTTTTCTATATTTTTCTGATTGTGGACTCAAAGAATATTATCATCATGACATTATTCCTCTCTCTGATATAAATTAAGTAACAGAAAATGCCTCTAAATATACCAGGCTTAGTATCTACAAGTGGTTTTTTTATATTAACTTTAGCTGCTGGAATTTGGGCTTCTTGGAAAAGCAAAAAGGATCAGCAGAACAGGAACACAACAGAAATGGCCATAGTTGGAGGCCAGAATATAAATGTTTTCACTGGATTTTTTACTGCAACTGGTAAGTTTTCTTTTCAGATTTCTTCTTAAAGCACTTGTATTATATAGAACTGGGTGACTTCTCTTTCAAAGCAAGTTAACTTCTTTAATGTCAGGGAAGATTTTACCTAAGTGTGACTTTGAAAGGCTACAGCTTCATGAATCATTTTGGGATGGATTCTTCCAAACCTTTTCGCACTGAGCAGAACCTAATGTTTATGTAGATGCTTTTAAATTAAAGAGATTCATTTAAGAGTTTAGTTAAGAGTTAAAGAGTTTAATTTAAGAGTGACTGAAGAATATGACACTTTTCATTAAGGACAACTGTGGTCTTATTCTTGAACCAGTTTCTGTTATCCAGCATTACAGAACAATATTACTCCTGGAACAGTCTAGGTCTGTGTGGAATAAATTGCCACTCCTGGTGACCATTGGACTCTCTCCTAAAGAAAAAATGTTTCCCCACTGACTGCTGCCCTCTGCTCCCCTTTACTCTCTTTGTTGCATGGTGTCATCTGAAATTTGCTTCCCTGACCTGTTTTTTTGTGAAGGCATTCCCAAATGGTATTTGTCTAAGACACTTCAGCCAGTGTTGTAGGTTTGTTTTCTGACTGCAATGTCTGCTTGTCCATTTTCTTAGACCATGTAAGTGATGCTCATGAAGGATGATCAATCAGTCATGGCAGAATAACAAAGGCAATTCTGTTTGCTGTAGCAAAAGCCTTCCTCTGAGAAAAAAAAAATTAAATTAAAAATTAATATATTCAAATTGCCTCTAAATGTTTAAACTCAGCAGCACATCTCAGCATGAGAGAAAAAAAGAAAATAGAAGCGTGATTAAATATTTGTATGAGAAAAAGGTTTACAAGCTCTCACTTTGTTCTACAAGACTAGTTGAGAATATGTGTTGCCATTCTCATCTTCTCGTCTTCCACATTTACAGCCACCCAGGTTGGAGGAGCATATATCAATGGCACAGCCGAAATCGTCTACCTGCCTTCAAAAGGATTATTGTGGGTCCAGGCACCTGTGGGATTTGCCTTGTCCCTTGTTGTTGGTAAATAATTCATGCAATTAGGACGCACAAGCTTTAAAAATATATCATATGAGTATATTAAGATATCTAACAGAGCATAAAGTACATTTTAAAGGTGGTTTTGATTCTTCAGTTTCCCATAGAGCCAGAATAAGCATTTATAATGCTATCCTCTAAACTGAAGCATAACAAGTTAGGGTAGCTTGCCGTTAGTGTAGAGTTTTGCCTGCTTGGAGCAACTTACAGGACAAAAATCTTATCCGGCAAGTTTAGAAGACCGTGGCTATGTGCATATTGCTTTTTTAACATGGTCTCTTACTTACAGACTATTGAGAATATTGTTATCTTTTATTTTTTCTTTGAAATTTCTGTGGGATGAAATAACACCATCATGATTTTTCTTCTAAAGTACATTCTTCTGAGTAGTGTCATCTCAGGACGAATGTTGTACAAGTTTCGATCTGGCTTCCCGCCAAGTCTCCGAAACTCAACGACAGAGACTGCTTCCCAGAGAGGGAAGGAGAAAAAACCGAACAGCCAAAGCTATAGCAAAAAATATATATTTTACATATAAAACAGATCTATACAGTGAGAATATTATATACATATAACCCCAGAAACCCCAAATAGCTTTCTAAAAGGGAAGAGGAGAAGGGAAAAAGGACAAAAAAAGGACGAAAAGGGACAGAAACAAAACAGGTATGCACAGTCTAAAAACCTGATAACCAGCAAACTAAAGAACTGGCAAAATCTTACCACTTCCCCTGAGAAAAGCAGGACAGCCAGACCACAGCCCAGCACTCTCCCCTCCCGCAGCGGCAGACAACAGCAGTCGATACAGGCCTCAACTTCAGATAAGCAAGACCACGTAGGGATCTACTGTTCTCGAACCTTGCCAGAAAAGAAGAGAGCGAGGTCTCTCCAGTCAGCTTATTTATACCTCAGGTTATGTAAAGGAATAACATGGACTACTTCCTTGGTCACTTTCCTAGTTCCTTCCTGGTTACAAGCTGGTTTCCAGGAAGGCCTAGGGTGAAAACTATCACAAATGTGTAGTGCATCCAGCTTATCCCACTTCACAGCTGGTCACTACCGTGTTGTAACTAAGTTAAATGTGCAGTGTTCTATATCTGAGTTGCCGTTTCTAACTCTGAGAATTATCGAACACACACTGAGGTTCAGCTGTCTTGCAAGAATAAAGTTTCTTCCAGGCCACACTGCGTTATACCATAACTCTCTAGGGACACAGTATGATGAAAGCAAGGAGACCTGTGCGGACCTTACATAGGAATTTCTAAAATAACAATGACCTTTATTCTCAAGTCAAAGAAAGGAGTCCAACTGACGTGAATATGAATCAGGCTTGGAAATATATTGCAAGCATTGCTAATGTGAGTAATTCTTACTAATGAAATTGAGGAGTGCAGGTCTGATCCTGCAATCTTTGCTCAGGTCAGCAGAGTCCAGACAAGCAGTCCTGTTGGCTTCAGGGTTAGGCACTATACGTATTCTTTGGTTTAAATGAGATGGTTGCACATCTGAAGTCTAATATTTAGATGAAGGTGGGTGGGACTCAGCTCAATGCACAGATTAAAACAATATAGTTCTGGGAAAAGGCAATGAAGCCACCAAAACGAAAATGTAATCAGAAAAGGAACATATATCAACATGCTGCCTCACATGGCCAAGGACAAAAGTTTGTCTCTTTTTTAGACAAATATGAGTCTCTGCCTAATGACGATTTCCACAGAATGCAGTTCAGAAAACTTTATGTCTCATGTTGGGAGGTCATTGGGGATGGGGAGAAGGTTATATGTGGGTATCCTCTGAGCTAAGTTCCTGTTACAGTCACACAGGTATCTTATGCCATTTGGGGTGCCCTAGAGGGTCCTACCAGGCCTCCAGAAAGATGTAGATGTGCCAAAGTGGATGGTTCTATCTGTCAGCTGTAAGCGGATATCTTTATAATCTGGGACTCCCAGATGGACAAACCCTCATGTTTAGGCAAGTGAATTTAGGCCCTGGTGTCTAGTTGGTTGCATCATTCTCTTATATATATGAATTATATATGAATTCCACACTCACTATATGGGTCTGATACACAAATACCATATTATTCTTATTTTTTTTTCCTGGAATATAAAACATGTCATCACTTCTGATAGGTGGTTACTTCTTTGTAAATCCAATGAGATCCAAGAATTACGTGACAGTGATGGACCCCATACAAGAAACTTATGGGAACATGATGGGAAGCTTACTCTTCATTCCACCAGTGCTAAGAAAGGTGTTCTGTTTTGCAGCTATCTTGGCATCTCTGGGTAAATACTTACTTTCCTGTTATATTTGTTAGTGTGGCACAACTGTCAGAGTATAAAACACATTTGGGAATTATGTCGGATTAAGCTGTGGAAAGTTGTGCTTCATGTCTCCTTTTGTGAGAGAAACAATCATTTCTTATTCCTGGAAAATATATTTTTAGGTTTAAAACAAATGACAGTAGTATATATTCGTTATATTATAATAGAGAGGTCTGGCAATATGAGTTTGTACCTTCTTCTTGCCTGTGGGAGAGCAGACCAAAAAAGGCAAAGTGCCTTGGCAAACGCCACACAGCAATGTACCAGCAAGAGCAGAAAGGGAACATAGGCTCTCCCGAGTTCTCACTCATTGCACTCTCTGTAGACCGCCTTTCTTATGTAGTGTGGTGTGCTGGCATCAAAAGAATAACATAACCATATTTATTCTGTATTCTGCACATATTAAATCTGTCTTAAAATACTTGACTGCCGTTCTTCTCTGCAGGAGCAACAATGAGGGTCATCTTGGATATTGAAGGCTCTTTGACTATCATTGTCTCAGCATGCACTGTCATACTTTAGCGTTATGGGAGGTCTCTACTCTGTTTTTCATTTTAGAGTATAATCTAGCTAAGTTTGTGTAGATTTATTTACAGAAGTGGCATTCCTGAAAAAAAATTCACTTTCCCTTCTTCTGTGCCTGATTCACTATTCCAAGTACCTGATTCACTATTGCAAGCAACCTATTTTTCAGCTTTCTCAGTCTGCCAAACCATTAACCTGTTTTCATTCAAATTTTACATTCATCCCAATGAAAACAAAAGAAAAGGACATCCTCAACCATAAGAAATACCATCCTCAAGAGTTAGAGCTGGGCAACATTTATGCATTTGAAATGAAAATTTTATAACACTAAATATTATTATCCATCTGGATGGACGGATGATGCCCTACAGCCTGGTGAGTACCACTGGTAACATCTGAATATTTCAGGTGCTTGGAAGCATCCCATGGCAAACCTACTTCCAAAGGGTGCTCTCTGCTGCCTCGACAGGACAGACAAGGTTCCTCTCCTACATCTCAGGATTCAGATGCTTTGCAACGGCCATCCTCTCTGTGCTCATTGGTGCAGTCGCAGCATCAACAGGTAAAACTAATTGTTGCCTCTGAGTAATTAACATGCTTTTGTCAAAAGTGATTAAAGTGGGATCCAAAGAAGTCGTGATTTAGACATCAAGTTACCCAGTCCTGTGGCCCTGGCCACCAAGATGAGTGATCTCTACCAGAAATATGGAGCCCTCTGAGGTTCAGTGCACAACTACCTAAAGACATTTAAACAGCCCCAAGACCTGTTTAAAGCTATTTCATGATATGATATGATATGAAAATCATGATATGATTTTCATGGACTTTGTGTTAAGTTGTAAAACCCTGTATAATCCTATTTTAGAAGAAAGTTTATGTTTCCTTCTGTTAATGCCTTTTGCACATAAGACCCAGCAATATTACTACAGATTGTTAACAAGATTCTGAAGAAAACTCGCTTGAAGGAAGCAAGAAGTTCAGTCCTGTAAACTCACAGCCTCCACCCAGGTGATCAGTCCTGTGTTGGTGAGCAAGGGTTGAAGAGCAGACATATCGCTGAACATTTAAGGAAACCAGTTGAAGTCACGAGTTCATCTGTCACTAGGGATATGAGAGCAAAACACCCTTCTCCTGTGAGCCGGGTCTAGAGGTTGACCTTTAGCTATCCCAATTCTGGAAACACACAAAGCACAGCTGTATCTAGAGATGCTGCAAAGGAAAAGGAAAATCTTTGATCTAGTGAGAGCTGCAGTATGCTAAGGGGAATCCCAAGAGATCACAAAAGAACCAAAAAAATTAATCTAAGTCCTAAAATACCAAGTGGGTCTCAGTTCTTAGCCCTGCTGTGACTGGTCCCTGTGATAAGGCAACTTCAAAGGCAGCAGAAATGTCCATGAAGGATTTATTGTGACTTTTCCTTGTTTTGTTTAAAAGACTGGAATCAGATAAGCTGTAATCTTCCAAGTCTGGGAGAGGGGAATCAGCAATGACACTGCCACTTGTTTTGCACTATCTCTGCGCAGCATATATCTCCATTGCTGGCTTGGGAGCCATTGCTGCTGTCACAATGTCTTCTGCAGAGTCAGCTCTTCTCTCTGCTGGCTCCGTGTTCGCTCACAATATCTACAGGAAAATTCTGAGGAAAAAGGTACTTGGTTGCAGCATTCAGCAGTTTTGGTGTCAGGAAAGACAGTCTTGTTTCAAGACTATTTCTAATCTAGTCCATGATTGGAGGTATCAGTCCTTCACCTGCTGAACTAATTCCTGGAGCTAGAGCTCCAAAAGTAAGTCAAGGGTGTTCATATCCTTGGTAGGGGTACCGATATCCATACTAGTGAGCTTTGCTCATTCTAATATGACTGGTATAAAATTTGGATTAACGTCTTAATGGAAAAAGCATAAAACGAGGACCCTTAAAAGTCCAGAGGGCAGCTCCATCTCCAGGGGTGCCTGCCTTGGGTGGCTGCTGGTAGCAAGTAGTGCCTGAAAGCATCAAGGGCTTGGTGAACACCAGCCCAGGACAGGGCAGTGCTGGCCATCCCACCAGTAAATGTCATGACTTTAACGCTACAATCTCTGTTTTACAGGCTACAGAGATAGAGGTGTTATGGGCTATGAGGACCTCCATGTTGGTGTTTGGGGCTGGGGCTCCCAGTCTGGCTTTTTACTCCAGCTCTGTCCATGACCTCTGGTTCCTCAGAAGGGAGCTGGTGCATGCCCTCCTCTTCCCCCAGTTCTGCTGTGCCCTCTTCGCTCCCAGCACCAAAACCTACGGCTCAGCTGCTGGATTCTTGGTTGGGCTCCTGCTGAGGCTACTATCAGGGGAGCCTGCCTGAGCATCCCCCCTGTCATCTGCTACCCAGTCTGCTCCCTGGTGAACGGGATCTACAGCCAGGTCTTCCCTTTTAAAACATTCACCATACTTCTCACCTTCAGCACGATCCTTGCTGTTTCATAACTGGCCAAGGTTTTATTTCAGAGAAACCTCCTTCCCCACTGGTGGGATGTTTGCAATATCATAGGGGGAACCGGCACCCTCATCCTCCTGCAGCAGATGGAGAAACAGAGGGGTTCACCAACCATTGCACTAGAAGAGAACCGTGGCTAAACGTGGGGCTTCATTTGAAAGGCCACTGTGCATTCAGCAGTTAGAGCATGGCACAAACAGCATAGCTCTTCCCTTTGCTCTCTCTGGTATGAATTATTTAAAGTCCTCACAGAGCAATAAAACCAAATTCTGTTTATGTGTGAGCTTGAATTCTGCAGTGATTAAAGTCACATGGTGATGGAGCACAATCCTGTGGTGGTGACCACAGGGCGGGCACCTTGGGCCCGGGCAGTGGTTGCTTCGAGGTGCTCCGGGTACCCCACCTGAAAGCAAAGCTATAAATCATGCTCCAACATTTAGAGCATTCCCAAGTCACATACTTTTCTCACCACAAAGGAGACAAATTAATGTTTAATAGATTGGATATTCTTGATTCAAAAAAAAAAGGTGGGCAAACCTGTTTCTATTACACAGTTAGAGGTTTAGCATAACCATCCCTGGGGAGAATATCAGACCTATAAAAACACAGATTACTGAAAGCAGTGCAACCACCACAGTAGTCCAGCAGTAATATCAGCTCTGCACCATTCCTTGTATGCTTTACAAAGCTTTCCTTGATACAGCAAAAACTTTTGCTTACACCTCTCCCCACTGTGGTACCAGGCCACACAGCCAGTGTGGATCCCACAGCCTGGGGATGTGTGAGACATCATCTCTCATATGATCTGAAAAGGCAGAAGCAGATGTGCAAGACGAAGCAACAGCCCTTAATTATTCAATAAGCCACTATCTCAAAAATTTAATCTGTAGCTGTAAAATTAAGTACTTTATTAGAAATTGTTAGTCATAGAATTTATGTATTTTAGACTAAGCATTTTAAAAGGAGAGTGTTAGCCTTAGAATTCATGTATCTTAGTAAGGGTAGAAGTTCTCAAGGGAAAGTGCGTAGTTCGTAATTTCTTGTGAAGATTTGTTACAGGCAAGAATTCCGATAAAACAGAGATGGTTCCTTGCACCTGTGAAGAGACTGATAAAAGTGAGAAAGAAGATGAAACAGGATTTAGGCCTTGAACCAGGTCCAGAAGGCAGGAAACCATGCCAGAACCAAGGAGTCAAGAGAAAAACAAGTGATTCGAGGGGGGGGTACTGTGGGGGAAAATGAGGTGGGATGGGTGAGGTAATCCTTGAATCTGTAATTAGAGGATGGTCTAAAGTTATAAAATCTGTGTGATTTGTGGTGCGTTCTTTGGGATTTTTTTCGATGCACCCGGTGCTACAATAAACATGTGCTTTTTCTATACTCTAAATGAGTCTACAGACTCATTGTCTTCTTCAATTTTTTGGCATCAAACCAGATGGAAAAAATAGAGGTGCCAGAGAGACTCTCAGATAAGTTTTCTCTAAAACACCTGGTAAATCACTCATGTGAAGGTGTTACTCTAGCACAGTGATAGGATGGCAAGGGACACACACACAGACCGCTGTGTGAGAACTCAAAGGACTGTGATGACAGAAAGGTGCTAGAAACTAATCCTGAACCTTTCTGCAGAGACATGAAATCCCAAGGACAAGATCCCAAAAGATTCAAGCCATAGGTCAGTACAAAAAGCCCTTGATACCTTGTTTGCATAAATTCTCAATGGCTCGGAAGAGAAGGAACTCGGCTAAGTAGTGAGTTTGGCCTCTAGTCTGAAGTCTGATGGACTAAGAACATCCCACAGTGGGATAGGCCATTAAGATGTGAGATGAATTAAAGATTCAGGAGGATCCTGCAGCAGCTGCTCACAGACAGCTGTCATTTTATACTTCCCTCAGCAGCTGTGCAGCAGCTCACCAGGGATCAGTTGCAATCAGTCAGCAGGAATCATGCTCACAATACCCTTACAAAGTGGTTGTGGAAGCTGCTGTGCGTGGAAACACCTGCACTGTTGGAGGGAAGATACTTACTGGCATAACCAAAATACGCTACAGCAGAGCAACCCTCACAGCCAACTGAGCTGCTGAGGGTGAAAACAATATGCTGTTCCATGAATTGCTTCCAGCATGTGTATGCACAAGGAGAGAAACTCCACTGGTGCCACAACGCACAGCTGCACCAAGTTCAGCGAGGAGCCACAAGTCACTCTGAACTATACCAAGGCAAGTGTTATGTCTCAGGAAGAGGACTGACAGCTCTTTGCTGTAGATATGGCTTTGATGACTCTGTTCCCCATGGGGAGCATTCATCTCCTTTAAAATATTCATCCTCAGTAAGGTAGAGATTCTGCTCCCCATCAGATAAATATCACACAACCTTATGCTTTGCCCTAGTGTTAGTGAACACCTGGAAACACTTAGCTCCCCGTGCACAGCAGTCTTGTTTATATGCTTTATTAAACCAAGACCAGAAATTCTTTCCTATGTCTCTAGAGACTGCCATGAAATATTAATTATAATGTGTCTAGAAAATGGGAAAAAAACTTGTTTTGAAAATTAAAAGCATTATCATTTACTATGGCCCTAGGTGGTCACCCACTGAAATCTTCCACACCCCAGTGATTTGAGTGGGAGCATGTGAGGTTGTGCTTAGCTAAGGGAGACATCAAAGCTATCATTATCTTAGCACCAGAAGAACAGGGCTCTTGTTAAATTGCAGTTGCTGTATGCTGATTCAATCATACTCCCCTGTAAGATATAGGGCTGACCTAGTCTGGGGACCTGTACCTCCCCCTGCATGGAGCAGACCAAAGCTGACATACTGAACTTGAACCAGGGCACAGATTTGCTGCATGGCCCAGCTGAGAGTGAAACTGATGTCCTCGTGCCAAGGTCAGCATCCTGCTCCCTGACCACAGAGTCATACTATGGTTAGGGTTGGAAGGGATCTTAAAGATCATCTAGTTCCAACCCTCCTGCCATAAGCAGGGACACCTGCCACTAGACCAGGTTGCTCAAAGCCCCATCCAACCTGGCCTTGGACACTTCCAGAGATGGGGCAGCCACAGCTGGGCAACTTCTTCCAGTGCCTCACTGCCCACTGAGTAAAGAATTTCTTCCTAATATCTAACATAAACGTACCCTCTTTCAGTTTAAAAACATTGTCCCTTGTCCTGTCACTATCCACCCACATAAAAAAATCCCTCTCCCTCCTTTTTACAAGCCCTCTTTAGGTACTGGAAGGCCACAATATCATCTCTCTGAAGCCTTCTCTTTTCCAGGCTGAACAACCCCAACTCTCTCAGTCTGTTTTCATAGGAGAGGTGTTCCAGTCCTCTGGTCATCTTTGTGGCCTCCTCTGAACCCGCTTCAACAGGTCCTTGTCCTACCCGAGCTGACAACCCCAGACTGGGAGGCAGCACTCCAGGTAGGGTCTCACAAAAACAGAGTAGAGGAGCAGAATCACCTCCCTTGACCTTCTGGCCACATCTCTTTTGATGCAGCCCAGGAGCCATCCCACACAGCAGCTCTGAAAGGCAAATGCCTACATCTTGAGATACTTTTTCTCTACACTGTTGTGCTCAACTTCTCCGGCTGCTTCCCCACAGAGTCCCAAAGTTTGACATTAAAGCCTTTCTGTGCTAACATGCTTGGCGTGGTGGACAGTAGATCCACAGCTTCCCGAGAGAGCGTCGAAGGACACTGCTGAAGAGCGTCACCACCACCACCATGTTATCACCCAGCGTCACCACAGAAACTCACAGAGACTTCAAATAGGAACATCTCAGCACTGTAAGGGGGCATACTCAGCCATACTCTCCCTTTCAAAGCCTCCCTAAATTTCATACCACTAAAAATGCTCGGCTTTGTGTGAAGAGAGGAAAATGGCAAATACACAATTACTGTAGCTCTCCTGAATGTTTACCATTTTCCATCCTTTTATGACTCCCTCCTCAGAACATCCCCCATCAAGCTTAAAAAGAAAACATTAATCAAGGTCAGACAAAGTTTTGAAAGCAATTAGCTGCAAGTAAAATAAATATAAAAGTAATTCTAACCTATACTTAATGACCAAATGCCTAGTTGTTCCAGTCCAGCACACCCAAAGTCCTTGAGGTGTTGGATGGGGGAAAACGACCCAGCTCCCAGGAAAGTCTTCCTCTCATAGGAACTGCATCCAGTTCAGTATTCCTTTATTTTTCTTTCTCCCTCTTTATAAAAAATTCATTTGGTCACTGGAGGGCCTCAGTTTACTTCTCCACATATGGATTTATCTCCTTTGACCCTTAGATGTGTCCATGCCAATTTCTCTATTCAGTTTCAGTTTTCATAAACTTTCCTCAGCCTAGACAGCTGCTACCTGGTTTTGGCATTTTTGATGTTTTCTGACTTTAATAATACCCTATCTGTCATGTTTAACTAAAAAAAATCAAACAAAAAAACAACAACAAAACAAACAAAAAACCCCAACAACCAAAAACCAACCAAACAAATCCAACCAAACCAAAACAAAAACCAACCCAACCTGCAATTTTGGAAGCATTTGGTTTACTATGAGTTCCTGGCATCTCATCAGATCCTCACCAGGCATCTTCAGATGTCTTATTTATATAGACAAAAAAATCAGATAACACTACTGAAGGGAAATATGCATCTCTTCCCTTTTTCACTTATTAATTTTTAGGATTTCCTAAATATGTCCTCAATGGAATAACAATTGCATTCAGCAAGAAAGCAAACAAACACATGTAGGTTTGCCAGACATTTCTAGCACTGCCAGGGAGATACTTCCAGGTGAACTATGAGCTGCATGGGGCCAGGATGAACCTCTCATTGTTTCCAAATTCTGTGCTCTCTGGCTTTTCCCCACATGCCACACACACCAGTCTTGCCTTGCAGTTCTTAGACTTTGCTACAACCTCTGCTGCAGAAAACATCACCTCAGTTAGCAAAGCTTTTTAGTCTTCTAATAACTTTTCCTGCTCTAGACTACCACTGACTCTTGTGCTCTTCTAAGAAAAGAAGAATTGAAAGGCATTAATCTCCCACAGCAAAGCAATTGTAAATATGTTTAAAAAAAACAGATTTCTTTGCTGATCCTTAAAACTTCAAGATGATTTATCATCCCCAGGGATGGGAATGCTGCTGCATGGCTTTCTCTGCCCCCAAGTAGGGACAGGATCACCTCTGTGTCTAGAATTTGGGCTGTCCGGAATAACCAAAAGAAGTAGAATAACATGAACTAGAGTAAGGTTTATACTATCAGACACAAAAGCATGAACATCCCAAAAGATATACAGATAAAGTTTTCCTGAATTCTGCTGGGAAATGTCTTTCTTCAACATTAAACAACCTCAAGAACAAACAGTCTTGGTTCTTCGGCCAAAAGGGCAAATGGTTGTGTTTTTTTAAAAAATTTTTTGGCAGATCTCTTGCAGTACCTGTCTTGGCAGAGGTGTCCATTTTCCTCCTTCCCTCCTCAGTTTTCCCTCCACCAGCTGTCTTACCTGACCCTGAGGTACTGTTGCACGAGTTCAACTTCACAGATCTCCTTTAAGCAACACACTTGACTGACTCGTGCTTTGCTTACCCAGTCCCTTGAAGAGGGACAGCATTTTAATTCATTCTGAGGAGGATTTTGAGATCTTTGGAAGAATGCTCTGCTACATATGGTGAACAGTCCTTTTGCATCATGTGAGAATTTCTGTCCAGAGCTGGAGGGCAGTTTTCCCCGTCAGTTTAATTCCCACACTAGACCAGTAGAAGTTATTTGTCTTTACTTTAGCAAGACTTTTAACACTGTCTCTAACAAAATCTTCAAAGGCAAGCTGATAAATTACAGGTTAGATAAGTGGACAGTGAGGTGGACTGAAAAGTGGCTGAACTGCCAGGCTCAGAGATCTGTGATCTACAGCAATGGTTTTGGATGCCAAAACCTAGTGTGACCCAGGGTTTAATGCTGGGCCCACTACTGTTTAGCATCTTCACTAACGGCCTCAGTGTTGGGGCACAGCAGACTCAGTGAGTTTGCAGATCATACAAAACAAGGATGAGTGGCTGATACAAGAGATGGATGTGCTGCCATCCACAGGAACCTGAACAGGCTGGAGAAACTGATTGACAGGAACCTCATGAATTGCAGCAAAGTTAAGTGCCAAGTCCTGCAGCTGGGGAGGAACCAACCAGGCACTAAGGCTGGGAGCCAAGCTAGCAATGTGTTCTAGTGAAAAAAAACACCGACAGCCTCCTGGGCTGCATAAGGCAGAGCACTGCCAGCAGGAGATGACTCTTCCCCTCTGCTCAGCCCTGGTGAGAGAGTCGAGTGAAGGACTACAGAGGTCATTAAGGATTCGGACCATATGTCATACAATGAGAGGCTGAGAGAGCTGGGACTGCTCAGCCTGGAGAAGAAAAGGCTCAGGCAGATCTTACCAATGCATTTAAATTTCTGGGGGGTGCAGGGAAGCAGGGCTGGGGGAAGAAAAGCCAGACTGTTCTCTGTGGTGCCCAGTGAGAGGACAAGAGGCAATGGGCACAAACTGAAAACCAGGATAATCCATAAGAAATGCCTTTTTCACTATAAGTGTAGTCAGGCACTGGAAGAGGTCACTCAGAGAGTCTGAGCCATCTCCACCCTTGGAGATATCCAAAGTCAACTGGACACAGGTCTGAGCAACCTTCTTTCACTGACCCTGCTCTGAACAGGAGGTTGGACTAAAGAATCTCCAGAGATGCCTTCTCACCTCAGTCTTTGTGTGATTTTGTGACCCTGGAAGAATACAATGACAGTCTCGTGGCACAGTGTAAATGCCTTCAGCTGCAGCATCCCTCTGGTGGGCTGGGCTGGGACGACTTTTAGATATGTTCTCACTTTAGCCACTGGCAATAACAAACAGTTCCATCTTTGAAAGGTTTTATTTAAAGTTATCGTAAAGGTATTTTTTTTTATTGTCATACAGTGGTCTGGACCTAAAATTGTCCACAATAACACAAGTCTAGCTTAGTTGGCTGTATGAAAAACTAACAAAAGCTGGGATAAAAAGGCCAGAAAGGTCTGGATCATTTCTGTGGATATGGGTGTGATAAGAACTCTTCAATGCTTCTAGTGCCATTGTAGTTTATGCATGACAATGAGGAGAAAGATTCTAAAAATGGGGAAAAGATGCTTCCAGACTAAAAGAGTGTTTGGACTGGATTTTAGTCTGCTACCTCAAACAAGATGAAAAGCCTCTTGGACACTGCTTGGACAGGGTCACTCCATGAGGCAGGGAGAGGACCCAGTGGACTCAAAGGTTATGTCTACATGACTAAATGCTTCTGCATGATAGAGCATCCCTGGCCCTAAGCCAAATTGTAGAGTTAATGTAATCAGGTGGGGATGCAAAGTCTGCTGGAATAGAAGTGGTAGATTATAGAAGCTGGAGGAACCAAATCTTGTCCAGTCTCTGTTCTCTGGAGTCATCTGAGGTGAACTGTCTCCAGAATAGCAGTTGAGTTTTCATTTCAACTAAACCAGTTGGTTCACTCAAAAAAGGTCCAGAGAATGCACTAACATTCACACAAAATGCACAGTGAATGGTCTGGGACCTGGGACTGAACTGAAAGGATTAAATATTTGCAGTAGACAGACTTAAAGCACCAAACACCAGCATCTGTGCAGCATTCTGTTGTTGCCTGGGCTGGCAGGATCCACCGAGTTACCCTGAGGCTTCCATTGTCTTGGTTTTCCTTGACATTTTTATAGTTCATCTGCGGAGCATCTGAGATGGTATCAGACAGAAATTTGATTATGAAAGAAAAACAATACCAAATCAATGCCATGTGCATTAGGTAGATTAACAACTGACTGACAGGTTTGAAATGTAATTACAAGTAGGAAATTATCATCCAGTATCTGAACCTCTAGCGAGGTTGGTTCTTGGCATCGTGCAATTTTACTGCACTTAACCAGTGACTGGGTAGGCAATGAGGACCAGTCCACACTGTGTGCTCAGCTGGTCAAATGAGCTGCAGGTCAGTATGGGCTCACGGACGATCTAATGCAGGTGTCTATAGATAGATCAGGTGTATCACAGTCTAAACCCAGCTATTGGCTGTGTTGTTCTAAAAAGAAGGTCCAAGTGACTCTATGCACTGTAATGTGGAGATTCAAAGGAGATCAATCTTACCCAGAGCACGCTTCTGCTACTTTTTTTTTTTTTTCCTCACAGGCAGGGCTTATGACAACATCCAGTGCCTGGATGTTAAAAATAGACAAATTCAGACTACAAACAAGGCTCAGCATCTTAAATGTAAGATCCATTAAATGTTAGAACAATTTGCCAAGGACTGAGCTAGATTCTTCATCACAGAAAATCCCTGGCACAACTTGCTGGGCAATGCAAAAACCTGGGCAATGCAAAACCCTGATTTACATGACAAGAAAGGAGAAAGCAGTTTCTTGGGAAGTTGGAAGAAATAGGACTAGCGGGAGACATAGGGGAAATAGGACAGAGGCTGAGCTCACTGCTCCCCCAGTTACGCTTTATAGGCAAGAGAATGCATAAGCCACTGTTCAGTTTGTGCATTTTTATTTGGACTGTATCATTCTAAATATTGCTGTGGTGAGAACATATCCAGAATTATAGTGGATAAAACCTGAGGGTCTACTGTCCTTCAAATTGAGTTTTGAGAAAGTACTAAACTGCTAAGAGAATTTAAGATGGTTTTTCCTTAATCACTGCTCCCTGGCACATACCATGAGACGTGCCTTATTGGGATGTGTTGAGTCCACCTGATCACCATTCTTCACACGATTTTCTAGGGACAAATGTTGCTGAACTCGCTACCCAGATACCCAAATTACAGAGATGTTTTAAATATTTACACTCTAGCACTGCGTAAGCTCAGTCCCCAGTAACACAGACCAGCACCTCCCTTGCAGAGCACGCCCTTCCCCACACCCTGAGTGGGGCCCTCCCAGTATCACCAGAAATGTCCGTACCAGGAGACAGATTACCACCAAGCACCATTGCCTGCCACTTCCCAGTCAGATACACACTTCCCCAAGTGGCCAGTGGCCTTTGGGCCCTGGAAAGACACCTGCAGCCTGTCACAGCTCACTACCCACAATGTGACACTGTTGAAGTTGTTGGAAGGTCTTCTGCTGTCAGCGATGGTGCTGTGTGACCTCCTCCAGAAGCCACCTTCCCACATTGTACTCCGGCAAGTTAGAGGTGAAATATCAATGAAGTTTCCATCTCTGATATGTTTGGAGCAGTTCCTAAATCCTCCACACACCCAGGCTGAGGTGGGGCATAAGGCCAAGGCTATAATTGACATCGTGATGTCTGTGGTGCTCCAGGAGGAAACCACCCATGATGCGTGTGCAAAGGTCTGAGCTGTGACTGCCTTGAGTTACCCATACTTGTTTCCACGGGAGGCACCATAATTATACCACCATTGCTCAATCATAGTTATTATTTGAAAGGCCACATGCCTAACATGCTTCACCAGTCATTCCACAGGGCCAGACGAGCTGAGCTTGACTCAATTTGCTTCAGTGCTCCATATTCCCAGCTGCCTTGCAGGCATTGTTCCAGACACAGGAACCAACACAGCCGGCATCAAGCCCAGCTCTCTAGAGAGACCCTGTGGCAGCCTCAGCTCAGTGCTTCAGCAAACCCAGAGTGAGCCTAATCAGTGGTACAAAAAGAGAGTTTTGGTTTGGGCAGCTCAGTTACACCCTGTGAGGACACTGTTGTGCTGACAGGGCAGGTCAAAGTAAATTCTTTGCACCAAATTTATGCCAAATGAATTGGAGAGGTGTTCATGTGATCCATATAAAAGTGCGGTTGAGACTAAAGTGTGAATATTTAAATTATAGTTGATTTCAACTATACCAGCTTAATCATGTCTAATCATTGCTTTGCTTAATTATTACTCATGCTTAATTTTATTTAATTTCTTACTCCATCTGTACTCCTGCATCTTAGGAAGTGACCAAACTGGACATAGAACACAGGCTTGAGCACCTGGGGCATCCCAAGATTTGAGATGATGGAAGCTTGTGCTATTCTGGTAATGGAGAGGACAGCATTGAAACTCACAGGAAAAAAGGGAAAACACAAGAGACCCTTTTGCATTTGCCCCTGTTTGAGATTGTTTTCATTTTGCACATAGTGGATAGACATGTCCTTTGCTTTGCTGAATTCTGCAATTGAAAATATTCATACCACTAATGATCAACAATGAAAATTACCATGGGCCAGCAAAGTAGAACTAGAGTACCTCAGAAAACGGTCAGATGAATCTTATATGCGATAAAGGCTCCTCTTATATATTCTTTGTACAGTGTAACACTAACCAAGCCCTTTTCTAGGCAACAGACAATAACTTCAGACATTGATGTGAGGTGAAGGGTTATATGAATGTGCCAAACTAGAACATAATTATTTTTATTTAATTGGAAAGGCATTATTATTTTGCTTTATTTTTACCACAACATGAGTTGAGTTAATCAGTGACATCAAGACTGGAGGCAGCTTGGGCTGCAGTGATAATGCACTGGTGGAGTTTACAGTCCTGAGGTCAGGTGAAGAGTAAAATCAGAACCCTGAATTTTAGGAAAGAAGAATTCCAGCCATTCAAGGAGTTAGTCAATAGGACTAACTGCCCTCAGGGACAAGGGAGTGGAAGAGAGCTGGAAGATCTTTAAGGGCATTTTCCACAGAGCAAAAGAGCTCTTGATCCCCAGCTGTAAGAAATCAAAAAAGGAAGGCAAGAGAGCAGCATGGCTGAGTTGAGACCTACTGGCCAAACTAAAGGGTAAGAAGGAAACACACAGGCAGTGGAAGCAGGAACAGGTATCCCCGGAAGAGTATAGGGACACTGCCCAGGTGTGTAACTATGGGGTGAGGAAGGCCAAGGCACAGCTAGAACTGTAGTGATAGGAAAAGGGGTAATGGTTTTAATCTGAAGGAGAGATTAGATTTAGATTAGATATAAGGAAGAAATTTTTATAGTGAGGGTGGTGAAACATTGGAACAGGTTGCCCAGAGAGGTGGGATAAAGACCTCCTCAGAGACTCAGGACAGTGAGGATTTATTTTCTCTGTTTTGGCATAAACTTCCTAGGAAAAAAAAGTAATTTTGTGCTTTGGTTTCCCATTGAAGGAACACGGGGATATTACACTCCCTATAAAAACAGAAGGAGGATGATCTTGGAAGAGTTTTAATGCCACAGCAGTACCTCACGGACAAATGCAATCACCCAGCTCAAAGGTGTGCTCTAAGTACCTCCAATTTGATAACAACTGTTTCCCAATGTCTCCCTTCTACTATCTGTGTATTCTCAGATACACATTTCTGCACCATCATTTGATTTTTTTCCCCTGTTTTCCTAACCTGCAAACCCACAGACCAAATTCAAAAGGAGACTCAGGCAGTCCAGATAGCTTAAAAAGTGGAGGAATGCTGACAGACCAGAACAGATCATGGCCTCTTCTCTTACAGCTACTGACTGATTAGGGGTAAGAGAAGGGTTTTTCATACTGTGCCTCTGCCAAAAAGATGAAAGGCAAAAAGAAACCACTGACATGCAAAGTGCAGATTTGGCCAGGTTCTACTTAAGATGATGAAAAAGCCTTTTTTTTTCTTATACAAGTGGAATTAATGTTTTTTATACACCAAGACCTCACGATGAATGTTCTTTTCACTTAGAGAAGACCAGAATAAGCTAAGCCTGGACCACCAACTCCATGTGAAAGAGGAGCGGCCAGCAGGATGTTACCCATTTTTTGGCTACTCCTGTGCCTGGTGTACATTTCTGTTGCTGATTCAGAAACCTGCAGCTCTTTCCTGCTCTCTGTCAGCTGTTTGCCAGCTCACTGCATCAATCAAAAGCATCTCAAGGCAGTGGTGAGCAGCCTCTGGAGCCCTCTGACCCTGCAGATACAATGTCCTGCAGCCCCTGCTAACATTTCTTTGCTCAGTTTTTTCCCATGGTTTGTTGCAGGATGAAATTACCTCTAAAGGGCTATTTCCTGTCTGTAATCTCTTTGAATTTTTAACTGTGGTGTTTTTTATATTTTCTTCAGACATTGGTCAAGCAGACAAAGACAAGGTCAAGCATTTTGTCAAGTAGAAAAAAGATATGAATGCAAAAGGGTGAGGGAAAAAAAAAGCAAGCCCTCTGTATAAAGCACTTCAGACTACTTATGCAGCATATTAGAGAGCAAAAGGAGCTTTCTGGCTCCTATCTGGCTGTTGTTGTAATTGTTAATGTGGTTTTGTTCCATTATTAATGACACCAGAAAAAGAAATCAGGCCTTCCACACAAAGTTGAGAGACTGTCATCTGACATCTTCCAGCAAGAAGGAAGGAAAAAATGCTTAAAATAATGGAAATAAGCAAAGGGAAGGGGAAAGGAAACTTAAAATACTGAGCATATAGCAATAAAATCTGCAGATATCTATAGCAGTGCAGGGATTGTGAGCCAAATCTCTTACAAGCCTTGTAAATCATTGCCAGAGCCTGCTAGTTTAAGGCCACTTGGTAATAAACAAAGAAAAACTCATCTATTACAGTCTGTATTGTATTGCATGATATGTCCTTGTTTCCTGGAACTGCTGTTTGACAAGCGGAGAAAAGTAAAACCAGTAGAGCAGCACTAATGGATGAAACATCTATAACCAGGAGTGGCATATCATTAGCCTCATCTGGGTGTGGTTGGACAGGACTTTAATAAAAAGCTTTGTTAGGAAAATACATCATGAATATGCTAAGGTAAGTAAAATCAGGAATAACACTCTAATCTGGCCTTCCTGTAAAGTTACCCTGAGTTAGCTACCAAATTAGCAATCCCGCAGAAGAGTCAGGCAGGATGCATGCCTTTGCTCTCACCTGGCAGAAACAGCTCCATTGCTGAAGCCTTGCACTGATGCCCAAGCACCAAAGCCCACGACCTACACACCAGCTTATCCACAGCACATCCTCTTCATATTCCATCCCAACAGCAGGAGATACTTGCTGAGGCTCATCCCCCATTGCATTGGGGGTGCTGAGAGGCAGGCAGAGGCTGAGGGAACTCAGAGGGGTCAAGCATCAAACTTAGATTGGCTGCTAATCAATTATACAGCTATCATCAGTACAAGACAAAATGACCTCAGGTTGTGCCAGGGGAGGTCTAGACTGGATATTAGCAAAAATTGCTTCTCCGAAAGGGTTGTCAAGCTTTGGAACAGGCTGCCCGGGAAAATGGTGGAGTCACCATCTCTGCAGGTATTTAAAAGACTGTAGATGTGGTGTTTAGGGACATGTTCAGTTTAGTGGTGGACTTGGCAGTGCTGGGATAACAGTCAAGCTCGATGAACTCAGAGATTTCTTCCAACCTAAATGATTCTGATTCCTTGAAGCCAAGTGATTCTCTCTGTAGTCACTTGTTGATGGGGCTGCACCTCGTGGTTCCCAGCATCAGCCCCCACGGTGCAGCTTGTTATGGCCACACTCCTCCACAGGCTGCTAGCAAGAAGCCTGCCCTGAAAATACCCCCTGCCCTCCGCTGCTCCGCTTCCCCGCCACTGGGCTCACACCCTGCCCAAAGCACTCACCCATTGCCACCATTTCACACGGTGAAACGGTGTATTTCTGTTTAAGAGAAGCCTTATCCCTTTCAGAGGGAATGTTTGCACCACAGAGGAAAGGAGCACTGTTTCCAATGGACTGTCAAGGAGAAAGGAACCAGCCAGCTTTCAAATAAATATGGTTTATAATAGCTTGATTAAATGCTGGGCATTTTGTAATGTCACTGTATTTCTTGATGTGCAGTTTATCTTGGAAAAAACCAACCTCTAGATATTTTATAGTTTTCCTTTTAAAAAGAAGGAATCTAAAAGCTCTTTGCTGGTAATTATTGATGCCAAACACAAACACTCATTTCTTATCCCAGGACTGAACATTTGACCTATACTGCAGAGCCAAAATTCAACGTTTGAGAAGAGCTCCAGATGCAGATTTCAATTTCATGACTCACATCTGTCTTTCCAATAGGGTGGATTAAATCCATGCAACCAGTTTGATACATTTCAAATAGGTGAAGTTCAATTCATTTTATATGAGCAGATGCCTCATATGTTGTGCTGCCAAAATAGGTCACTGGGCCAAAAGCTCAAAAATAATTTAAATAGAGGTTGAAAGAAATGAAAAAGGAAAATCACATTAAGTCACATCACCACGAGACCTTATTTAATGCTTTGAAGCACTTCCATAAAGTGATGGGATCAGGAAGAAGCTTTGCCAGTGGGAATCTCTTCCAGGGGAAGGGCTACACACTTCTTAATTCTCAGCAGTGACACCTGGGCATGATGTTGGCCTGATGAAGCAGAGGGGATTTGGCAAAGCACAGGAGCAGCTCAGACAGATCACAGAAGCTTCTTCAAACGCTTCTTGGTCTCTGGCGGGCGTGGTGCTGTGACCACTTCCTCAGGGAGCCTATTCCAGCACCCAACCACTCTCTGGGTGAAGAACCTTTTTTTAATATCCAAACTATACCTCTCCTGACAGAACTTCAAGCCATTCCCTCGGGTCTTGCTTTTGGTCAGCACAGAGAAGAGATCAGTGTCTGCCCTTCTTCATCCCCTCACAAGGAAGTCGTAGGCTGCAATGAGGTCTCCCTTCACTCTCCTCCAGGCTGAACAGACCAAGTGCCCTCAGCAGCTCCGCATACAGCTTCCCCTCAAGGCCCTTCACCATCTTCACTGCCCTCCTTTGGACGCTCTCCAATAGCTTGATATCTTTCTTATATTGCAGTGACTAAAACTGCACACCATATTCAAGGTGAGGCCACACAAGTGTGGAGCAGAGCGGGACAATCACCTCCTTCAACTGGCTGGCGATGCTTTGCTTGATGCCAGATGGGGTGGAAGGTAAGCAATCCATAGCCTGCCTCTGAAGATTAAGTGCAAATGCACTTCCGTGCAACCCCAGCACCATGGCAGGCTGAAAAACCTATGTGAGATTATATATTTGAGCAGTACGTCCTCACTGGCCTCTCTCCCCCAGTCCCTTTATCTGACTTGTATTGCTGAAGCTTCAAGGGAGACACCAAAATTTGGGGAAGCTGGAGATTTTATTGCACCTGAATAAAATCTGGGCCCTGGAGGCCATGTAGATTGCACCCTCACTTAAGTCCTAGAAGTCTCCTTTAAGGTGTGCAAGAAGGAAGCTGTAATGCCATAGGGAGGTTTTCACCTGGCTGCACATGACAGCATCACACTTGGAAAGCCCCAGTGGGAGCGGGTCCCCCACAGCTGATCCCTGTGCAAGCCCAGCCCTACTCCTGCTCAGCCCCCTGCCAAGAGCTGTGCTTCAGCCACCCAGACCCCCATGGGACTCACCTGTCATCCTCACAGACAACCAGTACCAGGGAAACCTAAACTAGTCCATACAGTGCAGCAGGAGATGTGACTGCCCAGCACAGAGAGCTCTGGCAGATCCCAGCTGTACCTCTTCACCTGGGGGATTGACCTTTTCTCCCACCCGCCCTGAGGAGCCATGGCTGACCAGCACACTGAAGTGTGTCTCTTTCACCCACAATCTAAGAAAGAGAACTTGAGGAAAAGGAAATGTGAGGAAGAGGAGGATGGAAGACCTGCAAAAGGGCCGTTCTGGTGTGTAACTCCCTGGTCAGAGGAGCGGCTCTCCTGGGGATGTATATGGCTTCTGGCAGCCATATATAAGGCTGCCTCTGAGCAAGGATGAATTTCAGGATTGGGACACTCTCACGTTTTCTAATCACGCTTCCCACTAACTCACACTGTCCTGTGCTTTTCTGAAAGAAGAACAAGGGAGTCTGGGAACCTTCGCCTGACGACAATGAAGGAAGAGAGAGCACCTGCACATGTGCTGGGTACGATGGGATGGGAACGAGTCTTATTTTCCAGCGTGGTCATCAAAGATGACTCCTGGAGGTGGAGATGCTGATGCCCAGTCCCACCGTCTTCCCTGCAAGATCACCAGGCTCTTCAGGGCAATAAAGTTAGTTTTAACACCTCGAAGAGAAATTTCCCGCGCAGATGCACAGTCATACCTAAAAGCAGCCTCCTCGGCCGGGTGTCCCGACCGCGGGCTCGGCTCTCGGCTCCCAGCTCCGGCGGGTAGCGTCAGGGCCGGGCAGGGCTGCGCGGCTCCGCGGCCGCCCAATCTCATTTCCCGGCTGGGCGACGGCCGGCGGCCGGGCAGTGCCTTCCCTTCCTCAACCAATTGCATCTCCAGCGCGGATCGGAGGATCGCGGGGCGTGAGGCGGGGGAGCGCCCTGGGGCCGGTGCGGGGGGGAGCTGGGAGCAGCCCCGGCGCCGCGGCGGGAGGGGGAGGAAGAAGTGGAAGGGAAAGCGAGGGAGAGGCCTGGGGCAGGCAACCCCCGGGGGCGGGCCGCGCCGGCCGGCCCAGACACTTAAATGCCACCCCTGGGGCATCGGCTTCTCGCTGATGAGACCGCTGCAGGGCTGCCGCGGACGGGGCGTCGTCGTGGGGACCGTCACCCTCTGCCTGGCCGCCGGGTGGGCTCTGCAGAGTAAGTGTCCGACTCCGTCCCTGTCTCCCCCCGCTTCCTCCCCCACTCCTTTCCTCCTCCTCGCCGCGATACCCTAGCTCAGCCCCAGCGCCCGGCACCTGTTCGGGGCGGTGCAGAGCGCCTGCCGCACCCGCCCGCGGCCAGCGCTGTTCCCGACCCGGCCGTGCTCCCGGGAGCTGCTGGGGACGGGACATACCGGGACTCAGGCAGGCATCGCTACTCTCTGCGGGCTGTACATGGTCTGGGGAGGCTCGTCCCCTCTCCTGCTGCTCGGAGGGAGCTGGGGAGCCGAGCGGGGCCGGCCTGGGGCTGCAGGCCGGCCGCCCGGGCGGGAGCCGTGGCCGCGGGGGAGACGCGCCCCCCGCCCGCTCCCGGCGGGGGCGGCCCCGGCAGCCGCTCTTCGCCCCCTGCTTTTCCAGCAACCGAGGGAACAAGGCATGGAGGGGGAATCAAGCTCGGTTAACCAGTCCGAAGGGCGTCGGGTCACGCTGGGAAACGCGGCGGTGAGGAGAGAAGGTGGGTTCCAACCCAGCGCCCCAGGATGGGTGAGTGGGGATGGGACAACTTTCAGAGAACCATCCTCGCTCTTCCAGCTAGGGATGGAGGAGACTGCTGCCAACCCCACCCACCCCTGGGGACTGGGATATCCTTGCCACCAGAGTTTGGTTTGGACATGCCACAACACTCCATCATCAGATGTGATGCACAAACAGGACACGAAAGGGTGGAGGAACTGTCCCAAGGGTTTCAGAGCTTTGTTTTAGAGCTGTCCCCCCAGTTTAGAGCTCCTGCATGGAGGCCCCTCACTGCCAGCCCTTTCCCACCCACTCCCCAGCTATGGCCAGTCTGGTACGCAGAGCCACACTTGCCCCTTTGACACTCGGCCAGGCAAATAATTCGGAGCAGAGCAGCATGCCAGGACAGCAAACTCACTGTGCTCTGAGCAGCACCGGTGCCCTCTTCTCCTGGGTGCATGTTTTACTGGGCGTGAAGGGTCTGGTTTTGCAAGCAGCAGAGCAGAGCGGCATGCAAAGGGCCCTGCAGGTGGGTGTGATGTTTGCTCTCCGGCCTGGTGCAGCTGTGCTGGGATTAGACCGGTTCAGGTGATCTAGGCACAATGCCTATTAAAAATATTTTTGAATGCTTAAATATTGCACTGCCTTTTGTAGCTTTGCATGCTGGATACGGACAGAACACGTTTGCAAATAATTCAATGGAAAGATGCCTCTATCAAAACAAAAGAGTCACTGAGGGCAGACACTCAGCTCCTGTCTGGTCAGAAACAGTGGGAAAGGCCTTTAAATAAACACATGGAGCAGAAAACAATTGGAACAATTTGCAGCGATTACCAGAGGTTCCCGGCTGTTCTGTGTCTGTAGCTGGCACAAACCCTGTTTTCACAGCTCTGGTTAGTCTCTCCTGCACACAGGCTGAACAGCAGAGGATGCACTGGGCTGCCCAGAAAGTGTGATGATGTTCCTGCAGAGCGACTGGGCAGCATGATCATGACAAAGCCCATGAAGGAAGAATCCCAAAAGTGTTATCTTGGGAAAAGCCTAGATCTTATCTGGTCCCATAGGTGAGGGCCTGGGAATCTAAATGGCTTCTCGAGCTTCCTTGCCTTACCTTGACCAGAAGAGTTAGTGAATTTTGCTACATATCCCAAATACAGTGAAGTCAGCTTGTAATTAATTTACCCATGTCTTCCATTTCTGGTTGCTCATGGAGGGTTCTTAATTTAAGATTTTTAAATATATTTCTTTCCCTTGGAGATTTTTTTTCTTTGCCTTTTTTAATCATTCTTATCTCTGAGGACTCTGCAGAACCTCCAGGATCATCCCCAGGGGTCCTGCTTTGCACTCCTGCAGTGTAGCTAAGGGTCTCATTCTCACTCCTCACTGGGTTACAGACATTTGCAGGTCAGCATTACTTTTTCATTCTGCTCTTGCAGTCAGGCTGTTCCCACAGCAAGAGAGGAGAGTAAGTGAGCTACTCCAAGCCAAACCAGGAAAAGGCTTTCAGCCTTACTCTGTGCTTTATCTGCCTTTTGTCTGCTTTGATTTTTGTGGAGAGATAACAGGATTTCAGCCTCTAGCCAAATGTCTCTAACATGCCACTAATAAAAAGAAAAAATGTATGCCAGTTGAAACTCAGATGTTGGTGTTCATCCAAATCTTCATGCAGAAACACCCACATGCAAGCAGAAATTATTGCTGTTACACATTAAACTAAGTGGTCAGTTCAGTTTCACAGCTCTGTAATCACATCAGGAGGAACTAGATGAGAATTAAATATTCTTTAATGTGCATTTTTGCCCGGACATCATCAGGAACATGAAGTCCCTGGCTTCTCATGGAACTGCATACCTTTGATTACATGCAGTTTATCTGTGCTGGCATATAACTGGCTGCCTGTAAGAAGCTCATGTCTCAAATGTTGATTACACATCCTGAAAACAAGACCAAGTCCTTGCTGAGTCTTCACATACTTACGCCTACTACAGTTCTTGCTTTTGGGGAATGGTAATTAATTAATAGGTTACCTTGGACATGACAATTAAACTTTCCATCTAAATGCAGGATTTTAAAAGAAAGCCAGTTATCGATGAATACAAAAGTGTTGCTCAGTTTTCAGAAGATGTTATGCTCCCTTATCCAAAAACACCCTTCCAAAGTTCCTTTTGATTTGGGTATGAAAACATTTAAACACACACAATTACTTATCCTCTATAGTAGAAACATTTTTGCTATCACCAATTGCAAATGTGTATTTAGTGTTTAAGGATGTATGTTACTTTTACGGACAGCATAAAGAGATACTGCAAAGCGTAATCTATCCTCTCTTAAAACAGACCACTGAGATAGGTAGGATGAATCACACCCAGAGGTCCAAACCTGCCCTGGATGGTTGGTGCAGCATCACCTCCACACTCATCACCCTCCTTTGTCTTTCAGCTCCCGGAGGAGTATCATTAGTTGTCCCACAACCCAACATCAATGCAACAGTGGCACAAAACATCCTCCTCTCAGTTGAATACTCTTGCAGAGGCATTGCCACCATTGAGTGGAAGCATGTGTCAAGTTGGGGCACCACCAGCATCGTTGAGTGGAAAATTGGGAATTATGTCAACATATCCACAGTCTACAAGGACAGAGTGACTACTTTTGAAAATGGCTCTATACAGCTTCACAACGTGGGCATGCGAGATGCTGGCTACTATTTTGTCACTGTAACAGAGGAGTATGGAAACAACGCCTACGGCACCATCATAGTCAATGTTTACGGTACAAACTAGATGGGACTTCTTGGCTTTACCCTGTGTTTAAATACCAATCTGTTTGCAATCAATTTTATAATATTATTTTTTTTCCATTCTCCCTACAGAAATTATCTATGAAGATTTACATTTTGTAGCAGTTCTCTTTGCCTTTCTCGCTGCAGTCTCTGCCATTCTGATCTGCTTCATGTGGCTGTGTAATAAATCTCTGCATCTGTTTCAGAAGAAGACACACAAACTCACAGGTATCTCTCTAAGAATGCAGTCAAGGTATAGGGGTTTCAAGTCTGAAGTTTGAGCCTAAAATTTGTGCCATAAGGGTGCTAAACAGGGACACTGAGAAATAAGACTGAAGGGCTCAAAATCAGTTATCCTGTTCTAACTCTTTACTAGCTGAGGCAACTGAATAACAGGTGTTTAGTTGCAGAACAAGCCACAGGACATCTACCTCATACACTTCACATCAGAAATAATAAAACACTTACCAACACTGCTGATTGCAAAACCTGGGGAGAAAAGGCAAGAGCTGCAATAACCCCCCTATCAGAGGGCAGGAGACAAAGTCAAGAGCATCAGCAATTCTTTCAGAGTTCACACCGGAAGAGTATGTCCTAGGGGAAAATAATCAAACAGCCCTTGGGAGTGGCCCTCACCTCAGTTCATGAAGGACTGCACCTCTCCCACTCCTCTCAACACCCCCCTTCATCTGTCCTCACCTTTGATCCTGTTGCAGACTGCAACAAACACTGACTAATATCAAAACCAGACTCCTGACACACACCGAAGACAACACTCATGAAAAGCAGGTCAAGGGAACATGAGGGCTGCACTGAAGGGAACATTCACATACTAGAGAAGAAATTTCCAAGCCACTGCCCGGGATATTTGGCCCAGGCAGCAAGACAAGGTACCACTCTATGGACCTGGGATCAAGCTCTTTAGGTGCATCCTTGGAACGGGAGGTTTCTTTACAACTTCAAAACATTCCAGATGTTTACCTCCATACTTTGTAAGTGCAGATCCACTAGTGGTTTCTTGCCCTGTAGGTAATAGGTCTGTATTTCTTCTCTAATGAGTGCTGCTTAAGCTTTTACATTACAACAAGCAGCATAGCTATCAGGATTTTACTAGACCAAAAGATACTCGAGCATCCTAAGCCTCATGGCCCAGACTTTGTGTCAACTCTGCAAAACCTGATAAAAGAAGAAATTAATTTGGCTTGAGCTGCCTATTCCTTTCTGTAAGTCACATACAGTTCTTAAGGGCTGCTGCTGTTTTCATGGTACACACACCATTCACAAGGTTCTGTAGCTACTGAAAATTTTCCTATCATGCCAGAAAATATAGGCTTTTGTTGGGATAAAGCCTCTTCCTCCAGTTAAAGCTAATCTTTCTACAGAGCTGAATTGAATACAGTTATTCAGCAGAGTTCAGGAAAACCACAGTTCCAGAAACTTGTTGTGTCATCTCCCAGAACGTGGTCCAAAGAAAGGACCTAACTTCTGCCCCAATTCCAGCTCAGAAGAGCCCTCCTTTCAGAAGTTATGAAGAGAGGTATAAGGATGGGCCCTGTGGACTTTGGTTTTCATAATGCCTTTAGCCTTGTACTGGAAGAAACCGGTGTCACTTTAAAGATTGTGAGGGCCTCTTTATGCAGCTAAATATTTTGAAAAGATGTATTTAAAACCTAACTGTAGATGAGCAGGCTTGAGTTAATATTAAAAATTTCAAAATATCTCAGCTATTAGCACAACACATATAATTTTGGAACATTGGCCTTCCAATCCATTTGCCAATCAATAACAATATGCTTTTATTTACAGCAAGTACAACGGAAGAGATTGAATTGGAAACCATTGAGTGTTAGCCAAGGACTGTATCATAGCAAAAATAACGATTCTACCTCAGGAGAAAATACTGACCAAGAAAGCAAGAACAAACCTAGAAGGTAAAATGTTTGTGACTACTGCAGAAACATCCTGACTTGCAATTAAATCAGCAGTGTCTGATGGAGCTGTTTTGACCTGTTAAGTTTTCGGTTCTGCTAGTCAAGGTCACATTAAAAAAGAGAATGCTTTCATGCTAAGCATGAACACGTTTTTGTGGCTAATGAAATCTACAGCCTCTACCACTCTTAAAAACAACCAGCCAACCAAGCAACCAAGCCTCTAAGACCAACCCATAAAGGAAATTATCATAGTCTTGAAGGACACCTGTATTTTGGATACAGCAAGTCTCCTATTAAGACAGAGTGGTCATTAGCATTCTTCAACATAATAAATTTAATATCTAATTACAGTATTACATTAAAAATTAATTGCAAGCATTGAATCCTGTTTATTGCAGCTATGCTGCTACTTTCAGGTGTAAGGAACTTCCTGAACCTCTGAAGACAAACTGTAATTTTTCATAAGACAAAACTGACTTGGAAAGAATGCCGAGCTGGTCAAAGTTCTCCCGCTTATGTTTGCAATTGTTTACACTGCCCCAGAATGGATATTAACACACATTTTATGACATTACTAGAGCAGATGGTTATACAAGGAAGCCTGTGCAGGCACTAAAGAGGACGCTGTCTACAAAGATATGAGGGGTCACAAAATACTGATACACCGCACCAGTGAGGTGGCAAAGTACTAAACAGTTTTGTTGTGAAAGATGTCCAGTCCTTTGCAAACTTAGCCCAGCGACAAACAGTCTGAGAAGAAAAGTTAGAACAGCATTACTTTGAAATTTAGTATTTACAAATACAGTTCTGAAATTGCTCTTGTTGAGAAGCCACCTTTGCTTTCCCTATGTTCAAAGAAAACATGAAGTGATCCAACTAATACTTTCTTGAATGTGCATATTGCACTTAATGCGATCCTCCACCTGCAGATCTGTTGCAGGTGGCATAACATTTGCGTTTGTCAGTGAGAAAGCAGTAAACTGACCAAGCTTCAAGTTATTTTGTTTTGCTTTTGTAATGAGAATTTTGCAGTGTGAAATAAACTTTGAAAATGTAAGAGACCGTGGACTAGTCTGTGCGTGTAGATTGCCACGCGGCTGTTTGAGTCAAACTGTTCCTACAACCTCTCTCACTCTTTGTCTCACTTGTTTGCAAAAACCTTTTACAGGACAGACTGACAGAGCTTCCCCTCTGGTCAGGGACTAGGATGACCAGGTGCAGAGGTACTATGGGTTCCATTTGGAAAAACTCAGAGAATTTCTCACCAAGTGAAAAACGATGCAGGTAGGTGTCAAACAAGCTTTTTTCCAAAGCACCCTGTACACAATACCTTTAAGTCATCCCCAGATTGAACTGGATATTTGTAGTACGAGGGCCTCTCTCCCACTCATAAATTCAGGTACTAGATTCAGCTGTTTGTTCTTTCCTGCATTTAGGAGAACAGGTCAAAAAAGGGAAGAAATTAAATTTTAAAGATCTCAGATACAGCACAGATGACTGACAGTTTGTTCTAATTTTCTGTTTTAAATGTGTATTACCAATCTAAAGTATCTTTGAGTGCACTAAGCTTTGACAACAGAGAAACTCTTTAAGTGCATCTGTTTCAATCACCAAGCTTGAAGTATTTGGTGAAGTATACTTATAGCATATGGAAAACATTATTGTTTTTTTTCTGTTTATCTATTCCATATTTTTTTATTCCCTAAATCTTAGAATTTGAATGTGAAGTTATTAGGCTGAACTGAATATGTAGTAGGTGCTCTGCCAGACTTATTTAGAAAGTACAAAAAGTGCAGCGTGCACTTAACACCATTATTATCTGCTAACATTGCCCTGAACACTCCAATTGCCAAAGGAAGTCAGGAAACACATCCAGACATGAATGACCATCATTCAAGTGCATTGCTGTGATTGTAGGCACACTTGTAAACTACAATATTTGAAAGCTAGGATGAAAGTAGGAAACGACCACTTAAAATTCTTCAGTTTAAGATGTACTACAACAGCAGTAACAAGTTTCCACCTGGCACAGTTGTTCTACCTCTCTTAGCTTGGCCAAAGTCACTGCAACTTCAGGCACCTATTCTTGGCTGTTGACCGTGGTGCTAACCTCGCTTTTAGGCAGTAATATCCCAGATGAACAACAGGGACTCAACATTCACTGATGACATCCAGTACAGTTAGCCTACGTACAGCTTTCCTTATAGACAATTCCTCACTCACAAATTTTACCCAGAATTTAACATGCTTACCATACACATGTAGGGTCTCTTATAAAATATTAACATTTTCCTGAAAATTATGTTTGTCAATATGCATTATTAATGCCAGTATTATTTTATGTACAGAAGGTGAGACTAAGCTGTCTATAGCAGTTTCTTGCTACCCTGGAGCATCTAAAGCCTCATGGCAAGTTGTTACAGTGGAAGTTCAGAAACTAATAGCTATTGTTACTCCTCTTGTAAACTCCCTGCAGAACACCAGCGAATTTAACATTTAGAGCATTCTAGATGATCAAACGGGTTAAGGCATTTTACTTTTAAACTAATTAAAGAGATGTTCAAGTTCACAAGATTGCTTTGGCAATCAGTAGTAAAGGTCCTAATCATTCTCTGTCTTCATCTCATATTCAAAGATGCACTACCAATTTTCAAGACTGTCCCTCTGTTAGAGGCCTAATCAGTCTGTTTTCCATTAAAATTAGGAATCTCTATATATTCAACACTAAAATACAGATGCTCCAGGTCTCTAAGAATTCTTTTGTTGTTGTTGTTGTTATTATTTTTTCAGCTAGACGTGGAAGTCTTGACAAATGTTTTCACTGCTAACATGCAGTGCTTGCACTTCCACAACACATTAGATGTCCTCTTGCATCTGTTATTTCTTTTCAGGGGACAAGTCCTGCAACCATGAGATTCTAATAGCTCTGTAGTGATCTGATTACATGGTAATGAAGAACTTACCTAATGAAAAGGCTATCACTACATGCAGATCTGTCAATTTAGGTTAACAACAGTGAAGTGTAAAGACATGTTCAAGTTTCATAGACTCATCTTCTAATTATTAGTAAGGAAAGATCTGTTGTGTTGGCAGGAGTCAAAACAGCCTCATACAGTTGGATGCATCAGGCTGTTGGCTGAACTGTTCACCAAGAAACAAAAGCCCTCCCTGCCTGTAGTGGTGCAGTGTCTATTAGCCCAGCAATACAGGACGTGACATGATGGGTGTTAAATAAGATTCACCCATTTTTCAAGAAGATCAGGAGACTATTTTCTACTAATATTTTTCATTTTCATCAGTTGTCTTGGGCAACTCATCAGAACCTGAAAGGAAAACCATTTCTCTCTCACAGATTAGTTACACAGAAGCCAGTACATCCAGGAACTGAAACAAGATGCTCCATGCTGGCAAAAATCAAGAGAACTACAAGAGCTGCTTTGGATACACACTGAGCAGCAGCTTGCCACAAGCAGTTGCTTAGTATGTATTTGCCAAAACTATTCTTTATTACTTGAGAGTACAACAAAATAATAACTGTCATCATAGAAGTATGATGTTCAATTCAAACATGTTTATGTGCAAGAAATTCTCATATATATATACATATATACACACACCTCATAACACAACATGGAAATGAATCTGAACCAGTTCATACAGACAGGTTTCAAAAAGACCTTTAGCAATTAAGTACCAAACAAAATAAAAGCTTTGTTAACACCTTACTAGAAGCTTCAAGGCTACAACTACCAAACCAAAACCATCAAAACCATGACGTTTTTTATTTTGAAAGAACTCAAAAGAGCCGATATTCAGGAGGATATTATTGTTTCCCTGGACGATAATCATTGAGAGTGCAGGATAAAAGCCCAGCAGCACGTGTGGAGATCCAAGGTTTACTGCATGAGAGTTACCACCTTCTATCCAGACATTAATTTACACAAATCACTCACAAACTCAAATTATCAGAATTTTGCAAGCAGAGTAAGACCTTTCCTCTATATTCTTGCAAAAAAGAGAGACAGAAAACACAAGCTGTGACTTTGTAACACTCTCAACTTAAACAAACTGCCAAGTAAATATATTTCTCAAAAATAAATGGGTCACCCAGAATCCCCATCAATGTACAAACAATCCAACTCAAGAATGCCACACAGTGAAGATGTTACCTTGATTTTAAGTATTGATTAGCTTCGATTCTTGACACAGGAGCTCTGCTTCTACTGTTGTCCCACTTCTCATCAAACAAGGCCATTAGCATCCACAGGGATAGCCAGGTTCTGTGGTATAAACCACTAAAAGCCCCACTGAGAGCCCAATTCAGTTCTAATATTTTTAATCTTTCAAAAATACTTGCAAAGATCTATTGAAAAAAATAAGGGCATGAGAGGAAAGGGAATGATTCCAAGCAGACACCTTTCATGTAGTAAAAGGAATACTGAATTTAATTTTATAAACAAAAAATACGTTAGTTACTCAGTTATGTTACTCTGGACAGAGCAATCAGCAAAGATACAGCTGAGTGGAACTTTTTCAAAAAATTATAGGTATTTTATATGCCATTGAAAAAAGTTTTATTACAAACTCCACAATGGACATATCTGTACAGGAAATAAATTTGGTTTTGCTTTCTTGTGTTGGCCCATAGCTTCCATTTCCCTTTGCTGCAGGGGCAGTGATTGTTGCACAGAGACTATTCAAAGCCCCCACAGAGAGGCCGACGCATCATTAGCAGGGAGTTAGGGCAGCCATGAGCAGTTCCATTTTATACACAAAGTTACGCCCTTCCATTTTATTCCACTGAACTTCCTTGAATGGCCCTCGGAGATGATTCCACTTGCTGTCTTGCAGTACATCGCCTTTTGGGAGATCCTTGCACTGACTCCGTGGGAACTGAACCATAACTTTGCTGCCACTTTCCGGACCGTTACGTACTGCAATGAACAGAGATTTTAACGAGCATTTTTACACTGTACGAATTCCTCCTATTAAATATTCTTTCTTGTGTATACTATACATTACTCCTACTCAATTCCAAGCATGCTGAAAGCAAACAAAGAAAATTCTTTTTTTTTAAAAAAAGCTTTTTCTTTTAATTTTCTCTCTCTCATCTCCCAGTTCTCTACGATTTTGTTGCTTTAGCACTAACTGTTTAACTGGATCTAATTCTGGTTAGATTAAACCAGAGATACATTTGATAAACCCCCCCACACACACCTTATAACCACATTTCTTTTTCCCTAAAGATACCAGGAAGGGCAAAGGTTATTATGCTTATTCTTTCCTTGCATGTATTCCAACTATTCTTTGAAAAATGTGAGCAAAAATGTATTGTTTCTAGTGCATTTATCTCAAATGGACAGGGACAAAGTCACTAGCATAGTTGTTGTTTTTAATCTCAAAATTCTGCAAGACTGGTGGAGGGCTGGTGGTGTTTTGTTGGTTGGATGCACTTCTGTGTTTTGATGCTGTGTAGTGGCGTGTGTTGGCTTTTTAAATAGCAGTTAGGGAGGCAACACTTAGCTTTCCCCTCATTTACCAAGCCAGCCTTCTACAGATGAGTGTAAGGCTGATTGAACATAATTTCTCCTTCATAAATTGATGCCAATTACTCTCAGTCACCACCTTCTATGGAATATGTTTGGAAACTTCTGGGACCAGTTTTTCCCCCCTTATCTTCCCAGTAATGCAATGAAACTGATCAGACTGTAATTCCCCCACATTCTCCTTCTTGAATATAGGATGTGACATCTACCTTATTCCAGTCCTCAGGAATCCTTCCTGATCACCACGGCCTTTTAAAGATGATCAGGAGTGGCCTTACAAATGACATCAATCAGCTCCCTCAGCACTCATGGATATATCCCACCTGGTCCCGTGAACTTGTCAATGTCTAAGTTTGTTCAAAGGTTCTCTACCTTGCTCCTCTGCTACTGAGGCTGTCTTTGCTCCAAAATTTCCCATGGGTCTCATGGACCCATTCCTAAAGGCCAGTCTTAAGACCAAAGTAAAGAAGGTACTGAGTACCTTGGCCTTCTTCATGTCCCATGCCACCAGGTCCTCTGCCCATTTGAAAGGAGTCCCACATTTTCCCTAATCTTCCCTTTGCTGCTGTCGTACCTGCTCAAACTCTTCTTGTTGCCCTGTACACCCCTCAGGACCTTAGCTTTCCTATCCTTGCCAATGCATGCTTGGACAGCCTCTCTCTCTCTCTCTCCCAGGTCAACTGGTCAGGCTTATAATCTCTTGCAGCTTCTTTTCTATTGTCATAAGTTCAGTCATGAGCTCCCTGTTCATACACACAGATTTTCTGTCACCTTTGCAAAACTGCCAGAACATAGGTATGACCATTCTTGAGCTTGAAAGAAGTCATCCTTGAAAAAAAGCTCTCTTGAACTCCTCTTCTTTCCATCCCACAGGATCATATCCTGTAAGATTCTTTCACAAAGATCCCTGAAGAGACCAAACTCTCTTCTCCTTAAGTCCAGAGTTGTGATCCTGTTGTTTACCTTTTCCCCTTCCTTCAGGGTCATGATGGTTTCTGTAATCTCTTGTTTTTATGCTGTCAGAAATATTTTCAAACTTGTGTAAATTAAATCAAGTTTATATTAAGTGGATTCCTGAGGAAAGTATTGATTCTATGCAGATGTCAATTCCATACACAAAAGAATTAGTCTGTACGCTTGTATAGAATAGTATCAATTTATAGCAAAATGCTCCACAAAAAAATCTCAGAAAGAGACTTGTAAAGCCTGTAGATCTCACTTAAGAATTCTATGACTTGGCACGCATTTGCAATAGAAATACTACCTGAAATGGCATAGTCTCCATTTGGTGATGCTACAGTTATTGCTGATGCATTGCCAATACTCTCCACTGGCCCCAGACCAACATGATTACTGAAACTCAGCACGTGCCATCCCATAACTTTTGCAAGCTGCTGAACTGCATGTACTTGGTGCTGTGACATCTGAAAGATAATAAGAGGTTAGCCTTCTGTTCAGTATTTGCACACCACAGGAAGAACTGCTTACTGGGTTTACCAAGCCTTTTTTTCTTCTATACAATAGTTATTTATAAAAGTGACTTTGTATTTTAAGTTCTCTACTTTTAGAGGAACTTTTTTATTTTTTACATGTATGCTGGTAGAGCTTTGTGTTATTTGAATTTAGACTACTTCCTCTGCAGATAGAGGAGACCACTGTATTTTTCAATTAGATGAATTTTTCATAGGTATATGGGTTTATGCAATTTATTTAAATATGGCTTTCAATTTAGAAATATCTGTATTTAGGTCTCAAAAACTAATTCAAGGGATTCAAACGGGATTTTTAAACAATTCTGTCTGTGAATAAAAACAAGACTTCTGCTGTAAAATATATAAAAATCTTAAAAGTATCAGAAGAAACAATTCAGAAAAAAAAGTTGAGATTCTCGTATCCATGATTATCTCCATTAATGCTCAAGTGTAAGCACTGAGCTTTAACAGCTTAGGAGTTTAAATGCTACTGTTTTTCTGTATTATGACTTAACACTTGTAACAAGGAACTATCTAGCACTGTTCAGCAGTTCTCTGTGAACAAGTCTGACAACACTTGACCAAAAAGACATGCCCTCAGCAGAATCTGTTTCAACCTGTTTTCTGTGTCGTGGAGTTTTATATAACTGCAACAGGCCAACCACTATTATTAAAGACCTGTATTTTGACTATTTATAATGCATAGTAGGGAGATTGTTGCTTCTGAATAAAACCAGCAGCTTGTTCTAAGCAATTAAGTAAATACAGTTCATTCAAATATCAGCTGATTTAGTAATGACTGATGCAAAGTGAGCACTAACAGACAATGTTGAAATGACAGTAATTGTAGGCTCATTAAGAACGTGGTTACAGTAAGTTTCACATATAGGATACCTTACTGTTTGTTGAGTCTCACTGACTTGCTTCTACCATAATGAGCAGCATAAAGAAATGTATTTTAAATGGGAGGGGAAAATCATTATTACTACTGACCTTAGTAAAAACTGGCATTATATTTTAGTAGCAGTTGCTGAAGTCACTATACAAACATAGTGAAAATTCAGTAATCCACCTTCTCATTTTCACTATCTTTATTTGAAGTTTTTAAATATTTTCTATACAGATAAAGGTGAGATTCTTCTGTTTTTCAAACAGTACAAGAAAGGGAAGAATAATGTGTATGAGTCTACCTGAGATAAAAGGAAATCCTGCAGTTCTTGCTCTTGATGGGACAATGTAATAACTCTTCCGTCTCTATGCACAACTCTGATTTGTTCAACTCCAATGTTCAGCTGTAGCTGAATGGATCTTTGAAGATAAGAGGCATATTTATTCAAAATGCACTACAACAGTAAAGAAAATAGGAAACTAAGAACACAGAATCCCCCCAGTCATTGACAAGAACTCTCAAGATGGATGGTGCAAAGCCTACGGAATGTGACAGCAACTCCAACCATTTCAGTTTCATCACTCACCACAACAGCTCCCTCTATACTGCAGGGGACATACTCTGTGGCGTGTTCCCAGACCTGTCCCACTGCTTGTTCAGGTCAAGGAAGCCTCACAGTTCCCTGCCTGCCACTGTTGCCCAAGTTTCCTTCCAGAGGTGCAGGGAAAATGGTGTGTTCTATACTACAGCCAAGACTTGGGCAGCATATGCATTCTGGAACCAAGACTGGCAATTGCACCAGTGACAGCAGTTTGCCCCACACTGTGCACACAGAACACTGCTCCAAATGTAAAAAAACCACTGTCAATGCATTTAGTTAATGTACTGCTGGTCAGCATCCAGACATTTGTTTCTGGAATACGACATTACTTATTTTGATACCAATGTGCATAACTAATTGCATGAATTACACGAATTCCACATTTCAGTACCTATACAACCAAGCTAGGACTGAGGACTGATTAGCTTTCCATAAGGAGCCTGGAAGTTTAGAATCCAGCATATCAAATGATACTTTGTATTCAGTCATCTCTACCAAAAGTAAATCCCTTAAATGGCCACTCTCGTTTCTATTTTCTTCTTTGAAAGGAAACTGTGCTAATTAAAGATGTAATACATTTCTTCATTAAAGTGCAAAGTGGGTGAAGAGTTTTCTTAGGGTGGCTGCTCACCCCACAACTCAGACAAACAGACACACACAAATAATGGACTCCTACTTGTCTGTCTGAGAAGAATCTAAACCTTTAAAGCACAACTTGGATACACATTCTCTGCTGCATGCTTCTACCAGTAAAGAGAGACATGCATTCTCATACTTACTTGCAGATCTGCTCATATCCTTGAGAAGTTATTAGAACTTTAACACTGGATTCATAAACATCATTTATATTGGACCAGTGAGCCTGAATCTGAGGATCCTCAATACGACTCGCCAGACTGTCAATGGTTCGAGCAGTTCTAGAAGATAAAGCCATATCCCACACACAATGATCTAGACAGTTTGTGCTGTTCTCTTGTTTAAAGGAACTGAGCAGGTTATTCCATTTAAGGGAACCATGTGGATCAAAGCTCTATTTCAGCACCATTCTGGTGCTAATGAAGGCCACTTGTTTATTATGTACATTTCTCAAGCATTCAGCAGCCATATTAAAGCGGTATTACTCAGTATCAACTATTGCATTGCAAAGAATATGGAAAAAGATATTTTATGCAGTTTAAGATAAGTAGGGACAATTATCAGCAGCGTATGTCCTAACTGTCACAGCAATCTCAAAAAAATCTGACTTTTTTTTTTTACTAGCTGAGTATTGTTTGCTCGTATTTTATCGTATATTATTGTTTCTTAGTACTTGCAAATAAAGACTATTTTAACTGTGAAGGAAACAGTGCCTAATTTTAAGAACACTTAAAAAAGATCAATTGCATTCTACTTAATGGTACGTTTTATTGTAACTTTAAACAAGAAGAGCATGTGACCTACCTGCGTCTCAGAAAGATATGTTTTGCCTGTTTTATTATCTTTTCCAGAAGTCCTTCATTCGACTGTAGACAACTGATATCATTTTTATCAAAAGCCTGGGGTCCTGCAAGTCTCATTCTCTTATGGCCAAAAGGTGCACTAGCTGGATGTGGCATTACTGTCGAGCTCAGGGTTTGCTTGTGACACTGAAACAAACAACAGATGTTATAAAATGAAGTGACCAAATAACGTATCTGCAAGAAATACTACACATACAATATGCTGCTTCACATCAGGTTTTTTAAGTTTACATACTTTCAACAGTGCAACATTTTAACTTTAGAAACCTGACAGCATTTCAAAGCCAACTTTATGTGTGTCTGTCAAAACTTATGGAAAGTGATTTTTTTTTTCTTTTTGAAAAGTGCTAGCTAACCAAAATTTGGAACCGTGCCTTTAATACATCTCTGGAGACAGAAAGAATGGTCAAGTAAAAACAAAGGAAGCATTGTAGAGGAAAAAAAAACTGAGGTACAAAAAGTTTTAGCAACCTGTCCAAAGTAAAGAAAGGAAATTCACAGCAGAGCTGGGCACTGAGCCAAAGCTCCATGAAACCTAAATCAGCATTTAAAACACTGGACTATTCCACATGGCTGCATGACTTGCAGAGCCATGCTCTAAGAGATGAACACTCACTGGAATATGGTTTCAACTCTGCTCAGACATGCAAAATTGCGCTCCTTTCCTGAACAGACGCAACCTCAACTTTCTACCCTAGGTCATTCTGCTAGATTATACAAGAATATTAAACACTGAAGCAGAGAAGTGGATCTTAAAAGAAGCAAAGCTATTACAATAATTGATTGTTCTTCCTTCATGGGGATACAGTCTGACTAGATGCTCCCTTACAGTGCTTGCCAAGCATTAATCAGACACAATGCAAAAAGGGAGACTGATGAGCTCTAGTGGAAAAGCTTTGCATGACTATTCTGAAGTGAGCAGCCAGGCCTGAGGTTAAGTAAAGAACTAGCATTCCATGAAAGCATGAAGTGGAACTACTGAACCACCCACACCCATTGAAACCGAGCAATAGGTTGCCTTATACAAATGGATGGGAAGAGACTGGCCTCTAGCGGCACTCGGCTGTTACATCAGTGCCGCACACCAGGCAAAAGACAACAAATGCCCAAAAACTGTTCACTGTTTGACCATAAATGCATTTATTACCTCTCTGATAAGTTGATGCAAATTATGTTCCAGAACATAGAGATGATCCTCTGGATTCTGTTTCTCAGAAGCAGCCTTTTGTGACTTTTTGTCATTGGAAGAGTGGCACAGAGAGATAGACAACTGCAAACCTGTACAAAACAGATGGGAAGAAAAAACCAAAAGAGAGCACTAACAATTGTCAAGGTTGCTACTGAGAACTACTTTTCTTCACGCTTTATAGGAGTAGTTTAGCAACGAGAATTCACCGTATCAGAGAAAAATCAAAGAATGGTGGTGGAGAGCACAGCACCAAAGGCAAGTAAGACTTGCTACTCACTGAAGTGTTGACAGGCCAGCTATGAACTCACTAGCTGCATTTCTCACCAATTTCTATGACTCCCACACAAAAAGAAAAGTCCTCAGGACCCCATTCCTTCCCCAAAGAAGGAATGATTTACCATCGTGCACATTTTAAGCAATCCAGAAATATATTCTTCACATGATACAATCAGTTGTGTACCCCCTGTAAGAACAGAGGATTCAGCAGCTGACTCAGAGCCACCCTCATGCTGTTTAATTATCCTCATTGAAGAGCTTTAGCCTTTGTTCTTCTGAAGACCCATTAACTCAAGCCTTAAATTTCACTTGTGTGCAATCCAGGAGCAATGACCTATGCACAGCTCCAAACTGGCATGTGCACATGGCATTACAGTGGACAGTTTTGAGTGCTGCTGACAAAAAACATAACCACAAAGGAAAACAGAGTAAATTAGAAACTAAAGTACATAAGTTGAATTTTTCTATAATTAGGAAACAAAATTCTAACTCTGTGAAATTCTGGTTTTCAAAACCTCTGAAAACCAAGGAGTCTGTTTTTTAAGAACAGAGCACTAAAAAAGGTCACGTCAATCAGGAATTGCAATTCACGTTTAAGCAAATAATTGCTAAAAAGTCTTGGAAAGTTTCCTACCTGGGAAAGGCTGGGAGATTATCTGATTTTTCACAACAATGTGAGGAATCTGTGATTTAATTTGAACAGCTTCTCGTGACAGCTGGGCAAAAATTTCTTTACACAAAAGAACATTCTGCGCAGTCTCCAACTTTGTCTGCCAGTGCGGAGAACCTGAAAAATACAAATCAATGTTTCCAGAAGAAAAGAGTAAAGAGAAGCCACCTTTCTTTTCAGATACCAGACACTGTGCAGTAGGCTAGGCACAATTGCTAAGATAAAGCAGTCAGTACCTTATAGCCAAACTGAGTATTATCAGAATTTTATCTCAATTAAGCAAGCACTTTAAGGTAACACTAATGCATTTTCATTCAATTTAACATATATGTATGTTGCGAAGTGAAAGGCCCTTCTGGAACCACGTATTACGCTCCCAGGCCTTTTGTGAACTCTGCTTAGAAACCTCTGCTTCCTAAGTTGCAATTTACTTTCAATGATACTTCCAGCTTTATTAAATTCACTCTATAATGAACTATCAAATAATATTCAGTTCATGTATGTGCTTTCACAGGATTTATAGGCCCAAAATTCTTGGGAGATTCTGGTGTAAGTACACAAGCTCTATAATGTATCCTGAGTACCATATGAAACACTTCCATAGTACAGCACTCTGTCTATGTTCCGGACAGCATGAGCATCTGTGTCACAGACCACTGTGAAATGAAATCCTGCCAGTTTATTTTTAACCCCAAAGAGTAAAGGATGAATTTTTAATCCCAATAGTTTACAACTTCAAATACCAGCACATATCAAATGAATCAATCTACTCTCTGCCAGGTGGGCTGTCAGTAATTAACGCACAGACTGCCATCACAGTTTCAGATCCAGATAAAACATATGAGCCATAGACACAAGTAATGCATTTTGGGCAAAGTTAAGAGTGAACAGTCATACAGTTCAGCTGAACTATGGGATGTAACTGGCTGAAACACAATACCTTGGATTGATTTTGGTGATGTGCTCAAACTTTTAATGACTAACAGAAGGTGCTCCAGAATACTTGAAATACAACTCCCATACTTTTGTTTCAGAACTGAATAAACACCTGAAAAACTGAAGGAGCGTGCTTTGAAAGCATCACGTTTTCAAAGCCCAAGCAGCACCTAAACAGAAAATTTCAGTTTAAATGAGGATATTCTTGTTCACTCTTCTCCTAAGCTATATGCTATGATTTTCAAACAAGCATCATACTCAAACCCAGTTCTTGAGAACATGCTCACAAAACAAAATACCTGGTTTTGATTTTGGCAAGGGTCTTTTAAAGAGATTGACTGTCCCGAGGTCACCAATGTCTGGAGCTTGTTTCTGAATAGAAACCTAGGCAAGAGAGAACATTATTTGGTGTTTGTTCTGTTGCAAGCATACACATACTGAAACAAAACTCATGCTACGTTATTACAGTTTCTCTGACAAACCTTGATATACGCTGATCCCTCTAAATCACTTGGAATTTGAACATCCAAAGGACAGTAATCCTCAGGTATCTTTTTATCCAGGTCAATGTCAGTGTTCTTTATCACCTCAAATGTGCCATGATGAAGAAAAAGAGAGCCTGAGAAAAGAAGGGCAAAGACATACATACTAAACATAAAGCAACTTCTGCAAATAAAAAAACCCTCATTCCTTTATTTTGGAAGAATATGTATTTCCAAGTCTCCAAACCTCCAGAGGTGCACTTTACTCATATTTCTCAATGACTTCTTAAAAAAACCCAGATAAATTAGAAAGCTAATTTCAGCACATCAGTATCTCAGTCCTCCAGTATGCAACATGTAATGTTTTACAGTAAATTAGCATGGAGTATTTAATAATTACAAGGGAAAACCAACTGTTTCAAAATGGTGTCAATAGATGCAAGGAAAGAGGAAAAATAAAAGAAACACGAACAACCCCAAATTTGTCCTTCCCCTCCTTCACTGATGACAACAGAAACCCAACACACCCAGTTCTGATGCCTGCTTTGTAGCTATATCTTAAATTCCATGGGATTCTGTATTCACTTTGTCACTCCATCATGGCCTTTAATACCCTGGTCTCTCTGGTCACCCTCTCTTACTGTCTTATCCATGAAATAAGGCATATTCTCAGTATCATGTCTCTCAAGTGTAGGAATAATAGGTATAATAAATCTATCTTTGATGACAACCTTTAGTCACATGGTTTAGTTTTATTTAGTCTGAATTCTGAGGAGCAGGGAGTTAGACTTGATAATCCCTTCCAACTCGAGATATTCTATGATCTTCACTCAGAAGAAAATGTAACACACTTCTCATCTTTTTTTAAATGCTTTAGAGACCAAATGTAGATAAAAGCCAAAGACTTAATAAGGTCTCCCTGTCAACTGATCAACTACATTGTCAATGCCAAATTGTTTCCGTAAAGAAATCCTTACTAAAATCCTACACAGTGAGCCTTTAAAAGTACTTTCTAGGTTGAGGATGGCAATATATTTTTCCTGATAATAAAACAGGAGTTTTATAATCCTCTCTCAAAATTATAATAAACTTATATTGAAATAATCTATTATTAGATATTCTATCTGTTTTTTCCAGTTACAAAAAGCAAATTTCATAATATATACATTCTTGTGAAAAAGACCCTATTGTTTACCTGCACTTCTGTAGCTCAGATCACCAAGAATTTTGTCTCCCACTTTTCTCAGCTTCCAGTGTTGTCTCAGTCTCAGCAGTTCAGAGTTGAAGTCTCTTTGTCGCTTGTTTTCCTGGTTTTCTGCAACCGATTTGGATAATCTTTCTGCACCTTTCAATAGGATTTGAGCTGCTCCAGCTAATGACTTCTTTTTTGAAATCAACTGTAGAAACTGAGGATTCTGGTAACAACACAAAAAAAAAGATACAGAGATACTTGCACCTGAATTCTCAAAAAAATCATTCTTTTTTATTATTATTAATGGAAACTAACTGACAGCAATTGATAAGTTGTTACTGCTGGATATCCACTGATTTGGAATTACTTTCATATCAGCATTATACAGTCACAGGTAGCATTTTGATTTAGAACTTCAGCATAGAGGCCTCTGAAATTGGCCTCACCTCCCATTCCCAGCCTTACCCTGACCCACAAAGCACTGTCCTAGCACAAGGAAAGTTTGTTACAAAGTCTTGTACACATCACACATGAAAAAAATCCACCAAAATAAAATCTTTAGCATCAAGCTACAAGACGTGCATAACTTAGGTACAACATACCTGCTTTGGGGGAAGGGGATCCTGCACGACTGGATCTAGAGTCATGAACTTTTTATCCTTCACAATGCTAAGAACGTCATACAACACGCACATCTCAGTCAGGGCACTTCTTAAGTTGTTCCTCACTGAATCCCAAGGCCAGAGGGATGGCTGAAACTTTACCAACCCTAAAAATAAAGAAAGGGAAAACAAAGAACTTTAAAAGATATGGTTTAAGGCTCATTCTTAAACCACGAAGAGACCATAACGGCATGAAATATAACATGACGTATCTGGAGCTATCCTTTTCCACTACAACTTGCAGGGACTCGGTCATGACTATCCTAACCTGATCCACAGCCAACCGTGGGAATCCCAGGGGGAAGGCAGGCCAGGCCCAAGCACCGGCGGGGCTGCAGGCCGGGCACCGCCACACCTGGGCGGGCCTACACTAGCTCCATCCCGGCGGGAGAGCCCGGGCCGTGGGCCCCGCCGCCCCTCCTCACCTTCTTCATCCTCCGCCTCGCCCGGTTCAGTCCAGGCGCGGCCCGCCGAGCCCGGCTCGTCCTCCTCGGAGCCAGAGCCCTGGCTGAAGTCGATGCGCTGCGCCAGGCGCGCCAGGTTCTGGGACATGGAAAGCGGCTGGAGGTAGGTTTCGCTGCCATCCAGCCCCACCTCCTGCACTTGCTTCTCGCACGCCGACTCGATGCTGATGCGCACGGCCGGCACTCCCGCCATCTTGCATCGACCCCCGCCCTCCCGCCCGCAGGGGCGGGGCCGGCGTCGCGTGAGAGCGAAGGGGTGGGGCCAGTGCCGGGAGGGCTCGGCCCTTTCCGGAGATGCTCGGGAAGGGGCGGCGCCAGCGCCCTGAGGGGACGGTGGGGAATATTGCTGCCCTGAGCTGCTGAAGCTTTTCTTTCACAGCGTTATTTTTGACCAGAAGTTGGTTTAATGACCCGTTCTAAACATAATTTCCACCTCTGGTTTTCCCTCGTTAGCTATGACCACGCAGGAAGCTCAACCAAACATCAGGAAAACGTACAATAACATTGCAATGAAATTACAGTTTGAATTGGGTCATAACTCCAATAACACGTACACTCCGAGTTCCTCCCTTTAACACACTTAAGAAGTCGGCAGTTTACTGCTCTCATATTTATTCTTAAATCTGATAAGTGCGCATAATTAAAAGCGTTACAAAAATCAGCATTTGTACTTCGGGAAGATTAAACTGCCCAGCAGGAGGCTCAATCTCTCCCGACCAGGTGCGTCTCCTGGGGCCTGTCAATGCGGAAGAGCAGCTCGGCAGGCTGGAAGTACCCCAGGTACTGCACGTTGTCCGGGCTGGTGTCCTGGTGGTAGTGCCCTCCTTCTCCGTGGTGGCTGAAACAGTGGGTGTGCTCCACGCGCAGATCAAAGCCCTGTCACCAGAGAAAGAAAGGTCGATCAACAAGGCATTCATGTGAACAGCATTTAAAAGTCTTTCAATTTTAAATTCTTGCCCCTTCTCCTGTCAGAAGATGCCCTGCTAAAAAGTTTTTCTCCATCTTTCCTAAAAGTCTCCTTCTAGGTACTGGAAGGCTGCAATAAGGTCTTCCTGGAGCCTTCTCTTCTCCACGGTAAACCCCAGCTCTCTCAATCTGTCTTCACAGGAGAGGTGCTCGAGGCCTTTGATCATTTTCATGACCCTCCTCTGGACCCATGCCAACAGGCCCACATCTTTCTTGGGGCCTCTGGGCTGGATGCAGTGGTCCAGGTGGGGTCTCATAAGGGAGAGAATCACATCCCTTGACCTGGCCATGCTTTGTTTGATGCGGTCCAGGAATTTTCTGGGCTACAAGAAGACACTGATGAACAGCACACATCAGTTTATTCTGGGAAGATGCACACAATTTATCCGTAAGCCAAAGACTGCCCTGTATTGACACAATGAACTCACACCCTTGAACGTATTTAAGCCTACAGTATGTCTCATTTAACTCTGGAAAAATGTTTTTATATTACTTATGACTGCATTGTTATTTATAAAATAGTCATTTTCATCTATGGTTTTCCGCTTACCTTTAAATAAATAGTTTTCCTAATGATGAGCATCTTCATGGTTTTTGAAACCAGATTAGTTTTATTACTGAATTATTTGCTGTTGAATTTAGTGCTTGTGAAAGATGCTAGATAACTTTCCAGCATAAGGCTTTGCAGACTTGAATTTCCATCAGCAACAAGACACATGCTTTCATGTATTTCAACACAGCATTAGCAGAGAGAGTTCTTATGAAAGTGAACTACGTAAACACACGCAGCTGAACCAGCTTCCATGCTCTTGGCATTTCTTCCAGCGTGGCCAGCAGTGAATGCAAACCGTGCTGTTGGATTTGGAATGCAAACACTTGCACACTTGCAATTGGAACTGAACCATTAAGTTCAATCCACTATGAACAACAACTATGTTTCAGAACAGATTGACCCAGATTCAACTCAAACAAGTCACAGAAACGAGAAACTTCTATTTCATTACACCACCTCTGGAAGAGTCTAACCCAATACTTACACACTCCTGTTCTTAAAAGGAAGATTACAGCCAAGACAAAATTCATTACAAGTCTCGGTTTACACTCAGAAATGAACAAGGAGACTCACCGGATCTCTGGAAACTATTACCGGCTGACAAATCAGTGGAGCCTTCATTTCAAAGAATTTGAGCCAGTTATTCACATCCTCATCAGTATTCAGGGGACAGGTAGAAAATTCTGGAGGCTACAGCAAAAAAGAAAGCTTTATAAGTAAAGGAAGACACTTGCATCCAGATACTTTTTCTTTAGCAATTTTCTTTCACTTTTCCCCTTTCCACTATTCTGTTCATTTTACTTCTCAATGAAAAGAAGCTCACCAGTGCCCATCACTATGTTTCTGCCAGAAAAAGAAGTGACCAGAATATTGCTTCTTTCATAGCATAGGTAGTGGAAGAACTACTGAAGTGAAGATTCTCCTGCTCCTGGTACATTTTAGAAGCTCGGTTATTTTCAAAAGAGTCTAATGCTTCTTGTAAATATCATCTCAGTTCACATATTTCATTTCAATTCATTTTACAATAGCTCTCCAATTCTTTAGCTGCCCAAGGATTTCAAGAGATGATGGTATTAAGGCCAAGTAAAACAGCATCACTAGTTTTGTAACACCGATTTTGTAATGTCAGCTCCTTGCTTTAATACAGTGCTTATCCTAATAGTTTATGCATACATTTAACAATACAAAACAAAGTCAAGGCACTAAGATGTTACACCCCGATTTATACTTCTGTTTTCAGGAGGACAAAGAAAGTTACAGGAATTGAGAACAACATACCATAATGTGAATCTTTGCTTTCCCCTTCTGAATGATAAATGTACCACCCATCCCAACTGGCTTTTCTCCATAGTGTTTCTCTAAAGTTTGTCTCAGGCAGGAAACGAAGTTAAGTTCCCCAGTTCTTCCATTGGCTTTCACTTCAATGACCTGGAAAATAAAGTTAATTGGTCACTGCTGTCTCCTGCTGCGACAGTCTGCAAAGGTCTGTAAAAGCTGTTCTGAAATTCTCTCAAGCTGATAACCCAAAATTACCTTCTGAAAATGCAATTCCCTGCGAGTGCTGCTCTTTCTAGTACCTGACCAACTTTCTTTTCCTGACTTCTGTTCAGTGCTAGCTTTGCCTGTGAAGGGTGCTGGGCAGCAAGAGATTTACTCAATACATGAGACAGTGATATGAGCAACCCCTTTCTGTGTATCAGCTGGCTTCCACTGTTACCAAGAAACTCCTGGTAACAGAGAAGACTTTTCAGTTTCCATGCAATAGTCAGTTTTTGACTGCTTTGCCAACACGTCTTTGTGCTGGCTGTGTCAGGGGCAGCACTTCTACAAAAAGCTAGACAAGTGCCCACATCTGATTTACACAAGTACATTGCACAACCATTACCTTAAATCACTGCTAGTTTGGACTGGATTTGGGTGAATGATTTATGATGATGGAAAGGTTTTATTAAGCTAATACTTATGCCTCAAAAATTCATATGCCTCTCGGTCTTGTTCATTGGCATCAGTTCCTTATGGTTGCATGTTTCTCTCATGGAATTACAACTTTACTATTACCACAGAAAACACATAGTAGAACATTAAATCATGAGTTTCCCTTCAGTCGCAAAGCTCTACAAACAAGTCACCTTTGATCCAAGTACACACCTTACCAGGTTGGCCCTCACTGGCATAAAGATTGGCCAACAGTCCAAACTCACAGTCAGTATATTTACTGCTGTACTTCTCAAGCAGGCACCCTTTGTCTGCAGGATTTATCTGAGCAACATAGCTCCCATTTACAGCAGGCTTTTTTTCACTCTTAGTTTGAACAATAGGGATAAGCTGAGAAAAAGAACATATAAGAGTTAAGTGAGTCAATTAGAACACATAAGAGCAAGTTAAATGAACTGAATTCACTTAAACACTGTTTAAGCTTTGGACCATGAACCCAAGAAATAATCCTCTTCATCACATAGCTCTGTCTCTCAGGATTACATTTGAACTGGTAAGAAAAATGCACTAATATTGTAATGTAAATGAAAGATCCAGAAAAGAGATATTCTTTTTCTGGACAATTAAATTTAATGTCATGTGAAGATAAATACTAGTGTTAAAAAAAAAAAAAAAAAAAAGGAAAAAAAGTATCTGAGGTCCAATTCAAGTACTGGAATTCTATGTAATACTTTGTCAGTGTACAGTAACAACCACTATAATAATGGCCCAAATTTAATGTTGAGATGGGCTATCTCACCTACCAATAAATCCATTAAAAGGAGATGGCAAGACCAGAGGTTTATGCCTGAAATAACTCTGATTATCCAGTCTCCATAGGCAGTAGTTTTTATCTCCTGCCTCTCTTGCAGTTCACCATTTTGTATGTGGCATTTTTAAAATTTACAGTGGTAAAGTCATCCGACAGGGTGAAATACAGGGAGTATTTTAAAGGCATTTACCAGTAAGTTTGAAAAGCTTTTCTAAATCTTGGAGTTAAAACCTCTGGTCAGGTCTTTGTCAATTAGTTTCAAAAAAATCATGTTTCGTGCATGCTCCCAGGCAACCACATGCTTCCTGAAGAATTACAAGTTAAAAATTAATCTTTATTATCTCAGTAGTGTGCACCTCAGTGGATGGCCCTCATCTGAATTCCTTCTAATGTGTTTTATGTGCTTGTGGCATGAAAAGTATTTTGTGGTAAATGGGAAATACTGTGTATGACACTGCTCTATTATTATGATACTCCTGTGAATTCATGGAGAACCACTGCACTTATTTACTGACCTCAGCATTTACTCCAAGAATCTTAGATGAAACAGCTCCAGCTCCAAGAATGAATGCTCCGGGCAGCTCTATGTCTTTTGCAACTGTATTTAGATCGTAAACCTGCAAAATAGAAACAACCCTTCCATCCCTGGAAGTGTCCAAGGCTAGGCTGGATGGGGCCCTAAGCAACCTGATCTAGTGGGTGACATTCCTGCCTATAGCAGGGGAGGTTGGAATTAGATGATCTTTAATGTTCCTTCCAACCCAAGCCTTTCTATGATTCTACGATTTTAGTGTGGTGCTCTGAGCTGGAATTGTCATTCTGTTCACTGTAATCTCTGGATGCATTTAATTCACAACACCCTAATTAATATTTTGGATGATTAGGCTGAACACAGTTTCTGAACACAACAAACCATTTGGTAATAACAAATTTGGTAGATGTCCATTTGTCTTCTGACAGGTGGATTTTGCCTGTATGTTCCCCTGTCATTATACTCAAAAACTGAATTATTGTTCTTGTTGAAATTTCCATGGAAAAAATGGAAGGAAATATAATATAGAGACAGATTGAATGAAGTGTCAGCAAGAAGGCATGATATTCTTGAAAAAGGAGGGTAATGCAAATCCAGTGTTGGCCTGAAAACACAAATACAGCCAGTTTTTACAAAGAAGTGTGGCTGTCACTTGAAATTGCAGGCATGAAACAAGCCATACACGAATATGCAGACATGCCCCTTGTTCAGTAGTTCCTTCCATGGTTCCTGTCACAGATTGTATGTTTCTAAAACTAACTTGTATTTGAGAACAGAAGATGAACCATCAACCACGATACCCTATTTTTGCTACAATGTGTAAGATGTTGTCACATAGTCTATGTTCAACACACATCAGAATCAATCTCGTAAAACACTGAAAAGTTCCTTTCACAAGAGGAATCTTATAGTATCTCTTAGTTGTTAGTTTTGTTTATATTTCAACAAGATACTGCTTTTATTTTGACATTAAACCCCACAGTTACAGGAAAAACTCACTTTTTCTTTCTGTACGAGAGGTATGAGATAAGGAACACCTCCCACATCTGCTATCCTAGGCTTTCCGCAGATTCCTGGAAGAATACAGCCAGTTAGCGTGGTAAAATATTTTTTCCTACTAATGCTAAATGAGCATGCAGTCTAACCCCCCAAAGAACTGGTTCCTCCAGCTTCTAAATACTTAGACAAAGTGTTGCACTATTAAGAAGTCCAAGGCCTAAAATGATTCACAGTAGGATTCAGTGCTATGCAACCTGTTGTAAAATTAACGTTCTCTAAGCACAAAGAAATTAGTAGAGTGGGCAACACCTTCCATTTGCCAGTTCTCCACTACACAGTGGATATCTCTGCTGGGGCTCCCCTTGCAAAATTTTAGCAAAGCTGGAAGCTGTCTGAGTTTCAGGACAATTCATCCCACTTACTTGGCCATGTATTTTAAGAAGGGATGAATCACCTTCTGGAAGTGTTTCTTTCACTACATTGTTGCCAGAGGGAACTCAGATGAGTAGCACAGATGACATGTCTGTCTTCCAGACAGCTAATTCAAAGAAGATGAATCCCATTCAGAGTAAGATAGTTTCACTTCACTGACATACATGAATGGCAGGACTTTAAAAATTAATGGAAGCACAACACCTTAGGTTCAGATAGTGATTGGCATGGATCTAAAAAATTTCCCCATCTGGAAGAAAACAACTTAATTTTAAAACCTTTTCAGTACACTAAATATATCTTATGAAATAAGTGGGTATTGCAGTGATAGATTAAGAAAAAAAAATTATGACAAGTACTTAGCAATGACTTGTCCTTGTTCATACTACAAAGCATATCCAGAGATATAAAATTTAGCTTTCCTCTCATGTATATTCTTTATCTGAAAAACAATTTAAATTCTCCCAATGTCTTCAGAAGATCAAAACCAAGCAGAATCAGGTAGAAAGAACGGGAGAAGACTTAGTGGAAGAAGGAAACACTAGATTACCTTTAGCAGGAAATTTGAAGGGCTCCTGAGTCAGATCAGGACAGTCTACAACAGAGACTTGAGCATCGGCAAAGTTCTCTTTAAGCCCTTTCTGCAAAACTGTAATAAAGAATAACGGCAAAGTTATTGATGATGGAGAATTACCAGGAGTTTGTTTGACAAGTTTCTAACAACTATAAATATGTCTGTTTAGATTTATTTCAGCAAGATACATTACTTATGCTTACCCTAAGTAACTCCACTGATTTAATTGTCTGTAGGCACTTGTTTCATGCATCAGAGCTTCGGAGAAGAGCAAAAGTTTGTTCAGATAATTGTTGTCTGCCACATCAATTAATTTAAAGTATTTTAAAAACATTTTCATTGAAATATAATAACTGACTGCTCCTAGTAGCACTAGGAGCAACACAATGTGAAGTAACATGGGTAAACTTAAATCACATTCAGCAGTCGGTTTGTTTCAAAGAGCAGATAATTATGATCACAGTCAAATATGATGCAAGAACAAAGGAGAAAGCAAGTTTTAGATGGAGTGACAATCGGTTCTTCAAATACATTAACCAGACTGTTTGCAATAGCTTGATTATAAGCTGAAACCGTCTCTGCTGTCTGGAAATTTCTGCCGCCACAGCATACTGCCTACCATGTTCATGCTCTTGTGGAGATTTTCTGGCAAGTGCCACTGTCAGTACAAGAAAGATAATGAATGGTGCTGGTGATAATGAACCAAATCTGAAATTTTGGTTTTGCTTCATATCAATGGTTTTTAGGCTCAGAACCTGCAAAGTCACTCAAACAACAGGGAGGATTAGGTGAGTGCACTGTTTGGAAACAACTTCCAAACCTAAATTGAGTGTGGGATTGTCTTCACATACACTGCTTCAAATATTATGTCAAAAGGTCCAGGTTCTTTCATGCCTGGGGATCTGCTTTGACAGATTTCTCAAACTAAAGAACACAAGATCAAGTGTGTTCTCAAATCAGGCAGTTCCTTATCTGCTCAGAAGACTTTCCTGAGCCTTTGTTTCCTCCAATTAGGATTTCAGCCATACCTTACTTCTCAAGAGCAGATTTACAAAGCTGTTGACCAAAAGGGTCAGTAGAAGTACCTGGCACATTTCTAAATACATCTCAGTACCTTCTGGTAAGTGGACAAAGACAGTAAAAGGGCATTCCTCAAATTATACCCAACGGCTGAACAGCAACAAAATTCGCAGCTTACAGGAGGTCCTCGGGGGGAAAAATGGAAAATTCTGCTTTATGATGAAATTTTTCTGCTACTCTTTCAAGCTGTTCTACTGCAAGTACATGGTGTTTTCTCCAGAGCTCACAGGTTTACAGCAGCTGTGTCCTACTGCCCTAGTCTGACTGAGTGAGAAAAGCACTGAGAACCACCCAGAGTAATCCTGGGATCACACTTTCTCAATGTATGGAAACGTCAAACTGACACAGATTTGGGGAAGTGGCAAACTGAACTTGAGGGTCAATCTGAAAGATAAAAACCTTTAGTAGACCTGCTGCAGGAGAGAGACTACCTTTCTACTAGTGCAAGGAAAGAAGCTCATGAGCAACTGGGTTGGACCCTTCCAACTTCAACCATTCTGTTACTCTGAGCACATTTTGGGAAGGCTTTGGAAAGAAACAAACTAAAGAAGATGTTTCCTGCAGCCCTGTTCTAAGGCAATCACCAAAAGAGGAGCCAACTATGTTCAAGCGAGAGGATCTGCCATGTTACACTGCATCTTGCCAGCTGTGTTTTGAGTAGTCCTGAAAAATAAAGAAATACTGGAGGGTAGAGGAGGGCAGATGATCCTGTATCTGTAGAGAAGTTTGCTCTGTAGTTGTCAAAATTTCACAACCCGTGCACGAATTTGCAAATGCAGCAAACAGTTTTAAAGGGTTTGAGAGCCTGTCTGTGTGCTTAAATATCATGGGGGCTTGGGGGAGGAGTCATTGTTCGCGCTACGAAAATCATAACATATAGAAAGGTAATGATGTTCTTTACATCTCAGTGTGTTAAGAGCAGGAATTCTCCATGTACTGCCTGTAGGAAGGTTTTGGCATGAGCTTTAATGTAAGTTTGAAGAGTACATTATAAGTTCGTAAAAAGGTACACATTGCATAACTTACCCCCAGCAAGCTCCTCCAGACTTGGAACGTGAAAAGCAAACCTTTCGACTTTGGCCATTTCTTAACTGGTGCTGATTTCTTGAGGTAAGAAATTACAGTACAGCACACCGTAGGAGCAACTGATCTGCCAACAAGGATAATAGTTTAACAATTAAAACAGTCTCCTTTCAGTACGGGAATTATTTTTCAGTTTCACTCAAGAATGCAAAGACAACAGTAGAACTGTAGTTCTGCCATCAGGAAAGACTAATGGCTTCAATAGTAATATTAAAGTTTTTATAGATTTTGAAAGACATGTCTGTCAGACCTATAGCTGGCTCAGAACATTACACATGCTAGTCCTCAAGCTTGCAATTGGGTGTAGGCAACACATCCTATGCTGAATTCAGTTCAAGGGACAGGTCAGGAGATCTGTGTGTCCTTTGTAAGCCTGGAATCACAATTTGGTTTTGAAAGAAAACTGGGCTTTTCTGACACATTAGCTGCCTCCTCAGGCCTTCCCAACCTTAATATTTACTTTGCCAGCATTGGCTACAGTGGACTTTCAACCCCAGCTATGATATGGTCTCCAATTGTTTCTGGGCATGTGTTTTCCCTTCCAGGGGGAAAAGGCAAGAATCAAAATAGAAAACAACAGCAACAAGTTCTGTGGTATGAGTCTCTGTATGGGTACTGAGCTTGTAACAAAAAGTTTTGTTTGAACATAAGTTTAAGAATGCTTTCACAAATGAACTGTACTTCAGCCAGCCTTGCAACAGCAAAGTGAGTAACTAGGGCAAACGACCAGCTGAGGGCAGAAACAGCTGATCGTACACTACCTAAAAATCAGCTACAGCAATTATTAACTCCTTAGGCACATGCTTGTTGTGCACAGCAAAAAAAAAACCCAAACCAACAAAATGAATCCCACTTATCCAGATGTCAGGTGTTGGAGGAAAATGCCAAAATCCTAACTACATTCCCAGACATGGCAGAACCTTTGTTAGGAAGGACTACAGTGTGAGCTAGCTGTTTATGTATAGTTCTAGCTTCTATTTTTAAAAAATCCCACCTTTTATGACTGTCAAAAATTTTAACTGTCCTTATACAATCAGCCTCTTAAGCCTGCATAAAGGAAAAAAAAACAAGACAGTGGGGGAAAAAAAGAAATAAGAAGAGTGGGGAGATTATAGGAGTCACCTAACTGAAGTCTTTGAGATCAACGATCAGCCACCCCAAATTACTGCTGTAGCAAGCAGTAGAGAAGAAAGACTGCAACCTGTAGTTGGTCTTATCCATATCCACGGGTGACTCCCTCCCTCCTCAGGCTGCAAAGGAGAAAGTAACAGAGGAGAAACAAAGTAACAAAGGAGAAAGGCTGGATTTGGTGTCTCTGGTAAAAGCCTACCGTCAGATGGAGCGAATCACAGCCCAAGGCTTTTAGTGTGCACCAAGAAAGGGATTAATTAGCCAGAGAAAGAAAGTGACAAGATGGCTTTGGCAGCATTGTTTTAGATGATTCTCATCCCCTCAGGAACCTCTTGCCACAACTAGAAGGAGGCTGTGCCAGCACTCAGCACACTGGTTGCCCTGAGACTGAGAAGACAACCTAGAACTGTTGTTGTGCAAAAGGCAGAGGTAAGACTTGGACGCAATTCAAATAAATAGGCTTGGATATAACACCTAGACTATCACCTGCTGTGTAATGGACAGTAGTGAGCTCCCTGCAATCAAGAAAGGAGGGAAAGACTGTGAAAATCTTGATGTACCGTAGTCAAACCCGATCTGATTGCTAGAAAGTAGTCCTTACCACGAAAGACACAAAAGGCTAGATCTGTGAGCCAGCGCTGCAAGCATTCACAGGGGAGTGAATTGTGTGGTGTGGGACAGGGTGAACCTGAAAGGAGACAACAGCAGACAATTAGATCCATCACAGAGGGGTGTACTGTCACTGAATTGCTACAGAAGACTTTCAAAGAAAGTGCAACAAGAACGGAGAGAACAAGCATGTAAAGACTGAAAGTCTACCTTTGAAGCAGGAAGAAAGCATCAGAGAGAGTAGTTAAGTGTCTGGAGACTGCGGATGGAATGTGAACCATTATATTAATGATGGGGGGGTCTGTCATCAAAACCTCAATTACAACTAGTTTGGAGGGTTGAAGCCAAAAGGGATAGGCTATAGGCAGGCTAGAGAAGAGTCAGGGAGGGGAATTGGTGGGGGCAGAAAGAGAAAAAATTGAAGATGGCAGTCAGTGAGAGAGGAGAAACTCAGCGTGACACCAAGAGGAGCAAAACATCTATAGATGCAGAGGCCGTATTGCTCGGCTGGAGCGATGCGAGGAGACCCCGTACGGGACAGAGGAAGGCTGCGGGACAGCAGAGGGCTGCTTGAGCGGCTGGGATTTGGGGAAGGGACGGGACACGGCGGGACAGGAACAGGCGTGGAAGGCGAGGCTGGGGTCCTTAGGGAAGGAGAGCATCCCGGCAGGCAAAGGCAGCGAGGAGCTCTGGAGCGAGGAAGCACCAAAGCTGGCAGCACGCTTGGCACGGTTGCGAGAGGAAGTAAAAGGTTGCTCAGGCTGGAGCCGCCAGCTCGGAGAAGCCTGGAGAGAAACCTGACAGCAGTAACGACACCGAGCGGGAAGCCGGGACGTCCCGGGCGAGGCGGGTGGAGGGACCCGGGAACTGCCCGATCCCTGCTCCGCAGAGACCGCACGTACCTGCCCCAGCGTCCGGGCTCGGCTGGCTCACTCGGCTCGGCTCGCCCCGCCCCGGTCCGGGGACCGCCCACCCTACTGCCACCCCTGGCATCCCTCCCTTCGCCCCTCCTTCGCTTTCCTTCCCGCCCCTCCTCCCTCCCGTCGGCCCGCGCGCCTCTCGCGAGCTCCCGGCGCTATTTAAGCCGCGGGGCGGCCATTTTGCGCCCTTTGCGGTGGGGCAGCGGTGGAGCTGGAGGTGGGTTGGGGTGCGGCGCATCCGCCGCCATCCGCGGTGCGGGGACCCGGGCACCGAGGGAACCGGAGGCGGGGTCACGGTCCCGGCGGTGTTGAGCCGTCCCCCTAGAACTGGGGTGTGTGGCGGCAGTGTGCGAGGGGCCGCGGGGTGTCCTCGGCCGTGGCGACCTGGTGGGGGCCCGCATTCAAAATGCCTTCCCGCAGCCCCGGCCCTGGCGCGATGCCGGCGGCCGAGCCTGGCGAGAGGCCGAGCGGTGTGCCTGGCACCTTTCAGCCTGAGGTTCTTTTGGGAGGAGATACTGTGACTCTGTGAAACAGTCAGTAAGTCTAGATGTTGGTTGTTTTTCTCCCTAGGGGCTCTGCGTGCTCTACCAGCTGTCCAGGACGGAGCTGCAGGAGAGGCCGCAAAGGATGCTGAGCTGCGATCTGTGAGTACCAGCCACAGCCTGTGTAGTCAGGGTGACATTGCTGCCTGTGTCCTGGCTCTGGTGTTGGGCTGATCTGTCTCCTTATTGTGTTTGTCAGGCCTTGGTTTAACCCCTGTTAGCAGTGTGCCCTCGTAAGGCATAGTGTGGCTGGGGCACAGGTGCAGGTTGCTGTCCAAAATTACCTTTCATAGCATTAAAGAGTCGTTTAGGTTTGAAAAGGTGTTTAAAATCGTCTAGGCATTAACCTAGTATTGACGAGTCCAGCACAAAACCATAGTTTCAAAGCACTGGCTTTACACATGTACATTTACACCATTCCACTTCGGGGATGGTGACTCAGCCACTTCCCTGGGTAGCCTGTTCCAATGATATAAACCTCCCCAGTGCAACCTGATGCCATTTTCTCTTGTCCTGTCATTTGTAACTACTTAAAAGATCAACCCCCACCTGGCTGCAGCCTCCTTTCAGGCAGTTGTAGAGAGTGAGAAGTCCCCCCAGCCTCCTTTTCTCCAGGCTAACATCCCCAACTCCTTCAACTGCTCCTCATAAGACTTGTGCTTCAGATCCTTCAGCTCTGTTGCCCTTCTCTGGACACACACAGCATCTCAGTGTCTGTCTTGCAGTGAGGGGCACAGAACTGGACACAGGATTCAAGGTGCAGCTTCACCAGTGCCAAATACTGTGAGACAATCACTGCCCTGGTCCTGCTGGCTGCGCTGTTGCTGATACAGGCCAGGATGCCATTGGCCACCTGGACTCACTGCTGGCTCATGTTCAGCTGCTGTTGACCAGCACCCCCAGGTCCTTTTCTGTGGGGCAGTTTTCCAGCACTTCCTGGGGTGGTTGTGACCCAAAATAAGGACCCAGCACTTAGCGTTGTTAAACCTCATACAGTTGGCCTCAGCCCATAAATGGCAACCTGTCTAGATCCTTTGGAAATCCTTCTTGCCCAACTTGGTGTCATCTGCAAACTGAGGGTGCACTTGATCCCCAGTCTTGAGCCTTGGGAAACTCCACTGGTGACCAAAAGAGCTGTAAAAATTCTTTCTGACCTAAATGCTATGAATATCCTGAAATAAGTGGCTGTGACTTAACTGTTGCTCTTTAAGTTTAATCTACTTGCTTCTGGTTCATAGGAAAATCTATGTTGAAGTTTGCTCAGCATTGGTCTTTTAAGTTTATCCTGTGAGACTGGAGTAGTGGAAAGCTTGTTACCTCATTAACATATGATTTTCTTTATTTTCTTTAACTCTCATTGATTTTTAGGGCAAATTGAAACATGACTGATCGAGATGAGCCTCAGGCTTCTGGCTCTGATTACCATGGTGCCCAAGATCAGATACATGGTCATCAGGAGCCATCCAAGGAGTATGCATGGCAGACAAATACAAGAAAGAAGTGTTCACAGTCAAGGCAGAAGAATGCTGCTCCTGGGGAGTCTTCGAATCATCTTAACAGTATATGTGAATCATCAACTGCTTCAGCTGAGGTTTTACTTATCAGCAGCGATTCAGAAATGTGAGTTTTTACCTCTAGTTTAGAATTTTTTACTGTGAAGAACCTGTGTCAGATATCATAGAAGTAATCATTCTTTTGAAAGTAAATACTCTTTTCTTCTTCAGTGATGTCTCTGTTGCTCCTGGCAGTGAGTGCCGTCCTGGGTGCTCCATTGCACCGTCAAAGCAAAAAAGGAGGTGTCAATCTTCAAGGCAAGAAGCTGAATCTGTTGCAGAAATGCCTGACAATGAAAGCTCGTCAGATTCTTCTCTGTCTCCCCAAAGTCCAGTGAAATCATCGGAAGTTTCCAAGCAGCAGAAGTCAAAACTCAATTTGAAAGCCATTTTTGCCTATCACTTCAGGGGAAAGAAGTTTAAAGCCGCCGCACACCGAAAATACAAAGCTGGCTCAGGGAAGAAAAGGAAGAAAAAGAAAAAATGTGAGGGCACAAGGATGCCCACAGGGAGGCCACCACTGACAGCCTCACCTCAGGAGCAAAAGAGGAGGCTGCTGGACAGAGGTTTTCAGTTCCCTTTTGTCGAAAAGCATTATGGGGAGAAACATATTCCCTTAAAGATGGTTCTTGGCTATGAGGTAAGTCTTCTGATTTGTGAGATAAGTATTACTGTTTTAGTAAGTTGGCTGCGCTGTGCTTCTACCTGATGTGCTTGAATAGAACAATTAAAAAAACAGATTTTATTTCAATTAAACAGGACATCTGATGTTGTCTAATACCCTTTAAGGCAAACAGAAAGAACATATATCAGTGTCAATGTAATATTACAAATTCAGTTCATAATATAAATGCTTTTAGTGGTGTTTATAAGATCTTACCTGATAAATTTTTGTTTTCAGCAAGCAGCTGCAAAGGGATATTTCAAGTACATTGAAGTGCTTAAATATGAAGAACATCTTAAAAAAGCTTTAAAAGCCCTTCAGGCTGGTGAAGACTTAGAAAAAGAATGTGTGGTGTTAAGGAAACACAAATACCTAGATGATGAAGGCCCCATTTCTCCTATTCAGGAGACAAAGTAAGTTGATCTTATTATTTTTAGATGTTATAAGACTTATTTTTAACTAAAATGTAAATGTGTGTGTACAGGTAGGTGCATGACATCCCACACTGCCCTCAGCCAGTTTGCTGGTATGGGTGGGGTTTCAGCACTTAGTCACAAATCCAAAGAACGCATGGCACAGGGTGCTGTGAAGAGAGCTGACTGACTCCAGACCAGTAGTCTGCCACTCTTCACAGTTCGGGAATTCAGGAGGTAGTACAGTTGCTTGTAGTAGCATGTGATTTTTGTGTGATTTTAGGTAGTCCTTTCTATCTTCAGAGAAAATCTGTGGCTGAGAGTGGAATTAAGTTCATAACTGGTGTTTCATGGCACTATGGAGAAACTTCAGTTAAAATATTGGGAAGAAAGCTGTGTACCCTTATTAGCTGAGGCTTATCCTCTTATGTTCTTGCTTGTGATTATATTCTACTTCCTTTCCAACTTGCTGGCTTTCTAGCTTGTTTGGCAGTGTAATCCAAATTATCTTAATGCTGCTGTTATCTGCTACTAAATCTTTGTTCTGCCCCTAAGCACTCCTTCTGTCCTGCTGGTGTTACTAGTTAGGATGTCAAAAACTATCATTTGAGAATGACCTTATGTAGAAGTATCTTTAACCTACAAGCTGTAGCACTTTAGAAGACACTAAGAGAAAACAGGGCTTGTAGTAGGAAAATAGTTTATACATTTTGAGCTACTGTAAAAGTACGGAGTTTGATTTGAATTTTTTATATTTCAGTGATGATGAGGACAGCTTGAATTCTGACAATAAGGAGCAATATGATGCCAGAGTAGTGGTAAGTAATACTTTACTTCAGAAACTCTCTAACCTTTTTCTGCTAAATGTAAGGAATTAGTAGATAATAATGTTTTCAGTACTTAATTCTTGAGCTTAGATCCAGAGTTAAGTGTGATACCCGTGAATCTCGATCTGTAATGGAGAAGGAGGTTATTTTGAGAGTCCACACTCTCTTAAATAACATGCTGAAATGTGTAGGAATTCTGCAGTTCTCTCAAGAGTTACTGAAGTTTGCAAATTTATTATTTACTTGTATTTTAAGAATCTCAAAACCCAACTTGTCTTCCGTTTTCTTAGGAGAACAGCTCTTTCATTATAAGCAGCACAATTCCCAGTAAGAAAAAATCAAAGCCAGAAACAAAACGTGCAAAATCAACTGCAGTGATTGAAATAGAGGATGACGAAGACAGTGCTGAGGAGAACTCCTTGCCTGTGCAAGGTTCACCTCTGTGAACAGCAGATGGGACAAATGAGGTGTCAGCGGTCGTTTTTCATGACCTGCTTCGTTTAAAGCATTGGTCTGAAGTCAGTGTTGAGCTACCTACCAAGCTACCCAGTCACATCTGGTGTAATGTGAGTATATTGGGCTTGTGTCTGATGCAGTTACAAAGCAAGTATAATCTGTTGTTTTGTTAAGCTTTTAAGTGTGTTCTGTGCTATTCTCTATCAGGAATATAATATCCTTGGTTCAATGGCTGATAATCTTGCTGAAGTTCTGGCTTCTGCAACTTGACCTCTGTTAACCAGTGGATCATAGAATTTATGTAATTAAACAGGCAAACAAGGTCCAAATACCGTAACATAGCAGCAGCACAGTATAGAATAGTATGCAGTTGCATGCATACACCTGTATGCTCAAGTTAAAAGGGCAGTTTAAATGCCTTTCTTCAGTTTTCATAGCTGACTTCTTTGTGAATGGCCTGTGGCTTAGAGGTGCAGATTTAAAATACTTAGAGTTGAGAGGCTGAAGACAGAATTGAAGCTTAATGCAAATAAGTACCAACAACAAAAATGCAGAAGTGGTTGGTCAACTTCAACAGAAGTCTATTGCAAAACATGGTTAATGCATTCAAATAATCATAAAATTGATTTTGTATGATTGAGGTTGTCAATTCCATGTGGAATAACTTTTCAGAAAACTAATTCTCTGCTCCTGAATCTAATACAATAATCTGACTTTGTAAGTTATCTTAAAAATAACTGTACCAGTATAGTGAATCTTGGGTTAAAAATTCTTTTTCCCCTCTTGCCCTCTGCTATCCAGAATGGGTTCTGATGTGAACATAACTTAGCAGAAGATAAAAGCTCTTCATAATGACAGTTCTTAACAGGCATTGCCCCAGCAGAAAATAACTTTCTCTAAGGTGTTTTAGTCAGTAGGAAACCTGACCAGTAAGTGTTTAGAAATGGTCTGAATACAGCCAAGTCCTTCTGTGTGTCATGGTAGCTGAAAATATAAAAAAAAAGTTTAAAAAGTTTCCTTGTCAATAAACAAGATTTAGAGACCAAACAGTCATCTGCCTGCCTCAGATGCTCTTAACCAAATTGCTGTCAGCAACTAGCAGCTGTTCAGGAGGTAGAAGTAGTCTGTGCTGAACAAGGATGTTGTCCAGGAAAGGTTTTATCTACTGGTTTAATGGCAGTCTGAGGTGATTGGCAGTAGGTGCTCAGTATTGAGAGCAAGTCAAGCTGCATTATTTACATGCTTGAACTAAGGTACCAGACCTTTGTGAAGGAAGTTTCCCAATTACAACTTGGTGGTTCTAGGACTGAAAAATTACTCTTCAGTATTTGAAGATCACATTTAATAATAGTCCATAATTAATGGCCAGGTGTAACTCCTTTAGGCGTCTACCTGAGAAATACTCAATGGCTTGAAAGACTCAATCCTGGATCTAGGAGTGGGGTTCTTGCTTGGTAAGGCATAGTGAAGGGGGTATGTGGAGTCTTGCTCATTCTGCAGTTCATGTGATGAATTTTGTTGTTCAACTGCTGAGTGACTCAGAAATGAACTAAATTTTAATTCTGATTAGAACTGGATAAGTACACGTGCAAATCAACTTATTACAACTGTTACACTGATTGCTGAAACCTAGCTTTGAACTTGACTTGACCGTATATGACAGTTCTTATTACTTTGCTTTTTCTTCTAGTTTATATTGCTTTTGGAGGATGAAATACCACTCATTTTTCTTGCTGCAAGAGGTAAGCTGTTGGTTTCAGTTTTGTTTCCTTCAGGTAGCTTTTTTTACTGTACTTCACAAGAGGTTTTGAAAAAACAGTGCTCTATACTTGAAGTGGATGTATTACAGTGCTTCACAGCTGCGCAGCTTTTGTGTGTGAAGGTTCCAAGGTCTAGAGTTCAGTCCCACATCTCTTTCACCAGTCTGACCATAATTAGCCTATAGCCTCTTTGAATGAAAACAAAAACTTGAGTTCTTGAATATCTGTTAAGTGCAGTTTTTGTTAGAAGTTTTGTATTGAAATACTTTGTTTTTACCTGATGTTGCGTGCTGCAGGGCAACTTTGTCTGGTTTGGACAATACTACCTGGGATTTTCTCTGCTGAAGATGTTGAGGAACTACTGTACACTTAGTCTCATCGTGGTGCCTCACACACACTTTCTGTACCAGGGCGTATCATACAGTTGCAGCTTCTGATGGCTTCCCTGTGGTAAAATTCCATCTTAAATCATGTCCCATGCAAGAACAGTAGGGACAGCAGAGAGGAGCTGGTAGTCTTGCATGTACATAGCTGTGAAAGCTTCTTACTGTAGGATGTTATCAAGTTTGTGTGGCTTCAGGACAGTGTAGGAAATAGCATGGAAGAAAGCACCGTGTAAGGTTACTGCATAGGAAAACACCTGTAACATGGGAAGCGCTGAGCTAAAGGTGATCAAGTAATGAAACCTTACAAGAACATTCTTTAGTAAGAGGATAAAGAGGATAGGAACAGGGCGTCTTACTTGGCCAGTGATGTAGTTAGGAGTACTGCGCTGTTCAACACAGCATAGATTGTTCTTAGGATGGCATGTCTGATGCTGAACTCCTTGCCACAGTTACTTTTTGGTTTAACCTACCTGTCTATAGAATGAGAAAACACAATAGTAGTGGAAGGTGACAGTTTTTAACAGTAACTACAGTGAATTGGGAAATAGCTTCAAATGCTGTTTCAAAGATAGTAAAAGATGAATGCATTCAGTCTGTTCTAGCACTTGATCAGGTTTTGTCTGTTTCTGTAGACAAAAACCTGGAACCTAGTGCTTAGAAAAAACCCTTCTTTTGCAACCCACAGCTGATGAACATATTAGTTGTGTTACTTATATGAAGGGACAATATTTGCATGAACTCCACTGATCAATCTCAGGCATGAGTTTAATGTACCAGATTTGTAGAAGTGTAGGTAGCTCAGTTGTATCTCTTTCTTTGCAGATGAGAACACCAATGCTGCAGCAGTGGGCAGATTTAATTTTTTGGGGAGCATTTGATTTATTATGGCTGTTTGCTGGCCCACTGATTCACAAATCTGACAGTTCAGTGAATTTCTGTTCAACATGGGAGTGAAGGAGGTAAGCTTTGAATTTCATTTGAGCTTCAGAGTATGAGTATTGGACTTCTTCAGACATACTGTTTCCACAGCAAGTTAATCCCACTAATTTGTGCACTGTATGGTATCTGCACCCAGCAGTGTCTTCCTGATGGAGTGTTCAAAAAGCAGTGCTACAGTATTTCAACAGCTGGCATCGTTGGTTTTCATGCAGATGTGCTTGTTAAACTTGGTATTTCTGTTGAAACAAGTAGGTTTAGTGTTTCCAAACTGGGAGGCTTGTCAAATACATTAAAAAACTGTTAAACTGTTACGGGATTAACATGTAGTTAAATAAGTGACCTTTTTCCAAACTATTTCTTCTTTAAGGGGCATTCTTGTGGTGTCTGGAATGCAGTAGAAGGCCTCTACTTAAGTTGTAAGTATTAAGGAAATAGTTGGCTTTTTCCTTGGTGGAGGTAGTTGGACGAGGATCATAAAAGCTCAGGTCTTAGGTTTTTGGCTGCCTTTTTCTGAAGAAAAAAAAGAGGCATTTTATTTTGAGACATAAATCCAAGTAGCAGGTGACCACTAAACAGGTTTCTTTCGAAGTTAACTGGCTAGGCTTAAGAAACAGTCTATTCCACAGCCATTGTGGAGTTGCTATGCCTCGTTCTTCAGCAAATAGGCACAACCTGCTGTGTGTCTGAATTGAAAAACGTGGCTAGAAGAGTGACAGGTTATGCTTTCCTCACTGTAAAGTTAATTGCAGTGGTGACAATGAGACCTGTAACAGTTTACTTTGTGGGACAGTTCTGCAAACATACTTAATGCAGCTACTGTAAAATCTAACAATTCACTTGTTCCGATGTGCTTGAATTCTGCATCCTACCTACTAAAGGAAGTAGAATTAGCAGGTAGAGGAAAAATACTTGCAGTGAAGAGTTCTTGTACGTGGTTTGTTAGAACATATTTTTAAGATGTCTTAAAATGGTGTATGTGTTTTCTTTGTGAGGTAACTCCCTTAGTTGTACCTTCTGTGCCACAGTGCTCCAGTTTCTTAAATTGCAGATAGACCTTGTTGGTAGTTGTGTGGTATACTGGACCATGGCTTTGATGTCAACTGAAGTGCTTTGTTATGTCATTAGCATTCAGGCAGTGTAACAGGACCACAGTCTACCTGCTTCATATTGAGTATAAGAGTACTCAAGTCCTAATAAATTACTGAAATACTGAAGAATCTTGACCATATTGATCAGATGCAACAATTTACTTTGTTTTAGGAAGTCCATGTGATAGTCCAGTCTGAACTACCGTCTTGGTAAGTGTGTGTGACTGGTTTTTAACACTTCCTGTTGCAGGTCAGCTGCCTGTCTTTCACTTGGTAAGCTGGTTGTAGTGCTGTTCTTTTCTTACTGAGAAAATGCAGTGGTTTAGAAAATATGAGTTTATCTAACCCCAAACTTGAGAATGCTGTGAGAAAATTGTTGTGATGATTGGCAAAATGTTCAACTGCTCTGAAGAGAGTGAGTGAGAATGGCCTTTCTGAACAAATTACTACATAAATGTACTCTTCAAGTCACTTTATTTTTACATGAAAATGTCTTGTCTTAGTGAGGAAAGATCATGACTGTGACTTTGTTTTAAAAATAAAGAGGAAATTAAAAGGAGCTGTCAAATAGCATAATATTCAGACACTATAGTTGCTTGAAATGTGATTCCAAATAGAGACTCTCAGTAATGCTTGTGGTAGTTAGAACCACTTAAGTACTAAGTGCTGTTGTAGGTTCTGCTGATTTGTAGGAACATCATGCTGGTTTATAACATTACTTTGCTTTTTCAGGAGGCATGTATTTAGAGAAAATAACAGAAGAAATGCAGGATGCCATTTCACAGCAATCCGAAGCTCTCTCTAGGGTTAGTATGACATTTGAAGTTTTGCATATACCTTAATGACTGAAGGACTCTGGTGGCTGGAAGTCCTATCAAATCTAGTTTACTGTTTTGTGAGGGTTTCATGAACTGGTTTCAACACTGCATTACTGTAGCATTCACTCTCTTAGGGGAACAATTTATTGTAACTTTGATTTGCCTAAAAAGCATTCATACAAATTTCTCATTCAGAAAGGAGGTGATCAGGTTAACTGCATAAACTGACAGTTTTGCTTGGACAAGTGAGTTGCACTTTACAGTAAATTTATAGGGAGGATTCTGTACATATTTGTAGTTAACTGCCTTTGATGTTTGCTTTTCAGGTAACTATTACTGTTAAAACTGTTGCTAATATGAAGGAGTTACTTCATCTTCTCCAGGTGCCAGCTGTTGAAATCATTTACTCTCCTTCTTCCCCAAAATATCTTGAAACGACTTAAAAAAGACACTCAGCGGGATATATAGCAGATACATTTCCGATCTGCTTGATTTTTATCTGTCATGTTAATATATAGTACAAGGAATGCTGAGGTCTATCCCGATAGGATCTTCTCTGTAGGTTCGTGTCGTTGGAAACGCCTCACAGAATAAACTTGTGGTTTCGCTTTACCCATTGAACTACCTGTTAGCTCTGTGGGATAAAACTGCAAGACATCTTCATGTAGCATCCTAGGAACTGTAATAATGCACCGTGTTCTCCTTTAGGTGTACTGTGACATGCTTTGATAGAAATGAAAAAAATTATTCAAGTGGAAAAGCTTGGTAAGAGTCAAAATACAGAGTGTTTTGGGACATCAGGTGCAACTAACGTACTAAATTACACAGGCTGAATTTATTCTTCACCCAGGTTTTAGTGTAGATACCTGACTTTTAACACTATTTTTTGCTGCTTGAGTGTTCTGGATGGCTTGAAACAGTCAATTCCCCCTTCATCATGGAGTAATTATTCTTGTGGTGGCTGTAGGCAAGAAGAGACAGCACTGTGGTGTCTGTCTTGAAGTAACTTACTGCGTTTGTTTTGTGTCAAGAGATGCTCCACAGTTTCACACTGAGCAGCTGCTGTTCAGGTGAAAGGAGCATTAGGTGAAATTCATGGAGTCTGTTTTCCCTCTCCAGTTGCATGGCAGCTTTTGTGAAATGACAAGTACCTCTTATTCCCAGACACTAACTGGTGCATGGAAGAAGGCTGAATGTTAAAATGAGCTGTTCATGGATGGAGAACTGCAGCTGTTTCTCTGTATGGCACTTCCACCCAGCTGCATTCTCCTGATGAGGTGTGCAAAAAGCTGTGCTACAGCAGTGCAGTGTTTGGCATCACTGGTTTTTGTTCAGCTGTGTCTGTTAAACCTGGTATTTTTTCTGAAACAGTCTTTGACCTCTTCAGTGATTTAAGTGTACTTGCTTTCTATTTTCATGTTCCAGTGTGAGAGCTGAGTATTAGCCTCTGGAACTCAGCAAGTGCGTTCAGTTTCTTCTTTCTAACAGGTGCTTTAGGATACTGAACAAAGTGAACCTCCCTGTATTAAAAAGATGAGCTGTGGAAGGTAAAAGCAGCCTGTTTTATAGGTAAGCAGTGAGTTACTACTCTCACACTACACAGTTTGTGTGCTAAATTAGTATGATTCTAGGACATTTAAACTTAAGTAAACTGTTTTAGAAAGAAGTATAAAAATGGTTGTCTAGTACCAGAGAATACTGGATGGTGATCACTCCAGATTTTGGCAGTATCTGAGCAGGTCACTCATCTGTGAGTCATTCTTGTGTGTGTATATAATGGCTGTCACAGTTGTGCAGTGGTTTGTAGTACTAGTGTCTTAGACTGCTGTTGGTTGTGAGGAATCAAGTACATCTCCTCTGTACTTTAAGATTTTAAAAGATTTTAGTCTTGTTGGTACACAAATTGGCTTTAATGTTGGCAGGATTAATTGGTCCATCACTGGAAAGGATGGGCAGAGTGAAGTCCTGGTACGGGTGGTGAGAGGAGTGTCTGGTCATTACCAAGGCTGCTGGGATGTTACTGTTTCTGGTGAGCTGTGGACATGACCGTAAAGCAAGTCCATCAGACTCTTGTATTGCCATACGATGTGGCACCAAGGCTGCTGGGAATAAAGCTTCAATGTAGGTCACAGACACAATGTTCCCTTTGCTGTTAGGAGGAAGTTGCTGCTGAGGTGTAGGTATGTGGTTGGTATCCTTGGGTGCCTCCAAAGTTCTAGCTGGAACCTTTGTAGATTGGACTCCACAGCTGCTCTTGAGAAGGTAGTGCTTTTGAACAGAAGCAAAAAAGGGAGACTAAGGCTGCTCCATGCAATTTATATCCAACTTGTGTGTTGTTAACTCTTCCCTTACACTAACCAAACCTGACTCTTTAACTTCCAGTGTCTGCTACCAAGTTGCTGCATGTCAGAGGGATGAGAAACTCCACCTGAGTGCTACCAAAGTGAGTGTGAAGGTAAGAGCACTTAACCAAAATGGTTGGTACTATAAAGAGATTCAAGGTCACTTCAAAGAGGGTTTGCATGGCTGAAAAACCAGCAGCTCTTAACGCGGTGACCGCAAATTGAAATCCTCTGCAGGATGCCGTGGACACGTAGTGTGTGCTATGGTCTATTTATGAGGAGATACACCTTATGTCCTTAAGCCTTTTGAGGGGAAAAAGGATGCTAATCTTCTGCCCTTGGGGTTTTGTGATGCTGATGTAGAGGAAAGGCTGCTCAGTTTCATTCTGAAACCAGCTGACATTTGTAGCATGGAAAGTTAAAGCTGGAGAACAAAAGGGTTGTGGTATGAGCAGTCTTGTAGCCCAGTTGCTGCTTGTGTGTCAAGAGGAGGGCAACTGAGCTGGTGAAGGGTCTAGAGCACAAGTTCATTTTGGAGCAGCTGAGGGATCAGTCAGGGGGTCAGTCTGCCAATTAAGAAACCGTGGGATGAGAAGAAATGACCTCAAGTTGTGCTGGGGACATTTAGATTGGATAGTAGGAAAATGGCTTTTTTTGGAGTAAAAGTGCTAATAGATTTTTTTTTTCTCCCTCAGGCTCTGGTGATATTGCTGAAAGTCTGCTGCAGTGAGCTACACAGCTGTTCCAAATGGAGAAAGATCTTACCTAAAGTGTTTATTGCAGTTATTTGGCATTAAAAGTAGTGCATATTGTGACTTGCCTCTTGCCCTCTTGTGAGATATAAAGGTGCCTGTGTGTTAGAAAAGACCCAGCTGAGTATATTGTGTTGTAATTTGACTGAAAATAACTTGATCAGGTGTTTTCCCTCACTTCCCTGTCACTGAATTCTCACTGTACTGAAGCCCTGGATAGGTATTTATTCTGTACAGAATGTCATAGCATTTAAATAAAACTGTATCTGAGCTGCAGCCTGAGATTATTTCCTGTTGCTACACTGTGGCTTTCAAAGAAGGGTGAGAAAATCCTCACAGCTGATCTCCTGAGCCTTGGTCTCTTCCCTTCTGATCATATTCTCAGAAAGGAGCTAGAATACTGCAGAACTGCCCAGGTGAAGCTGAGACCATATACCTGCTGTACTGCTCATTATTTGCACTGCAAACAGCCTCCACTGACCTCTGTGGCATAACAAACTGATTCTGGTTTAGGCTTTTTACTTATGCAGGAGGTAAGTTGTTTTGCTACTCCAGTACATGCAACTGCACCAGACTCAAAGAAATCAGTGAAAGGACCTGTACAGTGTAATTAATTGTACATCTAAACTAAGCTAAGCTTTCTGGTGGAACATGTCCAGAGGAGTCCATGAGGGTAACTGGATGGGAGCATCTCTCCTGTTAAAACAGGCTGAGAGAATTGGGGTTCAGCCTGGAGAACAGAAGTCTCCAGGGAGACCTTTATAGCACCATCATTGCCAGGGGCTTGGACAAGATGACCTTTAAAGGTCCCAACCCCACCTATTCTGTGATTTACTGGCATGTTTTAACCCTGATCAGATTGAATGAAACATCTCTGCTATTGCACCTGCTGATAACCAAGTTCAAATTTTAAAGCACAATTTTTGCTATAATTTGCCCTGGTGCTTTAACTACTTAGCTATGAATTGGAGTTCATCAAACATGGACAGAAAAATGTGGAAGTAGCAACAGTAAGATTTTTATTCTCTTCAAGTGCTTGAAAGACGTACTGCATGTGTACAGGAACCCACACTTCTTAAATCATAGTGCAAAGAACTGATAAAAACTCCAGCGTTACAGAAATGTCTTGCCTCAAAATGATTCAAGTCATCTTTAAAACGCAACTTTATTTGAAAATGTTTTATACATGTATATTACAAAAGTTAGTATCTCCCTTTAAAACATAAATGCATATCTAGAAAGGCCTTTCATTCCCGTCTACTCTGAGACAAACCATGTTGAAAGCAGCAGGCCATCTGCTTCTGTAGTGATTTCCCTAAACAGGAGGGTAGTACAGGGGGTTTGGGTTAATCACTGTTTTCCTACAGCTTAAAGCTGAGGATTCCTAATGGCTTTGCAATTAAACATTGTCTGGGTTGTACCAATACCATAGCGAGGCTTTTGCTCAAAGTCTGCTGCCTGTCACAGTGCTTTCCAAGACTTCTTGGCTCGTAGTTTTTCCAGCATTTTCTGCAAATAAAACAAACCATGAGACTAGTGCAGCTTAAGCGACTACACTAAAAACCAGCATAGCTAGAGGGGCACAACTGAGGTACTGCCCCATCTGTTTGACCTGAACATCAGTAATAGACAGTGATGAGTTCAGTGACTGTCCGGGCTTCAAAAAGGCCACAGATTGCAGGGTGGGAGAGAAGGTGTGCTTATTTATTTTATGTTAATTATGGAATCTGTAAAGCAATGCAATGAGAGCACCAAAATTTATTCCACCAAAAAGAAGTTGGGGTGGTCGATGCTAAAGGCAGGATTTTGGCCTGGAGCCCCCTGGAGTAGTCACAGCCTCTCAAGATCATCAAGCATTTCCTTCCTTCCAGTTGTCCAAGGCCCAGCAAGAGAACAGGGAATTAATGACTCCAGTCCTCTAGTTCAAGCCCTCTTCTACAGCAACTAGAGGAAAACCCAGACAAGATTCTTGCGACCTGAAGTTCAGGCATGCTCAGAATGTTACCCTAACCTCAAGCAGCCAAAGCAGCCCAAAACCCACCAAACCTAGAAGTTGCCTTATAATGGAAATTCAGTCTAGTTTGAACTACTGAAAACCCTGCCATTCTTTTGCCATATAGATTTTCTAACAGCTGGAGCCTTTTTGCTCAAGCTCAAATCACCAGAAAAATTCAGCCTGAGGCAGCCATGCATTTTAGATGAATTTTCAGCTCAGTCATAGTGTTGACAAGGAAATTCTTATGTGGGATGTACCAATGCCATCACTTAAAATCCAGACTGGTTGGGTGGTCTCCATTTCAACTGCACTCAAACTATGCTTCAGTGACTAATTAGAAGCTCAGTGAAGTCATAAGACTCAACAGCCAGGAGGACAGTGTAACAAACTATTACCTTTTGAAACTCTTTAGCTTTTTCTCTGTTTTTAGCATAAGTTTCTTGCCTTGTTTTTTCTTCCTGTCTGATTTTTACTTCTTCGAGTTGATTATAAAGTCTGTGGGAACAGTAGGAAGAAAATTGAGTCCTGGCAGAAAGGAAGTGGCAAAGCTGGAGTAAGTTAACAAGCTTAAGGGTTTATACTGGCTCACTTGCTAGCAATTAGGAAAATTTGACACATCTCTCCAGTAATCTAGAATCACTTCAAATTCTTCAGCTGTATCAAACAAACCCCCTCCACGTTCAGGAGCTGCCCTTGGTTCATGTTACTGCTCATAAGTGCCCAAGTGCAACTGTGAACTTTGCTTCAAATTTTATCTAGTGTCAGGCATTAAGTGGCACAGCAGCCTCAGCCTGGTGAAACCAGCAGGCTGACCTTGTGTTCCTCACTGCCACCCATGCAAGGGCCTTTTCCCAGCAGGTACCTGGATCAAACACTCTTGGCTCCTCTCTCCCAACTGTTGTGTTAAGCAGCACTGGGTTCAGCCGGAAGATCACAAACTGTTTTGTCTGACCAAGAGCTTTCATAAGACACAGATTAACTACTTCTGTTGGTTTTAATTCAAACTTCTCCCACTTTTGTTCATGCATTACCTGGATGTACGCTGGTGCATTTCAATTTCTCCGGCCTTCCTGTCCTCTGGAGAAGATACTCTCACTTCTCCTACTTTTTTCAACTGACTGGCAACTGCACCATTTTTTCCTAGGGAGAAAAAAAATAAAAAGCCAAACATATCTTAAATTTAACTCTCTAGTTTAGCTAACTCAAAAGCATGACAGGTTTTCAAAGATTTTTAAATGACATGACAAAAAAAGAAACAAGCTAGCAGAATGGACACAATGGAGATGATGTCTTGTGTTAAAATAAATCCTCACAGTCTCACTCGTTAGGCTACTGCCTGTGCTTTAAGCCAGCCATGGCTCTCAACAGCCGACCTCCAAGTCTCCAGTAACAGGCACTAGAGATGCACCAGTTCGAGTAATGTGGTTGTTCTTTGATAAACAGCCATTGCTTGCAAAGATACCTATAACAACAAATGTGGGCTGATTGTGAAAGAGCACCCATAAAACTCTTTACAACACTGAACTGAAGAGGTAGCAGGGCAGTGGAGGGGGGGAAGCTCCCTGCATTCCCAAGAAAACAAAGAATATCCCAGTTTGCAATAGCAAACACATAACAAATATAAACTCTGTTCTTTGATATACAACAGCAATTATAAGGGTACCTAATGGTGTGTCTTGTCCCCAGACAAACCTACCAGAGAGAAGACAAAACTCCTTTTGTCTGCTTCTTAACTCCTTAGACTTTCCTCCTCGAAGCTTTCTGGCTTCCGGCTTTTCATTTTCTCTCTCTCTCTTTTTTATTTCTTCTACTCTTTTCAGAGATTCCTGGATGAAGTTCTGCTTTCTTTTTAAAAAGGATTTTTGCAAACTTCCAGATGTAGCTGCAAACTCCAGCAGCATCACTGTGAAGCAAAGTTCTCACTGTTAACAACGAGCAGTAAGTCATGCATTTCAATGTACTTCTCCTAATATACTGAAGTTGACCACTTTTGTAAATGGCACGAGGAGAATGGCATTGTGAGTGATGAGGCATCTTGCAAAACAGGCAGCAATTCAGACCTATGAAATCTAGTCGTGGTCAGCAGGTCTGCTGAGACAAATACTGCATCAAAAGCATCTTGATGCCTCAAAACATATCAAAGACCTAATAAGTCCCTAACACAGTTAAGTTCTGTCAACTCCTGTCTTTCATGTTACTGTGGTTCATTTTAGACAAAAAATATTTCAGTATTTTACTGCTGGTTCCACACTGTTATCAGAATAGAGAAAAAAAAACAAAAAAACCTTCTTTGGCTACAGGGCTTGGGAGACTAACAGGAAATGAGAAATAAGTGAATGTGCAACTGTGAAAACAAATCACAAAACAACACAGAATTTTTCAAAGTTAAGCTGTCACAATACAAAAACAAGTGTAGTGTAGAACTTTCATAACTTGGGAGTGGACGAGACAAGCAATATGACACACACTAAACCTGGGTCAAACGTACAACAAACCAAGCATGAACAGCAAGATGCATTCGCCTAAGTAAAAGCAGCTCTAAAAAATTTTCCAGATGAGAGGTGTATTTTACTGATTATTTTAATAATAAAAAAATTTACTATCTCTATCTCAGCTTCAGTATATTTAAGTTACACATAATTACCTGCAGTCCGATGTGACGGACAGTGACTGTTGTTGGGACTCTGGGCTTTGGGAGAGCTGTCAGGCCTTGTGAATGCTGAATAATCTGCATCTGGAGCTAGTGGTAAAAGTTCTCTCTCCTGTTTCAAAAGGAATCAGTGGCTGGAAATGCTTAAAATACACCGCCAATTTGAGTGGAGCGGTACTACTGTACCACTAGCTTAGACCCAATGCAAATAAAATACATTCTTTTGCCCTTATAGCAGATGCAAAGAAAAATCAGAAATGGATCTTTGTAATAATTATGAAAAATCTACTTTCTAAAAACATTTTAAAATTTAAAAAAAAAATCCATTGAAGACTTTTTTGCCCACCAGATTCAATTGGTTGTTCTTAATACAGGGCAGCATAATTCCATCTGCTTTCATTTCCTACTGTTCTCTCTAGTTCTCCCCCATTACTCTCATCCCACTTGACTCTTTCTCTCTTTGTCAGTGGCGGGTGACACCCACTGCAGCAGTACAGCCTCCAGCTGTCAACCTTCACTTCTCCCTCGTATCAATTACTTTATAAAGACCCATCCTTGGCCACTTTTAGGATCTTCTGTAGATGCCTCCTGCAATTAAAGCATGATTTCATCTAACTGACACAGATTACTTGGTTCTACATTATTGCTTCAGCACCCAAATTATTGTCTCGTTAAAACCCAGCCCCTCTGCAATTTATAGCCTTTGCTTTATATAAGCAAACAGCAAAAAGCACACCATGGGCTAACTAAGCGTGGCAGAATGACAAGCTGGTTATTTTTTCCCCATAAACCTCAAACTGCTGTGTGAGCCTGCTATGGTTCCATCTGCTAGGTAGGGGATTTTTCCTTTTTCTTTTGTCCTACATTCTCATTTCGTTCAAGTTTTCAACTAGTGGGATACAATTTAATCTTGCAAACACCAGCAAGACGGTTTGTTTCTTGCAGCAAGTCTTCCAAACTCTGTCTACACCAATATGACAAGGTAGTAATTTTAAAGAATAGCCCAAATTTAAGATCTATTAGATCTCTCCAGAAAACCTAATGTCAAACTAGGATGATCCAAGCAATTACTAAGCTTGGATAACCCAACATTCTCTTGTTTTGCAACAGTGGATTAACTGCTACAGTGGGGCCTCTCTTTATTATGATTAATACTAAGTTAGTATTACATTAGATAATGCTCACCTCAGGAAAAACATTACATTCAGACTGACCCACACAGGTTGGGTTATTGATTTTATCCTCAATTTTCTGTTGGTTAATATGTTCAATGTCCGATTCTGCAGTACTGATGTCATTTGAGCTTATCAGAGTGAGTTCTGGTTCTTCCATAATACCACGCCCTGACTCAGTCTCCTAGAAAAGAAAATATACAAGTCACCAATGTAAAAACAGAAAAACTAAAAAAAAAAATAATAATAAATATTTCCAGCAATAGCAACAGCTGTTGTTAGAAAGAAGAGGCTCATTCAAGAGGAAGAAGAAAACCCACCCCAAGCAATACATGAAATACAGAAAGAGAACATGTATATCAGAGTTCAAAAAACTGAAACAAATAATGCAAAGCAGGCAAACAAAAAAACCTCCACCTCTCCTTCACTCTCCTCAAGTTTAAGTTACTTAGTTCTAGGGCAAATTTCTTTTAATGCTACATCAAAGCTATTTCCTGAAGTTTGCTTATGCTTTGGTTAATTTATTTACCTCCTTCAGGCTTCTAAATGGGGACAGTGAGGTAACAGTGACATGAAACCCAGCTGCATGTGCTCTACCAACCGATAGTAAGAGAGGGAGACGAAACAGTTCCTCAAACCATTGTGGGAACTCAGCTCATTTTAGCTACTGCTAATTATTTCAGTGCTATGATCTGAAAGTAGTAGGGCAGAAGTCCAGAAAACAGGAACCAGAACTGTAAAATCAACATTTGCCAAGCTTTCAGATATTAAAGGTCTAAAATAACTCGGTGCAACAACAAAAACCCCTACTTTTGGAAATCTGTTTTACTCACCCAGACTGGAATACATGAGCTTCTGGGCACAGAACGAGAATGTTTCTCATGTCTTTCCAGGAAAAAACTGTTTTGTTGTACAACAGCATGCAAATGGATGTCTGAGTCTTCCAAGCTGGTTTCTCTGAGAACCCTCAAACATTCCTGTCCTTCTGGAAAGCTTTGCTCTGGCTCCTTTATATTCATATTGCACTGAGAATTCAGCTCCACAGCATTATTTACTTCATGTACAGGAACTGATTTTTCAGGAAGCTTCACATGCTTCTTATCAAATTCCTCCAAAGGTAATTTTTCTGAAGACACAGTCTCTTTTAATAAGTGTGGAGAACAAGTTTCATCCATTGTAACTGGCGTGGTATCTACTTGATAAAGTGATTTTTGATCTTCCAGTGGAATCAGACTTTCATTTCGCAGACCTTCCACTGAACACTGGAGGCTAATACCTTCCATACTTCTTGACAGTTCTTCATATTCTCTTGCAGGTAAAACACAGTTCTCATGGCCCCCATCTTCAGTTCCAGGGGCTTGCTCAAAAGATCTCTGTAATGCAGCCCTACAATCCACTGGCTGATCAGCATTCTGAGAGATATCACTCAGCGCAGATTCTAATTGAAGAGGGTGAAAAGATTCTTCAGATCCTGTTTCAAAAATTGTCAGAAGTCAAACTGCTTGCTAACAAAACAGAATTTTCACTTTAAAAGTCTCCCCATAATAAGACTTTTCAGTAATGTATAACAAAAATTCTAGTAAATAGGAAGAAATATTTTTTTTAAAAAAGTCTGCTTAAGTTTCCTCAAACATAGTACCATTAACATTAGAGAAAATGATTCCATCACTATACACAAAATTTTGAGAAACAATATTTTTGTTGCTTCTTAGAATATGTTTAGGGATGGACTTTGTGATGGTGGTGACATAATGACATCCATACATTTTACAACTTATACTCTGTAAGTGGAAGTCCTCCGAGTCCCTTTTGCACTTCCAACAAAGTCTCTAAACCACAAAGAAAACAATCCAAAACACCATTACAGAAACTTTCAAAGTAGAAGACAAGAGGAATAAGGACTGCTGTTCCTACAAGATACAGCAGTGCACCCTGAATTACCTTCCTTGAACTGACAACCCAAAATGCTTTTTACTTGCTTAGCCTGTTGCTTATGTTATTTTTTTCCATACTTCTAAAGCACAACAGTAATTAGTTTGTTATTATAAAAACACATAAGAGATGGGGAGATATTGCAGTTAAGACTCAAAGCACAAAGATTCTTTCTATAAGCAATTTAGAAATAGAGTGTTTTGAAGTTAGAAGGGAGCTTCCTAAATCCTAGTTGCTGTGACCACAGTCACAAAGTCTTTAAGTGTAAACCTCTTTTAGCATCTTTTATTACTTTCCTTTTTTCTTGTACCAGCAACTGCCAGCTAGAGAGAAAGAAAAGCATAATAGCAACTGAGTACTTGCTTGCAGCTTTAAATATGTGTGTCCAAAAATTTTAAGTGTATATATATATGCAAATCACAAACATAATTGAGCAGGAATGTTTACATTGTAAATACATCTATTTATTACTTAAGATATTGTGCTGCATTTCCTGTTACTTTAAGGTGCTCCAACAGAAAGCTGAAAAACACTGAAAATACCTGATTCTTGGCAAATAATGTTTTACGAAATATTTAGTTTGCTACTAGTTGCCTTTGGAATTTCAGATTGGTCCTTTTCTTTAGAATACATGAAATACCAAGTTAAATTCAACTGCAAAACATTAAAAAATATTTTTCCTGCTATGAGCTACAGTTAATGTAATGCCGCTCCGCAATCATAAACTTTTAATCTACTAAGTTAATTACAATATTATCACTTAAAAGTTCCTTTCTTCTTTTCTTGTCCCTCCCCCTTACTTTGTAGAGAGATAAAGCAATTCTATAATCAGAGCAAGTATCAGTGTACAGAACACTGCTGTGACTTAACAGTGGGAAAAGAAAATTAAATTGTTCCTTGAAGAACGTAATGTATATAAAAGACAAATGATTAAGTTCAGAGACTCTAGCACATGCACCTCATAAAATTTTTATCAATTTTTGGAACTTCCTTAACTTCCTCAAACTTAAAAAGTAATGGATATGCATGAACAAATAACTGGAAAAGGACTTAAACTGACAGTTTCAGCCAGAGTTGATATTTCTTCACTAACATAATTACTGCAGAAGGAATAAGTAACATAATATCCATTACAGGGACTTGAATAAGCAGGTCTGCTTTTGTACCAAAGTCGTAACTGCTGAGGAAATAAACTTCACAGAATTTAGGAGTTCTACCCATTAAAGGTAGTGGAAGAGACTGTGTGAGAGAGCAGCAGCAGAGTTAAGACATTTCAAAGCAGGACTGAGAGCAGCAAAGAGATCTGTCCCCGTTTCAACATGGCAAACCCATCCTAAGGGTTGGTATTTACACATTACCAACAGGCTGAATCTGAAAGCACTGATCTGACTACACTGTACATACCTGGAGTAAGATTTTCTGTAATGGACTCTTCTGATGAAATGTTGTTTTGCCTGTTTGTTTCAAGATAAGAAGGCAGACTGCTTCTTTGCACATTCAGACCAGCGTTTCCCACTTCTAGAAATGTAAGCATGTCTGGACTTTCTGTTGAAAATTTTGAAGTCTAGTGGCATTAAAAAAAAAAAAAAATTTTCTCAGAAATGTGAAGAATAAAAAGCTGAAGGTAGTATTTGATTTTTGGATCACATTTCTGCTACAACCAGCAAAACCACTTCCAAGCTCTATGTATATCAAAAAATACTCCTGTGTTTCTTCTAGATAAAACACAGCGTGGGGATTATACATTTAAATCTTACAAAAACCTTATGCTAAAGTATTTCCTCCACCAGTTTTTGTGTAGTACCTCGCTAAATTCTCTGCTGTCTTGTGAAATTCCATATTGAGAACACGATGATGATGTATCAAAGTCAACAGTTGGTTCCAGAGGCTGAAAGAGATGGTGATGGAAGTTTGGAAAAGGTTTCTCTCTTTCTGGAAAACAAAGCTCAGCTGCTAGAGCTGTAAGAAAAAAGGTTATTTTAAAAACAAATACACATCACCCACACCCCCAAAACAACCCCCCTCAAAAAAAAGAAAAAACCCCCAAACAACAGTTGTATCTTTATGCAGTAAATAAAGCATATTCTGCAGGTATACAAATAGTAGCTTGTAAAACCAAAACCTTTACAGCATTCAATTCTTCCACTCTGACACAATGCAAGTATAAAAAGCAGTAAGAAAGTGATACACTGATTAATTTATTTTTTTTTAATGAAAAGATTAGGTCCTTAAGTTCTCTGTTCAGCACTTGTGAGACTGCATCAGAAGTAGTGTGGGCTTTTCAGTACAAAAATCAGTGACACAGCAGAGCAAGACCAATGAAGAGCCACAAGGATGATCAAAGGGTGGATGTACCACATGATGTTCAAAGAAAAGCTGAATAACTGAGTTTATTCAATCTAAAGAGAAGAATTGGGGGAAATGGTACAAAAATATTTGCTGCCTACTACCTCCTAAGAGACAGTACAGAGAATCCTAGAATCGTTTGGGCTGTATCACCTAGTTCCAGTTCCCCTGCCATGGGCAAGGACACCTTCCACTACACAGGTTGCTCAGGGTCCCATCCAACCTGGCCCTGAACACTTCCAGGGATGGGGCATCCACAACTTCTCTGGGCAACCAGCTCCAGTGCCTCATCACCCTCAGAGTGATGAATTTTGTCCTAATATCTAACTAAACTTAATCTCCTTGAGTTTAAGGAAAATGCAGTCAGTGTGTTTGAACATGTTCAATGAAAGAAAAAGAGACAGACACAGGAAATTTTGGTTGGATACAACAAAAAAATTTAAAAAAAAGAGGAAAAGAACAGTTATTAAAATGTTGCCCAGGGGGGTGTAGAATCTCTGTCCTTGGCAATATTCAGAACTTGCTTGGACAAGGCCTTAAGCAACCTAAGCTGGCTCTGCTATGAGCAGGAAGGAGAAGTTGGGCCACATAAACATAAGTCCTTCTGGTCTACATTAATCTATAATTCTATGATTCCAGGTTTTCAAACATTCCAGGAGGAAGCAATTTGAATTAAAACACTAACATTATCGTCATGATAGCTAACAATGATGTTCTTAATTTTGTTACATTTTTCTAGAGAGCACAGAACCCCCACCAATCTGTTAATCAGTGAGCGTTTCATCAACTGTGTGACCCCATGTGAATAATGAAGTATTATATATTATTTTTCTATCTTCCTGAAGTAAAAGTTGTGCATAAACAAGTAATAAAAATGGCACAGGTAGCAAAAAGCCAAGCCATGGTAGCAGGGGGCTGCACAGAACTGAGAGAGACCTGATCAGACTATCTTGCTTTCCTGCACCAGATGATGCTTCATTAACATATATCTAACAAAGGATGAAGAACATCACAGTATTAAATTCTTGCACACAGAATCCTTATTAACTTTAAAATGTAAGCCGGACATAAATAACAGAGACCAACATGTAACATCGAGTTAACTCCTCATTCTGTACGATGAGAACACAGCACATAAATGCTATAAAATAGCAAATACCTTGGAAACATGTATTGTCCTCTGAGTTCAAGTTCCCAGTATGTTTCCCCAGGACCTGCTGTGTCTGACGTTCTTTATAAAGGTGCATGTCTTCTTCAGACAGCAGAGTTTCAGATACTCCAGCCAAATTCTCTTGCCTCTGTTGCAAGGTAAAAGACAGCGAGGAGCTCAAAGGACGGCTTGTTGTTTCTCTCAAAATTCCACCTTCTGTACCATCAGAAGACAATCCTGAAATAATAAGTTAGATGTTCACAATTTTGCATATAAATCACTTACATGACATCATCTGAAAAGACACTGCTTAATATCCTGAAATATTCATAAAGAATTCTAGGGTTTTGGTTTTTTAATTGTCTCCTGTCAATGCTCCTATAAATCTTACCACGCACTTTCACAAATACAAGTTGATCTAATTAGGTAGCAGCCAGTACAGCTTAGTGCTTTTACAGAATGTAGACTTAGGAAATACTGAAATTATAAAATCAGAAAAGAATTAATACTGTTATTTTATGCTAGCTAGCATAAAATAACCTGCTACTGCATATAAACATGTCAATCCTTCAATGTGATCTTGAATATCTTTATGACACCATGCAAGAGTTTTATTCATGATTAAAGAGAAATTGCTTAATACCAACACAAGAAATCTGAGGGATCAAGGTAACCAAAATCATGTTCCTAGTTACCGCATCAACCCTTCTTTGTTGCACAAAGCTATTAGAAAAGGTCATCACTAAGCACCACTGAGTGTACGGTGAAGACACAGCCAGACTTGAAAAATTTATTCACGCAGCCAAATACCCAAAACTTCTGGTATTTTTCTTCCACAACTAAGAAACAATAGACAAGAAAAGCTACAAGAAAATGATCTTAGAATTTGCTTTCTTACATCAATGAAACACAGATTTGTCAAGTGACTTATGAAGTTTATGTAATATCATTAGGGTTAAAATAAGACACTGAAATCTCAGGCTGTAAAAACTGTAGTCTTCAAATCTGATTTATAAACATAGAATAACTCATATACACACAGGTTGCGTAAGAAATCAGATGTCAGACTTACACAATATTAAGCCTTAAAGTAAATAAATCTACAGGTCACTATCTAATCACTTTCAAGCTCACTTCCATGTCCACAAGTAATAATGTCAGGAGCAACTATATATTTATTATAAAGGAATTATTTTTGATCTTACAACAAGCTAACAAGATCAAGAGGCAGACTGCAAAAAAAAAAAAAAAGGGATAAGATCATGTATTTTTCAGAAAACTATTAAAGGTCAATATGGCATTCAAATGACATTTTCACAAATAAGTGATTAAGAATTACTATAGTGACAAGCAGATACTGGAACAATTCTCTTAACAGCAAGACAGAAGTCATAGCTCTGTAAGAATCCATGATATGTATTGATTAGTAAACTTCTATCAGTGTATCATTTGAAGATCATTTTAAAATAAAAATTGCCACTAGAAAACTGTTAGCATTACAGTTGCTTAATAAAACTCAAAATATCCTTTGCTAAAGCAGATGTATTATCATATTAAATTATAATAAAAGTAAAAAATCATAAGCACTTAACAAAACATTCTGGTTATGCTCAACTCTGTAGGATGCATTAATAAACCTTAAATGAAGTTTGACACTAGCCTATTTCAGAAGAACTTGCAGTGAGTTAGACCCATTCTGCCATAAAACAAATAGAAAACACAATTTTCCTTTTACAAGAACAACAACAAACCCCAAACACTTACCAGGGCCAACAGGGCTTGCATCCAACGTTTCACTAGTTGAAAAGCTCCCAGTGGAAATTGTTGAAGTTAAATCACAGGGTATTCCTTGCATGAAAGCCTCTGAAACTAGTACTTCCTAGGATGACATAACACACCTATTATGAAGTACTCAAATGTCCGGAATTAAAGCTTTAAACCCACACATTTTATTCTGAGCTCAGTTCAAGTGTAGAAGCCTTCATGTTTTGCACAGTCAGGCAAATAAAGATTCATCCTTGCTCAGTACAACACATTCACACCCCATGTCCCAGACACATCACTCCCAACAGCCCCCTCCCCTCAACACACACCCACCCACACCCACACACACACAGTTAAAAAGCCTCTCAGGACGGCATACAAATCATGACACCTGGAAGATTGTTTTATCTTCGGGTGATCAGATTTGGCTATTTCTCATCACAGACCCACTTTAGTAGAATTGTAGATCTCAGAGGAACATATAAGCAAAACATCAAAAACTCAGGAATTTTACAGGTACCTGCAACACTGAGTCTTTTGCATACAAGTTACTGACTTAAAATTTAATTCTATGAAATTACACCAAAAATATACAAAATACCCTAAAACATCATCTTCCTTAATTTTAAGGTAAGCTCTACAAACTCACAAAGCAGAGAACGAGAGTTTTTGCATTTAAAAATTTTGAAGAATTAGATATAAAGTTTTCTGAAATTCTGACTTCAAATGTGCACTAAAAAAATAAAAAAATCTAAGAAACCCTTTTCCTCCATTTTTCATTATATACTACCTTATACAAAATATATTACATTTAAAACATCTACATTTTAACGTACTTCTATATACACATGTAACACATAACATTTTTTAAATACTGCTTTTATTTCCTGACAAAATGACAGGATCTTTGGGTGAGGAAATAGAAGGAGATTGGTGTTGATTTTGGCAAGGCTTTTAACACTCACAATATTCTTTGTTCCCAGTTTGGATGTGGCAACCTGAATGGATAGACAATAACAACTGGATGGATAATCAGGCTCGGAGGTCAGCGATTAAAGGGTTACACTCTACGTGGAGGTGGGGAACAAGTGGAGTACATAAGGCTCTGTCCTAGGACCTGTCCCCTGTAACACCCTTGGCAGTGACCCAGAGGAGATGACACGATACTTTAATCAGGTCTCCAGATACGCTAAGGTGGGAGGACCAAGTCATACACTGAACAGCAGGGTTGGCATCTAGAACCACCTTGTGAGGTTGGACCTACAGGAATAGTGTGAAACTCAGCAAGGGCAAATGCAAAGTCCAGCACCTGGAAGGAAGAAGCTCATGCACCAGTCCCAGCTGGGGTCTATCTAAGGAGCAGCCTTGTGAAAAAGGGCCCAGGAGCCTCATCAGACAGCAAGCTGAGCGTAAGCCCACGGTGCGCCGACAGCAGAGGGGCAACAGACAGCATCTTGTGCTGTATGAGCAGGAACAGAGCCAGCAGATCCATCCCAGTAGTTACCCTTCTTTACTTGGTGTTTGTTATGCTGCTGCACCTAGAACACTGCACCTAATCTTATCCCCCCCCAATATGAGAAAGAAAGATTACAACACAAAATAAAGAGTGGGTTATGTTATATGATTACATTGATATGACCAACCGTATTATCAAGTGTGAATGATGGTCCAGAATATGTTTTAACTCCCTCTCCAACTTCAGCAGCAAGCACTGGTGAATCTTGAGACACTTGAGAATCCTGGGACTGGGCTGAACACAAACGTAACAAAAGCAACAAGGAACAAGAAGAGCTTTTGAGTTCATAGTGAGCAATGTTTTGTGGCACACCAGAGGGCAGTAACACTCCACTGCTGCTTGTCTCACCCTTTGGGCCATCATTAACCACTTTCTTCTCACCTACAACACATTTTTTGCTCCACTGTACCACCAATTTGAGCAGAAATCTGTAGTTCTCCTTGACGAGCCTTCCTAAAATTTCTAACTACTTGGACTGCTCTCTGAAGAGCAGGCAAGAAGAGCTCAAAATTTATGCTCTGGCTTTGCAGAATGAAACGTGGCTTTGCTACTGTTACTGCAATCATTTCATTAAGGTGGGGGGAATCTTTTACAATATACTATTTCAGTGATTACAAAGAAAAGCAGACATTCCAAGTAGATCAGTGAAATCAGAAATACTGAATTACTGAAGTACAGCATGACTATTAACAACGGAACTGAATCACCTTTGCCATAATACTCTTACACATAAAAATAAATAATATGAGTATCTGTGCAAAAAAAGCACCACAGCAGCACCCAAAAAATGCAATTTCTGCATTCAGTGCTGACAAGCACCTTTAAAGTCTGATAACTCTATGACTGTAGATGAATTGTCACAAACAACTCTAAAATATGTACTCTTATTTCCAGAAAGAATTTTCAAGAAAGAAGTGCTAAGTGTGAAACTGAAATGAAACTGAAGTGTTTTCTCCCAACTCTAAGAGGGCTGTTAGCGACAGAGACATGAAGATAATCACATCTGGAACACCACTCACAGGAACCATTAAGGATGAATAATGAGAGACCAACATATTGATATGTAATGAAGGAGAACTGTGAAAGAGATGTATGTATCAAATCTAGTCACTAGTTTCAGGCTCACTTACTAAGGAAATTAGGCTTATGCCATCAAACTGTCCATTTCATCTGCTGGGTTACTCTGTAATTCCCAATTACAATTTGGATTCTATCAGCCAGTTCTAACCAAACTGGATTGGAAAGAATATCAAATGTCCAAAGTTCCCAAAACTCATTTTATCATGCATTAGGGGCATAGTACAAGAGAGCAGTTTGGATCTTAGTCTCACTGGTGTCACTTAGGACAACATCACTTTAGCAGTTACCTGCCCTCTCTGGCTGCAACCAGCTGATTATTTTGTGGAGCACTTGTAACCACTCAGTACTGAGCACAGGGATTCATCCTTCCCTAACCACAGAAGTACAGAATCACAGAATGCTAAGGGGCTGGAAGGGACCTTGAAGAGCATCTAGTTTCAAATCCCCCTGCCATGAGCAGGGACACCTCCCACCAGACCAGGCTGCTCAAAGCCCCATCCAACCTGGTCTTGAACACTTCCAGGGATGGGGCATCCACAACTCTTCCGGAAAACCTGTTCTAATGTCTCACCATCCTCACAGTAAAGTCCTTAAGACATTTTACAATTCAAACATATCTGCATCTAAATTTTGGAGGGTTGAAGTTATCTTTCTTCCTGGAAGACAGAAATAGAGCTAATTATAAAAGTTTCTTTAAAAAATGCCTGTTACTCAAGGACAATCTCATATCAAAGAAAAGTCACCTGTGCTGATAAAGCATCCAAAAAGATTTACCAAGTTTACCTTTTTATTTTCAGTGTTTGTTTTGAAAAAACATGTGAGCAGTGATAGGATTTGTGCACATCTATTGGTTCTGTAACCATGAAAGCAGTGCAACTTCTAAGTTGTAGAGCCTTACATTATGTGGTCAAAGGTAGAAACCACCAAGAATGCAACTTCAAAGAATAAGGTCAAAGATCACACACACAAAGCACTCATTTGCTCTCACTTTTAGAGACACAATTACACCTTGAAAACATGGGAAAACTGCAAACACGTCCTGGTTAGAATCAAGTAGCAAAAAAATGTTCAAAAAAACAAATAAAAAATAATCAAAGTTACTATCATAAACAACAACCTAAAATGCACCTTAAATTCTTCCTTCAGAAACTTTATATTTAAAGCACAAGGGACTGTAGATTTTCTTGCTGAAATACCACAACAGTTATTGAAAGTATCACAGGGAGCCTCACAGCCTACAATTATAAAGATATTACTGGCAGTTTGGTTGTTGAACTGCTCAAGAGAACAATCCTCTTACACAAAATCACAGAAAGCTTTGGGGTTTTTCTCTTTAAATACAGACGTTCAAATAAAGTTTCCTAATCCTCTTACATAAACTATTGCACTGGTCATATAATACTCTCAATGTAAAAAGACACTACACCAAGATATTTTATATTAATTCAAAAACAGCGGCTCTAGCAATGCTTCTACAACTTACTCAGAAAAATACAAGCCTTTTCTTCAAATATTGTTAAAGGACAAAATTCTTCAGTAATAATTTAAGTTTAAATATAGATATACTTCAAAAGGACTATTCTGAGAAACAAAAAAAGCAGCTGAAAGAAAATGAGCTTCGATGGAATTGGAAATGATGTCTCAACACAAACTAAATGAACAGCTAAAGATTAGAGGCAGTGGTGAAATTTCTAGCAAAACCAGATATGTACTACACAGCTGTACTGCTTGTAACGCTGTGCATATAAATGCTGCCAAGTTTCTGAAAACTCCTCTGCAGCTCTAGTAATGTATTAATTCATTTTAAATGGATACTGAAAACTGTCCTGGACCATGCAACACTGTCACCTTGTACTCAGTTTCAAATTCCTTTAGTCAGGGTTTTACAAATTTTGTCTAACAGTTCCCAGCAAGTCAGGTATAGTATTTTTCAATTAAACAAACTGCATTTCAATATGCAGTAAACTTGAAGAGAAGCAAGTTGCATTTGAAGAAGCATTGCAATCGAAAGTACTGGAGCCTTTGAGTTAAAAGACTGGAGAGACAAACTAGATTTGTATAGACAGGGAAAAAACAGTAGGAAATAAAAACCTTGACATCTACTTGTTAGTCCAATCTCTTGACAAACTTAGTAGCCTGTTTTCTTTGTTTCCCTAAGACTAGCCATCTTTGTCCCTTTATAAAGCCAATCAAGTTACCCATAACATGTTTAGTAGGTTTAAACATCCCCGTAACAAAATTATTTTGAACATTCCCAAACCACTTTAACAAAAGTTTTCTTGATAACTGAACAAACTGTTTTATTTCATGGAATCAGACTTTGTCACAGCTGGACACAGCCTATCCTCAAAGGTGTGATGTCCAATAAGAGCTCTTAATGAACAAATGGACAAGAACAGAGTTGAAGTAATCCTTACATTATTGCAGTATTTTTCCTTTTGACATACTCAGTGGAACATGTAAAAAGTGTATAGTGACTACTAGAAAAGCCAAGGCAGAATTAATTTGTCTGGAATTCAGGCAGATCAGACCCTTGAAAATTCCAAGTGTCTGGCTCAACTCCAGCACTGTGCTACTTTCACAAGCTGACAGTCAACACTAATGCATTGTAAGTTGGTAGACAGAACTTCCTAATAAAACAAGAATTGCATATATAAAATAATTACCTCTCACTAAGCAGGGCGATAGGACACGAGGAAATGGAATGAAGCTGCATCAGGGCATTCAGACTGGACATTAGGAAAAGGTTTTTCATTCAGAGGGTAGCCAGTCACTAGCACAGGTTCCCCAGGGAACTGATCCCAGCACTAAGCCCAACAGAGTTCAAGGAGCAGTGGGACAATACTCTTAATCACATGGTTTAGTTTTAGGTAATCCTGTGAGGAGCAGGGAATTGGACTCGATGATCCTTATGGGTCCCTCTCAACTTGAGATATTCTACAATTCTCAATTTTCATGTCTGTCACACCTAATAGATTATTCTTTCAAAGTTGTTTTTTGAGCTTGATGACGACCTCAGTCTTCTATTTTTTGTCTCAACTGTATTTTTAAGTAATTTCTTATATGCACTAATCTTTCAGTGGACATCTACATCATCACGTTAGCACTCCAGAGTTCTTTTTAAGCTTTAATTTCCTTTTTGTCAATACAGGGAATCACTGGGTACTGAATCAGAAACACCAGTGGTCTGTGTGGTCTGCTCCCACCTGCTAACCTTTACAGACAATTCTACAAGTTGAAGATAAAAAGCACATGCCTTGGATAAGAAACTGTTGACTAGCAATGAACAGTACTGCAGTGTAGACTTGTTACTAGAATGGTAAAAAGTAAATAGTAAAAAAAGATAAAAAACTCATTCACTCTGAGACGTGCTTATTGAAACATCCTTTTTTACACTTAAAATTCAACAGCATTTAAATAGCACTGCATGTCCTTCAAGTCAGGTCATATTCTACAAATAAACAGCAATAAAATCAGCACTGCTGAAAGGAATTCATGTAATCCCTTGAAGGAAGAGGATTTCCTCACCTGAATCATATGAAGTTTCAGCTGCCATCATCAGCAACTCTTGTAATAATCTCCCTGATGGTTTAGTTTGCCTTGGACTTCCATTAGAGGTTTGTTCCTCATAGTTTGTTATGCTCAAGGGTAACCTGCCCTCGCAAAAAGTGGGACTGTAGCACTTCACATAAGCAAATTCCCCAATGGTTGAAACAGGGGAAGGTTCTCCACCAGCATAATCTGCTTTATCTGGATTTAAAATATTTGTAATCAGTTTAGGTATAGAAAGGAAGTGTTTTGCACTTAATGAGGAACATTAAGATGCACATTCTACGCTACAGAAACAACCAGCTGAATTTGTACGGTCTCCATTTTAACTAAATTAGCCCCAGCAGGTCAGTAAACACTTTTGCATCACAGTCTAAGAATTATACAGGCTGAAAGATTATACAGGTCATACACTTATCAAAAAATAATTTCTAGCTCTTCCAAATTATTTCTTCCAAAAAAATTCAAACAAATTTTTCCACACAGCAAATCCACCAAAACTTTCAGTAATTTCTCCAAATCTAGAGGTATTAGAACTTCTCTGCTCTGGTTTAAAGATTTCTTTTCTCCCCAGCCCGGACCACACAACAGCCCTTTTCTGGCCACCCAATCCAATAAAAATCCCATCTTTTTACTACCTATCATAACTAATGGTTGGATAATATAGGAATTTACCACCTGTGGATTGTGATAATGGGATTATACTGCTAAGTGTAAGTTACTAAACCAAGAGCTTTTAAGAAAATAAATATATTCTTCAATCAAAACCTTCACCAACAAAACTTGCTGTCTAATCAAGATACCAAATTGGTCCAACAAGAAATAAATGTTTACATTTAGAAAACATCAGTTTGTTAATTAATGTTCCTTATGAAGAATTACAAAGACTGCATACAGACTGTAACAAATATATTTATAAAATGATAATTGCTTGTGTAGTTGCTCTCCAAATTTTTTATAGTGTTTTGTAATAAAAAAAACCCCAAACACACGCACACACAAAAAACCCCCAAAAACAACCAACCGACTAACCAAAAAAAACCCCAAAACAACAATAACAACAACAACAACAAAACAAAAAAAACCAAACCAAAACAAAAAAAAAAACCCAAAAAACAAAAAAGATGGTCTAAAAATTTCTGTAGAAACTTGATACTAAACTCCTTATTTGAAAAACTTCACAGTCACTTTCCTGGTATGCTCAAAAGCCAAACCTTTAAACATTATCCACCAACTTCAGCTATTATTTCATAATCAATCATCTCACAGATTCTTCAGGAAAGATTAAATTCCTCCAATCTACTTCTTGTAGATTATTACATATTTTATATATTACCTGCAAAAGAAAGGTTGCAACTCTTTGGTGTGTCTATCTCTGGTATAATACTAAGTTCATGTTGTTCCAAACCAAGCCCTAACTTGACTCTTGTCACAGGTGGTTTGGAAGATCTCCATTTCTGTTCTCTACAGAGAATTTTCTCAGATTTTTCTGTAAAACAAAGTTTTGTATGTTGCAATTAGATAGATAGATAGATAGGATAGATAGATATAAAATTAACTTGGGCAAATTGAAGAAAACTCCATCTGAGCTGTAAAGCAATAAAAATTGTAACAGGATATAACATACAGCCTTACCGGTTTGCTCAACTGGACCAATGCACTGCGAAATCATTTCACTTCCATGAAATTTACTCCTGCTGCAGTTTTCTTGCTGGTAGTTTTCTGAGACTTTGAAAAAGTCAGTTCTATTAATCCAGTCAGGTTTTTGTGCCTCTGTGATTTCTTCATTTGAGCATATATGTCTCACCTTAGAAGGGCAGGAGGCAAATGTATGTAAGATTATATTTATATTCATTTATCAAACAAGAACTTTCTTGTGTGTGTATTCCATGCAGAATAAAATTGAACATGTTGAGAAAGTAGTTCAAGTATGCAAGATACCAGACAGATTTGCTTAGCTCACAGAAACATTTGAATGTATAGGTATTTTACTTAGCTCTACAAACCTAATGTGCTAAAGCACAATTATTTACATTTTCAAGACCTTTGTTAGGTTAGATCAGAATACTCAGCATTTTTAATAGGAACAATTTCTGAAAAGTCTGCTTTTAGTTTTTCAGCTCCTAAATTCATGAATTTTAGCTGCTAGGAGACTGAAAAATCAAAAGACAGGAAGTACAGGGAACAATTATTTTCCTAAAATACCTTCTGCTTAAAAAAAAACAACACAGGGGGAGGCAAAAGGAGGCTTTCTAGAAGCTCAAAAATAAACTTCGATTTTTCTTCAGTTACTGAGAAAAAGCAAAGTCAAGACTGCAGCTGCCAAACCAATTTCCTAGCGAGTACACACAAAGACAAGCTTTAAAAATAATTTATTCAAGATGCTTATGATATCCTTTCAGGTATTGCTTAAGTATTTTTAATACAAGAGCTGCTTTTCACACAGAGCTGCATTTATAGAGATGAAGACTGTACCTGCAGATATTTCGGACAATCTAACAATTTCAACAGGCGTTATGTTCAGAGACCAAGCACAGGCATTCATAGTATTTGTCAGACTGAACAAAACTGTGCTCTTGGGGCTTACAGAGAAGAACTACTGATTACAAATCACAAGTCCTAATTAAAATTTTGATTATGGTAAATCACCTAAAACTATCAAGACTCCATGGGATACTTTGCTAATTGCTAGCATTCACGCCTAAGCTTGATCACCTACTGGATGATTCCCCATGCAAAGCATTTATAAAGTTTACCTGCTTGTTCAAAAATTCTTTCAAAGCCTCTTGCTGTCTCTGCATCTGTTCCTTCAATTTATCTTGCTTCTGTAAAAGTACTTGTTCTTGCATTTTCTGTCTGGAAAGAAGAGCTTCTCTTTGTGCATCTAGCTTCTCTTGCAAGTCTTTCAAATACTTTTGCTGAGCTTGGATGCTTTCTGATGAGGCCAACACTCTGTCCCTTAAATTCAGTATACTAGAGTAATTTAACAAAGATGCATCTCCCGATTTTGATATCAAGAATTCCTCAACACTCTGGGCTTTAGATTCTTCATGCGCTAAAGTCATGGGCTGAGAAAGACTGAAGGGTTTTTCAGGGCTTGTTTTGCTGGTGCTCTCTACAGATCCCTGCTGATAGGCCAAAGAATCAACTGAGGCTGTCTGAACTATACAAGACCCCTTTGTTGCTGGTATGAGGGGTATCTTAAGTGGAGGCTCTTCTCCAGCTTCTATCTCTGTTTGATGATAAGGTATCTTCTGAGAAGACTCTTTTAAGTGTACTGTTTCTGGAGACTCCAAGGAACCTTCTGCAGGCAACAAAAATCTAACGTGTTGTTGTCGGTGTGCTTCTAGTTGTGTTCTGATTGCACTGACATCTTTTGTGACTGACCCTGGAGGCAACTGGAACTGAGATGGTTCTGTGATGTGATTACTGGAGGTTTTGAACATTCCCACTTGTTCCTGTGAAGGACAGTAACACGGCAAGTGAAACTCTCTGTGCTTCAATTTTGATGCTTCTGGAAACTGCACAGGTTTGCCAGGACAAATATTATGTGTTTGCTCTTCTTGTTTCCGTGAAGATGGTTTTTCCAACACATGCAATGTTCCTGAAAGTGCTGGTAATGACCGCGCATATTCTTGGGCATTAACTTGTTCCAATGCCTGGTACTGTGTTGGCGGCACTCTTTGCCTCTGTAGGAGTGGTTCTGAGACAGGCTTTAAATTAATTGATTTTGTTTCCATTGAGCTTGAAGGTGTTGCAGAAGGAGACAAGTATCTGTGCTTCAGTGTATTCTGATACTCCTGTAGCTGCTTTCTAGCTGCTTCAATAGTCTGTTTGTGCAGCCTCAATAGAAAGACAACATGAATCTTTTCAGAGTGATGTAAAAAGAAACATCAATTTCAATAATTAAAGAAATTCAAATTACTTTGAAACAGGCTTACATTTCATAATGGCATTTATTTACCTATTTTGCTGTAGGAGACGTTGTTGAAAGTCACGAACCATCTGTAAACGGCTGTCTTCTCTAGGACTCCTAATTTCTGATACAGTAGTATTTCCAGTCTAATCAAAATAAAGTAATTATAATTTTAATTTAATTTTGCACATACACAACTAACTCACAGAAGTCTATTACAGGAACAACCTTAAGCTGTATGTTCTTTCTCCTAAGTTTACAGAAGCCACTCTGTATCACCACTTGAAATCAGTGAGATTTCAGCCTGAGGCAATGAAACTAAAGGAGTTCCTGGAACAGATGGCTTACAGCTACAGTCTCTCTTGGCAAGTCGAGCATACACCATCAAAGCCAATGGTGCTCGCAGCAACTTAGCTCAGAGATAAATGTATCCAGCAAACTCAGGGAGCAACAATCCAATAGAGCTGCACTGCCAAGACAATCAGGTTCTCAGAGGAGAACAGGTTGTGCAAATGATTCAAGCTTTTCTATTAAAAAAATCACCTTCCTTCAACATCCTCCATAAATTCCTCTCCTATAAGTATCTGCTTGAGATTTAGATAGACAAAAACATACAGATAGATTTTTTTAGTCCTTTTCTTTCATTACTATTTCTTTTTTCCTTCTTGAAAAAGATTATGACTACATGCATAATTATTATGTGACTCTATTTATATTGTACTAATAGGTATTTTAAACACATAGGCTGCCCCTGGGACTATGCATAGGTAATACAGTAGTCAAAGTCACAGAATCATAGAATATCCTGAGTGCAAGGGACCCACAAGGTCAGCAAAGTTCAACTTGTGGCTCTGCACAGGATAGATAGCCCCAAGAGTCACACCATGCGCCTGAGAGCATTGTCCAAACGCTTCTTAACTCTGTCAGACTTGATGCTTTGAGCACTTCCCTGGGGAGCCTGTTCCAGTGCCCAACCACCCTCTGGGTGAAGACCATTTTTCATACTATATAACCTAAACCTCCCCTGACACAGATTCATGCCACTCCCTCAGATCCAGTGATACCATGTGAAATACAAGCCTCTAGGTTAGAAAAAGAAGCTTCAATATGTACAAATTTCTGTTACAGCCTAAGAAATAAAAACTCTCTTAGTTGATATAATTTAAAATTGGCAAATAGCATTCTTGATTTTTATTATAATAATAATTAAAAACCTACAAACAATTTTCTACAACTCTTTACCTTATGCTCCACTTGGTTTTGCTGATCTGTAGAAGGAAGACTGTGGCTTTGTACCAGCTGACCTTGCTCTTCCTCTTCTTTTTTTTTCCTAGCCTCCTCCAAGCAGGATTGCATTTGGATCTTCAGAAAATCAGCCTCCAGGCGTGCTTTCTCTTCTTCGATTTGTTTAAGCAAGGCCAGCTGCTCCTGTTTCTGTTGCTCTATTTTCTCATGCTATTGAAAAGAAAAACGAGGGTGAATCTCTAGAACAGAATGACAAAGAAATCAGACCCCTCATACACATCATCACGCACAACTTTATTCCAAATTACAACAGAAATCCTATTGCTTGTGAAAGGCATTTCCAAATTGCAAGAGGCCTTTAAAAGTAGTTCCGAAGTTTACAAGAATGATTTTATTTTACTGGCTCAATATTTTTAACAGTCCCTGAATCCTCAAATTAACAGAATGGATAAAATCAGGATCTAACCATTCAAGAAACATTATGATTTTCCAGAGACTACAAAAGAAGTCCTTTTCTTAAATTGACTTCAGAAATCTATTTTGCATTGTACAGAGCTTTTCATCACATTTAAGTGTGTTAATTCAAGCCTTACAAGACTTCTGAAATAGCTTTGAGAGCACTCATAAACCTCTGAAGTAGTTTGTTTATTTTGAATATTGTTTATTCTCGTTCCATGTACCTATCAGCTACAATTCACTTAGATCCACGCAGAGCAACAGTATATATGCTTTTAGAGTGGAAGCAAAGAAAAATTTCAAAGCACTGGCAAAGATGAAACGGACAACAGCCTTTAATGAGCCAGTTTGAACAGGGACATCAGGAAGAGGAATGTGGGAAAAAGCTGGACCTGAGAACAGTTAATGTGGACACACTAAGACACCTGATCAGGTGTAAAGGGGGAGCAAATGAATGTTAAAGAAAGTAGCCACAGTTTCATAGAGGATTTGCGGTTGTGTTTTTTTTCCAAAATATTACTATTTTGTCAAATTTTCATTTCCTTTACTTCTGAACTTAAAACTCTACAATTTAACTCTGCACTAAGACCTAAATTTCAACTTTTAATTGATAAACTACCATATAGTGGCTGGTAGGTCTCTAGGGGTACAACAAAAATGAAAATATGATACATATAATGAAATAGTACCCGAAGTTATTATTTTCTAAATATAATAAATGTATCGTTTCCAGAGACACAAAAAGCTTTCTGCGTTTGTCTCCTAGTTAATTTTTAAAAAAATGACTCAAGGTTTGTATGTTTTTCCTGCTAGTATAAACACAATCCCTTAGACTTTCCTCCAGTATTACACAGAGTTAGTAAAGTTTTCAGTTGTGTATTGTTGACTATATCCTCCCTTTATAAAGCAAAGGTATTAATGTACAATTGGGATTCTCATTTAAGCACAAGGTTACATATCTTGCCTATAGGACTTGCTAGATTTTAAGAAACTGGGGTTTTCCACTCTATTCTAAATTCCAGCTACAGCTTCATAATTTTTAAAAAGTATAGCAAAAGTTACAGTAAAATTTTAACTGTTAAAAGCACCTATCACTGCTGTATAACCTGAAGCATTTGAAAGTCTTCTGTAAATCATGTTTTTTACACTGTAGCTGAGATAGTAATAGGTACAGACACACTTACCCACTTCTGTCTCTCCTCTTCCATCCTAATTTTAGCTGCCTCTTCCATTCTGATTTTAGCTGCTTGTTCTTGAGGATGGGTTAGAACCGAATTTTCATCTGCAACTATATTTTCCAACGTAGAGTCTAAAATACACGTTATTTAACTGTAATGGCAGTCAGAAAGAGCCTTGGATCTTCTTTACATTTTGCTTCACAGTTACCCAATATCTCTAAACAAAATGCTTAAGCTGCTCTTAAAAATATCTCCATCCCACTACTCTGCCTGTCTCCATAAGTTAGAAAATCAAGTTTTTATATTATTTAAGTCTTTAATGGCCCTTTATCACGTGTCTTTCTTGAATATACAGTAATGGCCCATCTACAGTGGGACTGAAGATGACTTCTAACAGATTACTTGGGAGCCCAGGTAGCAAGATCATCCTCAAGAATCAAAAGCCACACATTAACCTCTTAGAACAGAGAGGGTCTAAAACTGGCATTCTCAGGGCAAATTATCTAACATTTGGCTATCGCACAAAAAGCAAGTCTTAATCCTGTATTATTCACTTCAAATAGCAGCACACTTTCCCCCAAGGCATGTTTTCACTCATGCTGGACCCTCCAACCCCCAGGTGTTATGCTGGCATATCCACGTACATGATTGAACTAAATTTCTCTAGAGTGTTTTACAAAACAAGCACCCTACAAGAGCAAAAAGACAAAAAAAACTTGCCACAACTTGATCACTTCAGAAATCCCACATGGCATACAAGATCACCAACCTCTGCACTAGCCTAACCAGAAGAGCACAAAGGATAAAAATGGGAAGTAACTCCAAGATGATTTGGCTGCCAAACAAATTGGACTGTCTAATTACTATGAATTCCAATTTTACAAAAAGCCATTTCAGAATGGTGCCTAGAAGCAGAAAAAACCCACACACATCAGCTCATGCTTATCTTGTGCAGTTCTAGCTGTGACTCTCTCCAAAGAATCTGGCTTTTTTAGTTCAACAGGTATAGAACTTCAATGCCCCGTTTTGCACTTAGAATCCTATTCCTGGAGGCAAGCACCTATTAAAGCAGGGCAACACCAAGTGTGACAACAATTTGGGTGAGACTTAAAAGACAGAAAGGTATTTTGGACATTTGTTCTCCACAAGGTCTTAAAGTTGGCAAGTTGGACATAAGACCAAAAACCAAAACCTCTCCTATTTGTGGTTTCAACAAATCCACAATGCTTTGTGGGCACAGATAAGAAAACTGTACTTTCAGTCAACATGCCAAAACACTAACACTGAAAGTTCATTAAACAGTTTTGTCATAGTCCCCCCTTAAGTATGTACTACATACCTTTGGCTTTACATACTGTGTTTTTCTGCTGCTCACTGTCAAGTTCTAAATCACATAATGGTCTCTCTTCGCTAGCAATTGTGCCTGATTCAATAGTCTCAAATTCACTCTGACTCTCTTTCTCACATTTTGATGTCCACTCTTCTTTTTGGCTTCTAATCTTTTTCAGCAATTTCTTTAAAGCACGTTTTGACCAAGGTTGGCAAGTTTTTGCCTCTTCTTGATCTATAAAGAAAATATACTATTAAGAGTTTTAGGTCATGAATATTTTCATAAAAAAACAAACTTTTTTCTATTGCTTACACAGTGGGACAAATAGTTCACGTATATTTTTAAAAGCTTAACAATGTTTTCTCTTACCTGCAAGAGGGAAGCAGTAATTTGTCTTTGCAAGCTATAAAAAGAAAGGCTAAGCCAGTTGCAGTGTTTCACAGTCAGACTATTGCAGAAACAAGCAGTAGTATCTCCCCACCTGCCTTCATGTTCCTGCCTTCTCCTTTGTAGTAGCACTGGCAACACAATGCACCACAGACCATAAACCATAAACCAGACTGTGCCAACAAAGGGATATGGCAGAAACGCTTGGCCAAGCAGCAAAGTTCAGTAACACACTTCTTGTTCACATCACATTACTCTGCACATGCCACAAGCAAACAGTACACACACATGCATCTCTTGCAGCCTACTCACAATATGGAGCAACTCAATCACAAACCTGAACATAAAGGACACACAATAAGTAGACTTTCATACAAAGTCAAGCTTAAACTCTGAAATATTTCAAAACACAAAATGGAAAATAGTTATTTAAATTCATACACCAGGATCATTCCATAATTTATACTAACTATATCAGAATAATTATGGCTACTAACAGTGTAGTTCTTAAAACAATTAAAAATTACTGTTAGTATACTAACAAATTGACACATATTAGAAAAAGAAGTCACATTTTCATTTTTAAATTCATAATCATTAGGGTATTATCATCCATGATAAACATCATAAACCACTGAAGTATTTCAGACACAGTAAGAAATTTTACTACTTAAGACATTTTAGCTAATACTATTATTGATTTGATATATTGAACTAAATCTCTTCTGTTATAAAAAGTTTAATTTAAATATGAAGTTTAGAAGTTTTACTTTCTGATTCACTAGGGACCTCCTCTTCTATTACATGTTCTGATTCTAGTTGAATATCACAAGCAGGCTCTGGTTGACTGTGACAAGCAGATTCTTGCTCCAAAGAGATATCAAGATCATTATCTTGAACTCTGTCAGAAGGGGCTGGCAAAGGTTGCGGCTCAAAATGCAAAATCAGGTCTCCTTTCATGTCTAATTAAAAGAACACAAAGACACAGAATGATCAACTGGAATACAAAGCAAACAAGACTGCAACACTACACTCACATACAAATCCCCAAGAAGTTCAAATATCATTATCTTGTTTCACAACAGATTTAATCCACCTTTTTTTTGTTCCCAAAAGTAGAAGATTCAAAACTGTATAGATCATTAGCCATCTATTCATTCAGAAACTCCATAGGGGTTTCCACTGGAATATGCAGTCTTTCAAAATAAAAGTTGATGTGATAAAGGCTCATCTTTACACAAAAAACAGCTCACAGGAACAATTACACAGGATCCCACTATCTTTATCAAGGAAAAGACACATCCTGACCTATCTGCTCACAAAGCTGGCACTGGAGAGTTATCAGATGGCCCAGGTGTGAAATCCCAGAAGAATACACAACAGAAATTCTGCCATGATCACCTTACCAACTAAGGGTGCTACAAGGGATGTGGGATACATGGGAAGATCACCTTAGGATTGTATGCTTATACATACTTAGGGGAGGAACTAAAGGTAGGGAAAAGAAAGGATCAAGTTAGTCTGGGGAAGAAGAAATGTGTGAAAAATACAAGAATAAGGAGACAAAATGGGACAGTCAGTGCACCTGTCTGGTCATGCACCATGCCTGACAGTCTGTCCTGTCTTCTCCATAAATTCTACTTCTGGCTGTTATCCTGGGTGAGGAACCCTGTATTTTGTATGCATGTGTGTGCACAAAAGTGTAAAGGTCAGCAACTGGAGTGGGGACCAAAAGTCACAGGCACACCTGCATCCAGAGCACTGCTAAATGCAGAGGCCATAATGAGGGAATGTTATGTGGGTATGAGTATCAGCATGTAGTGACTAGCAAATCACTAGCCAGACTAGCCAGCAAGAATGGTAAGAGGCTTACGAGCTGCATATGGAGCACCCGTAAGACTGGGCTGGATATTGGAGAGGCCAGGAGATCTATGAGTTGGCAAATGGAGGGATCAGGAGATCCAAGCATTCAAGCCAGCAACCACGGAGAGTGTGGGATCCTAAGAAACCTGTCAGCAGGTGTGTGTGCATCTCCGAGACAAGATGATCCAGGGTCAGCTACTGGGTAGACCGAGTTTTTACTGTCAGTTCCCACAGGGATTCATAGCATGTGCATGTCTGTGCATATGTTCACATGCTCAGCTGGGCCTGTGCAGCAACAACTGGAGTGGAGCAGCAGACCTTGCGGATTCACACCCCCAGGAGCTGGCAACTTGGGAGACTAAGGATCAAGGGCCAGCTGCTAGGTAGAGCGAGTGTCCAAAGCTACTCACTGAGTAATCCACAGCACGTATTTGAGCATGTGTGCATTTGAGTGCGTACATGGATATGAGAGGTAACTGGAAGGCTACAGGGTCCAGGATGAACTACTGGATAGACTGGGTGTCTAAGACCTGTTACTGGAGCATCCGTAGTGTGGCAGACAGAGATCTGGGATGAAGAGGACAATTACTAGATATACTGAATGTTTAAGACTAAGTGCTAGAGGGATCCATATCGCACATAAAGACATACATCCCACTAACAGTCTTTCATCCTGATCAACCAGAGCAGTAAATAGAAAGAGGCCATTTGTGCTGTTCGTGTTTATTGTGAATGCTGTGTTACCTATGCTGGCCTGTGTGTACTGAAAGCCTGTTTGTGTGTGTACCTACTGTAATGCACACGCTGTCTTGCTACCAGCTGGACCTGGGAACAGGCAGCTGCAGCAGTCTCTCCTCTACTGGGTTACCAGATTCAGCAATCTTCAACAAATTACTTACTCCTGTCTTCACTGTACATTTCTTCAAATGCAGACTCCAGTTCTCTCTGCCATTCTGCTTTTACTTCCAGGCGTTTGTATGCTGGCACTAAAAGCTGAGGTGGCATCTGTGCAACAACCTGCCTTCTGCGCATCCGATCCATACTCTGCATTTGCTCCAGTTCTTCCAGTAGCCTTTCCCTGTCCTTCAAGTATAAAGAAGGGATAACATAAACCTTTAGTGTTCACATTCAGACAGTCATATATCAGGACTGACAAAATGCATCCCTTTGGTTACCATGATGTCTGTTTAATCCTTAATGTTCAAAGTTAATCTTATTCTAGGGGAGAAAATGCTTCCTCAGGAAAAGGCTGTATCTGACCTTTAGACACAGGAGTCGTCAATACCTAGAATATCTAATGTTAAATAAAGGATCAGACTGTACGCTTGTAAGCCAACTTTCCTCAACAAAATTAAATCTTCTACTTTACAAAGTAAACAAATACTTCTTTTGGCAAGTTACTTTTGTTAGTATATACTTCAGCAATTCCTACTTTTTAAGATGTGAACTAAGTATTCTTTGGCATGCTACGATTATATATGAGACCTTTTAAAAAAAAAAGTTGAAGTTTGGTGGGTTTTTGTTTTGGCTTTTTTTTTTTAACTTCAGGAGCATCATTAATATTTCCATAGTTCCCCATTTTAGTTTGGTTACTCATTCAAGGCCAATCATATTTCAACTGATAAAACAGGAAGCTTTTGCTATTTCTAGCCACCAAAAACACATGTGAAGGTAACAGACAACTTTTGAGTGTAGTGTTCAGTATAAAGACCTTTACCAATAGTTCGGGTTTTCCTTCTTAAAGGAAACAATTTCAACATTTCCAGACTTGCATGTTAACAGAACTTCAGTCTTTAACTAAAAACTTTGAAAAGTTTTTAAAAAATAAAAAAGCCTGTTACCTCCTTAATAATAAACTATTTTCCCCCTGAAGTACAGAATAACTAACTCCAACTAAAGCTGATTTAGAAAAGTAGAACTCATCACCTATTAAGAAAGTTTAGCTTGATTATTACCTATTGGTTAATAGCTGGTCAAACATTCAGATAACAAAAATTAGAGTTCTTTCATTCTCACTCCTTCCAGATGCCAAAAGAAGCAAACAATATTTGCTTTTTTTTCTAAGACATTCTGCAAACTTCATTTAGTCCTTTAATTTTCCTCCTGTAAATGTATTCCTTTATTACACCTACATACAACATAACAGCGGTCACTTTGATATTAAAAACAGGCATAACTACTTTGTCTACCTTGGCCAAGTGGACCTTCTTCAAGGCATGACTTCCTCTGAGATGTGCCTTTTCAAGCTGCTCTCTTCTCTCCCTCTCTGCTTCCCTATGTAGTTCCTCCAAACGTTTCCCTTCTTCTTCAGCAGCTAAATGAGCATCTGGCTGGCAGTCAATCAATAGTTTAGTCCACGAAGTTCTTTGATAGTTTAAAGCATATGTAACAATAAATAAATGAATAATTCCACAGCAAAAGCACTTTATAAAAGACATACAATGCCATATAAACACCCTTGAATGTTTATAACTCTCAGTTGAAAGCAGGACCAAACCAATTTTTTACCTTTGGAAAAGAAATTTCATAAGTTTAGGTATCCAAGTGTTCCAGTTTTAAGCTATACTGGGGACGACCATTTGCACAATTTATTTGTTATAGTAGAGTGGTCATTTTTCCTACATGGTAAATATAAATAATACATGGTAAAGTGAGTAATACAGTCGATAACACAGACTGAGTACTTCTACCCTCACGGTTTTATTTTAAACAAGGGGAAAAAAAAATCCAGAAGCATTTTCAAACTCTTTTAGGAAACCAGAAACAATCTGCAATTTTGAAAGGAGGAAAATCTTACCAACATGAAAATTAAAAAATATTTAAGGAAAAAAAAAATCATACCATGTAAGCGAGGCTAAAAAATTACCATTTTGGAATTTTTAATGACAAAGCTTGAGCAAACTACAGTATCCCCTGCTATTGTTTAGATCTAGTCCTTCAAATATCAAGAAAACCTAAAAGTTTATGAATTAAAAATTCACGAATGCACTGAATAAAAAAAAAAATTGAGACCTTTTCTAGTCTAAAACAGGCTGATCCAGAACAGGAACTTAGAATATGGTCTCACATTGCTAATAAAACAAACTGTTATTTGGTTTACTTTTCAAAAATCACCTCTAAAAGCTAAGCTCTTGCTCCATCTCTCATTCTTCCAGGTCCTCCCCTTCATCTGATCAGACTTTGGCCTTTGTCTTTCCTATTTGGCAAAAATCTATTCATTGTTCCTTTTCTCCAGATTAGACTTCTACCTTTTATGCAAGCTGAAACTGTTGACTGCATGAACAGATGAACACAAATACAAATGAACACAAATCTGGGAGGACATTGCTAAGAAGAAGGGAAGAGAGAAGAGCAAGGTAGTCGCAACTATTAATTCAGCGTAAGCCAAAAATCTTCCAATTTGGATGTTCAAATGTCATGCCAGTCTTGTGAACTCACCTTCTTATAGAGGTCTGTTTATGAGGGAGTGTCAGGTGTGATCCCCCAAGTGACTGAGCACATAACAGGCTTTACAAGTTTGCCCTAAGATTCTGTTTAGTGAATTGCGTAGCGGCTGCTTTATATAACTTCATACCTTTAAACAAGTTCTAGAAAACCAAACAGCTGATATCCAGACACTATGCAATGTAGAGAAACTTATAAGGAAGCCTGTAGCACAAACACTTGGAGTTAATCACCTGCTCTTCGTCCACTTCTCTGTCCACATAAGCTCCAGAAATATGGTAACGTGTAACAGAAAAGTTGCCAGAACCATAGGGCTTCACCAGAGGAATCTTTTTCACTGTCTAGGAAGAAAAGTACAACTACAGCTGTATCACAGAAGAGTATCTCTAGCAAAGCAATTAAACAGAAAATACATGATCTGTAAAGTTAGATCATTATTAAAAGAAATTCACCCCCCCGAATTCTCTCCTGAAAATATTTTTGTTTAAAACTTATACATGTAATAATTAATAAACCACATCAGCACAAGGTAGATATAGAGGGCTTTAACAACTGAGAGCATTTAAAAGTCTTAGGCAAACTCCTCCACAGAAACGGACATTCATCAGCGTCATGTTTCAACAGCACTAACTCAAAAGCATTTGAGTTTAACGCACTAATAGAAATCCCACTAATCCCACTTACAACATCTGTCACACTCACCTAAGAGCAGGGCAACCACTGATCCACAATGTAATTACACCTAACAGCAAAGTAACAGTTTCCAAGTACAGACTTGCTCCAGGAAACACAGAACAATTATGTCCAATTATCAGCTGACCAAAGAGCATTTTCTGTAACTTCACTGCAAAGTGTCAATTGATACAATGCTAAGTTGCTGGGTTTTTTTTAATATTTTGGGTACACATTTCAACTCTTTTCTGAAAGTCTGAACGATGCGTGAGACACTCCCTCTTCTTTGGCTTCAGCCTGATGTTCTCAGTACTGAGGTAGCTAGGTTAGGTATTCTTAGTATTCTGTAGGACCTGTGTTCCAGGGAGAGTTCTGAAGGATGCCAAGATTGAAACCAAAGATCATTGAAAGGTCAACAAAAAACAATATTTATCATCAAGAGGTGGCCAACAAAACAAAAAAAAACAGGAGAGAGGAAGAAGGAGAAAAATAAGCCCTCAGTACGACTCCCCCAGTCACCCAGAAGTTACTTATGAAGTTATCTTACTGACCCCAGAATGCCTAAAACTACCCATAGCAGAAGTTGCATCCTTGGAGTGTCGGCAGGCTCATGAGTTGGCGGGTGTCCCCGCAAAAGGCAACATTGTCCTTTGATGTGAAGCTTACTTCTCCCTCCCAGCATGAGCTATCTGCTTTTTATACAACTAATTGGTGACGCCTACCTGGGCAGGTGTGGCCAGCAATGCCCAACTAGAGGCCTTCAGTCCCTCCCAATATTATGTAAGTGGTACCCCTACTGCGCATGCGTGTGTACTTTGGAATTCCCCCCGAGCTTGCAAGCTATACCTCAGGGGGGTCTTTTCTAAATGAGTCTAGGGGCTTACTTCATCCTCCTCCTCTTCACTTTCTCCTTCAAATGCCCTTAGAAGGCGGTCAGCCAATAATAAGACACCAGTTAACTGTAGTTTGTACCAAACTCTTCCTTCAAGGAGGAAGTTCCCATTTATCAGTGCTTGTTTTCTCATAACTTGGCAGGAAAAAGATAAACTCCCACAGGTGGCTCGGCCAAACATAGACCAAAAGTATTAACATCTAATTAAGCCCTGATACAGACCTGCCATTGTACTTCTTTAACATCCCCTCCATTAATTTTCTCTCAGCTTCCTCTTCCTCAGATTTTTCCCTAAAAGAGATTCTGGTCCACAGTAACTAAAACAGCAGGTTTCATAGCCTGAGTGTTTTAAAACTAACATGACTGTAAACAAATGCATATACACAAAGAGCAGCATTAAGTCTCAGGAATATCTTAAACTTATCTCTGCATAAGATTAGGCATACAAATTTTAATATTGATTATCACTTACTATTTTAAAAAGACTATAGAAAGTGAAGTCTTTAAATTAAAATCAAAGAATCACAGAATCATTGAGGTTGGAATGAACCTTGAAGATCATAAAGTCCAACTAGCACTGCCAAGTCCACCATACCATGTCCCTGAGCACCACATCTTTTAAGTATCTCCAGGAACGGTGACTCTACCACTTGCCTGAGCAGCCTGTTACAGTGGTTGACAAGTCTTTCTGTAAAGGAATTTCTCCTAATATTCAGTCTAAACTTCCCCTGGTGCAACTTGAGGTTATTTTCTCTTGTCCTGTCACTTACTACCTGGGGGAAAAACCCAACTCCCACCTGGCTACAACCTCCCTTGAGGTAGTTGTAGAGAGCAAGAAGGTCCCCCTGCGACTCCTTTTCTCTAGGCTAAACAATCCCAGCTCCCTCAGCTGCTCCTCATCAGACTTGTGCTCCAGACCATTCACCAGCTCTGTTGCCCTTCTCTGAACATGCTCCACCACCTCAATGTCTTTCATGGAGTGAGGGGTCCTCAGCTGCTGAAACTAGTTTTAGCCTTCACAACAGAACTTCAGTAACTTATTTTATGGTCCTTAAGTAAATGCATGTTATTCTAGCAGGAAAAAAAATAGTTGCTAACTTTCTTAATCAATAAAAGACATAGAATTTTAGCAGTTTCTACACTAACCAAAACACTTGTAGATATTGATTATAGCTCTGAAAACAGAGAAGTCCCATGCCTAAACCTCATTAGCCAGATCACCACCTGCTTGCCCTGCACTGTGTTACTTTCAGAACGTACAATTAAACCTGTCTTCTGAATTATTTTAAAAACGTAAAATTAACAAATCAATAATTAATAATTACATGTAATCAATCAAATCTTCAGAATTTTATTCAAAAGCTAAGAAGACATGAGAATTATGTTGGAGGCTACAGTTTTCCAGTTAATGTCAAAAGCAACTGAGGCTGAATAAAATACCATACTCTGCATCAAGGTTTTGTAACTCTTTCCTTCTTTCCCCTCTCCCCCTACTGCCCCCAAAAAGCAAGGAATCTCATACTTAAATCTGGCAAAACTGGAACAGCAATGTATCATGAAATGGGGGAAAAAAAACCCAAAATAAAAGCTACAACCCCAACTCTACAAATGCTATGAATACTCCATAAGAGTATAGTGACACTTTTTAGGGTTTATTTTCATTACATAAAAATCTAGTAGATCATACCAAAAAAAAAGTTTACAAGAACTCTGTGACACTTGTTAATAAAGTGGTGTTTACAGTTTAACTTCAGTTAAGTAACTCCTCATTTGGTCTAAATAAATATGGCCTCAATTCCTGAAATCCATCTTTCTGAGAACTAAAATTGTTTATGACAATAGAGTAAAAATACTTCTTTTGTAACTGGGCAAAGTAACAATAATAGGAGCATCTTCAGAAAGTGTTTCTTATATTCCAAGTAATCATCCAATGAACAGCACGGCCCTAGCTCCATTTTATAAAATTTTAGTCAATTTTCTTGCAACAAAGCATCAGATTATGATTATAGTTATATTCAATAAGCTCCTTATGCAAATTGATTCAAGAAAACAAGTGTGGTTATGCAGATGACCCTGTAATTTGCTGCAATTCACAAAATTTTAAAGTTAAGCAATTCAAATTCACTGCCTTTTCAGTAATGCATCTACAAGATAAAGCCCCAGATTTACCTCCCCCAAACTAACAGTCAATATCTTTTGTTTTCTCTCTCTCAAAAGAGAAACAGGAATAAAATTTCTCATCTTTCAATTACTTAGCATTTTACCCCATGAAGTACATGGCACCCAACAACTCTTTGAAGAAAATAACTTTATTCTTCACCCTGTGCCCTCCCAGCAACACAGGCCTACCACAAAAGGATTAAAATCCATACAGATACAATAACTAGGAAAAAGGCTCACAGTCAGCCAGTCTTTAAATGAAACAAATTGACACACTGTGATATATTGAAACAGAGCAACCTCTTTCCTCAACAAAAACTCAAGATGTCTGCAGAATTACTGATTCAATTTGCCCTTATCAGAGCATGAACTTCATAAAAGAAACAAAACCCACACATTGTAGAAAATCCAGATGTTTGCAAACTCTGCTAAAACCAGTTAAAATCACATCTGTTGAAAAGACAAGTAAATGACATTTGCTCATGGGTGGAAATGCATTAATTTTTTCACATCGATTTTAGGAAAGGCAGTTATGATTTTGCAATACTTAAACAGAGTACTGACCCAGACCTGTCATCCAACACAGTCACAAATTCAATTGTACCAGAACCTGGGGAAACCCTAAAACAAAGTCTAATGCTACCCTTGTGAAAAAAGACTAAAGAACGAGGAGAAAATTCTGTGTTTATAAAACAGAAGCAGGGATGCATTACTGATGTTGCTAGATAAAAATATTAAATAGTAACTACCATGTCATTTTAGCTGTTACATCATCTACAAATATGGAGGTTAACTGCAGTGACTACCTGTGGGGTTTTTTAAAATAGAATGCAACATAAAACACATCCTAAACTGCAAAAGTTTCTAGAAAGCAATGCTGCAGCACCTCATGCTTTTCCAACAATGCCAGACTGAGCAACAGAAACATCTGAAATGCAGGAAATAAAGACTCAAAGTTTGGACTGATACAGACTTCATCTGCACTACAGCAGATACAACAGGAACAACGTAGAGGAGAATGTTCCTCTACACGTGTAGAGGAAAACAGCAGCATGAAGGAGTGTGTGAATTTACCTGAACTGTATTATACAGGTTCTTATTCCAAATGTTCTAAATTTCAATATTGCATGTACTTAATTCACCAGAAATAACCCCAAACTTTACCACTCCAACACTTGCTTTAATCCTCATTCATATCCAACTTCCATAATATGAAAGTCCTTGGACAGACAGTGAGGAGACCTACGGAAAGCAAGTACTGAGGGATGCAAATGAAAGTATACAGATACTCCTTCTAAACATTCTGCAAACTGTGAGTATCAAACCTTAATTGGTTTTTCCAGACACAATACCAACCCCCATCATCCCGCACCCTAACCTGTACATAGTGCTGGATGTTGCTGGGAAAAGTTTTGATAACTTCACTGGCTGTGAGAGGCATAAGTATACTTCAATCCTTTCTTTCCTTTCCTTTTCAGCGGTCTGAATATCCCTGAATCCAACGGTCTGAAAATCCCTGAACCCAATGGTCTGAAAGGGCACAGCAGCAGACAAGGCAACTTAAATTCTGCATTAATGAAGTTCTGTTAAATTAAACTTACTAAAAGTTAACTCCAAAGAAAAATGTACATAATGTTCCTTCTGCAGCATAGATCTGCAATCCTACAGGAGCTTCTACACCTATGCAGAATCTCTGTAAAATCAAAGCAGCATGATGGAGGTACAAAGTTACCCCTAAAAAGGTTACAGCCTCCTCAATAGCCTTGGGTGCTGGTTTTCTATCAAAATTAAACAGCTTACCCTATATTTAGCATTCCCTACAAGAACCAAAGAAATTGGAGACAAAAAAACCCAACAAAAACCCCACAGCTAAAAAGGTAGTAATGTCTTTATTACAGAACTAAACAAAAAGCTATTACTGCATCATTGTGACAGAAAGCTGAGGTGGTGTGTACATGCTGAGAAAGATCATTGTAGAGTTAATACCACTGTGGCTACTAAGTGAAAATGAGATAATGAAAAAAGTTTAAAAAGACACGTTAACCACAAAAATAAGATCTCAGATGACAAGAAATAAAAATCACACCTAACAAGAGATCAGAAGTAAAATACCAAAGTCTAGTAGTATGAAGTCTGTTAATACATAATTCATTAGTTCTCTTGTTTTTTGTTGAACCACTCTCCTTACAGTATGCAAATACCAATTTTAGATATCCTGCTGTGAGGAGTCAGACCAGTAAACAAATCATTACATTACATGGTACCCTGAAATTGTGATCACTATTGCATCATGGATACATACCTCAAAAGGACGTGGTGGAGGGGGTGGTAGGCTTGCAACTTTCGCTGCTCTTTGCCTTTCCACTTCCAGAGCATGTTTACGCGCATCTGTTCGTCTTGGGGGGAAAAACCAAACATCCCACCAAAACAAAACAAAACAAACAAACAAAAAAAAGAAGCAAAATTATTCAAGTATTCAAGCAACAGTGAGAGCACTGTACAAAATAAAAAGCAAACCTAAAACCAAACAGATTTCGATGTACCTGCACTGAATGTTTGAGACATAAGGAAAAGCACACTGAAAAGTCAAGAGAACTTACGCTGGAAGGCACCACTAAAAATTAATTTCAAGTAATGCAAAAATGTTAATACACGCAACCTTCTAAAGAACAGTGCAAAATCCCTGTTTTCCACTTCTGAAGGAAGCACCCATGTCACTTCACCAGATTTTAACTGCTCAAATGTAGACAAAATTAACTATTTAATCAACAGGTCTCAGATCGACTCAAGCACAACTATCCCCAAGAGGACACAGATAATTTTTCATGCCAGCTCAATTTTGGTCCAATCTGCTTAATAAAAAAATCCTAACAAGGAAGACCATGACTAATGCAATAGGTCTTTTTCTTCAAGTGGGTAATTCTTCATCAGAAACTGGCCTGAGAACATTTCACTTCATGTCACTGAACAGCTGTCAGCCAACAAGCTTGACTGAAAATAGCAACACAGGGATGAAAGCTCCCCCACTCATGGAGAGTCTATAAGGCCAGCTTGTATACCAGACATTTTTGTCTTGGTTTTATAGCTACAGCTCTTATCAAAAGCCACAAGCATTGTCCATGACCATTAATTCTCTAGCCCATAAAATTTCAAGTATGAAAAAGCTCCAAGCATCAAAATTTTTGCCTTTCACCTTGTGACACTGTAAAACGCATTCTTAATAAAACTAAACAACTATTGCATACCGGGCTTGCTCATGAAGAACTTTTTCTTTCTGGTACTTCTGCTCTTTCAGAGCTTTTCTATGTCTCGTCTCTGCTCTTTGTTTCCTTTCTTCTGCTTGCTTTGCCAGAGCTTCTAAGTCAGGTTCCTTAACAATAAAATATTGTAAGCACTTAATACAAGATTTTACTCACTTCTCATACTGCCAGTGTGATATTTCAAATTACGTATTGCTGGTAAGAAGCACAAGCTAGAAACGACTTTCTAACTGTATTAGGGTAAAAATAATAACTTTTCTTTTTCTGCCATCTTTATTCTCTTCCTCTCTACCACCAACAGCAGCAAACCTGCCACATTCCTTAGCCAATTTAACCAAATATTGATGTAGAAACCTTAGCTTCTCTCTGCATCAGTTTGACAAAGAGGATAATATAAATATAGTTACATACATACACAGCTTAGCAAATGTGGACTGTGTAGAGAAAGCGTGTTACTACCTTTCAGTCATTAACTGCAACAGTCACGTATCAACAGAAACATTTCTTTATCATTCGTTCTCTGTTTTTATGACACTGCTTCCACAGTCTTTCAGAAATTCACCCATCCTAGCGTTGGAAAGGACTTTACAAAGAAGTTGATCTAAAGACACAGATATGGAAAGGCATAATGCTATTTTACTTGTGTTAAAGATCCTGACCAATTCAGGAAGTAAGCTACTTTGCAAAATTCATGTAAGAAATCCGTGGGACCACTGGCTGATTTCTATAAACCCAGTTCAGAGTCAAATCTATACAAAATTTCTACCCAACAGCCACAATGATCTCTCAAACAGAGCCTACACAAGTTACAGGATTTTAAAGACAGTGAAACCAGTTTATAGGTGCAGAATAAAAAGTGACATCATTTTGCAATCTAGTCAAAGACCTCTGAAGCTCTTACCAAGGCTTTCCATGTCACTTGAGCATTGAAGGGGAAAAAATGTTAAGTGTATTATCTTAACCATAGACAAGATAGAGGTTAGAGAAAAACCTAGTATATTACTGCCATAATTGAGACAAGGAGTCACCATATGCAATTTAGTCAAGCACAAACATACACTATAATATATGTATACAACCTAGTGCAAAAAAAATAACCTTTAAAGTCTGCATAGCAAAAGCCTTAGCAGATAGGCCTGTAGAGCAGTCTTGTGAAAAGGCATCTGCAAAAAACTACGTAACCATTTCTAAAAAGTTTTCATTCTTAAAAAAGTTGTCTGTTTAGGTATTAGGATTCTAAAACTAAAACTATTATAAAAACAAAACTAAACAGCAATCTTGCTATTTTAAGAACATAAAAAACTCCTCTGACAACATGTGCTGGTTTTGGCAGAGGTATGGGGCTGTGTTTTGGATTTGTTATGAATATAGGTTTGATAACAGTGATGTTTTTGTCATTGCTGAGCAGTGCTTGCACAGAGCCAAGACCTTTTCTGCTTTTTGTACTGCCACACTGGCAAGGAATTTGGGAAGAAACACAGCTGGGACAGGTTGACACAAACAGACAAAAGGGATATTCCACACTACAGGACATCATTTCAGTATATAAAGTTCAGGGAAGGAGAAGGAAGATGAGGAGAGTTGGAGTGATGGTTTGTCTTCCCAAGTCACTGTTACATGTAATGGGGCCCTGCTCTCCTGGAGGTGGTTGAACACCTGCCTGCCCATGGGAAGCAGTGAATTAATTTCTTGTTTTGTTTTACTTTGCCCGCGTGCACAGCTTTTGCTTTCCCAGTTAAACTGTCTTTATTTCAACCTGCAAGTTTTCGACCTTTTTCCCCTTCCAGTTCTCTCCTGTGCCCCACTGGTGGGGGAGTGAGCTATGTGATGCTTGGTTACTGGCTGGGATTAAACCACAACACAATAATTTAATACTGTATTTACTTACATTCTCCTTGGCCTGTCGGTGACCCTCACCAATTGCTCTTAAGTTTGATAAATACAGTTCTTCCAGGGCTTTCATCTTTTGATCCTGTGCTTTCTGCCATTGAGCTCTCAGTGCCTCCTCTAACTGATGCAATTGTTCTTCTCTCCTCTGCTTTACCTTCTGCCTTATCTGCAAGGCAATATACTTCTGCTGCTCTCTAACCTGTAGAAATAGCATTTATGTTTTGTTAGCAACTCAAAAAACCCCAACACTTTTTGCAGCAAGACTTTCCACAACATAAGTCCACTCTCCTTCCAGCTTTCCATCTCATCTACTATTCCATTAACCATCTGGCCAGAAAATACTTTACTGACACGTTTTAGTGGTGGACTAGGCAGTGCTGGGTTAATGGTTGGCTTGATGATCTGGAAGGTCTTTCCCAACCTAAACAATTCCATGATTCTACAATACTATTACCCTGAAATTTAGCTTACATTAAATTATTTTTCAGTTGATTTTTTCTAAATTATTTGTTATAGCATCACATGAAATACAAACCATGGAAAAATACAGACATACTTGTTGTAGCCTCAGTTTTCTTCTTCTTTCATATTCTTCTTTCAGAAGCATGGCTTCTTCATTAGGACTATGCCTCAATTTCCCAGCTGTTGTAACTTTCCTCTTCATCTTTGGATATCGTGAATAATCAACTTCTATGAGAACAACACAAAGAAAAACAGAAATTGTGCATAAATTACATAGGTAAACCAGCTATAAAAAACAGGCATTGCCATAACTTTGCCAAATCTATCACGGTATCTAAGTGTGTGAGCTACAACTGTTCACATCTGTTCCAACTCACAGTTGGACTTGATGATCTTGGAGGTCTTTTCCAACTTTAACAATTCTATGATTCTAATTATAATCAACAACACTGGCACTGTCTTTGTCACAGTCACAAAAGGTACTGTTTCTGAGCTATTTTGAGCTATGTACCAAACTCTGCAATAGTATCACATTCTACTTTGTGGACCAGCCATGCACATTTGCAAAGTGAACAGAGAACACCATACCCATTCCTGGGAAGATTTAAAAAACAAACCCACAAGCTACTGAAAAGCACACCACACAGTAAAGCAGACTGGTCACCTAGGTGATTTGTATTGAAATATTCTCATAGCCCTTGTACAGAGCTTGTTAATGATTTTGGCTGCAGTCCAAGGTTTTCTGCTTTGACGACTGTGAAACTCTAACAGTTTGCATGCCAAGCATTTCGCTGGAAAGCTGAAATTGCTTACTGACAATTTTTTTATTCAAGCTGTCTTACACAGCCATTTCAAATTCTGTTTCCCTGTAGATTTCACTGTGAAATCAGAATCTGCTGGTTCTACGGATTGCTTCCCATTTTCCCTGCTATTATAATTTTCATCTGCACAAAAATAAAAAAAAAAGGACTTCTTCATCTGATATGCAGCCTACTCCAAAATTTCACACCCCCTCCCCAATACTTTATTGTATCTTTAAATATTTATAACCCTGAAAATACTCTCACAAAACAAATCAAAGACTTTTGAAAGTCTTTGGTTGTGACAATGACTTTCAAAAGCCACTGCTTAATTCTAAAAAACCAGAAGGTTTTTACTAATGAACAATTCACACCCCTCTAACGATTTAACCAACATGTGACACCTGGAAAGATTTATTTTCAGCATCATGTATCATATTGTATCTATGTCTAAATACACTAAGATAAGTATATATATTTAGATATATATACTAAGATAAGTATATATACTTAGTATATTTAGACATAGACACAATATCACAGATAAAAGAGCAAAACTCTAAAGAAATCAGGTGAGGTGTAAAGCCGAAGTAATTATTCATAAGATACTCTCGGTACAAGGTTATTAAAGCAATGAATCTCAAGCTTGTTACAGCATCAGCAGGGACAGAAGTACCATGGCTCCTGCCAGCCCCCCCTTACTCAGCGTCTGAGCCACAAAGCAGAAGTTTATCAATGTAACTAAGGAGCAAGCTAGATTCTCACACACACACTCCCAAAGAGAGGAAAAACGTAGAGGATGACCAACACAAAGCCGAGATCTAAAACCGAAAGGACAAGAGCCAAAGGAGAGTGCAAACGCCACGCTCGCCCCGGCTCAGCCGCAGTACAACGCGGGGGACGGAGCATGCGAGAGGCTCGGAGCCTGCTCGGTCACTGGGAGCCTCCGCCGGGGCCGCAGCTGGGTCCACCAGAGCTGAGGGGGCACAGCGCGAAAGGAGGAGAAAGGAGAGCGGCCGCGAGAAGGCGGGAGCGGGCGAGGAGAGTGAGGGAGGGAGCGGAGCCGCGCGCACGTACCCGCCGCCGCCTGGGCCCTCCCGGCCGCCGTGGCGCCAACGGCCGCCGCTCCCGCCGCGTGACCCCGAGCCCGCCGCCAGGAGTAAAGGGCGCATGCGCACCTGCCCGCTCCGCCCGCCCCCAGCCACCCGAGCCCCGCCCCCTCCCCCCGTGGCCAATGGAGTCTCGTGGCGGCAGCGGGGCCGCGCGCGCCGAATATAAAATGGGCGTTATGGGGGAGGGAGGCACTTGACCCTTGTCACCTCACGCTGGTGTAGTTTGTTTCCTATCAGCCCCTTCCCGGGACAGATCTAAGTCAGGGCAATGCCTCGCTCCCCTAATCGTGCAATCTCAATACGTACGTGAAAGGAATACGTACGTGAAAGGGTTAGTCACCCCGGCTGTCTCACAGCAGTGCACCAGCAGCCCGCAGTCGGAGTTTCCAAGTGTTCGCATGGGAGGGGCACTGGCTACGCTTGAAGTGCTGAGGGAGCATAATAATACTGAATCCTGCTAGTTCTACCTCACTGATGTTACCTCCGTGTAGCTTCCCTGTTCAGCATTCTTTTTCGATGCATTGCATCAGTAAGAGTATCATGGATTTATAGAATGGTTTGGGTTGGAAGGTTGGAAGTGGACCTTGAAGATCACCTGGTTCCGGCCCTGTTTAGGTCATGGTAGTGCCCCTGGACTTGCAGTGCTGCTCTGCCCATCTTCTAGGCTTGCATATGACTTCTACAATCAGCAGATCTTTGCTGCTGCATCAACCTCGTAACTAGTGCTGATATTTCCATTATAAACCTAACTTTAACTAAGTCTGCTCCCTGTAAGTATGATGCAATACTTGCTTGCTTTTGTGCTTACTTCTTTGCTTTGGAGAGGGTATTTTTACAAGAGCATATAGTGACAGGACAAGCGGGAATGGATTCAAGCTCAGAGAGAGTAGGTTTAGATCAGATAATAAATAATAGGAGGAAGTTCTTTGCTGTGAGAGTGGTGAGGCACTGGAACAGACTGCCCAGAGAAGTTGTGGATGCCCCATCCCTGGAAGTGTTCAAGGCCAAGTTGGATGGGGCTTTGAGCAACCTAGTCTAGTGCGAGGTGTCCCTGCCTGTGGCAGGGTGGTTGGAACTAGACAATCTTTAAGGCCCTTTCCAGCCCAAACTATTCTATGAATCTATGATTCTTCCACACGTTTTACTTTTCTTACTAGAAGAGACCATTTATCATATGTGTGAGACTTGCAGCAGTTGGGAATTGAAAGTGGAGTTGTGTGATATCCTCGATTTATGAAGAATGTGAATGTTATTCACATTGAGAGAAATAATTCTGCCACACATATAGATGAAGCAAGAGAGGCTGTGCTAGACTGTTTCTTTGCATAGAGCACCTTCCCAGGCTCTGAGCTGCTGCTGCAAAAATCGAAGAAATGTTTTTTAATCATAACTAACCAGGCACAAAGGAGAAAATTGGTTGTCTCATGCTGAAACTTGAGTGCAAAATGTAGCTACTTTCTATGGCAGTTTCTTATAGAAAAAGGAAAAAACAAATTTTGTATTAGGAGCTAACTTTCCTAGTAACCTACTTAATTGTGCCCTGCAGGATTGAAACCAGTAGGCTGAGATTACTTGGTAAAACTTAGTGGTTTGGTGCATGCAGATGCATGGCCACACAGGAAATAGGCTAAAAAATACAGAATTATAAAAGAAAAGACATGAGCATAGGAAGAAGAGGTAACACAGCAGCTTTATGTGCTTTCTTCCCCACCTTTTACATTTCACTGCTAAACTACCTTCTTGTTCACAGACTTTTACTTTCTGACAAGTGCTTGCAACTTGCTGCAACCTCCTGACTGTAATAGCTGATACCAAGTTAATACCTGATTAGACATCGAGATGTTTCACAGTATGCATATTGAATAAATTAAACTTGAGAAGTGCACTTTCAAATTGTTTTTCAGTCTCCTTATTGGATTTTTTTGTCCTTCAGCATTTTCATTATGGCAGCGTTTTCCACAATAACATCTCTTCTAAATAGCTTTATCCTGCAGGTCAACGGATAATAAAAAAAATTGAAGATAGTCTATTAAGGGAGTAATTGAGATTATGGATTTTAGAATCCTCTACTTATAAAATGTGAAAGAGGTCAAATATGTGCTCCTTAATTATACTATTGGATAAAAGGGATATTATGAAACCTACACGTGCTGGGTAAGAATTTTGTTTCAAGGGTGTTTTCTGTCATTGTCTTGCAGAATTATTTCTGCTACCACTTAATTTACATACGTATATTGAAAACCAGTGATTTTAATGCTGTAATGTTTTCTACTTTTTACTACACTCATTTGAATTACAGTATTACAGGCCTGCATTAATTCCTTCCCCTTGTGAAGTAGACGGTGTTCCTTTTATAAAAGGTGAATAGTGATGCAGCAGTATCGGTGCATCTAGTCAGGCATATATAAAACTGGAGGTACTGGCTCCCCTGAGCTTCAGTTACTGGTCACATTTCTCCTGCGGAAAAAGAGTTATACTTGCAGCAGTTATCTACACAGTCCCAAGATGGCTGGTGGAAAATTTGAATTTCTTTTCAGGAACAGAATGCTTTCCATACATAAAAAATGTCTCACAGAGTGAGTCTATGTGAATACACAGATTTGGAAGAAATCATTTCAGTTTCATGCATTTGAAGTTGAAGAGGGGTCGTATGACTGTGAAGCCTGCTGCTGAATTGGCCTGCAGTGTGCAGTCAGGAGCTCAAATCACAGTACAGGCCTTGTGCTATTCCAGAAAGCAGCTTTTTAGAGCAGTCCTGTCTGTACTTCCCTATCACAGGATGTTTATTCCATCAGCACATGAACCATTGCAAGAGATTTTGGCACAGGAGCGTTGTCTTGGTGTGCTCTGTGGGACCGTTTAGTCTGAATATGAGATTAGTGAGGCTGGAGTTGCTTTTGTGTGGCCTGAGAGAAAAGATTTCCTGTCTCATGGGCAGGTCTAGCATATGCAACCTGTACCTCCTACTGCCACATAGAAGCACTTGCTCCTTTCTTCATTAGAAATTCTTCACTGTCCACTCCTGTCTCTCACTTGTACAAGGGAAGGATGACCTTGTAGGCTTTTCTGCATCTTCAGCAGGGAGGCACTGGTTTTATAGGTTTTCTGAGGTCTAGTAATGGAACAGTACAAACACCTGACAGCTCACCCTTGTGCAGGACTTGGCACCCTGCATGAATTAAGTATTCTCCTTGAAAACCCCTGAAGGAAGAGCTTTAGAGAAAGTGTCGTATTCAGACACTAAACCCCTCCACCCTGAGTTCTCTAACACCTCATTAGACAGTACTGCAGTTTTCTGCTTCTTGTCTCCTTCTTGCTCATAACTGAAGTATCAGAATGAAATGAGAACTTCTCTCAGTTTGAATTGGCCTTTCTCTGAGTTCAGTATTCCTCAGTGTCACATACCACACTGTCACATAGTTTTAAATGTTTCCCTGTGGTTCATTTTGGTTTGATCTGTGATTACTTTTCCCATGCTGTTCTCTCTTTTTTAGTACCTGACACCTGATGTCTAGTTATCATGACTGCCAGGAACTAACAGGATGTTGTTTTACAAATGTTTGTGATCCTCCAGCTTATACATTTTCAAAACTGCAAAGTGCTTTTGTTAAAGAGTTTGCATTAAGTGCGTTTATGTGTAAGCTTTGCAAAAATAGATGGAGTTTCCTAAGAAGGAAAAAGGGTTAATCTTTCTCTTTGAGACTGACTAATCTACTATGGTCAGCCTGTGCAAGCACAGCCTGTAATAGCCTCTGCCTGAGACTGATTTGGAGATAAATTTTCTTGACAGATGTGGAAGGCTAGCTTTTGTTATTATACTCTGTGTCATGTAATAAAAAGCTGCTAAGCTACGCTTTCCAGTACCAAAGCAACTATATTCAGAGCTGTGCCTGTATAAATTCTCAACGTGCAGATTCTATTAATAAAAAAAGATGTTATAGCTAAAAAAAAAAAAAAAGGGAAGTAAAACATGAAGCATAAAAATGTAGCTGGAAAAAGGATAATTATGTGTAATTAAATTTAATACAACGGACATCCTAAAATTATTGTCCTGGAAAGACAAAGAAATTGCTGTAAATTCAGATACGGTTTTAGATATAAATAGTGTTGTCTTACATAAAAAAAACATGCTGTCCTATGACATTGGTCCAGAAGCTCTTATTAGGGAACAAACAGCAACCTTAAGCAATGCCCATTCTCTGTCACGAATGCTCCTGGGACTTCTCCCAGCATCCTTAGCCCAGCTTAATGGTTTGGGTCTCTGGAAAACAACCAGCCTTGAGGTGGTAAGAGCAGCAACAAGTGATTAAGAACTTATTATTCATGCATGAACCATGGTGCTGCCTAAGGTCATTTTGATTGGGCTCCCAAAGTCTCAAAAAAATGAACTCTCCCGAAGCTTGAAGCCAACAGAACTGAGCTGGATTCAGGTTTTTACAGACAAAAAGGAGCGTTATGTAGCTGTTGTATGTCCTCAGAACTGGTCTGCCTAATTACTCAGTGATGCCAGTGTATCTAGAATTCTACAACACAAACTTGGTGTGTGCACATTAATTTGGTAAAATTCTTGTAACCTGCTTTCAGCCTTCTAAAATATATGGGAACCACACATAGAATTTTCTCCAATTGTTAAAAAGATATGCATAGTAACTATGTGCACTAATAGGCCAATTATGCTCAGTCCAGTGAGTTTACAGCTGGGCTTTGCCAGCTTTTCTCAACTACCGTGCCATATCTTGTTTGGCTAACCTTCCTGTGTTTCTTCTTGTAATAACTACTTTTATTCAATTTCAGAAACTATATTGAACATTCCTTTCTTTATTGCAGGTAGTTTCAAGCAGAAAATAGATCAGTGCTGCATTTTCTGTCATTTCCTTTAAATAACAGATTCTACTCCAGCAAGATCTCTTAATGGCTTCAAATGGCTTCAAATTTTACCTTGTAGAAAAAGGCCTCCTTATGCGATTAAAAATGCTTTTTTAGTTAAGTCCTGTATTAGTAGTAAGCATTGTATTTTCAGCATGTAGTACAGACAAGAGGAGAAAACTAATTTCTTTTTAATTTTAAAATGATTACTTTTTCTCCAGTATGATTTGGCTTGTTTTGTATTGTTTGCCTCCTCCATTTGATGGCTTATGTTTATTATGTTTAATACAAGAGGCACTGAAGTTTTCACAAGTTTCAGCTTTTCTCAGATGTGCATCCAAATACCATGCCATAAGCAATAAAATTAATGCAAAAACATCTTGAAGAATAGCTTAAGGCTTTAAGTCTATAGGTCTCCAAAGAAGAGGTTTAAGGTTCTGGATGAAATCATAAAGAAGTAAATGTTCAGGTCCTGACAACTTAATGACCAGTTCAGTCACAGAATCTCAGAATCCTTTTTGCTTCCCTAATAATCATTTATATATAAAGCAACTAAAAATGTATCTTAGATGCTCCCTTTCATCAATGCATCTTTCTGACAACTGACCTCCACAGTGGGTGACATACAGGATAAGATACAGGATGTGGGTCTCTTCTTGGGAAAATACATGCCATTATTCTTGGATAACTGTTATAATATCTTAATATAGTTTATGGAATACCAGCAGAAATGTTCACAGTGTAAAAGAGTGGATCCTGGTTTGATCAAGACCTTCACAGTCTAAATCAAAGAGACTATATGATCAGACAGATCATATGATATACCAGATTACAATTATACTGCAAATTAGCTTTGATGTTTTCTTTAGTAGAAAGAAACTGATTATACAGATGAAGTCATTAAAAGGCTTTATGGATGAAATATGTTTCAAAGAGAACCTTACAAAAGGAATGAGGGGTGAAGAAAGATTTACAAGGAGTGAGAATGAATTTGCATCAAGAGGAGAAACTCAGAAAAGCTTTAGAGTGAACAAATGAGTTTAGAAGAAATCAGTGAGCATGGAGCAGTGATATACTGGTTCTTATTGCTCCCATTTTATCCTTTTAACAGAAACCAATCTCTCTAAAGACATGGAGGCATTGTCTGTCATGATTTTGCTAACTATTATAGAAACCAAGGAGGAATGAAAGAACAAAGGGTCTTTAGTGATTGCAAAGAGGTAAACTTAGAGTCAAGTCTGAGCAAAACAAATGTGGAAGGGAAGATACTGATGACTTAGATGCTAGCTTGGTAAACTGGAGTCTTGCCTTTGGTTTTCTAAAAGATCATAGATTTTAGTCCCTTTGATATTGGCTTAGTCTCTTTGGGCTTCATCTGATAAATTGGGCTTAGTCCCAGAATCCTGATCCTGAACAGCCTCACTAAGCTACTGAAGTCTAGAAGTTGTTAAAATTTTTTAATCCCAAAGATCCCTAAGCTTTTATATTTGCTGATCTTTACATGCTCAAACTGTTCTAATGTTGACAGGACTGAAATGGTTCAGAATCTAAACCTGAACAAGATTCAGGAATTACTTTTTTTTAATACATGTCAACCTTTAGCGTACTCAAAGTACATGCAACACAGCAACTGCACAGAGTTCTGTATAAAACATGTTACTGTTTTCTTCTGTGATTGGAGAGAAGAGGCAGTTGGAGATCAAGTCTCCAGTTTTTCATGCAGCCATTTTAGCGTGGGTTGCTATATTTAGTAGAGATTTGAGGCTAAGGAAATATTTTCTGAAAATCATATCCCTCCAGATCTGAGAGGTGGAATTTAAAATATATTTCTTTTCTCAGTATTTCCTATAAGCTAGTGCTAGGTAGCTGCAACTTTGACTTTATGTGATTCCCTTATGGTGTGCTCACATCTTCACATCATACCTTGAGGTTCCAGTAAAGCCTAAGTGATGTACCTATTAGTATAAGCCTACGTCAGCCTTAAAATTGAAGATATCTCTTGAATCTAACCCTTTGTTTCAGATATTAAAGTAAGACTGAAGTCAGTAAAGAGGACAGCAACAGTAGTAGAGGAAGACACAGACAGCGGTATCATTTGCCCCAGTAATGTCCTTGGTAGAGCAAAAACCCTTTTTTCCCACTGGTGCAATAAAATTGCCTCAATCTGCTTCCTTGGGTGATCAATGCTCATCTGGAATTTTATCACTGTCCTTTTTAGAGGATAATTTAATTGTTTTATATTTATAGAGGCAAGGTAATAACCTTAGATTTACATAGAGCTAATTTCTTTCTTTGTGAGTGGGTTCTGCAGGATGTGAGCAATTAAGTTTCTGTGGGAGGATACAGGAAACATGATTAATGGATCAAAGAGTCACCATCTAAGGGAAATGGGTATAATACCAGGGGAGATAATACTCTGTTTCATAATAGTTATGCTAATATGCCAAATGTTGGAGAATTCAATTAATATTTGGCAAATGAATTCTCTGTGATGCAGAGTAAACACATACTGGGGAAACAATAAAGCTCTATTGCAGATTATCTGTTAACTTTCTCTCAAACAGGGTGGATTGGCTGGTCAGGCACCTTATTCCACTGCAGATGGCAAAGAACAAATAGGCACGAATCAGTGCCAGACAGTGATATTCTTTGGATGGAAAAGATTGACCAAGGTTAAATTCTATGCACACAAGGCCAATCAGCGCTTGTCAGTATTTGTAGGTATGCTACTCAGCCCTCTGCTGAAAGTTAAATTTTGTTCCATGTAAATGAACACTGGTTTAAGAATGAAGGAGATAGAATCAGACAATTTTTATGTTCTTGATTTTCTTATCTGTAAAAGCAACACTAGTAGAAAAAACAATTATCAAGTAAAACCAAAATGCCTGAGCTACTAGAAGATACTGGACTGGGACCCAAAAAATCTGAGTCTCTGTTACCTAAGTATAAAATGAGGTTAATACTAATAATATATAAAGGCAATGAATTCTTCAGGTACTCTAGTGATGGGAAATGCACAAATATCTAGATTTACTGAAAAGTTAGATTTCCTGCTTGTTTGCTAGCTTCTATACTGGATATGGTATTTTAATTTCTATTCTAAAATACTCAGTTCCCTCACTAGAGATTTAATATGAGGTTTTGTTTTGAGAAACTTGATCCAGCAAAGATGGCATTTGGGAAGTATATTGAAGAATACTGTCCATGTCTGACCATACAGACTGGGCACTGAGCTAATGAAATATAAGAGTTACGGAGCTGAAGTTGTAGTATGAAACTCAAGTTTATCCTTTAGCTGCAACTGCGCTATATCTGGGTGTCGTACCTTTATGCACATCCAGAGCCCTTAAGTCATGAGTTCCTTGGGTGGTCTAGGAGCTCCCCAGGTAGTCACCTGCATCAAGCATTTAGATTAATTTGAAACAATGGTCCAACTTGAGACAAGGTAATTAATTGACTGAACTTTCAGCCACCTTCACAGTTAAAATTTTGACTTTCACAGCAGCTCTCCAGGTAGGAATTTTGGACAGTTCTAGAGATTTTCCCAGACAGCTCCTGCTGTCCCTGTATCAATTTATATGCGTGTGTTCGTTAACATTCTGAGTGGAGAATCTGGTCAAGAGACACCCTTACATGGTTCTTGCTGCAGAACTGACCAACCTTTACCCAGACATTTGTAAATCGGCAGTAGAAACTCTACCTACAGATATAAAAACAGTCACATAGGACCTTTGTAGATACTTATGACAGTTAGCAGATCTTTTGTATGGAGTTTAACATAACGTGTAGAAATGGATCATATACATGCTGGAAGAGTCACATAGCATCACAGGACAGTCAGATCATCTGAGAACTGAACAAAACAGTGGTTTAATAAGCTGGATTGCGTGATCCAGTCACGAAGCTCTTGTAAAGACTCCCTGCAATGGCAACTCATGTTGTCATCTTGACAACAACCAACTATCCCATTTGAGAGATCTACTTCACCGTGCATTACCCTGTGCCAAGACCTCAAGTAGCCATTTCCTTCTATCCAACACTCTGAGTGTCTGTGCAAAACGAATCCCGGACTGTTAGGACATCTCATGCCTTGCAGTTCAGAGGAATTCTGGGGACATCCCTTCAGTGCCTAGAGACAAGAAGTTGGGAAGAACATAAGAAATTAATCTTCAAAATCCTGTGTTCCTCAGAAAACCTACTCTTGGAGATGGCATGCCCCTACTTGACTTGGAAGCTCTCTTGATGCTTCAGATGAGACTTCTGTTTATTGCTCTTCTCTGTGAGAGTAGGTGTCTACTCTGTGAAAACAGAAGTCCACCATGATGCAAACAGAAATGACTAGGTGAACTATAAACTTAAATATATATCACACAAGGACTGTATTTTTTTTCAGTGTAACACATGACAGCCAATTGCCCCATTTAAAAGTGATGCCTCTATTGCTTCTTCAGTGCTGTTGCTTAGCAGTCAAAGCAGTTGCCCAGGGCAGTGGAGATTTGGGATGACCCTTAGCTTGCATATGCCCTGTCTCAGGCTAGGAAGGTCTCTTAGGGTCACACCCTCTGCCAACTGGGCTGCTGTGAATCTGGGAATGAGACTGAAAAGAAAGCAGACAGGGCGGTCCCAGAAAGAAAGGTGAGGGGATCTGGAAGTCAGGCAAAGACTGAATTCTCTGCCGTGCTCTGATCTATCATTGCATTTTACATTAGGCAATCATGAGATGAACATTTAAAGTTAATGAATGAGTAGGGACTCCAAGTTAAGTTTGTCCTTCAGCCATTACATTCACCTAGAAAGAATGAGCCTGCTCAGTTAGGCCACTGCAGTGGGGGGAAGGCTCGGTACTGAATATTCTGAGCAGGAAGAAGCTCCAAGCTCCAGGGAAAGAGAACTGCTCAGACACCTGTTATCCTCAGTATCTCATACCAGCCAGCCACTAAGGCCATTCTGTGGCATTCTGGGCTACTCCGGAAAGCGTTTAATTATTTTCTTTGAGAATATGGACCTTACATGCATAATTTCAGTTCCTTGAGTCACTCTGCTGAGCCCAGACTTTGTGATGCATAAATAGGCACTCTGGATCTCATCCTCACATCATTTAAATGTGCATTTTCCCTTGGCTTTTGACTGTAGGGAAGGGTATGAGCCCTATTTTCTACTTACAAGGCATATGTTCATTCATTTTGATTCACTACAGTCAAGTTACAAGATCTTAAGAATATTCTAATCTCTTCCACTGAGCCATCACAGATAATAAATTTTAATAAACACTGATATTTTCCCAAAGTTTGCGATTTCTATTAACAAGCAATTTTACTGTGATCTTTGAGTTATTGCCTCTAATAGATGATTTCCCTGTTGTCAGGGCTGATTCTATCTTAAAATGTATCAATTTTAGTTAAATGTATTTTGGCAGACATCCACCAGTGGAATCAGTGCTGAACACCACAGAGTATTTTCCTAATTGGACATAAAACTCATAGGTTCCTTTTTCATATGATTCTTTGCTATACAGTGTGTGCAATTAGATTTAATGAACTCGTTTTCAGGACAAGTTGGCCAAACCAATGCTATTGCTAATTTATAGAGGCTATGGAAAAAGTTACTTGATTATTTTTTTTCTTAAATTGAAATTTTATAGGAAATACTGTCTCTTCCTTTTAGCATGTGAATATACAAAAGCCTAATTTTGGAAATAAAATGTTTTCTCAGTGTATGATTTCCAATGTGGTAATGTCTTTGTTTTTTTCTTGCAAATGTTTTGGCAAGAAAGGTAAGTCTAGCATATTCTCATGTCGTGTTGTTAAAACAAAGCTATGTAGCATGATGACTGAGGAACCAGTAGCAACATAGCTATCATAGCATGAATTGAACAAGCCAGCTTGAAATCCTGTGTAAATACTTGACAGCTGGTGCCTAAGCTACTCTAGCTACACTGCCAGTTCAAGAGTTCAGTGTAAAAACATTCTTGGTTTATACAGAACTGGTTTAGCAATGTTTTTCTCTTGAAAAATTATCTCACTGGACACAGTCACACTGGCTAGGACAGAAGGAACCTTTAACCATTACTGTCTAATTTCACCAGTCCTTGCAAGCTGAACAGAAACCTGAGCTGGTTCACAGTGGAAAGCTGTGTACTATAATTCAAAAGATCACAGCTGAGCCCCTGGAAAGATTAGAACACGAAAGGACTTCAATTAACCTCCTCATCATTGCAGCACTAGTAGAGGGGATAACAAAGCAGGTTGGTAAGTTGATAGTTGAAGGTGGAATGCAAAAAGTCAGTGTTAACACACTGTTGAGAAGAGTGGCATCTGGAACAAAACAGGAGATCCAAACACTTGAGACAGTCATTCACAAGGAAGAGTTCTCTAACAAGCTGATACTATTTTATGTGGTATCTTTCTGTCTTCTACCTTTAATCTAATGTCAGTGGATAGATGATGGGAGCTGGTAGGCCAAGTTTCTCTTTCCAAATGTGAGAGCAGTATTGGGAGCAGATCCATGGGATGGCTGCTGCTGGAAATGGGACCCTCCACTCCTACCCTTTTCTTCTCTGCACTCAGCTGCATGGCTTCCTCACACCTCATTCACCAGCTGTTTTGTTTAGGCATGGCACCTGTCCTAGTGTGATCACTTTCCACATCTGCAAAATGGGAATAATGCACCCATTTTTGAAAAATGTATCAAGAATTACCAGCGTGAACTTCAGAACAGGAGTGGAAATTATTGTTATTGCAGTTTTACACGCTTCTACTTGCTTTGTGACAGTGTCCCATGATCACTTCATAAATTGCTAATTCTGAGTTACTAAGAATTATAGTTATGTTCCTGCTGGCATTGGATAGACACATACCAAAGCTTTCATGCCTGGTATCCTTGCTACTTCTTACAAAGACATTTCTCATTTATATACATAAACAATGAGATAGAAATATGTTAAAAGAATTGCCTGAAAGCTGCAGATCACTTCAGGCAATAATTATTTATCTGTCCATCATTTTGTCTTAGTATATTTTATTCTCTCTCAGTCTATATGTAACAACAAATTACTTAGCAGAATCAAAACTGCTTATTTTAAACTTATAATGCTCTCTTTTGACCTGTACATAAGCAAAGCTGCACAGTGTAGGACATATGCACATGCTACGGTTGGTAACCTTTTGGTGTTAATTTATTTACATGCATCTGGTTGCTTTCCTAATAGAATAGAGCAGTCTTCCCTCACTAATGAAAGTGATAATGGGAAAGTTGTTTGAGATGTTATAATGAAAGCCAATATATCATGATGTGTCTTTAGCAGAGTGGGTTAAGCGTGAGTACCTTGTGCGCTGTTTCTTTCACCTGTACAGTACAAATTTTGCAGTAAAAATTAATTAGCATTTTACAGAGTCAACATTAACTAAATATCCTTGACATATTCCCCAAGAGAGGGTAATGTCATTAACCTCTTTTACAGATGAGGAAGCAGCACTGGATTAGTATTGTAACTCCACTGACTTCTGTGGAATTTTTCCAGAATTACACTGGTAGAAATAAGACTAACTAAGTCCTCAAAAGAATAAGTCATTTGCTCACAGTTATCTAGTCACAAAGCTGCACACTCAGGATGAGAAACTGAAGATACCCATGTTTCCTTTGCTATTATAATAAGACTTTCTACTGAAACAGCATCTATAAACCTTTATCTAGGATGTTTAAAAAACCCTCACACCACCACAGAATCTTACATTTTTCTCCTACTTGTGTCGAGAAATAATTGTTGTGTCTACAAAGGTCTGCATCCTATGGAAATAAATTAACAGCAATAAATTTTTTTTTATTAACGCCTACTTGTCCAAAAGTGTGGTTTTTTCTGGTAAATTTAACAGCAGAAAACAATAATGGGCTTCCAAAGGCTGCCAATGAGCAAAGAAGGTAAGTTAAAAGTCTTTTATATGCAAATACTTAATTATATTTGGGAGGCATTCTTAGTTTTTCTTTCTCTCCTCTTTTCCTTTTTTTTTTTAATTGAAAACAAACGAACAACGGGATATCAGTTACTTTGATTTACATATTGTTACCTTAGAGTTTTTTGATTTTTTAAATTTCTATAAACTTTAGAAGTAGTTACATAGTGAATGTAGATTTTAAATGTAGCTGTAGTGTGTTTCTCATGATGTTATATCTTCTATCAGTATTTTCCAGTAGAAGTAACGGCAGTAGCCTAACGGTTGTACATATCAAACCCCCTTCCCATATCAATTCCATTAAGTCTGTTAGTTGTTTAGTCTTCTTTCAATGTAGATTTGCAGAAAACACCCTAATGCCTGCCCCAGGAATGTAAACATGGACAACGGCCTCCGAGGGCTTCACGTGCTTTGATGAAGAGGAAGGTGATGAAAGAGGGGTTCCAAACTCCCCCAGACTCAATTCCCAAAGGGGTGTGCCAAGGGGTGGAACAGGGCAGAACTGAGGGATGGACAAGTGGGGATTGGATGGACATCATTACAAAAATTGTAACACCTGAGTCGAAATGCACGTGCGACGGTTTGTATTCCCGGAGCGTGGAGGCTCATTAAAGCTTTCTGCTTCCTTATCTTATTTCCTACCTAATTGGGCCTGGAGTTTTTTTTTCCCTCAGTCTTTTAGGCATCAGTATGCATACCAAGAATTCACTTTCAGCTTACAGTTATTCCAGATCTAGTGGTACCTGTCAGCATTTGAGGTCTGGAGTAACATGGGAGTCTGCTGACTTCTCTAGACAAAATGCTCTGCAGAATTTAGGGGTCTACACTATTTCTGATAAAATAGTAAATATTTTTGCAACACGTTTTCACTCCCAAGTAAGTGGTGGCAACAGCGTTAATTCTGAAGCAGTATAACTTGAAGACACTTACAAATACAACTTTCATGTCTCCTAGTTAATTCTAATATATCCATTATAAAAATTGTTAGCTCCCATTTATAATAGATTTGCTGAAAATCTGGGAACTGAATTTGAAATTCAACCTTACAGAGAGGATCACTACCAAGCCTCATGCCTAAGCTCCACTCAGAACAATGTTAAAGTCCCACTCATTAATCTCCTTGCTCGGATTCGCCCTTATGCACTGACCAGTGTTCTCTTATCATGCCTGAGTGGTACCCTAAGAATTCAAATTCCCCTTGATATCAAGTCAGAAGATAACAGTAACTAAATTTTGAGTATTCCAGATGAAATAATATCAGATCTGCAGACTGAAAAACTTTCTGAAAAGCTTTCTGGGTCAGAAACCAACAAGGAGGCTAAATTTCATGATCCAGTTCAGTGTTATCACTGACAGTACACAAATGCAAATTCTTATAGAATTTGGTTTGCTGAAATTAAAACTAATATTCCAATGGGGTTTGATAATCTTCTGAAAATTTAAAATAATTAAATATTTAAAATCTGAAAATCTAAATAGCAAATAAAACATTTATTTCTTCCAAACTGGTTTTTTTCTTCACATGGAACTCCTTCCAAATGTAAGAGTATAAGAATATCAATTATGTAAAAATCTTTGCAAGACCAACTTTGAGGCAGAAAATTAAATCCATTCAGATTTTAGCCGAACTCTAGAGGCTGTAGTCCATTTCCAAAAATTTTCAAAGACTCTGAGGTTGAGAAAACTCTACTAATCTCAAAAATCAAAGGCAACATTTAAAAAGGTATGGAGATGCCTCAGAGATGCCTTTTTTGTGGTACAGTTTATCATCAGGGTGATTTTTATCTGTCTCCCATGGCAGCAAGTGAAAGCATGAGAGATGCTGGCGAGTTTTAACAGATTTTGTGGGGAAAACTTTTCCTTTTTAAACAGTAATAACATCCTTCCTGTACAATACATTAGAAATGTATGAATTTTCTTGTTCACAGAATGTATTATCAAATAACCATGGAAGTGAATTCTATTTCATTGGCTGATGTTTGCTTATTTAGGGTAAGGCATATCCCCTTTTATTTTTTAATTATTACACTAGTAAAACACAATGAGGGTTAGATGCTAAAAGCAGACATACAGATAATGAGATATAGTCTTTCTGGGGGAAATCTATGATTTACACTTGGATTTGTAATCTTACGAGGATTGGGAGGGATATGTCCCCATTCCACTTTCTGTCCATTCTCTGCCTTCTTCCCCACTCTGGTCACAGAGACACAGGGTGAGAGACTGTTCTTTTTCAGTGTCAGTGTATGACCAGATCTGCAGCATGAATAACCTTCCCTGGGGTTACATTCACCCACACCTAAAGCACTCAGCCTCCTGTTAAGCTTGCTTTCTAAAAGACGCTTGTCATAATATAAATTGGCAAGTCAGTCAGGGATATGGCAGGATCAGGCCCATGCTTAACCAATGGAATAGCCTTTGGAATCCTTCAGAATTGCACTCTCTTAGTTGACCTTGCAGCTTTCAAAAGCACGGACCAGGAATAGAGGAAAATGCTTACTGCCAAGTTAAGCTTACTCACAGGATTTACCTTCCCAGTTCCTTACAAAACAAAATGTAAAGTGCTGTAAGACAGTGGTTTGCAGAAGTACTGCAGTAGTCTCCAAATGAATGGGCACAGCTTTATCACTGCAAACGTGGTCCCAATTTCCTATACCTGCCATTTATGCAGAATTTATTTTGACAACAAAAGATGTCTAGGCACTTGAAACAGCTGTAGGATGAAGTAAATCTCCCAGTTGAGAAAAAAGAATTTTCACATCCCCTCTCTTCAGAGAGTCTCATGGCTGGTCTTCCATAGACTTTCATTTTGGACTTGGACAGACCAAACAAGGACTCCTCCAGCTCCTTCTCTAGTCAATGGGAACAATTCAGGTTGACTTCAGTCAGATTGGTTCAGGCCCCTTAATCTCCCTGCATGTACTTCCATTCAAACAAGCAATAAACATTGATATTACCAGGAAAAAGAAAGAAGACAAACAAAACAGATTTACAGGCCAGTTGGAATTACAGCACATTTATTTTCTTTAAAGTTAATGAGCAGCATAATCCAACAATAATTTTATCTTATGCTTTTCATAAAGCTCTCAAGGCATTTCATAATCAATTAACAGCTCAAGCACGTCATCATTACAGAACATTTTGCAATAAACCATTAGGAATTATTGTAGAGTGAACTTTCCATCATCACTAAACAAACCACTACACAGCTAGGATCCATGCCAAGCAGGCTTTGAATTTTTTAATGAAGTTTATACATTCCCTGCAAGTATAGGATAAATCCCTGCACCAGCCACTTTCTATTTGCCTTCTCCCCACCACCTGCAATTTTTTTTTATGTTTAGCCATTTCCCTGTGCTTTGGTGAGATTAATAAAATCCAGTGCTTCTGTGCTGCATTACCTTCAATTCAGATCTTTATGACAAGATGGATCGCAGTAAATGCCATATGGAGTAGCTATACTCGTGGATTGAAAATCAGTCTCTAGAATGACTTCATGTATTTCCAAAGTATTTCTTAGTGGATCTGTGAATAGGACTTCCAAACAAACGTTTGTTGCCTGTTCTTAAAGTCTCGCTACTCCTCCTGTTTTTTCCAGTTAATAATTCTGGACGTATCCCTACCTCCTCAGATTAAACACAGTGAAGAGGGAGACAGCACCCATGGAGGTTTTTCCAAGCTGTTGTCAGACATAGCAATTAAATGCCTGGTCCTCACAGGTATTTTAGGGCAGCAGTAATGCAGTCTGGCTCCTTATATTCCAGAGATAATGTCTGGATCTAAAATTCAAGCTTGCACCTAAACAGCTCCCTCGCCTGGCAATAGCAGGCTATTCCTTCTCCACCTGTGGTACTTGTGGCTTTCCCCACTAATCTGCCCAGCAACAGTTTGTCCCTTCCCTTCTTATGTGCAGCAAGTCTCATGTAAACATCGTGCTCTGAGATCAACTGCAGGAATTTACGGTATGATTTACAAGGAAAATAAAAAGCTGCTTCTTAAAGATTAGACTCCTTTAGATCTCTGACTTTTGGTCCCTACACTGACAGCATCACACAGGGCGTAACTTTTAAGCTGTTTAAGCGAGACATGTTTTTGTTTTACAAAGACAGCACACAGTGTATGATTAATCTTTCGCATGAGAGACATGGCAGTTTCCCTACTGTTACGCAAGACAATATGGTTTGATTGCTTCTGCCTCCTGTCAAGTCTCCAACTGGAAATATGTAATATGCAATGAAGTGTAACAAAACAGCTAAGAATTTGCTGAGGTAGTTAAAACAATACTAGAGTAATTAAGGATCTGTATCTGTACTAGAAACAAAATAAGCCCTTTGTTTGGATGGTTTGATTAATACTGCAGGATTGCAAGGCTACCGGTGGCACATAACTCTAGAAGATGTGAGAGTCAAAGAGTTGTCCCAATGGGAAGATACGAGAGTGGAAGGGCTGTACCAACTGGAAGATGACATCAGCTACAACATCTGGGACAATCCCTTGGGCCTGGTGAACGGTTTCTTCCCACAGGAGAAACAGGAAGAGAAAACTGTTCTTGCAGCAGCTATAGCAGGAAGTTATATAGCGACAGGCCACTATATTTTTGCTAATATGTATTGTATTGTTATGACGCATTTAGACCTGTGGCAAATGTAGCAACAACAAAGAAGACTGAATGCCAGTGGCAGAAAAAAGCTAGCAGCAACTGAATATATCAAACATGAAGAATTCCTTCTACGCACACCATATAAAAAAAAAAATAAAAAAACCCCAAGAGCTCATTGTTTCCCTGCACCAAAAAAGACTAGGTACTATCTAGAAGAGCAGTACTGAACCATGAATTGCTCTTATTTATACTATATCATGCAACATCACAAAAACCCTAAACAACCTGCTGTGCTCCAGAAAGCTCAGAATCTAAGCAACAGAGTGAAGCTTACTGCTAGGCATCTGATCCATCATTCCTGTTATTTTACTCTTGGTATTCTGTAACCTTATAGGGTTTGATCCCCTCCTATGTCCAGCTGCACTTCTTTTACACTCAAAAAGAGTCATTAATTCCTAGGTCTTTAATTCTATATTTGCAAAGTAATGGGACCTCTTCTTTAGAGAAGAAACACAGTCTGTGCACAACTGTTAAGTTACACCCATAGCTGTGCAGTCTATGCAGTTTATGTGGAAAAAGGGGAAAGGGTGCAAGCATAGACTCCCATTGGCTTCAAATGGGATACATGACGATAAAAGAAAAAAAATCTCCTTCAAAAAGATCAAGAAAAAATAAATGAAACAATTCCCTCTAAAAGACATATTACTTCTCTTTATTTTCCCTCCTGCTAATCATGCCTGTCTTGTATGCAGGCATCATCTCTGTTTTCAATGAGGGAGATACTCATGCAGTGTAGCCTTGCTCAAACTGAGAATATTCCTACTGTATCTCCTAAAGTGGATGTATCAATTGATCCCACTCATCATCTGGAAATTGCTGTGCATGAGCCAACCCCAGCTTTCTGTGTTGTCAACTGAATGATGCACATTGCTGACAAGCTTAACAAAACCAGCCATTTCACCATGGTGAACTGCAGAGCGATTGAGCCGATGCAGAATTCCGGCAGTATGCTTTCCTAAAGAGCTACTGCTTCACATTCCCCTCGCGACACAGAGAGTGTTAGGGCTGATCTACCCTTATTCCTTCTGCATGAATAAAACACAAACCACTGCAGTGATTATTTCTAAATAACGATTAACACCAGAGGAAGGCATACTAATATGAGCCATGATCTTGTGATGACTGTACTGCTACAAACTGCTTTAGATAGGTTCAAGGCTAAGCTCTGCTGTGCCTGCTGGATGCTCCTGATAAGTGTTTTACCTAACAGCTCACTGATAAGGATTCAAGTTTGAATCCAGCCCAGGACAGAAGTGCCCCAGTTGCTTCTTTTGCCTTAGAGGTTTGAGTTTGTTTTCCCTTGGAAGTGCCATAATGTCAAAGTTAGAGAGCCCTCTGAATGTCTCCACCTTTGCTGAAGCTATTCCATTATATGTAGAATAATTGATATTAACAGGGACCTGAGAGAGTATGGCTTGTAACTTAGTGATTAAGGTGAACACTAAAGACAGGATGGGGTTTCTTATCTGTTCTCCAGGGAGTATATGAGCTTTCATTTAGTAAGTATGTTATTGAAAGTTTAAGATGAATGCTAGGCAGGCAATGTACGACACAGTCTTAAATTTGTTCGTAACAGTACTCAAAGGTGAATTGCTGTGGTAAAGGAGCACCTTTACCACTCATTTCTCTGATGTGGATCACCATTGGATTCTGGTGCCTTCTGAAGTGACTTCAAACTGTGATCAGTGCAATACTCTGGGGTAATGTAAATTTTTGGAGGATCAAGTGCAACCATACGGGTGTAGCACAGTGGAGCATTTTCCTCTAACTACAACTAAAGGGGAAGAACCAGGCAACTCCACACTCCTTGGATGCAGAGACGGTTGTGCAGTCATTTAAATCAGCTCCTGTTCCACTGCTGGGGAACAATGTTAAGATATGGCAGGCTTCAGTAGGTCTCTAAGATGAAGTGAAGCCTATTTCCAGTTGTTAGGGTATTTTTTTAATGATCTTGACACATAACATTTATGAAAAAATGATTAATACAATCAGTGGACATTAGAAGAATATTCTCATTAATTTCAGACGGTCACAGAAATGACTTCAAACCAAAAGTCTTCACCTTAAAGAATCACTGACAAACTAGACTAGTCACACTTTTTAATATAATCAATTTCCAAATTTTACTTTGAAAGCACCATTTCTACAGAGGTGGGGAGTTTATGTGAAATTATCAATTTCAAAGCAATTTCTATTAGGAAATAGTGAAAACCTTCCTCTTTTGGTATTCTCCAAATTAGAAATGTTTGACTTCAATACTGTATGCCATTTAGTGATGAAGCTCATACAAAAAATTAAATTGAAACAAAATATTTGGAATACAGTAAGGTAAAACATGGGAAGTCATCTAGAATCATTTTTTTTAATTTAAAAATTTAACAGAGACAATTCTCATCCCACTCATCTCCCTGCCCATCAGAAAAAGAAGAAACTTTTGTCCCACTTGGAATAAGGAAAACTTCTGTCTCATTTGGAATAAGAAAAGGTTATTTCAGGATTTTCACAGACTGAAAAAAATATTTTCCAGTCAGCTCTACCAAATAGACTACTGTGTGTCAGAGCTGTAAATACAGCTTGCAAATCTTGCATCTGTTTTTTTGTTTACAGTGATGGTAAGGTATCTGTCTAGGTAAGTCAGGTTTTCCATGACAACAGTGTGTACTTCTACATTTCCAGCTACTGGTGGTTCTTGAAAACACAAGAATAAGAGAATACAGAAAGAGAACCTTACAGGAAAAGAAAAAAAAAACCAGCAAGAATCTCAAAAGGCAGAATTAGGTAATGCATTGTGTAGCTGAGCATGTTCAAGTAGGTAATTGTACTAGTATTGACTCAGTGTAACCATCTCTCTTTCATAAATGAATGCTTTGCATGACTGGTTTTCTGTGAGTATAAATGCATTGGATTTTTTCTTCTTATTGAATTTTATAGGAAAAAAAGCCAGCTACATAGATGGAGGTGAAGAGAACTAATCCCTATTATTTTATATGAGAGGAAGTATGAAACATATATAGCAGTGAATCCATATGTACTAGAGATTATTTGAACTGCTAGGGTGCATAATCATGTTTATCTCCACTGGGAAAAGATCCAAAGCTAGAATTCCAAATCTCAAGCCATTAGGAATGTACTATTTCAAATATCCCCACCTCTGAGTGTGGGCTTCCATGTGGGTCCAGTCTCAAAACAGAATTTCATGCCCACCTCAGCTTGGTGAGATTGCTCCTGTTGTCCCTCATGCTGAGTAGCACCTGCTCTTGGAAGTTATTAGACTGAAGGAGAAGGGAGTAAGAGTATCTCCTCCTTTCACTTCTCACAACACTGAAATAAAAGAAGCGCAATATGTATCTCTGCATTATAAGTATAGAACATTGAGGGAAAGAAATAAAAGTTATGAACATGGCCTCTGGGATCCACAGGACTGAATTATTAAGAATGGCCACAGATACAATGTTAGATACTATATCCACAGATAGAACGTGGAGAAAGACTTTGGAACTGAGCCCAGAAAGAACTGCTTATACAAGGTGGTTCCTTGTGCTTCTCCTAAAATCTCCAAGTCTGATATTAATAAATAAAAAGGTTTGGGGGTGGAATTAAATTTACATAGTTTTATAAGGGACGGGTCTTTACTGCCTAGTTCAGTTTGCATGGCAATATAACCCTCACACTCTTAACCCTCACACTGCTTAAGCTTTCAAGAAATGTAGTAGCTAGGAAGGTCTTTACAGTCAAGTTACAAACTTCTTTTCAGTGACAGGTAAACAGGAACAAAACATTCTCTTCTTATTATGTTATGTATGGAAATGTTTTATAGTGCCATCATTAATGATATTTCTGGAACCAGCTGATCCACAGCCAGAATCTACTCCACAGCTCCACCCAGCTGTAAGCATAAATCCCCAACCCTTCCCATCTGACATAAACACATACATCCACCTTACGGTCCAAGCCTGACCGATCTCTCTTCCTAGGCCAAAAGTTGGCTCGTGAATAAGACGTTCCACTAGCCAGTCCAAAATCTTCACCACCCTCTAGCCACCAGTCCACTCTATCCAGCATCTCACTTTTGATGGTTTTGGTGGAGGAAAAGATATATAAAAGTATATCTGTCCAGTTTTGCCCAGGCAAGTGAGAGGCAAGGAAGAGAAGACTTCCTAATCACTTCAGAAAATCATCTGAAGCGCTGAGATATGACATTTAATTACAGACATTGGTCTATTACAGAACTGCAAGTAATATGAGCAAAGCAAGGACTGTGGACACAATTTTGCTCACTATGCCATGATCCACAAAGAATGGAAATGCTTCACAGATTCATGGTTCCTGAGACCAAAAGCAACTGCAGTGTCTCCAGCTGATAACCTCAGCCACAGGGGCTGTAGGTTTCTTCCAGATGATCTAAGCATATTTTGTAAAAAAGATATTAACTCCTACTTTGAAAAAAGCTAAGTTACAATGATCTACCACTTCCTTGTTAAAGCACTCTACTGTTTAATTATTCTCACAGATTGCATTTTATTTCAAGGTTGAATCTATTCCACTCTGCTTTTGCAATGTCATCAAATGTGAAGACCCATCACAAAGAATTATAGTGACGCCTATGTCAAAAAAGCACAGAACCCATATTTCTGCTAAACACGCTAAGCACAAAGCTGAATGATATACTGCCATGTGATTTTCTAATGATACCTGGAGATACCCACACTCCCTTTAATTATACTATTTTACTTCCCCAGTCACTGTAAGGCGATAATCAGGGAAGCAGGAGGAAGCAGAAGACTATTATATGCCAGAAAGAATAAAGGACATGCTGTAAGCATCTATGTGCCAAAAGCTACTGAATCTTTCAACAGATCATTGAGGAGTCAACAACTCTGGTCTGGAAACAGGTTGATTGTTTAGAGAAAAGTCCACAAACGAATTGGTCCTTTGGATACCTGGCTGCTATGATTTTGGAAAAATATAAAAGAGCTCACAGCATTAGTACATTTATATGCATAAGGAAGGCAAATTATCTACTGAAATACATGGAGCTTCACATTAACTTTTAGAACTAAAGCTTTTTACACATAAGTTCCTCCAAAACATTTTGTCTTCTAACATCAACAGCAACAGAAGAAGTTGATGGCTGGTGTGAGAATCTTAAAGGAAGTGACAGCAAAGTGTTTGCTAGTCAAGTATACTTTTATGTCAAGAAATAAAAATAGAAAATGTCAAAATATACCTAAAAGTAACTACAAAGATGTAAGCTAATAGAATTAATTTGCACTTTATTCTTTAAAGGTCTCGGCTCTTCCTGTAAATAGTCAACTTCCTTCAATTCCTACAATATAATATGAGTTGAAAGCATTTAGTAACTTCCAGGAAGTTGCTCAGCACTACACCACAGTGTTTATAGTGCAGAGTTTGAAAGTCTGACTGGTATGACAGGTTCTTCAGAGAGAAAGACATCTTGAGACAAAGAAAATCTTTTCCCAAGCGTATGCCTTCAGGGATTCACCATAATTCACCTAACTGTTAACATATTTAGGTTGATTGAATGTGAGAATGTTATATGTAGACATCAGCTTTCCAAATGGCTGTGATTTAGAGAGCTGCAGGTGTTGCTTTTGTAAATTTCATATGGTTCAGTGCCAAAGCAGGACACAGCGTGAAAAATTACAAGCAGATCTACTAAAGCATTTTTTTCAATAGTCTGTACTGAAGAAAGCTTTGTCACGTCTGTGACTTGTCTTTCCACTTCTGTAAAACATGACACTAGATGAAGCTGTCTAATCTGACTTTTAGTCACAATATTTAGCTACCTGAAAGATAAAGTATAATGAGACACTATACATTTCTCCTTTTTCAGTCTTTCTCAGTTTTGGAACTGTGAGCCTTTGAAAGCAGATGAGTCACTCAATTATTATCAAGTAAATTTTTTATCTGTCATTTAATCACTTGTGACAGCAGATGAAATGTAAAAAGACTAAACTTGCACTACAGAATTAGCCTGCAAAATGTAATAGTTACTGTAGTGTATCCAACATACAGAATGTAAATTACCTGTCAGGAGTTTCTGAATATTATTTTTATATTTTTTCAGGTAAGATCAGGCAAAGTTTGCATTTCTATAATGTCTTTCAGAATGTTATACATCATGTCCTGCTGAAAAAGGAATTCTGAAGCCCAAGAGTTCTGCTGTGATTTGGAATAGTAGGGAAAAAGGATAGTGTCTTAGTGCGTTTTAGTCTTAGTTTCAAATGCCTAGTTAACAGCAGCAGATGAATCCAGTTTTTTGTTTTCTATAAAAATTCACATCTTCTTCTAACACTTATTTGAGGCTCTACACTGAGCAAACTGTTGTGACTGTGAAACTGTTATCGAGAGTTCAGAAAAAAAAGAGTTCTGCAGGATGGTGACGGTACAACCCAACTTTATAACCTTGTCAATATGGCATAGTTTTTAAAGTCAGAAGAAAGTGCCGTGATCATTTACTCTTGTTTTCTGTATATATAGAGGTCATCATAATTTCTGGGCCCAAATCAGGAAAGCATCCTGTCTCAGTTTAGCCATTATTAGTATTGACAAATTTTAAGTCATATCAGATGTATGCTTTTAATCTCATTCTTAGTGTGAAAATGTTGAGCTTTAACTTTAGTTAAACAATCTGTTCCTAAGACCTTGTTCCCTACATAGTTACTTCCAGTTCATAGCTGATGAGCTCCTTAAAGCATTTCTTTGATACACTTGTTCTATCATAGTTAGATTAAGCTCCAAAGATATTCTCTCCAGAAGAGAAAGAGTATTATAGTCTCTGGGACCATTCAGTGAGTGACATCTATCATGAAGCCATCTCTGAGAACATAGATTAAGAGCCAAGTGGATTTCTCATTTTTTCCAAGACTACCAAACTGCTTTCAGACAGTAATAACTAATTGTCACTTGTCTTCTGAAGTAGCTGCTGAGCTAGAAAAGAAGGCATTCATTGTCCATCATCTCAGGTACCATTGTTAACAGGACATAAAATTTTCTGGGCCTTATCTTTCAGTACTGAAATTACTCAGAATTTGTCTTTGACTTCACTGGCAACTGAGAAGTCTTGTGAGATGGAATGCATCTCACCCTGCTTTAAATATCTAAATCTGACCTACTTTTTATGTGGGGTTTTTTTTTCAGTAAAAGATAAATAGGTACTTTCGTGGCGTATCCATCCCACCCAAAACTTGACAGATCATCTAGTCTGAGTGTTTGAAGTAACTGTATATGAGATTTCCATGTTAAATCTCTCTATTTGACATGAGAAAAAGAAGATTGATGATGAAATTTAGGAGATGTCCCACAAAAGTATGGTATGAAGAGAAAATAATGAAAACAAGAGTCCAGAGTAAATATGAAGAAAGTGTAGGTCCAAAAAGAAATCAAAGAAAGGTAAAGGAGTTCTTAATAGGCAAAGACACTAGCAAAACTTAGAGGTGCAACTGCACAGAGCTGGAAAGTATCTGCAGTAAGAGTGCTGTGGCTCCAGCACACATTTGAGAAAAAGAAGTCCAGAACTGCTGGAGTTTATGAAAATCACAAATCCAAAGAGTCTTGGCAAATAACATTTGTTTTTTATTATCAGGGAATGTTTTGTAGATTGGGAAAGATATAACCTGGAAGGTTTTGCCTTCCAAGTTCTCAGAGAAGGAAAAAATTCTCAAGGGAAAGGGCCTCATAGGGCCCTTGTAGGGTGTTGATAACACACCAGTGTTTTGGCTATTGCTGAGCACGGCATCAGCACTGTGACATTCCTTCCTCAATCAAGGGCAAGATCCTGGGAGGGGACACAAGTAGGCCAGCTGATCCAAACTGACCAAAGGGATATTCCATACCATATGACGTCAGCTCAGATACAAAAGCTAAGGCAAGGAGCAGGAAGGCTCCTTGTCTCCAATGGCTGCCTGTTGAGGAACCGCCACGCGTGCTGAAGCCCTGCTTCTCGGGAGTGGCTGACCATTGCTGCTGATGGGAAGTAGAGAATAAACCTTGTTATCTTTTGCTTTGCTTTCACGTGTGCAAGCTTCCGCTTTGCCTTTGCTTCAACTAAACTGTCTTATCCCAATCCATGAGTTGTTTTCCATCTTACTCTCTCCCCTGTCCTGCTGGGAAGGGTAGTGATAGAGTGGCTGGGTGGGCACCTGGCATCCAGCCAAGGTCAACCCACCACAGTTTATTAAAGAACAGTCCAATGTCTTAAATGTGCACCAAACCTGCAGGTGTTCTGCAGACTCCACTGCTGCAATCAATACTCCAAAGAGCCCTATTTTTCTTGGACAAGAAACATACATATATCTGACATTTGAGGAAGCCAGGTGAATAAATCAATAGCTAAACAAAAATGCACTTAATCATATCTATTCTGGACAGATGCCGATTGGAAAATCCTATATGGCCCACGTACTGCCTTCTGCTTAAAGCTTAGAAATGAATTTGTGTTTCCTAAATGGCAACATCCTGTTGCTGAGCATCAGTGAAGCTGGAGTGATCAGTAGTAATCAATTGTGTGCCAGCTAGCATTAGACAGATCTGTTGCTCAAACTTAAATTCAGGTATAGTTTGTTATTGGAGAATTCTAGCATACATACATAACTTAATAGCCAACAAATTACGTACTTTGTAAGTTTAGCAGCTTTACTGGAATATGTAGCAAAGAGTCACACATTCACTTTAAATCTACTTGGCTGCATTTTCTTACCTAGCGTCAGCCCAAGGAGGAATTTAATATATACACATAGTTTATCTTTCCTTAATGGTTTTAATCGGTGACCATTACTGGACATTTCTCATGGTGCTGCAAGTGATCATTAAACATACATAATAGCCCTACTAAATGAGTAGATAGCTCTAATGCCAACATTTTCTGCATTCAAAGGTTCATTTGTGCATGGAATGGCTGGTATGCTTAAAGGTGCACCTTTACTTGACATTACTTCATAAAGCCCTTTGAGATAACTAGAGTGCGAGAGATGTTTTAGAAAAACACGGTTTTATTTCTTCTCTGCTTTAGCCCTCAGCGATTCAGCATTATTTGAACATCAGCAACAGCAGTTCTTTACGACTTCAAAGTCAGATTCTAACCTCAAATTGGCAGTGCACCTCGAGATTAAAAATCTGCCCAGCACTATAAGAAATGGATGTTTTCAGCAGAAAGAAGAGAATAGGAGTTAACAACACTACAGTCTAATATCACTCAATTACAAGGTATATTAAGGCTACACTAAGGTGCCTGTCATGAATGCTCTTGCAGGAAACACTTAAAGGATGAAAACCACTAGGCTTGGAAACAGTTTTGTATCTATTATTAACCTGGAAGAAGGGTGAGATTCCTATCAACTGACCTTTTCAGTGAAAACCTATGTGTCAGGCACTCTGCAACCATGAAGCCCAAGTAATGTCTTTTATTTTCAAAATGTGTAATCCTGATGAGAAGAAAACGCAAATAGATGTCTGAGGTCTTCTATTTTTCTACCAGTTACAGCTACTGTCTGTTTTAGAAACACAGTGAGATTTTTCTCCTAAGTAAGAAAGCAGAGTGTCTCTGTGGTGGAGTGAGCCTGAACTGGGAAGCAGCTGCAGGTGTTCTGAGGTCTTGCTGGTACAGAGGTAAGAGCAATTCAGGCTGCATTCGACGGGGCTCCTCAGCAAGTCCCTGTTCCTGGAGGCCTGCTCTCCATTTTTATTTTAGGCCCATTATCGCAGACTGATCAACTCAACAGGCGCTTCCATCCTGCTGATACTGCAAGAAGGCAACCCTTGTGATGTCACCTTATTTTGGCATCGTCCTTTTTAACCTCTCTAACCCCTCCTGCGCGCCTGCCCCACACAGCCAGCGGGCCGACACCTGAGGGGACCGGGTGTGACTCGCAAAGCTCCCAGGCCGGCGGCGCTTCCCTCCAGGAGAACCTGTCGCGGCGCTACCCGGGCGTGCGGCGGGGCCGGGGCGCGGCTCGGGGCCGGCGGGTCCCTCGGCGTGCGGCAGAGGGCGCCCCGCGTTCCGCAGAGCGGGGCCGGGAGGAGCCTCCGGCGCGGCCGGGGAGGGACGGAGGGAGGGCTGGAGCTGCCACGTCCTCGGCGCCGAGCGGCGGGCGGGGAGCGCCAGCCCGCGCCTCAGCCCCACGTGTGGCGGCGGAGCGGGGAAGTTGCCGGCGGCCGGCGCTGCGGAGTCTGCCCCTCTCCCGCCGCTGCCCGTCCCTCCCCGTCCCTCGGGTGAGCGCAACTCCAAGTAAGGGCGCGCGACGGCCCCGCTCCCGCCCGCTGTCCCGGGAGAGGCCGGTGGGTGCGGGAGGCGCTGGGAAGGGGGCGGCGGGGAGCGCTGCGACGGGGCGCGGGTCGAGCCCGCGGTGTCCCGGGGGAGGCGCGGGGTAGCGGGCTCTGCTCCAAGGCGGGACAACTTCCCGCGGACTTTGGCTCCGAGCGCTCCGTCCCGGCGGCCGGGGCGTCGCGGTTAAGCCCGGAAAGTTTTGGAAGGCGGCGGGCGGGCTGGGTGCCGCGGCGAAGAGCCGGGAGCCAGCCTGGCTCGGCGCGGGCGGGCGGGAGCCGCCGCCGGGCCACGCTGCTGAGCCCCCGAGAAGCACCGCTGAGAGGTTAACGAGGAAAGTAGCTGTTCAGATGACTCATAGAAGACTTTCGGGATTTGTGTGGTTTTGCCCTTTTTTTTTTTTTTTTTTTTATATACCTAATTTCGGTTCCCAGTCGCGAATACAGTTGTGCCGGGAAACGACTGAGACCTGTGTTTAAGCAGCGTGTTGGGAAAAAAAATAAAAATCTCAGGAAAGCATTAAAAGGTGACCCAGGATAGAATCAAAACAGTCTATTCTGATTGTACAAACGTGGGGTTTGTATCTTCTTTGTGCGTGTTTTGTCCCTGCGATGAGCTGACGTGAGTTCGGTGCGTAGTTTTGTGGTTCTCTTTATTTTTGGTTACCTTAAAAAAATGTATTTTCTGCTGTTTATAAGTCGATAATGGTTCATAGCTTTATTTTCTCTACTGCTTTAAATTTTCTCGTGTCACAGAGATTTACATTCCGTGGTTCCTGTCCTGCCTGAAATTTGTATGATATTTTTATCGATCTGTGTAGTACCACCCTGGGCCGGACCTCTCGGGGTTTCCGTATTTCTCTCAATTTTGAAAGTCTGATTGCCAATTATTTTTAGCTTTGTTCAGAATTTCCTCCTTCAAATGAACTAGAAGTCTTATAGGAATTCCCTGATGCCCTGTTAAAAAAAAGTGAAATGAGTTTCTCATTGGTACATTTTTAATAACTTTTTGCTCTCCTTCACTCTCTTAATTGCCTTTTAGTGGCCTATTTATAACATACAGGTCTCCTAAATTGAAGCTAAGAAGAAAACTGAGTTTAGATTGTTCTTAACTGTTTTTGATTTTACTGATCTGTGTCAGAAAAAAGAACTGCTCCTTGTCACAGCAATTTAGCCCCTAGTTTCCCTCATGCTTTGTGGGAAACATAGAAAGGACACCTACCAACAGGAATTTTGGGTGCAGCTGTCAAATACCCCCCAATATTTTGGGAGAAGTAGGAACTACATGTTTCTTTATTGATTTTTCCAACGTGGACTTGCACAGGTCTCTATTCTGCTCTTCGAGAGGGTTTTTGGTGGAGCACTTGACTCTAAAGGCATGGTGGCTCAGAACAGCGCGGACAGCATTGGCAGACATACAGAAATAAAGACAAGCTATTAGCAGAGCTGAGCATTTTCAGATGCTGCCAGGGTGGACATTGGAAAGCTCTCCTAGGGAGTCCTTAGCACACCTAACACGCTTTTGCGATATGATTGGTGTTCACAGACTGATGGGTCTGGTTTGTGTGAGACTTTTAGTAGTGGCCGCATGTCCACACCTCCTGTTTGTAGAACACTGTCAGAGCTTTGTAGCTATCCCAGAGCATGAGACACAGGTGGAAGTTGGCCTGTGTGAGGTGACAACCCTCCGTCATGCTGATCACGGGCTCCTTGCTGCTTGTTTGGACGTGTGCATGCGGTAATAGTGCGAGAGAGGACTATATGCTCACTGGTTGCTGCTATATCCATATGCTAGCAAAATAACTTCAATATGTTTTTAAAAATCAAATCATGTTTTTTCATACATTAAATGAACAGGGAAATGCTTTTGCATATATATAAGATATACATGCTGATTAGGTGATATGACCTATGTTCTTATTGGATGGTAGCTAAACTATACACTAAATCTTTGATCATGGCAATGTAATGCAGTTTCCTTGTTCGTTTTTGTTACGAATTTTCCTCCTTCATTGTCTTTCTCCTTTGCCTGTCACCTGTCACAAGCTCAACGAGGCTTGTCCTGGTGGTGGGGTCCCACCAAGAAGCAGTGGTGAAGAGATGATGAAGGAATTTCTCCATGAGGAGTCACAGGAGTCCAGATTCAGCAGGCAGCACCGCTGTCATAGGGACCGCACTCAGAGAGAGATACATTGATGTTTTACAGTAGTATCAGGGTTTGAGGAAACTGACCACTAATTCTCTCTGCTGAACTGGGCTGGGTTTTGCTTGTACAGCTACAGCTGTGCTCCAGCTACTCCCAAAGCCATCTGAGCCGTTCAAGAACGGATCTGGCATCTCTTGATTCAGCTACTTTGGTCCAGGTGCTCTATAATAAAATGATCTTTATTTCTGTACTAATCTCTCCATCATAGATTGAAAGAAACATATATAGGTGGATTGATGTCTTATGGGTGGATTGTTGTCCATGATGTGCAGTTTGTGTTGCATGCCAGTATGGATTTCTCTAGTTTTTGACTGATTATGGAAATCCTGTCATGCTTGGAGAAATGTCCAACAAAGAGATCTTGACTGTTGTCTTCTCTGGAGATTTCCCCAGGGCTGATTGCTGTACAGGGCCACCAGAGCAATGGCAGGGCTGTAAGACCACAAGTTCTGTAACCAGGTGAGGTTATTCTTCACAGGGTGAGAGATCCTGAGTGGTCTCCATGACTGTGTTGTTTTATGTTGCTGCCTTTTTGGTTTTTGGTTGTTTTGTTTTGTTTGTTTGTTTGTTTTTTTAATTATAGCAGTAACAGCTTTAGAGTAAGTGCTCCATAAAACTGAGAAGTTACCTTTGTTTTTGCTCATTATGGGAAAGAGTTATGTTAACAGATGTGGGCTCTGTGAGGATTTGCTGAGCTCTTAATCCTGTTTGTGGCTAATAGGCCATGCTAATGTGGCAGGGCATCTCTTTCAGTATATAAAGGTCTTAACTGCTCCCTACCTTACGGAAATGTGGTGTTAAAATGCTCTAATTGTCTTAGCAGTAGTGACAGGCTATGAATTCATAGATGTAAAACCCTGCCTTTTTTTTTTTTGTTAGATGGAGAGAGATATTTTTATTTGTTAAGACAAACCCTAAAATAATTGCTGTAGGCAACAGAGGAACCAGGCTTTGTATATTGAGTGGGGCAAACAGCCAGAGATCAGGTATTTGAGTCCTTTAGGCACACGTGTATCTTGAGGGGATGAGAATGTGTGTTGGTATTCTCTTTGTTGTCTTTTGCCCTATCACTAGTTTAATTTCAGGGTTGTTTAGGTTTGGTGGGGTTTTTTTGTTTGTTTTCATCCTTCTTTGTTTTTTGTCTTGTACACTGGTTTTAGGTGCAAAGAAGTTAGTCACTTCTTTCTCTTTTAAATGTCCAAGCTCTACGCTTTTGGATGTCAATGTACCTAGAAGTTTCTGTTGCCCGTTGTCATTAGAAATGTTGTAGAATTTCTCAAAATATAGGGCATGCCCCATCAAAGTATTAAAGTTCTGAAAAGGCAAGTATAATTTTAAGTGTATTAACGACTTGACAGAGACTTATCTTTCTAGTCCATCAACATGCTGGTCAAAACTTAATCTAAATAAAATAGTGTGTGGTGACAGGACTTTCCACTGCAGTTTCATGTGTTTGTACAAAACACCGCTTTCCACTCTGTGTAATTAATGTATGCTATTTAAGTAGCTACGTCATCGATGGGGGCTACATTCTTGGGGGTCAAAGGAGTTACATTGTGTAGTTTTGTGGTGAGATGCTTTGTGGATAAAAAGCTTCTGAGCAAAGCATCTGCTTGCCTTCCTGTTTGCTCGTATGCAGTATTAAAGGCACATGCAAGACAGGGACCGTAGTTCCACCGTAGTTCCATGTTAACCAAGCATTCAGTGGGAGGTGTTGATAAAACCAGAAACTGGAGCTGGGCTTCTAGATGGAACATGGAGAGTAAGTGATTTGTGACACTGACTTGCAGTATGCAAGACACTTGATTTTTGGGTTTCTCTTGAGTGGAGGTTGCTAACAGTGCTACAACACTTCCATTTGCCCCTATCTATAACAGCTGCAAGGGAAGGCTGCTTCCAAGACCATAATGCATTCTCTACTGGGCTTATAAAAATGAGACAGTAATACAGAAATTCAGTGAAAGTGTCAACCTTGAGGAATTTTTTTTTCTTTAAATAGGTAGTAACAATAAGGGTGGGCTTCTCTCAGTCTTCTGCAGGTGCCTGTGGACCTGGAGGTAAACAGATTTAGAAAAGGAGTCTGACTGCATGCAGAGTGGGTAGGTTCTGAGCCACTCAGGTGGGTATTGACTTTCTGCTTTATGGCAGAAGGTCAAAGGAGACAAGTGTACAAGGTTTTGCGAAATGGCCAAATGTGTGGTAGCAGGAATGCTGAAACTTACTTTGGACTTACTAAAGCCTGTGAACCAGGATAGAACGTGAACTCGTGCCCTAAGCCTTAATGCCAACTTGTCTCTTATCCGATCCCTTTCATGATTTTTATTTTATCTTGTTTGGATTGCACGTTTTCCATTAGACTTTTCTCATTATACTTTTCTTTGCACTGTAGGTATCTGTATTTTTCTTTCCTATTTACGCCCAACTGTTCTTTGTCAGTTTGTCTTATTTTATTTTTAATTGCATTGTTAGATTTTTCTCCTGTGCACCCCTCATGTTGTTTACATTTGTTCTTCCTTTATTCATCTTCTTATGTTTTCCGCCTTTTAACTCTTATCCTTAGAGGAACCAGTTTTACACTTGGAGACCAGCCCTTTCGTATTGATTGCCAGCTGCTTTTATTGAAACTAATTTGCATTCTCTGCTCTTATTGTGCTAGACAGAGGACTAGTGATTTTGAGTAAAGCTCTTTCCCGAAAGGCTTTGCTCAGAAATTGTCTCTGTATTTCACAAAAAGAGTGGAAAATAAAGAGTAGCATCAGTGCAAAAGCTGCTTCTGCCTAAACCAATGTGTTTGTGTCTGTGTCACAGAAAGAGTAGAAATGTGGCCTGCCCTGCTGCATGCACAAATGACTTCTCCAGCCTGAAATGAGCTGGTGTGGTGAGGGGAGTGCAGAATGACGTGGCCTTATGTTTACTTACGTGGACAACCCTTAGAGTCTGGCAGTAACAAATCCAATCCATTTTGATTGTGACTGTGTACTGCCTTGGTACTTTTGTTTATGAACACTTATGTAGCTGTGATTTTTTTTTTTCTACAGACAGGTCGTAAAAAAAGCTATGAATAGTAAAGATGTACTACAGTTAAAGAGTTGAAGAGCTGTGGTTGCATGATGGTAAACTTGCGGGGGGAGGAAAGAGTTAAATTAGAGGAGATGACTGGAGAGACTTTAAGACTGGAAATACCATCTGTCTTCAGATAGGCTCTTTCAATGAGTCTCTAATAAGGCTCCTTGAGCCTTACTAATTATTGCTAAGTATAAAACCCTTGTGTTTGGGTCATGTTGATTTTGGGCTTTGTATCGTGGTAGAGCTATGGATAATCATGACTTGGATGTACCAAACCTCAGGATGTATATCCCATCTCCTTCTCAGACTGCTTTGGGTTTATAAATTGGTCTCACTGCTTTTTCACCCAATGTCTGTTTGGTTTTGTCCGACACCTTGACTTTGTATATTTAGAAAGGAGTTCTCTGACCATGGTACAGTGCTTAGTATCGGGTCTGGAGGGGAGGTGTGTTACATAAATTTGTTATTAAAACTCATTGAAGTGTTTTGCCTCTCAAATGTTTATTCTTAGCAGGGCTGCTTACTGGTAATTATGTGTCAATAGCATTGTTGCATCATGAAAGATGTTATACTTTGACACCCAACTAGAAGGATAACAAAGAGCAGGATACAGCTTTTAGTTATAAAAATGCACTCTCAAACACAGCTTAGGTACATGGCTGTCATGATACAAATAAGATGGAAGATCCCAGAGCCTTTTATTGGATGTTACTGGTGCCAGTATAGAATATGGCTCTGAGCTTGCAGTCATGCCACAGAAGGGTTCAGGAAATTCACCTCTGGTTACTTGTTTTTGCAAATTTAGGTCTGCTTGGAGAAACTAGTACACTTGCTGTGCTGAGTCTGGCCATCAACTCAACCTTCACAATGCAGCCTACTTTGAATAGAGGAACATACAGTTAAACTCTAGAGTAGTTTAGGACAGAAACTAAGGATCAACATGTGTCTGAAGAGGCTTGAGAGGTTTCAGTGTTGAAGCTGCACAGCATCAGAAAAACTCAAGTTTACTGAATTGATAATTGTTAAAGAAGATGCTTGTAGTTATACTATTATAATCTATGAAGTATGTTTGAAGGCTTAGAGACTTGGAGTTACTTGTGATGAAGTACTTTAGCATAGAGGAAAAGTCTGCATGTCAACTTTTTGCCTTAATGTTAGAGTTTGATACCACTATTTAGAAGTCCTGCTGCTGCTTCTTGCTGCTGAATTGTTATTTGTCTGCAGAGCTAGCAGTTTCCCTCCATTGTTTAAGTCCTACAGTTGTAAGAGAAATATTTAACAGTACAGGAAACTGTCTGTAGAAGTAAGATTTGATCTGAAATCTGATTGCCTGAACTATTGCTAAGTCTTACATTTCTAAAAATTGAAGGTGACTTAGTTCTTTCTGTTCATAATTTATTTAGGATGTTAAACTCATTGTACAGTAATCTCCAACAAACACACTTTTGTTTTGCTTTTAAATTGCTTTATAAAGTGAGGAAGAGAAACAGAAATATTTGTATAAAATAATTTTATTGCTTTTTTTGCCATGTCTACCAGTGATAGCACTGCCTTCCTGCATGGGAGAAAGTGAGACCTTTCTGTTTTGTTTCCAAACAGAACAAAATGTAGAAGCCAATAGAAGTAGGAGTGAGAATCCATTTGACTTTTCAAATGGTTGCCTTTGTTAATAACAGGATGGGTTATTACTATTGAATATGATGGGGTTTTTTAAAATAGAAAGTTATTAAATTTAGCATGTGCTTAATGGCGGAGTAACGGGAAGTTCCAAACACCGAAAGAAAACTGTAGGAATAAATCTTTGGAGCAAATTCAGTAACAAATAGAAATATTCAAATTGGTCTGTATATCTTAACATTGATTTCCTCCTGGACTAATTGTGCCCCCCCCAACACAAAAAAGGTATAGCTATACTGTGCCTTGCAGACTGACTGATGCTTCTCTGCCCGCTCTTTCAAATAATTAGAGAGGAGTAGGATCTTGTCTGTAACCCTTCGAGCTTTATTTCGGTGCTGTACTCAGTGTAAAATGCAGTATTGAGAAATGGCCTTCTTTAGCACAGGCACAGCATCTGGAGCTGGTTTGCATCTCATCCTCTGAACAGGAGTGAGGAGGTTTGGGTCTGCCTGTGGTGTTCCACCCTGTCATACCCCATGACTGGTTCTGGTAAATCAAAGCTGTTGACAGCTGGCTTAGCTATTTTTTCATGTTTTTCCTTTGGAACTAGATGATCTTTCAGGTCCCTCCAACCCAAACCAATCTATGGTTCTCTGTATATGTTCCTGCGATGCCCAAATGCCTGAGGTCAATCCTAGCTGTCCTTTGTGACTGAAAAACTTCAGTGGGGTTTGGTGAGGGCTGCGATTTCTTTGGGATGGACTTTTTTGAGAGTTGTTTTTTTTGTTTGGTGTTGGGTTTTTTGGTTTTTAGGTTGGTTTTTTTGGTTGGTTTGGGATGTTTTGGGGGTTTTTAGAAGAATGTACCAGTGCAGTTGGTGCTAAGCTTTTAACTTCTAGATATGTTTTGGCAAAGATTATTTTTGGGTTCCCCCACCCAGTGCCTCTCAGAATAGCAAAAAGAACCCACTGGTCCCTAAAGCTTTCCTACTTAATGCACTTCCTTGACCTTTTCAACTACTTTGTGCTTTTGCAAGGATATAAACCTGGATATTTTACATATCCCATGTTACTGAACTAAATGACAAATTTGGGGTTTTGAGAGATACGAGCTTTGATGATAAATGCATTTTTTCCCCTGTATAACTTTATCTGTATTCTCTGTGCTGGGCACTCCTGAAGGAGAGATTCAGTGTGAAGAGAGGTCTTCTGACAGTTTTGCCCTTAGCAACCCTTAGAAGCACAGGAGAGGAAGAATTAAAGGAAGGAGCTGCAGTGTGCAAAGTCTGAAGAATTAACATCAGTCCCTTTTTCATATAAAGGAAGGAAAGAGTTGACTGGAGGAAGAAATCTTTCCTGTGATGCTGGTAGAGAAGCACAGACAGTATTTGAGAGCCAGATAAGACCTCAGAAGCAGCAGAAGTGTATTAAACTGCAGAAGCTTTCTGGATTGTGATCAGTGTTCTAAAACACAGTCTAAGAAACAGTCAACAAAATACGTTTCCCAGGGGTTGAAAAGACTTCCAGTTAGTGAGTCCTGTTCATCTGCATGTATTTGATAATCCCCATATAATGCAATTCAAAAGTGTTCTTAAGCTTAACCTTATTTTAATTAAAAAGAGCATCATGGCAGAATATTCCACATTGCATGTTTGTTGAACAGCATATACTATCTGGACAAATGACTGAAAACTTTGCCACATGGTTTTTATTTGTTGCTATATTTCATGCCAAATTTTATTTGTTGCTGGGGTTTTTTTCTTACAAAATGAATGGGTATGAACCTTTTGCTGAATATTTCTATCCCATGAATGTTTTTACTCATTGCGTGAAAATATATGATGCCGTGTTACCAAAACAGAAAAAAAATCAGGTTGTAGGCATATATTGTAATGTCATCAGCATTTTTTTCCCTGTAAGAATTACATTAGATGCCAAAGGCTCGTTAAGCTTGAGGAGGGATATAGTCGCTTTCCAAAATAAATGCTATTTATTAAAGTTTATTTCAAGTTGTCTACAGGAGAGTGAACATGCAAGCAATAGGGTATATAATGTTTTCTTTGTAACATACCTTTGGTAAATGTATTTTTAAAGGTTGGTAATCTGTTTCCTGCCTAGGAAACCAAGGAAGTCAAAGAGAAAGGGAGATTATGGACATATCTGTTATTCAGTGCTGTGTTGTTTCTCTGACTTCCATCTCCTTGCACAGTTGTAAGCTCTGCAGGAAAGGGATATGCAACTTGTGTTGAAAACTTTTAGATTTCCTGTTTCTCTGAGCAAGTAGGTTTCTGGCTGAGCAAGTTAACTTTTACTGCTGGACCATCTCTCCGTATTTTCCCTTGCCCTGGAAAATTTGTGGTCTACACTGTTCTTGCCCACCCTGCATAGTTAGCAATCCCTCCAGTCTCACAATGCCAGCAGTGTAGCGGCACCAGCTCTATACAAGTCCCTTTGAATTCTGCTGTCAGTTGTATTTCCTGTGAATAAAGTGTTGCTGTTTTAGAATTCCAGGGAGCCCTGAATATAAACGTATCAATTATGTGTCAACACAACAGCATCTGTCGTTGAAATTGGGTATCATTTATTTGGCATCAGCATAGCAAAGATTTGGCTGACAGCCAGAGTGAAATATTCCAGCAGAAACTGCTGCAACAGGAGCCATCTCTGAAGTAATTCTGTGAAATTCAGGTGCTCTAACATAGTATTTTAATATATTTGTAAGACATTAGGGACCTTAAGCAAAAAGCCTTTCATGTTGCACATTCTTGCCTGCTGTTATTTCTTTTTCATGGCTAATTTTTTTTTGTTGTTCCTACTCTCTGAAGAAATACATGCAAGGTTCTAGGATGTATATATCCCACAATTTAATATCCTTTTTTGACTTTCCATGTCTTATTTCAACATAGCTTGCATAAAAATTCCAGATGAATGCAGGTGATGCCTGCTTTGGGGAAACTTTGCTTAACTATGAAAGAGGCAAGGCTTTCAAAATAGGAGCATAAGAAATTGTCCCTTTCCTTGTAGAAGATATATAGTTTACAATTTTTAATTAATAATTTAGTCTCTCTCATCCTCTTTGCTTTTTCCTAAATTTGTTCATAGATCTAAGTAAGTTTCACATTCCTAAAGATGTGAGTCAAAACAGTATTTACATAACTGAGTAAATATTTTAGAGTACCTGTGGGAAATGGGGAACTGGGATCACTTTGGTCTTATAGATGATCCTTATTATACTTGAAGGAGGGGAAGAGATAACTCTTTGATTAATGATATAGCTTGTAATAGTTAGCTGGTTGATTCTAATACCTTTTAAAAAATGAAAACAGGAGCATCAGAATTAGAAAGACAAACTCGGGATCATGTAACGTATCCAAATGTTTACCTTGTACCTTTTTATTGACTCTGGGCTACAATCAGTCCCCAACCTTCATCAAATTAAAGTTTCTCACTTGTGTGCTAAAAACCTCCTTTCTAGGAAAGCTTTAAGAACAATACAGAGATAAGAGTAGTTGGAAGAAAATACACATTGGATTTTAAGTGCTGGAGGAAAAGCTTGTAGAATAAAGATGAACTGCTTTATTTTAAAGTTTTTAGGGGTTTTTTGTGTGTTCCTTCCTCTTACCTGAGGTTTGAAGTCCTGTGGAAGTTCAGTTTCTCTGAGAGGAGAGAGAACAATGAAAGGGAGGTTGGTCCATCTTATTGTCTGCATTTTAAATAAGTTGGTTTCTCTTTGGGCAGAAAAGAAATAGTAAATTTGGATTAGCTCTTAACTTCTTATTCTCAAAAGAAATCACAAATCTAGAGTTAAGTAATGAAACCTCTTTAGGAAAATCAATGTTACCTTTATCCGAGCTCAATTTATTCAAGAGGTCAGCTTTGTTGGCTGCCCTGGCATATCTTGAATTTAATGATTAACCTCTTAATGACTGTTCATCTGGTATTTTATATAAGCATAAGCCAAGGTGATAATAGAATGCTTTAGTAGAATGGTGTGTGCTATTCAGGGGACAATCTCTTTCCAAATCCTATATGCAGAATGCATCCGCCCCAGTGAAACTGAGAGAAGCCCATTAAGAAATCCGATAAGCTGTCTGCTCTCTAGGTGAGTTAAAATCTCTGTCCAGTGTGGTAATCAGTGGTGTCTAACTGGTGGCTTATCTGGTAATGGTGCTGTCGCCTTTTATAGAGGCGCCTTCCCTTGCAGTTCCGCCAGGCATGGGTATTCATTTCAGCCACGTACAACACTGAGTGTCGAAGTGAGACCCTGTAATAAATTTTAAAATCCTCTTCAGAGCTGAAGCCGGCACTGTCTTGTTCTGTTGTGTCGCCCTTCGTTTCTGCAGGTTTCCTTGTGAGATCTCTCTAAGTGCTGTGTATGCGGTAGCAGGCAAGAGGAGGGAGAGTGGGCTTTCTGTGAAAGCAGCACGGAAAAGTGCAGCATTAGGTTCAAGTTTCAGCGTAATGTCAAGTACTAGTCAGTGGGCTTGCTCCAGTGGTAATTTTCTGCAGGTAAAAAAAAAAGAAACATATAGTTTTGGGAAGTAAATATCAAAAATACTTCAGAAGTAGCTTTAGTTAATGTAATAGCCTGTAAAGTCTAAATCATTTTCCTGTTAAAATGGAGAATGTGAGGAAGAGCAATTCTAATGTCAGTAGTCCTTTATGTATTTATGTCCATAAAATACAGACCTGGTGTCCTTTCCATATCCATGGAAGTTCATGCCCATGGAGAGACCTGGCTGAAACCTGTGGAGCACTGCGATAGCAATTGAGACAAGTTGCCAAATGGGAACTGAACTTTTCATCAGCTCTTGCCATATGAGCATAGTCCTCTCTCTTTTGAAGGTGTCATCTGTTGGTAGTTGCTTCCCATCAGTGTTTGTTCATCTTCCTTCTTTCCTTTCACTCAAAGAGGGGGAATTTTGAATGCAGCTGTTATGATGGTTGGAATTTTTTTTAATTGTTATATGCTTTTTGTTTGTGGGTTCCAGCAAGTTAGTTAGCATTAGCCATGCTTTGTACCTTATTTTGTATTTCATTCTAAACTTGCTATTGTGAAAGATATTAATACTGTGTCATTTCTGTCTAGAGGTTTATGAAAAACTCTGACCTGTTGTTAGCATCCCCAGTTGATTGAAACTTCAGCGTACCCTCAAGGAAAGTGAGATGATACATATGGTACAGCACAGTAGATAAAAGGTTATGCTTCTCTCTTCCCTTTTTCAAAAATCTGCTTTCTGGTTGTAATTCTGGTTTCAAGTCTTGGATAATTTGTGAAAAGAAATCTCACTGTTGGACAGAGGGGTAAGCAATGGCTGATTGCCTATATCATAGGGTGAATAAGCAGATATGATACCTCTAGCCCTTTGTAGGAAGAAGATGGTTCTGAGAATCCTTTTGGAGGTGTTGTGTATTGTCCTCTCCTTGAAATGCACAGAATGTGCTTGTTGATTCCCACAGGTTTTGGAAAGCCCATGCTATGGAGTATGGGTTCATTACACTTGGCGTTATTTAGAATATTCAGGTTTTGGACTGGTTAGTAAGAGGCTCCATGAAACCACTGCCTTGTTTTCTGTCCAGATATTTGGTTTATTTGCCTCTCTGTGTTGATCGTCTATCCCTCTTCTTAGTCTCCCTTCTTCCTCCCAGTTCAAATTAATGGCGGTTTTCGAGGAAATGAACATTTTCCTTTTCCTTTACACTTGCGCCAGAACATCAAAGGGCAAAATGCCACTTCTTCACTCTTAGGAGTGAAGTGTTATTTTATAGTACCCTCAGATTAAATATTGGGGTTGCTAATCTACTTCTCGCACCGTTGTTCTTGTACTGAGGAACAGCCTGTTTGGAGCAGTGTTTGCAAAACCATTTCAGTACATCTCACTATTACCAACTCAGTACTGCAACCTTATATAAGCCAGTCTCCATCCACTTAACTCCAGAACAACTGCGGTGATTAATATTTATATAAAAGCTTTCATGTTTCCACTGCGAAATTGTCTTACTTTGAAAAGAAAAGGTGGCTTTTTCCCTGTTGACTTCATGTGAAAAAGCTTGCAAAGGCTTTCAGCAGCACTGCAGCTGAGGCAGGCATCAGCAGAAGAACTAGGGTCATCTTTAATTCGGTATTTCACTTTGTGAAATTGCCTATTCCAAGAGAAATAAAACATTTACATGTATATTAACCAGTGTTTGCCAGCTCTTGGAAAAAAGCCAGTTCTCTCAGGGCCAAACAAATGCTCTGAGTGAATGAGTAATAATCTGCTATTGTCACCCCTAATTTTTGGATGAGTAGATAGAGCAATGTTTGCCATTTTAAGTTGTCCTATTCGCATGAAAGACTGGAAATCACAACTAGCTATCAGCTTGGATTATCGATAGCATGTCTTTTTATAGCTGATTTACTCAGTATAGCTGTTGCAAAAGTTCAAAACCTCCCCACATGATAAAAAGTAATTGTGGAAGCCAATGAGAATACATGAAGGTTGCAGAGGTTTTGGGACACTAATTTGGAAGCTACAGCCAGAGGCTGAAAGATACATGGCATATCCTCTTTATAAATGACATGTCAGGTCTCTCTGTGCCTCGTTTATTTTCTGAGGAAATTTGTATCGTCATCTCGCTTGTAATAGAAAATTAAAAATCTATGGATTCTCAAGATAATGGCTGTATTGAGCTTTTGTTGTTGATAGATAAGTAAGAGGGGGGGCATAATCCTGAGTACCTTACAATGACATTTTTCTGTGTCTCTGAGCCTTTCCATTTGCTTAATCTTCCAACAAGTGCAGTTAAAAACAGTTTTGAAAACTTTGTTTTACACATTTATGAACATTCTTTTGTCATGAAGTTAACAGCCATCTTGGCACAACTGGGGTGAATAAAAATAGCAATGAGAAAAATGGGTGTTTTTAAAGGGAACACTTAAAATCCTACCCTATGAAACCCGTATTAAATACTGCAGAGAGGCACACAGCCCCTCTGGAGTAGGAGTTTAAGGGAATGAGAGTCAGTCTTGAGATTAAATTGTCCACAGAGTGTCCTGTGAAGTCTTCCATGAGATCTCCTGACTGGCTGTGGAGGAGTGTGCTATATCACACCTAAATACGTATGTAGGAGATGGGTGAGAAGTAGAAACCTCAGCTGTCAGCCACTAAACAAAGAAACACAGTAAAGAGGTGAGGCTGATCATTGATGTCTGTCTTCTCTGATGGATGGACTCTTCCACTTCTTTCAGTCTTTATTTCACTTCCATACAACTTTTCTCCCATGCACTGGTTTGTCTTTCTTTTCATTTTCCTGCTTGCATGCTGAGGGGGCTTTCCTGTGCTTTCGGTCTGGACTTAATATTGTCTTGCTCACCTACTTACACTGCATCATAACTTTCTTTTTTCCTTTCCCCCCTCCCTCATTAAACTTCCTGTCATCTTGTTAAATGAAATAACAGCAAGAGCAGTTGGTGTTGATGTTGTAGATACCAGGATGTCCACAGCCCAGAGTGCAGCCATTAATACTCTGTCTGTAAGCTGTGGAAGGCTGACTCTGAAGAGATGCCTAAGGACATGATTCCTCAGCCCCTCTGAAAGGTCAGACGTAGGACTTAACTTCTGTACTGTGCAGCCTTAGCTGTCACTTGGTGTTCACAAGCACTTTGATAAGATTAAAAACTAATATGTCCCTGTTTTGAGAGAAGGTCAAATAATACATGATTCAAACTCTACATTCAAACCCTGCATCACGGGCAGGAACCTTTAAACACCTGTTCCCTGCACACGCACAGTTCCCAAAACCATCCATGGGCCCCAGTGCTGACTTGACTTCCACTGTTAGGGGTTCAGGGAACAACTGAATACTCCAGTAAAATAATATATAATAATACACATATCAAATGTGGCTGATATAAACAATGAAGTAAAATGAGTCGTATTTTTAAGAGCTGGTCAGCAGCATCTTAATAAAAATGAGGGGGTGGGAGGAGAACTAACTGTACCACAACACAAACAAAACCCCCACATTAAAGACAAAATAAACCCCCAACTCCCCCAAAACCCAACCCACAAAAACAAAAAAAAACCCACCCCAAACCAAACGTAGGAAACCAACACCCCAAAAGAAACAACCCCACAACCAACCTACCCAGCAGCTTGGAGCAATGTTTCTTGAAATTGCTCTAAAATATGAAACTATTAAGATTAATCTGAATCAATCTATACAGAGTAAGATAGATGTGTGCCTAGATCTCAGCAGCAGCAGGTGCTTGCAGTATTATAAATAGAAAGCAATACAAATTGAGGTGCTTATTAAATTTGCCTTTATGATGCTTTGAAGAATTGCCATAGAACAGAAAAGAAAAATTACTAGAGGCTCTGGATTAGAAGAATGACTTAAATAACTGTGCTGCCAAAGGAAACAGAACATAAACTAGAATAAGTGATAGACTTGTTCAGAAAAGGTTATCTAACAGCAATTTGTCTCTAACATGGAGAGGTTGGCCAAGAGCTTTGGAGGTTGAGATTGAACAGAGGAGGGCTTAATTTTTTTTGTCAATTTTAATACGGTATTGAGTTTTAATATATCTTCCAGGAGATTGCACTGTAATCCTTTGTAGCACTTACGTTTCTCAAGTTTTTCCTTAGTTCCCTTTTCTCCTTCCCCCAGCTGACAAAACCTGATTCTTTGCCGTGTTTGTGAAATGGACTCGTTCGGAATTTTTGTTGACTTTCGGATAAGGCCACGATGAGGATCCTGTATGTTGTCCAGCATTTTCTAAAATTCTTGAAATACTGTAGGGCCTCTGCAGAGAAGTGGCTGAGCGGAGCGGCTAACAAATCGTCAAGTAAACCAGATTAGAGCAGAAGGCTCAACTGGCAGACTAATAAAAATAGATCAAAATCTGCAATGTTTTTTTCTTTAATGAGATACTCAAATTGATTTCATTTGGCAGGGAGTATACCAGGAAATCTTAGTGTGGGAAAATCAGTGCTTTGGGGAGCAGTGAATTGCCCCATGTGAGATCTACGATACTACTTTTTAATAGCAAAACACAGGCGTGCTTGCTGGTGGAGACAAGGTCTGCAATGGCACAGTGTTGCTCCTGCACCTTTCTCATCTGGCTGCTGTCTTGGAAAATGGCTGGCATAGAAACAGTGAGGACATCCAGGTTAGAAGTGGTGATAGCACATGTGCACATGCAGAACAAGTGAGTCATTATCGCAGAGTGAAGGGGGAAAGGGGACACAACAGGACTCCTGGCAAACATACCCAGATCTCCTTGGCACTGCACACATGGGCTTACATGAGCTAAAGTGGCTGTTGTGCCACACTAAGCATTTAATATATTTTACCTGTGGTTAGGAAATCGCTTGCATCCATGTGCTTATGAGTTGCAGGAAAAAGACAACCTAGCCAATGCACGAGCACCTCTACCTTTGGAAAAATTCAGCAGGGAATGAAGCTGGTATCTTGAATTAATCTTACTGGGTTACTGGAGTATTATGTATCATTGGTGAGTCTCTGAGAGCACTGTGAATATAGCAGATTGCTTTAAAAACAACCCGAGTGGAAAAGAAGGCTGTACAGGACTAAATGAGAAGGGTCAATGTGAATACTGTTGCATAGGGGGAGGTCACGTTTTGGTCTTGGTAAGTGCTATAAGAGGAGGTCCCTTGTAGTTTACAGTGGTTGAACTGTGGTACTGATCGGTAGCTGTTTGCTGAATGTTGCAGAGGAACTTCGGAGACATCCTTCTCTGACTACCTGGGCTTGCTTGTAATGGACTTTGTTACACACACGGCTCCACATCATTTTGCTTCTGAGTTTTTGAGCTGGTGGAAAGTCTTGGCAGTAGAGGTGTAAATAAGAGTACATAAATAGGTGGTGCAAAGGCCAGTGTTGCAGAACTGATGAGGCAAAATAGGATTATGTTTAGAGGGTGGCTTTGCTGTATTTGGTTAGACTGTGCAAAACCTTTTTCTTTTCGTCTGTAATTTTATTAAGTCTTAATTAAAATTTCTGCATTTAAATTAGTTTACATTAATGTCACAGTCTTATTACGTGTATATTGACAGACACTAACAAGGATTTGATCAGCCTAATCCAGCTGTATGTAATTATGTGCCTTCTCCTTAAATAATTGCAAAAAATCTATCAATCATGGTAGGAAAGCCAACTGCTTCATTATAATGTGGGATTATTTAGTGAAATGTAATAAGACTTCAGGTTTAAGCTGGGGAGTAAACAGAATGAGATTTTACTGAGACCAGTAATAGGAAGAGAAAATTCCCCACCCATCCTGTGTTGCAAGTCTCAGTTCTTATCTTCCCTTCCCCCCCCCAAAAAAAAGGTGTCCTGATTGCATCGTTGTCACACTGATGTTGAGAACATTTCTGTAATTTGAAAGGAATTTGGGAAAGATGAAGATTCCTGGCTGCCAGAGAAGAAGTCTAGCCTAAACCTATGGTGCTGTTCTAATGTAATGTATTCATTGATAACTTGATTACCCAGATCAAATGAGAGCATGCAGAAAGCCACTGAGGTGGGAATGAAAGCCAAGCACTGCATAAGCTCTAAAACATCTGCCCTGCTTGGAAAACAAGTAAGGAAGGGAGTAACACAGGCATCCACTTCATCAATTGTATTTGGGTCGATTTTTGTGTGATTTAGTTACGTTCTAGTGCCATACAGTCCTTCCCTGGCACATGTACAAGCAGGGAGAGACAGGCATTTTGCCAGCAGTCTTTCCTCAGCCTCCTACTTGAAAACCATCCACGCCAAAAAAAGGTTGAAAAACCAGAACTTCAGACAAGCCCTGAAGGGGGTGAGTTTTGAGATCTGAACCCTTTGTCGAGCGTGCTCCAGCATTGCATCTAGCTTGCTTTAAAACTGTGAATACCTCCAAGTTACTGCATAAAATAAAATAAGCGCAGTTGTTGGTGCAGTGCTGTCCATTTTCCCCTGCAGGACTGTCTCAGGAGTATTTCAGGAGCCCAGGTACATGTACTTTTGCTTATACCTATGGCAGAAAGTTCTGTGTCTTGAGCTAGAAGAGCAAGATTTCCCTTTGTGCCTTCTGAAGAAACAAACTGTTTCTTCAACAAGAAGAAACAAACTATTTGTTTCACAAATAGTTTTGAGTCCATCATACACAGATTGTCATGTGGTCAGAAAGTATACATATCTGCATGTTGCCCTGGTGTCTTGGGACTGTTCTTTCAGCTTTTCTCTCGGTCACTCTCCATTGTCCCCCTCTCCGGTGCACACACGCGTGTGTACACGCACAGCCCCTGCCGCCCCAGGCTCAGCCCTTGCCTTTGTGGGTTTTGTGGTTTTAGATTTAACATTCCATTCTTGGTGTGGGCATGGATTTTCTGCCTGCCAGTCTTTACCCTGGACTGAATTTTCAGTGCCAGAGCTTTAATGATAGTAGAATTATAATGAAAAGCAGTGACAGTCCCTCAGCTCTCCTGTTTGCATTACAAAACTGTAACATCAGGCTTCGGACTGACTGGCGTTCTGCCCAGCGCATGCCTCAGGGATCTGTTTCCAACACCTTTATAGCGATGCTGTCTCACAGAGTGACTGTGTTGGGAAGCTCGTAGTTTGAACAGGAAAAGTATCAGCCAGACCTCATGCTGGATTGTAAGAAAAGTGTGTTTCCCATCTAGGTTGTCATCATCTCAGAAGATGAGCGCTGCTACCTTCTGGTGACAGTTCAGCTTGAGGTGTGACTTAGCAGCGACAGTTGAAGGTCTCAGTGGGCTGGCACAGTTATACTGGAGAACAGGAACATGGTTTTCACACCAGATTCCTGATGCTGCCCCTTCTTGCAGCTGCAACATTCTTGGGATTGGTCTAGGAAACCAGCACTTCGATTTTGAGGAACTCTGACACCAGTGACTAGTTTATTTTTATTATTTATTTAATGTAGCTATTCAGAAACTGACTGAATTTCCGTAAATACTCTGGAAAGAGAAATGTTTTGCATCCAAAGGAACACTGTCAGAAGCAGCTGAGAAAATTACTTTTTAAGAAACCAACTGAGCAAACACATAATATCAAGTCACCTGCTAGGTGTTGTGGTTTGCTGCATTTATGCACAAGATCATCTGTAGCCGTAGAGATGGAGAATGGCAAGCTCTTCTTGTATAGCCTCCCCAATGAATCAAATTTATGCAGTGGCAGAAATTACATGTTTGTTTTTCTTGTGTTTTCAGTAAACATCAGTTGTATTTCTTCATTGGACTGCCTGTTGCAAAAGTTGTCTTGATGCTGGTTCTTTATCTACAAAGAAAAATACGGGTTATTTATCCACCTGTTCATGGAGCAAAATGACTTCTCTTTTTATTTATTTTGTTTTAATTGAATTCTGCTCTGTTTCTTTGCTGTGTTCAGGACAGATAGGATTGCACTGCAATGCCATATGTGCCAAAACCACCGTCACCTCGCCTCTGTTTAACAAGGCCTTCCCAAATGCAAAGATCCAGAGCTTTTTGTTTCTAATAGAGATTGCTTGCTATACCCAAGTCCTTAGAATTGTGAAAATCATATTGAAATAGCTTTCTGCTTTGGCGGCCTTGCTCTCCCTGACTCTCTGGCAGCATTCACTGCTGGCTTTCATTTTCCAAATGCTGTGAGTAGTTTGGAGACTCTCAAAGCTACATTTACAGTAAATGTGATGTTGCAGTAACGACAGGTCAATTCAGATTTAGAAAAAAAGCCACCAACTCTCACTGAAAAATAATGTCAAACTGACTTCAAACAGAATCTTAATAGTTCCATATTGTTATGTGTGTAATTAAAAGCTTTTACCCTTGAAAACAGGGTTCTTTTGATTTGCTAATTGTAATTCCTCGCTACAGTCAAATAGACTGAGGTAAATTTATGTGGTATTAAGAATTGGCCTCATGCTGTAACATGAAAATCCATTTTTCACAGAGCAAAAAATTTCTCTTAACGCTTTTCTTCATTTTTAGCAGACTCTGAAATCGTGACAGTGTCACTGAAACAGAAGATCTCAAATTTAGCATTGCAAGCATTATCTTCAGCTATGCATCAATTCTGCTGTGCAGTTTCAGTCTAAAAGGAATGGAAGACCCAGAGCATTTGACCATGCAGAAGCAAAAGTTATTTGTGTGGCTGTTGTTGCAGTTGTTGTTTGTTTTGTTATGGAATGGCTTGCACAAATTAAAAGTTGTGGGTTTTTTAAATTGGTGATAATTTCTCTTCTTTAGTGATTGCACAGAACTGTGTTTCACTACCAAAAGAAGCTGTCCTGTAGCTGTAGGAATATTCACCTAATCATGGGACTGCTTTTGTGTTGCTCAAAGTGGTTTGACTGGGAAGGCATGGAGGAGAGATGGAGGATGAGACTAGGATTGAAGTGTTTTGTTAATGCTCTGGGCAGGCTTGCCCTTTATGGTTCAGCTCTCTTAGTCAAATTGGCAAATCTCTACTTCTAGTCTTTGTCACCCACACAAGTGATTACACAGAACCAGTCAAATAATGAAGATTTTTTAAACTATAATTTTACATTTAGTGTTTAAAATTAAGTGTCATAACTGGGCTTGAATATGATGGAAATCGTGATGGACAACCTCTGCTGCAGTTGCCTAAAACTGTTACAATCAAGCTTTTTTGCTTTTTTTCCCTCTAGAACCCCTGCATAGAGCCAGTTTGGCGAGGCACTGGGTACCTAATGTGTCTGATTCAAACACAGGGGCAGGTTTAGCTTCTGTCTCTGCTTGGGAGTTGGGTGTGAACTGGTCCAAGTGCCCCCTGCAAATCCTACCCAGGTAATAGCCACACAAAGTAATGAATGTGTTCTTCAGAGATGATGTCAGGATTGTTATACTTCTGACACCTGCCAAAACTTAAACTAAGTTTATTCCTGCAATGACCAGATTCTTAGAGTTGCAGGAAAAAAAATTCCTCATCCAAAATGTGGTATGTCACCTTGAGGTAAAATCAATTATGGAGTAATGATTAAAAAAATAAATCTGGGTTCCATGGGGTAGCCTAAAATAAGACTTGTCCTTCATTAAATTCGTTCGTGTAAGGTGCAGTTCAGTCATTCACTAAAACCCAAACCATTTGCCTGGTTTCAAAGGTAGGAAATAACATGTCTCTGTTGCTTAGACCCCACTTTAATTAAAGCTAGAAGTAAGAGTGATATTACTTCAGTTAATTTGTTGATTGTCAGATTGATTATTTGAATTTCAAGTTGTTTTGCTGTTCCAGAAATGTTACAGCATCGGTTTCAGGATCATGAAGCCAGGTTGATCCAAATTGGTTTGCAAACACTTGTAATTTTGGATTTGGGGAAAAACTAGTCAGTTTAAAACACACGGCTAATATGTTCATACTGTAAGGTTGGTGATAGTAAGTTCTTTAGACATTTTGAGATGTGCAGTTACACCAAGTGCAGGTAAACAAAACCTTTTGTGCGTGTGTTGCATTTACAATGATCTCCAGGTTTGCGATACTCCACGAGCACTGGTGTAGCCAGAGTCAAGATGCCTTTCGAGGCTCACAGGAATAGCCATGTGTGGCATGAGGAGCCTTTAATTGCAGATTACTAAGGGTCAGAGTTAATTTTACCAAAAAAAGGAGATGACAGACTGCCATACATTCTGATTGGAAGATTGTTGACGTGTTTTGAAGGATACAAGTTTCACTTGTTGAAGGATACTACAGGTTCCACTACAACCTTCTAGTACAAAATTATCCCTGCTTAGCCACAGCTGATTTGCTCTAAGATGCTGGCAAACGCTTCAGCATTGCTATGATTGACTTCAGTGAGTCCAACTGATTCATGCTTTTGGGTTTTGATATTAGCTCTGCAAAAACAGTTTAGAGTAACTTAACCCAGAAGATAGAATGAAGAGCACTTTTGTATATAAAAAGCAATGTGAATGATGGGCAAGGAGGAGTGTAATTTCTCTACCAGGCAAGACAGACTACTAAATTTGTGGATTTTTATTATCTTGCAGAATGATGTCTTTAGGTTTCTCTTCAGTAGCTTGAACTTTTTAATGTTTTGTTCTGCTTGAAGCCTTAGTTTTTCAGTGTGAAGCTGGGGTAGGCTCTGTGAAATGGGTGTTTCAAACAACTATACCAAGTCAACACTCATTTTCTTGACTTGGTAATCAAAATTGTTTATTTCTAGCCAGCAGGTTCCTGCTTTTGGGGGAAACTTTGCTATAGTGACCTTAAAAATAATCTCATCGCCCCATGCAATTTTATTGTCAAATTTTAAATTGCAAAATTAATAAAAGGAAGGTGGGGTTAAAGTCTCTGGCTAGTGCCAGGCTGCTGTCATGGTGTTGTGGACTACAGATATGCCCCTTTTCCTAGAGTCTCTTAATCCCTTCTGTTGTGGTTCTACGTCCCAGTTGAGGGATTTGCTGACTTTCCAGTTAAAGCAGTAGTTGAACTAGTTTGGTGATTGTTTCTACCCTAGTGATTCCACTTTAGTGATCAAGCATCCAGCAGATGCTTGGGCCAGTTGAGCAGTTAATAGAGATGGGAAGGAGCCTTAGAAGGATGTGTACAATCTACAGCAGTGAGCCCTCTCCTGTTCAGGGGAGACTGAAATGAAAAGGAGACTCTCAGGCTCTGTTAGAGGAGGAAGGATGAGTTTCCAGTTCTTCTGCAGCTGTTTGAGGGTTAGAGTTTGCACAGGATTGAAGTCCCCATGGGACATCACTTTCGCATGGGGACCTTTTGATAGCAACTTGCTCTGAAATGTTTTAAATGGGCAGTTCTAATGAATCTGTTAATTACACCCATCCCAATGCCATATTATTTCCTTCCTCTCTTCACTTGAGTTCAGCCTTCCCAGTGCACAAGCAGGGTGATTGCTGACTGAAGGAGGACATATCTCAGTAATGTCAGATAAAGTGTTCTCATGAGCCGTGCACTCCACAGGAAGCAAGACCCTAATGTTGTAATCCTGTCCCTGTCACTGACTCGATGTTCTTTATGGATCTGTTTCTTTCCTTCCATAATTTTTAGTAGTCAATTAAGTCCATGGGGGCTGGCAAGAGGCTTGGCAGCAGAAGGGGATAGCTGTGGCACCCTTACTGTGCTTGTGTACAACATGGGCTGTAGAATTTCCTCATATACCACTGAGCACTGGTTTTCCACTGCTGTTTCCTACCAAGATGAACATAGCAGAATCTACAAGATCCTGGACTTTTCCTGTGGGGAAGTGTTGTCTCTTGCAGCAACTGCCCAATCCTGGTAGTCACAGACTGGCGCCTGGTGGCAGCAGGAGCCTGGCAGCAACTTGCAGAGATTCACCGCTTCCATTTTATGGTTAAGATGAACCCTAAGGCTCATCGCTCTGAAAACTGTGGGCCAGTTTCTGTGCGAGTCCCTCTTTGCCAGTAGCAAAGCCAAGCAACCCAATCTACTGGAAACATATCTGGAGATTGATGCCAGATTCCCAAACTGGAGAGCATCAGCTTGCTATTCAAGTGGTGCTGACATTTGCGGGAAGGCTTTCTGTTCTAAGCCGTCAGATGTTAGCCAGTGTATGTAATTAACTTGGTATAATTTTGCTTCAGAATGAAATATTCATTCAAAAGAGACACTAAAAAACATCCTGATGTTTTTAATGTCTGGCTAGCAAGTGATGCTACATAGATCAAGGCATACATTTATTGTTAGAGGGATTGGTTTCATGGCAACTCCTGTTTGTTACTATGGTACACAGGAAGTCCCAAAGGCTTTTACTGTCTGTCACTTATTGGGTCTTGTAAGTAATCTGGATACAAAACCCACTGACATACACTAACGGTAGAGACAGAAAACAATACAAAAATACAGCCTGAAATGCTGTGGTAGTCTAATTATCCCAAAGGACAAACGTAAAACTTTATTTTTTGGATAGCAGTTTTTCTTGAGTTTGGTAATAAAGCTTGTGACCAGAGCAAGAGGAGAGGGAATGGAAATGGAAGGGGTAAAACAGGTTTCTTTTGCCCCAGAGGAAATTCAGGAATTAGTTAGAGAAGTGATAAAACAACAAAACCAAACCAGAAACCCATAGTTCGGTTCATTGACCACTGTTATATATTTTGATTCTAATGGTGCAGCGTGTAGAAGGAATTAATTCTTCCCAAGACTTTAACTTTACTGTTTTCTCTTTTGAAAAATATCCCAATCACCGAAATTTCTCTTCTGTGCTTTATCAAAACTGAAATGAAGGGTTTGCGTTAAAGTGCAAGTTGAATTTGCAAACTTTATGATCACAAAACAACTTCCTGTGTGTGCAGGGGATGCAGAATCGATGAGTCTGACCGAACACTGACATCTTGTCATGCTTGAGATTTTTTTTTTTGGGGGGGGTGCTTTTTTTGTTGTTGTTTTCATTGTTTGTTTGTTTGGATTGTATCCAGGAAGGACCATTTAAAGCCAGAAATACTGATGGTTTGATCTGTTATTGGTTTTCTAGTACCACGTGGTTTCTCTGATAGTCTGGTTGATTGCAGCAGTTCAATTTAGCAGAGTTATTCTGCATTTTACCTTAAATATTGCAGTATCTCACTAAGCTAATTGCCTGAATGAGATTCACAGCAGGCAGATTGTGCTGTTATGAGCAAGGGTGAAAACTCTTTTGTAGCTGCAGATAACCTACAGGTGAGTATTGTTGCTTGGTATGTGAGTGTTTTAGTTCAGTTTTGCTTTTGTGGTTGGGCTGACAAATCAGGTTGAGTGCTAACACCAACAGAAAGCATCCCATTTTCAGTGAAACCTCTTCTTGTTATTTTAAAAAAAGTAGTCACAAGACAGCTTGTAGCATTGACCAGAGACAATACATCAAGAGGAAGTTGTGTCTGGGGTGAACTGAGAGAACTTTGCAGTTTTGCTTGATGACACATGCTCCTCACCTACAGCAGCACATTAAAATCTTCTTTATATTTTGAAATAAGAGGGAAAGAAAAGAAGAAGTTGCAGTAACCACTAATTCCTACATACATTTTATTCTGAGTATGTTAGAGTGGTGGAAAAATGTGAGTTCATAATTTACTTCAGTTCAGCTCAGGATTTGACACCAGTAATCGTCACTGTCCAAATTTGTGTTTAGGTACGTGTGGCCTGTGTCCAGCTGTTGTGCTGTGGCAGAACCGAGGAATGTAGTGAAGAGGAGTGTAACCAAGGGCTGGCACCCGCCCTCACTGCACAGTCAGCCTGATTTTGGAGGCTTCTGTACCATGCTGTGTTTTTGTTAATCTCACATTATAGATACTTCTGCTTTTAAACATTGCCTAGTAGATACTTCAGAGCAACAGCCTTCTCTTTTATTAATGACTGCTTGTCTACACCAGTGATTTGTAAGCAGGCTGGTTATCACTTGGGCTCTTCTTCTTCTATCAATGACAGCTGCAATAAGAATGACAGCACTGAGTCATGTTACGATTTAGACTTTGTTCTGTGGCAGCAGAACCAGAAGCATTAAATTAAGCAGGTCTTTCTCCCCATTTCTTCCTGTTAGAATACCCTTTATTGTAATAAATGCATGTTGTGGGTGATAAACACGATAGGGCGTGTGCTTGCCTGTCCTCATTCTGCAGGTTTGTGGGGAGCCACAGCCCCTGAGCAGGGGCCTGCTGCTCTTTGAAGGAAGGGGCAGCTGGTACCGTGTGTTGACATAAGACTAATTCATATTATTTTCATTAAGTCTTCAGGTGTGTTACCTTGTTTGCCTTCGAGGATAAAATGTATGGTGCCAGGCTTTGTTTCTGGCTTAACAGAGTGCAAGTTCAGGGCTCTTGGACAGATATATGCCATGATGAACTGCTCTAGTTTTTAAGGGGAAAGTGTTATGTGGATGATCTGAGTGAGCACACTGAGATTCTCTTTCTTTGAAAGAAGCTGCATTAGTGTCTGTTGGATGAAAGATTTACCAAGTGGAACAGCAAATGGTTTTAATAACTGGAATATGAATTGTTCTCTTTCTCTTGCAGTTTCTTGCACAGCCAACCACTTGAAGGAGAAGGAATTCTTCAACCCCTTGTTTCAAAAGACCTTGGACTATATTTTCTGCTGTTCCACTCCCTTTGCTCCCACATTCGGCAAACAAAAGATCCGAAGAGGAGGATGAGGCAGCTAAGAGGAAAACCCAAAAAAGAGACTTCCAAAGATAAAAAGGAGAGAAAACAGGCAATGCAAGAGGCTCGGCAACAAATCACCACTGTCGTGCTTCCCACGCTGGCTGTCGTAGTACTGCTGATTGTTGTGTTTGTTTATGTAGCGACTCGTCCAAATACAACTGAATGATGCAGCTTTTCAGACTCTCTAGCTTTGGGGTATTAATAATTTTACCAAGAGCCAAAAGGAACTCTCTGCCACTCTTTCAGTACTTTACAAAGGAACTTGCTGGTATTTTCAGTCTTTCTCTTGGTTAGGGTCCTGCGGATTCTCTTTAGGAATGTAACATAAAACGTATTAGTGAATATGCCAGTACGTTTTATGGCCCAGTTCATGTGCCTTTCAGACTTTTAAAATGGTGTTTTTCTTAAATCTGTTTGAAGCTCTATATTGTAAAAGGAAATTGTGTTCTGCTATAAATTTGTAAAAAATCAGCTTTCGGCTTTTATCGTTGTTATGGATAATATTGCTCCCATGAGCTCTTGTGTGTCTACTTCAGAACTTCCAAAGAAGTACATTTCTTCTTTGTACTTAATGTCATATGAAGTGCTTAGATTCAGAAAGGATATATTTATTTTTTGAATAAAAGAGAGAAGTCTTACTTGGAATCTTCAAATTATTTTGCAAAAAATGTGACTTACTGTGAAAGCCTACATTGTGTAATAATTTTTTCATTAACCACTATATAGTTCACTCAGAAAGAATCTTTTTGGTGTGAGATGCCAACACGCAAAGTGAATACTTCAGGATCTGCTGGAAGGAATCTTACAGAATTTAGAAAGGGAGATTCTGCCAGGTTATGGTGAAGTAACTAATAACAATCTGCATAAATACAGATAGTTGTTTATCTGAATGTTCAATATTTAAATCTGTATAAGTGGCAATAAAAAGGCGATTTTGAATACAGCTCTTGATTATTCTTTTAATAAGGAAAGAAAAGTAACATGAGTGTAACTTTCATCTCTAATCTCTGCAGAAGTGAGCTGCTGTCCTGTGACATGCCCCATCCCCTCATTTGAAGGAAGCTGGGAGCACAGTTTGGGCAGTTTTATTCTAGTAAATCAAGCTATACATTCTCATCAAAATGCTTCACTGACCCTGTGTTCTACTACAGCTCTTTCACATCCAAATCTTTTAAGGCACTCAGTAGGCATTAACCTTCAGAAGACTTTGGGGAGGGAATTTGAAAACTCTTCACTGCTGCTTAAACGCAGGCCAAGCAAGGAAGAACGTGATGCTACAGCGCACTGAAGCATGGCAGGAAGTATTTCTATGTCGGAAGTCAAAGACCTCTCGGTTCTTTCCCTCACATGTTGTCTTTTGGCACAGGAATAGTCCCAGCAAACTCAATGGGAATGTTCAGAGTTCCAGTGACAGAGGGGCTGTGCTTCCTGTGTTACCCTTGTGTACTGCTGTGCAGAATGCTGCTGCCAGCCAGAGTTACTGTACAAAAAACTAATTTATGCAAGCAAATGCAGGTCCTTGTAGTGCACTTTGCCCTAAGGCCCGTGTTCCCACAGTGGGATGAGCCTGTGGCCAGCTGTAAACCAACTCCACTCAGAATGACAGAGATACCTGATGGTGCAGAGATGGCCACAGCTCCTGACACTTGCTGTGCCACTGCTGGCAGGAGCATCTAGAGTTAAACTAGCCCTGCAGACTAAGGTGTTTTTGAAATTCAAAATTCACTGAAAGCCAAAAGGAAGAGGTTGGATGAATTGTTAGATTGTTCCCCTGCTCAGCTTGCATCGTAGTTTTTGGGATATAAGCACAGCAAACACAAAGAGGATGGCCATTGTGGTGTGCCCACGAGTGACCAGTGGGAAGTCTGCTGTGGAACCCGTGTGCTCAGTGAGCCATTACTGACACTGAAATTATCTGTGCTTTGCACTGAGAACTGCTTCCTTCAACTGGAGAGCGATGCATCTGTAAAAGTAATTGCTTAGTCTGTGTCATCTCCCAGCTGTTTCTGTTCTCCCAGGCACCAAATCCTTGTCCTATTTTTATTTTATCCTCAGTCAGGGATGGCTGAGATGGAGCTCTGGTAGACTGCACCTTTTTCAGTGGAGCTGTTCAGCTTGAATAAAATTTGTGCCTGAGGACGCAAACAAGAGCGTGTGTATTTTACATATGTGTGTCCTGGGGTACTTGGTGTCTTGGGCGTCTAGAATGGAAGCAGAGTTTCTGCTAATCACTTCCATAGATTCCTCCTCATCCTCCTCTTTTGTAGATCCTCAACCAAGATTTTCCTGTCCCTGCTTGTTCTGTGATACTTTCTGATGGCTCTAACAAAGTCCCTGTGACATTCCCATCTCTGAGTAGTAGGCTTATTTCAGTCCCTTCCACCTGCAGGGCTTTTTTATGAGCCCAAGCAATGATTTTATAATTTGGAGAGCTTTCCCTGAAGTTGTTCAGAGTCCTTATGTGATTTTTTCCCCCTTTTCATTTTCTGCAAGAGTTGAGTCTGTGACACATGAGAGCAATGAACTGATGTACTGGTTGATAACAACTAAATAGGTAAAAGGTCAGTTGGGTTAGATAACATTTATGATTACTTCTCTAATGAGATGTTTAATTTCTGCTGCTTTTTCTTATTCCCTCTGTCTCTTGTAATCTGCAAATTCTTCGGGTCACAATAACAATCTTTTCAGAGCCAAATGTCCATTAATATGAACCTATAGCTTGTTGCTAATAAGAGACATTGTGTATTTCAGTTCTCTGAGATGTGCAATTATACTGAGTGCTAATTGAGAGGACATTCTGAATGATTCCTTATGCAGAAGCTGGAATTGATTTCACAGTTCGACTCTTAAAAAAAATATTTTTTTCTCTAGTAAACAGTGAACTTGGATTCTAACATTTTCTACCAAATTCCTTTTTACTAGTATTGAATATGAGAATGTGCATTTGTAAAAAAGGTATGAAGCCTCTGCAGACAGAAACTGTCAAAAATCACTGGGTAATAATGGGGAAGTAAATTAATGGCAGTTGCTCAAATGTCAACTTGTGTGAGCTTCTCAACTGAAGGTGTAACCGTGTCTCTGGTTTTTTAACTGTATGTATTACTCCAACTGTCAGTTGCCTTCAAAAATGTTTTAGAAATAGGATTTCAAACCTTTTCCCAGCATACAGTAGCGTGTGGGCAAAACTGAATGATTTATTACAAGCATTTTACCAGAAAACTCATGCTGAGATACTTCTTCAGCAGTGTCTTATGATATGGTTTCCAAGAGTGCTCATTATCAGGTGAAGTCATTAAAAACCTGCCATTGCATTCTGATAAATCAAATTATAGGAGTAGTTTTTTAAACCCAATTTTCCAAAGCATAAATCAAATCTAGTCAAATACTTAAACATCAAAGTTTGAATGGAGTTTTATAGATGTCTGCGAAGTGCTAAGAAAACAAAGCAATCGTGTCAAGCATTCTTGCAATGGCTAAAGCCGTGCCCATCTGCATTACACATAGACCCAGCTCACCAAAGCCAAGTGAGAGAAGCCAGTGGCACTGCTTGTGGTCAGAAGGAAGAACTACACGTACTTTAAGAGCTCAGAGAGATTTACTTATTCACGTCCTGATGTTCAGTTTAAATACATACATCAGAGAAGATGAACTGTTCTTTTTCCAGACTGTTTATGTTCAGGTTTGAACACTGCTGTAGCTCTGGAAGAGATGAACTAGAGCCTGCACTTTGCCTCTGATTTGGACCTGCACTACAGAGACGATGACACTAAGTTGGGAGGAGCTGATGACTCCTTTGGGGGCAGAGAGGCCCTACAGGGAGACCTCGACAAATAGAGAGATGAGCAATCACCAATCTTAAGAAGTTTAACAAGGGCACGTACGGGCTGGATTCTCCACATGGGACAGGGCAACCCTGGATGTGTGTATAGACTGGGGAATGAGAGGCTGGAGAGCAGTGCTGCAGAGAGGGACCTGGGGGTCCTGGTCAAAGGCAAGTTGAATATGAGTCACCAATGCTCGGCAGCCAGGAAGGCCAACCATGTCCTGGGGGGCATCAGGCAAAGCGTCGCCAGCTGGTCGAGGGAGGGGATTGTCCCACTCTGCTCTGCACTGGTGTGGCCTCAACTTGAATATTGTGTGCAGTTTGGGGCATCACAGTATAGGAAAGATATTAAGCTATTAGCATCCAAAGGAGGGCAACAAAGTTGGTGAAGGGCCTTGAGGGGAAGCCATATGAGGAGTGGCTGAGGTCACTTGGTCTGTTCAGCCTGGAGGAGACAGAGGGGAGACCTCATTGCAGTTACAACTTCCTCATGAGGGGAAGAGGAGGGGCAGGCACTGATCTCTTCTCTGTGGTGACCTGTGACAGGACCCAAGGGAATGGCCTGAAGTTGTGTCAGGGGAGGTTTAGGTTGGATATTAGGAAAAGGTTCTTCACCCAGAAGGTGGTTGGGCACTGGAACAGGCTCCCTAGGGCAGTGGTCACAGCCTGACAGAGTTCAAGAACCATTTGGATGATACTTTCAGGCACATGGTGTGATTCTTGGAGTGTACTGCACAGGGCCAGGAGTTGGACTTTGATGATTCCTATGGGTCCCTTCCAACTCAGGATATTCTATGATTCTTACCAGGAGAACTTTCTTACCAGAGCAGGTGGTTCCAGTTCACATGCCAGGCACCAGCAAAGCAAAGCCCTACCATCCATGCCCCAGCTGAGCATCTTCATAATCACTACAGATGGAGCTCTTAGTTGATGTTGTCTTCTGCACAATACCTTTATTTGGTGAAGCTTCTACCAAAAAAATTTTTGCTATGGTGCTTACATGGGATGCTGAGGACCAGGACTTCAGTAGGATTTACTGCTCTATGTGTAATTTTACAAGGGTTAATATCAAGTAAATTCTTCATCTGTCGCAGGAAATTTGGTGATAGAATGGTTCAGGACTGTTCTTTGCATGCAAACATGTTCTCATAAAGTAACTGGGCATTTTTTCGTGATAAATCTGTTTCAAAGTCCCTGGTAGTTTGGTTAAGAGTAGATTAGAAGAACAAACTGATCAGTCTGTTGATTTAGGAAGGGACACCACAGTGCAGCATATCAGTGTCTAGGGGCACTGCTCAACCCACTAGCAGAAATTTATATGCACTATGTTAAATTACAGCCTATTTATGGATTTGAGGGTGTCCGTGTGATTAAATAGAAACTCCAACACAGTGAACTTTGAGATCTGATCCCTACAGTGAGGAAAAAACAACACACAGTTCCCACATTGGTTTGGCCAATTCCAACGAACTCTGCTTTGAACAATCCTTAGCCTAGCATTGTCTCAGCAGACTGCTGTGTCTGAGAAAAAAAAACCAAAACACTTCCCTAGCACAAGGCAGTTAGTGTACAATTTAGTGCATAGCTATTCTGAATGGAATGTGCTTGTGAATGCTATAATTGGCTCTCAGGTTGTAAAGCCAGACAAGAATGTAAGCCCATGATACAGGCTAAGGACCTTCTGCCAGTGCCCTCTACCTTCTCCTAGCTGTTGAGTCACTGGGAGACCCAGGAGCAGAAAGCAGCAGGACTGAATGGAGTTCAGTGCATACCTGAGCTGGCTGTGTAATCCAAGCTTTGATGACTGGCATGATACACCACAGCTGTAAAGTCACCTGAGGCTCACCTCATTAGGCAGTCTTTGTTGATGGCTTCCATCTCATTCTCACTGCTGGTGTTAGTCTAGCTTTGAATTATTAATTGCTGGTGGGCTTGATTCTAGGCACTGTTGTACCACCGTTAAATCAGGAATTATAAGCCATTCCAGTACAATAAAACCAGAACAGTGAGACTGGGGGGGGGTAGGGAACTTTCTGTAGCATCTCTGATCACAGCAGAGATTTATTAGCCTTTTGACTGGGTAAGCTAAAGTCATTGTTTAAGTCTACCCATTGGAAAAGCAAGAAAGCTGTGCCTGTGCTCATTCATTTTTGTGTTCATTTGGCATTTGCGTTTTGCTGCTGCAGTTTGCATTCCTCTCTGCGTGGCTCAGAGTACGCACCATCTGACACACTCCCATTCTTACACTCCTAAATTTCCCATAGATAAGGGAGTAAGACATGGAAGAAAATGCATTAAATACCCAACTTTCATGTGAGGCCCTTTTAAATGATTCTGTTCAGTTACTGTCATTTCAGGCCTCTCAGAGTAAGTTTTGGGGAGTGAATTGGACAGCAATGCTCTGGCAGCTCTTTTGCCACTGACTATTTCAAAATTACATCTTGATGAAACATGTTGGCAATTGCGTGCACATGACCCCGTTTTTTCTTCAGCAAAAGCTGGTGGCAGCCTGAACCATTGTTCTTTGTATTTAAAACAAGTCTTTCAACTGGGAGCCAAAAAAATGCTTTTCAGTAAAGCTTTGAAAAATCATCAAAGTCCAGCAGCTTACAAAAATTTTCCACTGCCTGGCTATTCACAAAGTAGAATAGAAATTGTCTGTATGTTTTGGGCAATCCATAGCTCCTGAACATTGTGCCTTGTCCTGTCAAATGAACTTAATGATTAATAATTCTTTTTTTTTTTCATTTTTATTGGTGCTTTCAGGCATTTATAGCCTTGGACCCTTCTGATTATTCCTTTTTATGACAATATACATATATGCCCAACCCCTGTTTATAAGGTGTATAATTTCTCAGTCTTTATTATTTTTGCTGTCCATCATTCTTTAAAAAGTTTTTTTGCCATGATAATATCAGGAACATATCTCTTCTTTCAGAAACCTCTCATCAGCTCAGTCAAGCTTCTACCTTTTAATACAACTAAGGTATTCAAACCAGTGGTGTGGCTCCAACCATACTGTGGCAGCAAAGGGCTCATTTAAATTGGGGATTGTCAGATGAGGAACTTATGCTGTTTGGCTGGGGAAGAGAAGGGTGACCTTTCTGGTAGGTAGGTGTTAAAAAAATGGCACTTTGATCCATACTTAGCACATTTGTGGCATAATATACTCTGAGCAGGCAATAACAATAACAAGTAGGCTGTTAAGCTACAAGTACTTTGCAGTTTTCAGTGCTTTTTACAGGGACTTTATTATATGGCGTTGCACAAAAACCAGGCTGAAATTAACTCTATTATTTCATTAGCCAAAATTAGTAGCTTGGTCAGATCTTAAAAAGCTTTAGAAAAAAAAAATCTTATTCATTTTTTGATAATTTCATTTCACTCACTCTGTATCATCACACAGACCTTGAGAGGTCTGTGAGATACCTTGAGAGGTATCCTCATGCCTGGACTGGACTCAGACACATACAGTTCTTCGAAGACATGGAGCATACTGTTATCTTGTGTGTTTAAATGGCTAACTGGTTAATTTATTTCTCTTGCACTTCTGAAAGACAATATTTTACTGTCTTTTCGCTTCTACAGATCTTGCCTGGCTTAAAATTTAGCTTCGTTTTCAGAGGTTCCTGAATTTCTTCACTAGTTCTTTTACAACTCCCAGATGCATCTCCCTTTAAGTTGAGGATGCATACATATTTAGTTTGTTCAGATGTCCTTCCGTCATCTTTTTATTCAGTCCTTGTTCCTCCAGCTGAGTCTAGTAATTTTCCTGAATTTTCCTGTAAAAGGTTCTTTGATGTCCTCATCTTCATTACTCATTTTACTGCAAGCAGATCCAAACTGGTATTTAAAATCTTGGTATTTTGTGTAAGTGTGATGTAGTGTATTTTGTCTTAATGGAAATATCGCATCGAAAAAGAATTTACATTTTAGCCATGGTCTTGAATATTAACGAGGCTTCTTTTACTCACAAACTGGAGCAGTTTGACAGCCTGGTATTATTTTTATCCAGATTTTCCCAGGAAGTTGGCAACAGTATATGCTAGAAAGCAGTTCTTCAGTATCTCATTCACTAAAATTGGTGGTTCATCAACAGTGTCTGTAATTTCTGTTTCGCTTGCACAGCAATAGAATTCAGTATGAATTGCAAATAAAAGGAATCTCAACATTTTGCATTTTTTCAGCACATGGAGTTGAATTAGCTCTGCTCAGTTATATAACTCTTCCTATGTTGTAGAAAAATGTAAAGAATTTAAGCCCTTACCTAAGACAGATCACAAGTTGTCTGAAGTTAAAGTTTTTTTGTCCCGTTCCAATGTAGTTAAACAAGGAGCCAAAACATCAATACCCAAAGAGATGCTTTTGAATAGAGGATTTAAAAATTATAAAATGTTAATGTAAAGATCTGGCTCTGCCCCAGGTGAAGCCTATAGGTCTGGTAAAAGGGGCAGTAGGGGTGTCTTTAAAATATATACTTTGTCTATTTATGTTCCCCTCATGGACTGACATGGCTTAGAGTGTAAGAAAGAAAGAGGTCGAACTTCTCATTTCCAGAGTCCCAAGGGCTACTTCCACAGCCAAGAATAACCAGAGCATAGATAAGCTCTTTATGCCAGGAGCTGTAACATGGCTAAAGGCCCTTATTAGTCTTCTCTACAATCTAGAGAATTTCTCTTGGCTGATTCCAATTTCAAGGGAATAATTCCACTTATTAGCCCTCTGTACACTACAGAATTTTAATATCTTACTTATTTTACAGAGCTGCAACAGGGTCTCTGCTGCACACAATTTGACTGCGCAAAACCAGCCTGTATATTTTAGAATATGTTTAGAGTTTATTTTCTAATATAGTCAAGTTACAACGTACTTAAATCCATAGGATAATGATGATCTTATTGAAAACATGGTACTAAAAATAAATGCTATTGGCAATGTGCCTAAATGCATTAAGCAACTAGTTGCAGATTTTAGTTTTAAGAAACTCATGGGTCATTACTTGGTTTTCTTTTCTTAATTGTGTGACTGGCTTAAGTATGTCTGCTTTGCTGTATCCTGGCATGTTTTTTTAGAATATTTTCAGAATATCTTTGCAGCTCTTCAAGGTGCAAATTTAAACGTTCTTCAAACTCTCTTGCATGTTTATCTTCCTCTTGAAGGAACTTTTCTGTTGTTGCAAGGAAGGACATCTCATGGGGAGACTGAACAAGGAATAGAAAATCATGGTTAGTAAAAGCCAGCAAGTGCTACAACATGTTTTCATTATCAAATTCTAGATGTGAAAAACATCTTGACCTATAGCAGCTAGTAACGCTATAACGCTTTACACCTCAGCAAGAAAACATGAAATCGGGCATAAATTTTTAAAGGCATCCATGTGCCTAAATGACATCAAGTGAACATGATGTTTGATTATCTCTGATATTCACAGCATTAGAATGTAGATTTAGGATTAAAAATTTAAATATTCCATTAGACAGAATTGTGCTGCTGCAGAACCTCTAAATTCTTTGGATCAGCTACAGGTTATGTTAGTTATTTGTATAATGTAGACCAATGCAGAGGACAATAACCTTTTTTGGAATTACAAAATATAATTAGTGTTGGATACTGCTGATTGCCTCCTGGAATTTTAGCTCTGCTTCTGTGATGTGATGCTTTCTGAGGAAAGGAAGAAAACCTATGCTCATTTCAGTACTATTAACTCCAAGCTCTGACATTCTGGAGAATGTACTAAATTTTATTCGCTGTAAGTAATTCAGCTGAAAAATCTTCTTTCCATTTAATGAGCATTTAGTAGCCTTAGACATAAACCATACCAAAAATCAGCCTTAAAATGGTTGTCATGGGATGCGGAGTTGTATGAAGCAAAGGACATTGAGTGAGTCTTTGCTGGAACAAGTTCTAAATTTTTAAGCAGCAATTTTTGTTAATTCTTTTGCTGATACTTAAGATGCATTCATTGGAATGTCTTTATCAAAAGAAATATGAAATAGTTTTTCTTTGCCTAAAGATACTATGCTTGTTTAAATTCATTCAATGCTTATTTGTATAGATAAATACAGTTTTATGACATGAATTTTTAATATTTGACTAAGAAGAAAACTTAGTATAGTAGCTGTAATATTAAAAGAAAGATTATTTTCTATCTTTATATGGTCATATATTGAGAAAAATAATTGGCATTTTTAATTTTAATTAAACCATATCTTAATAGTTTTAGTTACTGGTTGAGTTATTAGTCAACCAGTATTTTGGAATTTTGGGTTTTGCTTTTTCTAGAATTTAGAAAGGAGAGTTAATATCTCAGCACATCAAATAAGAATTCAACTATTCAAATGTTCTGTGCTAAAGGCCAATTTTATTACACCTGTAAGCTTTTACTCTAGGCTCCATTGTATCAAAGTGGGATATTCTGTATTTCCACAGCAACTAGAGACAGATTTGGGTTTTGTTTTCAATTTCGTTGAAAACTACCCTTTAGCAGCTTGTAAGTCCAAAAGATGCTAGGTAGAGAAATGCTTTAAAGCACCATTCTATTCAAACTCTTTGCAGGAGACTTTGAGATGAAATTTAGAGATTTCCTATAGGAAACCCCTTTTCTTTTTGAAGTACAGCAAGTAAGCGATAGCTGGAAATGAATTCTGAATTTAATACCATCCTTCTAGAATGAGACAGGCTTCCTGATGTATAGGGCTCCTAAAATGAAATTCACAGATAAAGCAGAATCTTCCTTTTCTCAGTCCCTCCAAATTAGTGTTTTACAAGGATGGGGGAGAAAAATTTGCCATGTACGAGTAAGAAACTCAAAGGTATTGGATCACTGTGTGCCACAACAGCCCTCTATCAATCTGTGCACTAGCAGGAATAAGAAAGAATGTCAGACTTCTAAAGTTTAAGAAACTGGAGGGACATCACCTGTCTTCTGGTTTTCTTTATAAACCCATGCATAATTTCCCACCATAAATTATCAGTGTTTTCACATGAAGAGTTTTTTCTGAGATTCTGAATGCCATGGCCATAGGCACATGTATTCCTTCACGAGGATCACAAATACATCTCTTTTTGATGTTAGGACTCACTGATAGGGTTGACAGTACTATTTTAAATTATTTGAAGAAGGCTTTTGTATTATGAAGAAGACATTAGATTTGGAGGCTTTACTTAAAGAATCACCATGTGTTTTGCTTACTGAATATCAGCTCTGAAATCACTGATTCAATACTGAGCAAATACTTGCAGTGAGAAGCATGAGAAACTGGGAAAATCTCAATTTGAAATATGAATTTAATAGGTGTCATCACCTAGAGAAAAAAAGTCATGTCAGACTTTTCCATATAGACAGCAGATTTACACAGGTGCTAATCTTTGGAAACACTGCATCAAGTTACAAGAGATCCTTAGAGATTCATTATAACAATGCTACAGTTACTGACTTGTCATTGGAAAGACTGGCCTCATGATCAAGCTACCTTCCTAAACTGCTTCCTTTGCTTCAACTGGTATTTACTTTGATGTGTTTCTTCTTGAAATACACTGTAAACTCCAAATGAGACATTTCTGAATTCCCTCACAGTTGAGAAAAGAATGTTTATCACTTAGAATAAGCAGGTCATGGCTCCCCACTGAGGGTCAGACATCACAGACTATGATTTTAGATGGGTCCCTAATGCACTGTTTTTCATGCACTTTGAGAGAAGGTTTTATCTAAACAGGTCTAAAAGGCAACATTCCTTGTTAGCAACTACGCTTTGCTTTCCAAGCCTCTGGTCTGTTCTTTCATTACGTTCTTTATTGTCTTTACTTTTGGCATCTGAGGAAGAAAAACCATAAAGAAGCTGCTTTAATCCATGTCTCAGATGAGATTCATGGTCCCTAGTTTTGAATTTCTTTTCCTCAGATATCGTTTCTTTTATGTTTTTTGGTTTCCTAACAGGATCTGGATAGAAATGGGTTCATTGTTAAGCTTTCCATCTAAAAACATCCTTGTTTGGGTAATTAGGCAACAAGGACTCTACTTTTTCATTTCCACGCTGCAGCTGATCTCATATTTCTTTGGTGTATACCAGTAATGAGAACCACCTTTTTGCCTTATTATTTTCTGGAAATGAAGAAGTGCACCTGATAGAGATGCATATTTTTACATATGAAATATGTCTTCTCCTTAAATAAGAACTATCCAAAGTGGTTATGCATTAACTCTGAATTGCTAGGGAGAAGCCCTTCAGGAAGGGACATTCTCTCTCAAAGACTGCCTAATTAATTTGCCTAGAGTTAATCTCTCATTTGCCCCATGAGTTGTCCCAGCATTCTTGGATGCGCCTTCAGCAGGGCAGCAAGAAAGTTTTAACACTTGGGATATTTTAGCATTTAGTGTTCAAATCATGAATGGTCAAACCCCAGTGTTATAGTCTTCTTATGCTTCGATGCTCCTACTTTCCAGGAAAGATTTTGTAATACTGGAAGTAGAAATTGGTCTGGCTAATTTTAGTCTCAGTGTGACTAAATGTTGGGGCTTTTGGGAGTAATTTCCTCTAACCCTACACTGCAATACATCTTAAGCAGCAGGTACAGATGTCTGTCTTAAACATGATTCTGCTCATATATGAAAATCAAATTTGAGATGGTTAGGAAATTGCTGAAGACTTTTAGAGGGCCTAAGTACCTAATCAGCTAGGTAAAAATAATACCTAAGAGTGAGAGGCATGGACTACAGCATGCCTCACAGTAGGATCACAACTGTCAAAATAATTCCTAATAATGTCCAGTGGTAGAATTTCCACAACTTTCCATTGCAATCTATTTATTAAGCAAGTTCCCATAATAATGCTAGAAAGTTTCCTAATGCCTAATTTAAATTTTCATTGCTCCAGCTCACGTCTTTCTTTTATTTCCAAGCCTTGAAAGCAAGAAAAAACATCTATCCAGCATCTGAAAAGAAACATGAGAAGGTATTTGTGACTAAAAGATGAGGCAATCATTTTCTGAAATTGATCATTTCAGAAAGAGAGCGCAGCCCAAAGTGCTGTTCAGAGAAAAAGTATTTCCCTAGATTTGGAAAGCGCTGAAACAAGAATTTTTGGGGTTATTGGGAAGCTCAGTGACTCCCAGCTGAGCTTCCTAGTTTATTCTAAGGCAAGAATTACTCTACACATGTAACCTCTAAGTAAGTATGTCAAAGGGCAGAGGTTCCAGTGGAACATTTACTAATCTTTGTCTGAAGGCTCTCTACCAGGAGGAGAGATGTAAGTCTTTGTCTAAAGCCCAAGGGACTGGTTTTTTTCTTCCCTCAATACCGCAAGAGTAATCTTGGTATGTATCAGGACGTCACCTGGAAATCTGGTGTTTTCAATTTGTCCTACAAATATTCTTCAGAAAAATAGTGCCTTATAACATTTTCAGAAGTTTTGAATATACTGGAGATTTCACTTGGGTTCTGTCCTTGTGTCCTTTTCCCCACAAGTCTGGAAAACTCTGTCAAAGAACTCTGGTTTGCAACGTACTGTATCTTTTTTTCCCTCTTTCTCCTTGATGCATCGGCTTTCCATTTGAACACAGAACTCTAGAGTAACATACTGTTGAATGATTTCAGCACTAAAGCTGTGGTATCCAGTGTCAGCCTGAATGATGATTTTATTTCAGTGGTCTGAACCTGTACTTGCTTCAGTGCCACTGATTTGGACTTGGTCTCTGTACGGGAAATATCCCTTGCTTAACAGTTGACACCAACTGGAAAGTATTTTCCCTATAATCTAGTCAATTGTCTTAGCATTGACCCTGTCCTGAGTGCCAGCTGCAAAAGTGTCTCAGAATGGACATTTTTCCCAGGCTGGCTGAAAACAGAAGCTTAGGGGTCTCATGTCTCTGAAACTTCTGACAGAAAAGAACTGGTGTTTAGCAGACTCTTCTGAAAAAGTCCAAACAAGTCTTTTCATGATTAGCACTTTAAAGAGGAAAACTCTCAAGCCATGAGAAACCAAAAGCCATTTACTTAAAATTCCTGTGAAAAATAAGAATATAAAACTGGAAGTGCGGTCAAACACCCAGGACTACGTGGTTTTCACTGTTCTCAGGCTAGTGGGACACAGATGATGGGACCACAGTCAGTGAAGGGCTGCACTGCAATCCCTGCTTCCTAGGCAGGCCATTAGTATGATGCTTCCTATCAACAGTGAGATTCCAGAATGTGGAAATAGTCTTCCAGCAGCCATGTCTCTGATAGGAAAGGATGTGTGTTTGCTTCCAAAGTGGACAGCAGAACTGGGATACAACAACAGCAGACTGCTTGAAGATGACTCTTGGTGTCATGATGCCTCTTCGCTCCTACTTTCAGGTGACAAGTGGCAAGAAAATTGCCTGTAAGTTCCCCCTAGTAAATGCTGAAATCTTCCCTGTTCTACAAGTTCAGCCACAGCCCTGCAGCTGAGGATCTCCTGGTTACAAAGATCCATGTATCACAGCTGGGCAGAAGGATGTTGACAGTTCATTCCTTACCTTGTTAGTTCCAATACTTAATGATGGTAGAGTTCCGTGGTTTGAGGTCAGGAAAATAAGTGCTAAGTTTTCAAGTGCAAAAAAAATAGTGGCCTGTAGTGGAGGCCTAAGGAAGAATAGCAGATACTAAAGAAGAGGATAAAACTCAAAGAGAGATCTAAAGCCAAAGAATTACAGAAAGTTTTTTTTAAGTTGTCCTAGGCAAAGTGTAATTTGTACCACTTGTCATAGAGATTGACCATTTCCAGCCTATGAAGACTAAAAGAATGAATGCTGTGCTATTTCTCTTTCATTTTAAGGAAAATAAGGATTACAGCAGTTATAATTTCTGTTCCTTTTCAGATAAAATAGCTAACATATAGAAAATAGTTGCTGTAATTCCTCTGATTTCATCCATCAATCAGATGCTGTAGAAACTTGACTTGTCTAACAGCACTTAAAAGCAGTAACTTTGCAGGTATTATGGAAATACACTTAGAGCAGAGTGCTCTTACACAGGCAATATGATGCAAAGTGCCCCAATATAGAAGCCAATAAGCTAAAATTTAGAAATCTTTCTCACAGTCACATAATGGCAGGTAGTTATCACCATCCTTATTAGAACAGAGGTATGGCTCAGTAGGGGATGTTTAATCTCCAGAAAAACTACATTTCTGTTAGGGTAAGATATTTCCATTTTTGCTGGGCACTGTATAAATAATAACAAGAGTGATCTAATTTTTGGCTCCTCCAAGGCTGCACTTGGTCCACAGATGGATTTTTGAGAATGTATGTGTTAAATAGTTACTTACTGATAATTTGATTTCTTCTGATAATTTCATTTCTTCTCCACTGTAAGCAGGGCTCAGTAAACTGCCTGTTCTGCCCATTTTAGGATATGGCCCACCAAAGCCCAAAGGATACCCCACTAGTGGTGATGGAGATTTATAAACTATTTTCTTTTCATGACCTCTGTGAAGTGGATGAGAAGATACAATGCTATCACTTTTTGACCCAGTGATATTGCCTTGGCCATATAAAGCAGGACTGCGGTTTCTGTGGTATCCACTGGCAGTAAGCATATCAGTCTGTTGACATTCCATTTCCCCTGCATCTTTATTTTGGAATGATCTAAAAGAAAAAAAAATCAAAGCATGAAAACCAGTTAAAACTATTAAGCTATCACAGCAAAGCCAAAGGTTTTTGTTTTCTTTGTTTACACAGTTTTGGTTATTTAGCTGTTCAAACTGCTTCATGCATGAAGTTGTGGGCATTACCAAGTTGCAGGAATTTAGCAACTTTCAACCTAAGTTACCATAAATGCCAGGGTGTGCATTCTCTCTCTGCTTCAGCTGTGACTTAAATCACCCTAATTTAAACCCTTTCAATGGAGCATAAATTGAGGAACCTTGCCTTGGCTGATATAACTGTGTCAGGACAAGAGCTAAAATACAAACTCACTTCAGGTATTAAGAATGCCAGTACTTCTTAAGTGTTTGTTACCCATCCTTTGCTAAAGGTTATAATTTCTTTAGCTTTTCAGTAGAACAAACTATGGAAGCACTCCTCAGCCATGTCCTAGCTTATAGTATGATAGGAACTACAGTGAATTTAGGCAAACAAATAGAGGAAATGAAATATGAAAGTGTGAGATTAGAGATAAAAACTGTTATCAGTGGTGGGATAATTAGTAAATTTTGATCTAATGTCACCTTCAACAACTATGTTCACATAGCTAGAATTTAGAATAAATAAATAAAAAAATATTACAGGAATATTTGATCCTGCATTTTTACTGCAATGCTAATTTTGCCACTAATTTAATGACAACACTTTGGAGATTAATATAAAAAAATTAAATAGATTTTTTTAAAATAAACTTTCTAAAAAATTGTACAAGAACATGCTTTTGTAGCCATAAGTGAAATCTTCAAGCTTAAGAAAGAGTTTTTAAGTATTTTATGATGTTCTGTAACTCTTATATCCTACTTAGAATGATCAGAATGATCAGAATTGATGTATTATATGAGGTATATATATGTATTCATATGTATATATATGATGTATACGTTTGTATTCATTTGCAGTTCTGTAAAGCAAAAATTATTACAGATAACAGCAACTTAGAAAAAAAAGACAGCTATTTTCTTCCCATTCAAAATATTTTCTTTCCTGATAGTTAACTAAACAATTCTGATACAGTATTGATCAAAGAAGAATTTTGAGTCTAGCTTGGTCAAATGTCTGCTGAATTGCACTAATTATCAATGGCATAATTACTTCTATTATATATCAAAACATGCAAAAAATTTATTTCATATATTATAAATTTCTGTTAGAATATTTCTGACTGAGGTAAAAATTTCTATTGTACTGAGGCCTGTGCTTATGATGAAATTTTAATCTTGGGAGGTAACCACTAAAAGATGATAGCTGTTTGAGCACATTCTATCATTGCAAATATCCTAAAACACTTCAGTAATTTGAAATGCAGCTATAAAAACTTTTAAAGAGCACATTCTCTGCCACTAAAATATAATTATTATAAATATTCAAAAGTATGCAGTGCTGCATACTTTTTTTTCTTTTTAAATAAAAACAAGAACTTGCCAAGTGCAGGGAAAAGACTGTTTTCTGCAGAAAGATCACAACATCATTTTCTAATCTTAATTTAAATTATTTGGTGTTGGGAGAGGGTGGCTGTGCAGCCTTAATGCACCTGCTCATATATAAGCCCTTTGCTGGTTTTGCCTGGGGTAGAGTTAATTTTCTTCACAGTAGCTGGTATGGGGCTGTGTTTTGGATTTGTGCTGAAAACAGTGTTTTCATTACTGCTGAGCAGTGCTCACACAGAGTCAAGGCCTTTTCTGCTCCTTGCTCCACTCCACCAGCAGGGAGTCTGGGGGTGCACAAGGAGTTGGGAAGGGACTCAGCCGGGACAGCTGATCCCAGCTGACTACAGAGATATTCCAGACCATATGATGTCATGATCAGCAATAAAAAGCTGGGAGAAGGTTGGCTAGGCATCAGTTGGTGGGTGGTGAGCAGTGGCACCATGCAGCACTTGTTTTGTATGTTCTGATTCTTATATCATTAGATTCTTATATCATTATTATTATTATTGTTATTTTCTCCTCCTTTTCTGTCCTATTAAACTGTATTTCAACACACAAATTTTACTTTATTTTATCCCAGTTCTTTCCCTGGCGGTGGGGGAGTGAATGAGCGACTGTGAGGTGTTTACCTGCCCACCAGGTTAAACCTGGACAGCCCTGAAGCATGAAACTGAGTATTCAATAAATGGACTGTGTAGAACAACTCAGAGAACTAATGAAGAACATATTTTTTCTCTGATTATAAAAGAAGCAATGATTAAGATACTCTGAATGCTATGAGAAACCAAAATTATAAGCACAAAGCTATATTAATTATATTACTATAATTTTGTTATTACTATAATAATAATAATAATATTAAACATTCTAACATAAAAGTCTCTGAGACTATTCACCACATCTTCCAGTTTTCTAAATCACCTAAAATGTTTACCTTTATGGAGGCAGAGTTTTCTCCTTTCCTTCACGTTCTCTTTACATAAACACACTCTACTCTTTGGGCACAGGAAAATACCTTTCTGCTTTTTTTTCCCCTCCCTATTTTAAAGTACATTCCAGATATTGTTTGGATGAAGGGCACAGTGAAAACCTGTCACAACTGAAGATAAATGGCATGAATAATAAAATCACAGATTTCATTTTTTTCATCTTGTGTTCTGACCTTTTTGGAGGTAGTTTTCTCTCTAAACTTATATACATATGAAATCTGTATGATCCATGTTCCTTTTTTCTCTTCAGAACTGCTTCTCTATGTGTTTAATAACAATTATTACTGCTGTCTTATAGCTTACTTCATTAAGACCAGAATTTTCAGACTTGAGTGCCTCCAGTTATGGTAGCTCGTAGAACAGATACTGCTCCCTTGCGCCCCCCCCTCCCCTGTCCCCAAAATAAAGGACTGATTTTTTAAATGAACTCCACTTCCTCCTGTAATCCACGCTGGGGCTGCTTGGTATTTTTGAAAATCATGACACTTACCCTGAGGTACTTTGATATGGATACTATGCCTTTACTTTGGACAGTGTTTACAGCTGGGGTTTAAATTTCTATCAGTTCAGTGCAAAATAATATCTAAGACCAGAGATCTACTACACAAATGTACAAGTAGGCAAATATCTGCAAATTTTTAAAAAACTGTCCACTTGTTAAGACTAGCAATGCAAATACACTATAACTGCAGTTGAGTAATTCATGTTTTCAGTGGGATTACTTCATAGGGTATTTAACATGTACACATACTGCACAAAAATAATATCACTGTCGACGTGGTGACATATGGGACAAGAAGCAAAAGAATTATGTCCTGACAAAGGGAATTTATATAAACAGGCATCATCTTTCCAGTCTCGTATATAAAATCAGCCTAGTCCCTATGCAGTCAATGACTTCAAAACAAATTCCTTGCACAACCTGTGCTGGTTGACATAACTAGTCTTGAGAAAGAAAACAACAGATCTTTAATGACCAGAATGTCTTCAAGAAATTGTGTTGATGCTTCTACCTTGCAAGTCTAACTGCTAGCTACATTTTAAAAATGGATAAAAAGTATTTTCATGAAGAGATTGTTTTCACTGCTTCCACTTTATCTATTGCAATAACTGATACAGTGGTGAGTGTGACTAAGAGTGTGTGACCTCCAAAGGGTGGTGAAAACCTCCTTATCACAGATACTCCACTGTCAACACACATCATTTAAGCAATCCCCAGCTACCTTAGCTGAACCATTCAGTTCTTGCCTTTACCCTTCACTTCTGCCATATGATGAAAGTGCACTCTGGCTTGACCCATTATGTATTTTGTGCATATTTTTATGGTAAATAGGTAGCTTTTCATTTGGGAACTCACATGCATGTTTTAATTTTGGAAGAAACAAACTAAACACATCAGCTTCATCAGAGAAAGTCCTCTTCAACCATGCCAAAATATAAATCAACTGTATGTGGTCAAGGTCTAAATAAAGGATTGAAATCTTGAGGTTGGGGAAAGCTTATGTAAATGGCAATTAGAAGTAATGCAATTATCATATAAGAGAACAGTATTTAATTGAGGTGGTTACAGGTAGAATGTGGGCACAGTCCTTTTTTAGCAAAAAGATGCTATTCCTGCATATCTTACTTTGTAATGTTTAGAAATTCACTGTACACTGAAAGAAAGAAGAAATCGTATTGCTTTTTAAATTGCCAACATAACTTCCTGGAATTTCCTATGTTTTCTTTAGAGGTCTCGTTTCTAAGTCATCATGGTGCCCATACCCAGGATTCCAGTACTGATTGAGAGATATGACTGAAAAATACCGTAGAGAATATATATATATATCCCTCCCTTGCACAAACACCATGTTTTCTATTTTTTTACTATGTAAAAAAAGTTTTTGTGCCCTTTCTCCAGTGCCATAATTACCATGGAAACAGAACTGCAAATTAAACCAGAAATAACAGGGTTTATGCTCACAATAAAATAAACATACCCCAGATTTTAACTCAACCAACATCAATTCTCTGGTTTATCTGCATATATTTGATGATTGAAAATTTAATTTTAGTTTTCTGGGAAAATCTTGAGGTAGTCCCCTGTCTGGGAACTGAGAACTGACAGTATAGAGAGGGCCCAATCTTAAATAGACTGGCTGGCTGATGTGCATATACAGTACATATGAAATTTGCAGATTTTTGGAAATCTGTGTATGTATTTATTTAGCTAGATAGCTTTTAATTTAGGAATTCAAATGTGTGGTTTAGATCCTGAAAACTAGGCTCAGTATATCTGTTTGATCGTATCAATTATAATTTATATCGTGTTCTGTAGTGTGGCTAAGATTTCTGCTATGGGAAAGGTTAACTCTCCCAGTTTTGGTTCAACATTGGTCTTCAATGGCTATGAAATCAAAATCTTGCAAATTACGTGCATAGTTCTATTGTCTCATACATGTACATTCTCATAAATGAAATTTCACAGTCCCTTATGTACAATTGTAAATTCTGAGGAAATGGGAAAAATTCTATTTTTTTCTCACTTGAGAAGAGTGGAAGCATGAGCAAAAATTGCACTGACCAATTTTGGTGAAGTTATGAGACTTACAGATGCAGAATAATCTGTATCTTGGTTTGTAAATATTTGTTTCTGCAAAACCTTCAACATCATTTGAAACTTCATAGGAAAACAGCCATAACTGCCACTTCTGTTTATGTATATATATATGCACATTATGTATATGCATATATACACATACATATAATATATCTATTTATTTATATAAACATGAATACTATGTCCAACACTAAACAACCTTCTTGAAAAGGAACTTCTAGGCAAAAATATATTGTGATGGCACTCTATTTTGCAGAAAGAAAATAATTTTATATTTTGCCAAAAAAACTATATGTAGGAGTTTGAAATCTTAAAATGTACCATTTTGGCTCCAACTATTTCAACTTTGCTTCACAGAACTATTTTATATTAGTGCTATCATGTAAGTTCTTTATTACAAGCGATCAAAACATTTAGCTTCCTATTAATTTTTACTTTCCTGTACTGTGAAATATTGCTTAGCAGGGACTTTGTTTTCTTTTTTTTTTCCTGCAATGCCATGAAGGTAATTCAGTGCCTCACTGAATACAGGGAAATAAGAAGAAAGTCATCACTACAATGTTTTCTATGAGTCTGAGTATTCTTACGTCTCATTATTTTTCCCTAACAAGGAGTTTATTGTAGTAATGACTTACTCAGGCCATCTGAAATTATGTTTCTTTTAAAAATCAGGTCACCCCAGAACACCAAAACCAGACAAGGCATTAAAATACATTTAATGAAACTTCCAACAAATTAAACTGGAGGGACACAAACCTTTTCAGCAGGGGTTGTAGTTCAAACTGCTTATTAAGATAACCTCCCATGGAGCAGTTACCTCTCATGTTGGTTTTTATATCCTTTCCTTGTCTTGTTTTTTTTTGGCAGTAAAAATACAGTCTGTCCTGTTTTGCAAAACCTGGAACTTGGGATAACTTGAGCAGCACATGAAAAGTTTTTAAAGTTGTTTCATGTGCTAAATACTAAAATAGGGATAAAACATTTCTGAACTTCATTTATTGCCAAATTCCATCAGCCACCCAGAAAAAATGTAGGAACTGCTTACAAATACACTAACTAGGTCTGATATTTATGTTGGTGGGAGTTCTGAATGAACAGAAACAGAAAAAACTTAACAATTTTACCCAGATAGATGCTTCCAAAACACTTACGGGAAGTTTGATATATGTGTACAATCTAATTATTACCTCTCTTCCTTTTCTTGCATCTTTGAATGGATTTGGTAGCTGTGCTCTGTTTCTCCATACGTATCTGTGCAACCCAGTATTGATATTCCTCTGTCATTTTGTAGTTTAGCAACACTATTTTCTAGTCTTAAATTCTCATGTTTCATTTTGTGAACAGAAGCTGTGAAATTTCCATGTTCTTTGTTACATAAATCTATATTCTGTGAAAAGAGATAAAACCATCATTACGTGGTTATTTTTTCCACAATAAATGGGTGTATTTTTAACAAGCAAACACAAAACAATGTTCCATGCTAAAGAAAGACCTAGATACCATATATAATCATCCAACATCTAGAGCAAACCAAGATAATTGCCTCCAGAAAAAAAAAATCACTGTAGATAAATGAAAATGAAAGAAAAACAGCCTCTATAACACAATAAAACAAATTAAAATTTCTCAATAAACATACATTCAGAATATTATTGTTGTAAATTCATCGCTTGCTTTGCAAAACTGATGACATAAAAGCAACCATAACAGCTATAGCTGCAGACTGTATTGCTCCCTCCAGTAACAATTCCTCCAAAAATAACAAGAAAAATTATAGAAGTTCATTACTATCCTAGATAGAGGGTATGTGCACAGGCACAATTTAATACCTGTGTTGAGACAGTCACCTTCAGTTTCAGAGGGAGTAAAGTAAAGCCACATTAGCAGGGAGCATTCTGTCTGTTACTAAACTCTGCTTCTCACTGGGTCAGCCCATGTGGCATACAAGTCAAAATACTCTAAGTGCAAGCCACATGTGCACTGTGACCAGAGGCTAGAGCCCATCCACTAGGATACCAAAAGGGACAATGGAGATTAGCTCTGGAAGTTGTCTATCCAGGACACTCTGCTCTTTTCTTCTCCCATCACTTATTCCATGAAGCCTATACTGCACACCTGAGCTAGCTATTTTGGAACTATCTCTCTGCAGAGTACTGCATTGGATTGTGTAATCTATTTGCCAAAACACTATACTGTCACCAACAGGAAATTCTCAAAATGTTTATCAGATTGCACACAAAACACTAAAACCCCTTGCATTTTATTAAGTTGTTCTTTCATATATTTCTAGATTTACCTTATTCCTTTGGAACCCGGTAACTCATGAGTATTACAGGTTTGGTTCTTAGTATACTGCTAGCACAACTGTGCTCCTGCACCTGAAACCTTGTCTATTCCTTGCACTAACTGGTTTGATGCCACCTCTTCCTGTGAATCTTACCTTGCTTAGCTACTTTTAAGGGAAACTTATGAGCCAAGCTGGAATAGAAATGCTAGAAAGTATAAGAAAAATTAATATTTTTTGTAATGATGGGGGAGCAGGGGTTCAGCTATGTCTTGCAAGTGGGAGGAGTGGCAGAACAGAGGAAGAAGGAGAATGCTAACTCATCCTAACAGTAATAGATCTAGAATCAGCAGTTAAGTTACAATGGCATGTAACCCCAAAACTGAGCTGGCACAGCTATGTTTCTTTTGAAATCTAAACCCTGAAAGTAACCCTGTCTGATGACGCATTACACCACACTGACTTAGGCTGACACAAGTCTGAGAGGTTTGTGTAGTGCTCCACCATACAGCACAAATGCATCCATAAAAATCTCCCCAGTTCCTGGAATCTGAATATCAAATATTTCACAATCTGAATATCAAATTTTTCACAGTCTTTATTGTTTAGATCCTCACAATACTTTAGCAAAGCAGGAAAGAATTATTAAGTCCACAAATCCACTGAAATGTATATTGACCTTGGTATATGTAGTAACTGGATTTTACTGCTAAAATTTAAAAACCACGTGAGGCATCCAAGGACTCTTGTCAGACAGCTCTTCTCAATCTTCAAGGAGAGTATCACTGTAGAGAAGAGCTAGACATGCATGCACACATCCATCTTTGTTTCCACAATAATATATAATATATAAATACACATATATCCATAGTAGAGTATACGTATATATGGGTAAGAAATCACTGACAGATATATGTGCTATTTTAAGGGTGTGGATATACATGACATTCTTTCATGCATTTGTCAGATATAGTAAGACTATTAACAGGCTACAAATCCCCCAAAAATGTATTTACCTCAGTACTTACAAACAACATTCCAGTGTTTGGGTTTTTTTAATGACAGAGTAACTGCAGATGTTCTGTAAGCAGGGGGCGTTTTGAAGTTTTTGTGGTAGGCAGCAGGTATCTTTATAAACTAAAGTTCTACATAACCTTATGGCACACTTTTTATGAATTAAATTTTAAACATCTCCTGTTTGGAGAGAAACAAATACTAAACTCTGAAAATAAGGTGGGTGGAGCAAAATGTGTCAGTTTTCTACACTGTTAGGTAAATAACATATGAACAAAGGTGTAAAATACTAAAAGGGACATATTTTTGTGTCTGTGAGGATGACTGTCTAAACCTAAACAAGTGACATCACTTACAAAAAAATAGGCTCCCAGAAACTGTTAGTGTCTAGACAGTTACTGAAAAATTTAGCTTATTGTTTAATACAATTAAGGTAGAAATTACTCCTAGCTATAACCATCTTCATGCTGTGTGTGAACACCACTTGGTTCTGATTATGTTGCACACCTTATTTTTATTTATTTACTTTATGCAAGCCAAAAATCTCTAAATCTGTCATGGTCACAATCTACATTTACAGTAAGTATACGTAACTGTTCTCCATACTTCATATATTAAAAAAAATTACCATGCAACTTTCATGCTCCTGGTTTTCCACCATCTCTTTTAGATGTGTGTTTTCAGATTTGATAACTTGGTATTGGAATTCCAATAACTAGGAAAAGATTAAATTCTTAGTTAAATACAAGAATATTACTGTTAATTCGAATAACACTGAGTATAGATATTTCAGTTTAATTTATTTAATTAAGTAGTAACAATACTTAGTATAATATTTTTAAATACAGCAACAATAAAGCAGAAAGAAGCATTAAGCCATCTATAGAAGATTTACAAATGTCTCTGATTTTATTTACCTTTTTGAAAGAAGTAAAGACTTATGAAAAAAAGGAAGTTCACATGCAGTTATGAGATACAAAGAGGGACAGATTTTACAGGTCACAGAAACTTAATGAAATCCTAGTCATGATGCCTAGAAACGACATCTACTCTTTTAGTGATATGATCAGGAATGTGACCTGGTAAAGTGCGCCACACACTAGTGGACATCTCTAATCTTCCCCAAACACTAACTTTTCTATTGTCAAAAGTAAACTCTTACATTAATCACAATTTTCAATATGTAGTGACCCTCTCAGAAAACCCACAGTCAACCAAAAACCTATAAATATAAAGGGGTTTTTTGTTTACAAACTAAATAATGAAGATAACATTTGTTTTTAAAACTGTAATTTGCCAATAAAACACTGCTATCTTAAGAGTTTCCAGCACTAAAATTACAAGAATTTTCTATGCAGATTTGTAACATTCTTCAAAGAGCTTTATATAACACTAAAAATTAGAAACTTTCTAGATAATCAAATAAACAGTTCTAGTGATAAAGCACATATAATAACCACAACTTGGAAGTTTTCAAGGTCTTTTGCATGTTGAAATCTAGTAAGAAAAAACTGCAATTTGGATGTACAGTTGACATTTATTAGTGCTTTTGTGTTCCAGTGTCAATTTGGCTGCTTTAGTAATACTACACAGATACTACAGTGCTACTGATGAAAACTACATGAGAAATGTAATGTCTTTCTTTCACCGATAATGAATGTCATTATCAATAGTGTGGAGTAAAATGATGTAAGATGGTTTTGCCTGCTTGCATACCTGTTGTTTTGCTAACAATTTATCTTTTGTCTCTAACTCCATTTTTAACTGTCTCTCCAGAAGAGTAGCTTTCTCCATGATAGTTGCTATAGTGATCTCCTTCTGATGAAGCTCCTCTGTCAGGTCAGAGATTTCTGTCTTCATTCTTTCCTGCTCAGAGCAATGGGACTGCTCCTCTCGATAAATGTGGTTTCTTATCTGTAGCAAATACATTTCAAAAAGAAAAAATGTTGTGCAGTAAATATCATTGCATCACTTGCTACTTATCAGTGACTTTTTTTGCTGTTGCTTCCAAGACACCAACTCTTCTAGCTGATTCAGAGATTTTGAGATTGTAAAATAAAATGTCTTCATGAGTCAGTGCCCAGAGCTTTATTTATTTTTACATCTTTTTTCAACACTTCTCTTGTACTTTCATTTGCATATTTAGTATTAGCAATGAACAAAATATAACATATTTCAATTAACGTTTTAAAGTAATAAAAATAAAATATTGACATTTATGGTAAATATCCAAGAAAATATCCACTCAATAAGCTTAAGTATGATTTATTTATATTGCTCCTAAGTTAGTTTAAAATAAGTTTAATGAAACCTAAATTAACTCAGGAGCAATATAAATAAATTGATCTAGAGACCCTTTAATAAGAAAATATGTTAGAAATAAAGGGTATATATGGTAAATCACTTTATGAGAATTTTTCCTGCCATTACATATAAAAATTTAGGTCAAACGTTCTGCACTATGTCCTGTGCAGAGTTCTTCAAAGTATCAACACAAAGATTGTTTTCATAATCTTTCTACTACAACCAACAGTTTAGTGCTGATAGATTTTTTTATTGTCTAAGAAACAAAACTACAAACACCAGCCTAACAACTTTTGAACCCTTTTTAATTCCTTGCAGTACTGTACACAATGAGTAACAGATGGCATTTCATTTTTATTTATGGAAACTGCACAGAAATATTAGAATTTTAAACAAAAAGATGTAAATGCAAAAAACCTAAGAGCTTGATCATGACTGTCATGCCAAAATTCTTGCATCCAAGTCAGCTTCATCGAAACAGAGACATTCAAAACCCACTTGGATGCATTCCTGTGTAACCCACTCTAGGTGACCTTGCCTTGGCAGAGGTGTTGGATTAGATGATCTCCAGAGGTCCCTTTCAACCCAAACAATTCTGTGATTCTGTGATTCTTGCTTACACTGCTACTCAGCAAAACCACGACATGCCTCTTAGATGAGTTCTGAGCATCCTCTACATTCAAAGTATTTTGGCCTGCCAAGGCATCCACCATTCCACAGTGCCATGCCATGGCTGCTTGCTCACAGCGCTTCTGAAATGTACAATACAATGTGATGCATGGTTCAAACTAAAGAGCACTGCCCTAGACTGCATAGCAGGTGCTTGATTAAGCTTAGCCTTGTGTGGGTATCTGCTGTACTAACTTGTATCAGTTGATGTGTTTGCATATCCTGAGACCACCTACAAGCTACAACTTACCTCCTATAGGCTATTAATTACTCATAGCCTTGCAGGCTTTATTAGTTGCGTGGCATTATCTGAATCACAGTAGTGCTCAGGCGTTCTCTCTCCCATTATTTCAATACTGTAGGTAGTTACTGCACGGGAATCAGAATGTCAATTTTACATCTACATAACTACCTCCAGAAATGCAACCATATATGAAATCTTTTTCACATATGAAACCTCCATGCTCTCCTAAACCTACACTGTATTCTCCTTCTCTCTTCTGCGTATCCACATACCCTCCTCTCTTCTAAAAATCCGACACTGCAGTTAAGATCTGGAAATACCTTGTTTAGCTCTTCTCGTTGGCGTTCTTGACTTTCTGCAAATAGTAATAACTCAGTGTTTTTATTTTCTAGTTGCTCAGTAAGTTGAACACCAGATGATTGATGCCTTTAAATAAGAAATAAACAAAACATGAAACAAGCAGAACGTTCAATACTCTTTACCCTATAGTATCCTCTCCACAGTGTAGTACTGTGGAACACCTGCTTGCTGATGAAAAAATCCAAACCACAACCAACATTTGGCCTAAACCAGGTGGGAGATGTCTAGAGGTTCAGGACACTGCAAGTATATACAGGAATAATCCTGAAAGCTCTTGTAGACTGGTATTTCATATAATCTCAAATGGCTACAGCAGATTAGATAAACCATAAAACCACAAACATTTTATTCAAAGGAGGTCAGGGAGAGTCTTAATTGCACTATTTCCAAGGTGTTTTAATGCTGAGAAAATGAAAGACTGTAAACACATTGGTAGAAATATATGAAATGCCTTGATTTGTAAAGATCTCAGCATCATTACAGCCTTTTAACAGTCTGCATCCACTGCATGAAATCTTGTCATATATAATTACCAATGAAAATGCTCAGCCTAAAATTGTTTAGGATCTGATATTTGAATCCAGAGTATCTTTTTAAACAGAGTTAATGTAAATAAAATGTAAGAAAAAAGTCATTAGCTCAGAAGTACTTGTTAATTTAAATATTGTTTTCAACATACATACTTTATTTGAATTTCCTGCGTATCTTTGTACTCTTTGATTTTCAATAATTCTGTATGCAACTGCTGGCATTCCAGCTGCATCCTTCTCCAGAGACCATCCCGTGACTGCAGCTCATGTCTCATTTCTGAAAAGTCTGCCTCCATATTCTAAAGAAACAAACAAATGCATAAACAGTTAAATAAAATTAGACAACTTAAAATGCTATATTGGAACACATTGTATTCAAGACCTGTATAACTTAAATGAATGGACATACATGATTTTAATTTCTGAAAAAGGTATTGCTTTCCTGTCAGTTCCCTTCTTCAGAAATCTCATCTAAAAATCAGATGCTGAATATTCTTTAGCTCTTGCAATGTTCCAATGCATCTGTTTCTGAAACTATCATAGGAAACATCATTCAGAAGTTTTTTATTGTACTAAATGCATCTAAAATACATAGTTTGCTGTTTTAGCAGCATCATAGAGCATGTTTCACATGCAGGAATTAGTGCCATAAGTAGCTTCCTTTTTTTTTTTCTTAGCAGCATTTCCAAATTTATAAGATTGAAAAGTACAATGCTATAGAAATCATCTCCAAAACTAGGTCCATCTGCATGGTGTTAATTGCTTATTTAAAGGAACATCACAAAATGTTCAAAAAATCACAAAAAGATTTTTCTTAGGGACTTGACAAATGATATCTCTGCTTTACTTCTAATTTCTGATTGATAATGTGATAGACAACCAGAAGACATGTTACATTTGGCATAATAAAATATGAACTTCAAAAAAAAAAAATCAGAATTCCACAAAAATAAACTGAAAACATACTAAAGACAAGGACTTGGAAATATAACCCACGAATAACAAAAGTAGCAATCAGTTCTTGCAATAATAATATCCAGAGAATATTTATTATTTGTCACCTAAGATCAAAAAGCATGTTCCAGATTAAAAAAAAAAGGATTTTTCCAAGGATGTTGATCCTTTACCTTTAAAACCATTGCACTGAAAACATTAGTATTTCTCATAATTTCTTAATTTTATTTGAACATAGTTTCCGTCTTTAAAAGCAAAAATAAAGCCAAGCCTCTAAAGTTTAAAAGACAACTGGAATCCAGAAATGACACTGCAAGAAAGAACTTCAAAGGTTTATTTCCCTTAGAGCCTCATATGAGAATGACCTTCCTTTCAAGAAACCTGTGGTTTTCTTCTGGCTGAAAGGGCTGCTGAAGACAGATATGAAGTGCTTTTACGTTGTTGGGGTTTTTTTTTGCAAGGGCTGCATACATGGATTAATTCATCTTATCCTTTGTTACATTAAGGCCAAGAAAGCTTTTTTAAATACTGAAATGCAAGTCGGGGCCTATGCAGGTGAAATAAAGCTTAATGAACTGTTAAAATTGTCTGCAAGACTTGCTTATTATCATCTTCATGACTTCAACATTCAAGAAATAGCTACAATTATTTTATAATATATGAACCTGGGAGACAGTTACCCCTCTGATTTCATTCTGGGGTGGATAAAGGAAATGAATTTTGCACAATTGTGTGGCAGAAGTCATATTGTCTATGGCGGGCTGCAGTCATCATACGTATTTACATAAATTGTATTTTCTTCTGTGAATTATAATAGTAGCAGGAAGAACAGCAGTCACAGCAGCAGTTGCAATAATAATTGAAACAGTCCTTCAGGTCAAGAGTTTCATCGTTTCACATATCACTTAAAAATATATATATACACCACTTAGTATTTTAGAAAATATTTATCGCATCCGGTTAAAACACCAACATTAAAATTAATTTTGAATCAGAAAACTTTAGGTTTTGTTTAGAGAACATCAAATAAAATGCAACTTATAAAGAGTCTATTTCAAGCTGAAAATTTACCAAACCTTCTCTTTTCTTCTGTGAAAAGTTTTGCTTTGACTAGCTTGGCACGCTTGATACCAAAACGAAACCTCAAAAATTTCCTGATCAGCTCTAGTTCTACTCAATGCTGTTTTGTGGTGGGTTGAGCCACCACAGCACTCCACAGCCACTCTATCACTGCCCTCCCCAGTTGGACAGGGGAGAGACATGAGAGAAAGGTTTGTGGGTCAAGATAAGGGCAGGGAGAGATCAGTCACCAGTTACTGCCACGGGCAGAACAGACTCAACTTGGGGAAATTAATTTGTTAACAATCAAATCAGAGCAGGATAATGAGAAATAAAAACGAAATCTCCTCAGGGGGAGGATTCTTTACACTCTTCCCCTGCTCCAGTGTGGGATCCCTCCCACAGGAGACAGTCCTCCACAAACTTTTCCAATGTGAGTCCTTCCCATGGGCTGCAGTTCTTCACGAACTGCTCCGGTGTGAGTCCCTTCCATGAGGTGCAGTTCTTCAGGAACAGGCTACTCCAGAGTGAGTCCCCCACTGTGGGGTTACAAATGCTGCCACAAAACCTGCTCCAGTGCGGACTCCACTCTCCATGGGGTCACACATCCTGCCAGGAGCTTGTGCCAGCACAGGTTTCCTATGGTGCCACAGCCTCCTTTGGACATCCACCCACTCTGGCATGGGGTCCTCCAGGGGCTGCAGGTGGATCTCTGCTCCAGCATGAGCCTCCCTGGGCTGCAGGGGCACAGCTGCCTCACCATGGTCTGCACCATGGGCTGCAGGGGAATCTCTGCTCTGGCACCTGGAGCACCTCCTCCCCGTCCTTCTTCACTGACTGTGGATCTGCAGGGCTTTTTCTCTTACATATTCTCACTCCTTCCTCCTGACTGTGGTTGCGCAGGGCTCTTTTCTTCCCTCCTTGAATATGTTATCCCCAAGGTGTTTGTGAGTGATGGGCTTGGCCTTGCCCAGTGGTGGGTCCATCTTGGAGCCAGCTGGCACTTGTTCTGTCAGACACAGGGAAAGCTTCTAGCAGCTTCTCACAGAGGCCACCCCTGGAGCGCCCCAACTACCAAACCCTTCCCAATGCCAACCCATTGTTCAATGTTTTAAATACAATTATATGCTGTGTTTCTATGTAAATTAGTGTCTAGCAGTTTAATGCAGACTTTTCAAGAACCAAGCTCCCTGTGTGATGTTTTCAGGCTGCCTCCCATGTAAGGCTGCAGATAAGTTTGTCAGATAATTCATAAGGTAGAGAAATAGACTGCAGTGTCCATTTGGATTTTCTAAACTTTGTATTTTCTGTACAGCCAACAAACTGTACACTTTTATCACTTGCTAATTAATAGCATGAAAGAAGTATTATTTAGCAGGACAAACGAAATGGTCATAGGCATAGAGGATATATGAGGCACAATAAATGTCTTGCTTTCATTGCCATCAGACTTCTTCACACCAGGATTCCCATCTACTGCTTCCTCCTTTACTTATATCACGTTCGACTATTCCCATCCTCCACCTATCTCTCCTTCATGCAAACCTGCTGACTGTCTCTGGCTGACAGCAGCCCTCACACTTCCTTCTTTCTCATACAGACATTCCTAAAAAAGATATTTCCTCTGAGCTACCCCTTTTCACTATAAATTGACGTTACATCAGTGTTTACCTTATGCAGCTATTTCCAAATGCAGTTTTTCTAATACAGCAGTGTTCCACACCACCAACACAGTTATTCTGCAACTTTCTGCCCTTTAGGTAACAATGTTACGTACATCTATCTCCACTTCTACTTAAAACATCTTCAGTGCTTCCTACACCTCCTGTATTTTCTTCAGGATTCCAAAATTCCTCCTGTTTGAAGATTTTCTTAAAGGCTACAGCACATGACATCTACTCTCTCCATCTTGCAGCATCTATCCGCTTGCTCCAAATGCCATGGTTGTTCCACTCTGTATTTTAGTACCACTGCTTTTGGTGGCAGGCTTTTTAACAGGCACCAAAACAGAGGTTTTGCTTGTATACCAATAACTTGTATAAGGCAATAGACTCAGTGAACTAGTGTGCAAATGACATGACTTGGCTGTTCAGACAACACCTGAAATTAACCTCTGCCACATATACGCTAATTCCTACAAAGCTTATTGCATATGCTGTTATAACTCTGCAAGGCTGTCTATAAGCAGAAATGGATCTTTCTCCAGAAAGAGCTGAAGTTACTAGAGGCCATTCAATATATTACTGAACCTAGAAGTGCTTAAATAAATAAGCAAAAGCATAAATGATATATGCTACCAGAAAAAAATAGCAACGAGAATCTCATTCCCGATCTGTTTCAAACATAGCTAGTAAAAAAGGCTGTAAAGATCTTGTATTACCTCAATCTTGTCAGAACTCATATACCAAGACCAAAAGAAGAGGCGCAAATGGCTGTCTTCATAGATCAGTGCTATGCTGAAAAACAGTGATCTAGGGGTAAGGTAAAAACTAATGGTTCTTTACATGGAGAGCAACTTAAAAATTCATTGACTGCAAATCTCCCCTCAAAAATAACAAAGTATACTGCACACTTCTCTATATACTTATTTACTAGCTATAAGGCACAGTGTGCAACAAGGTATAAATCAGATAAAGAGATTTCATAGAAGTCATTTGAATACAAGGAACCAAGTGAACTAGGTTATATTCCTGGAGATGCTATGGATATAGGAAAGTTATAAAACTCTAGGTAAACAAGAGAAGAAAAAATATACTACTACAAATCAAACCTATTTCTGATTTACTAAAAAAAAATCATACTGTTCACAGATCATTCTGTGTTCCTGCAAAGAATACACCTAATGTACAGATCTTTTATGTAGGCATCTCAATACAACTTTTAAAAGTATACTCCTAAGTAATTAATTTTCCAGCATTAATTCCATAGTCACCATGAAAAACTGTTACTACCTGGCACTGGTTTTGGTACACTTTTAGATCTTCACGGAGCTTCAGATTTTCCTCTTCGAGTTTATTCTTGTTCCTTGCTATTTCATTCACAGTTGCCTTTAGTTTTTCAATAATCAAATCATCCTTTTCACTTTCAGGCTGGGCATAGGTTATTACCTCGTCTTGATTTTTTTTCTTATTGTGTATTTGGAATTGATAATTCTGGGTCTGCTTCTATAAAACAAGAAAATATTTTAAATGAATTCAATAATTACATGTAAATTGCTAGGACCAAACAGTTGGTACTGAAATCATAAAGCTATTTACATCTTCACCAGTATTTGCTTAGAAAAGGTGGCACAATTGGAACAGTTTTAATACTTCTCTAAAGTATACTTCCTTTTTTTTTTGGTCTCATGTTCCTTGCCTTCAGTAAAAATATGTTTCAGAAACCTTCAAGGGCATAGAATTTTTTCAAGGATTTTTTCTCCTGTGCTGTGTATTTTCCTGGTACTTAATGTTAACGATCCTCAAATGTGAAAAAAGGTGATTATGATGACCTACTCAAAGCAGTTGCCTATAGAAAATAATTTGAGAGAAATGTTCCTCTTTGATTCATTGAACTCAGTAGGAGTTGTGTATGCGTGCGCCTCAGGATAGATATTAACCTTTGACTCGGGGGCTAGCATTACATAGTTCATATATAAACAGCTCAGTTACTACAGGAACTGTATTTCTTTGAGATCATTATCCTTAAACCTGGGGAAGAATTATTTGCACATTCTGTAGAATCTTACACTTCATTCAGTTTCTTGTGCTAATTAAAATCCTAAAACCAAAACTTCAGAAAATTGGTTTTGCCAGTATTTCTGAATTCACAGGCATTGTGAAGAAGCATAATTACTATGGTAACCGTTTTTGCTGTTTAAAAAACTATCCACATGGGCCCCTCTACTGGGAGATTAACAAGCAGTACTAATCTTTCAGAAGACTGAAAATTAGTTGAAAAATGACAACAAAATATAATCTGAAAATCATATATCATGTGCAGACACCAAGCTGAGCAAGAAAATATATCGTAAAAATAAATAGGGTTACAAATACCATATTTCACTGACAAGGACTGCAAGAAGTCATGCTTTAGACAGCTTTTGATGTTATTGACTATGTTCCTGTAATTTGTGTTGGCTGAGAACCTAAGCAGAATGGACCATTGGCTGCATATCAAATAAAAAGCCAAAAGAAATTTGCAGTTTCATTCCTAGAGATAACAAATTAAGGTCCCTTTGACATCTAAGCTATGGACTCTGATGTACCAAAGTGTCAATGCATCCTGAGAAAAATATAGTGCAAGACTCCAACTGGCGATCAGAGACCTCACAAAAGGGCAACTAGAGACAAAGACACAGGAACAATTAACACTTTTGAAACAGTTAAGGGATAACAATCCATCGGAACAGGTGTTCTGTTACAGTTGTGAAGAAAATTGTCTTCAAAGAAAGTTCACTCTTGGCAATGAAAGCCTCAACAGAAAAATGCGAATGATCACTGAGTACTCTATTTTGACTTGTCTAACTATATAATCAATATGTATCAGTCAGTAGTTTTGTCTAGTCAAAGACTTGGTTTTTTAACACATTTGTATAGAAGTTCAATAGTTGGAATATAATTCTCTTAGCAGCTAAACCCAAAACTTAACTGTCATTCTTGGAACTCTGGATATGAATAGAGTCTCATAGGAATTGTTAAGAAAAAGCTTCACTAGATTAAGATCCAATGAGCTTAGTAACAGTGGAAAAGGGAATTACCAGTCAGCAACATAATTGGCTTCCCCTTACTTAATTTTCAAGGTGTCTTGTGGCCCAGGCAGTTTGTGAGTAATTTTCTTTTTCTTTTTTTTAGTGCAAGATAGGTCACCAAGACATCATTAAATCAACATTTTGTTCTGGATTGGAAGGAATTAAAAAAATTAAAATGTGCTGGATCAATAGGCTATATATAAAAAAAGTAATGAGCAAACTGGCGAGTAAAAAAGAATCACAAAGTCAATCAAGGACTGAATCATAACTAGAAAGATGAAAAATATGTTAAAAAAGGGGTTAAGTGATCCAGCAAACAACTCCAAGAATGATTCTGGAGTAGCATATGAAAATTCATTTTTCTGCATAAACAGTATTAGTATATATTCATGATCTTCAAAAAAAGAAGGCTAACAGATTGGAAGGAACTTTATATTTGAGTCAACATAGTCATGGTACGTACTACTTGGTAAGAAACTTTTTAAATAACTTGTCATAATTAATTGCATATCAGTAAATTGCACAGAAAATAAAAGTATCTCCACAATATACTTTAAAAGTAAAAAAGGAATATTCACTGGGTTTTGCAGGTTTTTTTTTTTTTTTTTTTTTTTTTTTTTTTTAGAAATGTTGTAATTTTCATCATGATACTTATTCATCTTCTCATTTACATGAGAAAATTAAAGTAAAATAACTGTATGTATCATTAGATCTTCCAGTATGGGCCTGCCTTACCTAATGCAATATATTCACTACCAATATAGACACGCATTATCAGATTCACTCTGGGCTTAATTTTTTTAAATTAAGTTAAAATAAGTTCTAGCTGAGCAAGCCATTCGTTTTCTTCCTAGAGCAGGAAGGTAGGACTTTTACCTGAAATAAATCATATTTCTCGGACAATAATTTTTGTTGAGCATCCAAATAAACAGGATAATTTTGGCAGATTGTCCCATTCTTATCCCCTTCTCTCAATTTAAATTCCTAAAAGACAGAAAAACAAGACTAGAAAACATAGGGAAAATATCTCTTTTCCATAATCTAAATATTTTTGCAATTTGTATAGTTCTAAAAAAAAGTTAGTTTTTTAATTAATACATAATCTTTCCATAATTTTGGAAAGAAGAAAATAATAACAATTATATAAACCAGCCATCCAGTCATCCCCACCAGAAAAAAATCCAGTCTTAAGGGATATTAATCTGACAAAAATGGATGATAAACATAATCCCTGAATAAAAATTATAGAATCTATTATAAAACTATACAAATTATAAAACATATAAAATATTTTAAACAATTGCTGTAGATATTAGACTATTACCATAATATATTCATTTTACTGGATGTTTGTTCCTGTGACTTTAAAGTTATATCAATGTCAAGCAGAGTAATCAACAGGGAATCAAATCCTTAATATTCAGACACATGTTTTGAGTGCTTGCTTTTTGCCTTCTTAATTTTCTGTAACAGATGGGTCAGCAGCTACCTTGAATAAATTTTACTTCTTGCCCTCTTTGCAATGGCTACTTTGGGTTCTGAGTTCACCTAGTTTAAACAAAAACCTGTTTAATTCTATTACATCAGATTTATCTAATACTGGTTTTGTATTTGCACTTACATTCATATTTATAGAGTATTTGTATTTGCTTTTAGATCATACCAGATCTTATATGTTCACAAATAGACTTTAAAGGCAGTATACTAAAAAATAAGCAGGAGAACTCCAGTTTAGAGCTGTTGCTCTTTTAGTTTGAAAAGTTAGCAAAATAACACTGTAATCCTTTATACAGTGGAAACTAATAAACTGTTATGAGAATGTCCTTTTTCACAATGGAAATGTTGTTCCAAAAAGACAGATGATGTTTTATAATTAACCTAGACTGGCATATTCCCCAAATTTAAAAAATAAGATTTTTTTTCTACAGAAACAAAATTGAATGCTTTTCAACATAGATTAATACAAATTTTATTTCATAGCTTTCCTAATATCTGCCTTGGCATTTAAAACAATAAATATCTTTCTATTTTATAAAACATGATACAAATGGAGTTTCAGACTACTTAATGAGGACTTCAGATTCAAGGTCTTACTGCTGAGCTTAGTAAATTTTCAACACAGTAATTATTTCCTGAATGCTAGAATTTGCTAAATATATTCCAAGCACTTATTTTTCATACTGCATAATTAATCAAATTACAGCATTGTCTTACATTATTTTCAAATTTTAATCTTGAATAAGGTTATTCTCAAATTAGGTCGATCAGATAGTTTCACAGCAGTGATATATTTAGACAATGATAGATGTATAGCCCATTTATTACTCTTGTAGTAGCAGCTGTTGGCAGCTATGCTGCAGTCCAAATTGTAGTAGCTTTTCTGATGGTAAGAACTTCCATGTGGAAGAGACAGCAACATCATGGAGAACTACGATGTGTCTAGGATATCTGTTTAGGTACAGTCACCTGAAGGTTGCAGAAGTTAATCTTGTATCTTATAGAAGAACATAAAAGACAGACAAGTCCAAAATAAAGACCCTAAAACCTTGCTTAATTACAGTTAAAGTACAAAAGTACTTAAAATCTACTAGAGCTTAATTTTTTGATCATAAATTCTCAGTGTCCGCATCATCTGCATCATAAATCTACATCATAAACATGTAAATCTTCCCAATGCTTAGCAGCTAGGCAACTAGCTCTCACTTTCAATTGATATTCCTCTGCTTGCTTTGCCTGCAGGACCCAGTTTGGTAAGCGCTCTAAGCATATACTACTTTTTTATGCTCTTTACAGAGGATGGCCAGAGAAAGTACAAATTTTTTTTGTGATCTTCCTATGCTTCATCAGATTACAGGTTAGACTGTTCTTCCCATATGTGGAAGACAGTTTCATAATCCTTCCAGACAGAATCGGAAGTAGAATCTTCTCATGTTCGTTTTCTACCCAACAAACATGTTATTTTTTAACAGGCTCTGGAATTCTTCCTTTTGAAGTTGCTTCACTTTGCACAGAATACCAGCAAATTTATTGGTAAGCAAAAAAGAAGCAGCAAAAGTTAGCACAGCTAGAGATTATATCACTCAGTTATAAGAACTGAGACTGGATACCAGTTTCTGCACCAGTGAATGGAGCCAGAGAAGTATTTGGGGAGAAGCCACCACTTCCAGGCACACTCTCTACATGCCAGTTCTCTGTGTTGCCTAACTTTTCTGCTGGTCCAATAAACATTTGATTAATCCACAGATTGTAAAGTAAACTGTAACTCTGAGAAGATAAGGCTGGGAATTATGATCAGAAATAAGCATCATCCTGTATCCAAGAACAGGTCCACTACAATCCATTCTGTGTCCAAAGGGATAGGAAATGTGACTGGATTCTGTTCTCAGCACCTATTATCTAGTCCCCCAATCAGTATGCTGGATTCTGTGGCATGTATTTTAAATGCCTAATCCTTCCTCAGGCATTACCTTGGGAAACCAGGCACTGAGGTCAAGGTTGTGGATTGTCTCAGCTACATGGGTGCTGTCAAGATATATGTGCAACAAGCAGTTTTCCAAACCTAAATCTTTTTTTTCCACGTAACCCAACATGGTCAAGGTTGTCCTGAGCTTTATAAAACTTGAATTAATGGTAGGTATTATGTGACAGTACCCTGCATATGTAAAAGGTCTGATGAGATCATATAATCCACATATACACAGATACTAATCAGGAAAACAGTAACATTTATTTATAGTTACACTTTAAAAAAAATTCATATTAATATTAAACTATGCATCTTTCTTGACAAAGCAAGAAAATTATATAATTTTTGTAGAATTATGAGAAAATTAAAGCTTACAACTATAAATTACAGATTAGTTCTAAAGGGATATTAAAATTAGAATATAATAACAAAGTATTCTTACCTCCAGTTTCTTGTATAAATTTCGTGGGTCAGACGATGTCACTAGGCTTTCCTCACATTCTTCTCTACTGTTGACCTTTTTGTGTTTTAATTGATGTGACTGTAGCTTTTCATAACTATGTGTCAACTTTGTAAACTAAAAACAAAAGCAGAGTTGAACATGAAAAAAATCTATCAAAGATGACCACATGGCCAAAGTTTTCTTTAAACTAGAAACACCAACTGCAGCTTCAGCATTCTAAATGTTTAATCAATGTAACAAAAAATCAATTAATAAAGTTAATCTATTATAGATGAACAAGACTAAGCTCTCACATAAATGTTAGTTAACATTTCAAATGGGTTCATTTGACAGCTACTTAACTCTGCTGAAGTTCTTCATAGCAGTTACCCATAGAGTCACTTCCTTTATAATGTTTATATGGAATGTTCTATACTTGTTTACTGCCATCTTGTGTTGACATTTTTAAAGGATGCTTCACTAGTAAGAATGACAGATTATCATTAATGTACTTTAAATTTGCATGTTTCTTTGTTATAGTGAAAATTGTGGAAATGTTACATGTGTGATGATTGCATTCTGCTGGAAGCGTTGATTACCACAGTGTCTCACAGAATTAGACACTAAATAGACAAAAGACACTGCCTACTGATCTTACCATGAAAACCCAGCTTAGGACTCAGAGGAAAGGAGGTAGAGGCAGAGAAGGGAAGGCACCAAGGGAAGTACCAGCCCCTTCAGAAAAACAGCTTGTCTGATCAACAGTTCACTTTACTGCACAAGCAAAGGGTCTCTCTAGTGGCTGTTAACAGGTTTGATACAGAAAACTGACATTATCTAGTAGGGAAATGTACATTTGTTTTTGGAAAAAAAAAAGCAAACCCAAGAATATTGACAAAGGAACCACTAAAAATTTAGTTTTAAGGAAAGCTGAGCAAAAGAACTTTGTGAAGAATGTTGAGTAGAAAAGAACCTTATAACTATAACTACTGATCGTGTCTCTTGTTGATAAGTTCCTTTAAATTCAGGTATATATGACTTTAAAAATTCTGACTCTAACATAAAGTTCTTTGTATAACCAAACAAAATCCATAAAATCTCATATTTTTGTTAACTGCTCAAAGTGAACTACTGTTTGGAAAAGAAATTACTTCCAAGGAAGTAATTGGAAATGGAATAGAATCCTGTTGAACCAACGCAGACTGAACAACTGAGGTTTGTGCAAATGACAAAGATGGCCAAAGAAGTCTAGAAAAGATACAGAAACTGAAGCAAAAAAAATTGTATGAAAACTTCCTAGAGACATTTGAGATGAACTTGGGAATCATAATATGGGACAGAGAAAACTAATTGAAAAGATGAAGATAGGTTGTCCTGGACTAGAAAGTTTCATGCCTGTGGATAGATTTGACCAACTTGGAATGTCTGAATAGCAATTCTGTAACACAGATTTACAGACACTGCCTTCAAAACCGAATCAGAAGTCTTGCAGGGTATCTGCCTGTATTTGAAGTTGACCTTGCCAGAGAACACAGTTAAGATAAAATATTTGAAATTAGTCAAGAGTATACAGGCTCAAACAACATGGAACTCATTGCCCTTGGAAGAATGATACCCTTTTGCAAATAACAGTTTTGTTCTTGAATATATTATGGCATATGTGAACTGCCTGGGAAGAGCAAACTCAGATAAGACAGGTATTAGAATGTTCATGCTAAAAAGGTTAGGAAATACAAGATCCAGCAATTCAGCAAATCAGTCTAAAATGGAACAGAATGGCTAAAATCAGAAAATTCAGTCTGAGCATTTAATGACATAATGACATATAGTAGTATATGTATATGACATATAGTAGTATATTACAGATTAGATTCTGGATGTTATCATAACTAGAAACTAGACTAAAAGCCAAGAATCCTTCCATTTAATGCTAGATATTCACTTTAAAACATCCAAGTTGTTCTCTTTGCATGTTTTACATATTAAAGAAAAAAAACAACAAACAAAAGACCAAAAGATGAGGCACTTTAGTGAATTCTGGGGTAGAATTAATCTAAGTTCAGATTTCTGAAAGTTAGACATACAAGCCTGAGCTACTCTGCATTAGAAAAAGCTGCCTTCAAATGCTTAGTCATTTCAGCTATCTTAAATTCTTGTCATACACTGACATGAGTTGTATTCTAGGGGTGTCCATTTCTCTCCATTGACTCTAAAGGGAGGTAGTTCAGATGTAGCCATCTAGCTTTTAAATGTCTAAGCAAGGCAATTAGTTGCCAAGTGCTCAGAGCAAGAATAGATTCTTGTTCTTTTGCTGAGAGATTTCTGTTGTTTTCAAAATGAGAATAGCTATGAGACATAAATTAAAAAAAAAAAAAAAGAAGGAACAAGTAATGAAGATGAACTTCTAAAGTTTTTGCTATTTAATTATGACAAAATGTTGTACATTTGAATGAGTGCAGCAGTGTGGCCTAGGAGTTTCAGGTTACATACCAGGAATTATTTCCCTAATACAAGAAAATATAGGTATTACTGCATTCAACAGGCACACAATCAATTCAGTGGGACTACTGCTCATTAAACAGCTGCTTTTAGCAGTACCAAGGAAAAAAAAGCACAGAGAACAGAAGAGAAATTTGTTTGAAATAGTCTAGCATTCTGATAGCTAGAAAAAGTGATCCTTTCTATTTCTAGTGAGATTAGGGAGGAACAAATCTTGGGAGCAATTTTAAGAATACATCTGCAGAGAAAACTACAATGCTATTGGTATATAGTGATATACCATTTGTGCAAAACTAAAGTGTAGCTCTTCATATTATACAGTTTAGAAGGTGGTATAACTTCCAAGTGATGATAAGAACAAAAAGAAGGGAGTCAAAGGAGATAAGGCAAAGATTAATATTGTCAAGGAAGCTCTATATTTTAGATATGAGTTTGTGTAGCTGAGAATTGGGGACATTAAAGTAATTTTATTGTAGACCCTGCAGCACTCTAATTCAAGAAAGAAACTTAATAAGGAGACTGGTAAAAGCTAGAGACACAGAGTGGTATAGTCCTGTCTAGCACAGGTGCTTCGAATTGTTCTGACAGGCAGACTTCTGTTTATCACAGAGAATCCAGGCACACCTCCTAACATAGGCATTCAACAATTTACTTCTTCAGTTAGTGTGTACAAGATGGGCATTTCATGAAGAAATATGGTTTGGTGAAAGGATAAGAATGGGGATCAGAAAATAAATTGGAAAGAGCATCAATGCTGAAACCTTTGTCATAATAAACAGGATGACTGAGAGAAGAGGAAATGCTTGGAGACATGGACTGGGAAAATATTCTTAAGAGCTATAAATCTAAACTTCTGAATAAAGATAAAAGAAGAAGCAATCAAGAAACTCAAAGAAAGGTTAGGTGGTCTAAGTGGTAACTAAAGAGGAGGAGCTGGGCAAAAAATATAACCAGGTTTAAAGAAAAAAGCTTGTAGGTAGGAAATATCAGATACTTTTTTTCTTTTAAAAAGGAGAAAATGTTGTATTTGCCTGTGGAAAGGACCTGTAGGGTAACTAAGAGCTTCAAAATTAAAATCTGTATCAAAAATGGCCTGGAGTTTTAATTTCAGAAGGTTCAATTTCATTGAAGATCTTAGCAAGAACATGTAACATAAACCCAATCATTTTTAGCATATGATTAAAAAAATATTGCAGCAAATGTGAAAAAGGATAGGACAAGAGAGAGATATACTATATTCTGGGAGATAGTTCTGCATTGCTAAAGGTAGCTTACATCTTATATGTAAAAAGTCACACTGTTTTTCACTGTGTGATGTTTATCTTCTCCATAATCATGCTAAGATGTTTCTTTTTATGTAATTTGTGTAAATGATAAAACAGCTTTTATTTCTACCTACTTTCCCAAATGACTGAAAGCGTTAATTACAAAACAACCAAAGCATTCACTGCTTACTTACAGAACTGTTTGCCAAATCAATTTTCATATATAAAACAAAATATAAATTAAAGACAACATAACATTAAAAATAAGTAATGCACTTATTTGTTTGATGTATTCAGGTGGTGTTATCACTTCTACATGAAAATAATGATAGCCAATTTATGCAATCTAAGATGATTATATAGTAAGTGTGATGACTGGAAATTATAACACTAAGTATCTGGTCGGAGAATTCAGTGAAGGGAACAGAAAAATGGCCAGAAAAACAATGCAGAATTCTGTATGTTAACTTCTTCAAATGTGAGAAACAGAAACAACTGAAGTTTCGTAAAAATTTTTGATTTATGATTGAAGTAGAAAATAGTGAAGAAACAAAAATGCAGGTGGCAGAGCAAACACAACCAAACAGAAGCATAAAACCATAGAATGGTTTGGGTTGAAAAGGACCTTTAAAAGATCATCTAGTCCAACCCTTTACCATGAACAGGAAGGTCTTTCACTGGACCAGGTTGGTCAAAGCCCCACCCAACCTGGCCTTGGAATGGGGCATCCACAACTTCTCTGGGCAATCTGTTCCAGTGTTTCACCACCCTCACTGAAAAAACCCCAAACTGTTCCTCAGGTTTCAGTTTAAAACAGGCCCTGATAGGAAGTCTGTCCCCATCTTTCTATTAAGCCCCCTTTAACTACTGAAAGGCTGCACTAAGCTTTCCCTGGAGCCTTTTCTTCTCCAGCTCTCAAAGCCTGTCTTCACAGGAGAGGTGCTCCAGAATCTTTGTTGCCTCCACTTGACTCGCTCTAACCAGGTCCGTGTCTTTCTTGTACTGAGTGCCCCAGAGCTGGATGCAGCACTTCAGGTGGGGTCTCACCAGAGCTGAGTGGAAGGGAAGAACCACCTCCCTCAACCTGTTGGCCACATTTCTTTTTATGCAGCCCAGGATACAATTGGCTTTCTGGGCTGTGAGTACACTCTGAAATAAATAAAGCTCAAACAAATTCCCAGTATCATTAATCTAGCTTACTCCTGTTTTGATACTATGGAAAGCTATACCTTATGGAAAACTACCAAATCACTTTAATAGTCCCTTAAAAGCAGAAAAATGTATAGCAAAGACATAAGAACAGTTTAAATCTTAGAATTCCTGATGTGCATCAGATTCTTAGTAGCATAAATCTAACTATGTTTTATTCATTTTCAGTTTTTGTTAGTCCGAAGTCAGGAAATCACATATCTGTCTTCATAACAGATGTTACGATCACATCAAAATCCATCCAAGCAGTTTGGACATGACAGTACAGAAATTATAATGGAGCCTGGGAGGAAGTTGTAATCATCATCATTTGTATGACACGATTCATCTTTCCCAAATCCATAACATTACATCTATACCATTTGGCATGTATAAGCTTTTTATAATACAATCACAAAATAATGAAATTGACATTTTTCTTACTTGAGATTTCAGTGCTTGAAGCTGAGTTTCATAGCTCTGAGCCATTTCATATTTAGTTTTCTGTAAGTCTTCCAATTTTTGTTGAAGTAGTCCCACCTACAGGTAGAATAAGCACTCAAATGTATCTTTTCTTAAGTGTTTCAAAGTAGGTCATTTTTGGAAAAGTAATTTTACACTTTGGAAGAAGACCATTGCTTAAGGGAGAGATATTAAAAATATATTTTAATGCAGTAACTTAATAATAAAACTGGATACCACAAACCCAGATTGTGGTATCAACATAAAATTGGGAGATTTTATAGTAAAAAATCTCAGTGTATACTTATGTTATGATTTAATGATAATATTGTACAAGGCTGTCATAAAAGATAATTTCCGAAAGTTATTCTGACCCAGTTATGTGAATGAACTGCTGTGCCCCATTGTGAAAAACTTCCTTGAATGGCTCTAATAAATCATATGAAAGACTTTCCACTACTTATGTACAAATTATTGGAAGACCCTGGAGACTCATTTCTGCTCCCTAAGTACAGTGCCATTTGAGAAAACTTGAATTATTACTGAGTTTCACAGAGATCTGAGAAATATGACCAAGTGCATACATGACACACACGCTTTTCTGGAAGGACAGCTGGAAGCTAGGCAGAATATGCTAAAGTATTTCAGATAACATCTCTGTACAGGCAAATAAATTTAGGCTTTGAGGATTGGCTACCTGAATTATTCTTTTGGCTCCTCTGACCACCATGACTAAGGGCAAGTTCCTAATTGCTCATTAGGGAGAGTTACTCCATTTTCAGAAGTGTCATTGGCAGTTTAGACACCTAGCTCACACAGCAATGCCCTTGTGTAGACACCTAAATTCAGCTGTCTTGAACTAGAACTGAATGCTATGCAAGGATTTCTTGATGCTTCTGAATGAATACTCAGCAGACAAGACTGTGAAGTACAGACAATACCAGGTACACTGGGGCTTTCAGTTTCGTAAGAAAGTCGAAGTAGTAATACAATTCAAATCTTCACAATGAATAAAATTATCATACAAAACCAGTATATCATGTAAAATGATGAAAATCAGATATAAACAGGAGCTACAGAGACATAATCTTGTGAACCTTTTTGAATTGTACACTTCCATTTAAAATTTCTGATGAAACGAGAAGTGTTGGCATTTAGAAAAAAACCATAAAATTATTTTTTTACAGTTAAACTGAGGATATTTGATTTAGACTTTAGGGAAACAGAAGAAATACGAGATTTTCAATGACATTTTTACAATCACTTTTCAGAACAGAAGCACAATTTAAAACAAAACACTAAGGATAATTAGTGACCTTTAAAGGGTGTTTGGCATTTTTACATAACAGAACAAACGTGTCTCCTTATAGAGCATTTAAAGCATACTAATAAGTAAGTACCAGAATAAATACTTCCTTTATAGAATGTGATATTCTTAAATACCTCTTGACCTTTTCGATCCAGTTTGCTTTGGGCACTTGCTAATTCTTGATCCTGGATATCCATCTTCGCTTCTAAAGCTCTCATCTTTCTTTCCCATTCCAGTTGCTTTCTGTTTACCATGATGTCAATTTGATGCACTAATTCCTGAAGTTCAGCTTCACCTGGAGAAGGTCTAAAAACATAAAAAGAAGAGATTTATTTTTTCAAGAGAGAAAACAAATTTTTCTTTACATTGCTAAAACTTTATTTTAATTCTGATGGAATTAACCACTTTTCAACATCAGAAAGAAATGGGAAAGGTAAATGACGCCTTCAAATATAGGTCTAGAGTCAAATGCTCAACTTTTGACTGCACTAAACTGAAAAAACAGCTACTTAGTATGGATATGTGTTTATCAAAGATCTGTTATTTGGTGCTTAAATTGTGCACATCCCTTGTTTTGATAATTATTACAGGAAATTGCAGCAAATTTTTTAGATTTGTAATGTCATAATTAAAATTTTACGTGATTTTTTTAAAGTCAAATTCTCTAAGACTTCTTTTACATCAACAAATCCTTGAAACTACGATATCATCAATGTTAAGCTTGGAAAGGCTTTTTAAATACAGACATAAATCTTAATGCCAAAAGGCATTAATGTTAAATGTTAAAACTGTTACCAATGCCATAATGCCATTTCGAAATTCAATATGAAACATAGGATGATAATAAACGAAGGGCAAGCAAGTAGTACACTGTGATGTTCATGTTTCAAAATAAAACTACCCCCCTTCCAAGTGCCTCAAACTCATCTCAAAAGTAGCATTAATGATGCAGTAAACTTTGATCCTCTCTGGGTGGAATATAAAACAGGCTTTTGAAAACAGAAAACAAAGCCATACTGCATCAGGACTACCTCTTCTTTGATACTGCTATAAGGACCTGTGCCCTTCCAGACTCGTGTAATGTCATATGGCAACACCTTGGTGAACCACCAGCAATGACTCAGACATCTTATTTCAGCCTTCGGAAATAGGTACTTTCTTTACTGTGCATCGCGTGGATCATCTAAATATTATTATGCAAGTGCAAAGACAACTTCTAGCCTAGATCATCAGATTACCCTTTCAGATCCTGACTGGCACCTTTCCCTTTTAAATTTCACTTCTCTCTTTCAGATCATCCCACAAAAGGCAAATTCTGCAGCCCTTGCTAGAAAATTTTCTCTCAATGGTGCTTGCATTCTTCTTGAACCTAGATCCACCAATATATAAAAAAGGGAGATGTTGAAAGAAAAATTCCTTCTGAAACAGCTTCTCAGTTTATCTTCACTATCTCTAATTTCTTACGTGGATCCTCTAAGTACACTTGCAGCTGCAAAAGGACAGCTGTATGTGAAGAAGCTACAGATTACTGCTTCTGTTCCACTAGCAAAACTACTCTGTATTGCTAACAGTGCTGCAGTTATCCCCACCTACTAGCATAGAGGTACTACTTGCTGCTGTAACTATTATTTTAGTCCACTAAGTGTTTTGAAAAGAATGCTAACTAGCCCCTTCATAATATGGCCAATCATGTGGTATCAAAAGCATGAGAATTTATTTTATCACTCGTGTGGAATGCAGTGGTTTCTTTTAATATGCCATCAGGTAAAAAAACACACAGACAATGAATTTGCTCATAAAGCAAAGAAGTATGCATGGGTTTTTTTACCTATATGGATATAGCATTCCCACTTTGTAGAATGCATACACCAAATGGGATTCATCATACAGGGAAGTAATGACTTGTACTTAAGCAAAAGGCAGCTTTTTTGGGGGGGTTCATTTACTTTGAAACAACTCAAACCACTTAAAGGTAGCTCATTTTAAAGTGATGTAGGCAAGCTCTTAATCTTCTTTTATTCTGTTTCCATATAGCTGAAAATAGACATGATTCATATTCTGCTGTCATTAATATCTATTTATCTTCATGTAAAACTAAATGTTTCCAACTTTAGACAAACCAAAATCCAGATTAAAAGTTTTACTCACTCCAGGCCTTTATCACAAATGATTTTTGCACTTATTAGACTTTTCTAGCCCTATTTATTTGTCTTTTGGAGTTCTGCACAGGTCTGTATTTTTCTCACTGCTTCCTAGTAGACACAGAAAGAATATTATTGTCCATACTCTTTAGAATAAAATTGTAATTTAGAAACTGCCATTTTAAGAAATGTCTTGACTGTCTGTCTCTACTTCATACCTTCTTCCCTTATTACTCAGGTTTGCTCACAAATAGGAAAATAAGTATGACCATATTTATCCAAACACAAGCAAAACCTATGCAGTTAACAAATATTTCCATCTTACACAGAACATTCATTAGTTTTTGGTATTTAACTCAGATTCTTGAACCAATATTAATTCATTTTATTATCGCAAAACTTGCTTTAAAAATAGGAAATATGTAAATCAGTTGTAAATAGTCCATTAGAATCTTCTATCCCAAAGTTCTATTATAAGAACTACAACTAATTTATTTAACAATTTTCAACCGTACAGCATCATACAGATTTGTGGATGGATTTTTTGTTATTTATGAGTCTTTGCAGATGCAATATAATTGTCATGATTTCCACCACCATTACTCAGCCATCTTCCCAAATTTTAAAGCTTCTGCATTATCTCTGGAATACTGTCAGCATAGACTGAAATGAATGTCTCCTTTCATTGAATGTGTAGCCTAAACTACTCTTCCAGATTCTTTGTATAGTTAATGGAAATAAATAACTACCAAGAATTCTGGTTTATGATGGGACAAATCACTCTAGAGTCATCTGCAATAGCCTAAAATTTCATATATGTCGATTAAAACACAGGCAAGGCAGAATCTGACCTCTTGAAATAGGCTTCTGATTTGTAAAACAGTATCCAAAGAATATCAATCTCTTGGTTTTTTTAATTCAAGTTTTTATATGACTACATTTACCAATCATATGACTAACAAAAAAAAACCCACTCAAAGCAAAAGGGCCACACCACTCAGAATATAGTATTTTACTACAGCAATTTTTATCTATCATGAAAAGTGCATCCACTATTCTTTAGTACAAGAAGGCCACTTTCAAATCCTATTAAAATCTTTCTTGGGCCAGAATAAGGTGTGAGAGATTATGCCTGTTTCTATTATTTTAAGAAATACTTTTACACTTAATATATATCATATTACCTTGGACTGTTTCTTGGTACTAATGACAGAATAAACTAGTTAATTTGAAAAATAGGTAACAAGTTTATCTTCAAATTATGATAGATAAATATTCTGTTTAACTTGTTATATGAAGAAGTACTTCCTATATTTCTGTTTTCCTTAAAGAGGCTGGATGGGATGAGGTCCTATATTCAATCTGACTCATGTTTTCACTTCTTTAGAAAGACTTTATGCTGTACTAACATATTTTTTTAGACTAACATTAAAAGAACTTATCTTGGATTATGTAAAAAAAATAAATAGATGTATTGTGATGGAAAGTGCACTTCATACTGGGGGAGAACAATTGTGGCTATTATCTGGGGAAAATAAGACTAGGGCTTTAGCAATGAATAGTCTTGGTTTTAAGATTTTTAATGTTTTAAGAGCTGTGACATGTAAGTTGATACTGCTTTAGCATAGCAACTTCAACTGTTTTTTAAAACAGTTTGAAATAACATTTCTTAACATCTTAATAAAACCCTACATAGCTTTCATTTCCCTCCCTTTTGTTCAGGTATGGATATTTAAAAAATTTAAGTAACTGACAGAAACAGTGAGTAGAGTATTAGCTAAAGCAGTAAGATGTGTTGTCTTAATTATCAATAACCTCTCCAGTTTGCATGGAAATAAAAAGAAATTGAGCATCAAGTTTGCTTCTAAAATCATTAATATTTTGTTTCGCATTTTTAATAAACCTACATAATTCAATTCCATCACATTCTCAAGTCTCGAGACACTAAGTCATTACTTACTTAGTGACAGCTTGTTCCTGGAACAACTCTAAGGCCTCCTCCATAATACTGATTGTCGTTTTAACCTGTTAAAACACCAAAAATCAAGTAATTCAGATTCTTAAATGCATACATTTACACAGCCAAGTAGTACATACTGGACAGTACTACGCTTTCCTTTAAATCTCTGTAATTTTCCCATTGCAAACAACAAGGACAGGAATGCAGCTATAGTTACAGGCTGGAATGGGGAAGACGAAAACTTCTGGAATAAGCTCAGCTCTGTGACAGCAGCTCTCGCATTCGGTGCAGCACTGACATACTAGAGGTGGTGCTAGCCTGAGCATAGCCCTGGATTTCCATGAGGGACACTCTGAAACACATAAACCTAAATTTGCCATAGATCCATGGCTGCATGCATCAAACATTTCCGTTCCTTTGAGCACCAAAATTAACCTACATCCCAGATATAACTGCTCTCAAACACAGTTTTGGACTCCTATTGATTATTCACTTCCTTGCTTGGCAGATGAGGTCTAAAACAAATAGTCGTCAAGTATCTCAGCAGACAGACCAGAACAAGGCTGTTACTGGGACCAGTCCAGTTCTGTGGGTCCAGCAGGACACGAGGATGTGGGGGCAAGCCTGCCTGCATCCAAGAACAGGAGCCAGCCACGCTATAGGTGATGGGGTAGCATGAAACATCCCTAATTCCTCATGGGAGCGAGCAGTGGGAGCTCTCAAGAGTACACACGGATGTGTGGATACTGTCACAGGGCACTACAGCCTTGGCTCCACAAGGACCAGGCACCTGAGGTGACACTGCCACAGGAGCACTGGCTCCACAAGAACCAGGCACCTGAGGTGACACTGCCACAGGACCAGCACTTCTGACTCTGTTGGAGACCAACACCTGAGCTGAAACAGGCACATGGGCACTGGCCCCACAGGGGACCCATACCTGAGGTGACACTGCCACAGGGGCACTGCCTGGCTCCAAGAGGGACCGGGTACCTGAGGTGACACTGCCACAGGGGCACTGGCTCCACAAGGACCAGCACCTGAGGTGACACTGCCAAAGAATCAGCACCCGTGACACCATAGGAGACCGACACCTGAGGTGACACAGGCACAGGGGCAGCCATGGCTGTACCCGGCACCTGAGGAGACCGGGGCACCGACAGCACCCCCGGGTCCTCGGACACCTGACGAGACCGGGACACCGACGGCATCCCCCGCGCCCCCGAGGCCTCCCCCTCCCCTCCCGTTACCTGCCGCGTTCCCCCTCCGCTCCTTCCGCACCCGCTGTCTCTATGGCCTCGGTACAAGCCCCGCAGCCCGGCCACCCGCCCCGGCCTGCCCAGTCCCGTCCCGTCCCTTCCCGTCCCGCCGCAGCTGCCGCCCGTCCCGCCGCTCCCCGCTGCCGTCGCCGCGGTAACGCGGAGGGCGGCGAGCGAGGCGGGAAGGCGGCCGGGACAGGGCAGGGACAGGACGGGCACCAGCTCCGGCCGGGAGTGGAGGGGGGCGCCCAGGGTATCCCGGTGTCACGGCCGGAGCCACTCCCGGTATCTTTTGCAGGGCCCCGCGTCCCTCCAGTAGCCGCCCATTGATCTGAAGGAAGCTGGAGCTGGAAATAGCACCCGGGGTAAAGAACATGTACTTCAACATAATTTAAGAAATCGGTAGGCAAGATGGTTTGAGTTTTTTCTCGTCTTCCTTTTTTTTTTTTTTTTCCCTCTCCTTCCTCTTAAAACACTGTTATTACTAGATATTGAAAAGGCTGAACATTATTCTTTCCTTCCTGAATGACTAACTATGCTTTTGTAAAAGGGCTTCAAATGATTTTCAGGTTATTTTGCAAACGACCTCGACCTGATGACATTTCTCTTTACATTCTTGTGGCCTTCAGTCTGTCTTATTCAACAACAAAATGCTTTTAGGAATCACAGCTACTTCAGCTTTTTATAGGAATAATTTCGGGTTTTTAGGTTTAGTGAGTTTTTCTACCAGGATGGTTCTATTCACTTTGTACTTATTGTTCTGAAATTGCACAGAGCATTTTCGGGAGCTGCTAGTCTACTTCTGTACACTAAATTTCAGGCTTTGACTTTGTTTTACTTAGTATGTTTACTGAAATTAGCCAAGTGAGCAGCATTTTTAATATCAGGTCTAAGGAATAATCTATTTTATTTCGTTCCTACATACAATGCTGAGGCAGATGGTTTTCATGTCAGCAGAAATGCTGTTTCAAGCTATGAAATATGAAAAATACCTTTTTTAAATGAGAGACTAAAATAAAATTATATACAGAGTTTCAAGAAAGTCACAGGATTACAGAATTGGTTGGAAGGGACCTCTGGAGATGATCTAGTCCAACCACCCTGCCAAGGCAAGGTCATGTAGAGCAGGTGACACAGGAACTTCTGATAAAACTTGCTTACTCACTCTGGCAAATAACAGACAATTTTCCCTTGTAGCCTTTCTAAAAGATTACTAAAATGTCTTTATTTTTGATTTACACTTCTTTCATGGCTGTGTGTCGTTTCAGGAGTATCCCAGGAATACTGATCTCTTCTCTGACGAGTGACAGAACCTGAGGGAATGGTCTGAAGTTGTGTCAGGGCAGGTTTAGGTTGGATATGTGAAAAAGATTCTTCACCCAAAGCCAAAATGCTGCTCCTGAGCTGAGGCCATTGGCTCCCAAAATAGCATCTCACAGCCCTGTAGCAGCCTTGAGCCCCAGTTATGGCTGCACCATGTCAGAGGTGGCCTGGAGGACAGGCAGCAAGGCACCTAGGGAAGAGTGGAGAAAGTTGTGGGACCTGTTGTTGCACTCAGAGCCCTGAAAAAATTTTCTTCATTACACTCTGTAATACTTCATGACACTTTTCTTTATTATTTACTTACTGTAATAGAATTAGTGTTTCAAATATAATTTCTTCTAATTGAAATAGGTTTGAGAATTTTTTTAAATAGTGAAATTTGGGATGATTTATTTTAAGTACATACCTTTAGGATGATTTAAAGTATTGTGTATTAGAAATAATTTTATGTAATTCCTTGCAAATTTCCATTTGTTCATCTGCTGCAACTGAAGTGCACTTTTCATCCACATTTCCTTTGCATATATTTTAATTTCCTTCGTGTCTCATCCTCTCAGTGGTAATCAGTTATTTAGAAGTTTAACTTCCATCTGTCATGTACAAATAGAACTGGGAGGGGGGCAACTTAAAAGTACAGAAAAATAATTTTTAAGTTACCTATCTACTTTTCAAAGCTTTTTAGAAGGACAATTCCACTGCCACTAGCCAGAATTGTGCTTCTGACTCTCTGATGTACATTCAAATATCTCATTCACTATATTAGAAAAATCCAATATCAAATTGATGACCTTTCCTATTTGCTTTAGCTCATCCACATCATCTCTTGACTAGACCTTGCCTTATGAGACTCAAAACTTTTATTTGTGACTTTAAAGAACATTCTTTACACATGCCTTACAAAAGCCTGCAAAAAAACCCAAAACCAGAAACAAACCCAGATTATTTTCAAAACAGTTTATAGATTAAAATATCATCATCATGGCTAGGCTTCGCGAACGAAGATTTGGGAAGGGCTCTACCCACATTTGTTACAAGCGCGCTGGTGGCTAAAGAGGCCAATACGAGATAGACGTGTCCAGTTGCAAAAGGCACAGCAGAAAGACTCCTTAGCTGGAATATTCTGCAAGACACGATTCTTTTCTCCTCGAGAGTGATCCTGTGTGCTTTCTCAAAAGCATCAGCAGCATTACTGATGGTGTGTCTCCAGACCTCCCGATTGGAGGCCAGAGTAGACCAGTTATGATGATCAATATGGCCAAGGTTGAGATGTTGTTTCAGGGAGTCCTATAAGTGCATTTCTGCAGAAAAAAGAAGAAAGTAGACGAGGGCAGGTAAGGAACATAACAGAATGTGAAGAAATGTCAAACAAGGCAAAGTACAACAGTGATACGTTTATAAAAACAAGGGGGACTAGGCGTTAGCCAGGAAGATGCCTTGCAGACAGATCTAGACAGATTGGAGCATTCGGCAATGATTAATAGGATGAAATTTAGCAAGTCAAAATGCTGGATTCTATACTTAGGGTGGTGACATTTTGGTACGTTTCTAATACTAAAGCAATAATACACAATTTAATGTGGCATATTTTTAGAGCAGAATGAAAGTGGTGGGTGGCGTTAAAAGAGTAGCATAATGTAGGTGTAATCTAAGTGATAAACGATTATATACCTACTGATTATTCTTCCTAGGTATTTGTCACTTTAATTCTTCAAGATGTTTGTTGGTTTTGTAGTATGAGACATAATGGCAGGTAAAAACTAAATGCATTTGTGTATTTAACTTTAAATACAGTTTATATTTACAGGACATATTCACACCTTATTTTGCAATCTCAGATGACAGATATGATTGAACATTTTGTTGCAGTAAGCTCAGTGTTGCTCTCATAAGAAACACTGATTTCTTTAGCATAGAAAACACATAGATATAGTGATATTTATGTGATAGACTCATAGCAACTCTATGATAATTTATTGATTGCATTCTCTGTGTCAGTTTGAATGTTTATGAACATACCAACTTAATTTCCTTATAGAAAGGAAAAGGAATAGCTCAGTATAAGCCATCCATCAACAACAGTGCAGCAGTCACTGAGAGACAATTAAATCTATGCAAAAAAATCCTTAAGACATAAGCAATAAGAGAAGAATGACATTTTAAAAAGAACCTTTGCAAGAGGGATTTCTACTTGTGAAAATTAGATGGGCATAAAATGTGCCTGAAGATTCTGAAAGGGCCTAACTAATTTACTGGCAGGAGTTGATAAATCCTGACAAACATAGAGGAAGAATAGTGTTTCTAAATATTTTATTTCCGGTTTAAACTGAAAACTACTCTTTTCTTAAGCAGCCTATGAAATCACTGACGGGAAGAAGAGAAAGAGTTTGGATTTAGTAGGATTTGCCAGGTAAACCAATTGACATGTCATACTGTAGGCTGGAACCTTGTCTAAAAGTGGAGATTGTAAGAATCCTGTAAGAGGAAACCTGAAAATTAAGGGTAGTGCTCCAGGAGAATGCAGAAAGGAGATAAAAGTGCCATTAGGCTGGTTTTTGTGAGAATTACAAGTTAGTGGTTCTGTGTCAATCTCTAAGGATGACAAAATATAGTCACAGAATCACTGAGGTTGGAAAAGAACCTTAAAGTTCATTAGGTCCAGCTTCTAACCTAGCACTGACAAGTCCCTAAGCACTGTAGCCAACACTTCCCTGTGCAGCCTGTTCCAGTGCTTGACAACCCTTTCCATGAAGACATTTTGCCCAATACCCAGTCTTAACCACTCCTGACGCAACATAAGGCCATTTCCTCTCCTATTGCTTGTTACTTGGAAGAAGAGGCCAACCCCCACCTAGTTATAGCCTCCTTTGAAGTGATTGTAGAGAGTGAGAAGGTCCCCCCTGAGCCTCCTTTTCTCCAGACTAAACACTCCCAGCTCGCTCAGCTACTCCCCATCAGACTTGTACTCCACATCCTTTCCCAGCTGTGTTGCCCTTCTCTGGACACGCTCCAGCACCTCCATGTCTTTCATGGAGCGAGGGGCTCAGAACTGGACACAGGATTCCAGGTGCAGCTTCACCAGTGCCAAGAACAGGGGGACAATCACTGCTGTGGCCTTGCTGGCCACACTATTGTTGATACAGGCCAGGATGCCACTGGCCTTCTTGGCCACCTGGACTTACTGCTGTCAACCAGCATCCCCAGGTGCTTTTCCACTCAGCACCTTTCCAGCCACTCTACCTGGAAGGTTGCATGGGGTTGTTGTGACACAAGATCTTTGTTGAATCTTATCTATATAATGCTAGATATTGTGTGCACAAAAGAACAATCTGTTTTTTAATGTTTGCTGTTTATGTTTTTCTGGAAACTCATAATAATGTTTAGCATTACTGCAACATCTTTTAGTGTGGCATAGTCTTTCCTTTGTAGTTATTGCTACTGAAGCATAACAATATTTTGTGGTTTAACAGTATGTGAATGGTTTCTACTGCTCTATAGGCCAAGAATATTTCTGGGTTAACTTCTTTTTACTTATAAATTAAATTAAATTAAAAAAAGAGAAAAGATTCTTCAGATTGTGCATTTCATCTGTTGCGATGTATCCTGCCACAGTTGCTTCAGTTGCTATATTGTGCCACACCAACATAAGAATTTGTTAAAAATCATCCTGGTTAAAATAGGCAAGTTACAGAAAAAAATATAAGCTCTCTAGAAGCATGAATTTAACTTTGTACTGTCTGAAGGGATTACAGGAAACAAATTGTGCTTTGTTTTCATCCTGAATTTAAATTATAAGTCTAAAATTTAATTTTCAAGGGCACAAAATGTGTGAACAACTGTAGAAGCTACTTTTGGTCACATTTAAATTTGATGACTGAAGAGTAGATAACTGGAAGTTTTGTAATCTTGCATAGATTTAAGATTTTCTTTTTTGAAGCAAGCACATTAAGTGAATGTTCTGTTGAAATAATTAACAGTGCTGACATTTAAGGTGTCAGCCAGGGTTTCAGAGTTAGCAACTGAGGAGATGTCATGGGAGTCCAGGTTGCTCACTTGCATAAGAATGTATTCATATAGAATGCAACACTGTATTGGTTATGTTAAGATGGTATTTTCAGGTTATGCTTGGGTGATCAGGTACTCTTCCCTAAGTAACTTTATTTCTTTTACCTTTGGGTTCACTGTTTAGTTTTCTACTCATCTACTAATTTTTAGAATTAGTATTGGAGTACAGCGATAGAGCAATTAAAAAGTGTTGCTGTGTTGCCTTCTACAGAAATTCATTCTGAAGCCTGAGCTATTTGGCTTGCCCGGCAAGGTTAAGCCCCCATTTTAACTTGACTGTAAAGAGATATTTGATCAGTCAGGTTGGAGACTCAGAGGCACATAGGACACTGGCTGTGTCACTCTCTGGCTTTTCTCTATAAACAGAAAACAGCTTTTTATCAGTCTAACATTTAAACTTAACCTTCTGACCTTGACAGTCATAATTCTATTTAGAGTGCAAATAACAGCATCACAACATTTGTTTGCTGTCTTTGCCTTCTGCAGACACTTGCTCTCAGCATTTACATGCTCAAGGCAGAGTTTGGGATGAGCAAGTACTGCACCTACTTGAACATCAAGTTCTGCTTAACAGTTGGCATCTTACAGTGACGAAATTTCAATAAGTGTGAGTGCTCCTTGCAGGGCCAACTGCATCCAGATATATAACAGCAACAGCAGCCATGAAAACTTTGCTTCAGCTTTCTGGTAAAAGCAAAAGCAAGCAAGGCTTTCCTATGGAATTTGAGCTAACAGAAATATTTTCTACAAGCTGAAAATGAGGGTTGAAGTGCTCTCCCATTCTTCATCGGAGTAATCAAATTACTTCTAAGGGTGGAGCCTTAATCCTTGACTTTCCCTTCCCAACCTGGACATGACCACCTTATAAGACTACATTACAACATTATTGCAGGCATCACTGACTATTGTAAGTACTAATGTTGTAAGTACTATTATCCAAAAGGTTAACTGGTCAGACAGATATAAGCCATGATCAGTTTATTTTTTATTTAGGGTAGCTGATCAGATTAGTGGGGAAAAATGTGCAGGACCCATCGGGAAAGACACAGAGGCACGTGTAATGCAAACACGCACAAACACAAATGTTTGGTCTGAATTACATTTGTTTTGAATGTTTGACTGGCCAGGGCAAGTACTCCACACCTGGAGTACTGTGTCACACCTGGAGTACTGTGTCCAGTTCTGGGGCCCTCAGTTCAGGAAGGATATTGAGGTGCTGGAGGAAGTCCAGAGAAGAGCAATGAGGCTGGTGAAGGGACTCGAGCACAGGTCCTACGAGGAGAGGCTGAGGGAGCTGGGGTTGTTCAACCTGGAGAAGAGGAGGCTCAGGGGAGACCTCATCACTCTCTACAACTCCCTGAAAGGAGGTTTTAGCCAGGTAGGGGTTGGTCTCTTCTCCCAGGCAACTATCAGCAAGACAAGAGAGCGTGGTCTTAAGCTGTGCCAGGGGAGGTTTAGGTTAGATATTAGGAAGAAATTCTTTACAGAAAGGATAATCAGGCATTGGAATGGGCTGCCCAGGGAAATGGTGGATTCTCCATCCCTGGAGGTTTTTAAGATAAGACTGGATGTGGCAATGTCATAGGTTATAAAAGCCAAGGGGGAATTTTTCCTCCCCTGCCCCACTGTAAGAAAGATGGAGTTCGAACGGGAAGGGGAAGCGGGGCGATTAGCTTTACAAAAGATCTAGCTGTCCTCCTCACAAAGGGAGAGAACAATTTCGGGTTTCTCTCTAGAACGGAGACGGGATCTGTGTGCGTGCATTTGGAAAAAAAGCCTTGAGGCCGGTTTTTCTTGCTCTCGACCTGGTCAGTCCTGACCACTCACCTCGGCTTGCTTGCACACTCCCCTTGCCTCCAGCCCGAACCTGCTGTGATTTCATTGGAGAGTTTTGTGCTCATTGGGAGAAAGGGAGGAGCCTTGAAACACTGTCAGCCGAGGACAACAGTGAGTTCTGTGGGGGTGGACTGCTCTTCTTTTCCCCTTCTTCCACTGGGGGAGGGCCCCAATTTTTTGGCTTCTCCAGTGATCCGAGACCCCCCACGTGGTAACCGCCAGAGCCCAACAGTGCCCCTGCAGGCCACCACAGAGAACTGCAGGCTCTGCACCTCCGGTGATCCAACAGTGCCCCCTGCCAACTGTGATTAGAACCGCGCTAAAGGACAGAGAAGTATCAGACTGTTTCCTTTTTTTTTTTTTTTTTGATAGGGACTTTTGGGTACAAGACTATTGTCTAGTTGTTTTTGTGTTCTCTTACTGTCTTTGCCAACATACATATATCTTTTAATAAAGGGTTGTTATATCTTCCTTTTTTTCCATAATCGCTCCACTGGAGCCTCTTAATTTTGGATTTACAATTGCTGAGAGAGAGGAGTTTGATCTGTCTCATAACTCATCCTCCTTAGCAAACATTCCAGTCTCTTCAAACTGAGACAGGCACTTAGTGCCATGGTCTAGTAACCACGGTGGTAGTGGATCAAGGGTTGGACTTGATGATCTCGGAGGTCCCTTCCAACCCAACTGATTCTATGATTCTATGAGTCTATAATTCTTGGAGAGGTATTCTTGAAGTATTCAATCTGCCAACTCAGTAGGTGCAGCAAGAAAATACAATAGCTGACTCAGGCCTTTGCTCTTTTATGGCTTTGAGGTAGCTTGGCCAAGTTGCTGCTGTACATTTCTGGGCCATAAGTCAGAGTTCTCAAAGCAGTGGCTCTTGCTGACCTCTCTGTTCAAACTTGGCTGAGCCAATTTGGGGTTGAGGGCTTGGTTTTTCCTCACTGGTACATTCAAACTTGCCACCTTCTGCTACTTGCTGGTTCCAGCCTGACCCAGATCAGGTCTTAAGGCCAAGCAATGAAGATACCAACAGCAAAGTGTATATACAGGGAAGGGTTTTCTGATGCTCCTGGACATTGTCACTTTTATGTTTTTTTTCCATGAATAACCAGCCAGGGTTTGAGCCCATTTTGGAAAAAAAGAAAAGAGGAAACATCATTGTTGAATTTCATGAACTTTTACCTCCGACAAATCATCCTTTGCATTGCTCTGTCTAGGAAACAGCCATTAGATCTATTTTTGTTTGTTTGTTTGTTTGTGGTGTACATACTTTAGAAGTTGATACCATTGATGTAAAGTGGTGGCAAGAAAGTAGGAAAGAAGTCAGCCCTGGTTTTATTTGTGTCTCTGGCCTTTGAGCAATGAGAGTTATTTTCTGTTTGCTTTCTCGTACCTAAAACACAAGACTTCAGAATGAAGATGGTCCTGTAGCAGTCCATTACACACATTATTGTGGTGTGTGACAAACACCAGAATTAAGGGAAGAGTGAGAGAGGCTGAGGAAGGACTACGTAGATAAAGAAGACAAAGTAGATACAGAGCACAAGGGGAAAGTAGTTGGGAGAACAGTAGTATGCTGTAAAGTAAGAGGAATGAGATTCTGACAGTAAGGACCCAAATCACCTTTGTATATTTGGAGCTGTTTGGGATGCTAATTGCTTGGTGATGCTGGGCAAAAGAGCATTTGAAAGAGAAGTTGTATCCATAATACAAGATTTATGCTTTTTGGTCCAATTTTATGACATACCCGTGTTCCTTAATTGATTGTTGAGTCCATCCTGCTATTCATGGCTCCCTTGCTTCTGGAGAAGGAAAAGATTACAGGTCACATGAAACAGAGGACTAAACAAAAACAAAATGGAGAATCAGTCTTCCTTTCAACCTTTTGCAACAAGTATGAAGGAGAAAGTTTGAATGGAATTTCAGAACTTCATTAGCTACTCTTGTAACGTGGCACTAAACCCAGATGTACTATGGACAAAGGTCTGCAGAGAAGATTTTGGTTCAGTAAGAACTTAATTGATTTCTGAATAACTAAATAACATGGTTATTACTAATCACTAAATTATTACTAATTACTTATTACCAATTATTAAATAACATGGTTATTACCATGTCATTAAATAACGCGACTATTGACTAATGTTAGAGCCACCATGGAATTGTTCTACAGTGATCCTTTCGTGATCTTGAATATTCTTCCTCTGCCTTAAAACAATTTCAGTTCCATCTCTTTAAACTCTTCCGTATCCTTCACAGCTATCTTGCTCATTCTTGTTTAGGACCATTCAGATAAAAAAATTACCTTTCACTAGAAATGGTGTGTTCTGCATCCCCTACCATCTCAGGAAAGGCTCCATTTTTGTTCCTTTTCTGGTGCTGCTTACTTTTCAAATTCAACTGTTGAATAATTAAATTATAGACTTTTAGAGTTGCCTAATCGTGTGCCATAAGCACAGGGATTTGCGTATGAGATCAGTGCCCCAAATGTCCTTATTTAGTCTGCTATTCCAACTGGTTTTGTACTCCTGACTAATACCTGATTGCTGCAATCGATGATTGAGTGAATATACTTTTCTTTATGAATAGTTTGTCGATGTCCTAGGATCCTCTGGGACAAAGGCAGCTGCATCTATATAAGGTGATAATAGTATTTTCCATCTTATCAGAGAAAAGTCCACAGCTGGGGACATATTAAAGCAATATTTTCAGCTCTCCACATTCCCAGTAGTTTAAATTGAAAAACCAAATATAAAATTGAAGACTAAAAATAGCTTCCCCCCACCTCGATTCATGATATTATAAAGAACCTCCTACATTACCTCCTTCTCTCAAAGCCATAATGATCTTTAAAGGCCAATTCTAATGATCTTTATATCCAGTCTAGATTTTATTAACTGAAACAGGGTCATTCTTCTGGAAGTTTTCTTCAACAGGCAAATAGAGCTCACTGATGTGATTTTTTGGGTCTTTGTCCAAGATTTTCCTAGTTTCACTTCTCTGCACCAAGAGGTTCTTCTTCCTTCTACAGAGCAGTGAGATAGGGCCAGACAAATCTACATTGCAGCAATTTTTTCGAAACATTTCATGCTCTGTGCCAAAACCATGCACTTATGTCAACGCAACTATTCAGTAGGATAACTGATCACCTGTATTATCTGGGGATGCTTGAAGGCAGTGGATTTTAGGCCTTCTTATATAAGGTTACTGCAAATACAGAAGCTATCTAAGCCAAATCTGTACACATAACTTTTGGCAAATAGAGAAGGAGGGTGGTTCTTTGAACTCATGAATTCTGGACTCAACTCTGAAATTTGTCATATGCTTCATACACTTTTCAGCAAACTATTTGGATTAATTTCCATATATGGAAAATTGAGATAACATTAATTATATTCTCATTTGCTGACCTATCCTTTATCTTCGGATGTTGCGTAAGTGACCCTAAAAATTTCCTGTTTATTATGCATGCAATATATAGGAAAAAGGGTCCTGGCTTGGTTAGCAAGTCCTGTCATCCAGTAATTCTCATGGCTGGGATTCGATAACTCAGTGTCCATGACATTAATTATTCATATACATTTGTCATTCACAGATTGTTCTTCTTACTCACTTCAGCAAAAGTAGTTTAATGCAATTTCATCTTGCTTGACAGAGAAAGATAAAACTAGGCCAAACTAATGTTTCTGTTAATATGCTGTAATGAAAAGGCATTCTGCATTCTCATCCTGTTTTCCACTGTGGTTCAACACATTTCATTGCTCATTTTATGACATGACTGCTAGAGTTGCACTGAAATCAGAGCAGTTGCATTCAGATTTTCAGAATTGGTTGGGTATTGGAAATTTTTATATGGCTTTTAAGCACTACTACATCTGAAAATTAGGCTTTTAATATAATTTTTGATCTATTTATTTAAATAATTATTTATTTCTTTAGAAACATTGCAAATGTCTTTGTTGCAGGTTAGTATATCTTTGTGCTAAAAATCAGCCAGTTTTGACTATTTAAGATTAAGTTGCTTTGATGGTTTTTGTTATAGAGTGTAAAGGATTTTTCCCACCAAGTTTTCTGCTGAAAAAAATTCCACAGATCAAAGCATCAACTGACATGCTGATAAAACTTCTTTTACGTTCTCCTTGCATTTTTTCAAACCTGGGGGAAAAAAAAGCTTGTGTTCTTTTAGGGTGTTGAATGCTTTATCAGTGCATAGAGAATAATTATATTTGCAAAATTGCAGAGTGCTTTTTAAATAGACTCACAACATTGCTGTCCTTTCCTTAAGTTTTGGTTTTGGGAAGTGAATGTTACTCCCTTTTTTTTTTTTTTTTTTTTTTAAGAGCACTTCCAAGCCACATGGCTAGTCATCTGTTACTGCCACATGGAGCCAAATCTGCAAACATTTCTGTTTCTGCCTCCTGCATATTTTCAGGGTCTAGTAGGTTATTTTTCATAGTTACAAAACTTGACATGTGTTGCTGCACAAATGGTAGATTTGGAAATATCTTCTACCATTTTTAGCGTGTACTCAGGCTTACATTTCTGCATCATTCTCACTGTCTGGAAAGTCAGTTATTGTTGGTCCATATTTGGTATGTGCATAGTTTGCATAAGGTATAGTGTGCATAGTTGGTGTAATGCAGAGCAAAGCAGCCTAAGATGAAATCTTTGGATCAAGAAGAGGATTTTACTCAACTGCATTTGAAAAATGCCTAAGGAAATCACTGGTCAATTGAGAATACACTATTTCTGTATTAAGCAGTTTCCTGTTACAACACCCTTTTTTGTTGTCTTTCATTGTGCTTATATAACCTCTGCACTATTAGCTTCAGTAGAGACAGATTGCCCCTTGCTACTAAGGATTTTCTTTTTTTTTTTTGTCTATTGCTATTAAGGATTTTTCCAAGGCCTTTGTACCTTAACATTCCCTTGCAGTGAGATACATGGCAAAATAATTTTGTAGCTGTTTACACAAGACCAGGCATAGATTTTAATACTGTTTTATAGTTCTTTGGAGCCAATTGTGTGAACATTTTTATTTTTGTCAAATAAGGTTCAATTGTGTTATTTTCATTTCATTAAACATCTTTTCTGTAGCAGTAGGTTCTGTATGCCAAGTGGTATTTTAGACTTTTTAAAAAGTTACTGTCTAGCAGGTGGTTCGTGGTATGTCAGCAATTTTGCAGTAATTTCACATTTTTGTGTTACTGGTTTGTGTTATTGATATGCAACAAATGGGAAGTAATTTAAGCTGGTTTAGCCCTCAGTTAAGGAAGATTCTGGTAAGAGACTCTTCACATAGAAATTTTATAAGTTAAGGAGATGAATCACAGAATCATAGAATGACAGAATAGTTTGGAATGGGAGGTAAATTTAAGGGTCATCTAGTCCAACCTTACTGAAGGAGCAGTGATATCTTAAACAAGATGAAGATGAAGAACAGACAAAGGAGGGAAAAAAAGATTTCAGTGACTTAACGCAGCATGCTGTGTATTCCATGATTTTTTTTTAACTGTGTTTTTGAACACAAGATAAATGATATGTAGGAAGTGAAGAAAAATACAGACAAGCTGTGAACTTTTTTCAGTTACATTATATCAATTTTGTAATATCTGTATTCCACAAAAATATATTTGGCACATATGTGTGTTTAAGTTTCCTATACCTTTAAATCCACAATTAACAAAAGTATCTAGATGTCATTTAGGTATGCAACAGGTTTCTCAAAATCTGGTTAGAAATCATGCTACTTTTCTATGATTTTAGGTCAAATGAAGTTAATCAAAGTCTCAAGACCTACAAAGGTCTACATAGTACTTGTCTACAGCTGAAATTTCTGACTTTCTGTCCCTCGATAGTCCATGAGAAGAGACTAGCATTTCTAGGCCCACTTCACCTCTTCCTAATTTATATAACTAAAATGAGATTGTTAAAACTTGCCTTTAGAGTCCCTGTTTCTGTCTAGTGACTATAAAGGAAAGTTACCCTGCCTAGTTTGCATAGAAAACTGTATATTATATGTCTAAAACTAAATGAACAGAATTTTAAACTCAGGAATCACTTTTCACATCAATGTGATACTTTTCACCATCTAAAGAAATTAGAATAGCAGAAAATACACAGGCAGTTTGAATATATAGTCCTATTACTTAATGTGACATTTCTTTCTTTAAAATGTTGCTGCTAATGAAATGATACAGAGAAGCTTGTCAAAGCAATGTCTCATAAAATGAGAGATGTTATTTAATAGAATTTTGATTCCTTGACTTGCTGTTTTCTTTTTCTAAAAGACTGCTTTTTGAATATAATTTTGAGTGTGAGAGGAACAGGAAGTGATAAATACTTAATTCCTGTTTGAAAATTAACCATGTGATATTTCTAAGGGTAGTTATTCAAGTGTTGTTTATTTGGTTTAACTGTAGAGCACTGTAACATCTCAGAGACCTCCCAAAGCCAGATGATTATAGACTTTTTATTTCTACACATTTCATTTTGAGATCTAAGATGGGGTGTTTCTACATAGCAGGTCATGAAGGAGAAGGTTTCCTTACTTGGAAGTTATTTTTTAGATGAGTTACACATAACTAATTCTGATTAAGAAGTTAGTATTGCAATTATTATTGTGTGACTTTTTTGGTATTCTTATATTGTATCATTTCCATGCTTTTTTCTGATGCTTTCAGGAATTGTTGCTAGTTAGATGTGGAATGTCTGGCAAACTTTGTATTGTTTACTTTGGATGGTAGAGATCATATTTAGAAATCAGTATTTCTAGAATACCATTTATCCTCAGAGAACAGTGATTTGTGAGTGGAAAGGCACACCTTCTCTTTAAGTAAAAATAACTTTCAGCTTTTTTATTCATTGTACTTCACTTTGGAAGCTGAAGGTTTTATTCTTATATTATAACTTTGGATGAAAGGAAATATCAAACAAAGCTATCAGAGAGTTCTACAGTTCATTGTTCTTTGTGTGTCTTTACTTGTTAATTTTCAATAATAACTTTACCAGTAGGATCACTAACTCTTTCTGTTGTATTATTGGCAGATCTTTTGCCAAGGTTGCAGTCATACCAATAATCAGGGGCTTACATAATTCTGTACTAATCTGTAGGTTCTTTTTCAAGAATCCATATATTACACATGAGTATTCTTCTAATGTCTTGAACAATCATTATCTTCTGCAATACTATGGATTAGCTTTTACTTTTGGCACAAAGTTAATGTGAGTATATGCTGCTTTCTCAGATGATTATTCCTCTGTGACTGCTGTGCTTATTGTCTAAGTAGCTTTGTATTATTTTTTGAAGTTCTGTAACTACCAATAATGCAATGGTACATGCCCCTAAATGATTTCTTTCTCATCTGGATGTGTTCCTCTACCCCTGATTATTTTCCTTTATGTTTCATATATGCTAGTAGATATTTCAGTTACCTTATGGTGTCTACTATAGTACCAGACATCAGTGTTTAGGCAGCCAAACCCTGCCTTTTTCTGCGTGTTCTCAGCAAACAGAACAAACAGATTTTTTTCTCTTCTGGAAATGAGAGAAAAAGATCATTTTGGCCTTCTGATTTATGGCCTCTACAGATCCATGGTTTAGCCTGATGTTCCAGCATGCTATGACTCCCCTGAAGCTCATGCACCAGCCTTCCATCCCTTTTCCTTTTCCATTCAGAAAGAGTGACTACGTTTTATAATATTCTTTCCTTTGGGCAAGTGTGTTACAGGGAGAAGAGAAAGCTGTGTATTTTGCGGACTATGGACGGCAGGAGTTTCGGAACGCACGCAGACGATCAATATGATCAGGTGATGTTCAATTTATTATTTAAATGAGTTAACTTTTATACAGTTTAGTTTTTTCCGGGTACATGATCACAACAAGGTGATTGGATAGCTCAGTCTGTGCACGCGTCTCATGCCTTCGGTTCATTGGTTCTGGTGCTCTGTCCATGCGGCCTGACATCAGGCCCACCCAAAGTCCCTCCTATCGATCTGCCTTCAGGGGCTTTCCGAGATTTACCAGGTGTCCCTTTATCTCTAGTTTTCCCACAACTTTCAACTAGAAACACACGATTTTCTCATACCTTACAACTATAAACATACAGTATTCACAAAGCTAACAACTATAAACTCACATAGTTTCACACAGTCTGCAAATATAAACACCACACAGCTTGCAACCTCCAAAGTTATCTCAAGCGAGGCCTAGTGCTTCTTAAAAATATGAATTCTTCATAATGTGTCCATTTTCCTGCAAATACTCTGCAGTGGACAGTAAGTTAAGAGTTGTTTTAGATATGTAATATTTTTAGAGATTTTTTCCTGAAATTTATTTTCACTTTGAAAGTCTGTGATTAATTTACGGCAATTTTATTTTTATTATTTCTTTTTTCTATCTCTTTTTCACCTTGTCCCCTCCATGCTATCCTTATTTATTTGCATTATAGTGACTCCTACAGAATACATGCAGGATCTCAAGCTTCATTTATCAGACATCACACAGAGATCCCTGCTCTAAAGCTTAAATCAGGAAACAGAAAACAGAATCAGAAAGCATGAACTATATTCCTAGTTAAAAATTCAGATTTTTTCACTTTGCTTATATATGACAAACATCATAGGAGTTATATTTAAAATGTATACTTTTTAGCAGACTGTTCAACCTGACCATCTTCATTTGCCAGTTACTCTTAGATATCTTCTTCTTCAAGTTCTGTAAGCTTTGAATTTTCTTAAGGCTTTCTTAATGAGAAAGCAGGGCTTTTAAAAGAGTAGAATTTGTATTTTCTTTGATTTAAAAGTCTGTTATCTTTCCTCACAGTAATGTATTCTAATGTAATTCAAAATGACTGATACTCATAATTCTACAGAGGTTTTTGGTTTCCAGAGCTACATAGTGTTTCTGTAGAAACACTGCTTTTCTTTCAGTCTTTTGCAATAGTAGGTTTTCTGTAAGACCAAATTACTATTTTATTTTCTGAGAATGAGGCATTCATCATGTTTTACTGTGTCTTAATTTATGAACACAGTCACTTTTGAAGAAATTAGTGGATTTTTCATTGATGTTTTGTCATTGAATCACAGAAATGTTTAGGTTGGAAAGGCCTCCTTTAGATCAAGCCCAGTGCCACTGCTCAAGCAGGGTAAGCAAAAGCAGATGGAATTTCATGTTTTTTAATTTCTGCCCATTACCTCTTGTCGCCTCAGTGGGCACTAGTGTGAAGAGTCTGGATGCCTCTTCTTCCTTGTCTCCCATCAGGTATTTATACACATTGACAAGATCTCCCTGAGGCTTCTCTATGCTGAACAGTCCCATCTTTCTCAGTCTCTTCTGGTATGAAACGAGTTCCAGTCCCTTAGTCATCTTTGTGGCCCTGCTCTGGAGTCACTCCAGTAAGTTCATGTCTGTCTTGTACTGGGAAGCATTGGGCTCAGCACTCCAGATGTGGCCTCACCAGGCCTTGACCTGCTGGCAGCACTTTTCCTGGTGCAACCCAGGAAGCTGCTGACTTTCTTTGCCATGACAACACCTTTCCTGCCTCAGGGTCAGCACTGTTGTCCACCAGGACCCCCAGGTCCTTGTCTGCCTTGTCAGTTGTTTTTCAGTCAGTCAACCCCCAGCATGTACTGATGCATGGCATTATTCCTCCCCAGGGGCAGGACTTTGCTTTTCCATCTTTTCAACTTCATGAGGTTACTCTCATCTGATGTCTCCAACCTGTTCTGACAGCATACCAATCTGGACTACCAGCCACTCCTCCCGGTTTTGTATTATTTGTGAACTTTTTGAAGGTGCACTCTGCCCTGCCATCCAGTTAATTAAAAAAGGATAAAAAGCATAGGCCCCTGTATTGACTACTGGAACACGCCACTAGTGACTTCCTTCCAACTGGACTTCTTGCAGCTGATCACAACCCTCACAACAACTGTTCAGCCAGTTGTTAATCCATCCATCTATCTATCTATCTATCTATCTATCTATCTCTCTATCTGTCGCAATTTTACTCTGGCTCAATTTTTCAAACCCCCACAAAATTACTAAAAAGGTGAGGGAGGTTTTACAGAGGCAAAACATACTCAACGTGAGGGAACAATATTAAAATTTATTGCTAACAGAATAAAAACTATAGAATAATATATACAACAATTCTAACTAGTTTTTCCTATGATGACAAACCCATGTATTTACAAAACCACCCCTCCTCCCCCCCACATTACTTCAGGGGGAAGAAATCTTTTTTTTTATTCTCAGGGCTATAGCTCTTCCAAATTAATTCTGCAGCACTTGAAAGTTTCTCTTCTGTTGTCTCTAGGGCGATAGCTCCAATTCACCATAGTTTGAAAATCTCTTTCTCTCTCTCTCTTCTATAAGGTGCAGGGGTCTCAGTACCCCACCTCTAACTGCTTGGCTCCCACCAAGGGCTTATCCATGGGCTTTGGGGGGACGCCTGTTTCACCATGTCTTCACCACGAATTACAGGGAGTTAAAGCTCAAAGTCTCTTCCCTGCCATGTGGAGGTCCCTGCCCGGGGATAAATCTTCGGGGGAGAAACCCCTCCAAGTTTGGGGGCCACCCTTCCCCAGGCCAAAAGTTCTGGGGTTCAGTTCAGTCCTACTCCAAAATGTTCCAGCTTGGCTTTCCTCTCTGCTCCGCCCCACATGCTGCGTGCTGCTACCACTGCCCCTTCAAAGGGGCCTCTCTGTTCCGAGCTGCTGCTGGAGCCCGGGCGGCTCTTCCACAGAGGTTTGCTTCTCCAGGCCCGCTTTGGGCCCGCTCCACTCCATGTGCTGTGTGCTGCTGCCGCAGGCACTGCAGGGCCCGGGCTGTAGTTGCTGCCCCCTCGCAGGGGCCCGGCCCGTTCGTCTCGCTGTGGCTTTTTCTGCTCTGGCGTCCTGGGCTGGGCTGGGTGCAGCGGGACGTCTGCGCTCTGCTATGCACCTCAGCCAGGGGCTCTGGTCTCAGCTCCAGTTGCCCCCTTCTCCTGCCTTGGTGGGGAAGGCAAGACTGCCTGAAGCTTTTCTCTCCCTCTGCTAGGAATTTCTTCTGTGCTCTGCTGCACGTCTCGGCCATCACTGCTGCCCCCACTCACAAGTGGGGGGAAATGGTTGGGAACCGCCCCAGCCCTGGCCATGGTGCCGCACTGCCGGGCTAGGGCTGGGGGGCCCGGGGCACCCCGGGCTTGGGGGCCCCTCAGCCACCCTCATGGCTGTAAATTCCTCTGTACAATAAGTGCTTCTCTTCCGGCTCTGTTAAATATGTCATTTCCCAGAGGCATTATCAAGCTTTCAATTGGCTCAGCACCAGGAAACCCTCTTGGAATTAAGCATTTTCAGCCCCAGGGAGGGGACCTAGTAAAATCACGACATCTTTCTACCCCTCACCTCTGTGAAATTACATATTCACAAAAGTTCTAAATTCTACATTTAACATGCAACCTTCAAAAAACAGAATATAATGAAAATCTCTCTACTAAAAAAATAAAACAACATCATTATAATACTTGACTCTATCCTTTGTGCTTTCACCAAAACTACAGCAAACAGTCTCTACTATGGCCAGTCTTTTGTCTGTGAACTTCTCTCAGTTATCTCAAAAGTTTCATGCCTGCATTCTACACAAAAAAAAATATGTTGTGGTTTTACTCAGGGCGGATTTTAAAATTCCCATAAATTTGCTAAAGGGTGAGAGAAGTTCTCAGACAGGCAAAACAAACTCGGCACGGGGAATAATATTAAAATTTATTGCTAACAGAATAAAAATTATAGAATAATATATACAACAATTCTGACTAGTTTTTCCTATGATGACAAACCCATGTATTTACAAAACAATCCCTCCTCCCCCCACACTATCTATCTATCTATCTAATCTAATCTATCTATCTAATCTATCTATCTATCCATCCGTCAGTCTATTTATCTAACCTGAACTTTGTCAGGTGGTTGATGAGGATGTTATGGGAGACAGTCAGTGTCAACAGCCTTACAAATGTTGAGCTAAGCAACATTCACTCCTCTCGCCTCATCCATCAAGCTAGATGACTATCAGGTTGGCTAAGCATGATTTCCCCTTTGTAAATCCATGCTGACTAGTCCCAGTCATTTTCTTATCCTTCATGAGTTTGGAAATGTTTTCTAGGATTATTTGCTCCATCATCTTATTGGGGACTGAGGTGAACCTGACTGACCTGTAGTTCCCTGATTCTTTACGAGTGCTCTTCTTGAAGATAGGTGTGTCATTTACTCTCTCATAGGCTTCAGGAACCTGTTCCAGATGCCAAAACCTTTCAGAGATAATCAAGGGTAGCCTTGCAGTGACATCAGCAGGTTCCTTCAGTACTTGTGGGTGCAGCCCATCAGGTGGACTCCATCACCTGAGCCTCCTTTTCTGAAGGTATGTCTTCCCTCTGGTCTCAGACTTTTGCTCTGATCTGGGACACCTGGGATTCCTGAAGACTAAGCTTACCAGTAAAGACTGAGGGAAAGAGGCATTGAGAATCTCATCCTTTCTCATGTCATTTGTCATCAATTCCCCTGCCCCATTCAGCAGTGGGCCCATGTTTTCTCTAGTTTTCCTTTTGCTGTTAATGTACTTGTAGAAAGCTTTCTTGTTGCTCTGCACATCCCTCACCAGATTCAACTCCAGGCTGGCCTTGGCATTCCTAATCCACCCCTGCTTCCAGCTCCTGTACACTTCTCTTTATGCCTGAGTTCAGCCAGGAGCTCCTTTCACACCTATGCAGGCCCCCTGCCACCTTTGCTTGATTTCTAACTTGCTGGGGCGGATCTTTCTTGAGCTTGAAGTGGGTGATTCTTGAATATCAACCAGCTCTGCTGGACCACTCTTCTCTCCCATTGTCACATCATTTTATTCAACGGCTGACATTTATTTTTAATAAATTTTTACTACATTTTTAAGATTTTGGTTATAGTAAATTGTTTCCTATTTCTGATGAAGACATTCTGTGTACAAAAAGACTGACTGTTATAATGATTAAAGGGTTTTAGAAGTATTTTAAAATTATTACAGTTATTTAATGTTGCTGTTAGTTTCCTGTCTACACTGCCAGTAATATTAACATGAAAATTCTCTTACACTATTCCTTTACACTACACTGGCAGTCTTCTGACTTTCCCTATCCCATTGAAGGGTCCAACTGGAGAAAGCAATAGGAAATGCAAGATGAACTGTATCTGAACTGGAACCTGGCTTTACCAGAGTGTGTGTCTGTTTTATGTCCAGTTCCTGTGTCTTTCATAAATCAGAAAGCCAAATGTTGGACTTTGGCAGTACTGGTGTGAGATATTTCTTGCATCATAACCCTATGATTAGAAAACTTTAGAAAAAACCAGATTTGCTAAACTGATTTTACCCTTCCAAAGTTTAGAGTATCTCTGGTAGGGTGCACTTTCTATCACTTTTATTGGAGCTTGATCAAGCTACTGTGTGTAGAAGAATTAAAAATTAAAGAAACGAGAGGAAAAAAAATAAAGAGAGATAGATTCTGCAGAAGAAGAGGACATGCTCTGATGAGAGGAAAGGAGTCTTGCATCCTGATCCTCGTTGCCTGTCTTTGTATATTTTATGACTTAAAGACTAAATGTCTTTCAAAAACCTTCTTATCACTGGATTATAGAGTCTACAACATAAGTATACCCATAAAAAGAAGAGACAGTGTAATGGTATAGTGCAATCTAAATAGGTGAGTTAGACAAAGGCTTGAAGAAAATCACAGCTAATTAGTATCATGGTTATCTGGTGCCTGCTAGTTTGAAGTCCTGTTTTATCCAGAAAGGCTATCTGGATTTCTTCACGTTACTTGGAGAAAGTGTACACATACCAGGCAAATATGTTTGAATGTGTGGGGAATATTTCTTCATTACAAGTCATTAGTCTATATTGCCACCCAGCTGTGATCAAAGAAACTAGGATATTACAGGGATTGAATATTTTACTTTTACTTCTGTTCAAAAAACAGATTACAGGGTATGCTTTATTTGCAGCAGGGAAGAATATGAACAGACTGTAACAGGAAGGATAAAAACAGGCCATTTGTAGCATTAATAGGCACAGTCTGAATTTGTAAAGAGAATTTCCTCAAAGGACGCAGGCGCTATGGGGATCCTTATCCTATGGGGCATTGTACTTTAGCATGACAGGTGTCTTTTGCTGCCTCTTTTCTTCCCTTTCATTTGAAACATATAAGCTGCAGCCCAAAACTTTAGTATGCATTTACATTTTCGTTTCACTAAGTCCTAAAAGCATCAAAATATCTATTCACTGTGGTTTATAGTGGACCAAATTGTGTATTGGTACATGTGATTCTATGTTCAGTACTGAAGTAGGACTGGAAGGAATAAACGAACAAATGCTTATGATGAAATGGATACTAAGAATATTGTAAAACTTGCATCCGGTTTCCAGGTTTATGAACATACAGATTTAGAGGGTATAGAGAAAAAAATCATTACCTGCACTTGATAAGTAGATAAAGTAAGGAATACAAAATAAAGACAATTATGCATGCATGTTTTACTTTTAGTTTTTCTTCAGAATTTTAGGTTTTTTGAATCTACAAAGAAAAAAAAAAGAATTTGCTGTAGATATTACCACAGCTGCAGAGTAGAAGTTGTCTTGATATATAGGTATGTAAGATGCAGTACCTATATTAAAGGCAGCCAAATTATAGAAGTGTATTTGCTGCCTTGATAGCTGCATTATTTTGTCATGTGTTAAACCAACTATCTTCTGTTATGATTAACTTAAAATATAATGATGTCCTTGAATCCCTTGAATACAAACTTTAGTGTTAGTGACTCATTTTTACACACCTTTTTTCAGATGACCTGCCGTCGTCAATCAAGTGCTTTTTTCTGTCTGAATTTATCCACACCTCATATTAAGTTTGTTGCATGACAAGCTGATTTCCTTTCCCTAATTAACACTGTATTGACTCTGAGATTGGGAGATCTTGTGTTGTGATCATAGAATCATAGAACTGACTGGGTTGGAAAAGACCTCCAAGATCATCAAGTCCAACCCTCGATCCAACACCACCGTGATTACTAGACCATGGCACTAAGTGCCACATCCAGTCTCATCTTAAAAACCTCCAGGGACAGAGAATCCACCACCTCCCTGGGCAGCCCATTCCAATGTCTGATTACTCCCTCTGTAAGAAATTTTTTCCTAATATTCAACCTAAACCTCCCCTGGCACAGCTTAAGATCATACCCTCTTGTCCTACTGCTGGTGATATGTTGAGATCTCCAACACAGGCAAATGAGTCACACTGGTTCAGATTTTTTCTGTGGAAATATAAAGAGTAATTTATCAAGGAGCTGTGAAGTTTGAAAGTGGATGCAAATGGTAAGCATGAGCTGTGTTTTTCCAGAGGAACATTGACTCTTTTTATTTACATTTGTGATGATTTCCCCTGAAAATTCACTTAAATGTTACAGGAAATATGTGCAGCTAGATTTCTAGATCACATAATTTTCTAGCTTTCCTTGAATTTAATTTCTCAAAACCAGAATGTAAATTTATAATTAACAAAGGATTGAAAGTAAACTCTCTGGTGATCTGCTTTTCAGTGTGGACATTAGAGCATTGTGTCCTGAATGCATCTGTGTCAAGGACTACTCTGAAAATACAATGAAAGTCAGAAAAATGGGAAAAATAGAATGGTTGCAGTTGTGTAACTTCAGAAATGCAACATATAGGAACCATGCTGAGTGTTTTATAGCACTTTCTGGACATGTAAATTGATAAAGTTCTTTCACTTGTACTTCTGCGAGCTCTGCACAGCAAGAGGCATTCCATTCCTTTACTGCCATTGATAAATGAGTTGAATTATTAGGACTGAAGGCATCAGAAACAGAAAGAACTTGGCATGATTATCAAATCAATCTGTAGCAAATTTTAGGACAAATAGCAGCGTGGTCTTTCATATATGCCAAAGTAAACAGCTTGCATTAGAAGCACCAAGGAAACAATAAAAGCTGGATCCCTACAGTGCCATTTGAGGTTTCTTTTTAGAGCGTAAGTTTTCAGAATATTACTGCCCTTCAAACACTATGACCGTTATCACAGTTCAGAGATGAATTGTGAATGCACCGGAGGGCAGATGATATTGGATATTAAAAGAAATGTGAACTCCAGAACAGAAGTAGTGCTGGTCAAGTTCTGTTTCAACAGGGACTTTTAAGGATTTAAGGGTCTCTTCATGCCCAGAAGAGATCATAGTGTCCAAATACCAAGCTAGTTATGAAGAACAGGAGTGCATAGACATCTGATAATTAAAATCACAATATGGGGTAGAAGGAGGCTACAAATGTGTTGAAGGTTTGGTGTCTGCTTTATGCTATAAGCCTTCATGCCTGGCGAGGAGAAAGAGGATTCACACTCCTTTGCTCCAGGATGCTCTGCCTTTTCCAGACTGCCATGTTCATATTTTGGAGAAGAGAGAATTTGTTTGTAGTTACGTATACTGAGTAGCTCGCCTACCTGTCATCAAAATTACATTCATTGTTTTTGTTTTCCCCTCTAATAAATTTGGCATAAAATGTTTCCTATGATTAGTTTGCATTTCCTCCCATTTATTAGTCATATCCATTGTTTCTCCTTTTTCTTTTTCTTTTCCCTGAGAACAGGTTCAGTTATTTGCAATGTGTTGCTGGAGTGCCTAGCAAAATGAAGCCGAGGCACTGCAGTGTTCCTGCAGTACTAATGAGTAATAGTAGTTCCGGTAGTAATAGAAGGACTGGTTTGTTTAATAAATTTAGAAAGGAATTGGTTTGGCTGACTTAGAGCAGAGTGAATGCCGCCTGACATTTTCCAAGGAGATGTTAATCATACTGTCTTCCTAGAAAAAATAAGCAAAATAAGGGAAAAAGAGAACTACAGACTAGTTAGTGCCCTTGGGGCAGGGAGAATATATAGCTGCTACTGTGAAAAGATGTGGGAGGCTGGAGTGCACAGAGATTTTAAACGGCTATTAGATATTAGAGGCTGTCACAAGTGTAAACTGGGCATCTCAATATCAAAATGACATTGTGAAGAATTCGGAAATAAAATAACACCTTTCTGTTCTTACAGGCATACTTTTTAAGAAAAAAAAAAATCACAGAACAAACTTCTCCTGTTTGATTTTTTATGTTTTCTTGCAAAAGAATATAAGGATCCAATTTAATAATAATGGTTTTGTCTTGAAAACTTTTCACTGAAGCAAGTTTAAGACTTTTGCGAACTATTTGCTTAACCATATTAAGTGGGCCTCTGAGAAGCAATGCAGAGATGCCCAAGTGAGCACTCAGTGAAAGCCACTGATCTATTAATATAACTCTATACAACTAGTTTGCACATTAATTAATGTCAGGAGAGGCAAAGCGGAGCTGGACAAAACCTACTGCATATATTCTGCTAGGTGGGCAAAAAACATTCATTTTGGAACCATAATCTGTTCCCATCTGCAATAATCTGAATGGCTTAATATATGGGATGAAACATATGGTTCAGTGTCAGCAAGACACATAGGGGCACATGGAGGACAGGGAGGTGTCCTGCTTTACAAATCCTGCCTGACCAAACTATTGGCCTTCTACCGTGGAGTGACTGTGTCAGTGGGCAAGGGAAGAGCTACTGGATTTTTGTTAAGCCTTTGACATGGTCTCCCACAACATCTTTCTGTCAAAAATTGAAGAGGTATGGATTTGATGGATGAACTATTCAGGGATAAGGAATTGGTTGGATGATCGCATCCAGACAGAAGTGGTGAATTGCTCAATGTCTGGATGGAGATCAGTGATGAGTGGTGTCCCTCGGGGGTCTGCGTTGGGACCACTGCAATTTAATGTTTTCACTGATGACATAGACAGTGGAAGTAAGTGGACTCTCAGAAAGTTTGCAGATGAAACCAAGCTGTGGTGCAGCTGGCACACTTGAGGAACAGGATGCCATCCAGAGGGACCTGGACAAGCTTGAGAAGTGGACCCATGGGAACCTCATGAGACGCCAAGTGCCTGTACTCGGCACTGGTGAGGCCACACCTCAAATACTGTGTCCAGTTTTGGGCCCCTCACTCCAAGAAAGACATGGAGGTACTGGAGCGTGTCCAGAGAAGGGCAACAGAGCTGGTGAAGTGTCTGGAGCACAAATCTGATGAAAAGGGAGCTGGGATTGTTCAATCTGGAGAAAAGGAGGCTCAGGGGGGACCTTCTTGCTCTCTACAACTACCTGAAAGGAGGTTATATCCAGGTGGGGGTCGATCTCTTCTCCCAGGTAACAAGAAACAGAATGAGAAAAAATGGCCACAAGTTGCACCAGAGGAAGTTTAGATTGGATATTAGGCAAAATTTCTTCATGGAAGGGATTGTCAAGCACTGGAACAGGCTGCACACGGAAGTGGTGGGATCACCATCCCTGAAGGTGTTTCAGGCGTGTAGATGTGGTGTTTAGGGACATGGTTTAGTGGTGGACTTACAGTGCTGGGTTAATAGGTGGACTTAATGATCTTGGAAGTCTTTTCCAACCTGAATGAAGTTGTAAGGTAAATGAAGTAATTATATTATTGAAAGATGGTATTATCACAATGAGGTTTCTGCATTGTTACTTTGTCTAATGGACATCCATTCTATTATGTACTGCACGGGTAGTATAATTTCCATATGCAGTTTAGGAAGCAGAATATCTTGCAGCTGACCTTTAATCACTTGCATTGAGTCTGTTCTCTCTAGTGATGTATTCTACTTTCAGCTTCTGTGAATTGGATCTGATCAGATGCTATTATGAAACAGAAAATTTGTGTGTTAATATTGAGACAAAGAGCAAATGACAACAGAAGTAGAAATGTCACACCTGATGGACCAGATTCTCATTTTATTTCCATCAGTTGTTGCAACATAGTGGAATTACTTCAGCAAAATTCTGCCATAAATAAGCAATTGTGACATTATCATTATTAGAGAGGAAGCACTATCTAGTAAATAGAAAAGAAGAATTATTTAATATGCTCTAATGATAGCCAGTTATTTTCTGCATGATCTCAGGAAAGTGACTTAGTCTTTGTCATTCTTGTGATTTAAGTAGGTCCCACTAACAATTTGCTACCTTGTTGGATTGTTGCGAGGATAATTAAAATTTCTCAAGCACTCTGATACCTCCAGGTAAAAGGAGTAAATAAATGTAACTACATAATTTTTCTAGGTGGATTGAAAAAATAATTTGCAATTTGCAGGAGTTTATTTATAATTTCAGTGGTTGACTTAATGAGCCCTTTACATCAAGGTCTTGTTATATGAAATGTATGATTGAGTGTATACATTAGATCTTAATGTCTTAAAAGGGACTGGATTACTGTGGTTCAAGAACAGACTGATTATTTTTGTTAGTTGAATGGGAATGATGGCACAGTTCCTCTAGCATGTGGGGAATAATCTTACAGTATTATAATTGTGGATTTATTATCATAAAATGTACATTTGAAGGGTATGGAAAAAGCATCTGTAAGTCACCACTTAATTTCTACTTTTCTGCCTTCTTTGTCTTTTCACTTTCCACAAATCAAAGAATCTAGGAAGTTATTCATATTTACAGTTGAAAGCTGTATTTTTTTCTGTTACTACTAATATAAGGAATATCCTCTCTACAAGACTGCTTTTCCCCTAACACACATTAGGTTTGTGAGGGACAGGTTAAAGGGCTATTATGAAACCATATCAAATTACATTTGTTAATATCTAACCTAAGTGAGCCTTCTTGCATGTTAATCCTGTGATTTCTTGTCCTGTCCATCACAGGAATGCAGAATGAGTTAGTCATTTCCACATTTTGGCAATATTTTATATAAGAGCAAGCAAACATGGTATCTTTTCATTCATTAAGTCTAAACAATCCTGATTCTTTCAACTTCCTCCGACAATATTTTTCTGAATCAAGTCTTAGCATTTGCTGCTGCTCTTCCTTTGATCGATTCAGCTCAACTGACTCCTTTGGGGGTAGTGCCTGGGGTTCCGGTCTGGTTTTGAGACAAGTATGTATCTCAGGAAGGGAATAAAGGGACTGACAGTAAAGTAAAAAAAATTGTCTCATCAAGCAAATTCTACTTCCAACCCCAAAATTACATTGATTAACATGACCTGAATGAGAATATAATCATATAATGAGAATATAATAAGATCCCAAGTCATGAAAGATTAGCATTTTTTGTATTCTTAACAGTAGTTCAGTGCTGCTAAATCATAGTAGTTCCAAAAAGGATGATTTAGGATAAAAACCCCCTGCAGATTTAATTGATCTTTTTGTTAGCTATTTGGTTTTGTCCCTTGGTGTGCTGCTTTCTCTTTAGCTCTAGGGACTGGAAACTTAATTTAGCTTCTCATGAAGCCTACATTATTACTGTATTGAAAGAATCTAGAACTATAAGAAAAGAACTAAATATCACCAAAATTATGATTAAATTTAGAAAATTGGTGACAGTAATTTGCATAAAGAATAACAGTCTGAAAGCCATTGATTTGCTAAATAAGTCCATTTGTCTATAATTGTTGGTAATGTACAGCAACATTTTAAAATCAGCTGAGCTTTCTCTCATAGAGTTTCAGGCAGCTATGATTTCTTTATCTTTTCTATTTTATTCAGAATTTTTACCAACTTCCCCACTTTCCTCAGTCTGCTGAGTTTCAAGTTGAAACAGCCTTTATATAAAATGTAGAAAACAGCAGATAAAACATAAATAATGTTTATTCCTGTATGCAGATTTCCCTGCATATGTAGTTTCACATATCAGAAATATGTTTATAACTTCTATAGATGGTTTTTCAACTCTAGGGGATCTAAAACAATGAAGGATGATTGAGATTGCTTTCTGTAGTCTTTTCTATTTACTATTAATCTGTTTATGATTCTGAAAGACTTGTTCCAAAGTCTGTTAAAATACATGGCAGACTTCCACAAGTTTTGGATCCATCCTTAAATAACTTAATAATATTCACAATGTATTTTCACTTGAAAGCATAAGGTTGGCATAGTATTTTTTGTTTCTTGTGTGGGTGAAGCTGTTGACTGAGAATTGTGGTTTGTCTAAGGCAGCTCAATTTTAATAGAAAAATTAAATTTGTGGCTTATATATCCTCCAAGACTGGTACATTTCCATTGCCTGGTACTGTCTTGATTTGCAATCTCTTAATTCTCAGTAAGATACTGAGATTTTACTGTGTTTATGTCAAAGCAGAATTTGGTCCAATGTCCTAAAGTTTATTTACATGTGTTCTTAAAGACCAGTTTCCATTCAGGAATGGAAATCCACATATGCATTTTTTAGAAAACAGTGCTAATTTGCTAACAGCTTGACAATAATTTTGCATTTTGAATACCTCCTAAACTCTAAAGCACAACCATAGAACATCAATAATTTTCATAATGTATAGAGATTAGAAAAATCTCTAATCTACAGAGCATTGTCTTCTGTTGCAAAGTATTTGCCACAGAGGCAATAACAATAACTTCAGAAATGTTTGTTTTTATTATCAGTGGAATGAGATGTCTATAGGCCATTTTGAAAATCCTTTAAGTACTCTAGCTGCAAATTTGCACATCCAAAAGCCCTCAAAATCTTGCAGCATGGCATCAAACAAATGTGAAAACTCTAGTGAACTCTGAGATAACTACCAAGATGTGTAATAACATCTGTTAGTGTATGGTGTGTAGTTCACAGCTTGCTGAAAAAGCAAATTCTGCATCTTAAAAACTAATTTTGAGAACTGGGATGAGAAGTTAATACTCCAGAAGTTTTAATGCAGAAATAATTCCTCAATATCTAGCTGTAGATATACTCCAGGGATCTCAAGGGCTCTTGTTTAACAATATCCTGCTTGGTGGCTATGAAAGAGTCTGAGAGCTTTGAAGTTGGAGCTCTAACAAGCTTTCTTGTTTGGAACAGGATGAAGCTCTTAAGAACACAAATGTAGAGATAACTAATCAAATGCATGCTCTTTCATTATTCAGCCAGTAATTTTCTGAAGAAACAGTGAATTCAGTTGCCTTGTTTAATCCTCTGGAGTCACAGAGCTCAAAAGCTGAGGAATCTGAAGTTTTTCTGCATCTGTTGATGACTACTGAGGAAACAAGCAAGTTGGCATGGAATCAGTCAAGTAACTACCAAAAAAGTAATGTGAATTAAAGACTCTAGTATAACAATTTATTACAGAAAATTTCTGACCAGCTCAGGTGTCATTTACAGATTCTTGGTGTGAATGAAAAACACAATAAAAATTAGTCTGCCTGCACTGATGTATAAAATTATATGGCACTAGAAATTCAGTTGCTCCAATTTGGTCATGAAAGAGAAGAAGGACTACACAGAAATGCATTTCTAGTCCATCTCACCTTGCTGTCTAAGGTATTATACTTATGTGATAATGAAGAAAGCTGTGTTCTGCTGCTTTCCAAGCATAAAATGGGGTAATTATGAAAGCTGAAATCATAGAAAAAACCAAAACTCTCCCAAGTAAATGTCTTCAAGGTGTTTGGTAGTATTTCGAGCTACTTGACTTATTTTCATGGTGTTTAAACAGTCTGTAACTGAAGTTATATTTAAAGGTATGTTTAAATACTTTGAGGAAAACCAGACATTAGCAGGAGTTTCTTGGTAATATATGATTGTTCAACTGTAGATGGAAGCTAGGGCAAGGAGCTTGTGAAAAAAAAATAGGGCAAACAGATGAATTAATAATGTAATCTGAAGAAACCACGCTAATTTGTAACCTTAATATAGTCCTATACTTAATGTTTAGAAAAGTCTTGGGCTTGATCTTCTTTTACGTGGTGAAATTTTGGCATCTAATGCAAAAAAAAGTCTTCTGCACTTAACTGAAGAGGTACTTATCTTTGACATGTATTTTTAACATGAGTGGAATTGTCCTTCATCGTCCATAGGGCCACAAGAGACGCACGTTTATATTGAATTGGTGAGGTTAGGTGAAATTAATCCTACGTTTAAGAAAGAGCAACTTAAAAACAAGATTGCACTTGGTTTTTATTCACCAAGTTATGAATATTTTTCATTACCTGTTCCTGAATAAGTAGGGTGTCTGTTTTCTCTAAGGTGTACACACACACACACACACACACTCACGCACACACACTCTCAATTCCTTCAAAATCACCTTTAAATTGATTGCAAACAACAAACAGTTAGAGAGGTTCTTTTCTTGTTTGTACTCCAAAGCTGTGTACTGATCCTCATTTCTCCAGCGTGGACAAATTTTTTAAATTAACCTTGTCATATATGACAAGTTAAACCAGCAGATGTTTAGTGCAGTTCCCGTTATCAAAGAAACATGCAGATGCTGGCAAGTAACCAGTTTCTAGGTTTGTTTCTCAAAAGAACTGTCCTTCAGACAGCTTTGATATTATCAGGAAATAACATCTGAAGTTTATGACACTGCTACACTTCCATCTGTCTCCAAACTGATGGTGGCAGGTGCATCTATCCATGTGCCACTTCATATCATGCTGAAGTTTAGAACCATAAATCATTCTGTTGCTGCAGTAGTGACAGGTGCAGGATAACAGATGCAGTCTCCAATATATTAAGAGAATGCCATGATTTATTTGAATTAAGGTGGTCTGGGGTTAGCAATCTGCTTGAAACTAGATAACCATATGGTGCATGGCTGCTAGATGAGAATATTTGCTGGTAATAATGTACTGTATTAAAATGCAAGCTCCAATATTTAGCCTTGGAAAGTGTCTCTTGACACCTGTGTCAGCTCCTTGAGATGCTTGAAGACTACATTATGTGAGCTGAAGTGCAGAATGCCACTAATCTTGTGACAGCAAGCTTGGCAACTGGGTACAGGTTTCCAATAGAGTAAAGAGTTTAAACACGCAAGCTTTCCCAATGGCCTGTAAATTTGGCATGTACCTAAAAGTCTGATTGAGGAGGGGTCTACAGGAAGAAGTTTTCTGATGAAGCGTTAATTATTTTACATTTCACTTGTTAGTAAAAATGATCATGATGAACATATGGGCAGAGGAAGGATAACTCTGTAATTAAGAATATAGAAGTAAAAATTACAGAACTGAGGCACATGCAAGAACAACAGTAAGATTGATGAGTTCGGGTCAGGGACAGAGTGTCATCTCCATTACATATTTCTCTGTAAAGAGACCTGAGAATACACAAAGGTGTATTCTAATAACAATGGTCTAACAACAGTGGTTCCACACAGATTTCAAGACAGGGAAAGCATAAAAATGCAGTGATGTCATTTAGGGATGGTTAAAAGTGTTCTTTATATAACTACAGGCCCGTTATTCTGATCCCAAAGGTATGAGAAGTTTAAGAACACATTGTCAGGGAACAACCAGGGCTGGCAGTTGTGAAGGAGCTGGCAGGGGTGGGTGGAGGCCTCAGGCAAGGCTGGTGAGGGCAATTAAGTACTATGAGTGCCCTCAGGGCCCTGACACATATTTTGATGGAAAAGAAACCAAAAACAATGAAAAAATTGGGAAAGAGATAAATTGCAGCTTGGGTTTACTGAATGTGAATTGCATCTGAATAGCCTGACATCCTTCTTTGCTAACTCATTTTCTAGACAAAAGAAATGTCATCGATGTCATCTGTCTGGCCTACCAGCCATATGGGAAATTGAAGAAGATGCAAATTAGTGGAAGAAATTTCAGGTGAATAAGGAATTAGATAGAGGAGAGACAGCAATAGGTGCCTTTGAAAGGGGATGTACTATGCAGAGGAAAGTCAGGAGTGGAGTTCCGTAAGGAATAGTCCAGTGACTGATGCCTTAACTATTTTCACATCATTTTAGGATTGAATGTGGAAATGTGCTGACAAAACTTACTTATGACATTGTGTTATGGGAAATTATTGGTACAGAAGTAGTTTAGGCTATCACACAATAAATAAATAGATGATATTCAGATTCAAAGTACTGAAAATGGGAAAATAAATCCATATATGTGGAAAAATATCAAATCATGAATTTAAGGAATAGTAGAAAGAATTTCTGCAGTCACCCAAGAAGACACGTCTTGAAAAAACTAAGAAGGGATTTCAGGAGACTGCTTTTTCACAAAAAGATTATGAGCAACCAAAGACATGCAACTACAACACTGTACAAATAATGCCAGGGCATTGCATTAGTAGGTTTAGTAGATAAACAGATACTAGATAAAGATGACCTTGTAGTATCCTAAAAGTTGGATGGACTGCTCTTCAGGAGTCTGTCTCCCTCTCAACTGTAGCAGGAAATCAGATGTCTGAACTAGATTCCTACTTTCTATATCAGTAAAACAGGTGAAATAAGTGACACTTCTAATTAATAGTTAACTGGAAATCAGGATTTTTCATTTGCACTGATTGTATAAAAGAACAGTAGAAAAACCTGACCAGTCATCTCTCCATGTGTTTTCCAGCAGCTTCCCTTCTCCTTTGTTACCAAGTTCCTAGATCGGTGAAATGAAGCAAGCTTATCTCCAATTTTAGGACCTATTTGTTCATAAAGATTTAACTGTCAACAAGCTCTATCTAACAGAGAACATCCATACTTATCTAAGTCCCTTCTCATCTCTAGAGTCAAAGTACTTTACAGACAACTGTAAGAACTTTGTATCAATGCTCTCCTTGCCACAGATAAAGAAACCAAGGCACAAAGGTGGCGTATCTTGCCAAGAACCACAGACAAGGGAGTCATGCATGGGAACAGACTCCAGTAGTCTTGACTCTCAGTATACTACCTTGTCTACTGCTGTGTGCTGCCTCCCACAAACGAGTAACAAAACAGTTTGCAGAGGTGACCTGTAGCATTCCTGACACGGTAACTATCCAGAAGGATTTTTTCCAGGCTATCAGATGAAACAAGAGAGGCAGAGAGGACAGGTTTTTGAAAGAAGAAATGTTTAGCTGAGAGACAAAGGTACAGAATTTTGTGGATGAGAGTTTTTATGTGCAAAAAGAACAGACAAGAAGCAGCAAGATCTTTTAGGCTTGTTAGGTATTAATTAATATGAAATTGTTACAAACCTAAAACTGGAAACCCTAGGCACCCTAGGCAACAACAATAAATTACTGAAGTGACAGATTACCCAGCTGTTTTATCCAACAACATCCACATGGATATTTTACAGAGCACCTCTGGATATGACTGATGATATAAAAAACTGAGGGATATCAGCTCTGGTGGGAATGGGAAAGATCAACAAAATCTATGAATTTGAGAAAGGGAAAAGGAAAAAGGAAATGGGAAAGGAAAAAAAAGAAAGGAGAAACGGAATACAAGAAAAAGGAAAGGGACATAGAAAAGGGAATTTTTTATGGAAGCTAGCTGAGAGGTGAAGTAGTGGTGGTGGTGGACATTCTCAGAAAGTCTTTCTCTCCTATGCTCTCTTTGGTGTTCTCTCACAGATATTCTTCCTAGAGTAACTATATGATTCCACCCCTATACACTCCACCTCCTTATTACTCACCCTTATTCCGTGTGCTAATCATACTGCTCAGAGCATAGTTTGATTGCATACATGTTGCCCAAAGTTAATGGTCTCCTGTGCTTTTTGCAAATGTATCGCTGGGCAATGCTGGTTGGCTACCTAAAACACTGCTACTTCCTGCTATTGGCAGCTGCCAGACACCTCATATTCCCTACCATAACGTTATACATCCAAAGCCGCAAAACAAATAGTGAAGAAGGACAGAAAGCCAAAAAGAGTGGTTCACATAGTGGTAGCAAATGCTTCTCATGAGAAATCCAATGCAGTGGCCATAGCTGTGGTCCAGAATCAAGAGTGCAAAGCTGGCAGGATGACAGCATTTTGTATAAAGAGGTACAAAACTCTGTCACAGCACCCTTGAGGTATGAAGGTGCAGAGCTGCACAGAAAAGTGACTGTCAGACTGCAGTGTTGCGAGGGAAAAGCAGCAGAGGTGCAGATGGAAAACTCTTGGCATCGCACAAGTTGTAGACTCCTCTGATGGGGCTGCAGCGCAGGGCAATAAAACCCCTCTGATCCTTCAGGCAGGCAGCTGATCGCTGCAGACAGGGAGAGGCACAGAGTGCTTTCCCCAGTGCCAAAGGTTGAGCACCAAGAGAGGACTCCCAAACAACTCCCTCTCTCTCTGCCTGTCACCCTTCCCATCTGTCTGTCTTTTGGAAAACCGTTCCTTCTCCTACATGCTCCTAAGAGACACTTATATTTTCCTCCCTACCTTGTGGAAAATCTTGTCATGTTATAGCATGTGCTCAAAACTTTATGGTTAAGGTATTGTTTTATTTGAAGATGCCCATGATTTCTTCTGTGTCTTGGGATGAGAGTAAACCAGGGCTCACATGCTGCAGTCACTGTCCTGACAGAGCTGTGAGAGCTATAGGATTCATGTGAAATCCATAGTTTGGAATGAAGGATTTGGTAAAAATGAAAGAACCAGGGCCTAGTCATATTCTCACTTATTATAATGAGCTGGTAGCAGCATAGCTGCAATTCTGCACATGAATTCAAAGTTCACAGCTTCCAAATAGGTCATCCAGAGGGCAGCAACAACTCACAGGATCTCTGGTATACCATTACAAACTCTTTCAAGATGTGCAAGTAGGCAGATAGGGAAGAAGAACATTGTCCTTTTAATACTTGAGGAAACAAAGAACATCACGGTGTGAATGATAAGCAGTTGGCTTTGTACAGGTATCGTCTGGTATTCATAGATTCACAGAATTTCAGGCCACTAAGAAGTCTTAAATCATTTTTATTGACTCACTGCCTGTTAGAGGTTAATACATTTCGCCCAGAGAAGTGAGCAATTTCTCTTTTCAGGCTACAATGAATGCCATTGAAATACCTTTGCCCACTATGGTTTCAGGTGCTGCTAAAGCTATTTTTCTTGCTTAAGTTTCTCAAAGATCCTTCTGTTTGTAATTCCTACAGGAAACTAAAAACAGCAGCGGTGAAATATGTCTGACCTTTTGATCCTTTGGCCAGCTGGGATTTTTCATCTCTCACAAATGTTCCATCTTCTCTTGTTAGGACCATTCTTTTAATACAAATTTATCCCATTGCACTAACACAGTGTTCATTAAATTTCCGTCATTGTTTTTAATTAGACCACAGAAATTTGTTACTAGCTCTGACTTCACATACTGTGGGATTCTACACAACATTTGAATCTCAGTGGCATCCCATTAACCATCATAATTTTTGCTTGCCTTAGCTGTGGTCAGCTTCAGGGATAGAATGTAAAAGTGATCATCTTCTGTCTTCAGTCAAGCTGAGTAATGAGGCACTCCTTTACTGTCCATTCATTTTACAGTTACTGCTGACCCCAAATGGCTCTTTCATTGTTGCACAGCAATGCACAAAGTGCCTGGCTTTGGAAAGAGTCCAGTTTCCCTGAAATAATTATGGGCAGCAGAGAATTAGTATTCACTGTCTTTTTTCTAAGTCATTTTCTTTTCTTTAAATGTCTCTGCTAATGACTGTCATCATGTTGTGTTCCTGCATGATATGAACCTGGATTTTTGTCTGTCTTGCAACATTTTTGTAATCATCGCATTAATAAGACTGCTTAGTGTTATTGTAAGGACATTTACTAGGATGAGACTTACTTTGTCTCCTAGGAGAACACAAATTCCTGTATACACTTATACTGACCTTTGTTACCACAAAGGTCAGTTGGTGTTAGTTACATAGGGCTGTGTACAGGAAAATGGATAAAACAAGTTAGGGCACTATGATCCACATGGGGGTAAAACAAAATGAGTAAAAACTGGGCTCATGATTTGGCTTAAAGCATCACATTTAATGCGTCACACTCTACCTTAGAGGCCACTAACAAGTGGGATGCTCTGTGGCTTCCTGGGACCTGCCCCATTTAACATCTTTACCAACCCTCTGGAGAAGGAGACGCAGTGTGCCCTCTTCACAAATTTGCAGAGGCCACCAAACCAAGGGGAAATGGCAAACATTGGAAAACATTTTTAAAGAGAAATACAGTGCAGGTGAACATAACTAACATTCTTTTGAAACTCTAAAATACCTTCAATGAGAGAAACTCAGACAAAGGGAAAGTTATAATGAGAGAGGTAGGGGTGTGCATGTGTGTACAAGTGCATGCATGTGTGTGTGTCTATTTGTATATGTACATATACATATCAGAAACACTTAGATGGATTCATCAACCCTGTTGTACTTGTGAGCTACCTAGTGCACAAAGCTACAATGAAGCAACTAGTAATTTGAATTCCTGATGTGCTTACTGAGGACTCTAATCTCTGAAGTAGTTGAGAGTACCTTAAAAAAAGATTCTTTCAAAAAACTGCATTTTACTATATGCAAAGGCCTACTGCATATTTTAGATTAATTAAGGAGTGAATGCTGTATCATGTGGTGATCTGAGATGTCTCTGATGTGTGCTACCCAGTCAAAAGTAAATGAATGTTATTAAAATTGTAAGGCTAACATTAAAAAAGGAATCACTGCACAATCCTATGTCAGACTTCTTGTCCAGCTGCACTGTTACATAGTTTTTAATTATCACGCACATTATCAAATACTTTATCTACAGCACATCTTTTATCATCAGCTTTACCCTCATTCAGTGAATGATCTCTCTTCTTTATTGCTTTAAAACACTAAAACCTGCTCTGAAAACAAAAAGATAATTTCCTTTTGTGATTTTCCATGTGGCTTTTTATTACCAGAATATCCAGGCACGTATTTACTGTTGAATAATTCTTTAGGGTGGAGGGGAGATAATCTCATTTTACAGAGTGAGAATTGAGAAACAGAGGTGAAACAAGGGACCTTCCCCTGGGAAATAAAGAACCCAGGTGAGACTTTTTGAACACCCATGTAACAGCCACTGCTGCATCAGTACAGCCCTCCACTTCAGAATAAAGCACCAGGTTCAGCTTCCCAGTTGCTTCAACACCTGATGTATTTTAGAAGTCTTCTTTAGGCTGAAAGCAGATCCCAGCCTTACTGGGATTGTACTGGGGGGATATCCAGTCTAAGTGCCTGGCGCTGCATGGGAACACTAGGGTAGAGGTAAGGGTAGACTACTGCAGTGCAGGGCAGTGGTGGGCTTCCTTCATCTGGAGCCCACCCTTTCTCTTGGCTGTCACCTTCCCTGGCACCTTCCCTACTACCAGTGGCCTCCTCTCTTTCTCCACACCTACAGGCCTCTTACCATTCCTTTAACAGTAGTGTCTTTCTATGGCACAAATGCTTATGGCTCCATGTCATTCTCCACTGTTTATCTCCGCCTGATTTTTCTTCCTCATTTTCCCTCCCTTCATGCAGTAGCATGCACTAGTTGAAGAGCTGTGCCCAAGTACTTCAACAGTGTGTTTTGTGTCTCATTGGGCACATTTCCAAGTGTTTGTAGCTGTAATTGGGGCCACAAATTGAAGTGAGCTCTCAATGTGACACTTCAGGCCCTGATTAATATTTAATTAACATAGTCCTTAAGCAATGAGTCATCACATAATGTTTCTTTTGCAATCTTACCCTGATTTTTGGTGTGTGATTCATGTAATCTTTTGTGAACTCTGTCACACCCTTCACCATCATGGACAACAAACTCCCAATTACAGAATTACACTGTGGGAAACCAAACAGGTGTTCAGGCTAGAGGCCCTTAAGCAGCAACCCAGCCAGAGGCCTCAGAGATAACGCTGGATTACACCATTCCAGTAATGAAATCAGGAGCTGTCGACAGACAAAATACTATTCTGACAATATTGAATATTTGCATTTTTTATGCAGCTGGGAATCAGAATATACCAACTGTATTCTTTTTAACCTGTACAAACTTTTAGCAAGTAATCCATAAGTCAAGCCTTTGAGAACCAATTTCATTTGTAAACTCAGTGTAACATTACCATCTGTTTCTTTGAGAAGACACTTCCTATGCTTCTAAAAGTGGCAAAACCAATTACTCTTTTGAGTAATAATTAATGAAAAAGCTGATACAGGTGTTACAAAACTGGGGATTTCCTCTCTGTTGCCTGACTCTTCTTGCAGTGTTCCACGCACTGGCTCTTCATCTGCACTGATGGTGATTTCTACTTGCTGCTTATGAATCACAGAGCCACCTTTCAAGTACTTTTTCAAGGCTGTGTATTCAAGTGAGACCAACACTAAAGGACTAAGGCTTCAAAAAAAGTTTAATCAGTTTAATTTTCTCTCTGCTCATTTTAGAAAAGAAGGTAGAGTAGTGCTGCCAGCCCATTCTTTAAAGGATGCAATGAAATCAGCACTGAGGGAGAAGAGCTGGGTTTGAGGAGTAGCTTTCCCCCCTTGCTGTGCTAAATGTTTATGCAAAGTGAAGGGAACTGTAGAGTATTGGTGTGTGATGGACTGAAAGCTGTTGAGTAAATGTCTGAATTAAATTATGTTGGTTTTTCCCCTCTCCTTTTCTTGGCAGAAGACCTTAGCAAGTTGCCTTCTGCTTATTTATTGACACTGCTGTTTTCAACAACTCTGAATCGCTACGTAAGATGAAAAGAAACAAAGTAGACTAGTATGGCACAGTAAACAGTTTGATAGGTCAGGCTATCATAAGCTTTCCAATGGGGAAATGGTTCTTTCATTAATTCTGTTCCTTTGAGCTATTTGCACTAACACGCTCCAGAATAGTGAGTGGGTCAGATCAAGGGTTTGTCTGGCTCGGTATCCTTCCTCAGAAAATGTCCAGAGGTACATCCACAGGGACCAAAGAAAGCACGCAACAATAGTTCACCAAAATGTTATTCTAGCTTTCAACAGTTTGCAGCTTGGCGGCTTCCTGAGTCAGAGGTGATGTCTCTGTTTTCAGTCATCCTCTAAGGTTTCTTTTTCATAAATTTATGCCTCTAGTCCATGTAAACTTCTTAGTCTTCATAGTACTCTGTACAGAGGAATTCCATGGTGAAAATAATGTTCTTTTTAACCTGCCATCTGCTACTACATTTGATATTTCTTAGCTTTTCTATTGGGAGAAGCAGATAATGACTGAAACCTCTTCACACTCTCCATTTTACTTGTTGTTTTGCTGATACCACTATAAACTGTTTTTCCCAGGATCCAGAGTAAGATGAGGCAGATCTAGTAGGCAGATATGGACCATTTTTTGTTCTGAGGATCAGTAACTTTGCCAAAAATGGACATTTCATGTAAGCAAACTGTGAGGTCATGTTGAATCTGATAAATAGTTAAGACTGCAAAAGAGGAGGATAAATAGGGAAAATGTCAAAACATTTCATTTTGACATTTTCAGAATGAAATATTTTGTATTTGACATTATCTATCTGAAACCTACAAAGTTCTGTTCTAAACAAGAAAGTGGAATGCAAGGCTTACAAAAAGACCAAATAAGCAAAAAGACAACCAAACTAAACCCTTCATTTAGGATTGGATAAGAGATTTCCACTTAAACCAAAACTGTCTCAGATTGTTTTGTACAACATTTGAATAGAAATGTTATATTTCCATGGAATTTTTCGGTATGGCTGTCTCTGTGGAACAGAGACATCTGCCATGTTCCCATCCCTATTTACAGGGTTCTGAATGGCTTCCCCTTTTCCCCAATATTTTTGGTCCTTATTTTCAATTGCCATTCTTTTATTTGGTCACACACATTTATGTAATAGAAGGCAAGTACAAACTGATTTAATATTACCAATGCAGAAAGATCTGGCAAGACTTGGTCTTGTTTAACCTTCCAAACTAAAGGTTAGCAAGTAATATAGCTTCTCCATATAAATGCATAAGGACAGACGTGTCAGGGAAAGGAGAAAATATTCACTGAGTGAAGATGATTTAAACTGAAAGACAAAATTGGCAAAAAATCCCAAACCACCTCATGTAAAAGAATTTAACTAAGAAAACTTTTAACCATATGAGAAGCAAATTTATGGAGACTAAAGGGAATAGAAGCATATATTTAGGATGGAACATGATCAGTTTATAAAAGACTTACATGATAGAGTAGTGTAGGATAAAACCCAGAAATTTTTGAATGTTTTGTGCCTTATTCAAACTTTATGGAAGTATACAGAAGTTATCTCATTTGCTACAAATCCAGTATGTCAAAGGATCACAGCACTGCTGCCACCCACCACATCAATATTGGCATGGATGAATATTTTGCTAAAATATATCTGCATGATGAACTGAATCCTTGATGATTGATTCCTGGGTAAACACGAACCAGAAAAGCTGAGACATAGACTCATTCCTAAAAAGGTTGAGATTTGCCTTATAAAGTGTTTACACTAAGCTGAAAACAAACTACCTCTTAGCTGGCAACATTAATCCTAAACTTTTGGAATTTTAGTTTGACCTGTGGATGTGGTTTCTACAAATTGGCTCAGGAAGGTGTCTTTGACTCCCAGGTGACACCTGCTGTCAAAGATGGGCTGTCTTCTGGAATTATCATTGTGAGAGAGAATAGCTGAACAGCGATGTAACATTTTAGGGTGCTTGGATGATCACTGTGGCTGGTGGTGTGATTTGTGCTGGAGAGTTGGTCACTCTTGTGCCTGGTACCAAAAGGGAAATGGTGTTGCTCCCATGTGAGGAGTTAAATGCCTGCTCTTTGCTGCTCTCCTTGCACTCATCACTCATTGAATGATGTCTAGAAAAGATTTTTACACCATTTCCTGTCTTTAAAAATACATCCCATCCTCAGTAGTGGCTACATGCAATACATACTAGCCCAAAAAGTCTACAAGGCAGAAATTATTGTGCTATTCTCTTAGCATATTTTCTTACTCACATCTGTGGATCAAAGGTAACTTTAAATGTTGGTAGCACACAGAAGTCAGCCAAGTAAGCCTCCATGTGCTATAAATGGTACAAACAGAGAAGTCACTCTCTGCGCTAAAAAGGTGATATATGAGACATATGTGCCCAGAGGGAGAGAAAGCAAAGAGGAGCACATCACTGTGCTGGTCTGAATGCTTGTGCATAATTTCCTGCAAAGTAGTTCAGCTTCAGCAGAAATGATGGGAGGGCATCACTGGGACCAGCCTGTACTTGTGCTCTTTGCTCAGGTTGGTGGGCGAACGTCTGAGACCTGCCCATCACCATAGAATGGTCTGACCATGCTTGGGCTGTGGCTGACCCTCGTCCCTGTCCCTTTACCTCCTGTGCTTTTCTGACTTTGTGCTATGAGACATGAGAAGTTGTGGATGCCCCATCCCTGGAAGTGTTCAAGGCCAGGCTGGATGGGGCTGTGAGAACCTGGTCTAGTGGAAGGTGTCCCTGTTCATGGCAGCAGGGTTGGGACGAGATGGTCTTTAAGGTCCCTTTCAGCCCAAACCATTGTGTGATTCTATGATTCTATGATCACCATGTTGAGAAAGGCACTGCCCTTGCCGTCACTGTCACCCTCAGCCCCCATCTCTTCTGCCCTTGCCACACCACTGCCTGACACTGAGGGACATCTCAACCTATACATTGGTTTTAGGTATATGTACGTGTGTTAAAAATGACCCTGCTGACTTGAACACTTCGATGAGGATGAGTGATGTTCCCTTCTCACAAAGAACAGACTCGAATGACTACTCACTGGTTGCCCTATGGCACGGTCCTCAGTACAACATTTTAGAGGAGCCAGCTTTACCATCTGCAACTAAGGGCGGCTGCTGGCCACACTCTGCCGTGGGCTGTCCATGCCCATGGGCTCAGGGCGACACCGGGGGCATTAATACACAAGCACCCCCGGGTTTATGAAGTGAGGTCATTAGTGTTTGTGCTGCTTTCCACTTGATGGCAGCAGAGCCCACAGCAACGGGTGCGGGCAGGTCTGTGTGCGGATCTCTGGTTGTTAGTGATGGGGAATGGCAGGCGATGAGTCCTCACGGCAGAAACGCGGCTCTTGAAAAGAATATTAAGTATATTTCGATAATATGGATTTGGATAATTTGGATGTATGGGTAATAATATGGATTGCAAATGTAATGGTGGTGAGACCAGCTCTGACAAGAACTGGAGTGCTCCTGCCTATTTCCAGAAGCAAGAGGCATAAATACAGTCTTTTGCAAGAGATGAAATCTCCACCACTGTAACTATGTATGAGACCAAGTTTCCTCAAATCTTCTTAAAAAATTCAGTAGCTTGGGAGAATATTTCATATTTCAGGCTAGTTTTGTCTGCTTTCAGTACAAACGGTTTGTTCTGAATTTCAGTGTAATGTGCAAATAGAAAGCAGCCAGAAGTTTATAATTTCTGAGGCTGAGCCAGTTTTTGGCATCCACTTTACAATTGTTTTCAGGGAGGTGTCCACAAAAGAAGCAAAATGAGAAGAATTTCAGAGAATAAATAGAGAAATGCAGCAAGGACATAGATTTACAGAAAGAATATTTTCTGCAAGGTAATCAGCTACTCTGTAGACAAGTCAGGCTTTTAATTAGGTCTGTAGTTGCAGGTGTTTCCTAAGAGCCTAATCAGCTTTGGGGGAAAATATTATTTGAGGCAAACTAGAGAAACTTAAACTTTTCTTAGCTCTGTCTCCCACATTTCACCTCACAGCTGCATAATTTACTGTGGTGGTTTTTTAAACTCTTTTGGCATACTGCAAGGTCTGAAATGGAGGCTGGTCTTGTTCTTGTCTTTGCTCCAATGTTAAATTAACAGAAATAGTACATATATTTTTCAAATCACATCAGACACTAGTATAAAAGTGATCATCTTCTTGGAAATGTTTGCCATTGCTATTCAATGGCTCTTCATTTTCCTACCAGGATAAGTAATATATTTTAAAAAGACTAATTTCTCATTGTAAAGTTATATACTCTGTAAACTGAAGAAAAGAGTCAAAATATCAACTGCTTTGGACATTTCTGTTTTGTTAATTCTGGTGGAATTGCAGGTGCCATGTTATTTCTGCTGCTTGAAAAGCAGGGCAGAAAAACTTAGTGGAGGAAATTGGAAGTTACCAGAAAGCCCACCTACAGCTTTCCCTGACAAGTCACTTTCTGAAAATGTTTACTCTTTTTGAAACAATATGCCACCATCTTGTGTCCCTTAGAAAGCACATAAACCCTAGAAAAATAAAGCCATGATAAAAAGCACTTTCTTACAAAAATTGAAGAGGTAAACAGATGGGCGTATAACCCTTGTCTTTTCTTGCCTCTGTTTGTCTTTCAAATGGAATTCTGATGTTTCACATACTGCAGGGGCCATAGAAGGAGTTAGCAGGAATAGCAGTGATATTCAAGACTATGAGTTACTTACTTTCCAGATCTTCATCTGTTTTTCATGAGAAAGACTCAAGGTAATGAAGTAAGACCCTACGGAGTGGACATCTCACTCCAGCTTCCTTGTCTTTTTTTTTTTTTTTTTTTTAACGTGCTTCAAGTTCCCTACAGGACTAACTTTACAGAAATTTTGAGAGTTTATGGGATGTGTTGGTGGGATGGTGAACTGCCAGAGGCACTGGAGAGAGGCAGAGAGAATGATGCTCACTTTCTTTCTCCAAACCTTTTAAAAATTCCTGCTTCCACAGGTATTTCACTACTTTTTTTTTTAAATTTGCTAAAGCATATATTTGTGGTTTAGTAACTTCTGCATGCTACAGGTATCTGTTGCACTAGTCAGTGTTAACTCTGAATTACTTATTCACTACTTTGAAACAGGGTTATGAATAGTGGGGTGTGTGCAAGAAAATCTAGATGGTGTGTCCATCATCTACATTGACACACACTGGTTTTTGACCTAAAATTACTCTACGACTGTAGTGCATGACATATTTTTAAAATTCTACGAATCACAATTTATTTTCATCTTTGGAGAATGTGGGAAATATGTTACAAGCCTCTGACACAAGTATCATAGCCAGTAATGTCAAAATTTTAAATTTGCCTAGGTCTTTATATTCCGTTCATGGAAGGTTTATTAAAGAGTTAATGTATTATTAATCATTAGAAATATATTACAGTTGTAAATCAAGCACAAGTGCATCAGAAGCGTTTATAACCGGTGGTTGTGGATAAGCATTCACAAAAAAGTCACAAAAAAACCCCTATATAGGTTGAAATAACCATTTATTAGAACATTTATTACACAGTAATATTTACAGCCTTACCTTGCAGGCAACTTTGATTGAGATTTATTTTGTAAAGTCTGAACTTTCTTGGTGACAATTTCTGTGAAACTTCCTTGCTGTCTGATTCATCTAACGCTGCAGCTGAACGACACTGGGAGAGCAAAACCTGCCAAGCCGATTTTACATGTGACAATCAAAGGCAAGGACTCTTGACAGGAGCCTTTTAATGAATCCATGTGAGATGGATGTGGGTTCCTTCACTGGAGAGAGAAGAGTCTCACAATGTCTCACAGAGATCCCTTCTAATAGTAAGTCATCTTTTGGAGATAGATTTTTCCACCTTGTTTTCAGAAGCAAATAATGCCAAGTGCCACAATTGGGACATTTTACTTGGGAAATGAGTTTCAGATACTAAGGGGAAACTTATTTTGAGACCTGTGATGGGGACTCAACCGCCTGCATTTTGCTTTCTCTCTAACTCTGATTTGGCAGGAGATGTCTGATGTATTCCCCAGTGAATGACACAGCCTTGCCCACAGAGAAGCATAAAGCTGAATGGGGAATAACAGCACTTTGGCACAACTTCTTAGCATCTTCTTTTGTCTCCTTGTGCCACATGCAGAGATGAAGACTCTCCAAGGTACTTGTTGGTTAGTAAGCAGGGCTGCTCATACAGTTCAGTGCTACCACTCCTACAACCCATGATATACTCTGATGCTTACTGCTACACACAACTACCTAACATCTGTATCAAATAGCAGAGAAATTTGTAATTGAGTGTTTAGTGTGATTTATTCACTTAATTAGAAAGAGTTTGAAGAAACTGCTCATAGGGAGTTAGAAATACTAGACAATGGATGAAAAGATGCAATCCTAAACTATCGGTCAGATGTGGGCTCCGAGCTTTGCTGCTAGAACAGCTCTTGAATAAAATGCCAATAGACTTTCTGCTTCCTTGGTTGCTCAGTGTGACCTGGTAAAGACAGCAATAGGAACACCACTGCCTAACGCATAACAAAATCCAGGCTATGGATCCCTGGTATCTCAGGGGGCAACTGCTGCAACAGAACAAGGCAAATTCAGGGTTATTCCAAATAATGGCAACTGCTAGTTCTTCCCCCAGGGCTTTTTTGGGTTGTTTTCTCAGAGATGGGCAGGATCCAAGCCCTGCTGTCTTATAAAATTACATATTTCAAACCTTTCAAAGCATTACACATGACAGTTAGCCATTTAGATCCACCTAGAAAGGCAAGCCCTATATTTGTAGTTTTTTCTCTGCCAAGTGTGTAATTTTCTTGTCAGACTAGAATCTTCTTCATACACACGCATGCACACACACACAAGTAGAAATCTCCTGCTGTAGACTTTTTTTTTCCTGGAAAGAATTATTTTTATTTCCTCTTTAGGAATAGCCTAAAAACTTATTTTATCCCTTGCTGCTGTGTGGGAGGTATTAATTATCTAATTATTCCAGTTTATAGGGGTGAAAGGTTTTTGAAGTTTCTTTATAGTAGCAGAGATATGAGAAACACCTAAGTTACAGCTAGGAAGTTTTGGAGACCAAATTTCTTTATTCAGGTATTATAGGGCTTTTATGCCCAACACTTCGAATCATTTCTAGGTAGATTAACAAAGCTCCAATTAAACAAAAAGAGACTGTCATGTGCTCATGCAAAGCCTGAGTAGAGTAACAGGAGGAATAGAAATTATAGAAATTATTCTGGTCAGAGAAAAAAAACCAAACACACAAAGAATCTCTATATCAGCCTAATTTCTTATGGAAATTAATTTCTCAGCTGGATTCCTTCAACTGAGAGTGTGTTATCTATCCTCATTACACGTCTATTAATCTTTAAAATTAAACAAACAAACTCTTGTTCTTTCCACTTTTAGAAACAAAATATGTTAGAAGTTTTTGTAGTTTTGATAATACATTCTTTCTCCTCTTTTCCTCTTCTGGCATTAAATGTAACAGAATGAACAATGCTAACAGTTTTCAGTTTTATTTTTTCCACTTGTTAAATTGAAAAATAACAAAGCAGCTTGGCAAGAGGGAAATTAAATTCTTCTGAGTACAGAGAAGATAAAGTTAGAGGAAACAAAGAGAAAAAAAGGGAGAAAAATCATTAAAACTTCTTGTGAAGTTTTATTCCACTGAATCTTTCAGCCAACAAGCCAAAAATCTTATCTTTTGGCAGCTTCCCATGAAGAAGTCCACTAGATGTAAAAACTGGAAATCCCAGGGTGCATCTCTCAGTTTCCTTTCTACCTGCTCCAAGTTCTATGTTTTTTCTTACAGGATTGATGTCAGTTGTCTCCAATCAATGTGCAGCAAACGTGGCTGAGAAGGAATCTTTGTCCTACTTTTAGTTAGAGAACCTCTGCTTGTCTCTTCCACTCTCAAGGCAGGAATATCCATCTGACCTTCAGCTGCACTTGTGGAGAGCAAGAGAGCCATAGGGTAAGATAATTTACTGTTAGAATAATAGACCTACACATGTCTAAAGATACTCTGATAAAATTATTCTCATGTAATTCCAATCATCTATATTTTTAGGCCATTATTAGCTTTTAAGTCTTAATTGGTGCCGGATGTGTCCATCACGTTACCTGTTATATCATCTGGCTGACACTTTAAAAGTAATATAATGGGACATAAAAGTTTAAAATTAAAGACTACTTAATAGTACTTAATGTATAGATCTAAAAATAAAAAATCACAAGGAAAAATTAATACCAGCTGGGCTAGCTCATAAAAGACCTGTACCATCAACCATGGATATGTCTAAAAAATTGCTGTACTTTTACAAACGGATGAAAGCAGCAGCTAATGTAAATCAGTACAGGTCCAGTTATTTCAGTAGCATTGGCACAGAATCTTACCCTTTAAACAAGGTGGCAAGGTGCTACTAGAAATGTTTTATTTATATTAAGTAACTCTATTTCTAGGCTTACAGCCCGATAAGGTTGTTGTTCTCCAAACAACTAAAACAATTCTCTTTGCTCTAAAAACCTTCACCCTCTAAACAAGGAATAAGTTTTAAAATAAAAGTAGTTAAACTGTACAAAACCCCAAAACTCAAGATGCAGCCTTAACATAGCAGTTTTATCATGCTTTATGATGCAATTGTTGTAGATTTTGTTCCTGCAAGTGGTCTACAAGTTTTGGTAGTAACCAATACAATTAGAGATATCAATTCCAATCTTAATTAAAGTTGCCTAAAGACTTAGTATAAGTAGTGGCAATTCTAAAATCAGTTTCCATCAGAATATGGTGGGACCTGACTCTAACAGGATCAATAACTATTTTCTGGTTTTCAGTAACCAGTGTCTGGAATAACAGAGGTAAAGAAATTCAACAGATGTGATTTGAGGACTGAGAGAATGACACAGCAGAGACTGACATGGGACCAAGGAGAAAGGACTCAAAGCTACCTTCTTGGACTTCGTGAGGAGAAAGGACTTCAGGAAACAGTTGAAGGTTGGTTGGGAGGGAGTGTTCAGGGGCCCCGAACACTCCCACGAGAGAGAGACTGTGTTACATATCAGCCTTGGAAGGCTTCTCCTGGACTAAAGTTAAAGGGAGGGGCTTAAAGGACTGATAGAAGTGTAATACTATATATATAGTTGCCTTTAGTTTGTATAGTATTTATTTGTGTAAATAAATGTATATACTTCCCCTTCCCCCTATAGAAGCCTCTGGCCTGAAAGTTTCTCTCCGGTGTTGGGATAAATTGTGGGAAGGGGTGGGGGGAAGCCTGGAAATCGGATTCTGGATTTCTAATGTGTCTCAAATTGCCACACACAGTTAATCAGATGGCAGTGCCTTTCCCCAAAAATGTGGAAAACAATCCAGTTTCAGAACTAGTATGAGAAGATTTTTAACAGAAATGGAAATATAAACCCTATAGCAGGTCAATAATGCTAAGACAATCCCAGGTGGAGGCAAAAAACTGGAATCCTTTATTGGACATACAGGCTGATATTTTAAGGTTCTGGGGTCTACATATTCATGGGGGCGCTGAGCTATTACAAACAGGGGGTTTTACAAGGATGAGGTAAGGGAAAAACCCAAGTTACACCTTTTGGGTTTAGCACATCATGGGGAAAAACTACTTATTTTAGGATTACATTTTTGGGGATTTACATGGGGGAGAGATATCCAATGTTTACAGAATACACAGGATACACAGAGAGGGGGAAAACAACAATGGATTTTGTGCAGAGGCTTGATAACATCACAACATAGTCTTTCTGTATCTTGGCAGGACATTCCAAACAGGTGACATCCTGTTTGGTCCTCAAATGCAGGTTTTTTCCCCAGCTTTTGTAGCCCAAGGTTTCTGTTTAAACCCAGTGGTTTCTTTTTCTGATATCCAACTTTTCAGACTCCAGCAAAACCCCAGACTATTTGCCAGGGTAATTAGGAGAATAAACAGGCTTAACAATTTTAAGGAAAAAAGCTCTAAAGAATAAAATCTTTACCCTGTATTGAAGCTCTTCACTTTTTAAAACTCCAGTGGATAGTGTCAGCTATTCAGCTTGTGAATGCTCTTTGTTGTCTGCCTCACCCAAACATTGCAAGACTTCAAATAAGCTGTCAAAATCTAGTATCTGAGTGAGAAATGTCCCCTTGTTGAGCACTGCCAAATTACTGCTGTCTGCTTGTGGCTCTCTGCTCCTGGATGACATGATGCTGAAGCAGCAGCAGTAGACTCAACTAGCCTAGTCCAAGTCAAAAAATAAACTGTATCAAAATTTCCTTCACTTTTTGTGCTAAACGGACCTTCACAACTGCATCCAGTTCCAGGTTCAAAAAGGCTTCATTTGTTAGGAAGCCCACATCTAAAAACCTATTTTAAAGAAATCTTATAGGCCTGAAAACATAAATAACTATTTGGATCTTCAGGTGCTCTTAGATACCTCATACCTGTTTATTGCCATAATTTCAAATAGCAAGATAAGATATATAAAGTAGACAGTATATATTATGTGCTATATAGCACATATATAATATAGCATATAGTATATAGCTGAAGTCCATTCACAGCTATCAAAAAATGAAGAGCCATTGCTGCCTCAGCTCAGCCAGATAGGGTGGGGCTTGTGGCAGCCACAGGGATGGGACCAGTACCCAGCTCCTGCAAGAGGAGCCCTTTGGGCATCTCAAAGAGATGCAGCCTCCTCACCAAGGGGAACCTTGCTCTGTCTTACTGTCAGTACGGAAAATTGTGTTCCACTATCTTGGAGAGAGCTTAAGAATTTAAGTTATAAGGGAGATACAAGGTTGAAAGTTGACTTTGTCCTACAGTTAAAAATTGCAGCAAACCTGGGTACATGGAAGTTCTCCACTCCCAGGACCATTCCAACTGGTCTCTGCTTTGATGAGACAATGGACTGACTGTGAACTGGACTCACTGGAGACTGGACCAAATGTCACAATCAAGCATTTCACTTATTGCTACAAGAGCTCTTCAGGTGGGAATTTCAAACAGCCATGGAGATCCCTCTTGGTACCTTTTGCTTTGTCTAGATCAATCCATAGGCACAATTTGTATGCTTCAGTGAGTTGACTGACATGCTGGGTGGAGAATCTGGACATCCCAGAAACTCCTTCAGGCAGTTGTTACTGTAAAATTGACCAAACTCTACATAGATAAAACACATGCAAATAGTGTAAACTCCTCCTACAGAAGGAAAATTGGTCACATAGCACAATCTTCTGTTGTCAGTTATGATAGATAGGGGATGTTTCTTACACAGTGTCAGGAGTGATGGATCTTGGATGTTCTGCAGTGGTCATGCAGCAGCACAGGCCAGCTGGCTGTGTGAACATTATGCAGCTTTTACAGTTTGCTTAAGGGCTACTTTTACAATTCTTTTCTCTGATTAGTTTGTAATTTCCTTTTAGTTGCAAATTACTCCTTCGGAAAGGGGATTTATACCCCCAAAGCTCCCCACACAGTAGAAACTAGTGTACACGTGCACAGATGAAACCCTCAATAAACAATTTAACTTGTGCATACAGGCACATTACGGACAGCTTACAGGGGATGCTGGTTACTGGCCAGGCTTCTCCGGCCTTTTCCCCTTTTCCCTTGGACATTGCTGTCTCTTCTCTGTCTGCTCCACTTTGACTGCTGCAGGCTCAAACAGGGTTGTTAAGCAGCCTTTGGTACCTCAGCTGCCTTTTTCAGGACTGGCTCAGGTACCTCTCGTGGCTCTGAATTACATTTTTGAGACTGAACCTGTGGACTCCAAGGGAAGGGTTTACGCAATTACACCTGGCTGTCAGTATTCATTCAGTTACAGTAACTCCTCTCTGGGGGAAGAGGAGTACCCTATTACATCTGTCTTGTACTCTCCTAAAATGAGGTCAAATAAAGTGACAAAAGCATATGTAAGGGTAAGAAAGTGTCTCTGCAATGCAGGGAGCAGCTCTGCATTTTGCTACTCAAAACTCCCCCTCAGACTTCATTGAACATCTCCTGAAAAGCTCTTGAAATGAAGATCTGACCACTGGGATTCTTTGTTTCCTCAGAAAGGAGCAGTATGACTTACCACACACTTCTCTGTCTTATAGGGTTATAAGATCATGTCCCTGGCTGGCAGTCAAGACATTGGCTTGGATGGGTTACTTGGACTATAGTCAGGGATTGGATAACAAAGCAGTAGGAAGGATGAGGACGAATGAGTCTTGTGTCCATGTGCATATATGATGGACAGTGAAGCAGGGTGAAGCCCTTCCCTTGCTCTCTGTAGAAGACAAAAGACCCACCCACAAATACTCCCTTCCTGATTATTTTCACTTTGATCCTAACACGAGGTTTTACTCCACAAGGCTGTGGGCCATGTAGTATGTTCTGGCAAGGACCACATGCTAACCTTACAGATTAACTCTAGGAGGTCTCCAGCAGCCCAGCTCTGACATGTATAGAATTCATCATTGACACTCGAACACTCCTCCCGGCTTTGACTCTACCACCTCACACCATATGAAAGCAGCTGTGCCCTCTGGGCATCAGACTTCTCAGTAGTGTTAATTAAACCCTACAGGCTAACCTACGTCAATATAATTTCTTTTTATCCCATTCTAGATACGGTTGATAAATAGTGGCCAGGAAAAGATTTTTTTTCTGAGGGGGGTCAATGAGAGAAAAAATTTGAGCATTGCCCCCAAGAATAGCTGAAGAAAATGACATTGCCATCATTGGCAGATTTCCAACCATTCATCTGTATTAGCAATGTGTTGGCTTTTGTCAATAAGGTTTTATTTTTGTCCAGTTCCTCCTTATAGGTATCGGAATTCTTTATAGCCTGTTAGGCCACTGTGAGACATATTTAGAAACACAATTAGTGCCCCTAAGGCTCCGTTCCTCTGTCCCCAGGGGAACTCAATTGAAAATGTTTCAGGACTGTGCAGCAAAATAACATGGTTTATCACATGAGGGAAAACCTTTTGTGCAAATAAACTGAAATTAAAATATAGTCAGTGAAAACTGCATTCTCCCTAGGCACAGAGAGAAATGATTATGTGGCCAGTGTTGTAAGAAATGTGTTGCTTTCCAGAAAGGAAGAAAGAACCAAACAGAACTAAAATGCAAAAGCTGTTTAAGAACTTTCTTTCCATTTCATGTAAGTCTGAAAGATTGTATTTTAAAAATAATTTCTGTGCAAATAGCTTCTCACCTAACTTTTAAGGAGTATTTGGACTATATCTAACATACAAGCAGTTTTAAAACATAATACTGAGGACTTAAGAGCACAACCACTGCATGACTTCCCTGTCATCAGTCATCTCCAACTTGTCCCCTATGCCCTCTTCAGTCCAAGTCACACTACAGGGGTAAGAGCCTAAGTTATTGTGCCCTATCTACTGCTGACCTTCTGTTCAATTAAATAACATAATCTGTCATAAACCCAGGATTTATTTGGCCCACTTAATTTGGAATGACAGTTTTCACTGTTGAGAATAGAACTGAACATTTTATCTACTATCTCTAGGAAGTGTATGGTAGACCCACCAGGGAAATATTTCTCCAGATTTACCATGCTGACAATTCCTGAAGAAGTTCTCTTCTTCCTAGGAGATTGGAAAGGCAGAAAAGGCTCTTGTGGGAACTCTACCTACCTGCTGCTTCATGAGTTTTGTGTTTCAGGATTGCTGTGGCAATGCTGACTTACTTGCATTCTGCATTCAGTAAAATGCTAATCAAAGAAATAAAGTCTCAGATGTAGATTTTCAATCTCTGACTCTTCACACTCAGCAGAGTGGGATAATCCTCCAGGAGGAAGCGGCAGGAGAAGAAATTTTACTAGTTTATGACTGAGCTCAGTAAGTTTGCAAACCTATGGCATTAAATGACAAGTCCATTCCATGACTGCAGGCAGCCCAAATGGCTCACTGAGTCTCCTGTCCTTGTAAAAAAAAAAAAAAAAAGAATCAGGGGGGAAAAAAGGAACGTCATTGTCTTGTCTTGTTCACCACCTGCACCACATTAGCACTTTGAGATAAACTTCCCTTGATGCTTATGATCCTGTTGCAGTCACACCACTTGACTGATGGCAGAACAGGGCCCTTAGCAATCCTCTTCCTGCTGTCACCAAATGACACCACAGAGTAACACTGTTAGCAGCTGTTCTCTTCCACATGAGACGTTTGCCATTTTGCTCTAATTTTTACAGTTTAACTCCTATAATGGGAGCAATGACAGTATTTCATTAGGACTGTTCCTTAACCAGGAACTCCTCAAGGAGCACAACATTACTAAGCAGCCATTGCAGCTAAGAGTGAACAGTCCCATTTATTGTTTGCTTATGTCTTCCTCCTCTAGGGATTAAACCCATTATTGAAGAAACTGGCCTAGCCATGACTGAACATTAATACAAGCAGTTTAAAACCAAAAAATACCCTACTATCCTTTAAATAAATGCAGACACGTTTATTTAAGCAAACATCAATCACGCAAATGCCTTTGGAAACTCCAACTAATTTCCTTCCAGAAAAGTGTTCAAACAACATGCTTTGGAAATACTCTTGGCTTATAGTAAAACATATTCTGGTACTATCCTGTCCTGTTGTATCTAAACAGTATTTAGTTATGTACTCTCTGTCTAGGAATATTTAGGCTTTTTTCTCCTTGCTTAGAAGTGCCCCATATTTTGAGACCAGCAATGCACTGGAATAGATAAAGGCATTTTTATTGATTAAAAAAAGGGTAAACTAACAAACGGTTACAAGCCCAAGAATGGATATAACAAGTGGCATATTTATTATTGACAACTCATTGCTGAATGGAAACTAATTCCAAGGTCAGGCAAGGCCTGAAAATTTTGGGTTTTTTTCAGGATTGCTTAATTTTTCCTGGATGGTTATGTGGTTTATGCATGGATGTTGCAAAGGGATCTTTATGTATGATGGCACAGCATATTTAGAAGGGAGACTAACTAGTGCTGTTACTTGCCTGCTCCTATCTCTTGGTCTGACTGTCCTGATATAGAGATGGAGCAGCTCAAGACATAGAGGTGTACATCACCCATACACAGACATTCTTTGCAGAATATGTGTATAACTGAAATAGGCTCTTTCAAGCAGAAGAAAGGCATGAAGAAGGGCATGTACATAGCTCTTCACACGTGGTTTATCAGCCTTGTGTTTGCCACAACATCACTACAAGCAGCACAGATGAAAACTGTGTTTTGATGCAGACAAATAACATCTGCTTCCCAGACTACCCTCAATGGAACAATGAGCATCTCCCTATTTACACCACAAAAATAGAGTAGTCTCCTGTGTCAACATGACCAGTGAATCCCAAGAGTGTAATGTAAAATAATCAAGTATGTAACCAAGAAAAAGCCTAAGGACATAATACCTTCGTAGAGATAATTGGACTTAAGAAGTCTTTGGAGCTAATTGTTTGGAGGCAGTTAGAAAGGTTAATAGAGTGTAATATAGCGATGTATTTCCTCTGTAAAAGTAGCATTGCTTATCTATATTTACACTACAGTACACATCAGCACAAAAGCATTATCGTTAACTAGAAAATCATGTACCATTTAGACAGGCTTCAACACCTAACAAGTTATATGGCTTGGATATAAACTCAGTGAGCTTGACGTGTAAAATAGCTTGATAACTAAATGCTGTCTTTGTGCAGACATCACACTAAAGACCCTCATCTGCTGAAGTCTTCAAGGATCTCTCTTATTTTCCAATCAGTCTCAACACAGAACTACTACCAGAGGTGAAGAGACAGCTGCGACTTCACTGCCAGTGAGGCTTCAAACTCTGTCCCAGGCACAGCACCAGTCACACCATGGTCACCACTGTAGCATGGTGTCTAGAGGAACTGAGTTTCTAGAACAGGTGATTTCACTGTAAAAAGGAAAGCATAGCATGGTGATTTTTAGCATACTTTAAATTTTTTTCCCAAACAACATCTTCTCCTGAGACCTAGCTCTGGCCTTTGACTGCTACGGATTCTCACATCCATCATTCATTAGTAGAAACTGAATTCAAGGATCTTTGGGCTCTAAGGGTATTTCATTTGGGAACTCTGCCTGAAGGATCATTCATTAAATGAATATGGTTGGCATTTATGATGATAGTATGTTTTTTTTCCCAAACTTACTTGATTACGCTTCTGCCTTGGATCAGCTGTGATAATATTTATTCCAGTGGGATCTCATTACTTTCAATGCAGAAAATTATTGCTAAATTAACTGGCTCAAAGTACTATTTATGCGTATATTTATTCATAGAACTATTTATAAAAATTGCTGGATTCTTTATTGATTGATATATCCATCCATATTAGTACTTAAGACTTTTGGATCTGTCATTATTTAGGGCCTCACACTAAAATTACTGAAGTTGAATGAAGGTACCCCTTATCTTTGTCAGACTTTGGATCAGATTGCTTATGTTGAAGGTCCTTTAGATCATGTTAGATGTAGAAGAGAATAAGGGTTGTAAAAAAGACTGGGAGTCAGTTCAATCGATTTGCAAAGCTGCCATTTAACTTTCAAAGCAGAAATAAATCAAGTGAGATTTGCAAAGTTAAAAAAAATAGTTGATTTTGGAATTAAATTTAATTAGGTAAATCCTTAGAGAGTTTTAGAAATTTTAGAATATAATTTTCAATCATTAGTTTCGTTTCTTTCAGGCCATTTATACTTCAGATAGTACTTTTTTAATCACGATACTTGGTGCATTTAAGGGCCAGTAGTTAGAGGACTCTGCAAATTTCCAACTTTTCGTGTATTCACTTATAATCATTCAGTATTAATTCTTTACATACTCATGGTACACTAGTCTTTCCTGTAATTCTCTCAGCAAAACACATGCTTTTCTTTATGGTCTTTAGGAGGTATGCAACCTAATTAGGACTGGTTGAAAATGCTCATTCTCAGAGTTATTAGTTAGAGTTCGTTGGAATGAAATTAACTAGCTTGAGCTAAATAATTTATTAACTAACTGAGGTAATTAGTTAACAAACTAATTAACTCTTTCAGCTAATTCAAGCCCAGGTTAGACAGGGCTTTGAGCAATCTGGTCTAGTGGAAGGTATCCCTGCTCATGATAGGGGGGGTTGGAACAAGATGATCTCTAAGGTCCCTTCCAACCCAAACCATTCTATGATTCTTTGATTCTATAATCTGTTGACTTTATAAAGGAGATGCTTCCCTATACCTCTACTCCATAAAGATCCAGGACACAACTCTTTACTCAAGAATAGACACCACCAGGGGATTTCTTGTCTTTTATTTAAAGAATAGCAAGACAAATAAGAAATTAAATCTACATTCACATTTTAATATTTTCTTGCATTCTTAGGAGAGAGGAGAATTTTTATACATAACTGCTCCAAATGCCAATAGCCCTTTTGAACTCTGCAAGCTGCAGCAAAAAAAAAATCTGATTTCTGCAACCCACAGTAAGGAGAAGCTGTTCACAGATGCTCCTGAAACTCTAGAGTTTATGTATGTAGGGGGACATTATTTAAACTTTTAGTCTGCTTCTTTTATTTCCCAGCAGCATGGACATAGCCAAAGGCAATGCCTGTAGTACCACATTAAATGCCTTCTTTGGCATGGGGGCCAACTTTCAAGCCCTTTTCCCCTCCAAATTAGAGAGACTGTTTAATTGAGAATGACGTATGGCATGTGCCAAGTCCGAAATCATGCCTGGGAGTTGTTTAGGAAACTTTGAGCATAACAATACCCCAGGCTCTATCCTAACAATTAAACAGTATAAACGATCACTTGCTTGTGTCTAAAGACTGTGCCCAGGCTTTGTTTAATTTACTGTTATTGCTAATAGAATTACATGCTGGTAATACAAAGTATGTCAGGCTTTATCAATTCAGAGCTGTGCTTCGATGCTGAATATAGATAGGTCCTATAGTGGAATAAACTCAAAAGGAGATATTTCCTATTTAAGAACGACAAATATCTATTGACTAGATATATGTCAGCATATTCTCCAAGAGGATAACTCCCTGCATTGTATTCTGCCTGCTATACTCCTCAACAGGGTGAATGATTAGTATTTATAGATGTCCTATAAAAGTATTTACCCCAAATGGATGAGAACCCCGCTGCACCAAGGCTGGTCCCTGCCCCAGACCCTATTTTTAGCTGCAGCCCTCTCTGAGAACACACAGTTGCTTTCTGGGAGCATGGAGGAGCTGGGCTCTGATGTTGGGCATCCTCCCTGCTACCCCCTTGCCGCAGGTCGGGCTGCGTGAGCCACACTCAAGCGTGACTTCAGCCAGTGTCTGCTACAGATTCTGCCTCCTCTGGAGATGGCTCTGTGCAAAACAGAAAGAAGTTGGCTCGTAGTCAGAGGAAGGTGATTTCTTGTTCATTAGAGGTTTTCAAGACATGAGAGGACAGGGTGCTAGGTAATCTCATGTAGGCTCCCCTTCCCATGAAAGGCTGGACCAGGTGATCTTTGGAGGTCCCTTCTGGATTCTGTGGTTGTTGCAGGATGTAAAGTCAAGAGTCTGTGCTCACTTTTGGGATTTTATTGTTGTTCTTTCAGTCTGTTAGTTTTTTCCTTACAGGTCACTGTTCTGGAGGAAGTTTTCCACACAAGAATTTGACTTTGCACTTGGAGATGAGAAGTAAGCTTTCTGTTTTATCAGTGGCAGCAAAAGGTTTGTGAACAGTTTCCTTACAGGGCTCAAATTCATGGAAGTAATAGAAGAATTTCACATTCAGATTTACTTTTTTTATGTCTTAACTCTGAAGAGTTAGAGACTTTAGAAGGAACCAGAAATATTTAAGTAGCTGAGTTTACCAAAATTACACAAAATTATTTAGAAAATTCTGAGGATGTGGGTTATTGCCTTGCATTTTTCTACTGCAGACAATATTCTTACCTGTTCAGCACATTAATTAAAAAAAATTTCAGAATAAACTATTTGGTGCATGGATATAGCCACTAGATGGGAGACAAGAGCTGGTTAGAAACTGGGAGCATCAGTTGGGGGTCCACTTGGGGAGCTCCTGTCAGCTGCCACTGCCAGCTGTGACATGTCACACTGGAGCTGCACACTAACACATCTGGGACCACTTTTACGAGTGTTCACAAGGAGGTTATTCACTGAACTGGAAACATTTCTTTATGAATTGGTGGTGGTGGTGATGAATTATTGAGGGAACAGGATATTTTAAAAATAACTGTGTTAATTCTCTGCCTCTAAATGGCATTGCCTTAGGAAATTCTCCTCTTTCATTTGCAGTGCTGATGGAAAGGAACATCTTTCACATTATCTCATCTATATGAGGTCTGTTAACAATACAGCTGCCAAATGCTTTTATTGGGCAGGAGTGGGATTAGCCTATGTGTTAGGAGGGTGGAATTCAAATCCTTAGAATGTCACAGACTTCCTGGGTAGCTTTAGGCAAGCTGTCTTTTTCCTCTGTATTTCAGTTCTTCCTCTGCTTCTCTTTTTTTTTTTTTTCCTATAGAAATGCCATATAATTGAACTTGCTTTCTTCCCTAGTGGAGATTAATACTATAGACTGTGCTATCATAATACTGCACAATATAGAAATGTCTTTGAAGCTATTTGTGGATACATTTTTTTAAATAAGAAAAATTCTGCATTTTTCAAAGTTTTCTGTGCCTCCTTATATTTAACTTTAGCCAGGGTAACAGAAATGTGGTCCAGCCTGTTTCCTAAAACTATTTGTAAAAACTGACCAAAGTAAAAAGATAAAGAAATGGAATAATTTTAAACAAAAAGACATACTCATCTCAGTCAAAAGGGGTATGGGTTGAGTAACCAGAGGATGACCTCTGACAAATGACTTCTGTAATATCCTGGTAGGACCCAGAAGCGCAATCCAATATAAGAATGCTTTCACATCCCATCTTGCAAGTTATAACTTCACTGAGACAGATGGGGACCCAAGAGATCCCTCATCCCCACCTTTACCAACTTTGGCAATGTCTTAATATGAGATCTGGAGCTTCTTTTACCTTTTTTTCCCAACTCTCACCTTTTTTCTATCTTTTGTTCTTCTCTTATTCTTCTTTTTTTTCTCCTTTAGCCAAGTGTGTTTAGTAATGATGCTGGCAGAGTTTGCCTGTACATAGAGAAGCTAATTGAATCATACTAACATGTATTCTTCAAAAAAAAAGGTACAAAAAAGAGCACCAAAACCAGAATCTATACACAAAGTCCTTGTTGGGGTCTGGCTGCCTGTACTCAAGGCCAGCTTTGACGTGGTCTCATCAGGGACCTCTGCCCCTTGGCTTGGGCTCAGGGCCTTGCCCTTTATTTTTGCAGATCCTGACCTGCTCTTCTGGCCGGGTGCTGTGGGACAGAGCTGAGGCAGGGAGTGGCTGAGGGCACTGTCCTGTCCCCCGCTGTCACCCGTGCCTTATTCCTCATCTGCCCTTGCCCAACACCTGCTCCTGCTGCTCCCTGGCACTGTATTTTCCACCCTTAGTAGCTGCTTTTCTTGTTACTTCTTTCTCCTTTTGAAAATATGTCTTGCTTTATCCTCAAGAAAACAGGACAGTACCATAAACAGCTTCAGACCATCTCTCAGTGAAATTGTCTTTCATCTTCTCCCTACAGAGAGCTATCTAAATGATGGCCAAATGTGGGAAGTTTCCATTAAAAAAACCCTCTCTTTTACAAAAGAGAAAGGCATTAAATCAGGTTGTTAAAATTAAAACTTAATCCATATTGTAACTATTTCTCCTTTAAGAAGTTTTAATAATGTTTACCATGAGATGGAGCAAGCCCAAATCTCAAATCTTGACTCAGATCTTCCTATCACTTAATATTCTAATATTAGCCAGGGGCTGAGTCTTACCAATGTTTTTAACTTCTATACCCATTTGGTCCACCAAAATACCATAAACCTGACTTTTTATCTGAAAAAACCCAAGCACTAAGCACTTTTCCTTGTCTGAGAAGGTACTTTATCTAGTCACACTGAAAAAACTGGTAATAGATCTTGAATACCTGTTGCTAAAATTGTGTTTTAAATATCATACATGGAGAAGGCAGACTGGACTTTGGAGAAGCAGGAGCGTATTCTGGCAGACCAGATAGAAACTTAGGCTTCCAAAATTCAATCCCCTGACAGGTACAGTCCGGTCCCATTCCGTGCCAGATATTTTAACAGTTGCCCAGGTGCAGTCCTTTGTTAACAGTAGGGGTTGGCATCCCAGGCTCACCACTGCAAACCTGCTGTTCAGGGCTGTTTATTATCTGCTGCTGCGTGAATTCAGACAGGCGTGTCTGCATCACCAAAAGGAATAAGTTCTTGGTCCGACCCTGGAGCTCCAACCTCTAATAATGCTGTAGAGGTTAGAGCTTTATTAATGGTATATGGAGATGCCCCAAAGGAGCTGCTGCCCTCTGCTGTACCTGTGATATCTAGGAAGAATGAGGCAGCCACTTCTGTTACATGATCCACTGTGCTGCTAACATAGGAGGATTAACTCATGTTAAAAAGCCTTCTGTGTCCTCAGTACAGAGTTTTAAAATCTTCGTGGAGGACTAAATAGCATGTAAAGCCCTCTCTGACTAGTCATTCAGATAGCCTTTCCTCTCTCCCTGTAGATTCTTCAACTAGCTTTATTATACAGTGAAGGGAGGATTTGTCTAGGATGATTTCTTACCTCAGCAATGTTTGGTCTCCTTCTCTGCTTCTGCCTCTCCTCTCCTACATTAACGGCCTATCATCAGCAAAATGTTCAAATCATGGAATGGTTTGGGTTGAAAAAGACCTTACAGATCATCTAGTTCCATTCCTACTTTTGGCTAAAAATGTGACAAACTACCACACACCTAGAACACAGATATATAAATTGATGTTGCTCATTTGCTTTTCTCCCCTTCCACAAGAAGTGATAGCCTTTCTTCATGGAGTCTCAGGATGCTTCCTTGGCCTGGATTACACCTTAAGAGCAGAAGTGTTCTGCTGAATAAGGGAACAATTTACACAACACTTTAATTTGTGTAATGCTGTTGAGCTGCTACTAAGTATAGTGCTGTAGTGTACATAGGGGAGGTTGACCCAGACTGAATGAACTGAGCAGAAATCACATCCATACTTTCTTTAAAGCTTCTCATTGCTGTACTACCAGAACCAGCAGCTGCTAAATGTCAGCAGTTAATATTTGTTTTTTCATACCATCCTTATTTGTCTGAACAAGCCATGGTAAAAATAACTATCTCCTATTTTCACTAGTGGTTATCACTGGATCTAGTGCTCTGGAGGAAGCTGTAACTAAAAAAAAAGATTACAGACATCTTTACTGGGAGTGGCAAGGAGAACTGGAGTTAGAAGATTCTGGCATTCGTTTCTGTGTCCATTGGCTACACCAGAGAGGTTAACCTGTAACTCTGGTATGATTCACAATATTACTTTACACAGGAAAGTTGCATCTTGCACAGCAATCATCTCCTTGCTCTATGCACTTGGCCCATGTTCTGCTCTTGTTCCAGCTACAGACAAAAGATATTCTGCAACTTCTTGGCTTCTACAGGAACCACCTGCTTGTTGACCCCCTCTGTAATACGTCTATATCAGAGAACAAAATCTGTACTTGTAACCAACAGAGGGCATGATCCTTTTTTTCTGAGCATCAGGTAAGATCCCATATACTTCAAATTCATCACCGTCCAAAATGAGATTGCCACATCAAGTCTCATTGGGAATGCTACACATGCAAGCTGTGCCTGGGAAAGTGCAAGCTCAGCTCCAAATCATGCCAGGTTTTTAATTAGAATTTAATATAGATTATTGCAGAACAGTGATTGTACCCACCATCTAATAAGCTCACTGGCATAGCCAGTCTAAATGCCTATTTATTGGGGCATGTAGCCTACCCACAAACCAGGATTGGCACACATGCACTAGGCTATCACCTTTCAGATTTCAAAGTCATGATTGCCCTTTGCTAATCAACAGCAGTCTCCACCAAAATTTTCCTATTTAGAACATAATTTGTGATGTAAATTGGTGGATTTCCAAAGATATGCATGTATATGTATATATCTATATATTATTTCTGGACTGTATATAATCCTTTAATGCAAACCAACAGAGGCAGACACCTTACTAGGACAGCAGTGGCTTCCATGAAGAACCAGCTCTTTGTCAGCTCAGTACTCTATGTAGTCTCACATTTGTATGACTGTTAAATGCTTTGTTATTTTGCTGCTGACATCAAACTTAGATCTTGAGCTGAGAAAAGAAGAGGAAAGAGTAATGAAAAGGGTTGGCAAAAACAAAAAAGGGATAAAGTTAATAGTGTCATTTCTTTTTATGTTACATACAGGACTGTAACTGTAAATGGGTACCAGTACCCATTCTATTGTTAGAAGTCCACAGCTAAGTATAACATCCCTCATTAAATTAATAAGAATTATTATTTACCCAATCTAAATGTACAGCACTTGCAAAAATGGATATGCTCATTATTTTGAAAATGTCTTTGTGAAATAAAGAACAGAATGAACTGTGGAGGTGATGTTCACTATTTTGATAAAGTAAATACCATTCAAGGGAAGTACTCCAGAAGAAGACAACAGTTGTTAGTGTGTTCTTTTGTTCAGGTAACTGCTTTATTTATGGGGTCTGGGACAGAGTTTCATGCAATTGACAAATCAAAAGCAAACATTGCAGTCAACAATGAATAAGATTTTTAAGGAGAAAAATGGGGGGGTTGTCAGGTTGTGGTAAGATTGGCTTCTAATTACAGTGTAGCAACACTTCTCTGTGAATGGAAGACACCATTTTATTGATGGGTAATAATTTGTGATAGTGACATTTCATGAATCAAATGGGCTGTTTACATAACGGAAAGTGAGTGAGTTTTTTACTGCTCTCCTTTACCCTCATCCCAGAAGCTGAGTCCAGGAAGAAAGGAGGGATGGAGGAAAGGTATTTTTAGATTCTTATTTCTCATTATCCTGCTCTGTTTCATTGGTAATAAATAAAATTAATTTCCCCAAGCTGAACATGTTTTACATGTGATGGTAAAAGCTGAGTGATCTCTTCCTGTCCTTATCTCAACCAACAAACCTTTCATCATATTTTCTCTCCCCTGTCCATCTTAGGAGACGAGTGATACAGTGGCTTTACTGGGCACCTGATGGACAGCTGAGGTCAACCCACCACAGTTTGCATCCAACATGTGAAGCAAAGCAGCTCAAAAAAGGAGCAGAACCTGAATCCACACTTATGCAGGGAAAGAGTGGCTATTCTCAAGTACGACAGCTGAAGTGCAGCAGTCCAGATGGACTATTGCTCGCTCGCAGATTGAATACTTCATGCAGACAGAAACAGGCCATCAGTTATTTTCCAAATTACTCACATTGGGTCTGGCCATAAAGACAATGCATGTGATTGATTTTTACCCTGTTTAATAGGATGGCTTCTGTGGATGCAAGGACAGCTTCTAAATGCTTCCTGAATATGAGTGGCTGACCTGAGTTTCTAAGATAAATGCCAAATGGTACACTTTTTAGTTTTCACAGACCATTAAATAAAGCTAAGAGCAGACGAAAAAGAACTGGATTACCATGCTCACTGAATAAATCAGTACCACTGCAGGTACTTGTACATACATAGCAGTTGCAAATTTCAGAGTAAGAAACTGATGCTGGTAAAATCCTACAGATGACTTACTCCAGTGCTCAACTGTCTGAATGATCATAGATCTCCTAACATCTTTTCTAACATCCAGTACTTTCTGTCTTTTTCCAGGAGTTTTTTTTTTTTAAATTGGATTTGATTCTGCCTCTGAAGTAAATGGAAATTATCTATGCAGCTATTTTTTAATTCCTATAATTAACATTTCCTGCAGCTTTAAAGTGTGAGTATCATCTTTTAATCACTAACTGGCTATGGTTTTATACAGTGTCCTACAACTACTTTTACTTCAGGAAGCTCAATCAGGTAGACAATCTTTCTCCCATTCACACTCTTTGAACACTACTTCACAGGAGTATAAGGGCTGTAAAAGCCTTGCAGCTGGTGGAAGGAGAATCCTAGAAAGATGCATGAAAGGAGTCCCTGCAGTGCATGGTGCGATGTGGATTTTCAGTTGTTCTGAGCTGTAGTTCTCTGGAGCTTTTTCCTAAATTAGAGCAGACCTGGGGAGTAATTTTTTGTCCCATGGGCTGTGCTAGTTCCCAAAGGTGATGTGAATCATAGGGGTGGGAGGGTGGCTGACAGCTGCCTTAGGGCTCTGCTGGTGGGCCATGGCTTTTTGTGATATTACAGCCATGGGCATCAAAAGTGACCTGGGCCGATGTATTATATCTAGCTGTGAAAAACTGTGAATGGTAGAATTCCCTTTTAAAACAGGAGAGGTTTGTCTTACACTACCACAATTCCTTTCCCTTGTTCTGTCATCTATTTTCAGTTCTTGAGTGTATACTAAATGCCCTGGAAACATTGCATGACGACATGTGGGCTGTCTGAAGGTGCCAAGCCTGCTGGAATAGTGTTGGGGGACTGTGGAAATGGAGGAAGACAGACTTTACACATTCTTGTCCACAGTGCTTTTTGAGAGCTGACTCGAAGAGGACTGTCCCCTAACAGTCCAAGGACATAGTCTTGGAGAAATCTGGTTAGAGGTCCAGAACAGGGCCACAAGAGAGACCTCCCTGATCCTTTTATTACTGAATACTCCAGTACAAGACACAACTCACCATACACTGGAGACAGATGTCAAGACTTGACAGTATCTCTAGTCATGTGCAGAACTACAGACATCTACCTAATTTCACAAGCATCCAGATAGGTCCTTGCAGGTACTTAGAGTAAAAGGAGTATTGTATTTGTAGAACACCCTCAGAATTTAAGCACTGTTTTCAGATTGTAGAAGTCATGAAGTTAGCAGGATAATATGGAAAAGTGTTGTAAATCTGAAGCACTGCCCAAAATATTCCTATGATCTCCTTTAATGCAACTTGTTAAGTTTATCATGCAGTGCATCTGTTTTTTACTTAAATATTAATGATAAATGAGATAAGAGCTGACAAAGATTCACAAGTGTCTTAACATTTGCGATACTTTCCCAAGTGACCTACTTATTGAAGGGATGCTGTGCTTTGATTTTGAACTGTACTATAAGAAAGTTGACATTGGCAGCCCACCAAATAAAACAATAGCAAACTTTGATGTTGGCAATGCTTGACTGATAAGTCCCAGCGCACACAGATCTACATGCAAATAAAGATATTTTAATTTCATTAAGGGAGAGAAAAAATATTCTGCTTTACTAACGTGATAATGATTCATGTTGGGAAAAATCCTGGCGGCTTTCTCAAATGCTTCTGATATTTGAACTGTGCTGATTATTTCTATTTGAAGTATGAACTACCACTGGCATTTTTGACACCGCAGCATCTTCTGTAATCATACTTATTCTTCATCAGAGCTTAGAGAGAGTCAACACACACTAGACTTAGCATTTTGTTACTAAACAGCTGGGTTTTTATGGATTCCAGTGGGGACCATCTAACATTTCCGTGTTTGTCACAGTTGTAGCAATCAAACTTATGAACAGCAGTTTTGGAGTTTGATGCATATTTGTTAAACACAATGGGTCTTTTATGTTCTTTGTCCTTAATTAGTGACATTGACAACGTCTGCCATCTTCAGCCACACACCTCATGAACAACTCCAGGCACCAGTTTATGCTGGGGGCCAGCCAGTTGGAAAGCAGCTTGGCAGAAAAGGACACCAAGCTGAATGTGAGCCAGAAATGGGCCCTTGCTGCAAAGGCGACCCAGTGGCATCCTGGGCTGTACCAGGTAAAGTACTGACACCACATCAAAGGAGGTGGTCAGTCTTTTCCCTCTGCTCAGCCACCAGTGTAGCTGCTCCTGTAGTGCTGTATTCAGGTCTGGGCTCCTCAGTAGAAGAGAGACTGGGACAGACTGAGAGAGTCCAACCAAGGACCACAAGGATGAAGGGACTGGAGCAACTCTCCTGTGACAAAAGGCTGAAAGAGCTGGAACTATTCTGATAGGGGAAGAGAAGGCTCAGAGGGATCCCATCAATGTCTACAAAGAACTGGAGGGAAGGTGCAAAGAGGAGGAAGCCAGGCTGTTTCGAGTGGCATTCAGTGCCTGGACCAGAGGCAATGGACACCAACTGAAACACAGGAGGTTCCCTCTGAACATTGAGAAACACTTTTCTCCTGTGAGGGTGACCAAGCACTGGCACAGGCTGTCCAGAGACACTGTGGATTCTCCTTTGTGAAAATACTGGATAGGCCCACTGACCATGCTTGACCAGGGGGGATTGGACCAGATCATCTTCAAAGGTCCCTTCCAACCTTAACTATTCTATGATTCTAAGAAATGGAATGGAAGTCAACCTCTAGACCTCCTTCTAAAAATGTTTTCATGGCAAAGAAAGGCAGGCATGGCATGAAGCTTCATATCAAAAAGATGTTACAAAACAGTCCCCTATTCAGGACGCATCAAACAAGTCCTTCTAAAACCTTAAGTCTCCTGGTTTATCAACTGCATTTTTTTAAAGCTGCATTTAGATGCTGATTTTTTTACCACAGTTTAGAATGTTCAGTGCTTGAAATTTGAACCAAGAAAAGAAGGAAAATAAGAACCCTTGAAAATGGGCTAATACAGAGCAGCATATTGATCATAAGGAATTAGTGTGAAAGTTCATGCTTGTGACCAAGGAATTCTAAAGAGGTAAAAAGATATATACATGTTTTACATCACAGATTCATGGAATCACAGAATGGTTTGGGTTGGAAGGAACCTTAAAGATCATTTTGTTCCAATCTCACTGCCATGGGCAGGGAAGTCACTCTGAACCACATTGCTGAGAGTCTCATCCAACCTGGCCTTGGACACTGCCAGGGATGGGGCATCCACAGCTTCACTGGGCAATGTGTTACAGTGCCTCACCACTCTCACAGTATATCTAACCTAAATATTCCCTCTTTCAGTTTGATCTCATGATGTTGAGTGATGAATTAGCAGGAGGTATTGCTTTTTAATACCTAGATGAGCAATATGCTATCCAGGATCTAATGAAATGCGGATGCCATATTCATATTCAAGGTGATTTCAAAATGTGCTCTTAAAAATAAATTAGTGGTATAAATCTTAGAGGAATGCCAATAATTTGCCAATCAGACAGAATTATAGTCTACAGGCAGATGGATGGCAACATAATTGAGGCCTACCAACGGCTTATTAAAACACCATGCAAAGTAATCACATTGCAAAGTAGTACCTGAGTAAAAGTTAAAATACAAACTGTTACAAAAAGGAAGAGTGAAAAACACTCAGATGTAGGCAGAAGGGTTTTCGGTGACTTTGTATGGCTACAGGTCTGGTGCCCTTATATGCAACTGAACATAGGAGATCTAGAAATTGCAGAAGAAGGGGAGAGAAATTATGATAAGCAGGAAATGGCATCCCTGTGAGGGGAGAGTAAATAGACTAGGACTCTTCAGCCTGGAAAAGACATAGGAGAGAGAGTATGACAGTGATATGTCAAGAATGACTTAGAGAAGATAAATGGAATAATTATTTTTATATTACAAAACTAGAGGTTATCACATGAATATCAGGTAGAATGCTCAAATGGCACAATTTTTTTTTGTACAATGCATAATTAAAGTGTGGGACTCACTGCCGCTGGATGGTCTGGAAGCCAAATATAAAGCATTGGAAAAAAAAAAAAGAAAGATTCCATGAAGAAATGGAAGAAAAGTTCCTCAAGACATGAGCAGCCCCCAAACTAAAGCTAGCTGGCATTTGTATTGAGGAATTGTATATTGAAACAGTAATTCTGTAAATTTACTCTGTTATTGTTTTTTTTTCCCCAAAACAGTGTGGAAATAGATCTAGTAGTGCATCTATTCTAATAAGGGGGGTTTAGGTAGACAAAAAAAAAAAAATTCCAAAAATGGTCCTTAAAGATTTCAGGGTTAGCTTTTAATTAAAAAAGATTAAAAATGGAAGAAGCTATGTATTTTGCTCCATCTGGCCTTGTTCTGAATCAACAGAAACAACATGAGTTGAATCCATGATTTCTAAGAGGCAAGCCGTATATGCTATTCAGAATATGAAGCCTAGGGCAAATAGGCATTTGGTGTCTGCAATATTCACATCATGAAGTAATTTTGCATTGATGGATGGGTGTCTAGAATTTAACCAGATGTTTGCAGTAAAGCAAATCCTTCTATTCTTACCAAAGGAGAACAAAATGTATATTACAAAATCATTAATCTCTATCACATTATAGAATCTCCTGTGTTTTTTGAATATTAATTGATCACTACTGGTTAGTCACATATTAGATATAATTTTTGGAGCATATTAGAAAAATATATTTAAACACATAATAAACCTCCTGGAGAAAGGAATTTTGATGCTAATAATGGCAAGTAGTGGAAACAAGTAGTTTCCCATTGAGTAGGATGTGAAATAAAGATGTATCACGTCCTTAATGTCTCTTCAATGTCTATGTAGGATTTACTGGGAGCCAAGTTCTGAGATGCAATGACAAGGTGGAAGGAATGAACACTGCAAACTGAATACAAATTTTGAATATACACTAGTGATCTTATATATTTTCCCAAGCAAAGTTTGGCATTGCTAGAAACAATGTAGAATACAGAATATGCATGAATACAAAGAAAATACATACACACTGCATAAAGGCTTGACACAAGCATTGTAATTAGTGAATCAGTTCCTTAAATCAATAACCTGCACTAACAGATTGCCTACTGAGAAGCCTTTTCCAAAATAAATTTGAGGAAACCACATAATAGCTCACTCACATGGCTCATTTTTTTAATGAAAGTCTGGAGGAGTATTGTATCCAGAATAAACATGAATTTGACAATTGAAAATTAATGTTTTCCACATTGGAATTTCTTCACTGTAGATAAACTAATTAATGATGTTTGTTTAAAGATGACTGAAGTTTCTGAAAAGTTTCAGATGATTCTTGCATTTCTCTTGTGTAGAAAAAAAATTTTATCATACATTCTTATTGCAAAAAAGAAAAGTTCTGTTTTAGGAAACCAACAGTGGGAAACTTTATTAATTAAGTCAAATCAATCATATATATGGGCAGAATACTGATAGTTTTGATGGAGAATACTGATACATTATTCTGGGAGGAACTAGCGTGAAAGATAGATTAAAGGGTGGGTGTCAGGTTAGTGGAAGTTCAGCCTCCAGATATTTGGAAGTCACAATAGACTAAGCCTGCTAGGAGAAGGTTCTATCAAAAGGTGATCCTTTTAGGCTAGACAGTATATCTTCAGTTAAAAATCTTTCAGAGCACTGTGTCTTTCATTAAGATAGGACATCATCCCCCCTTCCAACAGCCCTGCATTAGGGTCCTCAAACCATGAAATAAAAGCTTATGGAATTGTACAAGCTTTTATTTTACAAGTCTAAAATGTTTAATTTCAGAGGAAAGGTTTAGAGAGTAAGAATTCTGAGTATTACTGCAGTGACCTGAAGCTCTGATTGTAGCTTTTATTAGAGACTATGATTGAAATCTATTTTAACATCTTGATATATTTGATTTCCAAAGATTAAAAAAAAATAATCTAAGAAATTACAAGAAATACTGCTTTCTTTTATTATGGATAGAAACATTTAATTATGAGCAGAGGATTTCTAAATCCACAGTGTTTTGAATTGTTTCACTATCTGCATTTCCTTCACGTTTATTTTGCTTATTGGTGAAGCTATTAAGAAATATTCTTATCTACAAGAGTGTGCAGAGGAGATGCAGCATTCCTGTGGAATCCACAAAAAGTGGAACATCAGTTTCAGGGAGTGAGTAATTTGATATGAAATGATTAGTTAGAGATAACACTTCATATCATCCATCATTAACTATGATTCTCACAAATATAATTTTGTGTCTGAAGCACCGCCCCTACAAAGACAGGCTGAGACAGCTGAGGCTGTTCATCCTGGAGAAGAGTAGGTTGCATGGAGACCTCGTAGCAACATTCCAGTGTCTGAAAGAGGCCTACAGGGAGGCTGGAGAGGGACTCTTCGTCAGGAACTGTGGTGACAGGCCAGGGAGTAATGGGTACAAATTGAAAGAGGGGAAATTTAGGTTAGATATACAGGAGAAATTATTTGCTGTGAAGGTGATGAGGCACTGGAACACATTGCTCAGGGAGGTTTTGTGTGCCCTGTTCAAGGCCAGGTTGGATAAGGCCTTGAGCAATTAGTCTAGTGGGAGGTGTCCCTGCACATGGCAGTGGGGTTGGAACCGGGTATCTTTAAGGTCTGTTTCAACCCCTTAACATTCTGTGATTCTATGAGTCATTTCTTGTTTCACACAGGGAAAATAATTTGAACTGTTGAAGGGGATTGACTTTCAGGAGGTCAAACTGCAAATCATAGGCAATCTGAGCTGTCAAGTTCCGCTGCACTCTTTGTTCTCACCCCTGATTTTAGTCTCTGCTGATTAATTATGGCTCTGTGCTTGCAGTGCCCCATGCAAAGCCGCTCTCCCCAGTCCTGCCGAGGGCGGCAGATGCGTCCAGCGCTTTATGGGGCCATCACACGTGGGGCTGCAGCAGAGCCAAGGAGCAACAGTAACGATGCTGATAATATCAGAGTTCAAGGAGCGTCTGCACAGTGCTCTTAGTCATATGGGTTAGTTTTAGGTGGTCCCGCATGGAGCAGGGAGTTGCACTTGATGATCCTTATGGGTCTCTTCCAAACTGAGACACTCTGTATTTCTATGGGCACGTGCTAAAGTGGGCACAGAGCAGCCGGGCCACTGCCGGACGAGAGCACTGAGAACGGACACAATCCACACCGGGAGCCGGCACCGCCCCCTCAGCCCCGGCAGGCCCCGCCTGCCCGCCGCTCTCTTTGGTTCGCTTCCACGGGGCGCATGCGCCGCGCCGGTCGGCTCCACATCCGCGGAAGGGCGAGCGGAGCCCGGCGGGGCGATGGCCGGCGCGGCCAGGGACGAGCTGGGTGAGGCGAGGTTGAGCCGTGCGGCCCGGCGGCGGCCGGAGCGGCTGAGGGGCGGCGGGATGGCTGCTGGCCGCGGGGCATGGGGAGGAGGCGTGAGCGCCGAGAGTGGCCGGCCAGCACCCACCCCTCTCCGCTCCAGCCGGGATGGTTCGGCCCACGGGGGATGCGCTGCGGCGCTCAGCACACCGAGGCGGGCGGGATGAACCATCCCACCTGGGGGAGGGGTGCGCTCTGTGCTGCCGCGTCTCCGCGGCGCCGGGGCCGGGGGAGCGGTGGTGAGGGTTGAGCACCCCGGAGCCGGATCGGCGGCACCTGAGGCTGGGCGGGTTGAAGGGAGCGGAGCTGGGGTTCTGCAGGGGTCGCTCCATGAGGGCGTCAGTCACACCTGGCTAGCGCTCGGTTTCTTTGGGAAGTCACGGCCTCCATAGAAGTACATGAAAATACGTTCTTTTTCATCTGTGATGAAGGATTGTGGCTTGCTTTAAGTCTGTGTGTGGGAGGGTACATCGATGTTCATCTCTTAGTTTTTCTGTCCGCAGATGGACAAGATAGCTCGTAGCAGGTGTAGCTATAAAGTGTAACTGGGGCTGGGCTGGGCTGGTTGAAAATCTCATCTCAAAGCTGTGTCCACAGAATCGCAGAATAGGTGAGGTTGGGAACGACCACAGTAGGTCTCGTGGTCCAACCTCCCTGCTCAGGCAGGGTCGTCCTAGAGCACATGGCACAGGATTGCATCCAGATGGTTCTGGAATATCTTAAGTAAGGAGACTCCGCAACCTCTCTGGGCAATCTGCTCCAGTGATTGGTCACCCGCAAGGTGAAGATGTTCTTCCTCACTTTCAGGTGGAACTTCCTGTACATCAGTTTCTGCCCGTGGCCTCTTCCCCTGTTGCTTGGAACCACCAAGAAGAGCCTGGCCTTATCTTGGCACCCCCCTTCACACCTTCAGATATTTATGCACATTAAGGAGGTCCCTTCTCACTTGTCTCTTCTCAAGGCTGAACAGGCTCAGTTCCCTCAGCCTTTCCTCCTTAGAGAGATGTTCCAGTACCCTAATCATCCTTATTGCCCTCTGCTGGAAATCTGAAGATTATAGTTCCACTGTAATCTGAGGAATTCGTCCTGTCCAGTGATAATGGTGGGAATTGGAAGACATACTTCAAATTTTATTGTCCCCAAGGCTTCTCCATCTTGCATCGAGGGACTGCCACCTCCCGAGGAAAGGTGGCTGAAAGATATTTAAGCCTTTTTTTTCCCCTAAGGTTACAGGTCTGACAGTAGAAGCAGAATTTGTTTATGGGATTAACTGTTTAAAAATGCAGATCAACACCTGCTAAGAATTCTGAAGATTTTTACATGGTTTTATCCTATTGAATACTTAATAAAGCGAAAGTCTTGCCAGTGTGTCTTCACTTGAGAGTGTGTTAATAGTAGAAATGTGTGGCTTGGTCTAGATCGGATAGTGGATTATTTAAGACTAGCATTTTCCCAAATAAATGATCCATTGTGGGTTGGGGTTAAAGTGTGTAATAACTGTGGAGACCTGTGCTTGTGTACACTTGGTTTAATAACTCTGTCCGATTTTATGAGCCTTCTGGATTTGACAGTTGTGATGCAAACTGTTTGCAAAAGCAAACAGTTCTTCATGCTTTTTGAGGTGCATTATTGACTTTCAACATTTACTTAGAAATAACGATTCTCATGATTAATAAATTCTACCATGAAGCTGAATAAATCTACTTTATTAAATTACAGTATGTAATGGAAACAGATAAATGACACAAGATATATTTTCCAAAGAAAAATAAAGAGGGATTTAAATAAGAGCATGAAGCATAAAGTTCTTGGCAAGCAAACACAACAAAAACTAATGCTACCTTTTACTATTCTGGAAAATATAATTATTAGTATTTAACAGGAAATTTTAAACCAGATGAGTTTTCCTTTTTAATTTTCAAACTGGAAAATGTGTTTTAGTTTGAGGGTTTTGTTTGTTTTTATGTCTCTCATATTCAGTAAGAGTTGCTGTAGTGGAAGATAAAAAGGGAGCTGGCTTGTGTATGGTGTATTGGGGTTATCTGTTATTTCCTCCTTTAAGTAGGAAAATTTACAGATGTTTATTGCTCTGGACCAGTGTACCCCTAGCACTACCATCCATAGTCACTTCGTGTTGCTCCATAATTTCTTTGGAGGTTGCAGAAGCATGTGACTGAGTAACGTGGGAGATCATGTGTGCTTCAGGGATAATGCTGGACTATACAGTTAGATGTCTTCTGGAGAAATACTGGGAAGTTTATTTGTAGGCTAAAGCTTGGGTAGTGGAGAAACAGGTACTTCTTTCTGTGGTTGAGGGAGTAACTGAGTGTTATTCTGAAAATAATTAGGGGCAATGTTTTCTTTGTAACTAAATTTGTCTTGAGAGCTCTGGTTCTGAATGCTGAATTAAAAAACTGCTCCACAGCGTTGAGACAATAAATGGGTCATTTGTGGACTGCAGTAGTTGCTGGGAACACTGAGCCTCTCCGGTTGTCACAGACGTGGTTGCTGCCGGACATAAATGTGTTTTCTGTGTTACACTGTAGTGAAGTCTCCTTGGCTGTGTTGCTATTCACAGACTCAAGTGCTAACCTTGTCCCATAAGAGCAGCTGGCCTTGGTTGGTGACACAAGCTCTGGGTATGCCCTCTGGATCATGAGTATGGCTTTCTATAGCCTGTGGGAAAATATTAGCATAAAACCACATTTTAGGCTAGTGTAAAGATGACGTGGTTCTGATTTTCTCTTTTATTCAACAGTCAAACCAGCTGCTTGTTAACTCGAATCTTTATCCCAGTTATGGAGGCCCTGGGTCACCCTCTATTTAATAAACAGATTTCACAGGACTGTGAATCTTGTACAGTGTTTCTGGCCCTGTGGGCATGTTCTTGTGTAGAAGCTGACTGTGCAGTGAAGTATCTATGAGATGTCCTTTGCCTACTGCTTTTTGCTGAGCGCTTAATATACATCTGAAGTGTTGCTCCAACAAGGTCTGTGGGTTCCTTCTCCCGTAAATGAGTAAAATTAGCTGATGTAAACAATGGTGGGCTATATTCTATCCCCCAAATCTTTTTATGCTTATATATCAAATCGAGTTTATTGTTTGCTGACACTGACTTCAAAAACCCGAAGGAAAAACAACTAAGCTAACAAAAAACAGATCATATTTTTAAATTTGATTTGTGAAGGGGGTTTTAGATATGACTTTGGCTAGGGCATGACCTTCTTCAAAGGAACAATAGAAGATTGTGCTTGGCTTTGTTTTTAATATCTCCTCAACCTTTAACTTCTTGTGCAGCCCTGGCAAACTTTCATCCTTTTGTCACTGTTTCTTCTGTAAAATGAAAATGATGATCAGTTTTATCACTTGTGGTGCTGCATGGTTCAGTTAAATTTAGAAATGTTAATTGCTTGAGCTGTATAGAAAAATTAACTAAAGTTCTTGGTGAAAAATTTGTTTCTTTACAGAATTTTGGAACCAAAGGATTGCTTTATTGTGCTGTAAAAGCTTTAGAATTAAGTCCATTTAATAACAGTTCAAAAGTTTCTTTGGTAATATGTCCATAAATGTTGTCAAGATGCTGGCAAATTCTAGGGGATAGAAAAGTACACTTGAAGATTCAAATCTGGAAATCCTGGTCATAGCGATTTAAACACTATAGGTTTAATTTCACGGTGTAACTGGTGGCTGACCTCTGAAATTTGTCAGAGGTCTTTGAGGATACAGTGTTGATATTTTTGCATGATTATAGTGTGAGATGTAGCTGTAATGAATAAGTGAATTTATGTCTCCAGTGGTTTAAGGAATCAGTTTAAACATTGCAGTGGTTAACTCTGGGTGAAGTTGAAATGCACTCTGTGTTGCCTTGCTTGATAGTAGCAGTACTTACAGAGCTTTTTGGCACTCTGCTTGCATGGGTGTTCAAAGAAGAAAGCAGAAACAATGACAGATGTTTAAATAACTGTTGAAGACAATCAGAAGACAGCATTTGATCTGAAAAGATTTTTGTGGTGGTACAAGGAGAAAAGAAATTCATATTAGCTGATTGAAAGACAATGCTGAAAATTGGCTGGTACTTAGGCTAAGTAAAAACAAAAGGGTGTGTAGAAGTGAATTTCCTCATTCTTAGTTGTGCTGAGTAATGATAATGCAGACTTTTCAGTGGCTGGGCACTGGATTGGATCATTCATAGTGTGTTTGGATGCCACCAGAACAGCTTGGAGGAGCATGGACCTAAGGTTGGCTGAGGTATGCTCTGCACCAGGTGCTTTGTGAGAGCAGCCAGACAACTTCATCTTTGATGCGAGTATGACATGTATATGCTGTTCTTGTAGCTGGAGTTTGAGATCTGATTTAAACTGCACATACTGGACCTTTGTAGGAAGGAATCAAAGTAAATATGGGTATTCTGTACCAATTTCCTGGCAGTGACTGTGGACTTTCCAGAATAATTCATTTCAGGCTAGGTGCAAGTATGCAAAGCACCCATTCTCTGACCTTGTGAGCTCAAGCTTTCTTGCTTGGTGTGCTCTGGACTACAAGTTTGGATCCATTAAAGCTGGATGTTACACAAACCTGTATGTCACTGTGAGTGTGGACTGTGCAGTGGGACACAGCCACAGTATTCCTTCCAGCAGCAGAGATCTCATCAAATAAAAACCCATTCTTAGAAAGTCGCATGACCCAAACCTCGTATTATGTCCCAGGACCTTTACTTTTAACGGATTCACATATTTTAGGCCAAAACTATACACCAGTCATAGGATGAAGGAGGAATGACAAGGAGAAGAGGCAATTCAAAAGCATTTCTATGGCTAGAATAGAGACTAGATAGCATTATTGGAATATTTTATATAATGCAGTATTTCAGGGGAACCTGTAGTAAGTATAGTTATCACAATGTGAGTTGATGCAGATTGCTGTTGCCTGTGTTTGAAAACTTCTAATAGAATTTATTCTCAAATGTGTTATTACATTAGAACAGGATCAGCAAATTGCCAACCTTAGTGTACAAGTTGGAAACAGATATTCTGAGGTCTAGTTTAAGCAATTTCTGAGAACATGGGTGAATAGTTGACAGTAAGTTAGGTGATTAGTCATCTGAGGGTTATTGTCATCAGTATTCCAGCTCTGATAGACAGCTTTAAACATGGGCAGATGACTTTTCAGAAGAAAAATAGCTTGTCTTAGAAAAATTCTTACTATTTAAAAGATGAGGGGAATGCTTGAGTATGTCTAAATCCATTCTTAAAGGACTACCTTTGTGATCAGAAGATGGGTCAGGAAGTTGGGAGAAAAGTAAAATGGGGTGTCTGAAAAATTCAGTCTTCTGAGTGTCATCCGGTTGTGTGGTAAACAATGTAGATGTATGTATATATCAAATGTTCCAGTCTCAGGCTGTAATGGAAGAAGAAAATTTTACTTTTCTCTCTTGACTGAGCAGTTGCTGATAGTCACCAGAGCTATCAGTTCTAAGGGTTGTGCTGGTTCCCTCACACTGCTAAATAGGAACCTTAGTTGCTGCATATTGTCATTGTTGTTTAGCATTACAAAGAGCATCCTACAAAATATGATGGAGACAAAACTGGAAAATATTTTTATTATTATTCCTTTTATATGTAGTTGAATCTCATGTGATCAGAGACTTTGCACGCTTGTAGTTTGGCTTGCTCCGAATGAAAACACTTCAGATTCTAAGTTTAGAATCAATATTTTAAAGAATGAAAATGAGCCTAATCAATTGCCCACTGGGTGAAACTTTCAGCTCCCTCTGACCCCTGAGGCGACAAACTTTTACTCCAGAAGTAGAATGTGCAGGTCTTTGTGAGCATCAAATGAACCCAGTAGGGGCTCGGAGCTGAGAGAGGATGGTCGTGGCATCCTCAAGAACTAGTCAGCGCAATGCTGTGGGAGCAGAGGGAAGGAACTTTGCTGATCCTTCTGTTGATCAGTTTGTAGACTATATGCCATGTAGTGAAACATGTTTAAGTCTGTCTTGACTTCTATAATTAGAATATCACTGAGTATAAATTTGCTCTGCAGTGTACTTACTGGTTGAGTCTCTGACCTCTGATTTTTGCTCTTGACTAGTCATCTTTGCTTCTGTCAAGTGCTTTCATTACTGGCTTTCAACTTTACTGACATGAAATTCGGATGACCCTTCAGTTTTTTCAGGAGAGTTTGAGCTCTGCTTTTAATTTTAATGACTTGAATAAGCTACCTTCTGCTTTGTAGGATTTTTACACTTGTTTTACAGTTTTTCTTTAGAGATTCTTCTTACTTAGCATTGGCTTCAGTGCCCTGCTGGTGGGTTAGACATCTTTAAGGTTTCATAAAAACTTTAATGATTTGTTGAATGGCTGTGGTGGGTTGGCCCTGGGTGGATGCTGGGTGCCCAGAGAAGCCACTCTATCATTCTTCTCCTCAGCAGGACTGAGGAGAGAAAATATAACAAAAGGCTCATGGATTGAGATAAGGACAGGAGAGATCACTCACTAATTACGATCATGGGCAAAACAGATTTGACTTGGGGAAATTAATTGAATTTCTTATCAGTCAAATCAGATAGGGTAATGAAAAATAAGAATAAATCTAAAAAAACCCGTTTTTCCCATCCCTCCCTTTTTCCGAGGTTCAACTTTACTCACAATTTCTCTACTTCCTTCCATCCAGCAGTGCAGGGAGATAGGGAATGGGGGCTGTGATCAGTTCATCACGTTATCTCTCCTGCTCCTTTCTTCTCAGGGGGAGGACTCCTCACAGTCTTCTGCTCCAATGGGGGTCCCTTCCCATGGGAGACAGTCTTCCGCAAACGTCTCCAGTGTGGATCCCCCATGGGATCCACAAGTTCTACCAGCAAACCTACTCCAGCGTGGGCTCCTCTTTCCAAAAGGCCACAGGTCCTGCCAGGAGCCTGCTCCAGCACAGGCTTCCCCTGAGGTCACAGCCTCCTCCACTGTTGGGTCCTGCAGGGGCTGCAGGTGGATCTCTGCATCCCCATTGACCTCCCTGGGCTGCAGGGGCACAGCTGCCTCACTATGGTCTGCACCACGGGCTGCAGGGGAGTCTCTGCTCCAGTGTCTGGAACACCTCCTCCCCCTCCTTCTTCACTGACCTTGGGGTCTGCAGGGCTGCTTCTCTCACATATTTTCGCTCCTCTCTCCAGCTGTTATTGCTCAGCAGTGTTTTCCCCTTCTTAAGTGTTATTCCAGAGGTGCTACCACTGTCACTTTTATGCTCAGCCTTGGCCATGGTGGGTCCATCTTGGAGCCAGCTGGCATTGGCTCTATTGACATCCAGCAGCTTCTCATAGAAGCCACCACTGCAGCCCCTTGCTACCAAAACCTTGCTACACAAACCCAGTACAATGGCTACTTTTCAGTGCATTCTGTATTTCCTACCTGTGCATATCTTGTTTTAATTAATTAAGTGTTAATTTTTATCAGATTGACCATAATGACTCCCCAAAATAAAACTTTTATTTGTCATGTTCATATGCTTTTATGTACTTTAAAGATGTCAGTTGCCTGTACCTTCTCTTAAATGTATCTGCAGGCTCACAGGTGTTGCAGATTTCACAGGTATTCTGTTAGAATCCGTGTTTTTCTTACATCATAAATAAACTTAAAATAGTTAAGGTATTCAGTGTTCATTTAATTTATGAAATATTTTTTTTTCTTGCTGAATAGTCTTTTAATGTAGCTAATGTTTTAATGTATATTTTAATGTAGCTAATGAATTTCATGGTATTCTTCAGTGTTTTCAGAGTTCTGTAAGCTATGTGGTAATTCACTGTGCTCTTGCATACTTAGAATTCATTAAGGTTGGAAAAGACCTCTGAGATCATTGAGTCCATCTCTTACCCTAGCACTACCATGTTACTACTAAACCATATCCCTAAGTGCCGCATCCACATCTTTTAAATACCTTCAGGGATGGTGACTCCACCACTTTCTTGGACAGCCCGTTCCAATGCCTGATAATGCTTTTAGTAGAAATATTCAGTAATGTTTTAGTCACAGGGATTTCTCTCTTTTTTTGGTGGAAGTTATGAAAGTCGAGACTTAACGTACTTTATGAATGGGTACTCTGGTAGGCAAGTGTAGGGTAAATTATCTTTTTGCTCTTGGCAGGATTTGCTTTACTTAACTGTAGTAATTTAAAAATGGTTATAATTTACTCAACATTAAACTGGCATAAGCTGTTAGTTTTGCCTGAAAGGCGATTTTGTTCACTGCTGACTGCTTGCTCTTGCTAGGTGGTGTTACTTAGCTCGAAATTTATGTGAGTTTAAAAGGTTCATGAAATTGCATCTTTCAAAGCATGGAGCCTGAATCCTTTATTTTGGTTCTTTCTCCATTGAATGGAGATATCTTCTGTGGTACCTGTCTTACCTATTCATTTTAGGATGGGATGACTCTGGGGTGTGCTGTTGCTTACCACTGATAAGCATAGACTAAATGCTTAGTTTTGCAATAGCTAACAGTAGGTAAGATAAATCTCTATCTTTTGTAACAATAGGTGACTTTTCGGTTTTGCTTTTTGTTGTATTAGCTTGCAAAAGGATCTAAACCATTGACATTTTCATGATAAAAAGTTGGTTTTCTTAATGAAAACCTGTGGTGTTTGGCCATAATAATAATGATAATAATGAGATGGTGTACCACTTTAAAGAGAGAGCATATCCTGTGCAAACTTGTCCTGTATGTATCTGCTTAAATCAGCATTATGGTTAGGAACACATGTAAACCTCCTGGCATGAGAAGTTTTACGTCTGAACTCTAAGTTTGTTTCTAATGCTAATGTAGTGTTAACTCTGTTGTACAGGCATGGAAGTAATGAAGCCTTTAATTGATGAAGAAGACTCAGATGGCATCTCAGAAGAAGAGCATGAAAATAATTTCCTGCCAGTTAAAACACATTACCAGCTTGGTAATGAAGAAGGCATTACGTATGTGTTATGCTTGAGTATCAGCTTGTTTAAATTTGTTGCCTCTGCCTCATTTCTTATGAGCAGTTTACTGAACTGTGTAGGGGTTTTCTTGCACCTGCAGGACGGTTTTGTGGTTGTACATCAGGACTTTACATAGTTCTGCCAAAAAGCAGCCCATTTTGAATAGGTTTTTTGTTCTTTGGAAGCTAAGAATGTGGCTGTAAAATATTCCAAGGTGCCTATTTGCAAAGTGACTGGATTACTCAAAATCCAAGTGCTGTTTAAAGAAGATTTTGAGAAGATTCTGGAGATAATCTGTTTGTGAAAGTTTAATTAGAAGAGATGGCAAAGCTTTGGGTTTTGGTTTTCTTTTTTAATTTGTATAAAGCTTTGGCTGTCAGACTTGTGATTTGCAGCTGGTAATTTTGTTTTTGAATGTTATTGATTCTAAAATAGTGATAAAACAGTGATAAAACTTGGTAATTTTGACTCTGAGGCAAATGAATAATAGAATTGGACAGAAAATAACATTTCACAAGCTGGAGTAAAGAACTGAAGATCAGACTTGTATGTTCTATTTGAGAGTGCTCACATATAATGATGAATAAGAATGTTATTTGAATGTGCTGCACATACTTTAAAATAACTAGACCACCACCATGAGTTGAAGCTCAAAATTTATCACTTTATTATTAAATGACAGAGGATGTGGTTTTACTTTTGCCCCCTCCCCCATCTCAGTGTACTTCTAATGTGATGTTTTATCCTCAGGTTTATACAAACACTTACTCACCTCCTCAAGGGAAACATTGGAACTGGGCTTCTTGGTCTTCCACTTGCAATAAAAAATGCTGGTATTGTGGTAAGAATTCAATTCTTTTTTCATACACTAGGAGAAATATCTAGACTGATTTACAGATATATGTCCTGAAAAACTAAAATCCCTATACTTATTTGTTACTGCAATCTTAATAGAGTTGTGTTGATTTTCCTCTTTAGTCTGGTGAAATTAGTACTGAAGATTAAGATTTTTATTTTTTTTAAAAAAGTTACTACTTCACCCTGAGGACTTCATTGCATGAGTTGCATTTTTGTGTAGCCGAAGTGTTTTTCTGGTCAAAACACAAACTTTGTAAAAATAAATAAATATTTTGATTTACTCAGACTCCTGTGGTCCTATGGTGTCTCATGGGAATTGTTACTATGTGGTTGTCTTTGTACACACTTCTCTAGAGGCAGATTGTGTGTCCTGGAATGCGTCATCAGCTTGTTAAATCAATGTAGTGTTTCTGCAGAAACAGGCTATAGCACAGGTTGTTTATACCAGGTAATAAACAATGCATTTCCTAGGGCAGGGTAAATTTGCTCAAGTGAAATTTTCACCTTACAACTAAATAATCCTGTAATTCTATAGTACAGGATGTTCAGGTTTAAGAGTGAGAGTTACATGTGAAAAGCAGATTCCTTCTGTGAAAATTTCTGGTTGAAATTCCACTCTGAAACAAATTATTTAATTTGATAATTATCTGTAGTTTGTAACTTTTGCTGTCATTACCACTTCAAACCAGTTCAAACCACTGCTTTGAATTGGACACTATGTGCAGTCTTCTCTCTTGACAAACTTTTTTGGGCAAATGAAGCAGTTAGAGGAGTGCAGTTGTTTGTGCCTATTTTGTACTTATAGCCATCTCTCAAGTAGTGAATGTAAAGTAAGGAATGCCATGGAATGTCAGCAGTAACTCCCCCCCTCTGAGAGAGGGAAAAATACAGTTGCACAAAATTTTTTTTTTTTGCTACAATGTGAATTTTTTTCATTTAGAGATTTTTCCCCAGAATATTTTCATGAGAAATTCTGTATATTTCCTGTGTCCTCCCTCCTTTTTTTTTCCATACCATGTTGGACCAATCAGCCTTGTGTTCATAGGAGTTATATCGGTTCACTGTATGCACATCTTGGTACGTTGCAGCCACTCTCTGTGTCAGAGGTAAATGTGGAACTACTCGTTCAGTTGCTGAGTTTCAGTATTTTTTTCCTTAATTTGTCTGTTCTGTTTGTGATTTTTGGCCTAGAGAATGTCCTGATGCTATAGCAGTTCCTTCTGTCAGTTTAGAATCTTCCAATTGTTGGAAGCAACACTCAAATTTGTAGCGTGTACCTATAAATGATAGGTATGCTCTGTGCAACTCACTGGAAAAAAAAAAATTGTTCTCTGTTCATATTCAAAATGAAATTAGTTTAATGTGTTGCCCAGTACTCTGCTCCCTGCTAGGAAATAGTAGGATCTTTCTCATTGCAGTTTTAATTGCTTATTTTCAGTCCATTAGTCCTTCTTTATATTCGTAGATTTCTTCATAGCTTCTGAATCTTCATAGCTTTGGAAAGTGTATAATTTATAAATAGCCACTTTATAAGTACTCCATAGGAATAAAAGATAAACTAAGAAATCTGTCAATGTCTTCCATGATTATATGTGAGTTCTGTCTCTTTGAATTGTGACAACTCGATTCTTTGAACTTGTAGTGCTGAAGGAGTGAGTTAAAATGAGCTAGTGAGCAGATAAACACTAAATACTCCTCCAAGTGAGTTGTACAATATTGGGGGGAAGCAGTTTTTCGGATTGGTAGAGCTATTCAGACTGACAGAGTATTTTGTTTAATAGTGACTTTTGTTAAACATTTTTATCTTACTGTCAGGTGTTAAAAGAAAAGCAGTGAGAGGGTCTCATGTTTAAAAAGTGCAGTAAAAGTTTTAAACTGAATAGAATTGCAAAACTATTCATGCCCCTGTAGCTGGAAAATCTCTTACCAGATTAATATGACATTGTACTGTGAATGGACCCTGTCATTCCTGAATTCTTCACTTCTTCCGCTGTGGTTTTGAATGATCTTTGAAGATGATCACTGAAATAAGATCATTCAATCAGTTGTGACTGCTTGTGCAGGAAGAGTTTTTGAAACCTGTTCAAATTCTTTCTGACTTTTAGATTTGAGATCAGTTTCTTAAGCTCATATTATAAGTATCTGATTTTGGATTAATTTATAAAAAAACTTTGTTCTGTAAGGAACTTACTTAGTACTGTTGAAGTGGGGGAAGCAATATTGTGTTTAACGTGCTTGTTGAGTGCTAAATAATAGCCCTTCCTGGAGTAAGAAGCCAGAGCCATACCTCTGAAATTCAGCAGCAGTGGAATGTTGCCACAGGTGATAACTTGTTATAATCGTGGGAAACCAACAGCATTTTCAAGGTAGGGCATATTTTTAATAACTCCATTCTTTCTTAATTTTTTGATTTCAGGATGAAAAAGTCCTCACTGGGGTATAGTGATACAGTTAGTTATGCCATGGAATTGGGGCCCCTTGCTGCTCTTCAGAAACGAGCTTCTTGGGGCAGGTAAGTTTGAATTAGAATTTAATTGAATAAATTCATTATTAAAAATTAATGGTTTGACTTGGAATGATAGGAGAATTTCTTTTTACTAAGATGTTGCCTTCCTTAACAGTGATTTTTTGCAGTGTCATTTGTTATTTCCTGCTACCAGCAAGTAGTGGTGACATGGGAGGATGTCTGTCTCTCTTAGGCATTTCAATTTTCAGGTCTACAAGAGCTGTGAAGAAAAAGAATTCTGTTTAGTAATATAGGAAGAGATGTGTTATAACCAGAAATGCATTCTGTATTGTCTAATGTAGTGAAGTTTTCATTCTTTTACTGGCATTCCCTGCATCAGAGTTCACTCTTTAAGCAGGTTGACACTGTAGATGTTAATTACTTTAATGGATTTAGTCAGAAAGGAAGCAAAGAATTGCTTTGCTTCCTGTTTAAATATAACATACAAATAATGGATAAAATAGGTACTGTTTTTGCAATAATGACATGAAGATGTTAATAGCTTGTTGTCTCTGTTAAATACTTTATCCCTCTTTTAAAAAAGACTGTTATATTTTTCTTTGCCATTTGTTGCTGTAGAGCTGTTTGTGGAGTTTGTAGTATGACTGCACAGTAGTGAAATTGTGAATAGTGGAACAAACATATTGCTCAACATTAATTTAAAGTGGTTTTTACCTCACTTGTGGAAGAATTTTTTTTGTTCCTGTTATTTTTAAAGATGCAGCATCTTGCATCAGGGGTTTTGGCTATTACTTTGTTTCAAGTAAGCAAAAGGTGAGCTAGTTCTTTTAAGATCTTTTGTGATGACTTTGTAGGAATGGAGAAGAGCTCAATTAGAGGAAAATTGATTCGTACTGATATATAATGACAATTCTCTATTGCACCTAAGAGTTACAAGCCATAAATGGCAATTGGATCTCCAGAGACACTGTACTGCAGCAAATCCATTCTCTGGGGCAGATCTCTGCTGTATCCTTAACTCTAGCAGAGCTTCATTACAGCATGTCTTCAGGCCACCACTGTGTATTACTTTTTTTCAAAAACAATCTGAACCATAGTTTAGTGTTTTTTCAGTAATATACAGTGTCTGAATGTGTATTTGGATACATTGACATAGACCTGCCTGGTAAGATGTGAAAGTGTTATCTTGAGTTGATGCAACTTTTATGTCTTAGACTGCATATGAGACATTTCATCTCTGGACCTGGTGGAAAACTGCTGTGTTGGGGGCTAAAGGGTGCATCAAATATGTATGTCTCTTGTTAACATTTGTACCACATTAAGTCCTTGAATTTCATTTTATACCACTTTAAAATATGTTGAGTACCTTTTTTTTTTTTGAGAAACTGTGATGCCTACTTAGTTTTACCTTAAAAACCACACGCACAAAACCCACCCTGTTTTGCCATAAGAGGAGCATGTATTGCAGTACTTGTGAAATTAATGTGGCATTTGAGTGTTGCATTTTGATTACTGTAAAAAGGAGCAGTAATTGCATGTTAGGTAACAATGGGTTAATTATTTGGATCTTAAGTATAACGTATGTTTGTTTTTTCTTCCTCAGGTGTATTGTGGACTTTTTCTTAGTGATAACACAGCTGGGATTTTGTGGTGTTTATGTTGTGTTCTTGGCAGAAAATGTGAAACAAGTGAGTAATGTTGCCATATGGAAGCAGTTATGGGTTTAGATTAATATTTCCTCGCTTTTATTTCCTGTCCCTATAAAGCTTTTGGTAAATAGAAGCAATGTCCAAAATGAACAGAATTCAGACCTTGTGAAAGTGTTTATTGCCTTCTGACTTGTTTGTTGAATTTAAAACTTAATTGCGGACATGATAGAAAATAAGGATGAAACTGGATGAGAGGAGCCAGTTCTCCCTCAGTTTTTTTTTTTCCCCTAGGCCTTCTGCTGACAGCCTTTTTTTACCCCCAACTTCCTGGGCATATTTTACCCTTTTCCTGTCACTGGAATATTTGTTTTGTTCCTGTTTAGTCACTTCCCTTTGTAGAATCCACTGTATCTAAACCAATCCTGATTTTTTGTTCCTAAAAATGCCTGACATTGAAATTTCCGCTGCCTCCTCAGTAGTCAGTTCCAATGCTTTCTTATCTGTTAGACAGCTGCTTCTTTGTAGAAGCTTAAAATTTCTTATCAATGTTGCAAGTCCTTTATTTCATGTTCTAGCTCTAAGTAATTTATTCTTTTCGATTTGTGGATACTGTTTATATTTTTGAATATTATTATCCTGTCTCCTCTCTATGTAATATCTAATAGAGGGTAGACATGATAGAATCTAGTAACTGTTGTTGCTTTTCTGTGAACGCTTTGCAATTGGTCACATAGTTTACTTCAAGTTTTATCCCTGAAGTTGGTTAAATCAACTAAAAATTGCAAATGAGTCACCACAACTACAAATACCTATACACTTCCCCAGCAATCCCAAACCTTTCAATAAAACCCAGCTATCCCTTTTCTTCCCCTCAACCATCCATCACTGACAAAAGGAAACAAACCCATGCCTATCACTTTCATGAGAGCTGCTCCTGCTTTCATTCATGTGTTTTGTCTCTTGTTTTCCGGTCCTTCTAAGCTCTTTCTCATAGGTGGAGATTATTCTGTTGACAGGGTCCCTTGTGTGTGTTGGTCATTCCCCTTTGCATACCCAGCAGTTGCAGGCAGAAGTTTGTGTGTCTGAGCAGGTGGTCCATGGAAGGAAGGAAGGTTGAATGCTCAAACACAGGCACGTTGAGCTTGTGATGCTTGCTCCTCCACGGGCTTTTTAAGATGCCTGGACTCTACCAATATGCTTTGCTGTGTTTCCTGTTTATGAGATTATGGTTAGTCACTTGCCATAAAGCTAATGAGGATGAATCTGGGCCTGTGTCTGTACAAGCACTGGTGAGGCCTTGTACTTGAGTACTGGGCCTCTCACTTCAGGAAAGACACTGAAGTGCTGGAGCTTGTCCAGGGAAGGGCGATGGAGCTGGTGAAGGGTCTGGAGGACAAGTCTGATGAGCAACTGAGGGAGATGGAGGTGTTTAGTCTGGAGAAAAGGAGGCTGAGGGTGAATCTTATTATTCTGTACAACTACCTGAAATGAGGTTGTAGTGAGGTGGGGGTTGGCTTCTTCTCACAGGCAATTAATGACGGGATGAGTGGACATAGCCTCAAGGTTCACCAAGGGAGGTTCAGGTTGGACAACAGGAAGAATTTTTTCATGGAAAGGATTGTTAAGCATTGAAATGGACTGCCCACAGAGGTGTTGGGGTTACCATCGCTGGAGTGTTCAAGAAGCAATCAGACATGGCACTTAGTGCTGTGGTCTAGTTGACAAGGTGTGATCGGTCACAGGTTGGATTTGATGTCTTGGTGATCTTATCCAACCCAAACAATTCTGTGATTCTGTGATTCTTTGTATGCTCCTGTATTTAGAGAAGTGTGTGAGGAATAAGGTATGGCAGGTTACTGAGCATTAATCATCCGTGTAGATTCTTATTCTGCCAACAATGGAGAGCAGAGTAATACCACGGTAATTTGAACAGTCTGATTTAACTCCTTTCTTCTTATACAAAGTGATGATGACTGCATTACGCAGGTCTGATGGTAGTTCGCCGAGTTCCCTACAGCGCATCACAAACTCATGAAATTTAGCATGGAGTGCTTGGCCCCCATGCTTCCAGACTTCAGGTGGAATTCTATCAACCCCAGCCGCCCTGCCAATTTTCACCTACTGTATGGCCTTAAGAGTTTCTCCTAAAGTGGGGGCAGTATCGAATTCATTCTTCACTGGTTGTTGTGTGATGGACTGAATTGCTGAGTCTTGAACTACACGGCTGGTACTGAAAAGAGTCTGAAAGTGTTCAGACCATCGATTCAGAATGGAGGTTTTATTTGTCAGAAATGTTTGACCATCAGTGCTGAGTAGAGGGCTTTGGACCTGGTATGTAGGCCCGTATGCTCTTTTCAAGGCCTCATAGAATCCTCTGGAATCACCTGTATCTGCACATAATTGAGTTTTTTCAGCTAGATTGATCCACCACTTGTTCTGGACGGGAAGGCCCATACTACGACCTTAAATCATCTTGTCCAGGAGCTGCTTTATGCTGATGCCGCCGCCCTCGTCACCCACACAGAAGCAGCCCTGCAGCGTTTAACATCCTGCTTTGCAGACGCTGCTGAGCTCTTTGGGCTGGAAGTCAGCTTAAAGAAGACAGAAGTTTTCTATCAGACTGCACCTCAGGAAGTCTTCCATCATCCCCATATCACCATTGGCGAATCAGAGCTCAGATCGGTCCAGCAGTTTAATTACCTAGGTAGCCTCGTCTCGGATGGTAAGATTGACGGAGAGAGACAACAGGTTAGCAAAGGCATAGAGTGACTTCGGAAAGCTTCATAAAAGAGTTTGACAAAATAAACACTTAAAGTACAAAGATCAGTGTTTACAGAGCCATTGTGCTGTCTACTCTCTTATATGAGTCCGAATCATGGGTCATCTACTGCCACCACCTGCGACTCTTAGAACGCTTCCATCAACACTGCCTCCGTACAATCCTAAACATCCACTGGTCAGATTATGTGACTAACACGTCTGTTCTAGAACAGGCAGCAGTTACAAGTATTGAGGCCATGTTACTGAGAACACAGCTGCGCTGGGCAGGACACGTCTCAAGGATGAAGGACCACCGCCTCCCTAAGATCTTGCTTTATGGTGAACTTGCCACTGGCTGCTGCAAGAGAGGAGCCCCGAAGAGAAGAAACAAGGACTCCCTGAAACAACATCTCAGCCTTGGCCATATTGATCACCATAACTGGTCTACTCTGGCCTCCAGTCAGGAGGTCTGGAGACACGCTATCTATAACGCTGCTGCTTCTTTTGAGTATGCATGCAGGATCACCCTTGAGGAGAAAAGACAACGCAGAAGGAATCGTGTCTTGCTGAATATTCCACCTGAGGAGTCTTTCTGCTGTGCCTTTTGCAACCAGACTTGTCTATCTCGTATTGGCCTTTTTAGCCACCAGCGTGCTTGTAACAAGCGTGGGTAGAGCCCTTCCCAATTCTTCATTTGCGAAACCTAGCCATGATGGTGAGATTCTTATGTTACTCAAAAGCTAGACTACAGGTGTCTTGACATAGCTCACCTTTAATTAGGAAAAAGAGTGTCCCCTTGGGCAGTTAGTACATACAAGATAGTATGGGTTTTGTTCATGAGTATTTATATTGTGTCTAAAAAGTGTTCCAAGTTCTCTGGATGAAGAACCTGTTGAGATAGGGTATATTTGTGTATTTGGAAGCTGGATACTCTGTAATTTGTGTCTTGAGAGGAAAAAAAAATCAAACCTTTTAAACTACAGTTCTGCTGTCAGAATCTGTCTCAATACCTGAAAATCCTCTCTGATGTCCTTTTCCTGGCCTTCCAAAGTGAGATTTTTATTGCATTCCTTGCAATGTAAGTTCAAATTAAGCCTTTCCTATCAAATATGTATCTCATTAACCAGTTGTCATGTATGTGTTGTGACCTTGAGTAGAAGATGAGACTAAACACTTTTTGACCTTGGCTTTTGTAGGTTTGGAAAAAAAAAATTGAAACCTTTTTCAGGAAACTTGTTGCTGCTTTATTGAGGAAGAGTTGAAAGCTCTTACAGAAAAGCAGGTGCTGCTGAAGCAGTAGCTGCAGAGACCCGTAACATGGGCACTATGAATGGATTAAAGTCATTAGCAATTCAGAAGTTCCACTTCCAAATGTACTTAATTTAGATTGCCTTGTTCTTGCTCTTCTGGGAGGTAGAAGTCGGGTTTCTTCCTGGCAACTTTCGATTGCATAAATCTGTCCCGTAGAGGGCACCAAAGAACACAAATTGTTACAGCCTTAAATCTGTAACGATTTGGGGTAGTGAGAGAATGGGAAAGGTGAACAGATGGAAAGGGGATGGGGGATGAGAAGGCGAGAGAACTGAGATAAAGGAAGAACACGGTAAAAATGTTACTAATGGCACTCCTTTACCAATACCTCTGCATTATAATTTGTATGACAGAAAGAGCAGGTTTTGAGATACAGGTCAGGAAACAGTGGTCTCAGTTGAAGAGACTAAGGAAATGGAATTTTTTCTTGCTTCTGAAATAGTTCTTGTAAGAAGTGTATTCGTGACTTGAACTGAATTTTTTGCAAACACTAGCTATGCATTAGTTGTTTTCTGAGCAGAAAAGGAACCTGGTAACCAGATTTGTGCAAGTGTTTGATCTTCCTGGATACAGCTGAAGTTGGTGGATGCTGTGATTGGGCTATGTAAATGAGACATCAGGTGAAGAAAACTGTTTCAGACATCACACCAGCATGTAAGTTAATGCTTGAATAACTGAAGTAACTCCTGATGAAGTCTTGTGTCTGTGGATATCACTATACCTAGTGATTTCAGTGGCCATGTACTTCCTTTCTAAAACCATAATGGTATTTCCTCATGTAGTTTAGAGAAATGTTTGACACTTCAGATCACGTTGCTTTGTTTAGGACAGAGGCAGAGTCAGTGTCTGCTGTTCTTGGCTCAGCATGACTGCCACATGCAGTGATGCACTAGCAGAGAGCAGTGAGAGATTGTTGTCCAGAATAGGAATCTGAGGTTATTATAATTCTAGTGTTTAGGAGATGAGGTTAGATAGAAAGTGAGTCATAGTCCATCCTAACACAATCAGCAGTAAACTTGCACTGAGCTAAAGAGCATATGAGAAAGTTTAAAACCCCCAAATTCCTCCTGCTGCTTTGTATTTTGTTGCTTTTCGAACAGTTTTAAGTATTATCTGATTAATTTTTAAAAGCAAAATCTAGGAAAACACTTTCAAAGTGATGATGTTAGTCCACACCTGAACAAATTAGTATAATCTCATCTTCATGAGAGGGTTTTTTTTGCTGCTCTCTGTTGTCAACTCTCCCACAGCCTATTGCTCCACTCTAAGAGGAAGAGTAGTGATCCTTACATTCTGTATGTTTTGTGTTTACTTTCTTATTCAGCTTTCTTCTACCTGTCAGTAACTCTTGCCAGTTTTTTTAGCTCTCGCATAAGATTAACCCTTGCTGGGTCTTATTTGGTGTGCCTCTTCTGAGGCTGTGTGCAAGATCACTATTCTTTCATGTCTCAAAATACACCTTTGAGGGGTATTTCCTGTGGCCATGTCTAAACCCGTAAGTGGTACTGCTCTGACTGATGCTGTTAAAGCTGCTCTATTGATATAAAGTTGGTTTAAAGGTATATATGTCCACAAAAGGGAATAAACTGTCCTCCTGTGCATTTATATCAGTATAACTGTGTCCATAATATGAGTTACACAGTATATATGTGTGTGTGTATACATAAAATTCACCTGTGTATAATGGACATAATTAAAACAGTTTGACAGTCAACAGTTGAAACTTTAAAAAGTTTCTTTTTTTTTTTGGCAAGCAAATTGAAATATTAATTTTGAAGTCATGGGCTTCACATTTTGATGCATGCAAGTAATAGCCAGTGCAAAGTAAATTTCAGGAACCTCCTGCTTACCCAAGCCAGTAGTGCTGTTTTTAGCAGTGTTTCAATTCACAGTAACCTCTTCATCCAATGGCAAACTAATCTCTAAAATAGTCTGTGTGGGATAAGTGTGTGCACTTTCAGCAGTTATTAGGGAGTAAGTGGAACTTAACTAACCATTTCATGTGTTCTTTTCTCTATTCCAATCCATAATTCTCCATAGGATAGACATTGGTAAACAGGACTGTTTCAGAAAGGGCTCTACTTTTCTTTGTTTTTAAATATATTTCTAAAGACTTACAGCAGAGTAATCCTCAGGGATTGGTCCGATCTCATTAGGGTGAAGGCTATCACAAATAAAAAGGGTTTGTTCCATTTGAGTTACAAAATACATTTATACATTGCCAGCTGTGACCACACAGAACAAAGATGGGAAGAGAGTAAGAAATTACCTGCTTTATACTGTCAAAATCTGGTTAAAGCAGTGTCACTGCTGTCCTCTGAAGACAAAAAGAAAAGAGGGAAACTGGGATGTATCTAAGAGTACTGGGAGAAACCTGAAGTCTTTGAAAGACCTTACAGACTGGAGAGGTTCTTGAGAACCAGAGAGAGACAAATGTTGAGTTTATCTTTATTAAAAGCCAAAAGAATAATTTGGAGAATTACAAACCAATCAGCCTCTTCAATCCCTTTGAAAATCAGGAACTGAGACTTCTTGGCGTGTGTTTCTGTGCACATGAGGGAGAATAAAGTGACTGGAACCTGTCAGCATGGATTTACCAAGGGACTGACCAACTTGATTGCCTTCTGTAAGAAAAAAAGTCTGAATTTGTACATGATGAGAAATCACTAGATGCTACTTTATAAACGTTTATAGCAAGGTTTTTCATGCTGTCTCTGACAATAAATTTGTATCTAAGTAAGGTTGTTATGGTCTGGATAGATGGGTGGACTGACAGACAACTGGCTGGGAGAAAAAAACCACTGGTTGTGTGGTCAGACTTGGAGAGCAGTGTTCATGATCATGAGCCAGCAGTGTGGCGTGACGGCAAAGCAAACAAACAGCATCCTGGGTTGTATGAAAAGAAGGATTGCTGGTAGATAAAGGGAAGTGATTGTCATCCTTTGCTTCACATTTGTTAGGCCATATCTAAAATACTCTATCAAGTTTTGGATATTCCTAGTACTGGGAAGTCATTGACAAAGTGAAGTGAGTTCAAGGGAGCCTGCTGAAATTGCTGGCGCTGAAGCATTTGTCTTGTGAGGGCTGGGGAAACTGGGCTTGTTCAGGTCGGACAAGAACTGGCTTTTGGAGGACCTAAAAGCCACTCCCCAGGACTACAAAGAGGTTGTCTAGAAAATGGAATGAAGTTCTTTACTGAGGTCAAATGACAAGACAAGAGAAACCATTCACAGAACAGCACAGGAATTTCTGTTCTGAGGGAAAGAAAAACTTCCATACAGTCAAGCACTGGAACCAGTTGTCCAGACAGGTTGTGCAGTCTCTATCTATCCTTAGAAGTTTTCAAGACCCAGCTGGAGAATGGGGAGAGGAACAATCTGATCTGATGCCGTAGCTCACAGAACTGTGAGCAAGCTATTGGACTATAAACTTCCTGAGGTCCTATCTGACCTAAGTTATTCTATGATTCACTGACTCCAGACCCCTGGTTTTGGATGAGGTAATGGAGAAGATTGTTGAGAATACGGTGTTTTGTCTAGTTGGTAGGAGACTTGACAAGGCAAAGTGACTCAAATGAGAGATGGTGTAGAAGAGAGGAAAGGGCAGAGGAACACTTTGTGTATTTTGTGGAACTGGCATTTATTCCCCTAGAATTGCAGCTTTTGTGTTAAAAACACACAAGAAGCACATGCTTTTCATAGCTCGGACTAAAGACAGCTGTAATTGCAAATCTGGTTTATGCAAAATATTAATCTGTGCTGCTTAGGTTCAGAATTTCATTTTTCTTTTTTTTTTTCTCTCCCAGCTAGGATGTCTTTGATGCCCTGACTTCTTTCTTTAAACTGTATTGCAAGGAACAGGATCTGCAGCAGACTCCTGCAACTCATGACATTCTTGAGAATCCATTTGACCCCATTTCCTTCCTCCAGTGAATGCTGTGCCAGGGAACAGTGCAGGAAAAGGGGTACCATGCTTGCCGTATTGTAAAGCAGAATACAGTGTTGTGATTTGTTGCAGGAATACATCTCATATCTTAGGGGTGCAAGGGGAGTTGGTAAACTGGGGTCAGGGAGGCAGTTTTATTGCCCTTTCTGCATCAACATTCAGTCATCTAATGAAGGTTGTGGAGAGTTTATGTGCAGCTGTAGTATGTTCTTTCTCTGTGCTTTCCTCAGTATTTTTGTGAAAGTAAAAGGCAGATGGAGATATGATCACCTCCTTCATCAGGGTAGCTGATCACAGTAGAGCGAAACTTGAATAGAATTTTATATTGTACCTTGCATTTTCCGACTGTATTAGCCAGTAAACTCCAGTTGAATATCTAATTGGAATTTGGTGATGCTAATAGAAAAAAATTTCTGACTTCAGGCACTTTTTATTAGAGTTTGTGTACACTAAGGGAATGCCTCTGTCTTAAGAAAAAAATTGAAGTGTTTGAATGATTGAAATTATTTGAGGAGAAGCTGGTTTATACTGTGGTATTTTACAGATGTATTTTAGAGCCTGAACTGTATCTTGCCTGGTGTTTTTTTGTTTGGTTTGGTTTGTGTTTTTTAAGGAATAAATATTTTATTAATTTTTTTCTAATAGCTTATCAGGTATTTGTATAAATTGAAGGCATGCTGGGTTAACTTTATTGTAGAGGAGGTTTTCAATTGAGTTTGTGTGCTCAAATCATACTGTGATTCTTAGAAAACTCTTTTATGTGTCCCTGAGTGTAGAGAAGCTCTGGCTATCTGCAAATGCATGCAAGCAAGTAAACACACGAGACTTGTTAAAGTGAAAGGCTTAAAGTGCTTGTTCTATATTTCTGTTTTAAGTATGGTGGGAATGCTGTAAACTTCTACAGAGAACTTATGTGGCATTAGGGAAGTAATTTGGTTAAGTGTTTGAATTATTGGTTGGCAAAGTAGAGGGTTTGTAGTTCTGTGAATTCAATTCTAAATGCAATTAGCACTTCTTGTAGCTTTCTAAAAATGTTATCTTAATGAAAACTAACAGATTTTACTTGTCATGCAAGGGACTAAACTTAAGATCCTTGCTAAGTGGAAACCATCAGTGTTTCCATAATGTCCAGTGTCTGTTTTCATTTAAAGTGAGATGTCTGGAAAACATGTGGTTGCAGAATTGTATCTTTTTCTTTCCCTTTTTCATATTGGGAAAAAAAGTGCATGATGCTTTTTGTTACAGAGAAAATGATCTTAAGTTCATTCTGTCTTCCTGAGTTTTTGGATTGTTTGAAACAATGGAAATAAGGTGAATTGTGCAAAATTTTTTTTCTGCTAGACTTGTAAAGTCTGAGTTTTTGTGAACTTGCCAGGTTGAATGACTTGGTTTATATACACTTGGGTTTCCATTAGCAACTAACTCCTCATGATAGTCTCATAGTACCCACATTACCTTGATTACCTGCCATTTCACCAGCCTGTCCTCATTTCTTCATTTCACCCTCTTCTTCAAAGTAAAAAATTAATAGCCCTGAGTTACTCTGACCTATAAAAAATTTCATTAAGTACTGGTAGTTGTGGTGTTTGCTTAGGAATGCTGTGGTTAAACAAAAACTTAACATTTTAATGGTAGTACTTGCCCCTTTCATTTAACAGCTTGATGTGTTTGGATTTTTGAAGTAGAATCTATGATCTTATTATTTCACTGTCACAGAGAATAACTGATATTTTAAAGAACAAACCATATTGAAAGAATTGCCCTTAAATTAATCAGTCTTGGGACCATGCCTGTGAATTATGTACCAAAAAACCTACTACACTTTCGCATTGTGTGCTACTGTTAATTTATATCAATATAATGAGTACAGAACTCTCAGCTCTCCTAGAGCTCATGGTTTTTAAAGCTGAGTTAATGTTCATAAATAAAAGAGTAAAGAGTGAAAAAAAATTTGAAATAAATGAAAGACGGACGTGTTCATATTCTAACATTTTGTATGTATGCTGCTATCGTGCATGGCGAAGGCATCAGGTTGTTAGGCACTGAACTTGGGTGCAATAGCAGTTTGTCATCTAACCCCCTTACTCTCCTTAGGAAGATTCACACTCTTAAGATTAAGACCCAGTTCTGTCTTGCTTGCTTTCAGTTTACCAAACTTTCTGAAAGGAATCTGGTCAAAACTGTGGATGTGGATTTCCACTTTAGTCTGTGGTGGGATAATGATGCTTTGAAGTCCTGATTTCATCATTTGCCTTAAGGCTTGCTAGAAGTGCCTTGTCTTCCCCTCTGCATCGAGAGTACCAGGCATCTCAAAATTCCTGTCATTCACCAAGCAGAGGAACAAATTTCCCAGTAGGAAAGTAGCAGTGTGACTATATACTCACTACTACCACTGTCTAACGTGTTTTTTTGCTTTGGTTTTTTTGTTTGTTTGTTTGTTTTGTTTTGTTTTGGGTTTTGTTGTGTTTTTTTTTTTTATTTTTAAATAAAGGTCCATGAAGGATTCTTGGAAGCTAAGATTGCTCCCATGAATGTTAGTGCCACGAATGTTAGTTCGTCTGAGAAGAGGAATATTGATTTACGAATATACATGCTGTGTTTCCTGCCATTCCTGGTCCTCCTGGTCTTTATTCGTGACCTTAAGAGCCTGTCCTTGCTTTCATTGCTTGCCAATCTGTCCATGGCTGTCAGCCTGGTGATCATTTACCAGTATATTGTTAGAGTGAGTATATAAAGTTTATTATCTGGTTTTTTCAGTTGGCAAGTTGTGTTTGTTGCATGTGGCAGTTGGTCTATGATAGATATACACTGACTGACAGTTTCTGAAAGGCAGCATTATCATGTAATTAATTGAGGCATCTTAATTTAAGGAGGTGCCTCAAAATCTGCAATATGCTCTAAATACAGACTTTTACAGTGCTTTTGAAAGAAAGAATAATATTGCTGCATTTAAGATAATAAAAATATATATTTTGGTGAGTGGGAAGTGGAAAATGGGGAGGAAGGCAATAAGAGATATTGACGAGGAGGCAGGAGAAGTTATGTAGAAAAAATTGGGGAAGATAGTAATTAATTACTCTGCAGGAACTCAGCTTGTAATAAAGATATTTCCTTTTAATGTCCCTCATGGTTATGAAGAATATCTGTGCAGTATGAAAGCAGATTAGAAAATTCAGAAGTTTGCAGAAGATTAAGCTTTATAGGTGCACTTTCCCATGTGCTTTAATTGATGCTCCCTCATATACAACAGTGTGATACTTTAAATGTGAAATTTTTTCATGACAGTAGTAGAAACCTAGAATAAATGTATCTGCAAGTGTTTGTGTGGGAAGGTGGCTATAAATGTGTGTAAAGGACTAAGTTTGGGAGGGAAACCAGGGATTATAAATAGCAATGTCAACATTGCTATTTATCTTTCCTATAACATAATGCATCAATCAAAAAGTTTTAGAGAGAACTAATGTACTTTACACTGTTTTGCTTTGTTTTCTTCAGGATATAGTAGATCCTCGAAAACTACCTCCAGTGGTCGGCTGGAAGAAATACCCACTGTTTTTTGGGACTGCAGTATTTGCTTTTGAAGGAATCGGTGTGGTAAGTGCTTTTTACTGACTCTTCAAAATCACTGGTTCTATGCTAGATGATGGGATACAGGCAATTTTACTCCTGTTGTTATTTTGTTGTTTTTATTGAAACACTAATCTCCCACATTGGTATGAAGAGGGTTAATTTGTCTGGTCAAAAAAGGCAAAAGTTGAGAACACAGCATCCCCATCACAGGGGAATTTGGTGGATACTGACTACTACTTGGACACTTAGCCCTTTCCCAAATTACAAGAATGCCTTTAGTTCCAAATAAATTGAGACAATACTGTAATAATAACTGGTATCATAATATGTTCTATGGTAGTATAGAATTAAGTTAATAATATGATTATATTGTAATTACAGTGATTCAGCAGCTCAGTTTTATGTGATGAGTGTGTAAAAATAGAAGTGCATTCAGCATCCTTCTTTTCCTTTGGAGTCAGAAAGGACTAAGTGATTTACTAGAAATGTATTATTTTTCCTGCCTCAGACTTCTCTATAGATCTGACTTGATAGAGATGAGGGTGATAAGGAAAAGGATAGAAATTTCCAAATTTTTTTTTTTTTGATTCTTGACCTTCTGACAATGAACTTCAAGTCCTCATTGTTTCCTGAAATATGTCAAATATATAGATTTATCACTCAGAAAATTGGGTTTTCAAAAGTGGTTCTTTTTCCGTCTCTTACTCAGTCAAACATCTCAAACTGGCAAAGTCTGCAGGTTAGTCAACCGTTTTTGTTCCCTATGATATATTTTAAAAAACTAGCTAAAGAGACTTCTGGGAATGGCAGGTCATAATGTCTTTAAATTGTTGGGAAATTACTCTATGTGCTTTGTTTGTTATATAATTACATACTTCAGCAAGTGTTACTGTATGCTTAAAACTGAAAAACAACCAACTGCTTCCTATTCCCCCCCAAAAAAAACCAAACAAAAAACTCCACAAACTAAAGCAATCCCAAACCGAGATGCAATTAATCTGAAATGATTGTCTGTCATTGACATAACATAGGAGATTTTCAAGTCTGTTTTCTTTTCTCGAATTGTCAGCTCTGACTTAAATTAGATTATTTTACCTCGATGCTGTGTTATCAGTGGCAGAAGAGCTGAATAGGAAAACCTTTTAACTCCTATTGTGGTGCAAAAGAGTGTTTGCAAAGTGTTCTCCACTGTTTCTCAGGTGTGAACGGACAGATGCGGAGCTTTAGCTACCCTATATCTGACTGTGTCTGGATATCTTTCATTTCGTCATCCAGAACTTTCATTATAAGAAATCAGCTGTTTGTCTGAGATTATTTGATGCCTATGGATCTTGGGCAAAAAAGCCCATGCTCAATGAAACAGACAGATTGGACTATGCAAGGTAGTTATATAGTCTGTCTGTGACGGACTTCACTTACTGTGTGTGTTATGTACAGTTGGTCTGATACATGTCCCAGTTGTATTTGATTTGCCCATGTGCTGCATAGCACACAGGTGTGTATTTGTAGCTAGGGAATCCCAAATGAGAGTCCTGTGAGCCTTGGGAAAGTGGGGAAGGCTTATCATTTGGTAGCAGTAGTTTATTGAATTATAGGTGGGGAATTGATTTATGGTAATTATTTTCTGGCACATTAGATCCCACATTAGAGAGCTCCTTAAATTTACATGAGCAGCAGACTTCCGAAACTTCTGAAGAACTGCCCAGAGCATTTGCTTGATTGAATCCCTGGTTGTTACTAATGACATCTTTAGAACTCCTGATTTTTTTTATCTTTTATTCAAGAGGGTTCATTCTATTTGTACCTTTAAAGCACAAAAATACTGCTGTTTACAAACTAATTAAATGTTTATGTTCATTATGGTTTGATACACATTGTATATGTGTGTTTACATTACACAGGACCATTAGAAAAACATAGCTACCTTTACAAATTAAAATTAGTGTAGAGTGAAAATTTAGATCTTAACGTTTCTTCCTTATATGCAGAATGATATTAAGATGTCTCTGCTTCTCAGGGATATTTTGGACATGCAGAATATTTGTTGTACATGCTTATGCTCTGCTTGCAGGCATCATAGAGAAGAAAAATATTATTTTATGGGTTTGGATAATCAGAACTAAACAAAGTTGTTGAAGCATGAAATAAGAAAAGATGAGTGAAGTAAAGCAAGACAGACATTTCCTCTTTACATAATTAATATTTCATACAATTCTTGGTGATTGATTTAATTGATAACTAGTTATTACAGCTCCATAAGTTACCATCATAGACCTGTTGTATGTAGCTAATGTGTGACAACTTGTTACCCTGTGTCTTATTTATTGTCATTCCTAGATCTGTGGTTAAGTTGTTCTGGTAAGGAAAAAAAAAACCCGCCATTTAATTAGATTGGCTCTTTAGTCTACTTTCTCTGACTGCAGGCACTCAAAATGAATTTTTATAATCTTGGTCTTGTAGTTAGAGACTTGATTTTAGATTTTGTTCTGGAATGTCCTGCAAATAACACATATTATTGGGAAGCTGTCTGATCATGGCATTATGAACAGAAGCCTTAAGGTCTTAATTTTATCAGAAGAGGATTAGGATTGATTAATTTTATGCAATAGATTGACCTGAAGCAGTTTGAGGTCTCATTTTTCCCATTCCTTGATTCTGAACATGCATTATGCTAATTCTCATCTGAGAGCTGCCAGATTATTGGATGTTATGAACAGGGACAGTAAATGAAATTCTGAATTTTTTGGGCTGGTTTAGTCATCTAAAGCAGAACCTGACAAGAGAGGATAAGTTCCCTCAGTGTGGGTTTTTTACCGCCATTGTTATGTTTAAAATAGTCTTTCCTGCTAAGAGTATTTAATGATGAACAACTCAAGTAGAAGAATAAATGATCTATAAAGACACAGTACAAAGCAAGGCGCTTGAACCATAGCAGTTGGGAAGATTTATTTTCAAAGATACATAATTGATTTTGGTTTTATTAGCAGAAGAGAGGATAATGTTGCCAGAAGGCAAGTGGCAGTTCATAATGCATGTTCAGTGTGGAAACATGTCTGTCTGGTTTCTTTGAAGCAAATAACAGGGGAAATACTCTAGCACAGATCTTTTTTCCATCCCATTGTTCCAAAAAGCTTCTTATATATTGATCTTTTTCCTTTTAGTTTAGCACTTGTCATCACTTCAAATATGACTATAGTTCATTAGTAACTAATAAAATTAGTGAGACTAATAAAACAGAGGAGACTAAAGTCCTGTTCAGTCTAGGGAACATGTTTTGGGAAGCTGCAATGATTCAGCAGATTTGTAGTAAAATTTTCTTCTTGATCTTCTGAGACTATGTTTCTCTTACAGATGGTGACTGTATGAACATGGGTTTTGGTTAAACTCTGTCATTAGCTTAGGACTGATTAGTTGTCCCTGTATAATAAGGAAATCAGCAGTATGGAAGCAATTTGGAATATTGTTGCTTTAGCTGTCGTTGATCCCTAGATAAATAAACTTTAAGAACCTCAAGTTTACTGATTTGAGTCTGTAATAACTCAAAGGAGGAAAGGTAGACTCTTTAAAATTGAAATATAGAATCTCAAAGAAACCAAAGCAGTGCCTAGAAACTAGTACTTGTGAAATACTAAAAGCTAGTTAAACATTTCATCAACCAGTGTTATAAAACTATTTTGAGATATTTTTCATTAAAATAAAAACAATTGATATAATGAATTGATGATATTATGATGATGAATTGAGCTGTTCATGTCTGCCTGTGAGATCAGTCTAAACTCTTATTTGATGGCAGATTTGAACAATTTTGTCATTTTGCTAAAGTCCAGGCAAGTTGTTTGCTTATTGCTACAACTGCTGGAATAAGGAATAAGGTTAGTGCTATCAAAGAGCTGATTAATGTTAATTCATGCTAAACTCTGAGTGACACTTGTAACAGGATTAAAGAGTTCTACAGTCGGTTTCTTGTGCTATTTATTTCTTTGCTCCCTTTTCGAGTTGTCCATAAAAATGGGGTTACTGCACATTGGTAAAAGGTTCCTGCTGCAAATTGTGAATGTCTTGGCAGCTGGGTGGTAGTCATTACTGTGTGGAAAGAGTTCAAGTTGGCAGCAGGGGCACCCAGTGATCCCTTGATACTGAGTTAGCAAACAGCAGCTGAAAGCTCAGTGCTGTCAGTCTGGTGGTTATCATTCACGGTGTTGAGAACTGTTTTGGAATTCCAACACTTTTAAGATTGTAAGATCATCAGGGTGACCTTGTGAAAATCATATGGACTTCTGACATCAGTTCAGTTTGTGGAACAGTAGTGGCAACAGAAGTGCAGTACTCTAAAATGGATACAACAAACCGCTTAAGATACTTGGGTTTTTTTAAGCTTTAAAGTGAAGATTTTGGTTCAGAAGGCAGTATGTTGATTAGGAGATGGAGAAAATGTATATTTAGCCCTGAGTGGACCTTTTTGAATACAGGACTCTGCTGGGAATGAGAAGTTCTGTGGCTGCTTCTTTCCCTCTGTGCTTTCACTTCTCTCTGGCTATGGGTTCTCTGTGCCAGATGATGCTGCCTGGCAGATTGTGGGGCTGGTGTTCAGGCCACAGAATAGAGTACCAACACTACTTACTGAACACAGGAGCTGCAGGTGATGGAATGCAGTGAATGTGTCTTTCATGGAACACGTAACGTTATTTTGTAAGAACCATGTTCGAGTTCCTCTTTCATATTCCAAAGGTGAGTAGGCCTGGTTTTATAACGAATGTGAAGTTTTTGTTACTGAACGAAAAGTAACTTCAGACTGAGTGTGCCCTTAATGTAGTTAAGCCTCTTGAACGCACTTTTTAGAAGTGTAAAACCAAAGCCTTCAGGCTTGAATCTGTCTGTAGCATTACCATGTGGAGGTAATAGTTTTGCATAATGTTGTGCTTATGTAATAGCAGTTACACTCAATAAATATTTTGCAGCAAAAGTTTGACTAGCTTTTCTGTCCTAGATTTAAAAAATCAAATCCAAATGTGGAAGTCATATTTTATAATAAGCTTCAGAGGGGAGGAGGATGAAATAGATTCATAACATTTACACAGGAAATATGATTTTCCTTCTCCATTACATATAAATATGCTAAGTTAACTACTGTTTGTACAATTGAGTATGACTTTTTTTTTTCCCCTGTACTGCAGTACTGTTGAGTACTGCAGACATATTAGCTTAGTGAAGAGAAAACATTACTTTCCAACATTAATTTCAGGTTTGGAAAATAAGAGTTCTTATATTTTAGCCTATTACTTGAAAATGTCTATTCAGACTGCTTTTGAACTTGGATATCAGAGCTTTGCAGTAGAAGATATGGTGGTATTTGTATACCAAAAGACAGACTCTGGAATCACATTAGGCAGCAGCTAACCAATTCCAGAAGATTTAAAAAGAGAAAACTAAGTGGATTATAATTTTAAAATGTCATTATTTGGATTTTGAAAGTAATGCAGATGAGCTTGTTAGGCCTGTGGCTTTGAGATAAAAGCCTCTCATTGTCAAAAACTCTTTTGCCAGATTAATATTATCCTTTAAAAAATAAAAAAAGAAACCCAATGGCAGGCTTCTGTAGTCCTTAAAACCAGACTGGATTTGATAGAAGCAGACATTTAACAGGTAACATGACATCATCTAAATTTTCTTGGCCTATCATCTACTTGACCCAGGATGTATCATTTCATTGGTGTTCTTTTGAGATGATGCAAAGGCTTGTATCCTCAAATATGAAAGGTGGGAGTTTTCTGAGGATATTCCTGTACTTGGACAAGCAAGTGTAGGTGACTGGATTTCATGACTGTGGGAGATGACTTGCTCCTAAATGTGCGTTGGTAAAAGTGGACTCTAAATGTTGTGTCAGCAAGAAATGTAATTTATCAAATTAAATATTCCTTACCAATATCCTGCACTTCCTGATTATGGAGAAAATTACTTTCACCCTGGAGAACCACTTGTTTGTGCATATTCTACTTTTAGTACTTCCTATTTTAATGGCAAATCTTAATAACACAAGCAGAAGAATCTCGAGTATAACTTTCTTTCAGGCAGCATCCCATCCCTTATTCTTGCAACATCCACAAGTTTCTTTTTCCTTAGAAAAGCTATGATACACATGCATTTTCACAAATAGGACAACAAAGGCATTTAAGTTTACTGCTTACTCGCCTGAAGCATTTCTTAATCATTATGTGGTTCATGACTTTGAGAAAGGGAGCAAAGGGCAAGAGTGACAGTGTGCCAAGCTGTTGTGTTCTGCCTTGCCAGCCTGTGGCAGTTGGGTTTTGGGGTCTGAGACTTGGCTTCAGTGAGGCACAGAAGCTAATTCTTTTGAGATGTTACCCTGTCTTAAATGGAAAACTTGTCTGTCTTAAGTATACATGGAGTAGAGGCAGAGTGAGGCATGTACTGTTTATGCTAATATTACATATAATTAAGAAGCAGAGTTATAAAATCACAGAATCAAAGAATATGCTGAGTTTGAAGGGACCCACAAGTATCATCAAGTCCAGCCCTTAGCCTTGCACACGACCATCCCCAAGAGCCACACCATGTACCTGAGAGAGTATTGTCCAAACGCTTCTTGATCTCTGTCAGGCTTGGTGCTGTGACCACTTCCCTGGGGAGCCTGTTTCAGTGCCCAGCCACCTTCTGGGTAAAGAAAAAATATCCTAATCCTAAACCTAATCCTCTCCTGACACAACTTCAGGCCATTCCCTTGAGTCCTGTCACTGGTCACCACAGAGAAGAGATTAATGCCTGCCCCTCCTCTTCCCCTCATGAGGAAGTTGTAGACTGCAATGAGATCTCGCCTCAGTCTCCTCTTCTTCAGTCTGAACAAACCAAGTGACCTCAACCGTACCTCACACAGCTCCCCCTCCAGGCCCTTCACCATCTTCGTTGCCCTTCTTTGGACACTCTATAATAGCTTAATATGTTTCTTATATTGTGATGCCCCAAACTGCACACAATATTCAAGGTGAGGCCACACCAGAGCAGAGCAGAGTGGGACAATCACCTCCCTCGACCAGCTGGCGATGCTTTGCCTGATGCCCCCCAGGACATGGTTGACCCTCCTGGCTGCCGAGCACTGATGACTCATAATCAACTTGCCATTGACCTGAAATTGTTTGTAGTTTATTCTGCTTTTTTGGAGTCAGAATTTTTGTTCCCCTGGCCCATCATTCTGTAATTCTTCTAAACAACTGCTATGTTAAACTTGTAATGGTCTGAGGCAAGATTTTCTTTCTGATATATTCTGACTGAGTACTTCTCTAGAGTGTATGGAATTGTCTAAGTAATATGGAAATATGAGTCTTCAGTATGTGACAAACCTTTTGAATATAGCTCTGAAGATGCAGGAACATTAGTAACTTTTCTTGGAGAGAGCAGCTAGCTAGAATAAAGACTTGCATCCTTGGTTTTAGATTTTCATATCTACCATTTAATTGGCAGCATCTTTACCATCTGTAATAGATTCTATGCAACCTTTTCAGTGACAAAGGTAGCATTGCAGCGTATGTGCATATGTGTGTCTAAACATAACAATAAATAAAGTTTAAGTTCTGGTTTACCTCTTAAATATTTTGCCAACATATTTATTTTTTAAGTTAAGTCTACTGTAAGTCATAGAATAATTTACATTTAATGGATCAAGCATGATGGAGACAGTGGAAAAATAATTATTTTATGGCTGAAAATACTAATTTTTAACTCTTGAGCCAGAAGGAGTCCATACATACATGATCATATACTATACCTTTATTTATTATTGCAGTAGATTGAAACATACCCTCCAGCAACATTTGTGTTTCTAAGTAATATTTTCTTTTAGCACTTAACTGGTAGAAATTTTGAGAGAAGCGTAATTTATAGTGGACATATTAGAATATAGTATTGTATAGTCTGTAGGCTGAGTAATATTTTCTATTGACATATCTTTTGCTGGATAAAATTGCATACTATTGTAAAGGGCAGCAAAGCAAATAACACTTCAGTGATTTTGACAGAACAAATACTTAAAAAGTATTAGTGACTGAAAAAAGATGCTGCTTTTTCATTTTCAGTTTGCATTGGAGAGGAGTATTTTTGATTTCATGCACGAATAAAGTCAAATAAGACATGATAGTACACAAACTTGTAGAGCTTCTGTTAAATTTCAGAGGAAACTAAAGATTAACGAAATGTCACAATAAAGTGATAAACAGGCTCTTAAGCATAAAAAGGGAAAAAGAAAAAAGAACCTCTGTAGAAAATGTGAGGTTTAGATGTCAAGCGAAGTAGGATTTATACAACTCCTGCAAGCATTGTTAAATCAAGACCATCAGAAGAGGCAAATAGAATGGGTTTTGATTTTTTGGGTATATGAGTAGTTCTTTTTCCTGGTGAAACAGGTAGGAAGCTGCTTTGCTGGAATCTGAGGAGATTGATTTTTGGAGAGATTGAAATTGCTCAGCAGATTTCGGAAGGTAGTGTTCTGTAGTGAGAACTTGTCTTCTGGATTTATTTATTTCATATAAAACTTTTACTATAAAAATTGATGTATAGTCACCATTTGACTTGCATCTTTCCTTGAATAATAGTAGTTGCCTTTTTATTTGCAGTCATGAGAGAACTGTTACGAAAAATTAGGTTGTTTATTGTACGTCTTCCAAACGGTGATGTTCTGTATCTTTCTAAAGAGAGTGAGCTTTAAAAACCTATCCAAAAGTGCATAAAAGCCTGTTGTTTACAATATCGCATGAGACTTTTTCTGTGCAGTGCAAGAGGACATGAACAAGGACAGGCAAGCAAAGCATAGCAATGTAATATTGATGTATGTTATGATTATTATTTTACTTGGAGAAACCATACTTCTGCTGCAGACAGTCCCCTGGTACGTTGCATAGTTGTAAATCCACCTTTCAGTGAACAGATGAATTCATTGGTACCTTCTGCAGACAAGAAGGAATGGGCCAGGCCTGGGCTCCATTGGTTTGCTGAGGATTTAATATTTTGTCTTTGGAGGTTAGATAGTAGAATTTATGTTTACATACTTTGAATACCTTCAGTATCAGCTTCCTCAGCTTTTTTGCTTTGACTGAATAGAGCTTTATCTTGTTGCTGTAGGACATGATTATAGATGGATTTTTTTCCCATGAGTAAATTGATAAATATATTGGGTTTAATTTTCCAAAATTCTCGAGTTGTCTCTAGCTTAAACTAATAAAATCTTTTGTATAGCTGTCTCTTCTGCCTGAGATACATCTTTTAAAAGTGGCAGGGATGGAGGATTGCTTCATTCTTGCCGTTTTAGTGGTATTTTCTGAGAAAGGGAAAGATAACCATATGTATTTAAACACTAAGTGTGTCTGCTGTTAAATTATCCATTACAAGATTGGCCATGAGAATTAAATCACAGTTTACCTGATTACCTGCAGGTTGAATTCTCTTGTGAGTTTTTTTTTTTGCTTCAGTCATATAAAACATACAGTAGAGATTTCTAATCAGTATTAGGCAGTCCCCTGCAGCTTAGTTGCAGAAAAGACTGAGTGTAGCAGGATATTCAAGGCAAGGGATGGGGAGACAGTGGTATTATTGGGGATGTTTATACCTACTTCATGGAGCTTGAGATGAAAGGGAAAACAGTTTGCATAATGGATGATAGCATATTAGCCAGGTTATTTCAAAGATTCAGTTGTGCTTCCTTACCAGTAAATGATGGGTACTTTTGAATTTATTTGTGGATGAAAGCAAGATGGATTATGCTTGTTTTGTAATTTTAAGAAACCAAAGGTTGATTGTAACTAAATGAACCAAGTATTAAGTTTCAAGGAAAATAATGGTAGTGACATGTGCAAGTGTCTCAAAAATTATAAGAAAAGCTCTGCGAAGCATGTGACGGAGAAAAATGATAGAGAATTTATTCAGTGAGGAGGGAAAAGAATGATAGAAAATGAGAAATTATGAAAAGGATCGGTTTTGTCTAAAATACCTGATTTCATAAGTATTTGGGGCTATGACAGGGACTAGTGTGAAATGAGGGAGAAAGAGCTTGAAGGAAGCAGAGCATGGAAATAAGAAGCATGAAAGTGACCCATTTAAAAAAAAAAGGTTAAAAAAAATAATATTTGAAACTCTGAATCTCAGCTCATCTTCCAGTTCTCTTGCCTGCATCATTCTGCCTCCAGAGACCTTGCTTGGGATGGAAGACTATTCCCCGAAGTTTCCCCTGACCTTAGTATCTCCCATCACTAGGTTGTGCAGTGGTTGTGTATGTTCTTATAGATCTGAAGAGTGTGGGAGGTATTGGACTAGATGAATGATACTGCCTGTTGTAGCAGAAATGGGTGTTTTAACAAGCACAGAGCAACAGCGAAGCCTTAGTGTGTCATACTGAGTTGATGCAATATCCCTTTTGAGAGGTGTTATGATGCAATATTGGACAGAGAGAAAGAATCAGAGGTGTGAATGTTTTTTTTCCAAAGCTATTCAGTTGTCTAGGTAAGGTGTTACCTTTTTAAGAAAATAATTTAAAAGAATTGAAGAGTGAAATTAATTTCTGGCTCTAGAAAAAAGGGCAAGAAAGCATGTTCAGCTTCAGTGTTCCAGAAGGGAAGTAATCAAACAAAAACTAAAAAGCATTTGTGAAAAGAACCTTATATCTTTTGCATTCAGATAAAATGTTAGGTTTTCTGAAGTCATCACAAGAATGATTGTGCAGGGACTGGAAAGAAATTTTATGTGAAAATCTATCCAGCAGCTGCCCAACAGTGACACAGTGTCAGAACAAGCATTGGCTCACACCATATCTCCTGTCAGCCCCTGTCTCCTTGTGAACACTTCACTAATCCTTTGGATCCTGATGGAATTTAGCAGCTTAGGGAGCAGAGAGTTTGTGTAATATATAATATATATAAATATACAATATATATAAATTGATTGTTACTTGATTTCATGTTAATTCAGCAAGGTGCAGAACTTTTTGTCTTGTCTGGAATAGGTGATACTGAATACTGTATAAAACGTGGCTCAAATTCTTCACATAATTACTTTGGGCATCAGTTCTACCAAGGGAAGCACCTCCTGCAGTGACAGCAACTGTCTTGTAATGTCTACTGCTATGCAGAGAGAGTACCTGAATCTGGGAAGGCTTGTGCTGAGACTGGGAAGGGACACTCTTGCTCGTACTGAGTGATGCAGGAAAGGCTACATTAGCATCCTCATCTGTTCACTCTGGAGGCAGATCTAGTGTTGATAATAATTCAAAGATAAGCAGGGATAAATTAGTATATTTAAATATAATTTGGAGTCTGTTACATGCCACTCAACCAGGATAAAGAGGCAGATGAAATATTCTATAAGCAGCTGGGAGAAGTCTCATGGTCGATGGCCCTTGTTCTCATGGGGGATTTCAACTTATCAGATGTCTGTTGGAAATACAATATAGCAGACAAGAAACTGTCTAGGAGGTTCCTGGAGTGTGTGAAAGAGAACTTTCTGGCACAGCTGGTGAGTGAGCCAACCAGGGGAGGTGCCTGCTGGACCTGCTGTTTGTGAACTGATAAGGACTGGTGATGTGACGGTTGGAGGCCATGGTGATCAGGACAGGGGGATCGAGTCCACCCTCAGCAAGTTCACAGATGACACTGAGCTGGGTGGGAGTGTTGATCTGCTGGAGGGTAGGAAGGCTTTGCAGAGGGATCTGGACAGGCTGGATCAATGGGCTGAGGCCAGCTGTATGAGGTTCAACAAGGCCAAGTGCCGGGTCGTGCATTTGGGTCACAACAATCCCAGGCAGTGCTACAGGCTGGGGGAAGGGTGCTGGAAGCTGCCCAGTGGAAAAGAACCTGGGGATGCTGGTCAGCAGTGGGTGAACATGAGCCAGCAATGTGGCCAGGTGGCCAAGAAGGCCAATGGCACCCTGGCCTGTATCAGCAATAGTGTGGCCAGCAGGACCAGGGCAGTGATCGTCCCCCCTGTACTTGGCACTGGTGAGGCCACACCTCGAATCCTGTGTTTGGTTTTGGATCTGACACAACAAGAAAGACATTGAGGTGCTGGAGCATGTCCAGAGAAGGGCAATGGAGCTGGGGAAGGGCGTGGAGCACAAGTCTTATGAAAACCATCTGAGGTAGCTGGGGCTGGTTAGCCTGGATAAAGAGAAGCTCAAGGGAGACCTTCTGGCTATCTACAACTACCTGAAAGGAGGTTGTAGGCAGGTGGGGGGCACCCTCTGCTCCCAGGTAATAAGGGTCAGGACAAGGGGAAGCAGTCTCAAGTTGATCCAGGGGAGTTTTGGATTGGATATTAGAACAAATTTCTTCACAGGAAGGGTTGTCAAGCACTAAAACAGGTTTCCAATGGAAGTGGTGGAGTCACTGTCCCTGGAGATATTGAAAAGACATGCAAATGTGGCACTTGGGTACATGGTTTAGTGGTGGACTTGGCAGCGGTGGGTAAATGCTTGGACTGGTAAAAAGTCTATCCCTATCTTTCTTATAGACCCCCTATAAGTATTGAAGGTCTGCAATAAGGTCACCCTGGAACCTTGTGTGCTCCACGCTAAACAGCCCTAGCTCTCTCAACCTGTCTTTGTAGCAGACGTACTCCATCCATCTGATCATTTTTGTGGCCCTCTTCTGGACCTGTTCCAACAGGTCTATTATAATGAACATTCTTATAGTCTTTGAGTTTAGCTCCCTCTGACTGTGAAACCACAGGAAATTTTTTCCCCTATTAATTAGTCACCCATGGATTACTTTTGTAAGTTCAGAGAGGCAGGCAGTCTCAAGGATCCCTTTCTGACCGGCAGTCATGGTGGAAAAACGTGAGATTTTTTCCATGATCAGCATGTGTATCTGAGTTCACAGTCCTCCCTCTGCTAAGAGTGCATGAAATGAATACCAGAGACTCTGGAAATCAAACCTGTGGGCCAGTGAGCTTACTAAGAGACTCCTGATATCTGCTGGGCGAGCAGTTACCATTACAGCTCTGCAGAGATAATGTAGCTTGGAATAAGATCTTAGAGTAGCAATTCATGCTTGTTAAGGTTCCCAGAAACTGTAAAACATGGCAGAGCTTATGCAGAAAATATATTCTGTTTATAATAACCAGAGAATTAACAGATACACGCTGAATGAGTTTCTGTTACTGGTTCAGACTCAAATGCTGTCTGTTAGTAGGAAGTCAAGAATGGGAGAACTCCAATGTAGGAAAAAATTGCCGTTAATTTTCATCCTCACCGCTCCTTAATAAAGCAGTGTATTAAAACTGTCTAATTGCAACTGAGGACAAAAGAATCTGAGGTGTGCTCTGCTCTAACTGGTAGTTGTTGATGTTAAATATCAAAAGATGGCTTGATAAGCACTACACGGGCACAGAGGCTTAATTAATTCAGAGAAATCAGCAAGTTTTGTCTGTGTCACACTGAAGTAATACTTGTAGCCTCATATTTCCTTTTGTATTTTTCCTGCTGCTCATCAGTCATTTAAAAATAGATTTAATTTTTGAAACTCTTCTTGGTTTAAATTTTGCATTCCCCACCAGATCAAGTTACAAAAATCAAGCTCAGATTTTTTTTCTGGAGGAAAAACATCAGCAGTGGAGGCTCCAAATTATGTAAAGAAGTTAACATGTATAATGTATTTTAATTGAATAGGAATGAAAATTACCTCTAAATGTGCACTTTTTAAGGGACCTCTTTGTTCTCAAGTGTAAAATTACTTCTTTGGGATTTCTAATGTAGGAGAAATAGAATAATATGGGATGGATTGGCAGTAGTGATACTCAGGAAGTGATAAGTCAGGAAGTGGATGTCAGTGGGTGACTAGGAGGAAAGGAATGATTGCCCTATAGAAAATAATATGCTAGTAATCCAAATATATAAATTTATTTGCTAATTAGTGAATGAAATATCCTTTTTTTCATAACTCACATTGCTTAAATTGAATAGTAGATATTGAGTAATTTAAAAGGCAATTTTGTGTGACAAACAGGAGCTTTTACAGGGCGAACCTGTTGCACTGAGACTGTTTTGTCTGTATTAGATTAACATAAATGCTAACTAGAGATGACAAGCTTGTTTAATTAACAGTGCCATGCTGTTAATCAAATATAACCAGCATGTCTACTGAAAGACAGGCTGAACTGAGGACTTTATTCCACTGACTGTATTGATTAGATCTTCATTACCTAACTTCATTATAGAAACTTAGATGTTTTATTTAGATGTAACTATATTAGGTGTTTTAATCTTGAACTATGTCCCATATTGAGTATCTGAGTGTACAGTTCTCTGAAAGAGATAGGGAAGGTATGGTCATCTAGGAGCATGCATGTACCTTCAGCTTGTGTTTAATGATGTAATAGGATCTGCTAATGCTGATGAAATTCAAGCTGGAAAGAACAGCATGTGAACCTGTTACTTGGTTTTACTGCCTTGCCTAGAAATTTTATCTGGGTGCCTAAAAACTTAAGTTGGAACTTACTAAGTGTATTTTCCTGAATGTTATATAGTACCTGTAAAAGGCAGTCTCTCCAGCAAACTTCATGTAGTAATGGTTGCAACATCTCTGTCTTCACTTTGAAGTGATGGCAAGCCCAGCAAGGTAGATTGACTATAGTTCTGGCACAAGGCACGTACACTATGTTTAGAGAAAGCAGTGCTTAGTGTGCCTGGCCTGCCCTATTTCTTGTCAGAAAAATGAAAAAGAATGTGGGACTGTGTTCTGGTTGTCATGGGCTCAAGCTTCCCTGCTGGGAGAGCTGAGGCTGAGTGCTGAGCATGAGCTTGGGTGTCAGTAGGTTTGTCTGTGATGGGATACTGACAATGCAGGCATACCTAACAGAAGTAGGAGAAATATCCTTGGATTCTGAACAATTCTGTTACAAAAAAATTCATGTTACTCATATTGCCTACATGTTTGCATCTGGACACCATAAGTTTCTCTTGACAGTTTTCTAACCTATAAATATTGCTTTATATTCCCACACTGATGCTGTTTTTCAACCAAGATAAGTGCTTTTCAGTAATTGAACGTTTCTGTTGGGTACCTAAAACACTGTGACTGTTCAGGCTGTAAAACATTATTGTAGAATAATCTTATTTATTTATAAAACCAGCAAAATTTTGGAAATTGGCTTTGAAATAGGGGAGAAAAGTAGTTTTAGGACATAAAATGTAATTGATTCTCCCTCTATTTCCAGGTACTACCATTGGAAAACAGAATGAAGGACACAACACGTTTCCCACAGGCATTGAACATTGGGATGGGAATAGTCATGACCTTGTATATCTCACTAGCCACTCTGGGATATCTGCGGTTTGGGGATCAAGTCAAAGGCAGCATAACTTTAAACCTGCCACAAGATAAATGGTAAGTGTGTATGTGACTTAAAAGCAGTAATCTAGAAGGCATGAATGTTGCAAAGATTATTCCGTGCCTCAGTGCTGTCAGGCTTATAATTGATAGATGCTCAGACTTATAATGTATGTACTGTGTCTGTGCCTTCTACATTAGAGCTATGGTCCTAGCCAGCAATTTCCTGCATATTAAAAGGACTTGAATATGGAGACAGATCAATGATCTTTATTATAAATTATTCCATCTCTAGCAGAAGCTAGTTCCTGGACTGTTCAAGGGGAGAATATGCAGTTTGCAACCAGCTGTAACACAGTTGTGAAAACAGCTACTTTTACCTTGCATATCCTGGTAATATCGTGCCCTTTTTTAGTGTAATCACTGAGTTTAGCAGGTAAACAACTGGGATGTAAGACACCAAAGCTGAATGGATTTGTAGTTCAAGTGCAAGTTCATGGATAACATATAATAATGGCTTCCTATCAGAAAAGTGAAGCTTATGCTTGCCAGTGTCTCAAGGATATTATAATTTTTCTTTGGCTTTTTTTTTATGCTGTGAGAGCTCCACATGTCACATGCTAAAGAAGCACTGAAGACAATTTCAGCTGGTGCACTGTTAGTTCTGTATCTGTCTATGGATGGATATATATACTGTAACTATTAATTTAAAGATAACTCTAAATTTTTTTAGTACTTTTATGTCTGATGGGCCTAAAATTAGGCATATCAACAGTGCACAAGTATTAAAACTGAAAAGTATTTTAATGTTTTCCTTCTAATCAAATAATGCGTTACAGGTTATGTGCTTGCATCTACTTGTTCAGTGTCTGTTGTGGCAGCTTACTGAAGTAGTGAAATCTCAAATTATGTGGGGAAAAAAACCCTGCTTTAATGAACTGAGTGCTGACTCGATTTTTACTCTTTGAAACAGAGGAGAACGTGTGTAAAGAAAGTTCTTAATTTTTAGGTGTTACTTTTTCACTTTTTCTTCCTTTTCATTCCTTGGAGTCAGTATGAGCCATGCATTTTTAATTTTTTTGTTTAATTGCCTGTCTGATTCCAGTGTTTAATACATGAAAGTATAATAAAATGGGTCTTGAAGGATGAATTTTTTTCAATTGCTAGAATTTTCATCTATTGCTTGTTTACTTGTTTTGGTTTTATACTACTGTTGTAAAAACTGAGATTTGTCCCTCAGTTTTTTTCCATTTTATGGGAAGTTTTTTTTGGTTTGTTTTTTTGAGCTTTGGGGGGTTTTGTTTTCCTGTTTTGCCTGTGGTTCTGGTTTTTGGAGATATTGCTATATATATATTTGTATTCTTTCGTTGTACATAGATACATGAGAAGTTTAGCAAGACCAAGTGCAAGGCAAGGCAATCGCAAGCATAAATACAAGCTGGTCAGAGAATGGATTGAGACTAGCCCTGGGGAGAAAGTCTAGAGGGTGTTTATGGAGAAGAAGCTGAACATGACCTGGCAATGTGTGCTCACAGCCCAGAAAGCCAGCTGTGTCCTGGGCTGCCCCAAAAGCAGTGTGGCTTGCAGGTTGAGGGAGGTGATCCTCCCCCTCTACGCTGCTCTTGTGAGACCCCACCAGGAGTGCTGCATCCAGCTCTGGGGTCCTCAGCCCAAGAAAGATACTGACCTGTTGGAACAAGGCCAGAGGAGAACCTAAAATAATCATAGGGCTGGAGCACCTCTCCTATGACATGCTGAGGAAGCTGGGGCTGTTCAGTCTGGAGAAGGCACTGGGAAGACCTTAGACCACCTTCCAGTACCTGAAGGGGGCTTACAAGAGCGCTGGAGAGGGACATTTTGCAAGGGCATGTAGTGATAAGACAAGGGGGAATGGCTTTAAATTAAAGGAGGGCAGGTTTAGATTAGATATTAGGAAGAAATTATTTGCTATAAGGGTGGTGAGATACTGGAAGAGGTTGCCCAGAGAAGCTGTGGATTCCCCATCCCTGGAGGTGTTGACGACCAGGCTGGATGGGACTCTGAGTAACATGATCTAGTGGAAGGTGACCCTACCCATGGCAGGGGGGTTGGAAGTAGATGATCTTTGAGGTTCCTTCCAATCCAAACCATTCTCTGATTCTGTGACATTAGAAAAACCCAGGAATATACAAATGTTTAATGCATCCATTCTGTCTGTGTGATGCATCTGAAAGGGAAAATACTTCTATTTTGAATATTACATGGCAGTGCTTGTTGTTTGTAAGATTAGTGAAAAGTTTGTTTTAAATGGTAGCTCTGGATTTATTTGTGCCTTAAGAGAAGTGCTCTTAAAAAGCAGGAGTGAGAGGAATGTGGAATAAGGTAACATTGCTACTCACTGTCGCTTTTTATTGCGCTTGTGCAAGCAACACGATGAACTTTATTCTGCATCCCTGCTGTCTAGCAGAGCTATTCACATATGAGTTTTCAAGTAGCTCTTGGCTACAGTGCAGATGTGATGATGATGTTTATCCTGATAGCTTTGCAGGACTAATGCATAGAAAGAGATAATAAAAGAGATGGAAACTGGTGCTCTAAAGGGTAGAAAATTGGCATTTTAAGTGTAATAACCTCAAAGCTACTCAGGGCACATATCTACAGTTAACGAAGTCATCTGTTTTTGTCTTACCCTGGATAGTACCCCAGAGCAGCAAACAAAATTTGGAGAAGCAGCTCATGGGTGCACCCAGGGGTTGTGATGTACGATGCTGTTGCTGTGCCGTACTGTGGGTCTACTTGATACAGTACTGAGGGGCAAGAGGTTGCAATCACTGTGCTAACAAAACAAATTTCCAGTAAACAGTATTTTGGTATTTGGTCCTCACATAAAAAGCCAGTAAGTTGCCAGTTTGTACTAGAGAAATGCAAGGAGCAGGGGAGGTTTTTATAAGAAGATGGTCATGCAAAAGAACCTGGAATGTACCTAAGCAGTGAGACTTGGCTTATGTGTTTCATTCCAGCTGGACAACCCCTGCTTAAAAATAAGCCTTTCCTGGTAAAAAAAGTTAAATTAGAATTCTGCTGCTTTCTGAGTTTTATTTGATGTCCTCGCAGATGCATTGACTGGAAGGCATGCACAGGCCCTAGACTGGTTAAGTGCTTAAGTTTAATTTAAATAGAAGATTGCTCATGTTCTTAAAAACATCCTGCTAGATTAGTGCTTTTGGAGGAACCACTTAGTGCAGTTCTAGTTTAGATGCTGTTTGATAGTACAAATTATCACTCAGCATAATATATTACTTAGAATATGTTGAAAATGGACTTTAAGAATAGTTCTCAGATTGTTTTTGCTGATCTTTTACAACTCTTTTCTGGAATCAAAGAATTCTGGTTTATTTCATAAGTAGCATTTATCTTTTTACATAGTTAGCTGCTTGGAATCTTAGTAATTATTGTCATGTGACCATCAGTTTGAACCAAGTCCTGCAGTATTTGCAAATGTAGATTATGGAAAATTGTGCTTTAGTACTTGGTAGCGTCCTTGGTTCGGGTCTCATAAAATCATAGAATGGTTTGGGTTGGAGAGGACCTTTAAAGATTATGTGTTCCAACTGCCCTGCTGTGAGCAGAGACATCTTTCACAAGACCAGGTTGCTCCAAGCTCTGTCCAACCTGGCCTTGAATGCTTCCAGGGATGGGGCATCCACAGCTTCTCTGGGCAACCTGTGCCCGTGGCTCACCACCCTCATTGCAAAAATTTTCTTCTTTGCCCATGGTTAGTTTCTCATCTTCTTGAGGCTGAATATGAAGGTTCTTTTCACCACCTGTTCTTTGTTAAGACATCAGTGAGTCTTTGTGCAACAGTTCCCTGACAGTGAATCCCAAAGGTTAACTACCATACAAACACTATAGTATATTGAAGTTCAACAAGGCTTTACATGGTACTAGTTAAAATGAAAGCTTAGTGTAATTAATTCCTGTATTGGTTCTAACTGTATTGTTATGCAAGTTTTGTTACAGTACTTGCCAATGTTTCTACCCTTAAAAGAGGTACAATGAAATGTCAAATGGAGAATTGAAAAGAGGTTTAGCACATATGATTTACATTTTTATTAAAAGGTAGCTTAAGAAACTGTCTTTATCTGATTGGAGTATAATATTAAATTACTAGTAAAATCACCTCAATAATATAAAAATTGTTTTCTAATTTGGAAGGTTTTAATCCTTGTAGATCTATAGAAAATTAGTTAGTGTAAGGGAGACACTCACTTTGAACAACTGTGTATTTAAAGTTTTGAATCCTGTTTTTGAGTATCTTTTAAAAATTGTTTTTGTAAAGGTTTGGGATGGTCTGAAGCCTGAGGATTAGAGGTGAATTGTGGGTAGCGGGTCAGTTTTTCTATTTTTAATTGGCTAAAATCCATCTAAGCTTCTGGAATAAGGACAGTCATGCAGACTTGATAGAAAAGTGACTCTTTTTTCCTTGACATTTCTAAAAAGAAGTGTGTCACAAGAGCTGTGGCTTCTAAACTAGCTACACCATTATGTCACCACAGAAATTGATATAATAGTTTTTTTATCCATTTGAATATGCCTTTGGGGCTTCACTGAGTTGTGTACAGTGATGGTCAAACCTTTGTTACATATATTCTAGAACCTATTAGTCAAAATTTATTTTTAGTTGAAGCATATTTTTCTTTTTCCCCTCATATCATAGAATGTATATATATATAATATATATATATACATACATATATATAAAATAATTACTTCTGTGTATTTGTTCATTTAAAAAAAAACCCCTTATTGGTTTGTTAGCAGTCTCTTAGTATCATAAAAAATGGAAAACTTGATGACCTAGCTTGTAGCTGTGAGATGAGAAACACCTAAGACTGAGCTGAAAGGGCTATTCAAGTTCACCAGCGGTTCACCACTCCAGTGTTCGAAACCGTTATTGACTGTGTGTTCAACACATCCTTCAAAATGTTGAAGGAAGGATGATGGAGGCATCCTGTTGTGGTGGTGAAGAGCTGAGCTGTATGGATACAAATTTTGCCATGTTGTGCCATTTGGCCACAGGACAAGGGGCCAAAAGCAGTCGTGGCTGGACTTTATTTACTTGTACAGATACAGTCTGTGACACTCAAAGAGGAAACACTTTGAGTGACCCCTGCCAGGCTTTGAGAGATACAGAGATGAAGATCCTACTTGTTCTTTCCCTACCCTTGCTTGTTTTTTCTTTTCTTACTTATGCATGTTGCCTTTGCTTCAGTTCAATCTCTCTTTAAGGACTGAAGCAAAAAAGAAAAATGTTGTTTATGAGAAATATTCCCTTGCTCATTTGTGAACACACAATACCCCATGGCAAATGAACCAAACCCTTACCCAAAGTTTTAATAATGTCCTTAGTTGCATTCTTAGAAAGAAAATCATGTGAAGAGACTCATAATTTCTCAGTTGACTGCAAGCAGACCTATGACAAATGCTTGTAGTTTATGCAGCATGGATTTAAACTGCATCTAAATTTAAAACTGTTGGTAGTGCGAATAATTCTTTGTCACTTGTTTACTCAACCACACGTAGCAGTGATAAGGGTGTCTGCACTTCCTGTTTCTTGAAGATTTACTCTAGTTGGCTTATCTTCTGCAATTTCTTAGGCCGTTGTAATGTAACATTTGTGTTTGCTGGGGGAAAAATATATTTTTCAAATATATATATATTTAGGCTTAGTACCATTGGCAAGCTGATTTTTTTATGAAGAGTTTACAACTTACGTGAATGTGTGTAAATGTTTCCAATAGGTTATATCAGTCGGTAAAAATGCTGTACTCCTTTGGGATTTTTGTGACCTATTCGATTCAATTCTATGTCCCTGCGGAGATTCTCATTCCAGTTGTCACTTCCAGAGTGAAGCAGAAGTGGAAGTTACTCAGTGAGCTTGTGGTGAGAGCACTATTAGTCTGCTCAACCTGTAAGTATGTGCAGAATATCCATAAAAAAATCTTGCTGTTACATTTTGTTGGGACTTGCTTATTTAAACATATGTTTTGTTGTTTATTTTTCCAGAGGCTAGCAATCCTGAAATTTCGCTTCAACAATTCACTATATTTTGACTTATATGAACAAAGGAATCTAATACTGTATTTGTATTTTAACCACACTTTTATAGGTGTGACAAATTATTTGACAACCATATCTTTTGCCAGTAATACCCTAAAGCTGCCAACTTGAACTTTTATTTGAAAAAAAATTATTTTTTTAAGAGAGACACACATTGCTGATACATGTCAATGTTTATCTATTGATCTGCAGTACCTGCTTGTCATGTAGAAATCCTTTCTCTGTTTTGTTGATCTGAGGATGAAGCCTAAAGGTGTGTTGGTCTGTATCCATTAAATTGCACTGACAAACATGGATGCCTGGTCACAAGAGTTCATGAAGGGAGACTTATTTTAGGTGATAATGCTCCAAAGTAGTTTTGCATCTCTGTCCTCACTGCCTATTACTCCTGTTGTTTCTCTCGCTTGTCCCCTAATCTTTCCATCCCTCCTATAAGCTCATTGAGATATCACAGATGCTAGTAGAAGTCAGCAGGGCTCATGGAATGGTGAGTATGGTCTCATCTAGGAATCGATACTTCTGAAGATAATAAACTGTGGAGGAAGTTAACTCTGTCTTTACAGCTCCCACCTGAAGTGCTTGAATAACATAGGATGCTTTTCTAAAGGATGTTGTAAAAAAATTGCTTCTAGTACAAAGTTGACCTCTCCACCATGTGTACTGAAATGAGCTGTTATTACCTGAAAAACAATCAAAACTGCTAAACAAGCAAAAAAATACTAAACCTTGTTTTTTAGGGAAAATGTTGATTAAAGAGTCTGGATCCCTTTCCCCACCCACGACGTGGGGGAGCCCAGCTCTAGTTCCTTCTCCGTCTGAAGAACCATTTCCGACGTCTTGAGGGACGGGGAAAGGGGACTCCAGCGACAGGGTTTTTCAGGCCCCGAGCCTGGAGGGGAGAGGTGCCCTCCCCTCCCCCCACCACCCACGTGGCTCCATGGCAGGCACAGAGACAGCACACCGGCGTGGAGAGGAGGCAAGAGAGAGTTTATTGTTGGGAAGGGGTTTATAAGGCTTTTAGGAGGGTCAAAGGGGAACCAATCACAAGTTCAGGGTCACACAAAAGAAACCATCAGGTAAAGGGTCAACAGCCAATAGGAAGGGGTTAAACAAAGGACCAATGGGACACCTCAGGACACCTTTCCCAGGACACTCCTGCATGGGAGATAACAGTTGCTGTGGGGGGTGTTGGGAAGAAGAAACACGTGTTTGCAAAGGGACCACAAAGAGCCATTTTAAGACATGTTTAAACAAGTTTCTCATCAGATATAGTGCTACAAAAGAGAAGAGTTTTGGTTTGTTGTCTCAGTTCTCTTAGTGAATGCTGACCAGTAGCTCATGTGCTGGATGACAGCTAAGAATTGTTGTCCAAGAAAACTTGAACATCTAGTGAGACCTTCTTAAGGTCAAGCCAGTTGAGAAAATCTGGCTTGTTTTTCTATCAGTGCAATTTAATTGCTACAGTAAGCAAAGGCAAATATCATCAATCTAATAAATTGCTGCTCTGAAAATACATCTGCTATGTGGAATTGAAAAAAAACAACAAACAAACCCCAAAGGTTTTCTTGAGTAATGAAGTGCATATCTCCTGAAGCACTGTATAATCTGTGTTCCACTTCAAGTGATCAAGGTGTTAAGATTTTAGATTGAAGATATATGAATAGCTCCTGTAATACCTGTGAGTCATCTATATCAGAATGCTTCAAGGTCCAAAATGCTTTTTTATTGTCTCTCTGAGAGATCATTAGTAAGATCTCCAGTCCTTACTGCACCTTCAACTTCCACTCACTCTCTATTGCCCTTTATGTGCCCCTTATCACCTGCCCTGGTAATGGTACCACAACAGATTTGAAAAGCTAAGAATCTTGTAGATCCAAACTCTTGTTTACAGCCAGAGGTTTTAAGAGTTTATCGGTGAAAGATATTTTCATGTATGTGTGTAATGAGAAGAGCCAGTGGTGAATAGGCTTAAAGGCACATTTCCCTGTTGGACTTAGGAAAATTATAAATGACTTCATGATATTCAGCCATAGTATTTTGTGGGTTTTTTGGCCTTTTTAATTACTGAGTAGCCTGGAAAGAGAAAACTGGGGAAGTCTCCAAGAAAAGAAAGTAGAAAAACAAAGAAAATTTGTTATATATATGTAAAGATATATTTATATAAAATATACAGCTATCTATATAAAGATATAACATTAGAATCCTACATATTTGTTTCTTTGAAAAAAATGTGTAATAAAATTGGACCTGTTTTATACCATTGAAACTTACCTGTGATATGAATCTCTAAAATGGACCTGCTGAAGTGCTACAGATTACTGGGATATTTGAGGATTGTTTGCTGCAAGACACAGAAAAGTAAAATTAAAAGTGTGCTCTTAAATGTTGGATATTTGCCAGGCTGTTCTGTGATATATTTTTCCTAGTTGTTGTTTCAGGATTTTTTCAAGGGGTTTCTACAAATTGTATGTATACAGTATCTATAATACCTTTTCACCAACATTTGTATAAGCTCCCATGCTTACATTCACCTTCTCTTCATCATTTTTCATCAAAGCACTGGTTTTATACAAAATTGATTTAAATAGCTTCACTTTTCACTTAGCTTCACTTTGTCTAAGTGAACTGCAGAACACAGTTCCTAAAATGATTCAGAAAGCATTTCTTTAATGGAAAGTAAAAATCCAAAACCTTTTCAATTGAATTTTAGAAATTAAGTGGTTTTGATATTGGTGACGGAATATGTTGTAATGTCTGGACCATTCAGAGGTCATACACTGATTAAAGGGACTCTGCTTGCTTGAAAATAATTCTCTGAGAATAGAAGCTTCAGCTGTGTTGCTATTAATGCATTAGCTTTTTAAGAGAAGACTTGAAAAATCAGTTATTACTGATTTTTTGGGCTTTTGCATTACTCAAATTATGTAATGATTTTATTGTTACAGTATATACGAAACTTTGTTGGGAAAAAGCCTTCAGGCTTGAGACTGAGAGGAATGTACCCATCCCTTGGGAAGTTCATGTTTGGGCTGAGTGGTTGTTGCTCTGGAAGTAGGTCAGTCTTGGCTCGCTGAGCCATTCTCAGGGAGCAGTGAGATCATGTGGACTCTTTCTAGGCAGAATTGGTGGTTAAAAGTATTCAAAAGACTGCTTTTACCATATCGGAAAGGAAGTTACAAAAGGTTTAAGAACAATGTTCGCAGTAGCTGTCTGAATTTTCACATCTGTTCTTAGCATCTTCTTCCAGACTGTGACACTCTCTATTATTCAAAGTAAAAGCAAATATTTTTGCTGAGACAGTACTAGATTGGCAAAAGCATGCTTTTCCTTTGGTTATCCCCTTGCCAGTACTTTTTGGGCAAGGACACAGTGAGTGCAAATGATTTGGCAGACTTTGTTCCTACTGCTTTTTTCCCATCCTCCAATTTACTGTTAAAATAGCATGTCAGTATTGCATGGGTCAGATACTTTTGAATTTTAAGGAAAAGGTGGGAAACTGACAGTTTCCATATTGTTTGATACTGAAGACTTCTTTCTATTCCATTTGCAAGAGACATACTGTATTTTGGATTTCGGATTTCACTGTATAGGGTGTAGCAAGTTAGAAGATCCCACCATACTGAATAAATCTTGACACTAAGCCATTGTTTTCCAAACTGAGATGAGCACCTTTGCACTGAGTGAAGGCATGCGCTAGGCTTGTGTTAAAAGTCCAGCCTAGAGCTGGAGACTGGGTTTGGTAGTTGTTGAAAGCAGGTGGGAGGTAGACTTGTAGCTAACTAGGCAGAAATAGGATTGAAAGTTGGACTAAGCATCACTGTACTGGGCGAAGTTAGAAATTAGGAACACATACATGTAGAAGGAATAGGACAAGAGCCACCATGGGATTTGGAAAGTGCTGAGAAACAGATATGCAAGTCTAGTATTTTGTGGATGCTCATGAGCTGCCTTTAGATTGTACTTAGAAGTTCATCACTACAGGATTGCTCCATGTAGGTGCCAAAGGATCTCCAGCAGCTGTCTGTCTTTTGGTCTCTGCCTGGTGACTTGCCAGTTTTGTCCTGTGGTGTGTCAGTTCAGCTCACTGTGTTAGTTACAGACACTCCTTTTAATACATAAGAGGACAGAAAATCTATCTGATTGTGCTCAGACAACCACATCCTTGTGGTTGCTGTAGGTTCTGTTACTGTTGCATATGCATTTTTGTATGAACTGCAAGTGCTTTACATTTCTTTATCTCAGAGGTTTTTGCTTAGTGTTTGTGGTATTTGAATGTCAAATAACTTCAGTACTTTGAAATATTTGTCAGGGTGGAATTTTTATAATGTTGAAAGTATTTACCCTGATTTTACATATTTAAAACACATGTCACAAAAGTACTTTAGATCTGTGTTTGCTGCATCTACTTCAGTAAAGATTGGGCATCAAACACATGGTTCAGCCCTTAGCTTGTTACCTCATAGAATTGTGGCTCCAGCACATTGGGATTAACTGTTAAAGTGTGAAACTTTTTTAGTTTACTTCTAAAGGAACTGGACCATCCTGGATGAAATTATTAAAGATTTGTAAATATCATTGCACAGAATGATATGTTTTGAGAGGCCAGCTTGCCTGGGTAACCAAATAAGTTCTGTTTAGCGCATTGCTTGAAATAAACTGTCGTTGTATCATGACAGCTTTTTACTCTCCCTTGCTTATCTGGTACTGAGATCGTGGTGACTCCAGGAGGGGAGAGTTTGGAGAGGTTTTGTTGAGCTTAAGCAATTAATTCTCCTGGGTTACCAGCTTCAAAATACGCTGAGCACTTGGAGATCGAGGGATCTGCCAAGCATTACTCAGTATTGATGCTAAATGGCATCAAACATTCACTTCTGTTGAAGTGAAATGTTGCAGTAAAAATTGTGGTTAAACAGTTTAGGATGGGGCAAGACTGCAAGTGTCTAGTAGAACGGAAATGTAAATGTCTCATTTACTGTCTGGCAAAGGCTTACTCATGTCTTCTGACCAAAGGGCACTGAAATTAAATGTTCTTGCTGGATGTGTTGGAAGCAGTATGATAAAAAAAAGGCAGTATTGAGAAAGTATTTCATCTGAAATGGTGGCAGCAAATCCTTGAAGAAGTAAGGGAATAAAATAGAAAAGAACAATTTAAGCATTACTTTCATTTTTAAACAGTAAGTTGTGTTTGATTTATTAAAGATAGTAGTGAAAGAATTTTTTTTTGTGGATTGGTAAGATCTGCTGAAGAACATCAGAAAATATAATGGAGAAAACCAGAGTCAAGTATTATAGTATCTTTCATCCACATGAGAAGTATAGATTATTATTTTTAATAGCTTAATTTAGGGCTGTATTCCTGTAGCCAAGGTTCTCCTGTTAAAACGAAAATGAAGAAATATTGCATTTGCATATGGATGTGGAGATACCTTTGAATTGTCAATTGTTTTGATTATTAGCTTAAAATGAAAGAAATTTAATTGAAGGGCTAATCCAGCTGAGCATGAATGGAGCTGTTAGTGAGCTGCTTGTGTTTAACTCTGAGCTTAGTGTGTAATTTTACCAAGAAAAGAATAAATGCATTATTCAGTTGAATTTATCAATTACACTTTTCTAAATATTTCCCCATTTTAACTGTACCTGGTTTTAGGAAAGAACAGTTCTTGCTGAACAATTAGACACAAGATAAAATGATATTTACCAGATGTCTTACACTGATTAATGACATTGTGCCAATAAAAGACCTGCTTAGAGGAGCTGCAGGAGAGGTAACATGAAGGAGTTTTAAGATCTATATAGATAGGATAAAGTGATAATCATTTATGCAGAAGTGGCTTATGTATCAGTTGTTAGACACAGATTTTTTTTTTAATAAGAGTTTGTTCATTTTAAAGGGTAATATTAATGACAGAAAAATTGAATAGATAAATTTGTGAATTAAGAAACTTTCAGATGGGATTTAAAATAATTGCATGGACTGCTAACAGGCTCCTCAAAGTGGACTTAAACACAAAGTATTTGTTTATGAATTGTCCAAGGAATAAAATGAAATATTTGATTAATTCAGTTAATTTTTTTCCAGTATGTAGTGGTTTTTTGGTTGGTTTTTTCTTTTTTTTTTTTTTTTTTTTTTTTTGATGCAGATAGCTGGTGAGCATAATTCTTACTTCCTAGTAGAAGATCCTGTGCTGTGGTTTTGAGACATGAGGATAGGTATCATTGTGTGGTTTTTGGACATATCCTGAGGTATGAGAAATAGTTTTGTGAAATCACTTTCTTTCAACCTTTTTGAGTCTCTCTCCAAGAGGAATAAATCTCTTAACTTCAGGGTTATATCCTTATTATGATTCCTTTCTTTTGATGTGCCATATGAGTTTTGTCACATCTTATGAGTAGCTGTTGGTGTAGACATCGATTTATGTACATATAATAGCTAATATTCTTTTTAATAGTCCAAATGTTATTTTTTAACCTGATTTTAATATATGGATACCAGATGTCTATGGTTTATAATTAACGGTTAGATGTTGTGGATTATTTAAATGGTGCTAAAAGTGTTTCTTATTGCTGGTTGTTCTAGAGATGTTAACTTGTGAATATATTTCCTAGATGTAACCCTACTGACCAGCAGAATGGTCTAATGTTAGTATTCATCATTACAAATTCTTATATTTTAAAAGCCTTATATAGAAAGTTAAGCTGGGAAGTAAATTCCTGAAAAGTTAAAGCAAGTCCTACTTTATCTGTTTTGGGTTTTTTAATTACTTCAGTGTAGGTTGGATTTCTTTCTGTTCAGGTGTTAATTAAAGTTCTGTGAGTAAACTTAGATTTTGAAATGCAGTTCTTTTGCAAAATAAATTTGTAGATATGGGACAGGAAGAAAAGTATGGGCTTGAATACCTCACTGGAGATATTCAAGAACAGACTGGATGCAATCCTATGCAATGTGCTCTAGAATGGCCCTTCTTGAGCAGGGAGGTTGGATCAGATAACCTACTGTGGTCCCTTCCAACCTGACCCATTCTGTAACTCTGATTCTGTGATTTGAGATTAAGGTGAAAAATGGAAAATTTTGAAAGATTTGTAATAAGAAAATTTAAAATATCCATAATAACTTTGTCATCAAATTTTTTTGGTTTTTCTTTTTGAGAAATTTGTTTCATTATTTACAAAAAAAAATCAAGAACTAAGTAGTTTAGCAGTGCATTTATGTATTCTGAAGCAGTTAATCCTATTCTGGGGCAATACTTATTTTTAGATTTTTAAAAATTATTTTAATTATTAATATTTTTAAAAACAATGTATGATTCCTTTTTACAGTCTCCTTTGCACATTGTATTCGTTTATGGTGAAGTGCAAGTTGGAGATTCATAATACCACTTACAGTGTACACCTACATGTCAGTCCGTGCTCTGAAGTCATGCATGGCATATGTTGCAAAGTACTGTGTGGGTTTGGACTCATTTAGTTTAGCTTGCAGGACTCTGTTCTCCATATTTCTACACCTGCAATGGTCATGCAAACTAGACTCCTTGTAAGGAGCAGAGAGGAACACATGCTTGGAAGGGCACAATTTGTCTGATATAGTTTACATATTTGCTTCGGGACAAGTTGAACTGGGCCAAAGAAGTGCTTATTTTCTTCTCTGGTGTGTTTGAAGGAATAGATGTGAGAAACATATCTAGCATTTGATATGATGAATCGTTCGCACGAAGAGTGAGGTGACGCTGAATATGATGCTCAGTTCCCTGCAGTTCAATCCCGTTTTCCCTTTCTAATAATAATTTTAAGACTAATCAAGCCTGCTTTCATTTTTTCGTTCCACTTTTTTTTCCATCTGTGTGCTTACAAAGATAATGAAGGATGATATGAAAATTCTTTGTCCAAATAACAGATAAATATATATATATTTATATATATATTCTCTAGCTCATGGAAAGCAAACTTTATGTTTGTAATATTTCAATAATTCATGCATTTGTGTCTCTCCATTATTTCAGCCCATTATATCTTTATGAATGAACTGGCTTAGAAGAGGAAGTTATTATTGGGTTTGTTCTTAAATGTCGTACATGAGCCAGTGATTTTCTGTCATGCTTACTGAGTGGAGCAGCTATTTTTGTATGTACCCCTTACACATTTTACATCTATCCAGTACTCCATGACTTGATATTTCCTTTAAGATCCAAAGATTCCTAAGGGGAAAGTAAAGGATTCAGCAGATGGAAAACACCAGTTTCTTAGTGCACAGTTAGGAGGAAATAGATAACGATGGTTGGCATTTTAAAAGTCTCCCTGTTTTTTCCAGGGGATTGGCATATGTCTTCCTTCCTCCTTTTTGATGTGCAGCAACACAGAGGGGAAAAGGTATATTGAGTTAATGGGAATACCAAAAGTAATAGCATGCCATGCTTTGCTTAATTGGTTAATCTGAGTTGAATATTATTGAATATTTATCTGTACTTTTTCACTTGATAAGGTGTATCAGTGTAGACGTTGTAATGATGAGCAACATTGATTTACAGTTACAGAAGGTCTAAAGAACTTGTGCCACAAGAGACATCCCATTCTCTTTTTAGTTCTTATGTTTTCAACATCATGTTCAAGGATTCATTAGTTTGTTCTTTCCTGTTGCATCCCTTAAACTTTTTTCCATCTATTTTTTTTTTAACTGGGAAGTTTTCCTAGACCTGCGCTGTGGCCCCAGGCCTTTGTCCTGGCACAACCAGAAGAGCTGTGTTCTAGAGTTTAGGAGATAGAGGTAGAAAGAGGAATATCTTTACAATATGTTTTTATGATACATGAGTCAAATTAACATCTCACTGCTTACAAATGTAGAATATCTTTCTCTTCTCTGTGGTTTTCTTTATCCCACCATAGCATAGCAAGTGAATGGAATATATTGTCTTTTGACTTGCAGTAATTGCTCACTGATAAAGCTGTTCTGTACTGCGTCAAAATAAAAATTCTGTGTCTTGATCTTTGAAGTTAAATTATGTTCTTTATTTCACATGGGGTGTTGTGGCGAGGTTATCTGGACTGTAGTTCTTCCTTTGGTAAAAAATATCTTGAATCATGTTGCTGTCCTAATAAGCTGGTATGAACCTCCTTACTGAAGACTACTTGGTTTAAAGTCAGGTTTCCAAAGGAATTAAGTGTATACAATTGTTCCATCAACATACACTCCATGAGTAGATCTGTCTTTGCTGGATTAACATCAACACATTTTTGTTCTTCGGCACAACTTGGCTCTATTTCTGTGAATGACTGCTTTTTCACTCCACTCACTGGTATGTGCCCATGATCTTGCTAGTTGCATCCTCCTTTCAGATCTCAACTATTTTTTTGAAAAGCCACTCAGTCTCTTAGTCTGTGTTTATCCACTGTTTATCCAGTAACCAGAAACTTTTTATTTTGTAATTTTGCTGCATTTATTTTATTTTTTCCTTTTTTATTTGTCTGCCTTTCCCTTTCTTTTATGCTTTAATTGTCAGACATTATTAATCTGTAATATCAGACAACAAACCAGAGGATTATTAGTATAAATGCATAAAATGAGCTATTACTATTATGACAAGTAATCCACTTGACACAATATATTCCAGATCTAAAGTCTAAGTGGTTTGGTCAAGAGAGCTGCAATTATGTGGTTTATGTTTCCTTTCATTATCCCTGTTTGATAGCTACAGACTATATTTCTTTCTGGAATATGGAGGCAAAATGATTGCAAATGCTTACTGCAAAGTGCACCACTGAGAATATGGCAGGAGTTTAATTTTAAGACCTGATACTTAGACATGTAGACTAAGCTATAAGAATTTATTGTTCAGTTAAATGTACATTCTAAGTGTATGTGGAGTGTGTTTTAACATTTTGATCTTGTTTCAAGGTTGCTACCTAGATTTACTTATTTTGTGGAAGCGTCCAGTAGAGTTTTGGTTGCAGAAGCACAGATTCTAGATTTATTACTCTTGGCAAAACAGGGTAATAATTTAGGAACTCATTGCATAAATTAAAGCTCCGTCTGTACAGTGAACTAATTTTTTAACATTCAATTAAAAATAATATTTTATAAGATAAAAAGAAATTGCAAGGCAGCTAGCTGAGATTAAGGGAAGGGTAAAGTATCATGAATGAAAACTAAAATTTTTCATTTTTGTGGCTGTTGAGCTGGATATCTAAGATCTAATTATTATTCAACTTTGTGCCAAATAAACTGTGGATTAGTGATAAATTAATCTGCCTTTTGAGAATACAACAGTTTGATGTGGTAGTATGAGAAACTGTGAATTACTTGGCAATGTTAACATTTGTTCAGTAGGAGAAAAAGGACCAGAATCCTTTGTGGTTTGGGTCTTGCCAGGTATATTTCCATGAGTCACTGTTTTAGAAACGGCTCTTTATAGCTTTTTTAAATTGCTAGAAGGAACTACTGTCCCGTGTAACTCTGGTGGTGTCTGCTTCCAAGTGGAGAAAAATACTTGAAGTGTCAGGCATATCCATCTGGATTACAAAGATAAATCTAGTGAGTTCCTATCCTTGCTCTTTTGTTTATGTATCTAAAAATTTTCCTTTTTTTGTGTTGTTGTTTAGCTTTTAACTGCCATTCTTGCTTACCTTTTGTCCGCTAGGTTTAAGGATCCTTTCTTAGCACGTGTTTTGTTTCATATGTTAATGCAAGCAGGCTATAATTAAATTACAGTTGGTGTATTCTTTTATAAACTAAAAAAGACTGAGTGTAGGAAGCATTTTCCAATACTTCATGTTAAAGATAATATTTTTTTAATATAGAGTATAAAGGAGTGCTAACAATCATACAATCTCTTTCACATCTGTCAAAAAAACCCAATTTTCAATACAGAGCAATAACTTTCCTACTTTTATATTACTCTTTTATGTTTATGACCAGGTTATTACCATCTGTTGGTGACAATTACTGAAGAGCATTGTAGAATCATAGAATGGTTTGGCTTGGAAGGGACCTTAAGGATCATCTAGTTCCAACCCCCCTGCCATGGCAGGGAAACCTTCCACTAGACCAATTTGCTCCAAGCCCCATCCAACCTGGCCTTGATGTTCCATCCTCCAGGGATGGAACATTCACAGCTTCTCTGGGCAACCTGTTCTAGTACTTCACCACCCTCACAGTGAATAGTTGTTTCCTAATCTAAATCTGCCTTGTTTTAGTTTAAAACCATCACCTCATTCTATTGCTCCAGGCCCTTGAAAAAAAGTCCCTCTTCATCTTTCTTGTAAGCCCCTTTTAGGTACTGGAAGGTGCTATAATATCTCCCTTCTCTTCTCCGTCAAGAGGAAAGTAGTTTAAATTGTGCTTACAGTAGTGCTGGGCTTAGAAGTATGCATGGTAGAAGAACTTAGAAGAACTTGGTAAGGGATCTTGGAGTTGTTGTCAAGAGATTTCTGAAACCATGAGCTCAGTATCCACTGGCAGAGAAGAGGCCAGTGAAATTGTCAGAAAGCAAGACAAAGGGCATTGTTTTGTTGACAGATAAAACTTGACTTTCTACGGCTTTAAGTGTCAGTGTAGTTCTGGTCTCTGTGTTTTGACCAGGGTGTACTGGATTGAGAGAGTATGTGGAGAAAAACAAGTGTTGTCTGACTTCAGCCGACATTCAGCTCTGTGGGATTCAGTTCCTTATTAACATATGCTGGTAAATATATCTGACTTTAAATCTTGGCAAAAAAACCCAAACAAATAAAAAATCCCCCAACCAACCAAAAAACCCCCCCAAAAAACCCCAGTACCCCGTGGTACTCTTATAATCTTTACTGGCAATTATCAGAGGAGTAAGAAGATAACTTATTATTTTAATTTATGTTTTCATTCTGTGCATAGTTGTTTTGTTTTTTCGTTAGTAGGTGGTTGAACCCCAAGGAAAAGAACAGCATAGTTATTAAATGGTCTGTATATGCATAACTTTGAGTGTTCTGCTCTTGCAGTGAGAGAACTGGAATGACAATAATCACAATAAAAATAAACACACAAATTATTATGAGCAATTGTTTTAGCTCAATTAACTGTCATTCTGTATAACATAAAATTACAGGGGGTAAGCACAATAGAAATAATTGCTATGATTAAATACAAACAAAGTGCTTGATAGCAAAGTAAAGCAAGAATACATTGTTACTGCTTTGGTTACCAAAGTGCAGGGTAGCATTTTAAATTCACCAAAGATGATCAGTCTTCAACTTCATTGTGACGAAGGACTGAGTATAATAAATATTGTGATACGTTTTCTCAAAAACATCTTGGGTCCTGTGTGTCTTGATTTTGCAACTTACATCTAAAAGCCATGAACCAAATAGCATTCATGGAGTGAGTTCAAGATCAGTTCTCAATGCTGTTTATTGCCCATCTCATCCTTAGCCTTCCAGGCAAGGTTATACTTCCACTTGTTATTGAAGGTCCTCTCTTGGATAAAAAGTAATTGGAGAAGTTATTGCTAACTTTATTGTAGCTTATTCAGCTGTCACTTGGAATAGCTACACTTTGCAAGTGAATATCCTAGAAAAACTTGTATGTTTATGTTCAGCATAGTTCACCTGAAGCTGATTTTCTGTGTGTTGCGTTAGCAAACACTAGACACGCTGAATCTCTTTTGATGTTTCAGAGAAAACTGGAGGAGTTTCTGTTTAATATCATTAATATTTGCTGTTTTATGTTTTGAAAAGGCTTAGCATTTCCATAAAGCTGCCTGCTGGTTTATGTACAGCTATAAAGTTATCCCACAAGCTGAGAATCAAAATAATTTTCTCTAATAACATCCCTGTGAAAAAAATTGCAAAATGCATTATGCAACCAAACAGACTATTACATATATTCAGGTATATGCCTGTGTGTTTCTTATGCAGACCACAAAACTGTAGAGGGAGAAGATCTATGAATCAGACCCAGCCACTCTGGTATAAAGTCAGGTTCATTGAGTCTCACACAGCAGTAAGAGTAGGTGATCATTCATTATACTATAGGCTATAGTGTATACAGTAAGACTAGAAATCACCAAAATAATGGCTGGAATCAAAAGCATACATAATAGCTAAAATCCTAGTTAACCTTTTCCTTTGATTGGTGGCAAGTTGCATAGCAGTGTTTCATGCACTAAAGTGCCAAGGCACTTCGTGCAGTAAATGTATTTCTCCTACCTTCAGACTACTTTTCTGTGACCTGCTTAAAATATCTATCGTGTTTATACTAATAAATTTCAGTAAAAACTCTTGCTGAGATACCTATAACAATCTTTTTATCTGACACTGGAGAATTTGGATGATGCATGTATTAATATATATATGTTTGTATATATGCAGGCATGTATAAAAGAGAAAAAAAAATAAAGTTAGATAATAGGGAGTAAAGATGTCTAACGTATTTGAAGTTGTGAAAAAAAAACCCATGTAATTTCAGTTTCATCATTGCCATCTAAATGAATATCCATGGCTTTTCTTTTTGTCAGCCAAAGACAATTTATGATACCTCTCTCCTTTCACAAATTCTTTGTACTTGAAAATGGTACAATGTTAATAGATATTTTACAATGGATACTGCAAAGATTATTTTAATTTAAAGAAAAAATTGTAAATAGTAAAAATAAGTCAATATTGTATATTAATAACTGGGGGAGTTGTGCCATCTGAAAGATGCAGCCAGAGTTGGTAAGTACATTAAGCTGTAAAGTGTGATGAATGGTAAAGTATGTACCATTATAAATGGTAATTTATGTATGAATGAACTATATGTTTTCTGCATAGAAAAAAAAAAAAGAAACCCTGTTCATAAAGACCTTTGGTCTCAACAGAAAACAAAAAGAACAGGCAAGGAAACACATGGTTAAGTAACTACCCCACAGTTGTTCATCAAAGACCGGAATTTCTCTGTGTACTGTTAGCATAATCAGTTCATGGAGAAATTCCCAGCTATTGTGCATGTGGATAATGTAGGAAATACTTTGAGGAAAATGGATTGAGAAGTGTATGTTCCGCTTCTTTAGTCTTCACAATTCAGAGTGCAGCTCTGCTGCATTCCACCGGCCTGTGACAGAGCTTCTTCAAAGGTGGTGTGTGAGGTTAAAGTGGAATTCTAAAATTTGCTTCAAAAAATCTGCACGTAACACAGTCCTGACACTACAAATCTCTGCTTATGGGCAGAGTCCATATGTCCCTCTCTCGTGTATGCTCTTCAGGTAACTCTGAAAGTAGAGGATCTTGAAGAGACTTTGTAGAAACTGGTAGTTGAAAATATAAGCAAAGAAAGATAGTGGGTATTTTGGAGAGCTGGATAAGGCACATGAGGTGTCAGTAAGTGCTTGAAGAATCACTTCAGTTTTCTGTGACTGTGAAAGAGTAACTCCTGCATGGGGTTATTGAACATTAGGAAAGTATTATCTGGGTTTTGATGCAATTCAGTGTACCACAGGAAATAGAAAGATAAGAATTCTACCATTGCTCTTCTTTTCTGCATGAAAACACCTGCTCTTTTAAAAAAGCTGTTACACTTTGATTGTCCTCTCCTTTGAACTCATGCTGTGATCTCCAGTGTTACCTGGGCTATTAAACATTTCAACTGACTGCTTGTATGTATTGAGAGGGCTTGGGAGATACTGTGCTTGTATGTCCTTTCAAGGTCTCTTTTATTACCAATTTCTCTATTTGTTTTGCCTTTTTCTCATCATGAAGTTCATTTGTTTGAAATCCCTACACTGTGTGACAGTGTTAAATATTTAATTTCCTTCTTGTGCATAGAACCATGGAAAATTGGAGTTTCACGTAAGTGAAATAGTTTCCTAATATAAAATTTGAGTTTCCTAACATAAAAATTCAGTGTTTTCTAAAATATTCCACCATAAGTACTGTTAAAATAAAGAAACATGGGGAAAAGTAACTTTGAAGGATAGAGACTGTTTTAATATTTATAGGTGTTTTACTCGCAGAAATATTGACTGAATCATTGGTAATAACAACAACATGTTTTGAGAGCATGAGAATTTAGAAAACCAGACATTTTCAGTTTTTATATCTGAACAATTGTTCCATCTTTAATACCTGTATGTTTACAAAATGTAACTTAACTCTTTTTTGCCTTTCTCCATTTTGATAGAAGTCCTTCTGCGTTGATTTACTCTTGTATTGGGGTATTTTTGAGCAGGGGGTACTGTTAAATTTTGGAGTAAGGGAATTGACTACAGTGTTTAAGCTTTTGCTTATAGATGAATGGGAACTTTTTGACATTGATAATTTCATTATGTAGTTAGTTATTTTTGAACTCTAAGGTTGCACTAGAATCTAGGGACTTGCTCAAAGTGAAAGACCAATGGATTACTTAAAATGTAATTTAGTTTGACCTTAAATTGATCTAGTATGTACAATGAAGTAATTTACTGGAGCTCATTATTTAGAATTGAGTTTCTTACCACACGGTAGCTTTTTTAAATAACAAAACTGGGTAATTGAGTATATAGTTGTAGTTCCATTAATTTTGTAATTCCATAGCCTTTTCAGAAGGGTAACATTTGGTTTTCATCACAGCCTTTTTAATCAGTATAGAGCTATAATGGTACAAACTGTGATGCAAAGGAGCAAGATATTATTTGCTCTCACATAGTAGGTGCTGGTATTGGCTGCAGCACCACTGCAGAGAACTGCAGAGGAGGTGATATATTTGCCTGACCTCTAACTCAGTGAAAGAGGAGAGATGATGGCAAAGCTTAAAAAAATCTGTTGGGGATTTGGGAACTGGAGCTCATGCAGGAAAGGAACATTTTGCAAGGAAAGGCTACACATGAGAAGTAGGGCCAAACTTCTGAATGGCAGGAGAAAGATGGTAGCATCATTTTTTCCTGGAGTCCTGTTGTCTTCAGGAATGAGAGAGTGCTGATGGTGCTGGAAACATTTCTTTCTGATCCCAGTGAACTTTCAATCAACTATATTCACACAGACTAAAAGACTAAAGCAGTTTAATGTAGCTGTTAGTATTTTTATGTGCTAAGATGGTCAGTTCATGCACTGATTATCTCAGATGGAATTTAGCTGCTTTACAGGTTCAAATCTGTTGTTGTTCTGAACAAAAGTGATGTGTGTGTGTGCGTGCTTCTACAGTCCAAATTTTAATTGCATTGTCTGCTGTGTTTATTTGGAGATTGAGACAAATGGCACAATACTTCAGTGTTACACTTCTGCTTTTAAGAACAAAAAAATTTGGACCTTAAATTTTGCAACTGGATATCTCATTTATGTAAGATTCAGGGTCTGAGCTTTCCATAAGTGGGAAACAAGCATTCTGCAGTAGCATAAACGATGGTTACACTTCTGTGATCGCTTGTTCTTTTCAGCAGAGAATTCCAAACTAAGCAAAAAATTTCCTCCAATAGGCATTTGAATTGATTTTTCAATTGTTCACGTTGCGAATGTGATTAGATTACCTTTCCAAAGCACATAATGTAGAGGCTTTCTGCCATCAGAACCGGCAACTACTATCCATTCCAGGTTTTTCATAGGGTATGTATGTAGGTATGGATGGTGGTTTTCAACCTTCGTTCTGAAAGGTCAAGCACTGTAGTTAGTGTTGTATTAAAGCCACTCCATGTACTTCTTGGGAGTGACTTCCAGCCTTCATGGTCCTCCACAGTACTGTTTGCATCTCCATCCTTTTAGTGCAGGGCTTTGCTCTCTCCTGATGGTCTGTAAGTGGTTCGGTACTCCTACAATCCAGGACATGTGAGAATATTTCAATATAAAATACAGAGTCCTGTTAAAGACAGTGTGTTCACAGTACAAAAATGAAGGCAGAAAACCCAGTCTAAACCAGGCTACCACTGCACAGTGCTGGCAGTGGTAGACTTGCTGCAACGTCTGAATTAAGTCTAGTTTCATTACGCCGTATTTATACTGAAATGCTGTATAACCAGGTAGTAATTCTGTTTTAGGGATCAAGTTGCAATATCTTTCCATTTCACTCCAATGATTTTCATGTATGAGAAAGCTGGAAACTGTAATGTAATTGTAGGGATTTTCTGTTCCGTAAATGCTGATGCTTATAAATGGATAGTATAAAACTTTAAATAAATAAATGAAAATTTTAATTCGTTTTTTAGAGAAAAAAAAATTCCTAGCCATTGACCTGTTCCCAAGCCAATGAATTAAGTGAAACATTTGAGACTGAGCCTTCATATGTGTTTTTTATAGATCCTGAGACGTAAAATGGGTGAATAAATGTGGGAGCTGTAGCAGCTTCCTGCAGAGGAATGGGAAAAAATGAGTCCTTATTTTAAGAGGAGAGAAAGATATTCATGATTATGAAGAGAAAAGAAGCATAGTGCATGTGAGATGTTATTTTAGAAAGAAAAACATTTAACAGCTACAATTACAGGTGTGGAACTAGAGTAGTGCAAATGGAAAAATGCTGTTGGTTGGAATTAAGTTATCTGACAGTTTCTTCTGAAAATTCTGAAACTGTCTTGTTTTTTCTTCTGAGACTGTCAGTGTTTTAACTTTGTTAAACCAACATATGGCATATTAAGACTGAAGTTCTGTGTTCAGTATCATCTTTATTATGATACAATAATGGAGCCTATTAGAATACATGTTTGGCTCAAGTTTCAATTACAATTTATTCCTAAATTTGTTGTGGGGTTTTTTTATGCTCCGAAGTTTGCTATGGGCTAAGAGAGAACGCATTACACAGATGCAAGGTTTTATTAATTAAGTCTAATATTTTGTGAGTATAATTAAAACACAATGCAGTTGTTATTAGTCCAGTTATAATGACACTCATAATCCAAATTATGATAGAAAAGCTATATGCAGTATGAAATTACTGTTCATGATGTAGGGTTGCTCAGTGGGTACATGAGCTTTCTGTTTATTTACATATACTGTAGTCACAGAACTAAGCTAGAGCAAGGTAGACAAAAATCAATTTGACTGATGACTAGAGAATTGCTCTTACAGTTAAACCAAGCTGAAATCAGGTCAGGTCCAGACAAGTTCAAAGACCCTGCACTTTAGGAATGTACAAAGCTCGAGGACTTTTTCTGATTATAGCAAAATCACATTTAACAGGTTACATGCTTGTTATATTTTAACATATTGCTATGAATGCTGACAAATTGCATCCAAAACTGTTGAAAAAAGTTACTTTAAATGTGTCAGATATTTTAAATATATCAGATTTTAAAGACTAAATGTTCTATTTACGACGCAATTCTGTACCAAATTTTTGTAGCAACGGAATCTTGGACAATGTTCTCAGGCCCATGTTGTGGTTATTGAGGTGTCCTGCGCAGGGCCAGGAGTTGGACTCGATGATCCTGATGGGTCCCTTCCCATCTGCATATTCTATGATTCTGTCATTCTCTTTACTTGGATGAAAAATCTTCACTTTGTCAGTTCCTCACTTGTAAAATGTTCTCTCATATTACAATATTCTGTTGGGATATGATGTCTTCACAGAAAAACTGAATATTACATTCCACTGCTGGAAACCAGATGGCTTCATCAATGTTAAATCTCATTTTCTTTTTTTCTTTTTTTTTTTTTTTAATGTGGATAAAGAGTTATTTCTGTTTTCCTCATTCTACATAAACAGCATGTTTCCTCCCTGAAATAGCAATGCTAGTTTGTATGGTTTTGTCTAGTGGAGATGTAAAACATGGTACTTATACTGTCTTCATTGTGCTTTATCTGCTCTGTAGGGGATGGCCACTGAGCTGGTGATGCATATACATACTGGGAAAATTAGATGTTCCTTCATTACCATCTTATGTTCTTGCCACCTACTTGCTTGTCCAAGTGCTCTCAAGAGATATCCTAATCATTAGGTACTTTCGAGTTCTAGAAAACCGGTGCCATTGAGCATGTATATGACTCATTACAAATACTTTGGGTTTGCTTGGTGTTCTTACAGTGCAGTTAATCCCCTTTTTCCATGTTGTAGTATAAAGGTTCAGGCTCTAGAGACAAAGGGACACTGGTCATTTACAAAGAATCTTTGTATTGAGATAATTAGACACAGGGTATCTAACCTAGTATAAAATACAGATTTTTATGTTGTTAATAATACTGGTATTCACAATGCATGTCTTTGAGAATTTAACATAATTTACAATTATACAAGTTTTGAAAGACTTCTAGTGTAGTGTAAAATCCATGATTCCAGTAGGTTAAATTGTTTCACTCAGTTTATTTTATAAGTACACAAAGATCAGATTAGTTAAAACGTAGTCCCTTACAACTTCATTAGCTATAATGTCACACTGAAAAAGGTAAATGCTTTTATTGCCAAGTTAGTGCAAGTACTTCTTCATTTTAGACTTTATGAAGTTAACTTTTACTGTGTCTTACTTTGTGTTCAGTATTACCATGTAAATCACTCGTGTTCTTCTAATCTGTCTGTGCAACTCTGTGTACTTCATGTAGCCAAATTATTTTTATTCTAAGCTGACATGGGTTTCTTTTGCTTTTGAAAAATACTAAATTTTTAAATTGCTTATATATCTATATGTGTATACAGTGTGTATGTTATTTTATGCTCCTTTCCAGGCATTATTTCCAACAACAACAAAAAAAGAAAAATCTGGAAAAAAATGAGGTATATAGCACCTATATATAAGCAGTTCCATTATGCAAGTAAACAACAAAATGATCTTTGAAAACATGAAAGCAAATCTGGAATCATAGAACAGTGGAGGTAGGAAGGTACCAGAGGAACTTGTCAACCCTCGTCCCATGCTCAGAGCAGGGCCAGTGAGAGCAGCTGCTCTGGGCTGTGTCCAGGTGGATTTTGAATACCTCCAAGGATGGAGACTGCACAGTGCCTCTGGGTGACTAGTTCTGGTGTTGGACACTCTAACAGTGAAGATGTTTTTTCTCATGTTCAGAAAGAAATTCTTGTATTTTAATTTGTGGTTACTGCCTCTTGTCCTCTCACTGAACAGCACTGTGAAGATTCTGACTCAATATTCTTTGTTTCCTCCCATCAGGTATGTGTACACATTGACAAGGTCTCCCTGAGACATCTTGTCTCCAGGCTGAAGAGTCCCTGCTCTCTCAGCTTCTCCTCTCATGAATAATGTTCAATCCCTTAGTCATCTTTATGACCCTTTGTCAAATGTGCACCAGTATGTTCATGTACTATGCAGATGGACATCCTTTGGGTCTAAAAATACAATTTTAAAATGCATTTAAGTGTTTTAAGAGCAAATTTTTGTTTGATGCCTTAAACCCCTAACGTTTTTTTATTTTTCTAATATTTGTAAGACTTGTAAGTTTTATAAGTAGTGGAAGTAGATTTTAAAAGCAGCAAACCCCCCCCTTTTTTTGTCCCTTGTCCCTTTCCCTTTCTCTAGCACCCTTGTTTACACAGTCCTTAACCCTCTTACCCCATTCTATGCTCCCTATATCAATCCTACTCCTGAACACAGCAGAAATGTTTAGTCTTTTGTCAAGGCAAGGCCTGGATTGTTGGCAGAACAGCATATCAGGGCCTAAACCACAGAATACGGTCAAGAATTAGGTAACTATGTACCCTTTGTGCTCTGATGAAGAGGAAGGTGGGATGAACACGGGGTCCCAAAACCCCCAGACCCATTTCTCAGGGGGTGGACCCCGGGGCGGTCCAGAGTAAAGGCCACAGGGTGGACACGTCTGGGATTGGATGGATGGTATTATAAAATGTAACATCTCAGGCACGGCTGGGGGGTGCGTCTTGTAACATCTTAGCCTTGGCAAAATAAACCCTTTCTTATCTCACCCCTAATTAACTGCTCTGGAGATTTTTTCAGCACCAAAATTCCACGGCAACAGTTAGATCTCAGTTCTACTTATTTTCAAAGCTAATTCAGCACTTTTAAAATCCAGCCTAACACTTGGAGACATTTGAAATAAAGAAGAAGATAGGGACAGAAGGGTAAAGATGAGATTTAGTTGAAAAAGGAGTACTTTTTTAAATCCCAGTGTTTCCTGTATAAGATCATGAACCACAGCTCAGTGGAACACTGGATAGATATATAAACCCTTAAGACACTTTTATAGGTGAAAGAGGTGTGGGACACAGGGTAGCCAGTTACCAAAACTCATATAGACATAAAAAGTTTTTGTATTTATGGCCAGCCAAATAGTAAGCTGTATATGGTAGAATATGTCTAAATTATAAATTCTCCTTTTTATTTCTTTATTTATTGCCTAGGTTTATAAGATGGCAGTGTTCTAAGGAATGAAAACCTACAACTGATGCAGCCTAGATCTAGACAATTACCTCATTTTCTGAAGAACTGAGCCACCCAACATATGTAACTGAAGAAAAGTGGTGATTGTTTGGTGATTGACATTTCTGACATCCAGTAGATACTGGAATATTGTTTTCATAGTTTAGTTCCTGGTATCTGTCAGAGAAGAATATTACTATTATTACTGTGAGGTTATTCAGCAAATTTGGAACATCCACTCGAAGCCAACAAGATAGATTTAATCCTTCAACTTTGCAGTCTCACAGAGCTCTCACAGAGTGGTTGCAGGCGTTGGACTCATGTCTGTCATGCTCTACAAATGCTTCTAGTTTCTGAGTAGTTCCTAGTAATGAAGAGTGGGTGTGTGCTGTTTGTACCTTTCTGTGCCATTAAACATGATCGGGAGCTCCATCGCACTGGTCTGGTCTAGGCTGCTCCTTCTGTTTCTCCCAGCCTCTCAAAAAGGGTAAGACTTTCCCCTTTCCGTAGCATTTTTTTTTTCTTTAACTGCTGGTTTCTATTGCCTTGAGACCTACATGGCAAAAATCATTCCTAGGGCTGAATCCATTATTGCCTGCTCATGTAGGCAATTGGAATGGTGTTGCAAGGAGTGAACTGGGAATATTTGCTACCAAAAAAAGTTCCTGATGAGTTGCTTGTTATCACTCAGAAAAGGCTCAAAATTGCATACATCAAAACTTCTCAAAATGTGCTGTTTTGGTATGTGTTAGAACTCCAAAACATTTTAGCTTACTTTTTTTCTGAGTCACACAGATCTACCCTATTGAGCTTTAATCACAAGACCAGACTCATTCAGATCAACACTAGACACTTATCTATTATACTAAAATCAGGAGCATCACTGCCATCAGCATCTTTTGGAGGGGAAAAATACAATTTCAAATCCTAAAGGGGCTCAATTCTACTTTGGGGGTTGTGATCTCTCACTCAGACAAAGTAGTTGTTGCAGCAAAAAGTTTGAGAAACAAGATAATAATTAGTAAAGTGAAATATGTGACTGCAGACAGGAAAATACAAACATTTAATTTTAAAGGGACATCTAAAACGTTCTTAAGGTTGTTTTGTGTACAAAAGCATGTTTCATGACATATTGGATGATGGGGCAGATGGTGTGTATGGGTGCTTCTTGTGAGTGATTCAGTCTTCAAAATTCAGCCCACTTGAACTTGGTATGGGAATGTACTCTTAGGCATGTGAAAACTTCTTTCATTTTATGCTGATGGTGGAACTAGATCTTAATGTGGTCAACTTTTCATTGCATAAAGAGTCAGTTCTGCTATTTTCTATTTTTCGGTAAAGTGTTCCCATTTTGTTCTTGTAACAATTACTGGGTTTTGTCAGATGGTCCTGACAAACAACGTGAGTATAGTTGGTCTTGTTAAAATGGTATGTGTTGGAGTGCCTCAGTCACTGATTACTGAATTCTCTCTAATTATTTCTGCAACAATGTGATGAAATTACATTACAATTACAATTTTCTGAAGACCTTTCCAATGTGAAGTATTGATCCTAGTGCTTCACACGCATCATGATTGTAGAGCACCTTGCGAACATGAGTTATGCGAACGTCACAATAGGTTAATGTCACAACAGGTAAAGCATTTGTAAAGTACTATTGGTTTTGCGATAGAAAAAAGCAGAAAATAGCATCTGTCGAAATATACAGTGATGTTACTCAGTTACCACAAACTTGCCCTAAAATGTCGTGCTGTACTCAACCATTTGGTTTGCATCCACAGTCATGCATATGTGTCTGAAATTAATGTTGAGATTGAATATAGTAATGATATAATGAAAATACCCATGATTATATTCTACAAATTTTTCTAGCAAAAAGGAAAAAAGTGTGATGTATGGACTCTCCGTAGAGGAAACTTTATGCCAAAATAATTTATAGTACATTGTTTAATAGGAGAACAAAACTTGACACAATATTCTAAGTACAGTCATGATTTATATCTGCTCGATTTATAGGAACTCAAGAGAAGGAAATGTAGAGGAGAGATGTGTAGTAGAGTGCTGGAGCAGAGCTGTATTGTGAGTTTCAGAAGCAGAAGGGATTATCAGAGGATCAGAATTCTCTGGGGAGAGCTTTTCAGCAGTATTGTAAAACTGTTCACTTCAAAACCTTGTTCTCCAAATGGTTTTGTAGTATTTCATGTTGTGATTTTTCTGTTTTTCATGTCATGAAAGTCTTTATTGGCATCTCTTATGCCATACACAAATTGGAAAAGACATTTTGTATTAGAGAGTATTTGTGAGATGTTTCATTGCACTCAAGTTAGAAATTACTATGTTACAGGAAATATATTATGTAGGTAAGAGCCATGGCATCGTTGCTGCATTTTTGAATTCAGGCTTCTTAAACTAATAAATGAAACTGAAAATCTTCCCCAGGAATTTTTTATTCATAATCAATCATGATTCTTAAGCATATCTACTTTAACTGATAAAGGACATCTGTGACACTGAAGAAATCATGGACAGGTCTTCTTCCCTGCACAGAAAGAAATATTCGCAAATGAAATAAAGTAATCAAAACTAAATCATTTTCATACCTCAGCCTACTCCAAATGAGCTAAAAACCTGATTCTTTGGAGTTCTGTGACTTGGTAGATGAAATGATCAAATAAAGGGATGAAAGATAAACACATGATATATATCTACACTAGCCCTTGCTAATTATAATGCTTCTGAAAGCAGAGTGATTTCTTGGGTTGCTTTTATAGAAAAACTAAATGATAAATGGAAATAGAGTTAGTATGCTTTGTATCCAGCACAATCCTATTGAGAGAAAAACCCAGAACTGTGACATTCGGAGAGGACAGATGTGTATCATTTGCGTATTATTTATCACTGCATTGATTTAAATTGAGTTCCTCCAGAGGCTTCTCTTTACATTGGAAAGTGTGGTGAAAACTTCATTCTTATTATTCTTAGAAGGGAATCCGTGGTTGCCCTTAGCACTGCCTTTTCAAGGTACTCATGGAAGGGAAAACCTACTGGAAACACCTGGTGGAATGGTGGAGGATTTTTGTGTGTTCCTGGTGCTCATCACTTGGAAATCCTGTGGGACAAAGTGTGTTGGGGAGTAGGATTGAATGGTAGCAGTTCGTGCTTAATTGCACCTGTGAGCTTACCTGTGGCCCTTAGAAATGGAATACAAGATATGGCATTGTCTTGATTGACTTTAAAACACCATGTGATGCCTTGATTGCTGTTTGTGATGGCTAGCTTATGAAAATAGAAATGGAGAAAGGAAACTGGCTGCACGAAGGGACAGACCCTGTCTGTAGTTAGCCATTATTCTTACTCTTTCTGGAGGAAATCAGAAAATTGCGATGCAGAGAAAAGGACTCTGGTGTCATGGATAGCATTTTTCAATCTGAAAGTTTGTTTCAAAGCACAGTTGACCATTCCTTCTAGGCTTCAGGTCTTAATTTTTTTTGATGAATGGTCAGGATGCCATTATTTTTAAAAAGTCAAGCATATTCAATATGCAACATGCAGTTTTGTTTTCAAGTCTGGTCTCAAATTGTGTTATTCTGTATTCCTGAGTTTTGGTATGAAGCTTCGAAATCAAGAAATCGTGAAATCAAGGTGGCCTATGCAGTCTTGATCCTTCCTAATATCTAAAAAGCAAACTATATTCTATATATACAAATATATATATTGCCTTCATACTTTTCTGTTTGCCAAAGTTTTGTGTAAGCATTTATATTAAAGATTTAAAGTAAGAGCTCCCACTCTCACAAATAGACCACTAGAGCAGTGAATGGCACTAATTTGTCCATATTACGCTTTTCAAGACTAGGCCCTTAAACATGCATCTGTACAATAAGGATATAGAACATAGTCCTTGCTTTGTTTTGAACTTCTGCAGTTTAGAGTCCCTTCATCTGTCCCTGGTATAGCTAACATAGGTAGGGGGTTTGTCTTCCTATAAAGTATTTCATCTATTGAAATATCTTTCATTGAATGGGATTGATACCTTAACCCAAATCAAACTCACAAAATCTATTGGAGTAAAAAGCAATATTCTTTCATTTTAAGGAAATGCTTATGAGACAAAATAAATAGGCTTGTCAAGCTTTATTTTTCATTTCCTGTCCAATTCTGTCTGGCTTTTAGTCATTGAATTTTTGAAACATCATCCTCCACAAAATCTAACTGTATTTCCACGTTTTCTTTTCTTCCACTGCAGACTAATCAGATCACTTTTCATAACGTTCTTATCACCTGTTTTTCCTTCTGAGCTGCATGTTAATCAACTCTGTTGTTTGAATGTTCGCTATTTCTACTTCAGCATTGAAGTGTTGACTTCATTAATGCTAAATGAGATGTTGCAGTTCCTTCATTTAGCTACTTGCTTCTTGGCAGTCAGAGATTGAAATCTGTAGATTTGGGAAAATATAACTTAAAATTTGATCTCCACAAGTAGGCCAAGTTTAAAAATTTCAAATATTAAAAACACATTTGAGAAAGTTTAGATATTTACGAGACAGTTTTTTTTCCCTAGTACTTTCTGATAGTTGCTATCCTTGAATGTTGCAATTCCCAGAGGTTTTATTTTTGTTCTTCAAGTCATGCTGCTCTGTGTCTAACACTTAGGTTAAATGCTGTCATTCAGACACTCGTCTTGAATTATCCTTGTGCTAATACATGTAAGTAATTTTAAATTTCAGTTTATCTATAGGAAACAATTCAGGCTTTGATGAGCTGCCTAAGTGGTATTTAGCTTTGACTGTATGAAAACATTCAGATGTTTGGATTTATGCAGCCTGATACTTTTGTGCAGTGTGCCAACAAGATTCATGTCATTAGTTGTCTTATGCAACTGCAGGTGATCAGACTGTGAGGAAAGCAGTCAGCTTATTTAGGTGCTATAATACAGGTACAACACTGGAGAGATTTAATATTGGTTATTTTTGACGACCTGAGTTTGAAAATTTGGCCACAGCAAATCTGTAGGATAGAATTGTGTTGCATTGATTTCAGTTGAAACATCATCAGTTACTCTTTCCACAGTTTAGTGCACATCTAGGCCAATTGTGAAATAGTAATTTTAGTCTGATTCTTCAAAAGTTCTTAGTATTTGAATATTTGTATTTAAATGATGCATTCACTTATCAGTGCAAACTGCTATGTGTTCTAAGATCATAATGTATTGCTTTTGGTTAGCAAAACGGAGTTCAGCCATAAATAGTCCAATCTGTACAAGAATGTGGTAACATGAAACTAGTTGAAATTTAGAGTATTTAATATCCAGGAACATAAAGTATTTGGTTAATTCCAGAACATCCATAGAGTATAATGCGCATACGTGGTTATGAAGGACTGTGACCTTTAAGTTTATTTACATTATTTTTATTCATTTGACATAATAAACACAGTTACAAAGCTTTTGGAAGTTTTGAATACCTGTTGAGAAAACAAACAGATTGTATCTCATCTCTTAATGTACAGAAGCAAATCTCTGTTGGATGTGTGTGACACTGTATTAGGTGTATTGGCAGTTGTGCTTAGACAAACTTCTTGTAGGTTCAGACTCAGCAGGTACCTGAGTTAAAATTCATTGTGGTCAATGGAGAGCCAGAAGAAGCATGATCACTCTCATCCCTAAAGTAATTCTCAAACTGATGACTAAATATTGAATTAAATTTTAGAAGAAAAACAAAGTTATTGGGCTTTACTTTGATAGTGATTATTCTTTTTCTGTCTTTAATGTGGTAGAAGCTTGAAAGATGGCCAGAACTTCAAAGTTCTATTCCACTGTTTTTACAAGAAGTTACTGTGTCTACACTTATGATGTAAGAAGTGTGCTTATTTGGAGAGTGTGTTTGATTGTGACCATTCTGCAGCTGCTACAGCATGCATTGCACAGTTTAGCCACAACTAAGCAGTGCTACAATGTTGATTACAGCTTGTCAAACACTTCAGGCTGCTCCCCTATACTTAACTGAAATAGATATTTTCTAAAAGTATGGGTTTCCAGCTACACTACTAAATTTCAGAAGTTTCTATTAAATATAATTTTAAACTGAAGTATTATACAAGAAAAGATTTTCTTTAAATTGAATTTTGTTTTCTCAAATGGAGAAATGAAATAATTTTGGATCTTTTTCAATTTCATTTCTGAAAGGCTTCCTTATTAGTGTACAATTTTACAGGCAGTTGAACAATAATGTAGAGTAGACTACTTTTTATTTCTGACACTATATTTTGTTATAAAACGAGTTAGTGTTGAAGTAGACAGCTACTTTTGTCCTGATGTACAAATACTGCATCTTATATGTAGCTTTTTGTTAGATTATAAATTCTGCATGGCAGGGACTTCTAGGTATAAAGAAGCTTGTAAAAACTGGCATGATTTTGCATCAATTTTATTCTGTGGTAGGACTGAAAATAAAATTACCTCCTCCTTAAAGTCATTCCATTTTTCTCTGTTGATAACTATTTACAACAAAATTGTGCTGAAGTCAAAAGTGAGATTCTTGTTCACCAGAAGGCATGAGAAATTTTCTGGAAGGAAATAGAGCTGTATGAAATAAATTTGATAGTATTTTATTTGGCATGTAGCACAATGAACTCCTTCCACAGCTATATTATAGATGTCCAAATATTTACCATCACAGTATCTTATCTTCTTCCATTCATTATCACTCTGGCATTTTCTTTCCTTGAGAATCATTACTTTTTCTTTTGTTTCACCTCTTTCCATCTCCGTTACTTTTAGTGTAGCTAATTCAGGACTTTCAGAAGAGCATTAGTATGGCAGCAACCGGAATCAGTTGATACTCTGTTTTCAGCTGCTCATCCTGATGCAGCTTTGTAGCTGTTTGACAGTCAGTACATTGGATTGAAAGTGATGAGACTGCCAGTAATAAAAATGGTGTCTGTTGAGATTAAAAAGCGAACTATATTCTCTCAGAAAATCATTTAAACTGCAATAAGACTACATGATCCAGTGCTCCTGATGGGCTACCCCTGGGTGCATTGTCTTGAATCATGGAATGTGTGGATTGGAAGGGACCTTAAGGATCATCTAGTTCCAGCCCTCCTGCCATAAGCAGGGGTACCTTTCACTAGATCAGGTCGCACTGAGCCCCATCCAACCTGGCCTTGAATACTTCCAGGTATGGGGCACCGACAACTTCTCTGGGTAACTTGTTCCAGTGCCTCACCACCCCCACAGTAAAGACTTTATTCCTAATATCTAATCTAAACCCACCCTCGTTCAGTTTAAAGCCATTTCTCTTTGTTCTGCCACTCCATGCCCTTGAAAACAGTCCCTCTCCAGCTTTCCTGTAAACCCCCTCTAGGTAATGGAAGGTGCTAGAAGGTCCCCTCAGAGCCTTCTCTTCTCCAGGCTGAACAACCCCAACTCTCTCACCAGTGTCTGTCTTTTGTGATGGGAGAGCTGTTCCACCTCTCTAATCGTCATCAGGGCTGCTCTCATTCGGTTCATCCCCCAGCCTGAATTAATACTGGGGTTTGCCCTGACACAAATACAGCACCTTGCACCTGACCTTGTTAAAACTCATGAGCTTCCTGTGGACCCACTTCTCTAGTTTGTCCAGGTCTCTCTGGATGGCATCCTGTCCTTCACGTGTGTCAACCACACCACTCAGCTTGGTGTCATCTGCAGACTTCCTGAGGGTGCACTTGATCCCTTTGTCAATGTCCTCATTAATTAGAAAAAACGTCTTAAACATTGTAGCAAAGGTTAAAGCCATTCCGGGGCAAAACTTTTTTTTGTGGTGTTTAGCAGAGCTAAAGCACATAGCTCAGGAAGAAGTTGTGCTGAACTGATTTGATATGGAAGTTAAAGATGAAAACAAATAACTTCAGTTTTCTGATGGAGAGGTTTTGAAGAAAATTAAACTAGCATAAGTAAGGATAAAATGACGATAATAGCAAAAGTAAAATCAATAAAATAATAAAAGAACTGTTTTCTACAGAGAAAGATATTATAGTTGTAATATAATTTACTTAGTGATCTTTAGTAATCTTAGTGTTGGAGCAGCCAGCTGAAGTCATCACTTTTATCATGGCCGAAGCTCTCCTTTAGGTTGGGTTTGGTTTTGCATTGTTACTAATTTTCAGTGTATTGCTATTTGATTGTCCTTTCAGTGGTAGGTTACAGTTTACATTTTAGAAATTTTTAAAAAATCATTTACACTTCCTGATCTCTTGCTTTTCTAGCTTAATCCTAGCCTTCACAGCCCATGATAATCTGTAAGCAACAGTGAATTACTGACAGAAAAATTAAACTGAACTAGTTTCAAGGTAGGGGTGAAACACAAAACAAGTTTCTCCTAAGTGTTATGCAGATGGTGTCTCTTGGCCTAGGGAAATGAAGACTTCTTGTGCCTGACATTTGAAAACCAGATTAGATTGCTTCTGTGAGAAGCAGGGAGTTGGGACTTGATGATCCTTATGGATCCTTTCCAACTTGATGTATTCTGTGATTATGTAACTCCAAAGAGATTTTCCCGGAATGTGCCTGTCTCTTTGTGGAAGCCACTTCACAGCAAAAGAACAAATGGGTCTGTTACCCAGGGGATGACTTCTCTGGTTTAGAGCACTAAATAAATAAGCCTACTTCTGTGAGCTATCTCATCGAAGAAAACATACGTTTCTGATGTTTGTATTTATTTCTTTATATTTCTCTGGATAGCAGAAAATGAAGTCTGAAGAGTTTACTCGATAAAGTCCTGGGAATTTTAGGCATAAGAACTCTGCCGCGGGTTGTTGTATCTTACAATCTTTACTCTGTCCCATTGTTGTGTTGCTGAATTGAGCTTCATTTCTTAGAACATTCGTAAGGAAAGGCAAGCCCAATTTTCATTCTTCTCCCTCATTTCATTGGTATTTAGCACAATTTGTTTTCCCTTTCTTACAAAGTTGTATCTGTATCTTCAGTGGCATCCACTGAAGCCTGAAGTGATGTGGGTGTTTGTTCAAGTGGCTGTGGCTTAAAAAAAGGGTGAGATAGTCAGTGAAGCCCTTGATTAATTTTTCTCTTTGAAGGCAGGACATTTCGTTGCCAGTTGAGATACGCAAGCTAATTAGCTGGAAGTTGCCGAACACTGTCCTCTTCTGAGGAACTAGCTCAGTAAAGGAGAGGTGTTCAGATTTGGGGAAAAATAGATACAAAAACATTGAGCAAAACAAGCTAAGCAATATTTGCTCAGTGAAATTCCTCTGACTAATTGACAGTGAAGTCTATCAAGTACTTAATGGGAGACTTACGATCTTAAAATACTTTTGAAAGTCATTTAGATACAATTCCAAGTTGTGTTCAAATGCATACTATAAAAAAGACCTATCAAGCATGCTCCTGAGCAATGGAATGGATGTGACTGGGGAGCAAAATAATTCTGTGGGGAAAGGAAACTGAAAATTATTGTCAAATACACTGAAAGTGTTTCTTTCCCTTCAGGGAGGTATGTAAAATGTGGAGCAAAATGCTAAGAGATGTTGTTACCAGTCAGGTTTTTACCAATCTTTGCAACTTACAGGCAGAAGCCATTTCTCCTTTGAAGTGTTGCTTTCTAACTCAAACAAGGAAACAAGATTGAAAGAGTACCATATCCCAGCTATGGTCTATGGTATTTAATTTCTCTTTGGATATGCTGTCCTCACAATAAGCTGGTAGAAGAAAATGGTCTAACTAGTAAAGCTAACTGATTAGGAAAGTGTTTCAAGCAATAATGTGCATATGTTTTAGTGTCTTAGCCACAAATGCAGCACATGGAAAGATTTGACTACTGAGCAAGAAGGAAATAATTAAGCTAAACATCTCTGGGTGCATTTTATGTTTACAAATTGTTGGCATTTTGTTTTTACTTTCTAGTGGTAATTATTTTTTCTACCTATAAGTAGACCACCAAAATACTGCACTGTGGCTCTAGTAGAGGCAGACTGGTCCAGTGAATTCCCTGCTGTGGATTCCATCCATGTAGAGAGTTCACTGGACAACTGACACATGCTTCTGTGTGCTGTGTGTGCGTCATTCTGGATATCACTCAAATGACAAGGGGCATTTAGGTAGGATTTTAACCGAACTTAAGAGTGACAGGAAGTCAGTGATTGCATTTCTGTAGCAGCACTACTTGTTAAAGAGCAATCTGCTTTCCCAGGGGAGGTGGGGCAAGTGTAGTCAGCATCTCTGATTGACTGCGGTTTTGTGTGAGCTCATGTAAAAATGAGTGAAAACTGTTCTTACCCGTCTGTATTTTTAGGTTAGCATGAGAGAGCATTTGAAATTCGAACAGCAATTTAATGTATACTGTGTAAAAAAAAATCAGAAATTGATTGGAAGTCTCTTGAAATGAGCCCCAGCAGGACACTGCTGCTGAAGTTGGGTTGCAGCTTATTTTCAAAATGATTACCTAATTTACTGATGAAGAAATATATTTTTCCTCAAGCATAGATAGATTGCTGTGCAGAGAGCAAAATGTACAGAATTCTTCTTTCAAGATGTTAGACATGATAAGCAGGTTTCAAGTAAGCCTTTTGAAAATTGCAAGGTAGCGAAAGCATTCCTTGAAAATACTTGAGAGCTTTTTCACTGTATATTGAAAGCAATTAGCAATAAAGAAAATACTCAGGACCATCAAAGTATAATTTTTCTGCTGGTTTATATACCAGCACCCTATTGTTTTTTTATCGTTTTGATAAGGGTTGAAACATTGCTTTCCTTTCAGCTGTCTTTTAAAAAATTACTTCATAGCTGGAATTAGTCACTCCAGGCATTTTCTTTGCTGGTGCTTCAAATAAGCATAAAAGCTAAAATATTAATCATACCTGAGCATTATTCATGATTTGTGGCTTGATAAGCTGAACCCCACAAAGGCCTTCAAACATCTGCCTTGTTTTTAAAGGATTGGAGGGCAGTTGCTGGGTGGTAGTAGCTTGGTGTGCCTTCTGAACTGCCGTTGGTCAAAATTAGGAATTTTTTCATCCCAATTTTATTTTGTTTCCTCTGCCCTTCTGTGTGTAATGGGCAGCAAAGTTAACTCTAAGTCTTGAGGTACAGATGGAATTAAGTCCTCTGTGACTTGTTTATAATGACTTCACCAACCTGTTGCAGAGCCAGGACTTTAAAGATCACTTGTCATAATAAAGGTATACAGCTTTAAAATTTTAGAGCAAAATTAAGAAAAAATCCATATAGCATATTTAGATGAATTCAGTCCTCATGATGTTACATTTTTTGCATTTCTGCTTTATTTTCTTTTTTTTTTTATGCGATTTTCCTTTCCCTGTTCTAGTGACATATTGCAACTCACTCTGAAGAGATAGATGCTTATGAATGGTGGTATAATGTGCTTGTGTGGATATATGTGCTAAATTTGTGCTGTAAGAGGAAGGGATGAATAAGAACTTGTCATTTACTCTTTCTCCTCATTGAAGGACTATATTCTTGATTGATTTCTCTCATCCGAAAAAGAATCACTTATCTTGAGAGTGTATGAGATACCTTGTGATAACAAAAGAGAGGGATAAAATCTGAATGTTCCTTAGTACAAAAACTGTTCTTCTTGTAATAGATTCTTCAAAGGTCTTTTTGGGGACGAGCTCATAGACCTATGCCTAATCTGTCCACATCTGGTGCTATTTAGTACAGATTTTTTTCCTGTACCTTTTCATTTTTCATTCAGTTATTATTTTTATAATCAACTATGATCAATATTATATAATGTATGAAAATTACACAAACCACATTCTAAAAAACAAGCAAAAACCTATTTTGCTAAGTGAATATAATTATCCAGTAAACATATGGAATAATTCTGTCCATGGGGTAAACACTAAACTTTCATTCAAACAAATACAGAGCATTGCCACTGAGGTGGGGATATTTGCTTGTGTCACTGCGAGCAAAATTTTGACCTGTTGTGTTTTCTGACCATATTAACAGTCCTCCACAGTTCTCTGTGGTGTGCAGCCATGCCTAACCTATAAAATATGATTTTCTCTGACATGATGTTTGCATTCAAGATTGATTCAACCATCAGTTCTTGTTTATCTCCCAAAACAAACAGTCAATACTGATCTACCTTACCATAAGCCCCTTTCACTTAAATCCACACCTACTATAGCTTTTTGTCCTTTTAGTTTTGTGGAAATCCTCTTAGTCCATTCTGATACAGTTTGATGATAACGTTTTCCTGTGAGTATTTTCATTGTTCCTTTTTCTTGTTTCTTTCATGACTTTTTCTCCAGAGGGAAACTAGTGAAATTCTTGCTCATATGATTTATAAGCAGTATTATCTCTTCTAATTGAAAAAACTTGTGGCAATTTTGTGTTTCACTTGTTTTCTAAATTGATTCTTATACTGACAATGGGTAGATCAATAGTCTAATTCCGTGGTTATAATCACATCCTTAAATCAATATCTACAAAGCTTTTGGCAAAGAATAAACTGCTCCCTCAGTTTAGGTTGAGAGTAAAGCAATTCTCCAACATCCAGATCAATGTTTTGGGAACAAAAAACAGTATAAGATCTTTCCCATACTTACCCCTCAAGGTTAATTAGATTTAACAAAAGTACTCCAGATTTTAATATTATGTTATAAATAACAGTGGAATCCAGAGCTAATGATGAAGTCATTGCAGCGATTTTCTGGACAGTAAAAAGTTAGGGGGTTTATGAATTTCAAACATACTGGAATTCACTTTTTTTTCCTGCTAGTTTACAACTAATTATTTTTAGTTAGTGTACAACTAATTCCAGCTTATTTTTTTAGTAATACGAAGACCATAGACAGTAAATATACATAATAATTTCCACAAGAATATTCCAGTTAATTTTAATTAAACGAGTATTTTTATCAAAGTATGGAGGTAGTATTACATACTCTGAAGATTTTTTGGTTGGCTTTATTAGTTGATGTAGTGGTTGTAATGCCTGCTAGTTAAAAAATGACATTGTAATACAGTAGTATCTTGCGCTTGATATTTAGTATTGCCTTTCATCCTCTGGGAGTTCATACTGTTTTATAAATTATATTTACACATAATCATTTCACTGTCCACTTAACAGCATTACCAAAGGTAGAGTTTGGTATGGGAAGAAAACCATCCCTAAAACAGAATGCAAAGCATTTGAGGATAGCCAGAAAAAGGCTTCTGATCAACACAACACAAGCTCAGTTCTTATTTAGAAAAAAATAATTGAAAGGTAATTTTGTAGGTGGAAACCCAGTGTGTGGGACACTTGAAGTGGGATTTAAATCTCAGTTCCTCGAGGAGTGCATACAACCTGAGTTCCCCCATTCCCATGAAACTGCTGTGAGCACTAGGTCATTATTTCCCCTCTCCCATGAAGTGGAAAAGATGGTGGTAAGCCCTTTGAAAATTACAGGTAAAGGACAGTCTATGGCAGTACAGGCTTCTGATATGCAATCACATGTTGGGTATTGATTTACTTGGGTCATAAAATGCTAAGAAAGAATGCCAGGGAGGGTGACCTGTTCCCTTGGGCATGCACAGTGTGTGGTGCGTGTTCCCAGACACCTGGCAGAGTGACCTGTGCAGGAAGCCGCAGCCTGCAGTGAGCACAGCTGACTGGATGCAGGGAGGGGGTGATGCTGCAGACACAGGCTGTGCCTGAATTCTACTGTGCCGAGCTGTAGGCGAGTTTGCCTGTGTGATGAAGCAAGCTGCTCTCTTTGAACTTCATTTTGTGAGGTGAAATACCAACAAATTAAGACTAGAAACATCTGCAGATGACTGCATTTTTTGATGGATTTGGACTGCAGGCCATAATTCAGTACTTAATCTGCCTAAGCCTGCCAATGCAGGGAGCTGAACCTCAACTAGCTACTGCACATGATTCTCTCCAGGAAGCCAAGGCACTTGGCAGCTTGTTTCTATATCATCAATCAACTCAGCAGGCTTTAACTAACCTGTGCCTGTGACACCAGCTGTTGCAAAGTACTATTTTGGAAATGCATTGATCATCCCACTGCAGCATGATTGTTAGTGATTGTTATCTTTTTAAGGGTAGCATTTTTTAATTAACTTTTGATCTGTTGCAGCAAATTCACAAGGTATTTATTACTGTGTCAGTAATAATATAGTATGTGCCATGTGCAATAGCTACTGATCATACCCAAAACCTCTGCATTTTCACACTGCGAAAGGAGCAGGCCAATTCAGATACTTAAAACCAACTTGAGAATCCATACATTTGCTTTTTGTGGAAAACTTTTAGCATTGCGTGAAATCAGAGTGTGGCTTCCCATTTGAAAATGACTAAAATTTCTCAGGGGACTAAAGTATTTGGTTTGTAAGATAGTTAGGACAGCTATTTTTTAAATAATATCATGTGTCATCTGATGTTATCAATAAAAATTTTTAAGCCATTTTACATAAGAAATCAAAATACAGTGAAGTATCACTTAAAATATCAAGTATAATCCAGCTTTGAATGAGGATTAAAAATTAATTATTTGAATTAATGTGTACTTAAATGTGATATCAGCACACTTTCAGCACTGGTACTTCATGCTACAGGGACATTTTTGTGAGACACTAGTATTGTAGTGAGTGCATTATCATTTTCTAGGCTTAAAGAACATAATTCATGTGATTGTTTCATTTTTTTATCAGTTACAGGAAGCTTTTACTTTGCCTGCCAGCTGTAGGATTTTTACTAGCCTCCAGGTAGAACATGACCTGTTAACCACTATTCTTTTGTCCAGTGAGGTTTCTTACCAATCTGTTTTCCCTCCATCCAGATACAAGAGTATTATGGCAGCCAGTGTCAAAGACCTTTCTAAAGTTGAGGTAAATGGCATCTACTGCTCTCCCCTCGTCCATAAATCCAGACATTGTATCAGAGAAGGCTATCAGGAGGGTCAGACATGATTTATCCTACGTAAATCCATTACTTTTTTGTTCCCAGACACCCTTTTCTCCTTCATGTGCCCAGAAACGTGCTCCAAGATGACTTGCTCCATTATTTTTCCAGGGACCAAAGGAAGTCTGACTTGCCTTTATTTCCCTGTATTAATCTTTTGGCTTTTCTTGATGGCATTTAATTTCCCCGGTTACCAGGGATCTCCCTCGAATTCCATGACTTTTCAAAGACAGTACAGAGTGGTGTTAGGACATTGGCCAGTTCTCTTTAACACTTTTGAATGCAACCCTTCATGTCCTATATACCTTTGTGGTTTGAGTTCTCTCAAATACACCCTGATGCAATCTTCATCCCCTGATGGTAATTCTTCCTGTTGAGCTCTTTCACTGATACTGGGGGCCAGAAGACTGCCTGAAGCAAAGGCAGCACTGAATACCTCAGCTTTTCCTGTGTGTACTGTCACTAAATCCCACACCCCATTCAGCAGCAGGCTCACATTTCCATCTTCAGTCTTTTGTTACCAAAGTGGTTGTAAAAGCTTTTCCTATTGCCCTTGGCATCCCTTGAATGTCTCTGTTTAGTAGAATTTTGCCTTTCCTGAGACCATCCAGACATGTCCACGTGATGTTTCCAATTTCTCTTTTATAGCATGTCCTTGCTTCACCTCCTCTGTACTGTTTTTTTTTTTAGAATAGAACTCCATCATGAGTTCCCTCCTTAGGCAAGCTGCTCTGATATGTCTTCTGGTTTGCAAATTCCATTTGCAAAGTAATGTGTTCCTGCTGATGGAAGCTATAGCACATATAACCTTCTCTCCAAAAACACAGGTTAGAGACTCAGAAGTTTTATTAAAGTTACAGAACAGAATCTGCTTGTTCTGTAGGTTTTTTTAATACTTGGGGAGAGGAGGGAGAGCTAACTTAATCTGCTATTTAAGAAATAGAATTCCACAATAACATAGATATTTTTGTCATATTAATCAGCTGTTTCTTTAATCATCTTTATTAAAGAAATATAAAATTTTATTATGAAATAGGAAAGAAACCCAAAGAATAAAGAGAAGTAATAGTTACTATTCCTAAAGGTGTCTTTGGCAATTTTTCTGCTTCATATATATGTATTTATGGAGCAAAGCGTATTAGTTTAAGATTAAAGCTACGTATGTTCAGTTTCATCTTCATGACATTATTTCTTGCTCACTTTATGTAGTAATCAAAAGGTATATAATGAAAATTTTATTTTCAAGGTTAATGGCAAGACAAACTTTTTAAATATAAAGTTATTTTAGCTTATTATTGTTTTTCTTATGAGACAAAAAATAGCAGCCATGGATCCCTGCCTACTTTCCTGTGGCATATCTTGATATACACAGTGTATCCAAGAGAAAGATTGAGAAGTATGGAGTGGTGACAGTGAGTAGAGGAAATAATGACTTTTCAGCATCATTGGAAGCATCACGGCTGGCTCTTCAAGGCTTAACCACTCCTCTTAACCATTTTCTTCTGTTCCCTGTAGTAAAAACAGTCTTGTCCTTGGATAAGCAAACATTAATTTTTTCTTGCACTGTTGAAAACCTTTCAGCTGTCTCAGAGTCAAATATTATTTTGAGAGACTGAGCCAAAGAGGAAAAAAGTTCAATGGAGGACTCATTTCTGGTGAGTCCTTAAAATCAGAAGGGGAGTGACTGACAGTGGGAAGTCTCAGTACTGAAATGATCTTGGATCATCCATTTAGAGCACAGTATTAATGAATTTTGCTGCATGCTTTACATTCATTTGTAGAATCTAACTGCATGTAACAGCTGTTTGCATTATTTCACTGAAGTATGCCTAGAAAGATTTGTATGATAAACTACCAGCAGCAAAGCTCAAATAAATTTACAGCAGAGACAAATGAATAAATAAAGTGCTTCAGATCTAACAGTCTAACCAAATGCCACTTGTGTCCCTATGGACTATAGTTAATTAAATGGTCAAATACATTTTCACCTAATCCAGTGTGTGCTGTGCCAGGCACTTCTGCTTGCTGGTTTTATGAAGATCACTTGGTGTTGCAGCTCAGGACAAAGTGCAGCATGAGGAGTTTCCTTAGCCTCTCACTGCCTGGTTTGCTTAGTAAAAATACACTAATTCTGGAGATCCGATGGGGGCAGACAGAACAGGATGAGGAGGTCAAGCAGTTGATTAACTACCACTTGGACATTTGACTTGGAGAGAGAAGTCACTTTGAGTGGTCCTGAGGAGGTGAGTAGGGGAAGAATTGCCTCATAGCTGTGTCACTGCTATTCCATCCCTGACCCTGTAAAGTTGTACCTGCTCATGCAGCTTCTGCTGCATAGGATTGTTGTGACACGGGGTTCTGCTTAAAATGGGTGCAGGTCTTGGAAGCTGAAATCTGAACGAATCACACTGCCTAAATTTTGGGGTTGTATAAAGCACAGACAGCTAGAGGGAAGCAGTTTTATTAGTAGAGGATGGGGGGAATGCTGTCCTGTAATGGGTGTCTTGTGCCAGTCATACGTGCCAGTCATACGTGCCAGTCCTTCACCTTGGCTTGTAGGTATTTTAGGTAACCTGGTAGGGAGGCTAGACTTAATGCTGCTGTTAAATCACTGGTCTGCTGTAATTCTTTATGTGTTTTTCTACATAAGGAATAAAAACAATATAAACCCTTTTATAAACAGCTTTGAAATCTCTGCAAAGTGCTGTAAAAACTGAATTTATTTATGTGTCTGAGAAAGTGGTGTGGAGGGGGGAAGGAGTGGATCTGCCCGTTCCCTGAACAGGGCTCTGCTGTGTATCAAGGCAGCATCCTGGGTCATCTCTCTTTGTGAAGGGTAATGATATTGAAACCATCTTCTCCTGTATGAGTCTGGTCTTTTCTACTAACACAGGACAAAGCAATCATAAACATTGAGTTGTAATATAAGGGCAGGTGATGTGAAGTACTTTCTGTCTCTGTCTCTCATAATCTGTGTTGCAGGAAGATAGTGAGGAAAGAGTTTTTCATTCCAAAGGCCAAGCCAAACTGTATGATACATGTGGTTATCCTGTGTGCAAGCTATATCTCTACCTTGCTAATGTGCAAGTAGTGTTTGTCACATCATAGTATAACTGCAGTCTATCTACTGCTTTGTTCCTTTTTCTATTTAGTTCTGGTTTTGAGATTAAGCTGGTATTTAAAAACATATTTTTTAGGAAATTGGGTTAGGAAAATTACTTCTGTTGAAGAAGTTTTTAAAGAAATTATCTTCTGTATGTATTTTATAGTATTCTGATATCTCAAGGAACAGCTCAAACACCACCTCAAACTCTATGTTAAATAGCATTTCTAACCAGGAAAAAAAAAAATTCTAATTCATAATTATATAATACCAGGATCTTTATCTAAAATCCTTTTTTTAAACTGGGTCTTTCAATATGTAAATTATTCACAAATGCTCTTAAGTTATTATTTGCATTAGTTTATCTGCAGATTAGTACATATATATCAAAACACAGTTTGGTTTCCACTGTGGAACTCTCAGGGAAGGCATTTCTTTTTATTAGTAATTTAAATACGTATTTTATTGAAATACTAAATTTTCTTAGCTTTTGTCATTTATTTTTAAAATGTGAATAGTTTTAATTGCAATGTGGTAGGTTACTGTTTTATAAAGGAGAGATAAATGATTTATTGTGGTTCTCTAAATAAATCAGCAATGTCCAACTGATGTTTGAGGGGCAGCACCCACTGCTTTGCCTGCCTACAAGCCAAGGTGGAAGTTACAACTCATAGACAGAGCATGGAAATACACATGTGCAGAAAAGACAACGTGGATTCCCTGGTCAAACAACTACTTGAGAAGATGTAGGTATCTTGACCTTCTAGTTGTCCAGCCCGCACATGTAAACTCCTTGCAGTCAAACTGGCTAAGCCTTCTGGGGTAGTCTGTAGCAGAGAAATGTTTTTCTATTCTCTTAGAAGGTAAAGGAAAAACGCTTGGGCAGTGTGGAACAGAATGTTGCAGAAAAGGAGGAGGGAGTTGGAAGAAAATACAAAGGTTTTTGTATTTTCATTAGGGAAGGGGATCCAGGAAACACTGCAGTAGGGGAAAGGGAAGAAGAGGATGCCAGACTGACTGGCTGAGCACTGCTGCTGTAAAGAAAGATGGACACAGAGCGCAGCCTGGGATGTTTGATTAGGAAGGAGGTTTCAGGCTGATATTTTTACTTGCCATTTTACCTCCAAGAAGAATTCTTTGCCAAATGTTTAATTTAGGCAATTTTAACTCCTGGAAGGGACCCTTTCTTTGTCATACCATAGGCATCTGTCTGTTAAAAATACGATTTTGTTTTGTGGTTTTGGAAAGTTGTATGTATGTCAGACATCCATCTTTAATACATCAATGCTGTAGTCGTCTGGTTTGGTCCTGGAAAAGTAGTACAAATGGAGAGTGGGGTGTGCTGTCTTCCTGCAGAACAGGAACCTCTTCAGCACTGTCACTGCCTTTGAAGAGAACTGGTTGTATGTCACTTGAGACAATTTGCTTTTCAGCTGTGTGAAGTTACCGCCCCCTAGTAATATTCAATATTTTTGGTACTTTAAAAGCCTTCAGTCTTTTTGACTATGCCGATTTATGAAATCTGCTGTTAGGATAATTTGCTTGGGCTGTACTACTGATCTGGAAACACACTTCTTTTCTTTAGGTGCAATGTTTAAATACCACTGACCTGTTTTTTGTCAGAATTATATTTAAATACTAGATAAAATCTAAAATCTGGTACTATCTGAGAAGTCATTTCTTTTAATGATTTTAGTAAAGAGATATTAAATAACTTTATTACTGACCAAAAGGAAAATATAGTGGAAATTATCGTTATTATTAGCCTTTTAAATTTCAAAATTGCTTTCTGGTTTCCTAAAGATGCTTATTAATAAATTAAGTCCTACTAGAAACATGGAAAAAAGGCTTTCTTAGTGACCTGTGTGATTAAAGTATCCTGATGAAGTCATATTATGCTTTGTTTTTGGACTGTGTACGGACAGGACTAAAATGTTATTCAATCTTTACTTAGATCCATAGATCCTAATTACAGCTGTACCAATCTTGCTCAAGGATTTAGCATGGTATATGCATTACGTTCTGATAGAAATAAAGTAGCTCAGTATTTGATTACTGGAGGAAGTATTGGAATATGGTAATCACATATTTGACTTTATCTGCAGCTATAAAGCACTTAAGTTGGGTGGAGATGGCAAAACTTTTTTTTGCCCCCAGCAGTCTCATTGGAATTAACCTCCCAGCAAGCAAGTCCAGCAAGTAGTCTGCTGATTTTGTAACAAGGAGAAAAAGTTGTAAAAGAAACTGCACTACAAAATAAACTGAATAAAATTAAGGGCATCTTTCCACTGGGGTGTTATGTCCCATCAGAAAATAGAATAGTTTTACTACAGTATTCCTCCCACCAAAAAGCCTCAGCTGACACAAATAAGTGACTACATAGCTGAGAGAGGCTGGAGAATTCATTAGTAGTAGTTTTTGAGATTAGACTGCAGAGTTTAAGGTAGAAGCAATAGGATGCTATCTCTTGTTATTTCTGCTGGTTGCTTTGTTCATATGGCCCTCATGCTCTTATTCAAGCCTAAGGACAATTTAAATGTTGATCAAAAAAAAGGTGTCATATTAATTTATCATTTACCAACAGTCCTGGCTCACTGGGGAGGTCCCAGATGACTGGAAGTTGGCGAATGTCATGCTGATCCACAAAAAGGGTTGCAAGAAGGACCTGGGGAACCACAGACCTGTCAACTTGACCTCAGTGCCTGGCAAAGTTATGGAGCAGATCATCCTCAGTGCAATCACACAGCACCTACAGGATGGACAAGGGATCAGACCCAGCCAGCACGGGTTTAGGAAGGGCAGGTCCTGTCTGACCAACCTAAACTCCTTTTATGATCAGGTGACCCGCCTGGTGGATGAGGGGAAGGCTGTGGATGTGTCTGCCTGGACTTCAGCAAAGCCTTTGACACTGTCTCCCATAGCATTCTCCTGAAAAAGCTGGCAGCCCATGGCTTGGACAGGGGCCCTCTGTGCTGGGTCAGGAACTGGCTGGAGGGCCGGGCCCAGAGAGTGGTGGTGAATGGGGCTGCATCCTGTTGGTGGCCGGTCACTAGTGGTGACCCCCAGGGATCAGTGCTAGACCCAGTTCTGTTTAATATCTTTATTGATGATCTGGATGAAGGGATTGAGTGTACCATTAGCAAATTTGCAGATATTGATACAAATTCAGAATTTCTTCTTAGCATTGTATTTTTAAAACCTACACATGGCTGGGAAAATCAGACTCCATACCTGTAGGAATGCCCCTTGTTTACTTCTTCTGGAAAATGGACCCCTTTCTTAACTCTTGAGTACATGAGTTGTATTTCTTTTCAATTGTTAGAGAATAAATAAGACACTAATTAAAACCTTGAGGCAAATTTCCAAACTTCCTCCCACAGCAATATCCAGATCCATACAAATTTGTATGAGTCAGACAAGTGCTTGATGAGATTCAAACCAACACACAGCATTTTGTTTTTCTGTAACCTAAAGCAACTATAAACTAGAGTTGGGTTTTTTTTCCAATTAAAAAATATGAAACATACTCTCATTATTTTAATAAAGCAGAGTGTTTCAATCAAAACTATGAACTATAAATTAATGAGTGCCTTTTAAACTCTGGACACATGTGGAACTGAAAGGCCTATTACAGAAGTTGAAAATCTGTATTAAATGAATACACCCACTACATCTATTGAATTGGCAAGATAATAAATGTGCAACCCTCTCTTTTACTTCTGAACAACACATTGTTCATATTAATAACATAGTAATTAGCTGAGAGTTTTATGAGACATTGTAAATATACTTCAGCTACACTTTTCAGTTACTTTTGGACCGTGTTTGATGGTGTAAGTATCATGTTGCCAGTCTGGTCTGGGTGCTCATCCTGTGTGGTTTAGGCTTTCATGGCATTTACTTTTATGGCTTTAACAGGGTTATGGCTGCAAAAGTTAGAGAGGTGGGTACTTTGTGACTTATTTCATTAAGCTATGTGCTGGATAACGCATAAACATGTGACATTTCCAGTCTCTAAATGTCATATCAAGTAATGGAAGAAATTGGTTGGCTTGGAGTAGGTCCATCCTAGCAGTGAGATAAAGAAACATTGTCTTGCCTATTTTTGAGTGTCAGGGTGTTTCTAAGGTTTCCACCTTTGTCTCTGCCCAAGCTTCCTGTGGCCAAGTGGTGTCTCTCATGTCTCTGTAGAATCACAAAGTGTTACTAAACTATAGTCATGACAAGTAGAAACAAGTGAATTGATTTTTCTTGGCAGATCTGTGACATCTATGTTCCTTTCAAATAGGATGGGCTGGAGAATCCTTTATCCCTCTACAGGCTTGTACCTTCAGTCTTACCTCCTTTTTATGTGAGATCTCTGTAGTTACAAGTTTTATTAAAATGTGTAACAATTAGCTGGTAGCAGTGGATACCTGTTGTGTTCTGTAAGTGAATTTTGAGTGTATTTGCCATTGCAGTTTCCCCAGGTTAGATATTCTCAATGGAGAAGGTCAACACAAACATCAGTTGAGTATGTTTGCCTTTCATAATCAATGTTATGTCAGAATTTTAGGCAACTGGTGGCATTCAGCCCACAGCAAAGATGCTCTGCAAGTAGAAAGCATGGTTTTATTGATTATAAAGCTGATTCACGCCTTGTGTTTTTGATCCTCACATGTTATGTGGGGATTTCCTCCCTCCTTGTTCCATAAGCTATTACAGAGTGTCCAAAGAAGGGCAACAAAGATGGTGAATGGCCTTGAGGGGAAGCTGTATGAGGAGCGGCTGAGGTCACTTGGTCTGCTCAACCTGGAGAAGAGGAGACTGAGGGGAGACCTCATTGCAGTGAACAACTTCCTTGTGAAGGGAAGAGGAGGGGCAGACACTGATCTCTTCTCTGTGGTGACCAGTGACAAAACCCGAGGGAATGGCCTGAAGTTGTGTCAGGAGAGGATTAGGTTGGGTGTTAGAAAAAGGTTCTTTACTCAGAGGGTGGTTGGGCACTGGAACAGGTTCCCCAGAGTACCAAGCCTGAGAGAATTCAAGAAGCATTTGCATGAGACTCTCAGGCACATGGTATGACTCTTGGGGATGGTCCTGTGCAGAGTTAAGAGTTGGACTCAGTGGTCTTTATGGGTCCCTTCCAACTCAGCATATTCTGTGATTCTATGATTCTGTGATTTGTTTATTACCATAAACACTGTCTACATTGTATTTGATTGGTAAAGTTTTTCTAAAGCCAAATATGCTTTTATTATGGCTTAAGAGTTAAGAGAAGAGGTATGGAAGAACCAAAACGTATTACGTTGTATTTTTTATGTGCTAGTGGCTTTTACACCTGTTTTTCCCATTCCCTTTCTTCCTGATTGCTTCTTCTGATAAGAAGTGACAGAAAGTGGCAAGCAGGCCAATGCTGTGGATGTTTACACTAATGTCTGATAGCTACAAAGCTATATATATTCATGGGAGGGAAAAATGACATTTCCACCACATACAGGGGTCATATAGAGGCCTTTGAAAGCTAATACAGGACTGAAAACATTACATGACAGACAACTGCTGTATCTGAGTTAATACTAGGGTACTTGCCCAGGCGTGCCAGCCAAAGGGGTTAAAACAAGAAGTTTCTGGTCCAACATGATGGACTCTGTTTCTATAAATGTTGTAGGTTCAGTAAGTGAGACCGGCCATGCTTAAAAGGCTGTGTTGGCCTTGTGTTCAGACTCCCTTGGCAGAGCGAAGTTCTCATTTATTTAACTGGGCAACTATTACAGCAACATTTTACAAATTAAATGCAATTGTATAAACCAAGATTTTTCAAGAGGCAAGGTTGTAGGGTAAAGTGACTTAAATGACTGTGACTGCCAAGTCACAAGCAGGTTTTGTTTATTTTGAATAATTTTATGTCACTTTTAGATTTTTAGTTATATCTATTAGTTGATGGTATTATTTTTTTGCCCACTGTCTCCTGGGCAGCCTGCAACAACCCTTTCCCTTTATCTTCCTCAACTTTTATTCTTTCATCTTAAAAACCAATCAACAACCAAAAAAGGGAAACATGTCCATGTTTCATATTGCTCATTTCTCTGTGATTTGCAGACCAAATCTATTTACCCTGTAAGTACAAGAACACTTTTTAACTTGAAGCTCTGCCAGCAGAAATTCAGAATCTCAGATGAGCATCAGGATGAGGCTTACTGACAAGTACAGGCATTAATCTATATCGTGCATACCACTTGGAGCTGGAAAAACAGTGAATGATAGAGCTTTGTAAAAAGCCTGAACCACTAGACTGTGTATACTTTGCAGTTTTGTTTTTCATGTATACTTTGCAGTTTTGTTTTTCATGAGGATGTTGAATCTAAAACCAGTGTTTCTCTTATGTTTTAGGTGCTGTAGCAGTTCTGATCCCTCGCCTAGACCTGGTGATTTCTTTCGTTGGAGCCGTCAGCAGCAGCACTCTGGGACTGATTCTGCCACCTCTGGTTGAAATCCTCACTTTCTACAAGGAAAACTTAAGTTTATGGACGGTATTTAAGGACGTTTTTATAGCTGTTATTGGATTTGTTGGATTTTTAACAGGGACATATGTGACGGTTGAAGAAATCGTTTATCCCGCATCCGCAGTTCTAGCTAACGCAACAGAGAGCTTCCCTGCAGATTTAAATGCTACAAACTTGGTGGTTGGTTTAAAGTAATAACGAGGAGCTGTGAACTGTTTCGTTCCTTAACAAGAAATTCTTGACTCAGGACCTGCTTTCAACTACTGGTACTGTGTAGAGAGGTAGTTCGTTAGAGATGTAGGGTATACATGTGAAAATACGTTATTTTTTTAGAAAATAATGATATATCCCTTCTGGACTCTGGATGAAACGTTACAGGATGTTGTTTATCAGAGCAATATTAGTTTCATGATGCAAAAACATTCAACACCACAGATGATAAACAGTTTATTTTTGTACATTTTTTGGTAACTGTTATCCTGACCCATTTTTTACACCATTTCTTTATCCTTGATTTCAACTATACAAATGTATAAAATATTATATTTTTTGTTACCTATTGCTAGAAGTCTGTAGACTGCATATCTTTATTTCTGTTGGAACATATAATAATTGGCTTTGGATTCTTTTGTTCTGCCTTAAATAGTATCTAACATGCCCTTTATATATTTTTGCTTCTTTTGTCTATTTTAGAAGAAAAAAAGAACAAGTTGATAAGTTGGTAAATGGGCAGAAATGGGTTTTGTTAGCAAGCCTGTGTGCTGAGTCCCCAGCTGCAATCCGGATTTTCAGAGTTCATACTTGACTTTCTGTCTCACACTTCATAGATGACTTTCCCTCCAAATGTTGAAGCTCTATTTTTGGTCTTGTTTTCTAAAACCCCCCTGTATTTTGTACAATAATAGAACTATTTATCATACTCATTCCCGTTCTGAAGAAACTTGTTTTTAATTATAACATTCCTCCAAGAAATATGGTATGCCAAAACCTCTCCAATGTAGTCATACAAATTAAGATAGAAATATATGTAATATTTTGCTTGCCTTCAGTATATTCCTCAGAAATCTACCATTTGGTAATCTACCATTTGGCATTACAGTGCTAGAGTAATATACTACTAAATATATCTATATTTATGTTTTCTTTTCAGAATATTTCCCTTGTCATCTACCATCTGGTGACTGTAATGAGCACTTTCATCTCCGTGTTGATGAGGGCATTTCTGATAGGGATTCGTTATAGCATGTAGTTTAAACTGCATGTATTTGTTCAAGCAATAGTTTTGAGTAATGCTCTAATTTTCATTTTAGCATGGACAAAGTAAAATACTTGGCAGGCACTTTAAAAGGAGGAGTCTCTGCAGGTGCTTTCTTGTGAAAGTGCCACAGAGGAGCAAATACAGGTAGTTAGCAGACACAAAAGGTAATTTCAGCTTTTCATCTTAAAGGGTGTTTAGTCTTTAAGCTGTTTTAAAAGACTTGGAATCTAAGTATTTCCATCTGTTTCATAATGAATCTGTTGTTTACCGAAACTATACACTACACACCGATAAGAATATATTTCTGTGCAGCATATTTTACTTGACATTAAATACTTGTACATGGAACATTTTTAGTAGACTGAGAGGATTTAAACACAAGTTATTTTTCCTGCGAGTTTTTCATCTTTCTCCGTGTGTGTTTGGAGAATAAAGGACTTTCAAATCCATTCACACTGTTTGTTCTGCATCAATTGTGTTGTAGTGAGCAGCTCTGAGAAAGTGCTTCTACCAGGGTGCAGAAAGACTTGAGCAGTTCAGAGTTGGGTGGTTAATTTGGCAGGTGCCAGTGAATACTGCCATGGTACTATCGATGAAGATTTGCTGACCTGGGTACCTGCAACTTAAAGAGGTGGCCTTGGTGCCCAGTGAAGGTACCATATCTTTTTGAAAGGCTGTAACTTGTTTAGAAGCTTGATAGGTTTGAGGGGTCTAAACTTAGCCATCAGACTTTGGATAACCTGGCCCAAATACAAAACCATACACATCTTACTGCCATGTCTGACAGCAGTGCAACCTGTCAGGGCGCAGATTTTCAGACAAGTGTGTTGCCACTGACTGACCAGGTATGAAGTAGTGTGTTTATGCAGTGGGCCAGTGTTGCCACGTCTAACAATGTTGTCTCATTTGAATCCTGAAAATGTTTATTAAGATATTTTGCACAATGTAAATTTTCTCCTACAGTGTAGGATTTTTGTTATTTTAACACTCATACAATGCATTTGCATGGCCTGCTCTTTCGAATAGAAAGAATCAGGCATCAGAGTATCTTAGTTTGGATAAGATTAAAATGTCACGTTGTAAAAAACTAAGTCTGACTAATGAGAGTGTCCTGTGAAGCATTGCCAAAGATTTAAAAGATAGGAAATTCTGACAGAAACACCTCTTCTGAATAGGAATGTTGATTCAGCTTTTATAGTACTGTAGTAATAGCTGTAAGTTAAGAGGCAGGGAGTGAAACTGAGAGATTTCATAGGTATGGTTTACATTAATATATATTTAAGATGGAAATGTACTTTAGCACAAGCTGAATTAAACTGAAAAATGTATGTGGTTGGCTTATGTTCCTGACAAGGAACAGAAAGCTATTGTATTTATATACTGTACATGAACTTATATTTTACAATATCATATTGTTATTACAGTTTTAATGTAATTTAATAATTAGCTGCACTACAAGTAACTGGATCATTTTCTTGTCTGTAACTGTTCATCCTCAAGTACTGGGCAAGTAAGAGGGTGGGTTTGCCTAATGTTCTGTAAAACTTAAATCTTCTATATCAATAAAGACTACAAATTACCGTGCAAACTCACTGTTATCCTGGCTGTCACCAGTACTGTGTCACTAGAAGAAGTAGGTGTCCTAATGCAGAATTTGCCTTTGAAATTATCCAAGGAATGGCAAGTGAGTGACTTGAGACTGTCAGACAAGCTCTAGAGCTGACTTTTCATTGATAATAAATCTCATCTCAAAGTCACATAAGCATTCCTGAAAAATCCCACCTCTGCTCCAAGGTTTTTCATTAGAGCACAGTTAAAGTTAGGCTTCTGCCTAACTTTATCTTTTTAGAGGTGCTTTAGAAAATAAGTAAGTTAACATTGTAAAATTTACAATCTACAATTTACATTGTAAAATGTAAAAAGGGATGCAGGTGTCCCCACTGAAATTCCTGTTCCTATTTGGAAAACCACAAAGAAATATGAATCCTTTTTTTTTTTAAATTGGACAAGCCCTCACATATTTGCTTTGGACTTGGCCTTATCTGTAAGTATGGAGTGCTGTGTCAACATGTTGTGGGAAAGTGTTACTTGAAAAACTATCAACTGGAAGTGAGGAATGAGATTAGTTGATGAAAACCTTGAAGGATTCCACTCAGTTCATTTTAGGTAGAGTAGGAGGTAAGAAAGTGGAAAAGTGATTATTTTATTCATTTTATATTAAAATGTTTCCAGGTGATCTGGAGAAGCAGTAAATATCACTACCATTCTATAATTGCTGGAATGTATTATAAGCCTTGTCAGACCTCCCATTCTTCTGCTTTAATTTATTCTGTTCTGTATGGAATAATCGGTATTTCGGCTCCTTGTGGGTTTCTCAAGTGTCAAAGTATCCTCTGGTAGAAAACTAAGCAATGTAGCTAACATCTGTCAAAGTTCATTTTTCACATGCTGTCCACAGGAGAAACCACAGCAAAATTTTGGTGGAGTTTCAGGAAAGGAGAATAACCTTCTCCATGGTTTTGTGTGTTATCTACAGGTCTTATACAGATGTCTTGGTTATCCTGGACCATCTTAACATGGCATGAGAAGTCTGAATCTTGCCCAAAGTTAGCTGAGTTACCCTCCAGACTCCATGGTATTGATTAGTCTTATAGGTCTGCGAGCTGACTACACCCCTGGACATATGTACTGAGACCAGTTTAAATATTAGTTTATAATCACTAGTAGCTCAGTGGTTTCATCTTCAAGTTCTCCTAGAACACTTGGATGAGTAGCATCTGGTAGTGGTAATTTTCTTACTCTTATTTAATTTGGTTTTCCTAAAATGCTTTTATTAACAATTAAGAATTGATGTCAATTTACAATTCCATAGATGTCACTCCTTGCAGATAATAGCTGGGGTGAAAGTAACATCTAAACAGACCTTCAGTCTGACTTCAGGAGAAGTTTCAGTGCATGCAAAAGGAGATGTCTCTCAAATTACAGAAGAAGAATCTGCAAGGTTAAATGGCAAAGTGCTCATCTCCAGAGACACAAAGGAGCACAGAGGCATAATCATGAGTGGATGAACTCCACTTTAGATATGTTTACCTTGGTTTACATTCTTACAAGTAAGACCTTATTAAGGGTTTATCTCAAAGGAATGAATTTCACAGGTTGCACCAAGTGATTGAGGAGCCCATCCTGTAGAACAGCAAGGAAAGGGAAGAGGGGCCAGTGGTGTGGCTGAAGGCCAGTCTCCTTCAACACAAAAGGAATGGGGGAATCCCAATAACCTCAACAGAGAAGTGGAGCCTGTGACCTGGCTGCTCCCAGGGTTTTCACAGGACAGAAATCAGCCCGTGGTCCAGGTGAGAAAACCATCAAATGGGTTGACTGGGGAGACTCTCAGGATCACCTCATGAACTAAGAGCAGTACTGCTTACAGGGGATGGGCACACCCTGTGGGACATATGGGAAGTGTATTTTGGGTTTGTACAGGACTTGCAATAAACATTTTGGATAGAAATCAAAGGTCAAAAAAGACAGAAATCAAAGTGTATTGGGGAAAACATAATTTATGATTCTATGAATGTAGAGACAAAAGGGGCCAGTCAACCACATGTGAGCAGGAGATGGTCAGTGCAGGTGTCTGTCTGTCCATACCTCATGCCTGAACAATATAGTCTCTCCTATCTTCTCACTGAACTCCATTTATAGCTGTTTTCTTTGGTGTCAGCAACTGGAGACCATGTCTAAAACCAGAAGCTGAAGAGGTCCTTATTGTGTTTCTTTATTTATATATGTGTATGCTTACATATATGTTTGTGTATTTTTCCTACTAACAGCCTTTCATCCTCATCAGCCAGAGAGGGGAACAGGATCAGACCGTTGGTGCTGCTTGGGAGTGTGAGACCACTGTGTTTTCTGTGTGTGTTGATCTTTGCTGCCAGATGTGTGTATGTCTGGGGTGTGTGTGTATACACATGTGCTTTTTGAGAATTTGTGCTCAGCCACACTATGGGCTGAATGTGGAGCTGTGGCAGCCTCACCTGCTCTTTGCTACGGGCTTTGGTAGCTCCTAACAGGCCCCACACATATTCCCTGAGAAAACTAGATTCTCTGGAACTCAATATCATTGCGTCATACTGCTGAGCTTTGGCCTTTCTCTCATTTTGCAGTAGAAGATACACGTGTCCCCCAGCATGCCTTTTCTTTAGAAAATAGCTTCTTTAGTTTTTTTTAAACATCTCAGTGATTTCTTTAAATTTGAGGATGTGGAATTTTGTGAAGTGCTTTTCATGCCTTCTCCGGATAATCTATTTGACTTTGAATGAGGCGAACTCAAACTACTGAAGCCGGTGAAGTCCTTTCAGTTCTGTTGTAACTTATGCACATAGTTTTATTTTGGGAGTAGTCCCATATGTATCTTAGATACTTAGGGAGAATTGATTGTTCTGTGTTTTAGTTTTCAGCAACTTTCCAAAATTGAAATAAATCATATCTTTAATGTATCCAGTCTTCTAAATGTTGAAATAAAAATGCCATTGGAAAGTTCAGAGTTTATTGATTTTTTTTTTTGAGCATTTTCATATCTAATACAATCACTTGCTTTGCACAACAGAACATTTGCTTTGCTGGTTTCAACTGCCAGCCCTGAGAAATCAGAGTCCTGGGAAACCAAGCCCAGTGCTCTTTTTTCATACTTCTTCAGGGTTAATAAAATCATTGTGAGAATTAGTCTCTTAGCATCGTCTGTGCTACACCATCTTTTTCAAAGCCCATGAAACTATTGCTGTTAATGGATTCATATTGATGTAAAGTATTGGAGCAATTCTGGCACACGACGAGAGGATCCGTTTCTTTCACAGCTGGGTGGGCTCTGGAGCGTGTCAGTCTAAGGCTCAGCAAACTAATTATTGCCAAAGTGACTAAATTACTCAACTGTACATAGAAATAAGTCTATCAGTGAGAACTTGGACTCTTTCACCTCGTCAGCCTTACAAACCACCCTTGACAGGTTGTTATGGTTTGAGATTGCCCCCGCGGGAGCCAGGGGCTTAGAGGTGATTAGATGCCAGGGCAGTTTTCCCTGAGAGCCAATCACCGCTTGTTTTATTCGCTCCTGCTGAAAAATCATATATACACAACCGGTGGAAGTTGTTGGCAATTGGTCTGTGTCTGCTGCTGTGTGTGTGAGGGAAGGCCAGGGGTGGCAGGGCCTCCTTCTTCCCCCTCTGGGGGGAAGGGGGGCCCTGCAGCCCCACAACTCTGCCTAAGCCAGGGTTGGAGGCAGCATTGGAGTGAGTGTGTGTTGTGAAGGAAGGGATTCACAACACCTGAAGGTAAGAGGAAGAGAGAGGCAAGCTCCTTGCGAGGAGGCCAGGCCCTCTTTCTCCCCCCCCCCCCCTTCCAGCCAGACTGCAGAGCTCGGGACAGTTCGTAACTGGACCAAACACCTGTAGCAAAAGCTGAGCGGGGGCTTTTTCCCTCTCACTGTTAAGTGGGAGTGGATGCGAGGCTTAGTATTTTGAAGCCGAACCAAAAGAGACAGGCTGATAACGAAAGCAGCTTGGTGCCAGGGGAAGGAAAAAACCCCAGGCGAAATTGGAGACTGGCCGGAGAGAGGCTCAACGGGTGCCCTACAGAGGTTCAACCGGGGGCAGCCGAAAACTGACTTGGAGGATGTTTGATAAGCTGACTACACTACAGCAACCTACGAACCGAGGTGTGAGAGTGAGAATGACACAGCAGAGACGGCACAGAACCAAGGAGGATGGACTCAGAGCTATCTTCTTGGACTTCGTGACGAAGAAAGGACTTCAGCAAACAGCTGGAGGTTGGTGGAGGGAGTGTTCCGGTTCCCCGAACAGTCCCACGAGAGAAAGACTGCGTTACCTATCAGCCTAAGGGCTTTTCCTGGACTAAAGTTAAAGGGAGAGGCTTAAAGGGGCTGATAGAGGTGTAAAATAATATGTATATAGTTGCTTTTAGCTTGTATAGTATTTATTTGTGTAAACTAAATGTATATATACTTCCCCTTTCCCCTGTAGAAGCCTCTGGCCTGAAAGTTTCTGTTTGGTGTTGAGAGAAATTGTGGGAAGGGGTGGGGGAAGCCTGGAAATTGGATTTTAGATTTCTGTGGTGGCTCAAACCACCACACAGAGTATGTAGTGCGTCAGTTTTCCTGCACATGTTTTAGTTTTTACAGCACAGGTACTAATTTACTTTACTCTAATCTCCAAAACTTTAATCAGACTATTCCAAATTTTTGCATAGTTGGATAGTTGGATCAGATTCGTCTCCTTGCTTTCCCCTCTCCATTATCTTATTGTCTCAAGTTTCTGTTAGAACCCATGGTGCATATGCTGCCTCTGCAGGGTTACTGCATCTAAATACTCTCTCTCCTGAGTCTGACAAGTCCACGGATAATTTTCTGTCTTCCCAAACTTGTGCTTCACCCTACCTGTCACTTGGGGATTCTTTACTTTGCTACATTGTAGTGAATTCTCTGACATTTAAAGTTCTATATTTTTGTTATAATTTCTGAACTCATGTCAGCTTAGTTGAAAGGATCCTATTTTTTATATATAAAAATAAATACATTTCATACATATGTTTATTAAAATTACCCATTCTCTTCCGAAGGTGTTTTCTTTCAAGTCACTGCGATGCCTTGCATCCAGTGATCTTTTCTGGCTCAGGACTCAAAGCTTGCTCTGTCCCTGTGTCATGGTTTGAGATAGTTTGTGATCATGTGTATAATGTGATATGGTATTTATTTGTACAGTCATTGTAATATATTCCCTTTTCCCCACTTTGAGTCTGGTGTGTTTTGTCTGGAAAAACCTCTCTCACATTAGGTTGAGATGTGGGAGGGGGGATGGAGCTAGGGAATTGGATTTTGGGACTATCTCAAACCATGACATAAATGGTAGCAGAGGATGGTTAACGAACCATTGAGGGAGAGAGATAAGAGCCATGATGCTTGTGGTAACAGAAAGAGTTTTCCAGACAAAACACAGACTGTACCATTGTAGAGTAAGTAAGGCTATAGTAATGTAAGTTAAGTATTAAGAGTAAAGTTTGTGATGATGCTATATTGATGTGTAGTAGAGAGATTTTGATTATATTTTAGTTTATTGAAGATTGAATGTTGATTAGAGTTTTTTTTTCAGTTGTTGTGATATGTTGACATTTCGCAGGAGCGAGGGGTGGAGTGTTGTAGTGGTTTGAACCTTGTTCTCCCCAGAGGCTAAGAGAAGTGGTAGACCCCAAGGGGTGGAAACCCCTGGAAGTTTTGAAATTCTGCCCAATGGACGCTCCTGCAGAAATGTAAACATATCACAACCAGACCGGAAAAGAAGAGTTGTAGTTTGGTGGTTGTAGGAGAGGTGGCCATGTTGTAGAGCCACGAGGAAGGGGCTCTGAGCCCCTTGGGCCCTCTGGCCCCCTCCCAGCCCCTGGCTGGGGGGCTGCAGGGACCTGGAACAGCATAAAGCTGGGCTAGGTGCCTGTAGTATGCCGGGAGATGTTTTCTCCATGGGCACAGAGCAGCAGCCGACGCTGACCAGAGAAACAGTGGCAGAGAGCCAGAGATAAGAACCTGAACTGAAGAAGCAGCAGAAGCAACATGCAGCACTGCAGAGGAGACTCCTGGAAGGAGAGTCGAGGAAAGGAGAGCCAGCAGCTGAGAGCTACAGAGTTCTTGGGGGTAAGACTGATACCAGATCCCCAAAACTCCTTTGAGACCTCCTGGAAGGAGGAAGATGATGGACTCTTACTTGAAAGAGCCTTGAAGTGCGACATGCACTGTAGAAAGGAGCTAGAGAGCTCCGAGAGGAATGCAGGGGGAGTTGACCTTGGCTTCCCCCCCCCTTGCACTGCTGCCACGGTGGCAGCCTGAGAGACAGGGCACAGAGGCCCTGCAAGAGATACCAGACCGTCACGAAGACCCCCCTGTGTCTTCGTGATATGACGTGGTGAAACGACCTTGTCTGGGGTTACGAAGACCACGGAAGACCCCTCGGTTGTGAGGCGATGGGGCCGAGAGAGAGGCTTGGATACCTCCCTCGTGGATGCTGGCAGAAAGCCAGCTATCAGCTGCTGCATGCATGAGATGAGAAGAAACCTGCTGCCTCAGAAGATGCTGCTGCTTAAGGACTGGAAGGGATCTGTCCTTCTTTCCCTCCTGGACTTTTATTTGGAGGGGAGAAGAGATCTGATCCATTGTAAATACATATGTCATGGTAGAGATAGTTTGTGATCATGTGTATAATGTGATATGGTATTTATTTGTACAGTCATTGTAATATATTCCCTTTTCCCCACTTTGAGTCTGGTGTGTTTTGTCTGGAAAAACCTCTCTCACATTAGGTTGAGATGTGGGAGGGGGGATGGAGCTAGGGAATTGGATTTTGGGACTATCTCAAACCATGACACCCTGGCTCTCAGTTTTAGTCATGCTGCTCATCATCATGCTGTGGGCTGTTTGTTTATGCTCTGCCTTGTTCATTCAAAACACCTGTATATCTTAAATGCATATCTGAATTAAATTTATTCCAGTATCTCAAATTTCTGCTTGTTTTGTTGGACCCAGGTGGCACAGTTGATTTAAAAGATGAGACTCAGGGGGAGTTTAAGGACTCAGTTGGCAATGATGCTAATAAGCGAATGTGCCCGCGTTCAGTGGAGTTATCTAAGAAATGAAACAAGGTATATTCAGTTGCTGTTGTGTTTGTTGCTGTAGGTGGGAAGCAGAAAAATTCTTTGGAAGGCTTCCTGAGCCCTCTGTACCCTTTCTGTTACAGTGGTGCCAAAGACCACACTAAGAACGGTGCCACAAAGATCACATCCAACAGTGGCACAGTAGTCCCCAGCCCGCCTGTGGACCTGGTTCTTTCTGAACATAGGCATAGTGGTTACAGGCACAGTAAATCCCTGGTGAGGTCCCTATTGGCTTGATAGACTCCAACCAACCAAGAGACCATGGACCTACTGCTCACAAGCTTAATGGTTGTAGCGACAACTCATAGTGGATCTGGGTACAGGGGTTATTTGCCAACATGATAAGAAGCTTTTACCCTATTCAGTTAATGTCTCTCACTACCACGCACACACCCCAGTCCTATGTTCAGCAGGTTCTGAACTCCCAGCAGGAAAGCAAAGTACTAAGTTTTGTTGGTGGGTGCTGCAGTTCCTAGTTATGGACATTACTGGCTTAGGTACCTGGGCATCTCCAGGGTTTGTGTCCATGCATTTCTCCTATCTCCAGGATCTTCCCAGCTTCCAGGATCCTTCTTTCTGCCACGTTCTTTCTTCTTCATAGAATCATAAAACCATATAGTGGTTTTGGTTGGAAGAAAAGTTTAAAGATCATCCAGTCCAAACCCTGTGCCATGGGCATAGACATCTCGCCCTGAAATAACCTGAGACAACAGGAGAAAAATTTGGCTTAGAAAGCGTGGAGCTCTTCAGATGAGGACTCCATACAAGAAGCCTCTCAGATACACCCTTGATAAAATCTTCATAAAATAGCCATGCTCTTGTGACTGCAACACAGACAGCTCAAGGAAGGGCTTCATTGTGCTCCCTCTGGTGAGCCACAAAGGTTGGTTTTTGGGGCACTCAGGCTGTATCTCAAATATCTGTAGGTGCTCTGGGGTCTGATTCTCCAGTCACCCAGGTCAAAGACCTGGTCAGGGTGGGCCATGGCTCTTTTCTGGAAAACCCAGCATTTGGGCTGGGGTGGTAGGAGGAGAGCAGGACCAGTATGGGCCATGTCTCAGTAGAAATGCAGCTGAAAAAGCTCAGATGAAGATGCAGGCTGGAAGCTGGAAAACCTTTCTGGATGAGGTCCAAGTACATGGGGAAAATCCAGGAAGATCGTAGCTAACAAGACCTATCTGCTGTTGAGAAAATCCCATACCAATAAGCAGTGGCCTCAGCTCTTCCCTGAGGCCTTTATGAGCTATTTCTGGATTCACCATCTGTCTCACCTATTTTTTGCAGCCTCAGACTACACGCTATAGGTTGTGCTTCATTCACAGAAACCTGCATCAGTCAAACTCTTGTTCTTCCTGAGATTTCCCTTCCTCTATTCAGCAAACAGCTTCTGTTTCCATCAGGTTCAGCCAGCTAAGCAGCTCATCTTTCCTCTTTACAATTTCATTTCTGCCATGTGACATTTTATTTCAGTAACATGCCTCACCTTGAACTGTCACATGGAGTGCCAGTTGTTATTACAATTTCTATGATTTTGTTCTGTAAATGTTGGCATTTTCTTGTTTTGGAGGCAGTGCTACAGTTTGTACGAAACTTGTCAAATATCTAATTACAGAACTTTTTTCTTTTGTTAAGTCGTGCTATGTTTCTTAATTAAAATGTAGCAGAATGACCCCTCTCACTGCCCTAAATTATAATGCTCTTTTTTTTATATTTATATATATATAGAAGGGGCTATGAATCCTTGACAGCCAGAGGCCAGGCTGGCTTCACAATTGTCCTAGAACAACCATGTTGTTCAATTCAAAGCTAATTGGTTCCGTACAGACATTTCAATACCAGCAAAATTTGTTGCTATAACAGTATTTTCCTGGTGCATTTTTTTTTTTTTTTTGGGGGGGACACTTAGGTGAAGAAATGTGTGGTTTTTCCTGCAGTGAGGGGAAACTACCCTATGGTAGCAAAGAGTTTCTGGCTTGCCTAGAAACTTTGCTTCCAGCTATGTAACTTCTGGTTTTGCAGTGGTTTTTGACTGCCATATTTCAGTCCTTACTCTTTCTCTGTGAGGGAAATAGTTTCTTTTTTTTTTTAAGTTGGGACTGTGTGGTTTATCTCTCCATCTCAGTGTTATTTTAAAGTTATATGGCAAGAGTAATGGCAGTGCTCAATTAAAAAAATAGGAATCAAAAAAGAAAGTTGTATAAAGCCATCACAGTATTCTGAAATTAGACAGCAAGGAAAGTTCTTACTAGCACTGAACACCAGGTGATGGGGTTGACAAGCAAACTTAGCAAATAAATCCATTTACCTCAAGAGCATACCTGCTCTAAATTCTTCAGTGTTCTCACTTATAGACAGCTCTAGTTCACTGTGAATTGTCTCGGAAGCACCTCTATAAAATAGATCTGCAGTGTGCTATGCCTTGAGGAAATAATTCAGATTTGTATCAGCTTCAGCAAAGATTTGGCTCACCATGGCAGTGAATCAGGTGAGAATAACTGATACCTTTCTTCCTGTTTTCTTTTTTTCTTCTTTGCTGCTGAAGGAAGACACTTCAAGAGCAATAGTACACAATGTATTCCTATCAAAAGATCGAAACTGGAGGGGCAGTTACCCAGAACTGTCTGCAATGCACGTTCTTGTTTTGCAATATCTCAAGTCAGGCATGCAAGTGAGATCCCCAGGTCTGACAGTTACTTCTGAGAATCTTGGCTCATATCAATGTATTCATACTTAGGAAGGGACTATCCATCACACAGTTATGGCAGATGTTCAGTGTTCTGCACACATGGATATGGGTGGCTCACTTCAGGCAATGTTTGTTACAAGCTAGAGGTATCTATTAGTTTCTGCCTTCCTCATGCAACATATCCTCCCCTGTAAAATAGTACATGATTTTCTGTTTGATTCATCCATATCATGAAAAAATGTCACTGCTGTGTCTTACAAAACACAGCCCTAGCATTTATTTTTATTTTTCTATTTGGTCGTTTGGGGGTTTTTTTTAACAGAAAGTTGCCACATCATAGTAACTTTTGGTAAGACTCTCCTAAATTTTTCCTGAACTCTGTTACTGATATGGGGTCACAGTGCCACGAGCAGCCTGGAGGATTTGTGACTAGCAAAGCACGATGTGCATCTCAAGCCCCTATGCCTCTTTGTCTGTCCCGTCTGCAAGTGTAGCTTCACTCTTCATTTGCTTAATTCATGAATAGTCACAGAATCATAGAATCAGTTAGGTTGGAAAAGACCTCTGAGATCAAGTCCAACCTATGATCCAACACCACCTTGTCAACTAGACCATGACACTAAGTGGCAAAATGAGTCTCTTCTGCTCCCTGCAGTCATGTGAGGAGCTCTCAGATTAACTGTTGTTTTGAAATATTGAGGCATACTTCAACTTGTGCAGGAAAACCAGTGCCATGCAACACCAGAGGCTCCAAGCACAGCCCTCAGCATTTACTGGACTAACACCCGCAGCTCTTGTCCTTTTCTCTTTCTTTCTTGCTGATGTACAAAATACACGGTGGTACACATACATGCATTAGGAAACCAATCTTTCTGACAGATTGTCTTGAGGAGCCGTGACCTGACATTTGCTTGTCTCAAACATCTCATTCCAGTGGCTCTGTTGCTTTTTATAACCCAGCTATGGGTCTCAGAACTTTTATCCTTGTTTTATTGCACTGAATGGACATAATGGAAGAAGGTGCCTACTTCTTTCTAGCTATTGGGTACACGAGTATGAGTACACTTCTTTCTAGCTATGGGCACCTTACTTTATAGGACATATGCTTTTAAAGCATTTTAAATCAGGAAAGTTCTCCTTTAGCACATGGCCGGACACGGCAGATCCTGAAGTACTCTCCAAATGCTAAAAGACTTAAAAATGTAGACTTTGTAATTTCTTATTTCTTGGTCTTTCTCTTCTGGGGAGACATGGAGAAAAGACTCTGGAATTGAAAGGCAGTATCTAATGACAGAAAAGACTAAATTTCACAGTCAGACAGTTGTAGTGACTATCCAACACTTCAAAGGAACAAATTATGAGTTCCACCTGACTTTTTTTCTACTTTTTCCTCCTTTTTCATAAATATTTATGGTCTCCTAAGCTATTAATTTTGAGAAAGGTAGATTTATTACCTAGGAGTGAGTTTAATTTTCATTTATTTTGCAGCTATCTATGAGCAATATCCGTATGTGCTGGGTTCTCAAAGGCTGGTTTTCCATGAGGCTGCTCCTGGCAAGCAACAAACACCTTTATATGTTACCGTAATGGGTTAGGATGTGACTGCTTCAGAACTGCAGTATTTTCATCTTAGTCTCTAGATAGGCTGTTACAAATTCCTTAGTAGGTTCCCGTTACACACTGAGGTCCCTTTTGCACTGAGTCCTGCCAAAAAAACAAATAGAGGACAAAGAACTGGTGCACGAAAAACAGTATACCCAAGAAGTACAGTCCCAGGGCATGGATCATGCAGGGGAATATTAGGCTTGGGTACAGATGCCTGATGGTGTGACTTGTATGCTGTCCTCCATCTGTGCTTTGTGCTCCCCAGAGACCTTGAGTTCTTCTGTTTTCTCTATCTAGGTAAAATTTCCTCCTGTTTCAGATCTGATGCAAATCCTAAACGCTGATGAAATCTTATTTTTAGGGCTCAGTACTTACACAGTAGGAATACAGGCTGCTTCGGGGAATAGCATGGCAGTGAATTTCATTTTGGCAAAACCTCACCTTTCTTAGTTCTCCATGGATATATCCTTTCTGTTTCACTGGATCATTTTTTGTGGGTTCTGCTTTTTACTTTGGAGAGACTTGAGGCTTTTGTGGAGTTTTTTCCTGCCCCATCTGTGGAGAATACTAGAGATAGCCCTATGATCCTATGCCATCAAGTGCCTTCAAAAAGATCTGCACAGCTCTGCTCCTGAGATACTGAATTTTTTTCTGCTCTGATCTTTCTTGTCCTATTTTCACCAAATGGACTGTTGATGTTCTCATCTGTCGCACAACCCACTACAGGGTCTCTGGGAATGTTGTGCTGTTTTCTTCCCTACTCCTGCAGCAGCAGCTCTACTAGCTCTTGCTTTTGGTGGGATTGCTCAGTGTTAGTGTTAAGAAAATCCGTGCTCAGAACTAGTTTGATGAGTTTATTGTTCTGTATCCAAATATAGTTTGAAAGCAGAAACAGAAGATGCATAACACGTCTAGCTCTTCCCTGCCAGCAGATAACTGTTGCTTGAAAATATATGATTCCACAATATTTATCCTTGAGTAATTTAGTCGAAAATATCTGGAAGTTGGAAGTTTGGAATCATTATAGAATCACAAAATAGCTTGGATTGGAAGGGATCTTTAAAATCATCTAGTTCCAAACCCCTTCTGTGGGCAAGGACACTAGACCAGGTTGCTCAAAGCCCCATCCAGCCTCGTCTTGAACACTTCCAGGGATGGGACATCCACAACTTCTCTGGGCAACCTGTGCCAGTGCTTCACCTCTCACAATGAAGAATTTCTTCCGCATATCTAACCTAAACCCACCCTCTTTCTGTTTAAGGCCTTGTCCTGTCACTACAGATGCTGCTAAAATGTTTGTCCCCATTTTTCCTGTATGCCCCCTTTAGGTCCTGGAAGGTGCTATATGGTCTGCCTGGAACCTTCTCTTTTCCAGGCTTGGAAGCTGTTAGCCAGTCCAATATCTCTTTCTGTCAGCAAATCCTGATTAAGTCTAGTTGAGTTGTTAATCAGGAATACATTTCTCTTTTGAGCTGAACTTTCTTTGCCCCCTCTCGTCTTGTGAATCTCCCGCAGCCTCGCTGAACATTGCAGTTATTGTCTGCCTTTTAAATGGTGTCTTTAATTGGAGACTGATAAACATAAATGCATTCAAACTTCCCTGTAACAACTGTATTACTTACAGTTCACAAATCTGAGAATTTTGTATTTTTTTCCTGTTAAATCAGTTTTTATTGGACCTATAATACATATAGAGACAAAATAAATATCTACAAGAGCCTCCCTGGTAATAGAAGAAGAAATTTGCAGAATATATTTAGCAAAACTTATATATATAAATGCACAGAAAATACGCTTCTGCTTTGCTGGTTTCACTTCATACTTCACAGTGTTTAACTGGCATTTGGAAAACATATGAAAACATATATAGCCCAGGAGTTTGAGTATGGCCCTAAGACCTCTTCCCTGCTCATTCAACTGTTGGATCAGAAATGGATATGTATTAATAAAACATGGACTGCTTTTAGTAAGGCTAGTCCAAAAGTGTTTGATTCCTTCTCAATTTGACTAGAGACTGAAATAAAAAAAGGAGCAGCTGTGAAAGTGTAAAGACAATATTCACATATATTCATAGAGCTTAAAAATAAAAAAGGTATGAGATCACCAAACCTGAGCCCAGTGCATTCCAGACTGTTACTTTACATCCAGAATCTCAGCCCTGAAAAAAAAAAAGGCATCACGTCATTATGCAGGAACATCAAGAGGCTGAAAATCCAGCATTTTCTCTGATATTTTGCTCAAGAGTTTAGTTTCCCTCACTGTTAGAATTTTGTTTGTAGTTTCTAATTTGGATTTATTTCCTTTTTGCTTCCAGGTATCTTTTTAAATTTATTTATTTTTTTTACTCTCCATCAGGTTAAAGCCCCATTCAAGACTTAGAACACTGTGTTTTCTCCCATAAAGGTATTCAAGCATTTGAAGATAATTTATTGATTATCTTTGAAAACAGATTGAACAGTATTGATCCCCAGCTCTGACAGCTAAAGCATTTTCAGGCTGACAAGGCAGCTCCGAATGGTTTGGATGAAGGCCCAGGCCAGGAGGCTTTTGAGTTGCACGTGAAGACACCGTCGGGAGGCAGCCTGGGGCAGCGTGACGGGGCGATACTGCTGCCAAAAGCAGAGTGCATTGCTGCATCGACCCGTGCTGCATAAACACACTGTGCTCATCAGTGGTCTCACAAAGCCACCGCAGGGACAGAAGGTCCAAAGGCTTTTCAGCAGCAAGGGGCCAGCAAAAGAGTCCGAAGAGTGCAGTTCAGCCCTCAACTCTCCTACTGATCTACTGGGGGCCTGGGGTAAATTCCCCACATCCCTTGTGCCTCAGGTGCCCTGGTAGGAGAAGTAAGAGGGTATTTACCCACATTCTCAAGCTGTTTGGAGATCACTAGACTATTGCTACTGTAGGTAATTCTGAACCACTGTAAGATCAAACAATGGTAACTCGGCGCTGTGTTGGTCCTACTTTAAGTTCTGAATATTGGCACAGAATCCATTGTGGATAATAGCTCTTTGAGGAAAATACTATATAATTTCTAGTTGGGGTATTTCTAGATGCTAAGGCCAAAATATAGCCTTATGATAGTCAAAATGAACTTTTAGCATAACATGGAAGGTCTTGAGTATCCAATACTTCCTGCAGTTGGCTTTGGGGTAGAATGTGAAGTATCTTTGTAACAGTACTTATTATTTTAAACACACTATAGAGAGTTTGCCTTCTTAGCACTCCATCTACTCTGACTGCTGCATCAATTGGTGTTTTAAAGTTGTTTCTCACTTCTTAAATACTGCATTTTATTTTCAGTCTTATAGACGTAGCTTCAGTCTATAATCTTGGTGCCTTGTTATGGCACGTATCTATTACAGAGGGAATCCTTTGCATCTATTCCCCAAGGAAGTGTGTGGCAATCACACCTGAATTATCGTTTCATTTTCCCTTTGGTAGAAAAATATGTCAAGTTGCTGTTCTCTCTCTGCAAAGCAGATTGCATATGGATTGCACTATTTTCTCCTTGGTGACGTTTTATTCTGGGAAATTTGAGGGTTTTAGCCTGATATGCCAAGGCAAGCAATTATATAGTTGCATATCTGGATCTTTGTCTGTCATATCACTTTTTAATGACCTTGACATGTTCTGGCCAATTCACCAGTCTGGCAGAGGGCATCTTTAAAACTATCATCTTTAAAATTTTGTCAGAGATACTCTTTAAAGTTTTCTCAGAACTGTGACTCTGGGAAATGCATTCAAATAAACCCTGTGTGACTGTCATCTGACTATTGTGCTTGCCCATGGAGCAGGATGCTCCAGCAGCAGCGCTCCCAAACCTTGCAAGCAACTCCAGCTTGCACCAACTTTTGTCCCTTCAGTGTCTTGGAGATGGATGGGGAGTTTTGCCACAGAAGGAAAAGAAACAAGAGTCTGTAAGCATCATTAAGCACAAATCTGTGTGATACCAGGCTTCATTAGATCTATTCTTCATGGAGGAACCTGTTTACACAGTCAACATCAACTGTGATAACTGGTGAGATGAGATGGATGAAGTTGGTTTACTCAGTATTTTTTATCGTTTGCAGACCTCACTCCAAAATCTGTTTGCATTTACAGTCTTTCATCTGGAGAGAGAGAACAGATAGTCTATAAAATAGAAAAAACATATTTTCAGAGAAGAAGAAAAGACTAAAAGAACATTGGGCAGATGTATATGGTACTGCATTGTGCTTAACTTGGTTTTGAAAATAAAAGGACTGTTTTGTATTGATAGTGTCCCTTCAACAGGGCTTGAATCTTATTACCACAAAATCAGACGAGAAATGTGGAGACTTAACAGAGCATTCTCTGGCCTGTAGATGTGAAGTAAAAATAATCAGTTTATGCTGTTAGTTTTGCACAGGCAGAACAGAGCATTGGTGGTCTTTCTTCTATTAAATGATATAAAGTTCAGAAAGTATTTCTGCAAGAGTGGTGATCTTGGCAGCACAAAGTACTGGAGCACCTTTGACATGTCACCTTTGATGGAAGGCCAGAGACCAGAAAGCCTTGAAGGCTAATCATTAGCATGTTACAAAGCAGTCTTCATGTTAATTGATTGGTTTTCTGAGGATTAGGGTTATTTTTCCAAATGATATGTGGAAATAAGGTATATTCCACAAAGTGACTTGACAGCAAGAAGTATTAACTCATAGATGTAAACTGTGTCACATATTATTGATATTTAATACCGAGACAAAATTTTACATTTTTTTTTAACTTTTTTTTAGTGGTTTAAAAGTTGACCTGTCTTGGTACCTGTGCCTGTCATCTCCTTTCCTCGACAGTCTGGAAACAACTGTCCTCTTTGGAAGGGGTTGGTAAGGCTCCATATAGTTTCCTTCTCTTGAGCTCAGGTCATCTGTCCAGCCACTTTTTGAAGTATTTATGCAAATACTGGATGAAGAAGTGAGTTTTTGTTCTGAGATTAATGTCCACCTCCCAAATGCGTCTTACATGAAAGCAAATATGGTTTCATTTACTGTATTTGATTAAAGTTTGGAAGACTTTTTTATAATTTTGAAGTCTAAGTGCTATTCACAATCTGAGGAGAGGGATTCAGAAAACCTATGATGGCTGGTTGAAATGGAAGGAAAAGTACCGGATGTAATATCAACTTCTGATCCCGTTGAGTAAACACTAACAATCACAGCTATTATAGCACATATTTTGTCCTCCTACATGACCTACATGGCACCAAAGTACAGATCATGTTTTGAGTCAGATTTGTATTGCAGAAGCCTGATCTTGCTCATGTTCCTTATTTCAGTGATTTCCCCTGGGACAGCAACCCATCCTGAGTCTGTGACGGAGAAAGTACAAAAGGATGAAAAATGCTATTTTATGTGTTAGCACAAGTAATATAACCACAGCTGAAGTGTAAATACTATCAATAATATAAGGAAAAGGAGGTAAAAATCAGTTCATGTCTATGGAGATGTCTGCCTGTATCTGCTTCATTAGCACAGCATCTGAGACCTTAAGTTACAGTAACATATTTTTTCTCATAATATGCCTGTAAGATAGAGAAGCTGTATTTGCATTTCATGGACAGTGAGAATGGGGGAAAGTTAGTGTTTTTAAATTTGCTTGTACTTCTGTGTATCTAACAAAGATTTCTGTATTCTTTCAAATGAGATCCAAGATATGTCACGGTGAACAGGCAAACACCGAAATAAGAAAAAGTCAACATGTTCTCTTTGAAAAGACTGGTTAAGGTCAGTATCCAGAACTTCTTGCCTATAAAGAAGAGGAATAAACTTTGATAAAATGCCGAGGACAAAGTTGGCATAATGTTATTTACTTTTATGGAGGTTTTCCAGCTTAGCAGAAAAAAAGGTAACCAGCCTAGCACAGAAAAAGATTTGGTCCTCAGAAGCACAAGGAAAAGAAATGAGTATGTTTATAAAAGATAAATCTCTTGCCAGATTTTTTTCATAGAATGGCAAAGATGGTCATTGAAAGCAAAGCAGTTGATCTAGTTTATTATGCTTTTGAATCACAACCCATTTCCTTAAGCAGTGAGCATGAAATGCAGTAGCTGAAAAACTCACACTCAAAGAGAATTCAGATGAGCCTGAATATGAGCTCTCCTAGGACTGAAAATGAAATTAAGAACATATAAGATTAGGACTAAAGGTAATATTTTTAGCAGAGCAAGGTGGTATACCAAAGATCTTTGTAATAACTGTTGTCAAGTAGTTTCTCCAATAATGATGCAGAAGGAAAAGAAGATTGTACTAATGCAATTGAATGCCCTACACTGAGAGGAGTTGAGCAAAGACAGAGATGCTGGAGGTGGGATTGAGAGCAGGGACATACTTTGGAGGAGAAAAGGAGAAAACATGACATTGTAAAAAAAAATAATGAATGTTAAAGATTCAGTGTGAGGTTGTTTGGGGCAGTTTGAGTCTGACACAGTCCGTGAATCAGGGCTCCACTAACTGTTGCAAGAACTTGGGCAATGAAAGGCTGTTCCCTGTCCTCCAAATCTAACTGAAAAAATATACAGAAAACACAAAGAGTGGAACTAGAGAGACAGAAAGAGGAAATATTTTGCTTAAGTTTGCTAGCTGCAGAGGTCATCTGTCTGCCAGACTGGAGAAGCTCTTGAGTATCCTTGAGGCATAAAGTGGCACGTTTCGGTGTTTTGGGAAAATCCATTGGGAAAATAAGGATTTAAGGGTACTGGAATTTCTCTTGAATCTATAGGGGAAAAGTATCCAGTAAGTATCCAGGGATTAACAGGAGGTATCTCCAAAGGCCTGGCACTCTAGTGAAGATATGTATGATACGAAGTAAAACTTTCAGAAGGCTGTTCAGTTAAAAATAGTCTCAAATCAAATTATAACTGAAATTAATAGTAAATTGTGAATCTTTCCTGTTTGCTCTCAATGTTCGGTTTTGGGTTCTTTTTTTTACAGATCTTAATAAAATTAATATTTACATAAGGGAATTTTAAATATGAGCTCTTACCTGCAGGAATTCTGACCTGTCATCTCTGAATGTTACTGATCTGTGATCTGAATACAGGGTGCCATGACACAGGTACCAGCTGCACTAAGTTTCCAAGGAAAAACATGAAATATGCACTCCCAAAACTGTAGAGTGCCTTCTGGAAGGGTAAAATATTTTACTAGAAATGAGTACAGAATCTGGAAGAGTAAATACATTTGATCCTTTTATGACCCTCTCATGAATCACTTGAAAAAAAAGGAGAGTGAAATACATGTAAGATATAACCCAGCATGGTTGCCTGAGCTCCACTCTTCTGTGTGTGAGCAGAGCAGCGTGTGAGGATATTTATTCTGCTATTCAGTCTAGGGTCAGTGTTACGGTTAGAATACTACACAAATTGGAAGATGGAGACCTTTGGTAGGCAACAGAGGGCCATATGAAACCCATCTCAAGTTTATTTATTGTCTCTGTCTTTTGGAATTAATACCATATTGGTTTTGCACTGCAAGGTTTTGATAGTGAGGGTCTACGAATGTGGCATCTCTGAGGAGATGCTGGAAGCTTCCTCCTCAGAGCAAATACCAACTGGCTCCACCATGGACCTGCCACTGGCCAAGGCTGAGCCCATCAGTAATGGTGGCAGCACCTCTGGGATAAAAGAGTTAAAAAGAGGGAAAATACCTGCTGGGGAACAGCATCCAGAAGAGAGGAGTGAGAATATGTGAGAGAAAAAGCCCTGCAGACCCCAAGGTCAGTGCAGAAGGAGGGGGAGGAGGTGCTCCAGGTTCTGGAGCAGAGGTTCCCCTGCAGCCCATGGTGAGGCAGCTGTGCCCCTGCAGCCCAGGGAGGTTCATGATGGAGCAGAGATCCACCTGCAACCCCTGGAGGACGCCACACCACAGCAGGTGGATGCCTGAAGGAGGCTATGATCACATGGGAAGGCTGTGCTGGAGAAGACTCCTGGGAGAACCTGTAGTCCCATGGAAAGAGAAACCCACGTTGGAGCATGTTTGCTGGCAGGACTTGTGAGCCCACAGGGCACCCACACTAGAACAGCCTATTCCTGAAGAACTGCACCTCATGGAAGGGACCCACACTGCAGCAGTTCCTGGAGAACTGTGTCCCATGGGAGGGATCCCACGCCGAAGTAGGGGAAGAGTGTGAGGAGTCCAGTCCCTGAGGCAGAAGGAGTGGCAGAGACAGCGATCACAGCCCCCATTCCCCATCCCTCTGTGCCACCATGGGGGAGGAGATAGAGAAATATGGAGTGAAATTGAACCCAGGAAGAAGGGAGGGGTGAGGGGAACATGGTTTTTAGCTTTGTTCTTGTTTCTTATTACCCTATTCTGATTTGATTTGTAATAAATTAAACTAATTTCCCCAAGCTGAGTCTGTTTCACCCCTGTGGTAATCAGTGAGTGATCTCTCCCTGTCCTCATCTCAACCAACAAGCCTTTTGCTATATTTTCTCTCCTGTGTCCAGCTGAGGAGGGGAGTGACAGAGCAGCTTTAGTGGGCAGCTGGCATCCAGCCAGGGCAAATCCACCTCATACACACCCACACAATTTCCAGTGTGCCCTGTACCCTTTTGTAAAAGAGTTCTCCTAAACCCCCCCAAAGGCTTCTTTCCTTACTTTTCCTTATTTTTTCAATTTCTTCCTTTTTGTTTTCCTTTTTGCCTTTGCATTGTGGAGTGCCCCTTAAAGCCTTTCAGAAGTAACAGATTTGGATCCTCTCATCCTCCCATCTTATGGGTCCTAAATCCTGCTCTTTAATAAACATAGAAATAGTTAGATCTTGAAATAATTACTAGTTACTGAAAAAACCCAAAGCAACGAAAAAAAACCCAAACAAAAAACCTTGGAATCCACCTTGCCCCTGGAAAAGCATCATTAGATACACACAGTACCTTCCCATGACCACAGCTGGGATGACTTTGGGCTGCTTTACATCCAGTTCTGGTGGTTTCTCAGAAAAACTGCCCTTTTGGCAGCAATGTGGTCCAGCTTTGTGCATTTCCTAAGCTTTTCTGACATTCCTTCTTGAAGAATTACTTTCAATGGACTGCATTCTCATTCAGATGTTGTAGAGATGTAATTTCTCATTACCTAAGAAATGGTAATTCTTTATTACCTGGAGGCTTACAGCCAAGTAATATTGTTTCTTTTAAGTAGAATAATTAATCATTTCCTGTCTGTCCTCTTTGTATCCTTTCTAGCTGGACGACCTTGATCTCTTGCAACTGGACATGTCTATCTCGTATTGGCCTTTTTAGCCACCAATGCGCTTGCAACAAGCATGGGTAGTGCCTTCCCAAATCTTCGTTCACGAAGCCCAGCCATGATGATGATGATGACCTTGATCTCTGTCTGTTATGATCTGGTTATTAAAATTATTAGAAATGCCTCTGCCCAAATTAAGGTACAAATGAGACCAAATGCCGAAGTCAATAGTATTGGTTTTATTTAATGGTACATGTGAGACAAAGAAAGAGAGATAGAAAGAAATAGAGAAAAGGGGGTGGGGGGTAGAAGAAAGAGAGTGACAGAGGGAGATTAAAATAGAAAAAGTATCACCACTCCACGGAACCCATTGGTGTCCAGTTGGTCCAGTTCTTCTGGTCTTGGTGATAAGGGTTTCCCAAAAAATATAGAATCCAATGGATTAATATACGTTCAGGAGATGCCAGGCACCTTGCCTTGGAGGGGAGAAGCTTTGCAGTGTGTTGTAACAGCTTTGTTGCCTCACTTGGATCACGTGCAGTCTTCTGGTGGCGGAAGGCCTCAGGAATGAATTAGGGGGGTGCTTTGGGGGTCTTTGGTGGTTCATGACCCCTTCTCAGTTGCCTCTCATGTGAATGTCCCCCATGTTTGTAGTCTTCCTGGGGGGGCAGGGGTTTACTCCTTTGGTTTGGTGTGGAGAGATTTCACCATCACACACCCAAAACCCTTCTCCCCCACCACCCTCTGAGCCCAGCTAGGCCTGACTCTTAATACAGATACATTCTTCTCTCCTGAGCCTTGTTTACTTCTCCTCAGACTTGAGATGATTAGACAGTAGTCTTATCTCAAGTCCCTGTCACAGTCCAAATTCCAGTCGGGAGGCACTGGGAGGAGGGGGGTGCTTTGGTGGCCACAGACAGACTGCTGTTACCTTGCAGTTTGACAAAAAGTCTTTCTATGATTTTGACAATGTTTAAGACATTACCAGCATTTCAGTCCATCACACTGTCTCAAGTATGATATTTGTTGTAGCAAGGAGAAGCAAGATCAGCTGATCAGACCCACTCCTTCCTGTACTGCCTACACCTTTCTCCACACTGAAACCTTCTTGTCAAATACCTTCAATACGAAGGTACAAGGACTCCCTGAAACAACATCTCAGCCTTGGCCATATTGATCATCATCACTGGTCTACTCTGGCCTCCAGTCGGGAGGTCTGGAGACACACCATCTATAACGCTGCTGCTTTCTTTGAGAACGCACGCAGGATCACTCTTGAGGAGAAAAGACATCGCAGAAAGAATCGTGTCTTGCTGAAAATACCACCTAAGGAGTCCTTCTGCTGTGCCTTTTGCAACCGGACTTGTCTATCTCGTATTGGCCTTTTTAGCCACCAACGCGCTTGTAGCAAATGTGGGTAGAGCCCTTCCCAAATCTTTATTCGCAAAGCCTAGCCATGATGATGACTGTGTGCTTAGGTATTAACGCCTCAGCAAATCTCTCCAAACCCTTCAGAAGATGAGGAGAAGTACAATGAGATGTGTGGTGCATTGTGGCAGAATCTTAAAAGTCACAATCTTGAGCCTAAATTGAGAAGAATTTTCTCAACAACAGCACGTGTTCATGTGACAGAGCAAAGATTTCATCTGTTTCCCAAAGCACATCCTGGCATGTGGCACATTGAGACAGCCCTAGAGGTACTGGGAGCAGAGGAAGAGCAGAGAATAACTCAGAGAAATAAATCACTTGGCAGCAGGTCAGTGAGCTGAAGTGACCTGGTTGTACTGAGCTCTGTAGCATAAGTGAAGGGGCTGAACAAAAGGCACAAGTTATCAACAGGAGAGCGCAGAGGGGTTTGTGAGTAATATTTTTTCCCATTAAACTCCTACCAATATTTGTGCAAAGAATATGCATGTCCTGATTGTCGCAGTGAAACAGCAAGGTGATCTGTTGTGGAATTACTGCACTGAGCAGTAAGGATCAGGAGGGGAAACAAGATGTGGGAATCTGGTCCTGGCCTCATGGTGGAAGCATTCAGTCTAGGGGCTGCCCTCAGCACTGTTCTTGGAGATCAGCCTGGTGCAAAGGGAAATGGGCCTGGGGTGCCCTGCATGTTTGACATACCTGAATTTCAACATAGTCATGGGTTATGTAACCCAGAGCTGTGTACCACTGTGAAGACTGAACAATTTGAGGATTTTATTTTTTTCTTAGATGTGCCACATGCCTATTTTGAGCCCCACAAATGAGAAAGAAATCCTGAAAGTTTTCACAGAATTGTAGATTTTGCAGCATTACACCTACTTCCATATATTGACTCAGATCAGGTGCTAGGAAAGGTTTCAGTAAGGAATAGTGGAGGAGTTGATATGAAGGAACACCAAGAGCCCCAGTCACAGCCCTCTCTGGTGGGAACAGCCCTTTAGACACCAGGCAAAAGCAGAGATACTGACAGCACCAAGGGTAAATAAACTGCACATGAAAACTGGAGTGTGCCTGTAAGTAGTGTCACTTTTCATGTCTGGATTAAGCCCTTCATTTTGGCTTCTCTGGCACAATATTAAACGTATTTTTTTTCTGACTTTGACATGAATAAATACGTTTTCCAATCTTTGCTTATGGAATAAAGGATATTCCTAGGCAGAGAGAAATGGAAGATGCAATCCTGAAAAAAAAACAGTCAGGTGATACTGGACAGTTATTTTCTGTTACAAACTTGCATAAAAATCCAGTGTGACAGTCACTCCTGTGTAATATGCAGATTATACTAGTTAGTTCTAATTTGAAAAAGCCTGGTATCCCTGAAGTAGAGATTTTTCTAGAGCATTCCTTAGTCCTTTTTCAAAGAGTAATCTCGATAATATAACCACAGCCATTGAAACAAAAAAAAGAAAAATACTAATAATTAACTACAATTTTAACAGATAAACTATGTCTTCACTAAAAGTTTGTCATCCTGATCTCAGGAGATCTTGCATTCTCCTTGTGTTCACTTATTTACAGTCTTAGACAATTGGGCTGTGCCATGCTAACAGCAAGAGTTTGGCTCCAGCTGTGCAACTGTGTGGTAATTGTCTGCAAATCAGAATTAGATGGGAAAATGTCAATGAATTCCCTTCCAGAAAAAAAAAATAAATTAGTAAGAGTCATTCTCTTTCCCCCAAAATTATTGTCATTCAATTTGATTGAAATATTCCCTCCTCCACCATGCATTGTGCCCAACCAAGCAGGAGTTAATAGCATTCCACTGATATAGCAAATTAGTTTTTACTGGTGATGACACAGCATGCTCAAAAAATTTTGCCCCCACTTTCATTTTTTCTTATTCTTTCAATGTGATTCACCCTCCTACACCTTTCTTTCCATTGCCTCATGAGTAATTTCTTTTTATCTGCATCAAGCTAATGCAATGCTGTATAAAAGCTGGAAATGGTTGCTTTTGTATTGTAGTTACTATTAATAAGTCTCTGGTGTTAACAGTTTCCTGATCAACACATCCTGATTTTTCCCTTGGGAAATGCAATGTTCAATTTGTAAAAAAAAAAAAAAATAAAAAATGGAAAAAGATACAGATCAGACATTTTTAGTTTTTTGTAACTTGAGCAAGATCTCAGATATACCTGTTCCTTTAGGCCATCATTAGTAAAAGTAGATTGCACGTGCATACCCTTTTCAAGGTAAATATTATTTTTGCTCTTAAGTGATAGTTTTGTGCATGTAGTAGAAGTAGTATGAGAAGACACAGCAGCTGACATGGTATATATGTTGTCAGCTTTCTCCCCACTTCAGGACATGGAAGGGATGTTCCATGGAACAAGGAGGTGCAGCAGCCTGGGATTGTCACAAGGACAAGATAGTTGAGATATGTTCAACAAAGCCTGGCAATGTGGTAGCTGTGGTAAAGAGGGAAGTCACTTATGGGCTGTTTTCACTTCATTTAATGGCAACCATCTAAAAATAAAACAGTATTCTCCCTTTGTTGTCAGTTGAAAGACACCAGTGCCTCAGAAAACAAATCATGCAACCTGTGGGTAAGACAATTCCGTGGAGGTGCCTGTTTTGCTCCCTTCAGTGTAAGAAGAGTGTGCACAACTGTGGGAACATGCACAGAAATGGTCAAAGGCAATTCTACTTTGCACTGTACAAAACTGAGAAACGTCTGTGGGAATTTCTAGACCCTCAGTTCTGACAGAGAGCAGCCAGTGCATACAAATCCTCTCCCTTTGCTTGACTGACTGAATGAACTTGTGTGCTTCAACAGCTCTGAGGGGAGCACTATCCCCCTGAATTTTCCCTTTTTACCAATGCCGATGGGAAAGAGGGAAAGCTGGAAAGTATACACAGCTCACACTACAAAGCTTTTTACACAACAGCAAATGCCTGGAGTGATACATCTGTATATGCCTTGGACTGAAGGGCTTCAGTGACGAGTTGAAAAGGAACATAAAATTACTCTGTGCAAAAATGACGAAATAACTACCTTTAAATTTGTGATTCTGAGAGAACAATGTGGAAGAACAGTCAAATCGAAGAGCAAGTCAACAGTTGCTATCCCCTGTTTTTGCTGCATCCTTGTGCTGAGCCATTCCTGCAAGATATTGAACAACTGTAGTACATAAGTTATCCCAACTACTGCCACAGTTCCTAACACTGCTCATCAACCTTCTTCAGAACGAGTCAAATTCTTGGAAGGTTTGACCAATCATTTGTTAGCAGAAGTCAACTGAAAGATTACTATTGACTCTGGTGTTTCTAGAGCAGGTCTGGCATTCACCCTGACTAACTTTGGCTATCTGAAAATAATTTAAGTTTGAGGCCCAGTTTACAGCCATTGGTGAGGGAAAATGAAAGCATGGGGGATGAGGAATTCATCTCACCTGTCTTACCTGCCATGTCTTAGAATACAAGATAATGCCCTCCAGAAATCTTTCTACACTTGTTTATTTGGCAAGTCAGGGAGGTAAAGAGGTGCTATGAGAACTGTTTTGACTGACTTGAAGATGACTATCTTCAAAAACAACTCGATGTTTCCTCTCTGGAATAGAGGACTAGTCAGCGGGGAAGCGGTAGTCTTTGAGAAAAGTCAACAATGGCTTGTGAAACCACACCAATTACATCAGCACTCAAAAACACACATTGTGTGGGCGGGAGAGGAGAGTAGCTCCAGTACACTTATAATTCAGGTCCTTTGCAGCAAGTGGGTAAATTGTTATACTTCTCCTATAAAGTCCTTGGAAACAATAATAAAGCTGGACAAGAAAAGATTACTACCCCATTATTGAAAATAAAAATAACAGAAGGTTTCTAAATGTCAGAAGATTGGGTTATTAAGAGGGTTATTAAGCTTCTTCATGAGCCTTAAATTTTTTTCTGATTCAGACTTAACTGGCTTACTGAAACAACTTCAGAAAGGTCAAAGGTTCACCAAGAAACTATGAAGATGTGAAAGAGCCATCTGCTGCTGGAAGTTCCAGATTCTCCTTCCAAAGTACAGCAGCAGGTGTTGCAAGCAAAAATCCTTTTATTTATTGCTCTGGGTAGTTTTCAAAAGAACCCAGGCTTGTGGCTTCCAGACTGAATATGGGATGTATGAAATCACCACTGTGCCACAATGCTGCTTCTGCTCCACACAGAATCATAGAATGGTTTGGGTTGGAAGGGACTTAAAATCATCTAGTTCCAACCCCCCCTGCATGGGCAGGGACACCTTCCACTAGACTGGGTTGCTCAAAGCCTCATTCAGCCTGGCCTTGAACACTTCCAGGAATGGGGCATCTACATCATCTCTGGGCAACCTGTTTCAGTGCCTCACCATTCTCACAGCGAAGAATTCCTTCCTAATATCTAATCTAAACCTGCCCTCTTTCAGTTTAAAGACATTTCCCCTTGTCCCATCACTACATGCCCCTGTCAAAAATCCCTCTTCAGCTTTCTTATATGCCCCCTCTAGGTACTAGAAAGTGCTATAAGGTCTCCCCAGAGCCTTCTCTTCTCCAGGCTGAACAACCCCAACTCTTTCAGCCTGTCTCCATAAGAGAGGTGCTCCAGCCCTCTGATCAACTCTATGGCCTCCTCTGGATGCACTCCAACATATCCATGTCCTTCTTATGTTGGGGGATCACAGACCTGGATGCAGTACCCCGGGTGGAGTCTTACCAGAGCAGAGCCAGAATCACTTCCATTGACCTGCTGGCCACGCTGCTTTTGATGCCAACATGGTTGGCATCTGGGTTGCAAATGCACATTGCTGAGTCATGTTGAACTTCTTGTCAACTAACACCCCCAAGTCCTTCTCTTTGTGTCTGCTCTCAATCCATTCTCCATCTAGCCTATATGTGTTCTTGAGATTGCCCCAGTCCATATGAGGGGCCTTGTAATGTAATTATAGGGTGAATGCACAACTGTTGGCATTAAGAAGTCCATCAAGAAACTGAAATATTTTCATAATTTTGATCACCTTTTTCAGTGGTCTAAGAAGATAGTTTAAATTTGCAGGTGGCACTTGCCCGGGAATGGCTGTAGGCAGTCTAATAGATTTCCCATGTCTTTTAATTAGAAAAATGGTCTGAAATCAATCATGTGAAATTAAATTTAATAAAGGGAGATGTTCAGGGAATATATGGACAAATAGGGAATAAAATTCAGAGAATAGAATTGGGAAAATAATGAAGCCCTAAGCCAGAAGAAAAGGATCTGGGGGCAGCAGAAGACAATTAATGAGAGTAGCAGATATGGCAGGTTTGCAGAGAGCATGTCCTGCAACAATTCAGTCTTTTTCTTATTTTATCTTTATCAAGGTTGTTTTGGTCTCAGATAGGGTGGTCCTGTCTGCATTGTGTTTTTAATATACTGATGGGCATTTTAGAAAGAAACATACATAACCAAAAGGCAGTAGGAAAACAATACCAGTAACAGCAGATGTGGAAAACAGAAAAGAAGGTTGAGGCAGTTTGTCCCACTTATTCCAGAAAAGAAAACACATACAAGTATATCTGTTACAAGGAAGGAAGTATTTCGCTGTTAACTATGGCCACTGTGGGACAGAGTGAGAAAGAATTGGTTCAATATGGAGTTAGATAAATTGAGGTAAGATACTGTGAAAAGATTTCCAGCTGTAAGGGGATTAAAACAACAGCACAAGTTATGTGGGGAAATGTTGGCATCATTGAATTGGGGTCATTAAAAACTTCATTAAAAGACTTAACAAAATGATCGGACATTAATATGTCAGGAGTTGCCTAAGTACATTGGGGCTAGGATGCAGTAACTAAATTTTACAAGAAGAAAAGCCTGCAGCAGCAGACTTGTCTAGAAGCTTACGAATCCAACTGGAAGTCACCGCAGGGTAGTCTGAGCTGTTCCAGGCACCAAATAGGGATTAAATCCACTTGACCTGTTTCTAGCAGTGATCCATGGTCTTATTTTTGAATTAAAGGTATTTTGCAATACTGTCATGCTTTGTGCAGGATTGAAGGCTGTCAGTGTGAACTTTAAGCTTCTAAGAAAATGCACTGGTTAAAATTTGATGCAGGTTTTTAAGGTTGCATCCTTCAACTTTGGTGCCTGCCTACCTTATACCATGGGTTTAAACAAAGTGTCTCAATGCTTAGGGTCAGAGACTGAGTTTTACTATTTAAACACCCAGTGTCCAGAAACAATAGTATTCCAGTTAAAGCTTGGGCAGTGCTGTACAGTATAAATGCAATAGGGAGATGCTGGTCACTATGGAAGTGGGTTTTCTTGCTTCCCTTCCCTCTAATTCCACTGTTTCTTCCACCAGTGGCAAACAGCTTGCTGTTCTGGTACCTGTCTGTTTGCAGGCTGTGTGCTGCCAGGGCTGAGCCCTGCGGCCAAATTACAGGGTGTCAGGGAAGCAGACTGGCAAGAGCAGCAAGCAGACAGGGTTGGACCTCAGAGGACTGTCAGCCTGGATTGCATGGGTGCTCAAATGGTCATGAGGTGAAGTGTGTTGGAAATCAGATGGGAGATTTATGAACAAGCCTTCCTCTAGCCAGCTCCCTGTTCTGTTTGGAGGTAGTTGCATGAAATGAAGGGCTGATATTCTCCAGGAGGTTTTTAGGTGAGGATAGGTTGTCTTGGTTGGGTAGATGTTTTCGAAAATGCCCACAAGAAGAGGATACCCTGGGTAAGAGGGCCAAACAGACCACCTGGGCTGGGTGGAGCTTGGGCTTATAGAATCTGAGGGTTCTTAGTATTTATCTTGGGTTTTGCATATCCTCACACTGAAAATGAGCTGAAGGAGGCTGCAGCCAGCAGCAGGGGATCACAATTGCTGAGAGGGATTTTTCACATGCTGAGTGCTTTTCTGTATTAGACTCCAAGCACATAAATGCCTAAATGATAATAAGTTCCTTGATCTTCTTTAGCAATGACCTAAAAGAACACTTGAGATATTGTTTTGGTATTTTAGAAAATACTTGAGCCCACATTTGACAGATGTCCAACTGTAGGAAAATTATGAGGTTCTCTGCTCTTGTCACATTAGTACAAAGGACAGAGCTTAGGGCTGGTTAGAGAACTGAGCTGGCACTGAGTTAGCTCCCATATCTTCATGGAAAAACCCAGCATATGCATTTGCTCCAGAAGCAGGACAGCACTGCTGACTTGTTCAAGCACCTTTCTGAAATTAGCTTGGGATTCTTCTACAGTGCATGATGTGGAGAGCTCTCCAGAGTCCCTGTGTCCCACTCCCTAGTTTTAACTATCCAGGAACAATCTTATCCTGCATTCTGTACTGCATACAGAAACCTAAACATTGCTTCTAACCCCTCCGGAGATGAAACATATTTCCAAATTTTACAGTCTTGCAGTTGTTTTGTAAGCATTGGATAAGAGGTAAGGAACAATTAAGATGCCAGATGGACTTTTATTAGTTGTGTTTGGGGTTGATATGCAAAATTCTGAAGACTGAAAAGCAATTTTTGAAGCTGGTTCTTCATTTGAATTCATGTTCCTTAAACAAGACAGAGACTAAACAAGGTGGGCGTAATTTCTAAGAGCTTTGAGTGACTGAGCTGAGCTGTATTACCAAAAAAATTGAGGAAAGTGTGAACATGAGTAAGGAAATAAAAGTTAAGTAACAAAAGTGATACAGGGTAATAATTTATTTTCCCTTAAGTGTGTGTAGTTTTCAGAAAGATTTTATCTTTACATACAAAATAGTCTGAATGTAAAGTTTTTTCTGCTGTAAATGTTTGTGTTTATCTATTATACTGTTTCGAAATATATATTAACACATTTAATAGATGTTTTGCAGAGGAAGAAGAATGGAACTTATTTTCTATTCCAAAGTTTTTGGAAAGTAAAAGTGTAAGAAGTGTATTAAGGAGAAGGATTGTTGATAGAAAACAATAAATAATTACATAAAAGCAGTAAGAAAAGAGAAACAGAGAAGATGATGTCAATGAAGATAAGAGTGAAAAATGTAGAGGGAAACACGGAGAAAAATGAGGGGGAGGCAAAGGGAAATGAGAAAAACAAAAAAGAGAAAGTTCAGGAAAAACATAACGTAGAAACTAGCAGTGAATTTTATACTATTCTAGGGAGTATAGTAAGGAGAGAATGTCTTCCAGCAGAATGGCTTGTGGCTTGACTACAGGACACTCCTTATTTCAAGGGTGGAATACTGTGATGCAGTGGCTACTATCAGGAGTGAAGTCTCCAAAACTGGTTAACCCCACTAGAACATAATGCTGACCTCTCAGCCAGAGCCTGCTTAGCCAATGCAAAGACTGAGAGAGTGGAACACATTTGACCACAGCTGGCTGTGGTCAGTCATATGAGACTGCCTCTATAAGGCGTAGAGAGAAATGGGTCCTGCCTATTGGAGCGATGCATCTTGTACTAGAGCATGTGGGGCCAGGAAAACTCACAGCAAAGCAGGGTGCAGAGCAGATGAGAGTTAGCCCTGTGCTATGCTGAAGTTATCAAACCCTTGTTCTCATCCACATGCCAGTTAATCATCTGTCCCATGTGAGCTAAGTCAGGGTTTTAGTAACCCAGACTTCCCCATAATACCAGCTTCATAGTTAGCACAGACCAACTGGAGGAGTCTGCTTGTAACCTGTGCTGTGCTGACATTCTTTGGAGTGTTCCTACACCACTGAGCATCTCTGGCCCTGAAATCACAAAGCTGAGGGAGGTCCAATGCAGAAAAGAAAAATGTGCTTGCAATCCCATTTGCATCCTGAATATTAGGCAACTATCAACCTTTTAATTATGCATAATATACCATTTCCTTCCTTTCAGGAAGATGAGAGCAGAATTTGCACTACCAACTTTTTATGTGATATTTCAGTGAGTAAAACACATAACCAGACATGAGGGATTTTTACTTAATAACACCCGGTCCTAGCAAACCCCTATTTTTCTAATGAATAAACTGTTATCTGGATGGAGGAAGAAGGAAAAAGAAAAAGAAATTATAATCACATTGGCTTAGCTCTAGTATTTGAACCAAATTACTTTTTTTTTTTCTTAATTAGTCTGCCCAATTTCCTCATTAGAGTTTCACAGATTTTCAGACAGCATTAGTTTTGTCCCAGAACTTATCTCACATTTATTTGCAAGTATCACACTAATGCATTAAGGGAATTGTTTCGTTTTGTACTTGCATGGTGAAAAAAAATTAACAGCTTTGTATTTCCCTCTGCAGTCCTTTATAATGAGAAATACTTCAGGAATAGGCAATTTTAAAGAACATAAATTGCTTCTCCCTCTAGCAAAAGTCTGCAATCACTGATGAAAGGGTCCTTCTCTTCTGTGCTGTTAATGAACAGTCAGCAGTACAGGCTTCTCTAGCCATCCAGTGTAGAGGCCATTGACTCATGCCAAATATTCTGGTACTCTAATCTACCTGTTGGGAGAGGAACAGCCTTCAGAAACAACTACTGTCTCCATTCCAGAAGCTTTGAATTATTCCAATGTGCTTTCCACATTAGGTTAAGTCCCCTTGGATTGGGTTTACATGGTAAGGTTTTGGTAGCAGGGGTGGCTTCTGGCTTCTGTGATAAGCTGGTAGAAGCTTCCCCCAATGCCAGCCAGCTCCAAGACAGACCCACTGTGGGCCAAGGCTGAGCCCACCAGCAATGGTGGTAGTGCCTCTGGGATAATGTATTTAAGAAGGAGGGGGGGGAAATTGTGCAGAAGTAATTGTGGTCAGGTAGTGGGTTGGTTTCTTGGATTTTTTAGGCCTTCCTTAGCAACGGGGTCAGAAATCTAAGGAAGTGTTCCATATCATTCCTTTCCGTAACACAACATATAAAAAGGCGCAGATAAGAGAGTTCACTCTCTTCGCTCTTCCAGTGGCTGAAGGCGACAGGTCCCTCTCGGTTTTGCTTGTATAGGCCAGGGCCTGCTGCTCAGACCTGCCGTTATCTCCGTTCCATTCTGGAGGTGTGGGGAGTTGGTTCTGCTGTCCCGTTCAGGGAAGTATTTAATTCGTTTTTGTATTTATTTGCTAACTCTCTATTGAAGGGGTATATTTAGAAGATATTTTAGTTCTTTTATCCTTGTTTCCCCCTCCCTTTTACTATTGTGTATAATATATTCAAATTGTATATATAATTGCAAATATATGTAATATATATATATTTGATAGAATCCCGTTTCATTTGAACTTCTTTCAGTTTTTTTTTCCCTGTGTTTCCCAGTGTTTTTCCCTCGCCTGGGGAGAGCAGGAGGGGGGAGAAGACAGCTTGGACTTGGCAGGAGAGCCAGGCCAAACTGATACAGGTCAGAGAGTGGAGAAGTGAGAATATGTGAGAAAAACAGTCCTGCAGACACCCAGGTCAGCGCAGAAGGAAGGGGAGGAGGTGCTCCAGGCACTGAAGCAGAGATTCCCCTGCAGCCCATGGTGCAGACCTTGGTGGGGCAGGATGTGTCTCTGCAGTCCATGGAGGTCTACAGTGGAGCAGAGATCCACCTGCAGCCCGTACCAGAGCAGGTGGATGCCCAAAGGAGGCTATGACCTTGTGGAAAACCTGCACTGGAGCAGACTTCTGCCCAGAATTGTGACCCCGTAGAGAGAGGAGCCCATGCTGGAGCAGGATTGCTGGCAGGACTTGTGACCCCACAGGGGACCCACACTGGAATAGTCTGTGCCTGAAGGACTGCTCCATGCTGGAACAATTCATGAAGAACTGAAGCCCACGGAGAGGACTCACATTTGAGAAGTTCATGGAGGACTCTCCTGTGGGAGGGACCCAAACTGGAGCAGGGGAAGAGTGTGAGGAGTCCTCTCCCTGAGGAGGAAGCAGTGGCAGAAATGACATATGTTGAACTGACTGCAGCCCCCATTCCCCATCCCTCTGTGCTGCTCTCAGGGAGGAGGTAGAGAATAGGGAATAGAGTTAAGCCTGGGAAGGAGGGAGGAGTGGGGAAAAGGTGTTTTTAAGATTTGGTTTTATCTGTCCTTATCTTGACCCATGAGCCTTTCATTATATTTTCTCTCCCCTGTCCAGCTGAGGAGGGGACTGACAGAGTGGTTTTGGTGGGCCCCTGGTGTCCAGCCAGGGTCAACCCTCCACAGCCATCTTCACCAGGAGAAACTCCTTCTTCCAGAGGAGTTGACATTGCAGTCAGCCAGATGCTGGGGCTAGTTCCAAACTTTGTACATGGGAATGGGAAACAGGAGAGATCCTCCTGTTGGAGCAGAACAAGAATGATCAGCCCATATACACCCAGGGATGCAATAGGGAGGTGGTACCTTTGTTTTGTTATTAGATTGGGTTACTTTATGCTGCTTCTTAACAGAATAAGGGAAGGAAAAACTTAAAACTATCACAAGATGTTTTTTGCTCATTTCAGCTGGAGCAGAGTCATACTGGGTATGACACCAGATATGAATCAATAATCTCCTGAAAAGAGATGTGAAAAAAGGCTTCCAAAATCCTTCTCAATTTTCCACATATAGCTGCGACTTAGACCCATCATGGAAATATTCGTAAATAAACATTTTAGTAGTGTGAAGTTTACAAGAATCTGTGTATTTTCTTTACTAAAAACAGGTTCTGGATCCTTTATTTTATTATCGGTCTTTCTGAACCACCAAGAATTCACTGCATTAAGTTTTCAGACCCTTCTTCAGCTCTTTCACTGCAGCCCAGTGAAATAGGGTGCCTTGCTGCTCTAAATTATCTTGGACCGTACTCCAACCTTTTTGTGAAGTTTGCATCCCTCTGAGCACAGTTCAGTTGTGAGCCTGTTAACTCCTTTCTCTGGCCCAATTAATTTTGAGGTGGATCAATTTAATCCTTGAATAGTTTGAACAGGTTCTTGCCTCCTTCCAGCTTGTGTCCATCTTTCTCTGAAAGCCTCTCGGTGATACAGACTCTGTGTCAGCCCACGTTGCACATTCAGGGGTACCATTCTGGAAGAATGAAAGTTCATGGAATGGAAGAAGAGTTCATGACAGCATCTCAGACATCAAATAAGGGTTTTCTTAATTCATGCAAACTTAAGCCAGGGTTAAATTGAACCTGTCCCTTAGGATTGACAGAGGACTTGTACAAAACCAAAGCAACAGGATTCATTTGGCTTTAATATTTTGTTTACAGAATGGCTTTTCACTCATCTTGTTACATATTCATGTGGCTGGGGAACCACTGGGGAGAGAGGAGAGGAGCCAAGACAGTTTTTTTCCTTGAGTCACTAAAAAAAATAAGAGGCATTTCATCAAGGAAAGTTGGTGAGTTTCTGTGCTCTGCAGCCGTGATTTTGTAAGTATGAACCTACTGTCAGTACTTAAATGAATAGTGTTCTCAAGCTGAACCTTTCAAAAGTACTTTTAAAGAAGGAATTGCTCCAGAGATAGCGGCAGAGCAGAAAAAAGGAAAAGAGCCACAGATTAAAAAAGCATCATGAGGCTCAGCAGTAGGTAAGTTTTGTAGATGGAATTGAAACTAGTGACATTTATACTGCAATAGCATTGAAAGGCTGTAGTCAAAGGAAAGGACACTTTAGAAAGGCTTTGTGAATATGTGAATGGCTGAGTGGCTGACAAGGCCTGATAGAAGAAAGCAGAATCATACACATGGACTACGAAGGAAGATAACAATTCGCTGAACTATCTGGTCATAGTCCACCAAACCTTTACCCTCCCACCATCAGTACATAGGTGTAAACTGTTGAACAAAACAACAGCAATCCCAAAGCAATACTCGTGTTTTAGTAGCTGGTTGGGTACGTGATGCGTTACTGCAGCCCCTGTCCTATGCTTGGATCCCATCCTCTGAAATCCTATTCAGTTAGTGCTGAGACAAAGTGAGGTCAAGCTAATGTTCTGGGTCTCCTTGCAGCTGACCTCCAAGCTGGATTTGTAGAACAAAGCAGTAAAGCTTCTTGCTGCTTGCAGTCCTCTGAAATCCTACAAGACTGGCATTGTGAGGATTGCTGTTTTCCACCTCATAGCCTTCTCCCCTGGATCCATTAATGTCAAATGGTTCCCTTATGACCTACAGTCTGGAGATGTATTTCTTCTGCCTCGGTTCTCTCTGGATTGAGCAGGGGTACTTCATCTCCTTTTGAAAGCCCTACCCATGAGAGATGCCGAATGTGCTGGCTGTGTTTGCCCGTTTCGTTCCTTCCATCACTCAATCCCGCTCGTTAGGCCTGTTGGCTGAAGCAGAAGTGTTGTGTGTGGAAGTGGGTTGAGAAGGAGCCAGTGCCAGTTCTCAGATGCATCTTTTAAATTACACAGACTGATTCCAAAGGTCAAGGGAAAGTGTTGGTCCGACTTGATGCTTCCTGCTGCAGTGGGCAAGAGTTTGGATGCGCGCTCTGTTGCAGTGGAGCACGGCAAAGGTAATTTCAGAGGGACTAAATGGTTACCTTATTGAATTTCTCTGGGGTGACATGGCTGGGGAGAAGCAGAGTGAAATAAGGACTCAGAGTAACAACACACTGTTTCCCTTTTTTTCCAGATATCCTGCCAGCAGCAGGAGCAGAGCAGAAGGAATATTTTGACCCTTCTTCTAAGAATAAGGTACTTAGCTCTGTTCCAGATGAATTGCATTGCCTTTGGCTGAAGTCAGATGTAGTGTGATGCTGCAGTCTTGATGAGCATTCGTTTCTCCACTGTGTCTGTGTTTTCTTGCTCATTTAGGTTCCTACACTGGAGGCAGAAGATCTTCAGCTAAGGTCTGATTCTTCAAGTCAAACAGATTCTCAGCTGGACAGACAGGTGACTCTAATAGAGGCAGAAGCAGATATCCCTAAATAGAGCCTGTCAGTGTAAGCAGAGGTGTTCTGACTGTGGAATTCATTTTGAAAAACTGCTGAGAGGAGGTGATTGAGTCTGGACCTGTGCTATACTTCAGACCTCATTTTGTTTGCATTCTGAAGCAGAAGGGCTGGAATAAGCCTTGCTCCAAGTCCCATCCAGCTTCACTTTGAACACTTCCACAACCGGGTCCAGTGTCCCACCACAGTCCTTGCAAACAATTTACCCCTTATGTCCCATCTAAATCTACCCTCTTTTCATTTTAAATGATTGCCTCTTCTTCTGTCGCTACAGGCCTTGGTAAAAATATCTCTCCCTCTATTTACACTGAAAGACAGCAGTAAGTTCTGCCCACGCTGAGAAACCCCATGTCTCTCAGCCTTTTTCATGGGAGGAGTATTCTAACCCTCTGAACATCTTTATGCTTTGTGAAATCCTGTCCACTCATAGTGTCACTGTTCAAGATATGGACAGAGAGATCACATCAGTTAACTTCACATCCAAAATGGACTGGACTTGGGGAAATTAATTTAATGTACTGCTAGTTCGTAGAGAGAAGGATAATGAGGAATAAGACCTTTAAACACCTTCCTGCTATCTCTTCCCTCTTCCCAGGCTCAACTTCAGTCCTGATTTCTCTTCCTCCTCCCCCACAGCAGCACAGGAGGATGGGGAATAAGGGCTGTGACCAGTTCATCACACTGTTCTTCATTATCATGCCTCCGCTTCTTCCTCCTCAGGCAGGATTCCTCACACTCCTCCCTGCTCCTGCATCAGATCCCTCCCATGGGAGACAGTCCTCCATGAACTTCTCCAACTTGAGTCCTTCCCATGGGTTGCAGGTCTTCATGAACTGCTCCAGCACGGATCCCTTCCACTCAGTGCTGTCCTTCAGGAACAGATGTCTCCAGAGTGGGTCCCCCCATGGGGTCATAAGTCCTGCCAGCAATCTGCTCCAGTGTGGGCTTCCTCTTTTCATGGAGTCACAAGTCCTCCCAGAAACCTGCTCCAGTGTAGGCTTCCCACAGGGTCACAGCCTCCTTCGGGCATCCCCCTGCTCCGGTGTGGGGTCCTCCAGGGCCTGCAGGTGGATCTCTGCTCCACAGTGGACTTCATGGGCTGTAGGGGGGGCACCATGGGCTGCAGGAGAACCTCTGTTCTGGTGCCTGGATCGCCTCCTCCCTCTCCTTCTTCACCGATCTGCAGGGCTGTTCCTCTCATATGTTCTTACTCCTCTCTTCTCTCTGCTGTTCAGCATTTATTAACTTTTCTTCAGTACATTATCACCACCATTTCTCAGCTTGCCCAGTGCCGGGTCTATCTTGAAGCCAGCTGGCATCAGCTCTGTCAGATGTGGGGGAAGTTTCTGGCAGATTCTCACAGAAACCACCTCTGTACATCCCCTGCTACCAAAACCTTGCCACGTAAACCCAGTATACTTACACAGATATTTCCTGGGGATTAGTTCCTGGGGAAGTTCCTTGTACTATATCTTTGTTCTCACATCTGATTTAGTTGTAGGACTCTATTTTTGGTTTGCATCTTCATTTTCAGTCATTGCACTCACTCACTCACTTCTACACTTACTCTGAGTAAATGAAAACTGCTGCATGCACTGGCCTAAGTAAAATTCAGTGCAACTTATGTAATTTCTTAGGTCTGATAATAAAAAGCTTATGCCTGATACAGTGAGGCACTCGAAAAATGTTTAATACTCTTCTTTTATCCTAATAGGGACTAGGAACAAAAAAGTGCTCTAATCTAAAGAGATGAGCCACTTAACATATGTGAATCAGAAGAGCTGAGAAAGATATAGCACTAGGGGGCAGAGACTAATGGCTGAATTTTCAGAAGATTATAAATTCTCTCTTTGGGACCTGAAGGAAGTGGCAGAGCTATTTCAAACTATTGAGAACTAACTGCCTTAAAAATTAAGCTTTAAGTGACATACTAACATCTATCCAGAAATCAATAGTTAACTAAAAAGCTGAATTCAGATTTTCTGACTCCTAGATAAATACCACCTATAAATCCGCTGGGCAGAATCTCAGTCTCTGGCAAAACTCCTATTATCTTCAGTGGGAAAGTGTTCATTCTCAGCTTTTCCACATCTCTCATACAATAAGCCAAATCACAAATATCCCAGGTATAGTGGGATACAAGATAGGAAAAAGGTATACAAGGTAGGAAAAAGAATCATTCTTGGAAGTCATCCTGTGCCTTACAGTGCAAAATCCCTCATACTGAGAGGACTGTTGTGAACAACTCACATTCATATTAATGGAATATTAACTTTAAAGTTTCTTTCTGCCCCCTTGCCTGTGTTTCTCCTTCCTGTGCATCGATCAGGAAGTCAAAGTAAGCACACAGGTGGCATTCTCAACAAAAGCAATGTACCAAGTGGTATTTAAAATTATAACTTTTACTTATCTCTATTGTGGAATATGGTTTGTTCTGGGTAGTGCACAATAGCTTTGCTGTCTGTCAGAAAGCTGAGAAATTTCTTTTGATAAAAAAATAAAATTGATTCACTGGCAAAATGCAGTTTTACTTCTCCAGCCCATAAAACTTCAAAATGTCATATTTTGCTGAGAGAAGAAGAGCACGAGAAAGGAGAAAACTGAATAAAAAACAAATATAGGACATCTTTGTCATGAAGATTAGAAAGAAAAAGAAGGAAAAGAGGAGGAAAAGAACCTTCCACTTCTTTCCCAAAAGCATCTAACATTTGGAAAAAAAATGAAAGCAGCAGTCCAGGAACCCTGAGCCCTTGTTGCTGTCAGGTGAAGTCAACTTGAGACAGATAGAAAAGAGCTGCAGCCTGTGCTGAGGGTTTGATGGGGATTTGCTCTGGTTCAGCCTCTGTCATCACTTTCACAGCAGTTACAGATGATGTGGGCAATGACAAAAATGCCTCTGAGTGCTTCAGAGAGGGTTTATGCATTTATGAGTAATTCAGGACATGTGTCTTGGGGCCAAGTCACTGGTTATCTCTAGCTCCTTGAGTGAGTGTAGGCAGAAGGGGGTGGGGGAGTTAAAATCCCTCTGGTTCTAACTGTGATTAAATCCATGCTGTTGGGATATTTTGGTGATTCAAATGCCATTAAAATATCTCAGAGCATCTATAAACTAAACCAATCCCCATATTTGTTGTCTTCTCCAAGGTCAGACTGACAGCGTCTGTGGAGTTTTTTGCCTTTACTCATAGTCTAGGATGTGCTGCCCTTTCCCACCAGCATCCATTAACATCACCTAATTATTCCCTGATGCTGGACAGATGGTGTTTTCAATCTTGCCTGCTCTTTCTGTCGGACATCATAGTTGGTGGCTTTTGGGATTAGGTGGTGGGTTCACTGGAGGTGCTGGGGAGTGCTTCTCAAGCAGCCGTACTCAGGGACACAGAAGGTGCTATGTGGATCACCTCTGCTTAGACATCCCTATCAAGGCTGTCAGTGATGGTAAGGTGGGTAGCTTTGGTGATCCTGTCCTCCACATCCCTCACTGCTGTAGGGAAGAGCAAGGTAACAATTGCCCATGACTGAAAAAGGCTTATAGGTAACATAGCAAGTGAAGCATGGCTGCAACCTGGAGATGAGAAGGATAACACCATCTGTGTAGCCAATGTGCTGAGCACAGGCTGAACAAAACAGTTTCTTGATAGTTTGTAATAATCTTTTAAAATACCTTTTTCTGGTAGGGGGAATATTCTTATCAACCAATTCTTTCAGCGAAGACTTTGCTAGTCTTGCCCAGCCTACCATTACCTTGAAACAAAGTGTTGCACACCCTTCCACACTAGGTTAAGCATTGTACATGCTTCAAAACAACCTCTCTGCATCTCTGGACTTCAGCCCTTTTTTATTCTTCCTCAAATTACCATTGCTGTCAAAATTTGTTATGATTTCATCAAAAGATGTCAGATAAACCTCAAGTGGGATTCTTCAATGAGGTGGATTGGTGGGATTTAGCGAACCGAGTGTAATAATTTAAACTCATGGTCTCTAAAATTTTAGCTCTCATTGTGCACAGTTTTCTTCCTGGTATTCTGCAATGGCCAGCACAGCCTTCACCATCATTCCAGTCAGCAGTAAGAAAAATTTGAACATCATTATTTCATGGGCCTCTGGTATCTTATGTTTTATTTCTGAGGGTTTATTGATGTCTTCAGGTTGTAGTCATGTCTCCTAGACAATCCACACTTCCAAATCAAATGACACTATACTCATGGCAAAGTGATAATCACAATATTTTTACTGGTCTTTGGATTCAAAATCTTATGCTGCTATTATAATGTTATGTTAAAGTCTATTATATGTTCCTCTGATAAATTATTCTTAAATTTCAAATAAATTAATCTGCAAGTAAAATTAATTTAGCTGTGCCTAAAATTGAAAGGAAACATTAAAAGAGAATTTAAAAACCCCCAACAATTATCCATTTAACTGTCTTTGTTTTATAGTTCATCAGTCATGACATGATCTTTGCTCTCTCTTGAAACATCTCAGATCTGACTAGTGCATTCTGAGAGATTTTTCTGTTTTAAGATAAATATCTGGAGCAAACAGGAGAGACAACTGCCAGAGGAAAGCTTCTACTACTTTCCTCATGGAAGTTCGTAAAAATAAGCTCCACCTTTGTCCTTCCACTGTGATTAGCTGAAGTGGTACCCCAGAGAATTTGCACTATCCTGGGCATCCTCAGGCTGTCTTTGGGGCAGGGATCAAGCTCACTTGTAGAGGACAAACACAAGTGGACAAGTTTGTGAACTAGGACTTGCAAGAAGTGGTTGGGTGAATTTCTACTCACTCTTTGAGCGTCAAAGTCCTCCTTTTTGTAGGACATCTGACATAGTAGGTTTTGTCCATGGAAGAACCAGGGCTGCAACTGCCAATCCAGCTTGCACTGGCATTCCCAGGTGCTGAAAAACACTGGTTTCAGCGAGGTGGGACACGTTGGTGTACTGTTTGGTGCCAGTGCACATAATGCTGACTACTGTGTTCTTCCACAAACAGCTTTTGCTGTGCGTTCTCCATGCTGCTGCTTCCTTTTTTCTCTGCCCCCTTTTTTTGCAGCAGGGCTTGTGTTCAGCTGCCACTGGAGAAGTTACCACAGACACTCAAGTTCTCGAAACCTCAAGAGTCTCTAGTAAATTTTTATTGTCTTACATGTTATATACTTAATTATACATGATGATACAGATGTTCTGTATAGATATAGAACAATTTAATTACACCTTACTACATTGATTTGCCATGTAAACCTGAACTATAGTATAAAGCAAATTAAATAGGAAAAAATATTTGCTTTCCAATATTTTAAAGGGGATTTCAAGGCAAACAAACAAAAAAACACCCAAGCACACAGAAGGGTGCAATGCATCTCACTTATTTTCCCTTATTGGCAGTGCAGATATCTACACTTCAGTTGTCCCCTTAGGCCCTCTTTTTAACTGTGATGAGTACAAGATATTTTTTTAATCAGGATTCCTTTACTGTTTTAAAGGTCTCTTCATCAGCTATAATGGGATTCCAAGGTGATCTGTTTAAATACAAGCACCTTTAGTTTCAGGTGACCCTCAACTCTAAACTTTTCAAGCCAGATGTAAGCATTAATGACCAAAAAACCCATCAAATTACCACTATAAAAAAATAAACAAACAAAATGTCTGGAAAGATGGGTCTGGCATTTGATTCTCTTGCTTAGCCCAGCTCAATTTCATATTACTAGACAATGCCTTTTTTAAAGATTTTTTTTTTTCCAGTCACAAACACCAGGTTTTGAAGCTGTTTCCATTCTCTTTCTCCCTGTCAGAGGTCTCCTCTCACTTATGTCTCATGAGTGGGATATGTGAACTGCTGATGGTGGCTCAGCCCATGGACAGATGCTTGGACAAAGATCACAAGAATGGCTTTCTGCTGGTATACATGAGTGTCTGACTGAAAACCAATATATATGATATATGAAAGGAAATCCTCCTAAAATTATCATTGAGATTTAAATTAGGCTCACTGTCTTGTTGACCTGCAGGAGGCTAAAAGTGATGATTGTTTATCAGTTTTGTCTTGAGCCATGCTGACTATATGGATGACTCTCCATAATATATAGAGAAAATGTGTGTATCATTACAGAAGAGACAATGTGAGTGGCTAATTAACCAACCATGTCTTTCCAGAAATCTGGGTTCAAATACTACCTTTTCACAGAGGAGGCAGAGGATGTGTGTTACAAAACACTCCTGGCTGCTTAGCATTGTGACAAATACTTGGTATGTATTTAAAAAGGAGATTGGGAACATGATTCAGTGATTAGAAAAGTGAATTATAATGATATTTAATAGTTCTATACTCAGAATTCCCAAGGGATGCTCTAGCAAGATCTAAGTGTTAACTCTACACCCACAGTGAAGAGGACATCACTGAAAACTAGGCATTAATCCCTTCATTTCATTACAGTTACTGGGCAACTGCAAGTGTTGTCATAAAAGTGAAAATATGGGTAAGGAAATAAATTTCATTTTTAATTGCATTTTCTCGAGACAGATACTTACATTTACTTCACTTTATTAATAACATTGCTAAAAAGGTATGTGCTGCAATATCTTTTCATGTGAGGATGATCAACCTAATACATACTTTTCCACTCTAAATTCTCTCCTGCATTGGAACCAACATCAGGGGGGTTTATTTACATTTCTATGACTTTTTTATTTTAAAATTTTGCTCACTAACTTAGGCAATTAGTGCATGCCATTGTCCATCAAGGCCAAGGAGATGCTTTTTTAAAATGCAACATACACAATCATTAACCCTCTTATCTTCTTGTTGCAGTTTAAATATGCACGTATTTTCACTGCACATTCAGTTAGACAACAGCAATTTTCCCAAGGAAAAGTTTAACAATGGCATATTGCCAAAATAATTGTTTGGCCAAATACAGGAACAAGATGGACAAGCCAAGTAATCATCCTAGAACACAGTGGTCCCAAAGAGAGCTCTGTGTTTACAGGGCCCTGCATCTTCCAAAGTTAATTTGGAAAGGTTTCCTACTGGGTATTTCAATAAAAAGCAAAATGTAGTTTCTAATTTACTTTCCCCAAATAAGAGTCTTAAATGTTGACAAATGCTGTAAATGTCATCTGCTTGGGATGTGCCCTGTATACAGTGATAATATGGGAAACTTCTTGCAGAAAATTCTAAAATCTTAAACATTAATCCAAAATAAATGAAGCTCCCTTTTGCAGAACTGGGTGGTTTGGTTCTTTTTTTTTTTTTTTGTCCCCCAAAATGTGCTATTGTGTCCAATTTTTTTTTTCTAATTAAACAATACTGGAGAGAACACACAAGTAACATGAAAATTGGCACAGACTTCAGCGTGAGCAGAATAGGGATTCAATCCATTAACCAGACCATCACACTTAGCACTTAGGAAATAACTCATTGTTTCCAAAAAAGTTCTTTTCTTTCTTCTTCGTATCTTAGCTCTGGAAAATCTGCATGAAAGGTCCACAACATTATCTTGCTAAGCACATGGAAAACAGATACCTTTTCTTTATCACTTTCTCTTGATAGATAGGGCTGGGCTTGTAGCCTGGTACCCAGGGTGATGGGCCAAACTTTATCTCTGAAGCCTTCTTAAGTATTTCTGGCTCTTCCTATTCTTATAACACTACATCACTGATAAAGCCAAAAACCTTCCTGCAATTATCTTTGCTCCCTTACAAGCACTCCAAATCCCTGACACACTCATCTCTCTTTTCTGTGGTGATTTTGCGGTGTCTTTTTGTCACTCTGTGCTTATTCCACATATTTATGGCGTTCTGATTTCAAGTTTGGGTAGCTTTCATTCTGCAGAATATACATGTTTTATAAAAAATAATATATATATAAAATATATATAAATTTTTATATAGAAAGTATAAACACACCGCGTGCCTTCTTCCCATGCTCATTACTTATTTGTAGTAAGCTCTACGATACCTCTAAGCATGACCAAGTACACTTGGGTACAACTGTACAGACTATTATACGACGTAAGTAGGTGGTACTATTTCTGTACCGCCAGATCTTACTATGTGAGTAGAATATTGGAAGGACATAAAAATTATTAAGTGGAGCAAAGAGATGAAGTGGCACATCTTACAATGCCAATGGTATCAGAAAGGGAAATAATTTCCACAAGCTGTTGTTCCTGCTCTGCTCCACTTCCCATGTCTGGCTCCTCCTGCTTTAATTCCTTGAATATCACATATTTTTATCTATTATCTCCCGTTGTGTCACTTTTATACATAGAAAATGTGTCACAGGTGCAGGGGATGATATTTACTTGAAACCAGGCCAAGCAACGCATTAGGTGAATGTAGCTCAACCTTTGTCACTAATAGTTTTTTTGTTTTTTCTTAAATATTTGGAAACAGGTCTGAATTTTAATAGTAATCCTGAACAAATTTGGGTTAAAATGTGATGTGAAGGTATGAAAGCAGAACTTAGTCTGCTGTTTTCAGTGGTTTTAGGGAAAGAAAGAATTTGGTGCCTTTTGCTCAGATTGCCACTTACAAGAGTAAGAAACATTGCCAATAACACATTTGGCCTGAGGATATAACAGTTCTTCAGAAGCCCTGATACTCAGTCTCACAGTACCCTTATGTGTAGTTAGTGGAAGCTTTTGTTATGCTTATTTTATAAAATACAGTGAAACACAGAGGGCTAACCTGTTACTCCAAGGCTGTTCAAATCAGTGGCAGAATTGGAAATGGCATTGCCATCGCTCTTGCCCAGTGTCAGGGCCCCGAGGGCACCAGCAGTTCTCACTGGTCCTGACCAGCCTCACATGGGGCTCCCCTCAGAACTGTCCAAATGTGATACCCCATTTCAGCTCAGCCTGGTGCCCTCAGTTTGTGCCAGAGCTGCCTTGTAAGTGTGCTGATCTCCAGCCCTGCTGCTCCTCTGCATGCACCTCTGACTCACACTGCAGGATGTCTTCAGCCCCATCTCCTGGATGGGCACATTGTAGCCCCATCACCAGCCCTGCTGCTCATGCTTTTTTCCAGGAAAGCTTCAGCTTCAAACAGCTCAGATTAATCTTTATTGTTAGTTTTCTTTGAAATGCTTTAGCATCAAGGAGAAGAAATATTTCAGAATATCTATTCCTTTTCTGAAGGCATTTTCAGTTAGGAAGACTGATAGGAAAATTTTGACTGACTTCACAACAATTACAAAGGTCTTCAACAAAATGATGCCTCTGGTGAACCCACAGGAAATGTTTTCTGGGAAAAAAAAATCACCTGTAAATAAAAGAAGAAAGTTCAGTTCAGTTCAAGGTATTTTTGTGAATCTGTCCTATTGTCACAGATGTGGGGAAATAGCTGTGAGAAGAAAAAATTTCTTGACCCAGGAACAGGATGGAAATATTTACGCTTGCTGATGAATTGCATCAGTCCTCTCAGTCAGCAAACACACACTTAGCCCATTACAAGAGAGAAAACCTGAGATTTGGAGTGATTTAGAGGATGAGTGTGATCATGTCATGTTTTCAAAGAGTCCTGATGATAAAGGGAATACAAAGAATGGACTGTCTACAGGTCTTGCCAAAATTAGCAAGGAACAAGCCTAATGCCTTCTGATTTTTTTCCTTGTGAACCCATGTTCTGCTTCCTGCGAAGCCTGAGTAAGATTTTTAAAAAAACAATTCAGTGCAGGACAGCACATTTATTAATGTACTTGCCATATGAAAGGATGAAGGTAAAGCAATAGGAGTATTCTCTAGGTTTGGCTTGAAAATTCCCTTTTCAAAAAACAACAACCACCAAAAACCCAGAACAAAAAAGCACCCTCAAAATAAATTAAAAGAACATAAAACAAGAGCAATAAGGTACTCTAAGGAAAGTTTTCCAAGTCCCTTACTATACAAGCTTCAAGACCTTAAGAGGAAAAAGGCCTTGTTGATGTGCATGGAATAACTATGGAAAATATGCCCACTTGTGCCTTACTGCGTAATTAAATGCTCTATAAATTATTGATGTGCCACGATGGCACACAAGAGAATATAAGAAAAGAGCATTACATGGAATCATTGCTTCAAACCAGCTGTCTCCTTCCTCAGATTAGCTGATGTTTTCACCTCCTAAAAGGAAGCTAAATGATGTATGAATGAGAGAAGGAGCACACAGCCAAAAGCATTACAGTTGGTATTTTGCTGCTGGTGTTTTTTAAAGCATAAAATTGACATTGATAGTACTGCTTGGGGGGATAGGTATATTTTCAAAACTCAGTCTCAATAAGAGGATATTTCGAAGAGGGTATTTTTCAGCTGAGATACTACAAGCAGTAATAAAGATCAATGGGATCCAACTATTTACACCTTTAATGAGCCTCATCAACTCAGTTTAAATGTGTGTAAAAGCATTATGTTAATTTAGGATTTGGAAGAGATATATCTGTTTATACTTAAGTAAGAAGCTTCAGTATCTGTTTATACTGAAGTGGTTACAATGACTGGTCTAAGATGACTCAGAGACTCAGACTGATCTGTCCAAGAAAAATAGAGACACTACCTATAACTTATTAAAATAAACAAAAAAAATCTTTATGGAATATTACAGGATCTATGACTGTCTTATCCACAGAAGCTGAACATTCTGGTAGAAGAACCATCAATTTACAAAACTATTGTTATAAATGAAAGGATATTGATTTATTATGCTGATGTTGAATTCAAATTAGGGGCTTTCCAGAAGTGAGACCTGAACCCATTTTTGGTTCTTATCAGTAAGTCAAGTCTGAAATAGAGTGTGCCAAGAGGGAACTCAGCATAATGACCACCTCTACACCAGCTCAGATGCTTCACAAATCACATGATGAACACTGCTGGATCCAAACCTCGGAGTTCTCTTCCTTAGAAAGATTTAGCCTGAGAAAAGTCTCAGGTGTCACAGTCTTATCCTGAATTTTATTTTTTTCTTCTCTCCTTCTGCTGGAAATTATTTGACTTCTGAGAAATACAGGGATGGGCAAGAAAGAACAATTAGTTATGGTCATTTGCATTCAGATAACTCTCATCATAAAGGATTTGCAAGTACATATTTTGCTGCCTTCCACAGGCTACAATTAGAATTGTCCGTTTGTTATCCATGGACTCTGACATTAATACTTAAGAGATTCAGACCACCATAAGATTTTTTTCCCTTAAGTTTTTCACAGGAAAACTTCATTATTTTATAATTTTTTCAAAAGGAAATAAAAATGAAACATTTCTTTTCAGATTGTCCTTCTAATGGCTAAATACAACAGTAAAGTCAATGTTTCTGAAACTCTGACTTTTGAATCACTTACAGACAATGCATTTCCTTTGGGAATCTCTGTTGCCAGGAATCTGTTTTGTTTACTTCTGGGTATGGGTTTCTGGAGACGGACAGGTAACACATTGATTTTTGTCTGACCACCTATGAGATTTTTCAAGGGCACTGGAGATATTTTGATAGTAGCCCAGAGAATATGGTCAGGGAAGGTAATGAAGACAGATGAACTGCTTATACAAGGCCATAGCTGAAAGAAAACTTTTATTAAAAGACTTCTAACAATGATTTACCTTTGCCCTATGAAACAAAAAGTATGTGCCAATATTGTGAATTTCACAGTGTGTTGTTTTGATTATGCACATCAAAATAAAAAGTCAACATTTCCAAATGCATTCAGTGAAAAACACATAAAAAACACGATCAAAACCACACACAAACAAAAAATGCAACAAAAGAAAGAGAGGATAACTTTGTCTTGTTTTTTATAAAACCACATGTGGACATGACAGAATTTCCCTAAACTGTTCAGATTTCTCTGTGCTTTACTCCTCTCTGTAAAGGATGCTGATCATACACATTGCAGGGGACAGATACTTGGCTTTCAGCACTGAAAGCATGGGGTGAGACCTTTGGTCTCACAAACACCTTTGAATACTTATCGTGCTTGCTGTGGCCATCTATCAGTGATATCCAAAATATTCTTTCGATTCAGATATTTTTTAAAAATCCCATCCTCTTCTGAAAAGAGATACCTATAATCTGCCTTTGGTCTCTCACTGTATTTCAAAATGGACCAAGCATACGACATAGTGAAAAATGGAGGGTTCTTCTAGATGACAGACTGTAAGAATTTAATTTCAGGGACATAGAGAAAAATTTGAAATGAAAAGTTAAAAAAAAAAAGTCAGCATTTATTATAATTCTAACTCCCCCCACCCTTTCTTTTTTTTTTTAAAGATTGTGATCTGTGAGGAAGAGGGGCTGATTCATGTTCTTCAGGGGAGTTGGCAATTTGATCACCGCAAAGTGCCAAACGTTCAAAGCCCAAGCAGAAGAGGGAGTGAGTAATTCAGTGGTTTGTTTCTCCTTGCTCTCCACAGCTGAGGTCCCCCAGGACTGCAGCAGGGCTGAGCAGCCAGAGGGTTTCATGGATCAGTGGTTCATTCAACCAGAGCACAAAGAAGAGAGATGAAAGCAAGATAATAGTGGCTTTTCCACATGTATCTCATGAGGAAAATTAATTACCCTGGAGAGATTTTGAAGGGGGGGGGGGGCAGAGAGAGCGGTAAAGGCACCAACATTATGGTCAGGCAATGAAGGTAATATCCTGACTGGAGTTTGATCTCAAAGGTGCAGGGCTGAAAGAGGGCAAAGCCTTAACTGCTGGATGCAGGAGGCTGCAGGCAGCAAGCCTGGCTCTCTATCAACATGACTGAGATGAACTTTCAGCAACATGCATAAAGGCTTTGAGACACCAGAGGGTAAAATAGTGACCTGTTCTTGATTAAGGAGAGCTGAGGAATTTTACAGTATCAGGTCATGCATGACCTCCTGGATGAAATGGTTGGCCTTTTTCTTGGGTGAATTCACAGTAAATATTTTTATAGTATTTTAAATATTTCTTACTCCTGCGTAAAGGAGTAATTACATCATTTCATGCCATGAATAGTAAAAGCCTCCACAGGAGATGATAAAATACATTTGAGAGCTATTTCTTGCAGTACTTTGAGTGCAATTTTCACTGAGCTCATAGTTTGCAAAACAGGGTTGTTGTGAATTAATTCACTAATAGTTTCATAATGTCATAACTGGGTGTTGGTTCAGTATTTGACAATGAAGCGTTAATTCCCACCATCATATTCTTGGGAAAAACTGTGACAGAAAACTGCCTCTTTCACTTTTCAAAATATCTTCATTTAGAGTGGAAAGTTTTGAAAATAGGCAGAGTTTTTTTCTATGCTGTTAACACATTATAGTTCAATGTGGAAAATATGTCCTGGCCGGCATAACTCCAATCTCCAGTCAAAGTTGTTATTATTGCTGTAGTAGAGGTGCTGATCCAACTAATGTCAGACCCCCACTGACCACTCCTGCAGATGCACCCAGAACCGTATTTTCTGTGGTGGTAACCTAGAGTTTCTTTTTCATGTGCTCAGTGTTATAGAACTTTTCCTTGAGAAGAAAAAAAAAATCACAAAACAAACCCACAACAAAAATACAGGAGTGATGATCACTTCAGAATCGAGGTAATTTTGAAATCACATCTATCCAGTATATGTCAATAATACTACTACTTCAGTTTTTCAAATAGAACCAAAAGGAGGCCACAGCCTTTGTACACCCCTAACAGTGCAGGGTCTCTGGATTGGTCTGGACCTGTATTAGCCTGAACTGATTTAAGTTCGTTTTAACTGTGAGAGCAATTCTCCAGCCATCAAACAGTCAAATTGACTTTTGCCTAACTTGTTCTAGCTTAGTTCTGTGACTACCCACTGAATAACCCTACATTGTGTACAGCAACTTCACATGGCGTATAGCTTTTCTGTCAGAATTAGCTCGGGCTGTGAGTGTGAATGTCATTATGACTGGACTAATAACAACTGCACTGTATTTTAATTATGTTCACAAAGTACCCCCAAGGGTACTAAGGGAACTGGCAGAAGTGCTCACTGAACCACCCTCCATATGGCATTTCACAGAACCAGAGAATCACAGAATATACTGAGTTGGAAGGGACCCACAAGGATCACAAAATCCCAGGATGAAATAGGTTGGAAAAGACATCTGAGGTCATCAAGTTTGACCTATGATCTAACACCACCTTGCCAACTAGATCATGGCAATAAGTGCCACATCCAGTGTTTTCCTAAACACCTCCAGGGACACTGACTCCACCACGTTCCTGGGCAGCCCATTCCAGTGCTCAATCACTCTTTCTGTGAAGAACTTCTTCCCAATGTCTAACCTAAATCTCCCCCAGAGCAGCTTAAGACTATGTCCTCTTGTCCTACTGCTAGTTGCCTGGGAGAAGAGACTGACTACAAGCTCCTTTCAGGTAGTTGTAGAGGTCCCCCCTGAGCTTTCTTCTCTCCAGGTCAAACACTCCCACCTCCCTTAGCTGCTCCTCATAGGAGCAGCATTGTGCTCCAGTCCCTTCGCCAGCCTTGTTGCCCTTCTTTGGACACGCTCCAGCACCTCAACATCATTCCTAAACTGAGGGGCCCAGAACTGGACAGTACTCGAGGTGTGGCCTCACCAGTGCCGAGTACAGGGGAAGAATCCCTTTCCTAGTCCTGCTGACCACACTGTTCCTGATACACGTCCCTTTCTGCCTGGCCACTGATCAGCCACTCTGTGCCCAGCCTGTAGCGCTGCATGTGGTTGTTGTGACCAAAGTGCAGGACCTGGTACTTGGTCTTGTTGAACCTAATACTGTTGGATTAGGCCCATCTATCCAGCTTGTCCAGGTCCGTCTGCAGAGCCCTCCTACCCTCCAGCAGATCAACACTCCCCTTCAACTTGGTGCCATCTGTAAATTTGCTAATGGATTATTGAGTCCAACTCCTGGCCCTGCACAGGACCATCCCCAAGAGTCACACCATGTCCCTGAGAGTATTGTCCAAACATTTCTTGAACTCAGACAGGCTTGGTACTGCCTGGCTAAACAGGAGTTTGGCAAGTGTGATACTTCTCTACAAGAAGGGCTAGAAGGACAATCTAGGGAACTACAGGCCTGTCAGCATGACCTTCGTGCTGGGGAAGGCCAGGGAAGGCCAGATCATCCTGAGTGCTATCATATGGCACTGCAGGGACACCAGGTATGGGGGAAGAACTGCAAAGCAATGTTGAGTTACTGCAGTTTTGTTAATATTAAGCTCAAAGTAAGTCACAAATAGTAGATTAACAAGTTCTGGAGTGTCAACTCTGAAAAAGACTTTACTGGATGCTTGACTGGATCAAAATACAAGTTTAGGTGAAGACTCTTTGGTAGAAAGTCTGAAGATCAGTAACTTAAAACTCAGCACACAGTAAATTATTTATTATAGTAAAAATTTGTTCTGTCTGTGTCTTTGCTGACTCTTGCCTTTAGTGGCCTAATGGGATTTTCTGGGTAAGAGATACAAATTACGTGAAATAACTCACTTCTAATGAGCTACATGTAATTGCAGAAATAAGTGATAACAATGAGATCACTTCTTACTGGGGAAGTACAGAATTCCCATTTTGTCCTTCTTGACAGATTAGAAGACTGAAATCAATCTGAAACAGCTTTTAGATGCCTAAACTTTCCCTGACTTCACTGGAAGAATGATAATTTGCTATGAAGTTGAATTGGGGTCAGGTGAAGAACTTGCACTACCCTTGCCCTCCCATTTTCTTGAGCAATACTTGGGGTGTTCAGAACCAGCCAAGTGCTGGTGAGCCATAGGAAATACGACAATTAACACTGAGAGCCAGAGACAAAATATATTTATAAAAACATATGACTTTGACAAATCATGATTTCTTGCCCTTTTCCTGAAAATCCAGCACCTTCCCTAAGGGATGCTTTACACGCCCAATCCCTAAGCTTTGCCAATACAGAAGTTATTGATAAGGAAAGGACAGCCAAAACATTTGGGATGGTCTTTTCATTTTTTTTTTTTTTTTTCCAGAAAATCTAATTCCAGACTGAGCACAAACCTTTGAAATGTTACAGAAGGAAGGAATGAATGCGTTAAAGTGTTGGAAATTTTGACATAAATATCTTGGCTTGTATGCAGCATTCATCTGCATTGGTTACAGGTTACATACTACAGAGCTATGAAGCTTCAACATGACTGTATGCTTTGGGATAATCTCTGGCATCCTGTGCAAGGCGGCAGACTTCTTCAATGCAGAATAAACCAAAACCTCAGGATAAGTGTGGACTAAAGGACACAGAAATATATAATACCTGCTGGACCCCTGGTGACTGTGATTATAAGAAGACTTTAACTGGTTGACCTCTCTAATTTCTGAGTAAGCAAAGGACAAAAATATCATCTCTTCCCACAGGAGTGCACAGCTGTAGCTTGCACACCTTTAATTCTTTCCTTGTTGTGAGGTAGATGTTTTTTAAAAATTACCCTGCACAGGTATTTCAGACAACATGTCTCTTAAATTTTTTGCTAAATGAATAACTTATTGCAAATCACCTCATAAGTTATCTTGTTAGATTTCCTACATCCTTCAGCTTTCCTTTCTGTACACACACATCAAGAAAGGTAGTATTGCATAGGTGTAAATCGGGCTAGAATTAGCTTGTATGATCTGCTGTAGAAATATGCTTTAGATAAGGTAAAAAGTCTTTAAGGATTAATTCTAGGTTTCTGCACATGTGGTATTTACTCTCCACGCTGCTATAAGCATTGAGGTATGAAAACAAAGAGATTGGTATTTTTAAGAAAGTCTACATTGAAAATACAATTTTTATTTCGATCACAGTCCTGCTCCAGATATAATCAGCATTAAAATTATTGTTTTCTGAAATGTGACTAGTTCTATAATTAAAATAATAAGACGGACTAAGTAAGAGTAGGGAAAAAACACTGCTGCTGTACTGCTGTCTGGACACAGCCATAGAAATTTCACAGGCAGTTATTATTGCATTTTACATTCATCCTGTTGTAATGAGATAGTTTTGAAATTATAATGTTCAGATAGTAAAACTGAGAAGGGCCCCAGCATTTACGAAGCAGATAGTAATCTTCCCTTCACTCTGATGCATTTGCAGAGTTTATCTATCCTACTGTAACATTCCTGCCCCAGAGCTGCAAGTTCAGCCACAAGTTTTACTTTTCAAAACATACACAGGGTTCTTTACTATCTCGAGATACTGTAAAGAGAAGAGGCCACACACTTTTCCTCAAGACTACTTTTACTGATAATTTTAGGGGAAAAAATAAGACAACTTGGCATCCAAAGGGTGTCATACTATCAAAACAAAGCATATGCCTTTGCTTTTATCTGCTCTAGTCCTCATGGCCACCTCCCTAGCTGGGACTTGAGGCCCACTGGCCATTCTGGGGTTCCAGGGTGAGGGGCAGTGTTCTCACTGTCCCTGCCAACATGAGGCTGGGTTAGGGGCTGCAGGAGCTGTGGTGTGTTGAAGCATTCCTGGACTGCCTTTGACTGACAGCTGCTCCGGGGGCTCCAGGGGCCTGCCATGAGGGATATGCCGCCATCTCACCTCCGTGAGGTTTGACCCATTCCTTCCCCCTCCACACACACTTCCCCCCCCCTCCGAGGTGGTTCCAACCCAACAATATTTTTACTGATCCAGTGTCTCACACCTCCCAGAACAAATCACCGGGGATAACCTGTATTTGACATCGTTTCACTTTCAGTGTGGCCATTACTCTGGAGGGTGCAGCTGGGGGAGCAAATGATAAGGAAAGGATAGGGAGTGTGTAGGACGTAGGGAATTTCAGAAGAAACATATATAAAAAAAGAATTTTCTGCTAGTATGATTGAAATATTAGCAGTCTAATCCAAGCATCAATAATAGTCCAGATCTAATAATTATGGAAGAAAGAGAAAAAATATTTCAATGCAGTGAAAGCTTCAATAGTAATATAATAACAAAAGGATACGGTTACAATTGTTTTCACCCTGTTTAGCTTCTAGATCCTTTCTGCCTCACTCTTCCCATGCTCCTCCTAAGGTTGATGGTTTCATTTTGGGGATTCCTGTTGAAGGGGAGTTTTGGCCCGTTGCCAGCATCTGGAGTTATTTGCTGGAGGAGTACAATGTTCTTGATGGTGTTTTCCTCTCCCTCATTTTAGGACCCACATGGGGTCGTATTTACATATTTACTAACACACTTTTACACCTTATTCTTTTTTCATTGCTCTGCAGCTTCACATTACATTTGAATTTATGATATATGGTGCATTTTAAATGTGTTAGAAATACTTGTTCTTTTTTCTCTCTATTGCCCCTAAAGCCAGTTTTGGCTAGCACCTGCTTGTTCACCTTATGCAGCTTGTAGAGATCAAGGAAAGCTCAGCTGGAGCAAGCCTTCCCCTGAGGCCTACAAAGCTCAGTACAAAGCCTGTGGTTTCTTAGTGACAATGGCAATACTATAGTACAGGTTTGCGTTGTAATAACTGGTAGTCTGCAGTCCATTCCCCCTGTGCAACATCCAGCCATTAATCAGGGATGTTTGAAGGCACATCCTGCCCACCCTTTGAGTAGCCACCTCTGGGTGTGTTTTGAATTTTCTTTATAAGACATTTTAATCAGACATAATTCCAGAGAAGAAAAAATTAGTTTTTTTCAGAGATAAGTTGACTCAAACCGGTGTTTCTCCTTGTTCTTCATGTTATAGGTAAATAAACCAAATCAAAATTTAGCAGTAAAATTTATTGTGAGATTTATATAAAGTGCAGATAAGCAAATCAGCACGCTAGGTGGCCTGAGGAGACCCCTGCTCCCCACCGGCCCACAGGCCCAATAAAAACAAACAGCAACTTTTATACTTTTTCAACTCCCCCTCCCATAGTCACTTGATTGGGCTTGGGTTCGCGGGCTTTGTTCTGGTTGGTTCTGTTGTAGGCCCATTTCAATTGCCAGGGACTTTTCCATCAATAGCTTTAATTAGCCCAGTGTCCTTGGAGCTGAATATGGGAAGGTATCCAGATGGTCCAGATGTTCTCCTTGGCTCTTCTTTATCATTTCCATCCTTGACCCTCTGATCCTCGTTCTTTTCTTCTTTTCTAATGAGTAACTAAGACAATATTTTTAGAAAAGCAGGATATCATATACGTGCTCAGTAAAGTAGAATATCTTTGCCAACTTAGGAACTGCCAGTTGCAGGACAGTCAACTTATAATAATAATACAGCAGTTAACTATTCCGCAGTTTACAACTCCCTAGTCCCAACCAGGCATTAGCTATAATATACAGAAAATACAATATATATATTTTGACAAGTAAATTTTACCATTGCTTACTTATTACATTCAGATCTCCCAAATTAACTATGTGCTCCATTTGTTAAGGAAGAACTTTGTAAAAAGAAAGAAAGAGAGTGAATTCACTGTGTTTGTCACATCTTATAAAATCCATAAGAAAGGACCATTTCTTCTTAAATGTCTGTAAGAGACCAAGCATATATGATCATGTGGCTGGTATCTCACCCAAATTAGTTGGCAGGGGAACACTAATAAATCGGATTAGACAGGTAAACCTACTCTTCCTGTAATTTCAAATTGTTAGCTTTCGACAATCCTATTTCTGTCTGTCAAAGATATTCCAAGGTGTTCAGTGGTGGGTCACTTCATCTCAAACAACCAACCAAGGAAGAGGGAAGACAAAATGCAGATGACAGGGAGCACAGCTCACAAAGGGCTTGTGACTATTTAGTGGGGTTCGTGTGATTATCCCTAGTGAATATAACTTTATCATAGAATTATTCTCCCAGAATCATTTAGGTTGGAAAAAAAAATTAAGATCATCCAGACGGACCGTAAAATTGTGCTGAATTGAGACATCTATAGCTGAGCTAGTAATTCATTGCTTTCTTTATAGTTAAAGGAGAGAGAAGGGGTTGGATTTTTCAGGGTGCAGTTCATCCCATCCAATGCAGATGCTGTGGGACCTTGCAGTGCAATCCTTGGTGTGAAAGAAAATAAACACACTTTTCAGGAAACAGGGGATTTTATTCAAGTAACAGAAACATTTCACAAAGCACAGTGTCCTAGGTCTGTTTGCCGAGGTTTCAAAACTCACAGTAAAATCATCAGGAGCAGGGGAAGAGCTTTGAGTTTTATTGCTCTTGTCACCGTAGGGATTATGTTTCACAGAAATCTGTTAGACAGCCCTGAGTCTTAATATCTATATAGCACTTCTGTTACTTGTTGGTGATGGGTCTTGCAGTGGAGCACTACAGCACTTCTTTTTTTCTTTGTCTTTGAAGGTGGGTATTTTTATGTTTTACATATTTATTATATTTATTATATATTTTTGTTGTATATATTTATTATATATATTTGCAACCTACGAACCCTCAGCCTGCTCATCGTCAGGTAGAAGGGGTAGAAAGTCTGTCCTTTCAGCAGAATTGCACCTTCTGCTCTCCAGAGGGCATCTTGGGGTGACAAAATTATTCAAGCCCAGCTGACCAAGTCATTATCTCCAAAGTCACAAGTTCACACCTGTTCTGGTCCCCTACCGGGGCCACAATTCCTGCTAGCAAATCTGCTCCAGGCTCCTGCTGGGAGCCTACTGCAGCACGAGCCTCCCACGAGGTCACAGCCTCCTTTCAGGCATCCATCTGCTCCAGCGTGGGGTCCTCCATGGGCTGCAGGTGGAGCTCTCCTGCACCATGAGCTTCCCTGGGCTGCAGGGGCACAGCTGTCCCACCATGATCTGCACCACGGGCTGCAGGGGAATCTCTGCTCCGTTGCCTGAGCACCTCCTTCCCCTCCTTCTTCACTGACCTTGGGGTCTTCAGGGCTGTTTCTCTCACATATTCTCACTTCTCTCTCCGTCTGCAGTTGCTGTTGTGCGCTGTTTCCCCCCCCCCTTCCTAAGTTATCCCAGCTACACCCTCCCCAATGGACTCAGCCCTGCTCAGCGGCGGGTCGGTCTCGGAACCGGCTGTGGTGCCGCGTCACAAGCCCCCTCTGTGATGTCTCGGCGCTCCACGGCTGCTGTCCCGGCGCCAGACCCTTGCTGGCCGTCATTGCTGACTCCGCCGCGACGGGATCAGCAGCGCTTCTCGGGCTTGGACCGTCGGGGGCTGCGAAGCACAGCTTCCACGCGGATCTCGCCTTTCAGATTTGCCCATCCTCTCCCCACACCCCCTCCCCCTCCCCGCCCGGGACTCGGCAGAGTCTGCCGGGCATCTCCTGTGTCTGTTGAACCCAGGCCGAGGCCGCCGAACGCCGAGAGATGGCCTGGGTCGACCTGCACAGCGCGGCCGCCCGCGGCGACCTGGACCAGCTGCGGCGGCACTGGTGGCTGAAGAAATTCTTCATCAACAGGCGCAACGCAGACAAGCTGTAAGGACAATCAGCAAAGCCTCCACCTTTTGCAAAATGTGGAATTTGTCAAAATTATCTGAAGTCAGGGTGGTTTTTTGATGGATGTACTTTGTGTACTTTCAAGCCTAAGCAGCAACAAAGGATACCATCAGTGGAACAGACACCATCTAGCATCCCTTAGTAATGCTTATTTTATTTCTTTTGTTTTAATTATTACTCTATTTTAATTTAATTGTTATTAAAGGTTTTACTTTTGATTCTCCTCCCTGTTTCACTGGGGTGGGGAGGGAGAAGGTGTGAGCAAGTAGCTGTGTGGGGCTTAATTGTCAGCTGGGCTTAAACCGGGACAATTGTGTATGTTTAATTTCTAGGACACCTCTGCATCTTGCTTGCATAAATGGCCATGCAGATATTGTTCGTTTTCTAGTAGGCAAGAATTGCAAGCTAAATCCTGGTGACAAATATAAGAGATCACCACTGATGCTGGTATGTGAAAGGGGCATATGTTGTCTTATGATTGAAGATGCTTGAACTTTCCAGTGTTGGGAAGACGCAGGAGTTCTGACAGAGAACAATGTAGATGTTGGAAGTTATTCCTTCTTTGTGTCTTGTTTCCAGGCAGTACAGCACCAGCACAGAGATTGTGTGGCTGTTCTGCTGGAGCATGGTGCCAACCGTGCCCACAGAGCTGCTACTGGTAACACCGCCCTTCACTTTGCTGTTCTGATGTCTAACAAATCTCTAGTGGAGCTGTTACTAGAGCATGGCGCAGATATTGATGTTAAGAATGAAGTAAGCTTGGACTTTAGGTAAACCTCCTCTTCCCAAGTCAACTTGCTTGACTTTTCTCTGTTATTCTAAGAGAGATGATTTTTCCTTTCAGCTGGGATACACTCCACTTACTCTTGCGATCACCGAGCGTTGCAAAGGGATGATCGAGTTCCTTCTTCAAAAAGGAGCTGACGTGAATGCTACAGATAATCATAAAAGGTGAAGGATTTGGTAAAAGCACGTGTGGGACTCCTTAGCATTGTTTAAGTTGGATTGATGGGAGGCATAAGAATGAGCATTGAAAAAGGGCCAGGAACCACCCAGAAGGAGCTCCTTCAGTGTGACTTGTGAAAGCAGACCTGCGCTCTGCTGCTTGCTTACTTCAGGGGATGATTTCCACACTGAGGACTGCAAGAAAGCGTTGTCTGCGGTCCCACATGCACACGCGCGCGCGCAGGCACACACACGCGACCTGAGTCTGCTCTGGGTGGGTGGCTGGCCTGGAGACCTCCTGAGGTCCCACCAACCTGAATTCTCCAACACTTCCAGGTGTTTGGCTGTGCTTTCCTTCTGCCAGTAGGAGAGGGGAAATGAATTGTCTGAGAAGCAAAGAGGGATTAAAGTAATGATATGTAATGCCTGCAGAAGCTGATGTATTTACTCTTATCTCCTGGATGCCCTAGGACCCCTATGGAAGTTGCTGCTATTCTTCAGGATAAGGATGCAGTAGAAGTTCTTCTTCGCAATGGCGGTGTTATCAATAAAGAAGACACTGGACTGTTTGGAGTTCGAGCTTTTGAAAGACTATTTCGAGATGAGCTGTAAGTGTTTTACATCCTTGTTAGAGCAACTGCATTCTCAGAATGTCCGTGCTGATGTACAGCCCTTTTTGGTAACAGCAGCAGGGTTAAATGAGGTGCTGAGAGCTTTATCGAAGTGTGACACCTTCTGATGCATCTCTTTCAATGTAAAGGGTAGATTTGGGAATTGAGGAAAACATCCCTCCTCCCCACCAAACCCAGTTCTCTTTGAGAATTCACCTGTGTGCTTCCAAGTTCTATTCTACTCCCTAGCAGCAACTACCTGCCTTTTGTTTCAGAGGGGATCTAACTGATATCCCCTAATTAAAACTCTTCAGTGCTTTTCCTCTTCCCGTGGATAGCTTTGCACCTCTGGCCATTCACTGGCCAAGGTGGCTATGTGTGCTTAACTAGACTGAGGAAAAAAGCCCTCTATCGTAGTGATGGTAGCCAAGGGATGTGTGAATGAATTGCATTATGCCTATGAGCATGCCTTGCCTAGCCATAAACAACTGCCTGTGAACTCTTGTCACTGGATCTCAATTTCCTCTCCCCCTGCCCCTTCTGTTAGCCTGTCTTGATGGGAAGCAGGAGAGAAGGGAGCCTGGGTAAACTGTGGAGTAAAAACCCCTTTAGGACTAAAGCATGTTTGAGGATTGCTCTAACAAAACAAGGTATTCATTCCTCCCCTCCAGGCTTCTGTTGTGCTAATGCACCATTCTGCAGAGCAGCCTAGGTCTGGAGAATGTGTTTAATTTCTTTTGTTGTTTGATTGGGGTTTTTTGTTTTGTATTCCTGCTCATGAAACAAACCTGACCTCCAACTGACCCAAGGTTGTTAGAATATGACACAGGTCTCAGAATGCAAGTGCAGTATTTGTTGGCCTCTTAATATCTGACTTAGGAGCCCTCTGAACTTCTGGTCTTCAGAGGAACCATGGGAATTTCTGAAGCCCTTCAAAGTGAGGACTGGGGTTGAGGAGACGTTGCTCCATCTTAGTGTTGAGACATTAGTATAACATCCAGCTGAGGAAGAGGCTTTGGAGATGTCAGCCTGCCAGGGGCCTAGTTAATCTCCCTGGTCCTTGAAATGGAGAGGGGGTCTATCAGATGAGACAGTAGCCAGCAGGGGTGAGTTACTCCACAGATAGAATAGGCACCTGTAGCATGAGCATGCCTGTAGTGAGGATTTCAGTCTCCACTACTCTAGGACTGCAGTATGTTTTGTGTGTGTGTGACCCTTTAGCGGTTGTCTAGGAATAGGGTTAGAATGGCACATGCATGGCTGTTGCTCTTCCCGTGGAGAGTGCAGGAAAGTCTGGGGGCATTTTTACCTATTGCATTTCCTCCCTTTCTATGTTTAGTATTGCTAATGAAGGAGAGGAATATGAATGCTCTGAAAGGAAGGGACAATGTTCTGCCAGAGGCACAGAAGAAATTAACAGCTCTTGCTCTGGGACAACTGCTGACATTCTCTCAAATACACCTGCATTGCCAGAATTATGTAAGACTCTTCACTATCAAGGAGGTAAGAAGGAAAAATCAATGTGGCCTGTAGGAGAATGATAACCCACCAGTGTGATGCATGTCTTGAGGGAGGTGCCAAAGCAGAGGAAAATCAGCACTCCAAGGAGTGATGCGACTCTTCTCATATTTGTTAGGTGTCTTACCAGAAGTGAGAGAAGAGCAGAAGAAAGACAAAGACTCCTCCTGGGATTCTGAGGTACCTTCTCTAGAGGAGGCAGTGGGGTCCCTCTGAATCACTGGCTTCTGGGATCATTACTGTCTGCAGCTGCTTTTGCCAAATGCTTGTAAGTCAGACCTTGACATGCCAGTGCTGCAGACAAACTGTTCCTGTAGGACTGGGACAAAGTGAGGCCCAGCTAGTTCTCCTTGCAGCTGACATCCAAGCTGGATTTCTAAAAAAGGACAAAGCAGTAAAGTTTCTGTTAGGAGACTGGCTTGGTGAAGATTGTTGATTTTCTATCATACCGCAAACATCTTCCAGTCCAGTCACTGTCAATTGGTTCCCATATGACTCACAGTCTAGAGACTTCTTTCTTCTGCCTGCATTCTCTCTGGATTGGACAGGAGTACTTCATCCCCTTTGGAAAGCCCTGCTCAAGAGAGATGCTGAACGTGCTGGCTGTGTTTGCCTCTTTTGTTGCTTCCATCACCTGATCCCGCTTGTTAGGTCTTTTGGCTAAAGCAGAAGTGTTGTGCGTGGAAGTGGGTTGAGAAGGAGCCTTTGCCAGTTCTCAGACGTGTCTTTTCAATTTCACAGACTGATTCCAAAGGTCAAGGGAAAGTGTCCGCTGACCCAACGCTTCCTGCTGCAGTGGGCAAGAGTTTGGATACGCGCTCTGTTGCAGTGGAGCACGGCAAAGGTAATTTCAGAGGGACTAAATGGTTACCTTTGTAAAGTGGGGTGACATGGCTGGGGAGAAAGCAGAGTGAAATAAGCCCTCAGAGTAATGACAAACCTGTTATCTTTTGTTAGGGGCCTTGTCAGCAGCAGAAGAGCAGAAGGAAGACAGTGACTCTCCCTGGGATTCTGAGGTACCTACTTTGGAGGAGGCAGTGAGGTCCCGCTGGATCCATGGCGTGTGGGCTCCTTTCCCTTTGCTGCTGCTTTTGCCACATGCTTGCACCTTGGACCTGGACATGCCAGTGCTGCAGACCAAGTGTTCAGTTAGTGCTGGGACAAAGTGAGGTCAAGCTAATGTCCTGGGTCTCCTTGCAGCTGACCTGCAAGCTGGATTTCTAGAACAAAGCAGTAAAGCTTCTTGCTGCTTACAATCTCCTAAAATCCTAGAAAACTCGTATAGTGAGGATTGCTGTTTTCGACCCCAAAGCCTCCTTCCCTGGATCCATTAATGTCATATGGATGACTGTTATGACCTCCAGTCTGGAGATGTGTTTCTTCTGCCTAGGTTCTCTCTGCATTGGGCAGGAGTACTTCATCCCCTTTGGAAAGCCCTGCTCAAGAGAGATGCCGAATGTGCTGGCTGTGTTTGCCTCTTTTGTTGCTTCTGCCAGCGGATCCTGCTCATTAGGCCTGTTGCCTGAAGCAGAAGTGTTGTGCGTGGAAGTGGGTTGAGAAGGAGCCTTTGCCAGTTCTCCGACGTGTCTTTTAAATTACACAGACTGATTCTGACGGTCCCTGGGATGTGTCGAAAAATGTGCTGTTTCCTGCTGCATTCGGCAATAGATTGGACGCGCGTGCTGTGTTAGTACGGAGCGGCAAAGGTAATTTCAGAGGGACTAAATGGTTACCTTTGTGAACTTCTCTGGGGTGACATGGCTGGGGAGAAGCAGAGTGAAATAAGCCTCAAAAACATGCCTGTTACCTTTTGTATAGGAGCCTTGCCAGCAGCAGGAGAAGAGCAGAAGGAAGACAGTGACTCCCCCCGGGATACTAAGGTACCTTCTCTGGAGGAGGCAGTGAGGTCCCGCTGGATCAATGGCGTCTGGGCTCCTTTCCCTTTGCTGCTGCTTTTGTCACACGCTTGCACCTTGGACCTGGACATGCCATTGCTGTAAAGTGTTCAGTTAGTGCTGGGACAAAGTGAGGTCAGCTACTGTCCTGGGTCTCCTTGCAGCTGACCTCCCAGCTGGATTTGTAGAACAAAGCAGTAAAGCTTCTTGCTGCTTGCAGTCCTCTGAAATCCTACAAGACTGGCACTGTGAGGATTGCTGTTTTCCACCTCCTAGCCTGCTTCCCTGGATCCATTAATGTCAAATGGTTCCCTTACGACGTACAATCTGGAGTTGTATTTCTCCTGCCTCGGTTCTCTTTGCATTGGGCAGGAGTACTTCATCCCCTTTGGAAAGCCCTGCTCAAGAGAGATGCTGAACGTGCTGGCTGTGTTTGCCTCTTTTGTTCCTTCCGTCACCTGATCGTGCTCTTTAGGCCTTTTGGCTAAAGCAGAAGTGTTGTGCGTGGAAGCGGGTTGAGAAGGAGCCTTTGCCAGTTCTCAGACGTGTCTTTTCAATTACACAGACTGATTCCAAAGGTCAAGGGAAAGTGTCAACCAACCTGACACTTCCTGCTGCAGTGGGCAAGAGTTTGGATGCTCACTCTGTTGCAGTGGAGCACGGCAAAGGTAATTTCAGAGGGACTAAATGGTTACCTTTGTGAATTTCTCTGGGGTGACATGGCTGGGGAGAAAGCAGAGTGAAATAAGCCCTCAGAGTAATGACCAACCTGTTATCTTTTGTTAGGGTTCTTGCCAGCAGCAGAAGACCAGAAAGAAGACAATGAGTTTTCCTGGGGAGATGATGACTTTTCCTGGCTTTTGGAGGTAGCTGTTCTGGAGGGGGCAATGAGTTTCTTCTGGATCCATGGCGTCTGGGCTCCTTTCCCTTTGCTGCTGCTTGGGCAACATGCTTGCACCTTGGGCCTGGACATGCCAGTGCTGCAGACAAACGGTTCAGTTAGTGCTGGGACAAAGTGAGGTCAGCTAATGTCCTGGGTCTCCTTGCAGCTGACCTCCCAGCTGGATTAATAGAACAAAGCAGTAAAGCTTCCCGCTGCTTGCAGTCCTCTGAAATCCTCCAAGACTGGCATTGTGAGGATTGTGTTTTCCACCTCCTAGCCTGCTTCCCTGGATCCATTAATGTCAAATAACCTACTGTCTAGAGATGTATTTCTCCTGCCTCGGTTCCCTCTGCATTGGGGAGGAGTACTTCATCCCCTTTGGAAAGCCCTGCTCAAGAGAGATGCTGAACCTGCTGGCTGTGTTTGCCTCTTTTGTTGCTTCCGTCACCTCATCGTGCTTATTAGGCCTTTTGGCTAAAGCAGAAGTGTTGTGCGTGGAAGTGGGTTGAGAAGGAGCCTTTGCCAGTTCTCAGACGTGTCTTTTCAATTACACAGACTGATTCCAAAGGCCAAGGGAAAGTGTTGCCCAACTTGACACTTCCTGCTGCAGTGGGCAAGAGTTTGGATGCGCGCTCTGTTGGAGTGGAGCACGGCAAAGGTAATTTCAGAGGGACTAAATGGTTACCTTTGTAAAGTTCTCTGGGGTGACATGACTGGGGAGAAAGCAGAGTGAAATAAGCCCTCAGAGTAATGACAAACCTGTTATCTTTTGTTAGGGGTCTTGCCAGCAGCAGGAGAAGAGCAGAAGGAAGACAATGACTCCCCCTGGGATTCTGAGGTACCTGCTCCGGAGGAGGCAGTGAGGTCCCGCTGGATCAATGGCTTCTGGGCTCCTTTCCCTTTGCTGCTGCTTTTGCCACACGCTTGCACCTTGGACCTGGACATGCCATTGCTGTAAAGTGTTCAGTTAGTGCTGGGACAAAGTGAGGTCAGCTACTGTCCTGGGTCTCCTTGCAGCTGACCTCCCAGCTGGATTTGTAGAACAAAGCAGTAAAGCTTCTTGCTGCTTGCAGTCCTCTGAAATCCTCCAAGACTGGCACTATAAGGATTGCTGTTTTCCACCTCCTAGCCTGCTTCCCTGGATCCATTAATGTCAAATAACCTCCAGTCTGGAGATGTATTTCTCCTGCCTAGGTTCTCTCTGCATTGGGCAGGAGTACTTCATCCCCTTTGGAAAGCCCTGCTCAAGAGAGATGCCAAACGTGCTGGCTGTGTTTGCCTCTTTTGTTCCTTTTGTCACCTGATCCCGCTCGTTAGGACTGTTGGATGAAGCTGAAGTGCTGTGCGTGGAAGTAGGCTGAGAAGGAGCCTTTGCCAGTTCTCAGACGTGTCTTTTCAATTACACAGACCGATTCTGATGGTCCAGCAGAAAGTTTGCTGCTTCCTGCTGCAGTGGGCAAGACTTTGGATGCACGCTCTGTTGCAGTGGAGCACGGCAAAGGTAATTTCAGAGGGACTAAATGGTTACCTTTGTAAAGTTCTCTCTTTGTAAAGTGGGGTGACATGGTTGGGGAGAAAGCAGAGTGAAATAAGCCTTCAGAGTAATGACATGCCTCTTACCTCTTTTGTTAGGGATCTTGCCAGCAGCAGGAGAAGACCAGAAAGAAGACAATGACTTTTCCTGGGGAGATGATGACATTTCCTGGCTTTTGGAGGTAGCTGTTCTGGAGGGGGCAATGAGTTTCTTCTGGATCCATGGCGTCTGGGCTCCTTTCCCTTTGCTGCTGCTTTTGCCACATGCTTGCACCTTGGGCCTGGACATGTCAGTGCTGCAGACAAAGTGTTCAGTTAGTGCAGGGACAAAGTGAGGTCAGCTAATGTCCTTGCAGCTGACCTCCCAGCTGGATTTGTTGAACAAAGCAGTAAAGCTTCTTGCTGCTTGCAGTCCTCTGAAATCCTACAAGACTGGCACTGTGAGGATTGCTGTTTTCCACCTCATAGCCTGCTTCCCTGGATCCATTAATGTCAAATGGTTTCGTTATGACCTCCAGTCTGGAGATGTATTTCTCCTGCCTCAGTTCTCTCTGCATTGGGCAGGAGTACTTCATCCCCTTTGGAAAGCCCTGCTCAAGAGAGATGCTGAACGTGCTGGCTGTGTTTGCCTCTTTTGTTGCTTCCGTCACCTGATCGTGCTCATTAGGCCTTTTGGCTAAAGCAGAAGTGTTGTGCGTGGAAGTGGGTTGAGAAGGAGCCTTTGCCAGTTCTCAGACATGTCTTTTAAATTACACAGACTGATTCCAAAGGTCAAGGGAAAGTGTCCGCTGACCCAACACTTCCTGCTGCAGTGGGCAAGAGTTTGGATGCGCGCTCCGTTGCAGTGGAGCACGGCAAAGGTAATTTCAGAGGGACTAAATGGTTACCTTTGTGAATTTCTCTGGGGTGACATGGCTGAGGAGAAGCAGAGTGAAATAAGTACTCAGAGTAACAACACACTTTTTCCCTTTTTTCTAGGTATCGTGCCAGCAGGAGGAGCAGAGCAGAAGGAATATTTTGACCCTTCTTCTAAGAATAAGGTACTTAGCTCTGTTGCAGATGGATTGCATTGCCTTTGGCTGAAGTCAGATGTAGTGTGATGCTGCAGTCTTGGTGAGCATTCGTTTCTCCACTGTGTCTCTGTTTTCTTGCTCATTTAGGTTCCTACACTGGAGGCAGAAGATCTTCAGCTAAGGTCTGATTCTTCAAGTCAAACAGATTCTCAGCTGGACAGACAGGTGACTCTAATAGAGGCAGAAGCAGATATCCCTAAATAGAGCCTGTCAGTGTAAGCAGAGGTGTTCTGACTGTGGAATTCATTTTGAAAAACTGCTGAGAGGAGGTGATTGAGTCTGGACCTGTGCTATACTTCGGACCTCATTTTGTTTGCATTCTGAAGCAGAAGGGCTGGAATAAGCCTTGCTCCAAGTCCCATCCAGCTTCACTTTGAACACTTCCACAACCGGGTCCAGTGTCCCACCACAGTCCTTGCAAACAATTTATCCCTTATGTCCCATCTAAGTCTACCCTCTTTTCATTTTAAATGATTGCCTCTTCTTCTGTCGCTACAGGCCTTGGTAAAAATATCTCTCCCTCTATTTACACTGAAAGACAGCAGTAAGTTCTGCCCAGAGCCTGCTTTTCTCAGGCTGAAAAATCCCAAGTCTCTCAGCCTTTTTCATGGGAGAGCTGTTCCAGCCCTCCACACATCTTTGTGACATTCCTCCGTCCATGTCTTGCTTGTGCTGGTGGCCGCGGAGCTGGATGCAGGACTCCAAGTGGAGTCTCATGAGATCAGAGTAGAAAGGGAGAATTGCCTCCCTTGACCTTCTGGCCAGCCTGATGACCAATCTAGTTATATAATCCCATCAGTAGAAGCATCTCTTGTGTTGTCATGTTCTTACCGATTTCTCCATGCTCATGGAACACTATTTCTTTAGCCATTGGTCAGGCAGCTGCTGGAGAAGCCTGATGAAGTTCTCAAAAAGAACTCCCTGGCAGAACCTTCACTTGGAACTATGAAGACCCACAGCAAGGACCTGAAGGAAGAGAAACCGCTGATGCAGGAGAAACTGGAGAGGTCTGAAGCTAAGGTATGGGAAAGCCTGTCTCTTGGCAGGGCTCAAGGCCTTCTTTGTAGCGCACTAGAGCAGGGAAGTGATTCTTCCTTGAGAAGAACACAGGGTGGTTCAGTGTGCAGCTAGCTGTGATGGGAAGGAACAGCACTGCTGCCTTTGGTGTCTGCCTGTTGGCACGACTTGAAGTGACAGTGGAGGGCTGCACTAAGGTGGCGCAGGGACCAAAAAATTATATGCGGAAGATTTACTCGAGGAGGATAAAAGAATTTTTGCTCAGGGAAGTTTTGGCTGCTAGGAAAGGCCCAGCGTGGGGGGAGATTATTTCCCATGAAAAGCACTGTCTGTATTTCTCTGCCTGTCTGTTTAAGAAGCTAACTCCACTGTTGCAAGAAGAGGTAACACATTCTGACAGACATGTTGTGGGGCCCCTGCCAGGGGAGAGAAGAAGTCCATAGAAGGACAGGGAGAGAACACAGCCTTGAAGTTGTTGTCGTGGGGTAAAAAAGTGTTTTGCCCTGGAGTTAGAAAAGTGGTAACCCCCGAGGGGGTGGTGTTCTTGGTGTAGGGCCCAATCAGAAGCTACATTTTGCTCCTCTGAAATCAACATAAAGACATAGACATAGGAGAGGGCCCAGTATAAAAGAGGAAGAAGTATCACAGGTTTTGAGAGTTTTCATCAGTGTCAAAGCAGCCCACTTGTTTTGAACAAACGTAAGCCGTCTACTGAGGGTTCTTGTTGGGGTTTGGCATCTGCAGGAACCGAAGGAGCATCATATCCAGGAGGAATGTTTTGCTGCGTCATTGAAGAGTGCCCCAAAGGAGAAGGAAATAACAACTTCCAGGAACCTGCAAGGCCTTCCTCCTTCATGCAACATGTCTTTACCTGCAGCTATCGGCCAGCTGCGAGAACGCATTCACTGGTAAGACAGTGGAGCAAAGCTTCACTTTTTGTGATTTTGTAAAAACAACGGGACTTGCTTGTATCCCAGTGAGATACTACTACATGATTTTCAAAGATGCTTTTATTTTAGATGAGGTTCTTTCACACTGTTCCTTTGGGATTTGTGCTCTTGTGGACTTCTGTCATAAGGCCTGTACTTCTTTTTCAGTCTCGAAGTTGAGTACGCCAGGCTGGAAGCCACAGTCCAGCAACAAGCCCAAACCATTGCAATAATTGAGAAGCTCAGGCAAGCCCAAAAGGTACTCGGGGCCTTCCCTTTCATGACCCACGGAGCCTAGTTCTGTATTAAGGCGGGGAAATTTTACGATGAGCTTTCCCTAGAGAGAGTCTAGGAGAGATCAGTTCCTCTTTCTACTGACTGTAGACTGCCCTGAAAGTCCTGTCTCTTCCCCAGCTTTCTGGCATTTTGAGTTGTGCCGTGAGACTAAACCAAATCCTACTTATTGCTGTCTGTGTTAGGGGTTGACAGTAATGCACTTAAGTATTAGTGCATTACCAGGTTTCGGTGTTTTCTGCTTTAGACCAGTCGGGAGGTTGAGGCCTCAGACAGCAGTTCAGACAGTCCTACAGTAGAGGGATTTGGTACCTTTGCTTGTGGGCTTTCCATGGGCTCTGGTGATGCCGAGCACTTCTTCCTGGAGGCCCGACTGGCATCAGCAGACTGTGACAGGAATTCTTCAGTTGCCTGTATTCCAGTCACCTTCCTGATTTGTGACTATGGATTCCCTGGCCAGAAGGCATGGGTCCATAATGCAATGAGATGACCTCCAAAGATGAAAATCCCTTTGCACAATGAAGGACACAGGGATTTGTGGTCCGGCCAGGATCGGACGCACAGAGACATGGCAGGAACCCAGACTTTGGCACGTTTAGATTGTAAGGGTATAAAAGCTCCAGGTTTTCTTTTGTTCGGGGGCCCTCCTCAGAGGCACCCAGCTCAAGCTGCTCTTTTGTTATTTTATCAAGATTACATTATTTTAAGGATTGAGATGACTGAGGCTCTGCTGTGGGAAACCTGGGGTCGAGCTGCTAAGGAAGCCATGTCTGACTGTGTGAGTGTGGGGTGTGTAGAGAGTCAGGCGGGGCACCCATCTGCTCACGGGAGCCACCCGCTGCAGAGGGGCTTGGGGCTCAGCTCAAGTGGTGAGAGAGTGACTGCCACAGTGACTCCTGGATGATAGGACAGGAAAGTTTCCTTAACAATTGCATCTGATTCCCTGTATTCAGAACCCAAGGGAATGGCATGAAGCTGTGTCAGGGAAGGTTTACTTCAGATGTTAGGAAAAGGTTCTTCAGCCAGAGGGCAGTTGGACCTTTTCTCCATGCAGGAGACTTTCTTGGCACGTAACTGCTCCAGCCACCCTCCACAGAGGGTGCTTTACAGAGCACAGGGGGCAGTTGCAAGGGAATATTTTCTATTCTTGCTATCCTGTCCACCCTCACAGCTGCTGCCAACTCTTTCTCTCCCACAGACATGCAAGTGCTCCATCATTCACAGAGGAGCAAGGCCCAAGCTGCCATAAGAAAGACAGCCATCTCTCCAGTGTAATTAACCCAGCAGTGCTTGGGCCATTTCAGCGAAGACTCCGAGGCAAACTACATGGAGAGGGGTGCTCTGGAGCTGAGAATCATGCCAAGGAAACAAGACAAGCTCTCCTACCCATTAAGACCTGGATCCTAGGGCAGAGAGAGTCCCTTACTCTCAAGTGGGAAGCAGTGGAGCTGTGGCTCAGGGACAGCTCTGACTCAGCATGGATGGCACCAGCAGGGACTGAGTCCACCCTCACCCCTAGAACATTCCCACCCCTAGAACACCCCTACTCCTAGAACAGACTAATTTGTCTACAGTGTGAGGAAATGAAGTACACCAAGTCACCACATTCCATATTGCCTAAATAGCAGCAAGAGGCAGTAAGAAATGCAAAAGAACTGCACATTTTGTGTAAAGCTTTGGAAGGCTGTAGAGACCTTTCGCGCTCAGACAGTCCAAAGCAGAGCACAAAGCATCTGGCAGCAATCATTCTGGATGCACCACAGCTAAATGATAGGTCTGGCCTTGGCTGCTGCTGGTATAAGAGTGATGGCACCAGCAGAGATGAGTGCTCTAAAAGGAAGGGACAACGTTCTGCCCGAGGCACAGAAGAAATTAACAGCTCTTGCTCTGGGACAACTGCTGACATTCTCTCAAATACACCTGCATTGCCAGAATCATGTAAGACTCTTCGCTATCAAGGAGGTAAGAAGGAAAAATCAATGTGGCCTGTAGGAGAATGATAACCCATCAGTGTGATGCATGTCTTGAGGGAGGTGCCAAAGCAGAGGAAAATCAGCACTCCAAGGAGTGATGCGACTCTTCTCATATTTGTTAGGTGTCTTGCCAGGAGTGAGAGAAGAGCAGAAGAAAGACAAAGACTCCTCCTGGGATTCTGAGGTACCTTCTCTAGAGGAGGCAGTGGGGTCCCTCTGAATCACTGGCTTCTGGGATCATTACTGTCTGCAGCTGCTTTTGCCAAATGCTTGTAAGTCAGACCTTGACATGCCAGTGCTGCAGACAAACTGTTCCTGTAGGACTGGGACAAAGTGAGGTTCAGCTGGTTCTCCTTGCAGCTGACCTCCAAGCTGGATTTCTAAAAAAGGACAAAGCAGTAAAGTTTCTGTTAGAAGACTGGCTTGGTGAAGATTGTTGATTTTCTATCATACCGCAAACATCTTCCACTCCAGTCACTGTCAATTGGTTCCCATATGACTCACAGTCTAGAGACTTCTTTCTTCTGCCTGCATTCTCTCTGCATTGGACAGGAGTACTTCATCCCCTTTGGAAAGCCCTGCTCAAGAGAGATGCTGAACGTGCTGGCTGTGTTTGCCTCTTTTGTTGCTTCCATCACCTGATCCCGCTTGTTAGGTCTTTTGGCTAAAGCAGAAGTGTTGTGCGTGGAAGTGGGTTGAGAAGGAGCCTTTGCCAGTTCTCAGACGTGTCTTTTCAATTTCACAGACTGATTCCAAAGGTCAAGGGAAAGTGTCCGCTGACCCAACGCTTCCTGCTGCAGTGGGCAAGAGTTTGGATACGCGCTCTGTTGCAGTGGAGCACGGCAAAGGTAATTTCAGAGGGACTAAATGGTTACCTTTGTAAAGTTCTCTGGGGTGACATGGCTGGAGAGAAAGCAGAGTGAAATAAGCCCTCAGAGTAATGACATCCCTCTTACCTCTTTTGTTAGGGGTCTTGCCAGCAGCAAGAAGAGCAGAAGGAAGACAATGACTTTTCTTGGGAAGATGATGACATTTCCTGGCTTTTGGAGGTAGCTGTTCTGGAGGGGGCAATGAGTTTCTTCTGGATCCATGGCGTCTGGGCTCCTTTCCCTTTGCTGCTGCTTTTGCCACACGCTTGCACCTTGGACGACCTGGACATGCCAGTGCTGCAGACAAACGGTTCAGTTAGTGCTGGGACAAAGTGAGGTCAAGCTAATGTCCTTGCAGCTGACCTCCCAGCTGGATTTGTAGAACAAAGCAGTAAAGCTTCTTGCTGCTTGCAGTCCTCTGAAATCCTCCAAGACTGGCACTGTGAGGATTGTGTTTTCCACACAATGTTTGTGGAAAACAGTGGAAAACAGTGGAAAACGCAGTGTTTTCCACTGCTTCCCTGGATCCGTTCATTTCAAATGGTTCCCTTATGACCTAGAGTCTGGAGATGTATTTCTCCTGTCTAGGTTCTCTCTGCATTGGGCAGGAGTACTTCATCCCCTTTGGAAAGCCCTGCTCAAGAGAGATGCCGAATGTGCTGGCTGTGTTTGCCCGTTTTGTTGTTTCCTCCACCTGATCCCGCTCGTTAGGCCTGTTGGCTGAAGCAGAAGTGTTGTGCGTGGAAGTGGGTTGAGAAGGAGCCAGTGCCAGTTCTCAGACGTGTCTTTTAAATTACGCAGACTGATTCCAAAGGTCAAGGGAAAGTGTCGACCAACTTGACACTTCCTGCTGCAGTGGGCAAGACTTTGGATGCGCGCTCTGTTGGAGTGGAGCACGGCAAAGGTAATTTCAGAGGGACTAAATGGTTACCTTTGTGAATTTCTCTGGGGTGACATGGCTGGGGAGAAACAGAGTGAAATAAGTACTCAGAGTAACAACACACTGTTTCCCTTTTTTCCCAGATATCCTGCCAGCAGCAGGAGCAGAGCAGAAGGAATATTTTGACCCTTCTTCTAAGAATAAGGTACTTAGCTCTGTTCCAGATGAGTTGCATTGCCTTTGGCTGAAGTCAGATGTAGTGTGATGCTGCAATCTTGATGAGGATTCGTTTCTCCACTGTGTCTCTGTTTTCTTGCTCATTTAGGTTCCTACACTGGAGACAGAAGATCTTCAGCTAAGATCTGATTCTTCAAGTCAAAGAGATTCTCAGCTGGACAGACAGGTGACTCTAATAGAGGCAGAAGCAGATATCCCTAAATAGAGCCTGTCAGTGTAAGCAGAGGTGTTCTGACTTCGGAATTCATTTTGAAAAACTGCTGAGAGGAGGTGATTGAGTCTGGACCTGTGCTATACTTCGGACCTCATTTTGTTTGCATTCTGAAGCAGAAGGGCTGGAATAAGCCTTGCTCCAAGTCCCATCCAGCTTCACTTTGAACACTTCCACAACCGGGTCCAGTGTCCCACCACAGTCCTTGCAAACAATTTACCCCTTATGTCCCATCTAAATCTACCCTCTTTTCATTTTAAATGATTGCCTCTTCTTCTGTCGCTACAGGCCTTGGTAAAAATATCTCTCCCTCTATTTACACTGAAAGACAGCAGTAAGTTCTGCCCAGAGCCTGCTTTTCTCAGGCTGAAAAATCCCAAGTCTCTGAGCCTTTTTCATGGGAGAGCTGTTCTCTGTTCCAGCCCTCCAAACATCTTTGTGGCATTCCTCCATCCATGTCTTGCTTGTGCTGGGGGCCGCGGAGCTGGACGCAGGCCTCCAAGTGGAGCCTCATGAGATCAGAGTAGAAAGGGAGAATTGCCTCCCTCGACCTGCTGGCCAACCTGATGACCAATCTAGTTATATAATCCCATCAGTGAAAGCATCTCTTGTGTTGTCATGTTCTTACCGATTTCTCCATGCTCATGGAACACTATTTCTTTAGCCATTGGTCAGGCAGCTGCTGGAGAAGCCTGATGAAGTTCTCAAAAAGAACTCCCTGGCAGAACCTTCACTTGGAGCTATGAAGACCCACAGCAAGGACCCGAAGGAAGAGAAACCGCTGATGCAGGAGAAACTGGAGAGGTCTGAAGCTAAGGTATGGGAAAGCCTGTCTCTTGGCAGGGCTCAAGGCCTTCTTTGTAGTGCACTAGAGCAGGGAAGTGATTCTTCCCTGAGAAGAACACAAGGTGGTTCAGTGTGCAGCTAGCTGTGATGGGAAGGAACAGCACTGCTGCCTTTGGTGTCTGCCTGTTGGCACGACTTGAAGTGACAGTGGAGGGCTGCACTAAGGTGGCGCAGGGACCGAAAAATTATATGCGGAAGATTTACTCAAGGAGGATAAAAGAATTTTTGCTCAGAGAAGTTTTGGCTGCTAGGAAAGGCCCAGCGTGGGGGGAGATTATTTCCCATGAAAAGCACTGTCTATATTTCTCTGCCTGTCTGTTTAAGAAGCTAACTCCACTGTTGCAAGAAGAGGTAACCCATTCTCACAGACATGCTGTGGGGCCCCTGCCAGGGGAGAGAAGAAGTCCATAGAAGGACAGGGAGAGAACACAGCCTTGAAGTTGTTGTCGTGGGGTAAAAAAGTGTTTTGCCCTGGAGTTAGAAAAGTGGTAACCCCCGAGGGGGTGGTGTTCTTGGTGTAGGGCCCAATCAGAAGCTACATTTTGCTCCTCTGAAATCAACATATTATAACAGACCAGAAAAGAAGGGAGATGATGTAGCTGGAAAAGAAGTAGCCATAATCTTTCCCTTTTGTGCCTCCGGTTCTCCATCCTGCCGCAGGGGGGAGGGAGAATGGCGAGCCAGTGAGCAGCGCTGTGGCTTGGAGAGTCTCAATGGGAGCACTAAACTGGGGAGTACCATTCCTAAACCACAACACCACCAACGCACTACAACTTGTGTTTGGAGTCCTTGAGAAAGGAGAGAAATGTTGTGGCAGCCCATAGGAAACGCTCTAAGAAATCAGTGTAGACATAGGAGAGGGCCCAGTATAAAAGAGGAAGAAGTATCACAGGTTTTGAGAGTTTTCATCAGTGTCAAAGCAGCCCACTTGTTTTGAACAAACGTAAGCCGTCTACTGAGGATTCTTGTTGGGGTTTGGCATCTGCAGGAACCAAAAGATCATCATATGCAGAAGGAATGTTTTGCTGCGTCATTGAAGAGTGCCCCAAAGGAGAAGGAAATAACAACTTCCAGGAACCTGCAAGGCCTTCCTCCTTCATGCAGCGTGTCTTTACCTGCAGCTATCGGCCAGCTGCGAGAACGCATTCACTGGTAAGACAGTGGAGCAAAGCTTCACTTTTTGTGATTTTGTAAAAACAACGGGACTTGCTTGTATCCCAGCGAGATACTACTACATGATTTTCAAAGATGCTTTTATTTTAGATGAGGTTCTTTCACACTGTTCCTTTGGGATTTGTGCTCTTGTGGACTTCTGTCATAAGGCCTGTACTTCTTTTTCAGTCTCGAAGTTGAGTACGCCAGGCTGGAAGCCACAGTCCAGCAACAAGCCCAAACCATTGCAATAATTGAGAAGCTCAGGCAAGCCCAAAAGGTACTCGGGGCCTTCCCTTTCATGACCCACGGAGCCTAGTTCTGTATTAAGGCGGGGAAATTTTACGATGAGCTTTCCCTAGAGAGAGTCTAGGAGAGATCAGTTCCTCTTTCTACTGACTGTAGACTGCCCTGAAAGTCCTGTCTGTTCCCCAGCTTCCTGGCATTTTGAGTTGTGCCGTGAGACTAAACCAAATCCTACTTATTGCTGTCTGTGTTAGGGGTTGACAGTAATGCACTTAAGTATTAGTGCATTACCAGGTTTTGGTGTTTTCTGCTTTAGACCAGTCGGGAGGTTGAGGCCTCAGACAGCACTTCAGACAGTCCTACAGTAGAGGGATTTGGTACCTTTGCTTGTGGGCTTTCCATGGGCTCTGGTGATGCTGAGCACTTCTTCCTGGAGGAATGGCATGAAGCTGTGTCAGGGGAGGTTTACTTCAGATGTTAGGAAAAGGTTCTTCAGCCAGAGGGCAGTTGGACCTTTTCTCCATGCAGGAGACTTTCTTGGCACGTAACTGCTCCAGCCACCCTCCACGTTTTACAGAGCACAGGGGGCAGTTGCAAGGGAATATTTTCTATTCTTGCTGTCCTGTCCACCCTCACAGCTGCTGCCAACTCTTTCTCTCCCACAGACATGCAAGTGATCCACCATTGACAGAGGAGCGAGGCCCAAGCTGCCATAAGAAAGACAGCCATCTCTCTGTGGCAGTAACTGTGGTTTAAACATGCTTCAAAATGGCTTTTTGTAGTCTCTTTGCTGGCTCGTGCTTTCTTCTTCCCAAGATCCCCCAGGACAAGTGTTATCCCATGCAGGAATGTCCTGAGAAGATATCCTGAGGTGTTCTCATTGGCCCCTTTTAACCCCTTCCTATTGGTTGTTAACCCCTTCCTGCGACCTATAATTGGTTACCCTGTGAATCTTCCTAACCCTATAAATGTAACCCCCCCAACAATAACTCTCTCTTGCCTCCTCTCCACGCCAGTGTGCTGTCTCTGTGCCTGCCATGGGACAGTGTGGGGAGGGGAGAGCACCTCTCCTCTCCAGGCTCAGGACCTGAAGAAACCCCTGGCGCTGGAGTCCCCCCCCCCCCATCCACATTAAACCGTCGGAAATGGTTCCTCAGATGGAAATGGAACTAGAACTGGTGCACCCCTCCCCATGGGGGGAAAGGGATCCAGATCTCTCCAGTGTAATTAACCCAGCAGTGCTTGGGCCATTTCAGCGAAGACTCCGAGGCAAACTACACGGAGAGGGGTGCTCTGGAGCTGAGAATCATGCCAAGGGAGCAAGACGAGCTCTCCTACCCATTAAGACCTCGATCCTAGGGCAGAGAGAGTCCCTTACTCTCAAGTGGGAAGCAGTGGAGCTGTGGCTCAGGGACAGCTCTGACTCAGCATGGATGGCACCAGCAGGGACTGAGTCCACCCTCACCCTTATAACGTTCCCACCCCTAGAACACCCCTACTCCTAGAACAGACTAATTTGTCTACAGTGTGAGGAAATGAAGTACCAAGTCACCACATTCCATATTGCCTAAATAGCAGCAAGAGGCAGTAAGAAATGCAAAAGAACTGCACATTTTGTGTAAAGCTTTGGAAGGCTGTAGAGACCTTTCACACTCAGATAGTCCAAAGCAGAGCACAAAGCATCTGGCAGCAATCATTCTGGATGCACCACAGCTAAATGATAGGTCTGGCCTTGGCTGCTGCTGGTATAAGAGTGATGCGCTGAGCTGAAGGGTGATGCTGCTTGCATGCCTCTCATCTTTCATGGGTCAGCCCAGAAGGACCCACAACATGTATTATTGAGCAGTGATGATTCAGCATCATCCTGTTGATGACAGGTTTTGAGATGGAGTATTGATGCCAGGTCGTGACGAAACACTGGGAATTGCCAAGAGACTTCCATGGATGGCCCAGAAAAGACAATTGTCTTAAATCATATGAGGCTAAACCTTTACAGCAGAACTTAGATAAATAAACATTTAAAAAATACATGGCCCAATAGAAGTATTTAAATTATGCTTTTTACACATAATGTTTTAGCAACGTTTAAGCAGTTCCTGCACAGTCTTACAAAAATTCACAACTCTGATTTCTCTTAAATCCCCCAAAACAAAATGGATTTCATGATCCATATCTCCATAAGTATTTTGCAAGCATCAGTTTCAGTACTGCACAAGAAATGATATAAATATTGGGTGGTTTAATGACTTTTTAAATCCTTGTTTAGGCTGAAGTAGAGCTATTATGAATAACAGGAGATATGCAGAATTCTGCATGCCTCTTTGGGTATAATTGTCTGTGGACTTCCTTCTTTCTCATTAAATTTAGCTTACATGCAGATAGTAATCTACAGCAGATGTGCACAAAGTCCCAAAGTACCTGTTCCAAGTATTATTAAGTGGAGAGGCGGCACAAATTTATAGCAACACATAGTTAACTTTAGGATTTAATTTTAAATATGTAACCCCTATAAGGCATACATCATGGTCTGTTTGGATCTCTCAAACTTACAGGACAATATATTCTGTACACTAAATTTTGTTTTATGAGCTCATTTGGAAATAAAATAAATACATCTAACAAAGGCTCAGTTCCCTTTGTACAGCCCAGTCTAATGTGAATTCACTAATTCATCACTTAATTTGTGAGGTTTCTAACTCACAAGATCTCTAATTCGTATTCAATGCAAACCTTAGCTCATATGCCGTGAGACACTGGATTAGTATATTAGTTATTGGCTCAGACCAACTCAAATGTGTGTGTGTGGGGGGGGACAGGTCAAATGTCATGAAGGTGAAATAGAGCCCTGCTCCGTACCCCAGCCCCTTGGAGCCTCCTTGGGCAGCCCTGGAGCAGCTGTCAGTCACTGGCACACAGGGAGCCCTCCCCCACACCACACTCCCTGGAGCCCCCAACCCAGCCTCAGAATGGTTGGTGCACTGGAAGTCCCACCTAGGGGGGAGGGTGGCCAAAGCAGATCAAATCAACACGATGCAGCCATCGCATGGTCGCACCCTACCATCTGGACATGTAGAAGCTGGACTTGCATGCGACTTTGGGTGGTAGCTATAATTCTCTCTTTCTCTTTCTTTACTTCTCCTAATTTCCTTTCTTGATATCTGGGTAACTTAAAGCTGGATGGGTTGGATTATGCTAAATTGTAAGGGTTAGCATGCGCTAAGTCAATGCTTTGTGAAATGCTTTATTTTGGTTGAATGTTGCCCTTCAAACTTTTGCCAAGTTCCCTTATTTTCTGAAGTTTGCCAGTAAAAGTGTGTTATTTGACCTCCTGAGAAACATGTGCAGCATCTTCTCCCGTGCGCTCTCTCAAGGTATTAAAAGAACTCAAGGCCCCTTCAATAAACTTGGTGGGTGAATTTTTGGAGCCTCGTATATTTTTAAAGTAAAACCCCTTTGATATGCTTGTAGCTCGAACCTGGGTTTTTACATACGGCTGTGAGTAAAATAGTTACTGGACTGACAGCAAGAGTGCTCCTTCTTCCTCTCTATCATGGTGTGGCTGTCCCTTGTATCGCACTGGGAAGCAGGAATGCCTCAGCAGTCCAACTGCTGTTGAAAACTGTCTGCTTGAAAAGCTTTTTGGGTGAGCTCATGTCATTCTACCTTCCAGTTTGGAAGTTTGATCTATACTATTTCCATGAGTTGGTGGATTATGAAGAAACTGCCAAACATTAAATACACAGGGATGATGGCTGCAGGATACTGTGAGCTGTAGGTGACAGTGGCTTCAAAATGACCTTTGTCCCGGTCATCATGTCCTGCCTATGTGTTGCTCTCAGTTTGACCTAATGGTCCTAGCATACATCAGGCCTTAGCATGAGCAAAGTGCTAGCCAAAACCTGATCAGGAGGAGTGTGAGCAGCCACACACATCCTCGCAGGCTGCCTCATTCTGAACACCTTCCCTTTTGTTGAGTTAAATTTAATACTTACACCTTCAAGATAACATGTGTTTTTGGACAGGTATCCAGTTTAAGCAATACCTGTCCTTTAAGCTCTTCGGTTAAACCTACAACAGCTGGAACTCCCATGACTTCATTAAACACTGTATTGCTCAAACAATTATGTGTTCTGTTGGCCTTTATTCATAGAAGGATTGGTCTCCAATGCAAGAATCTTCTTGAATGAAGCTTTCATCAATCTTCAAAAAAACTCTTAACTCACTAAAAGTACTTCAATGTTCAGTGCCTCATAAAAGAATGAGCTACATGTAATTGCGGAAATAAGTGACAATGAGATCACTTCTTACTGGGGAAGTACAGAATTCCCATTTTGTCCTTCTTGACAGATTAGAAGACTGAAATCAATCTGAAACAGCTTTTAGATGCCTAAACTTTCCCTGCCTTCACTGGAAATACGCTAATTTGCTATGAAGTTGAATTGGGGTCAGGTGAAGAACTTGCACTACCCTTGCCCTCCCATTTTCTTGAGCAATACTTGGGGAGTTCAGAACCAGCCAAGTGCTGGTGAGCCATAGGAAATACAACAATTAACACTGAGAGCCAGAGACAAAATATATTTATAAAAACATATGACTTTGACAAATCGTGATTTCTTGCCCTTTTCCTGAAAATCCAGCACCTTCCCTAAGGGATGCTTTACAGGCCCAATCCATAAGCTTTGCCAATACAGAAGTTATTGAGAAGGAAAGGACAGCCAAAACATTTGGGATGGTCTTTTCATTTTGTTTTTTTTTTTTCCAGAAAATCTAATTCCAGACTGAGCACAAACCTTTGACATGTTACAGAAGGAAGGAATGAATGCATTAAAGTGTTGGAAATTTTGACGTAAATATCTTGGCTTGTATGCAGCATTCATCTGCATTGGTTACAGGTTACATACTACAGAGCTATGAAGCTTCAACATGACTGTATGCTTTGGGATAATCTCTGGCATCCTGTGCAAGGCGGCAGACTTCTTCAATGCAGAATAAACCAAAACCTCAGGATAAGTGTGGACTAAAGGACACAGAAATATATAATACCTGCTGGACCCCTGGTGACTGTGATTATAAGTAGACTTTAATTGGTTGACCTCTCTAATTTCTGAGTAAGCAAAGGACAAAAATATCATCTCTTCCCACAGGAATGCACAGCTGTAGCTTGCACACCTTTAATTCTTTCCTTGTTGTGAGGTAGATGTTTTTAAAAATTACCCTGCACAGACAACATGTATTTCAGACAACATGTCTCTTAAATTTTTTGCTAAATGAATAACTTATTGCAAATCACCTCATAAGTTATTTTATCTTGTTAGATTTCCTACATCCTTCAGCTCTCCTTTCGGAACACACACATCAAGAAAGGTCGTATAGCATAGGTGTAAATCGGGCTAGAATTAGCTTGTATGATCTGCTGTAGAAATATACTTTAGATAAGGTAAAAAGTCTTTAAGGATTAATTCTAGGTTTCTGCACATGTGGTATTTACTCTCCATGCTGCTATCAGCATTGAGGTATGAAAACAAAGAGATTGGTATTTTTAAGAAAGTCTACATTGAAAATACAATTTTTATTTCGATCACAGTCCTGCTCCAGATATAATCAGCATTAAAATTATTGTTTTCTGAAATGTGACTAGTTCTATAATTAAAATAATAAGGCGGACTAAGTAAGAGTAGGGAAAAAACACTGCTGCTGTACTGCTGTCTGGACACAGCCATAGAAATTTCACAGGTAGTTATTATTGCATTTTACATTCATCCTGTTGTAATGAGATAGTTTTGAAATTATAATGATGTTCAGATAGTAAAACTGAGTAGGGCTCCAGCATTTACAAAGCAGGTAGTAATCTTCCCTTCACTCTGATGCATTTGCAGAGTTTATCTATCCTACTGTAACATTCCTGCCCCAGAGCTGCAAGTTCAGCCACAAGTTTTACTTTTCAAAACATACACAGGGTTCTTTACTATCTCGAGATACTGTAAAGAGAAGAGGCCACACACTTTTCCTCAAGACTACTTTTACTGATAATTTTAGGGGAAAAAATAAGACAACTTGGCATCCAAAGGGTGTCATACTATCAAAACAAAGCATATGCCTTTGCTTTTATCTGCTCTAGTCCTCATGGCCACCTCCCTAGCTGGGACTTGAGGCCCACTGGCCATTCTGGGGTTCCAGGGTGAGGGGCAGTGTTCTCACTGTCCCTGCCAACATGAGGCTGGGTTAGGGGCTGCAGGAGCTGTGGTGTGTTGAAGCATTCCTGGGCTGCCTTTGACTGACAGCTGCTCCGGGGGCTCCAGGGGCCTGCCATGAGGGACAGGCCGCCATCTCACCTCCGTGAGGTTCGACCCATTCCTTCCCCTCCACACACACACACACATCCCCCCCCCTCCGAGGTGGTTCCAACCCAACAATATTTTTACTGATCCAGTGTCTCACACCTCCCAGAACAAATCACTGGGAATAACCTGTATTTGACATCGGTTCACTGTCAGTGTGGCCATCACTCTGGAGGGTGCAGCTGGGGGAGAAATGATAAGGAAAGGATAGGGAGTGTGTAGGACGTAGGGAATTTCAGAAGAAACATATATAAAAAAAGAATTTTCTGCTAGTATGATTGAAATATTAGCAGTCTAATCCAAGCATCAATAATAGTCCAGATCTAATAATTATGGAAGAAAGGGAAAGAATATTTCAATGCAGTAAAAGCTTCAATAGTAATATAATAACAAAAGGATGCGGTTACAATTATTTTCACCCTGTTTAGCTTCTAGATCCTTTCTGCCTCACTCTTCCATGCTCCTCCTAAGGTTGATAGTTTCATTTTGGGGATTCCTGTTGAAGGGGAGTTTTGGCCCATTGCCAGCATCTGGAGTTATTTGCTGGAGGAGTACAATGTTCTTGATGGTGTTTTCCTCTCCCTCATTTTAGGACCCACATGGGGTCGCATTTACATATTTACTAACACACTTTTACACCTTATTCTTTTTTCATTGCTCTGCAGCTCCACATTACATTTGAATTTATGATATATGGTGCATTTTAAATGTGTTAGAAATACTTGTTCTTTTTTCTCTCTATTGCCCCTAAAGCCAGTTTTGGCTAGCACCTGCTTGTTCACCTTATGCAGCTTGTAGAGATAAGGAAAGCTCAGCTGGAGCAAGCCTTCCCCTGAGGCCTACAAAGCTCAGTACAAAGCCTGTGGCTTCTTAGTGACAATGGCAATACTATAGTACAGGTTTGTGTTGTAATAACTGGTAGTCTGCAGTCCATTCCCCCTGTGCAACATCCAGCCATTAATCAGGGATGTTTGAAGGCACATCCTGCCCACCCTTTGAGTAGCCACCTCTGGGTGTGTTTTGAATTTTCTTTATAAGACATTTTAATCAGACATAATTCCAGAGAAGAAAAAATTAGGTTTTTTTAGAGATAAGTTGACTCAAACCGGTGTTTCTCCTTGTTCTTCATGTTATAGGTAAATAAACCAAATCAAAATTTAGCAGTAAAATTTATTGTGAGATTTATATAAAGTGCAGATAAGCAAATCAGCACGCTAGGTGGCCTGAGGAGACCCCTGCTCCCCACCGGCCCACAGGCCCAATAAAAACAAACAGCAACTTTTATACTTTTTCAACTCCCCCTCCCATAGTCACTTGATTGGGCTTGGGTTCGCGGGCTTTGTTCTGGTTGGTTCTGTTGTAGGCCCATTTCAATTGCCAGGGACTTTTCCATCAATAGCTTTAATTAGCCCAGTGTCCTTGGAGCTGAATATGGGAAGGTATCCAGATGGTCCAGATGTTCTCCTTGGCTCTTCTTTATCATTTCCATCCTTGACCCTCTGATCCTCGTTCTTTTCTTCTTTTCTAATGAGTAACTAAGACAATATTTTTAGAAAAGCAGGATATCATATACGTGCTCAGTAAAGTAGAATATCTTTGCCAACTTAGGAACTGCCAGTTGCAGGACAGTCAACTTATAATAATAATACAGCAGTTAACTATTCCGCAGTTTACAACTCCCTAGTCCCAACCAGGCATTAGCTATAATATACAGAAAATACAATATATATATTTTGACAAGTAAATTTTACCATTGCTTACTTATTACATTCAGATCTCCCAAATTAACTATGTGCTCCATTTGTTAAGGAAGAACTTTGTAAAAAGAAAGAAAGAGAGTGAATTCACTGTGTTTGTCACATCTTATAAAATCCATAAGAAAGGACCATTTCTTCTTAAATGTCTGTAAGAGACCAAGCATATATGATCATGTGGCTGGTATCTCACCCAAATTAGTTGGCAGGGGAACACTAATAAATCGGATTAGACAGGTAAACCTACTCTTCCTGTAATTTCAAATTGTTAGCTTTCGACAATCCTATTTCTGTCTGTCAAAGATATTCCAAGGTGTTCAGTGGTGGGTCACTTCATCTCAAACAACCAACCAAGGAAGAGGGAAGACAAAATGCAGATGACAGGGAGCACAGCTCACAAAGGGCTTGTGACTATTTAGTGGGGTTCGTGTGATTATCCCTAGTGAATATAACTTTATCATAGAATTATTCTCCCAGAATCATTTAGGTTGGAAAAAAAAATTAAGATCATCCAGACGGACCGTAAAATTGTGCTGAATTGAGACATCTATAGCTGAGCTAGTAATTCATTGCTTTCTTTATAGTTAAAGGAGAGAGAAAGGGTTGGATTTTTCAGGGTGCAGTTCATCCCATCCAACGCAGATGCTGTGGGACCTTGCAGTGCAATCCTTGGTGTGAAAGAAAATAAACACACTTTTCAGGAAACAGGGGATTTTATTCAAGTAACAGAAACATTTCACAAAGCACAGTGTCCTAGGTCTGTTTGCCGAGGTTTCAAAACTCACAGTAAAATCATCAGGAGCAGGGGAAGAGCTTTGAGTTTTATTGCTCTTGTCACCGTAGGGATTATGTTTCACAGAAATCTGTTAGACAGCCCTGAGTCTTAATATCTATATAGCACTTCTGTTACTTGTTGGTGATGGGTCTTGCAGTGGAGCACTACAGCACTTCTTTTTTTCTTTGTCTTTGAAGGTGGGTATTTTTATGTTTTACATATTTATTATATTTATTATATATTTTTGTTGTATATATTTATTATATATATTTGCAACCTACGAACCCTCAGCCTGCTCATCGTCAGGTAGAAGGGGTAGAAAGTCTGTCCTTTCAGCAGAATTGCACCTTCTGCTCTCCAGAGGGCATCTTGGGGTGACAAAATTATTCAAGCCCAGCTGACCAAGTCATTATCTCCAAAGTCACAAGCTCACACCTGTTCTGGTCCCCTACCGGGGCCACAATTCCCGCTAGCAAATCTGCTCCAGGCTCCTGCTGGGAGCCTACTGCAGCACGAGCCTCCCACGAGGTCACAGTCTCCTTTCAGGCATCCATCTGCTCCAGCGTGGGGTCCTCCATGGGCTGCAGGTGGAGCTCTCCTGCACCATGAGCTTCCCTGGGCTGCAGGGGCACAGCTGTCCCACCATGATCTGCACCACGGGCTGCAGGGGAATCTCTGCTCCGTTGCCTGAGCACCTCCTTCCCCTCCTTCTTCACTGACCTTGGGGTCTTCAGGGCTGTTTCTCTCACATATTCTCACTTCTCTCTCCGTCTGCAGTTGCTGTTGTGCGCTGTTTCCCCCCCCCCTTCCTATGTTATCCCAGCTACACCCTCCCCAATGGACTCAGCCCTGCTCAGCGGCGGGTCGGTCTCGGAACCGGCTGTGGTGCCGCGTCACAAGCCCCCTCTGTGATGTCTCGGCGCTCCACGGCTGCTGTCCCGGCGCCAGACCCTTGCTGGCCGTCATTGCTGACTCCGCCGCGACGGGATCAGCAGCGCTTCTCGGGCTTGGACCGTCGGGGGCTGCGAAGCGCAGCTTCCACGCGGATCTCGCCTTTCAGATTTGCCCATCCTCTCCCCACACCCCCTCCCCCTCCCCGCCCGGGACTCGGCAGAGTCTGCCGGGCCTCTCCTGTGTCTGTTGAACCCAGGCCGAGGCCGCCGAACGCCGAGAGATGGCCTGGGTCGACCTGCACAGCGCGGCCGCCCGCGGCGACCTGGACCAGCTGCGGCGGCACTGGTGGCTGAAGAAATTCTTCATCAACAGGCGCAACGCTGACAAGCTGTAAGGACAAACAGCAAAGCCTCCACCTTTTGCAAAACGTGGAATTTGTCAAAATTATCTGAAGTCAGGGTGGTTTTTTGATGGATGTACTTTGTGTACTTTCAAGCCTAAGCAGCAACAAAGGATACCATCAGTGGAACAGACAGCATCTAGCATCCCTTAGTATTACTTATTTTATTTCTTTTGTTTTAATTATTACTCTATTTTAACTGTTATTAAAGGTTTTACTTTTGATTCTCCTCCCTGTTTCACTGGGGTGGGGAGGGAGAGGGTGTGAGCAAGTAGCTGTGTGGGGCTTAATTGTCAGCTGGGCTTAAACCGGGACAATTGTGTATGTTTAATTTCTAGGACACCTCTGCATCTTGCTTGCATAAATGGCCATGCAGATATTGTTCGGTTTCTAGTAGGCAAGAATTGCAAGCTAAATCCTGGTGACAAATATAAGAGATCACCACTGATGCTGGTATGTGAAAGGGGCATATGTTGTCTTATGATTGAAGATGGTTGAACTTTCCAGTGTTGGGAAGACGCAGGAGTTCTGACAGAGAACAGTGTAGATGTTGGAAGTTATTCCTCCTTTGTGTCTTGTTTCCAGGCAGTACAGCACCAGCACAGAGATTGTGTGGCTACTCTGCTGGAGCATGGTGCCAACCGTGCCCACAGAGCTGCTACTGGTAACACCGCCCTTCACTTTGCTGTTCTGATGTCTAACAAATCTCTAGTGGAGCTGTTACTAGAGCATGGCGCAGATATTGATGTTAAGAATGAAGTAAGCTTGGACTTTAGGTAAACCTCCTCTTCCCAAGTCAACTTGCTTGACTTTTCTCTGTTATTCTAAGAGAGATGATTTTTCCTTTCAGCTGGGATACACTCCACTTACTCTTGCGATCACCGAGCGTTGCAAAGGGATGATCGAGTTCCTTCTTCAAAAAGGAGCTGACGTGAATGCTACAGATAATCATAAAAGGTGAAGGATTTGGTAAAAGCACGTGTGGGACTCCTTAGCATTGTTTAAGTTGGATTGATGGGAGGCATAAGAATGAGCTTTGAAAAAGGGTCAGGAACCACCCAGAAGGAGCTCCTTCAGTGTGACTTGTGAAAGCAGACCTGCGCTCTGCTGCTTGCTTACTTCAGGGGATGATTTCCACACTGAGGACTGCAAGAAAGCGTTGTCTGCGGTCCCACATGCACACGCGCGCGCGCAGGCACACACACGCGACCTGAGTCTGCTCTGGGTGGGTGGCTGGCCTGGAGACCTCCTGAGGTCCCACCAACCTGAATTCTCCAACACTTCCAGGTGTTTGGCTGTGCTTTCCTTCTGCCAGTAGGAGAGGGGAAATGAATTGTCTGAGAAGCAAAGAGGGATTAAAGTAATGACACGTAATGCCTGCAGAAGCTGACGTATTTACTCTTATCTCCTGGATGCCCTAGGACCCCTATGGAAGTTGCTGCTATTCTTCAGGATAAGGATGCAGTAGAAGTTCTTCTTCGCAATGGCGGTGTTATCAATAAAGAAGACACTGGACTGTTTGGAGTTCGAGCTTTTGAAAGACTATTTCGAGATGAGCTGTAAGTGTTTTACATCCTTGTTAGAGCAACTGCATTCTCAGAATGTCCGTGCTGATGTACAGCCCTTTTTGGTAACAGCAGCAGGGTTAAATGAGGTGCTGAGAGCTTTATCGAAGTGTGACACCTTCTGATGCATCTCTTTCCATGTAAAGGGTAGATTTGGGAATTGAGGAAAACATCCCTCCTCCCCACCAAACCCAGTTCTCTTTGAGAATTCACCTGTGTGCTTCCAAGTTCTATTCTACTCCCTAGCAGCAACTACCTGCCTTTTGTTTCAGAGGGGATCTAACTGATATCCCCTAATTAAAACTCTTCAGTGCTTTTCCTCTTCCCGTGGATAGCTTTGCACCTCTGACCATTCACTGGCTAAGGTGGCTATGTGTGCTTAACTAGACTGAGGAAAAAAGCCCTCTATCGTAGTGATGGTAGCCAAGGGATGTGTGAATGAATTGCATTATGCCTATGAGCATGCCTTGCCTAGCCATAAACAACTGCCTGTGAACTCTTGTCACTGGATCTCAATTTCCTCTCCCCCTGCCCCTTCTGTTAGCCTGTCTTGATGGGAAGCAGGAGAGAAGGGAGCCTGGGTAAACTGTGGAGTAAAAACCCCTTTAGGACTAAAGCATGTTTGAGGATTGCTCTAACAAAACAAGGTATTCATTCCTCCCCTCCAGGCTTCTGTTGTGCTAATGCACCATTCTGCAGAGCAGCCTAGGTCTGGAGAATGTGTTTAATTTCTTTTGTTGTTTGATTGGGGTTTTTTGTTTTGTATTCCTGCTCATGAAACAAACCTGACCTCCAACTGACCCAAGGTTGTTAGAATATGACACAGGTCTCAGAATGCAAGTGCAGTATTTGTTGGCCTCTTAATATCCGACTTAGGAGCCCTCTGAACTTCAGGTCTTCAGAGGAACCATGGGAATTTCTGAAGCCCTTCAAAGTGAGGACTGGGGTTGAGGAGACGTTGCTCCATCTTAGTGTTGAGACATTAGTATAACATCCAGCTGAGGAAGAGGCTTTGGAGATGTCAGCCTGCCAGGGGCCTAGTTAATCTCCCTGGTCCTTGAAATGGAGAGGGGGTTTATCAGATGAGACAGTAGCCAGCAGGGGTGAGTTACTCCACAGATAGAATGGGCACCTGTAGCATGAGCATGCCTGTAGTGAGGATTTCAGTCTCCACTACTCTAGGACTGCAGTATGTTTTGTGTGTGTGTGACCCTTTAGCGGTTGTCTAGGAATAGGGTTAGAATGGCACATGCATGGCTGTTGCTCTTCCCGTGGAGAGTGCAGGAAAGTCTGGAGGCATTTTTACCTATTGCATTTCCTCCCTTTCTATCTTTAGTATTGCTAATGAAGGAGAGGAATATGAATGCTCTGAAAGGAAGGGACAATGTTCTGCCAGAGGCACAGAAGAAATTAACAGCTCTTGCTCTGGGACAACTGCTGACATTCTCTCAAATACACCTGCATTGCCAGAATCATGTAAGACTCTTCGCTATCAAGGAGGTAAGAAGGAAAAATCAATGTGGCCTGTAGGAGAATGATAACCCATCAGTGTGATGCATGTCTTGAGGGAGGTGCCAAAGCAGAGGAAAATCAGCACTCCAAGGAGTGATGCGACTCTTCTCATATTTGTTAGGTGTCTTGCCAGGAGTGAGAGAAGAGCAGAAGAAAGACAAAGACTCCTCCTGGGATTCTGAGGTACCTTCTCTAGAGGAGGCAGTGGGGTCCCTCTGAATCACTGGCTTCTGGGATCATTACTGTCTGCAGCTGCTTTTGCCAAATGCTTGTAAGTCAGACCTTGACATGCCAGTGCTGCAGACAAACTGTTCCTGTAGGACTGGGACAAAGTGAGGTTCAGCTGGTTCTCCTTGCAGCTGACCTCCCAGCTGGATTTCTAAAAAAGGACAAAGCAGTAAAGTTTCCGTTAGAAGACTGGCTTGGTGAAGATTGTTGATTTTCTATAATACCGCAAACATCTTCCACTCCAGTCACTGTCAATTGGTTCCCATATGACTCACAGTCTAGAGACTTCTTTCTTCTGCCTGCATTCTCTCTGGATTGGACAGGAGTACTTCATCCCTTTTGGAAAGCCCTGGTCAAGAGAGATGCCGAACATGCTGGCTGTGTTTGCCTCTTTTGTTCCTTCTATCACCTGATCCCGCTTGTTAGGTCTTTTGGCTAAAGCAAAGTGTTGTGCGTGGAAGTGGGTTGAGAAGGAGGCTTTGCCAGTTCTCAGACGTGTCTTTTCAATTCCACAGACTGATTCTGAAGGTCCAGCAGAAAGTGTGCTGCTTCCTGCTGCAGTGGGCAAGAGTTTGGATACGCGCTCTGTTGCAGTGGAGCAGAGCAAAGGTAAATTGAGAGGGACTAAATGGTTACCTTTGTACAGTTCTCTCTTTGTAAAGTGGGGTGACATGGCTGGGGAGAAAGCAGAGTGAAATAAGTCCTCAGAGTAATGACCAACCTGTTATCTTTTGTTAGGGGTCTTGCCAGCAGCAGGAGAAGAGCAGAAGGATAACAATGACTTTTCCTGGGGAGATGATGACTTTTTCTGGCTTTTGGAGGTAGCTGTTCTGGAGGGGGCATTGAGTTCCTTCTGGATCCATGGCGTCTGGGCTCCTTTCCCTTTGCTGCTGCTTTTGCCACATGCTTGCACCTTGGGCCTGGAAATGCCAGTGCTGCAGACAAACTGTTCAGTTAGTGCGGGGACAAAGTGAGGTCAAGCTAATGTCCTTGCAGCTGACCTCCCAGCTGGATTAATAGAACAAAGCAGTAAAGCTTCTTGCTGCTTGCAGTCCTCTGAAATCCTACAAGACTGGCATTGTGAGGATTGTGTTTTCCACCTCCTAGCCTGCTTCCCTGGATCCATTCATGTCAAATAACCTCCAGTCTGGAGATGTATTTCTCCTGCCTCGGTTCTCTCTGCATTGGGGAGGAGTGCTTCATCCCCTTTGGAAAGCCCTGCTGAAGAGAGATGCCGAATGTGCTGGCTGTGTTTGTCCGTTTTGTGGCTTCCTCCACCTGATCCCGCTCGTTAGGCCTGTTGGCTGAAGCTGAAGTGCTATGCGTGGAAGTAGGTTGAGAAGGAGCCTTTGCCAGTTCTCAGACGTGTCCTTTAAATTCCACAGACTGATTCTGAAGGTCCAGCAGAAAGTGTGCTGCTTCGTGCTGCAGTGGGCAAGAGTTTGGATGCTGGATGCTTAAAGGTAAATACTTCTCAGACAAAAAGAGATAGGTAGATTATTGCATATATTATGAGGCCATGCCACCAAAATGCCACAGTTGAATGTATTAGGTGTCTGCTACACAAAAGAATAAAACTACAAGTTTTGTATCACAGGTTATGGGCTTCTGGTTCTTCCCTTGCTAATGGGAAGATCCCATAGAAACCATCTCCTGTAACTATAGTCACATTCTGAGTGACCACTGCTAATTTGCAGGTCTGTTATCAGTAATTAAATTGCCTCTTTGGCAAGAACTCAACATAGCCAGAAACCACACACTCACAAGACTGCATGTGGACTTCTACTGTCTATAGTGAGAAATAAACTATTGCATTACAAATAAGAAGCTTTGTAGCAGCTAGAATAATGTAGTTTTAAATTATGCTTTTTCTTCTGATTGATTGCATAGAGATTAAGGTTTCCAAATAATGAAAATCAGATCATTTTGTTTCATACTGGTGCTCTCAATATGTGTTGCTTGATGCATTAACTTACAAAGATTTTTTTTTAGGTTAACAGAAATACAGACAGAAAAGAAGCTGACTTTGAAAAATCCCTTTCATTAAAACTAGCTTCTTGATATAATGGAATTATTGTCAGGATCCCCTGAAGTTGGGCCTGTTACCCACAGAAGTGTAGCACCTTTCTGCAGCAGAGCATGTTAACTGCATGGGAAAAATTAAGCTGGCATTGTTAATTGGAATTGGTTTTGGCTGGCAACAAAGTAGAAAGCAAAGCTAATATAGTAATGAAGTCATGGTCTTAGCAGATTAAAATGATAAAGATTTGGCTGATGTTAATTATTTGGTTGTTAGATTAGAATTTAGTGCACCGGAATTTTTAAATATGTTGTTCAACAAACATAACTTGGAAAAAGTTTGAGAAGTCAAAATATAGCATATATGAATCAGTTATAAAAGGCATTTCGAAAGGCATTTCTTTTGGAAGTTTTCCCGGGATGAGGTGGATCAATGTCATGATGGTATAGTTTAGGAAGATACACAAGGCTGTAATTAATCAGGAATAGAAGCTGAAGTTCATTTGGTTTTGTCACTCGTTGGTACTGGCATGGGAGACAACAGCTTTGATCTTGGAAATAAAAAAGATATTAACTGGTGTCTCTCCTCCTGTTCAGTTGCCACGGCCCAAGGGGAAAAAGGGATAGGGACGCGGCACCACACAAAGGGTTCAGACGCAGCTGACAGGGTCTGGGTGCAATGCCGATTTATTGAGAGAACACAGGGGCTTATACAGGGTAAGTCTGAGGGGAGGATTCAGAACTGGGGAGGAGCATGGGACTGACAACTCAGGGTGAGACAGGATTGGGAGACAGGGGAAAGGTGGGTGTAACTTGTGGGTATCCAGGGGAAAGGACCAATGGTAGCTCACTCTGCACTGCAGCAAACCCCAACCAATCAGTGACAGAGGAGCGGGAAAGCAGGGGAGAGCAGGGTGGTAAACAACTTTTGGCGGGAAAGTCTGAGGGATAGAGGGGAATAATATGGGGGTACATTAAACTTGATATAAAACCAATAATGAACTGGGGAATAACAGTCAGTCCAATAAGTTAACAGTCCATTTAAGCTCTGTAGATGTCCCTCCACGCTTGAAATCTCTCCCAATTGGACTTCTCATTCTCCTCATTTAGTCAGCCTAGGATCCTGTAATAATTTAGAGGAACTGATGCCAACATAACTATTACTTAATAGATACTTTCTAGTGCATTAAAACCACATGCAGGAAGCAACAGACATCAAAAAGCCTGAAATCAAAAAAGAACAGTTTTTCTTCATTGGGGCTTCTCTGAAGCTATTTGATGTTATTGTCTGTCAGGGATGATGGTTTATCTGGTCATTGTTCGATCTCCTAAAAGAAGAAAGACTTGTCAAATTAAGGAGGTACAACAAGAGAAGTGCTTACATTTGATTAGTTAGGCTTTACAGCCTGGGAGCTGTGAGATTTTCAGTTCTTGCCTGGTAATCTCATGATAGCAATGAACCAGCACCTCAACCCACTAAAGCTGCCAGCAGTGCCTAGTTCCCAGTCTGAGATCACTTCAAATTCTATGTCAACAGATGTGACATGAGACTTCTGTTGAAACATGTATCACTGTGGATTTCATGTAGAGCCATAATGGATGAAAGCAGAAAGCCAAGTCTAGTACTTTAGGGGGAAAAAGTTGGAAATCATTGAGTACTTCAAGTAGTCATGGCAAATGGGGTTTTACTGAGGAGTTTAGCTTCTTAGAAATGCAAATTGGGAAAAAATTAGGGCTAAGAAAATTGTTTTTATGAGGGAGTTGCATGGCAGATATGCTGACATACAGCAGTTCTGTTATTGCTTAGAAAGAGCTTTTATATTGGTTATGATATAAACATGATTATTTTTGCTAGCATGTTTTAATTCTTTAGTAAACAGGGTTTTGGTTAGGAATAAAATGCAAGATTAAGAATAACAAGCTGCAGAAAACCAGTAATAAATGCTAATAAAAATATTTCACAAAGAATATTCTGAGTTGGGAGGAACCCACAAGGATCATCGAGTCCAGCTCTTAAGTGAATGGCTTATATGGGGATCAAACCCACGACCTTGGTGTTACTAGCACCATGCTCTAATCAACTGAACTAATCTCAGGGTCAGTAAGAACTGAGGCCTAACCATTAGATTAAGAAAAACTTAGAAAATGAAAATTCAATAGAAAGGAATGTAAAAGCCATTGTTAAAGTAAGTTTTCTCCAAATTAGAGAATTATGGTATCCAAAACAAAAATACAATGCTGTAATTCTTTTGAATACCATAATAGAGTCTTAATGAAAGGGATCCTTTTAGATACTATGGATTCTGCGAGATCCTTATCTATACCTGTTAACCAATACTTGCCTGTGTACTAATACTTTTGTAAAATTTTTCCTGTAATGGTGAGAAACATATTTAAGAAAAATCATCAATATTATCTAATCAAATTGTTACTACCACATTTGCTCCAACATTAGGACTACTAAACCTGACATGATGTGTGGCATGAGTGAAGGAAAAGATAGGAGAAAGAAGGATTTTGGAAAACATCGTGTTTGCGTTATATATATATACACATTAGAATAATGCTTTATGACTTCTTCTTACAGGAGATTGTTTCCAAACCATGTAAACACAGCTTTAAAAATATTGGGTCTTCACAATGCAGCTTGCCTTCATTTTCTTCCATGGTGCTGGGGAACAAGGTAAACTGGGGTGAAAGATGAGAACTCAGTAGGCACTGCTTCCAGAGTGTCCATGAGTCAGTGAGGAGATGTCCCCAGAGCCAATGTGTGAGCAGCGCTGTGTGGGGCTTGCACTTCCAGATGCCTGCTTGTGGGGAGGTGCTCCCCCAGCCTGCAGTAACAAGTGTTTTTCTTGCTGGGAACAGGTGGCTGAAAGCCATCTGGCTGTCCTAAGCACCCCAGGGTTCACATGAAGTCACAGCACTTCTTGTTTCCAACTCACCAAGGAGGTGTCTGACCAGAGTTGCTGCGATCCATCCTGTTTCTGCCTCGATTAGTCGCTGTGCTTTACACAAAGCTACATCTTGAACTCTTCAGAGAGGGGTGTTTGCAAGCATTTGCAAGACAGTGCTTTTTGCAATCAACTCCTTCTTTGAGGGAATTTCTCGGGAGTTCATACCACTGCTCTGAACTGCAGTGGCTGATGTTGGCTACTGAGAGATCAGGGAGGTATTGGTATTGTTGAGAGCTGAAAAAATAATGGTATGGCATCAAGTGGTCATATTTCTTTTTAATGAACATTTTGTTGGATGCTGAATTGTGATGGTCTGGCTCTATGCTCATTTAAGTGGACAATTCTGGAAAAGAAAAGCAGCAGCAGAAAAAGAAAGGATGGGGGAACAAGGATATGAAGGAAGAAAATTAACAAATACTGTGTTTTCTTTCTTTCTGAGCAACCTAGTCTAGTGGAAGTCTCCCTGCCCGTGGCAGAGGGGTTGTAACTAGGTGATCAAACTGAAACCAAAGAAACTATATTTCTTTATCTTTAGTTCCACTTCCAGCTTTCAAAACTTTCCAGATTTTGCAAATCCTGCTTAATTTTAGGTTTTGGAGAGATTTTTTTGAAATTGAGAAATTTCAAAAATAACATGGTAGTAAAATAAAGAAGGGGAGGAGAAAATACCTGTTTCCATGTCATCTATTCCATTGCACACTCAGGGACAGCTTGCAGGACAGGTTGAAAGTGAGCTCAGTTGGGCAGCCCATACTCCCAAAAGGACAGAGATCATACAGTAGACGAGTGTGAGTAAATTTCTGTAATGACTAAATTTCTCTTCTAGAAAGTATCTGTTCTAGTTTCTAAGCCTTTGTTGAAGTCAGCAAGTCATCATTGTGAGGATGGTACGGGAAAACTTCTGCCCAGGGTCCCCAGGACTCCTAGAGATGTGTCAGAGTGCCTGGGGAGTACCTGAAAGTTGCTGAGGTGCATTCAGACTGTTGACCAAGGCATAATTTCACTTTGTCATGTGAGCCCTGTTAGAGTTCCTACACTGATCCAAAGTGGCTGTGAGATACTGGAAGGAAAACTGAAGGACTGGGGACTACCATCTGTTCCTCCAGTGAAAGGACAAAGCACATCCACATAAAGATGAATCTAGTTGAGAAAGGCATGGCTGAGCAGATGGTACTGTCAGGAGGGCTTTCACTGTTTTATCCAAGGATATTTCATGAGTCATTCATTGACTGATGACAGAGTTCAGAACACATGAAAGGGGAAGAGGAACTTTGAAGATTGCTTTGCAAATCTGTTGAGAGTTTTAAACCAGGACCAAGACTAATGAAGGACAGTGGACTACAAATGAGTATAGACAATGCTGACTTGCTGACTTGGACAAAAGCCAGGAAATTAGAAGAGATATTTTCTCATTACAGAGTTTAGGAGTGTCAAAGGGGATCATAGCATAGGCTGCCAAACATTTTACATTTCTGTATATAAGGTAAAAACCGTGAGAAATACATCTGTAAACCTGAAATTATTCATGCAGATGATCAGAATGTGATTTAATTTACAGAGCAGACTTGGAGAGAAAATTCACATAAATGGCATATTGATTAAAGGTATTAATTTAAAGACAAAATGTGTTCATGGACAAAAGAAAGGAAGTGTTCCTTGCATATCAAAGACATAGACTAGATCTGAGGTCTCAAGTGTAGTAGGATGTGAGTCATACTGTAAATCTCTGAGTAGGGATGAAAGAAAAAAAATACGTACAACACAAGTGGGTCACTAAATGAAGAATGTGGATGAGACTTTGTGAGAAACAAGCACAATCAACCAAAACATAAATCTTGTAATAGTGGGGAAATTTTCTCTGTCTGGGAAGGGAATAAAGGAACAGAAGTTATACCTGTTCTGCTAAACAAGAAGAGACAAGGACCAATCCCTTGGTCTGAGCACAAGCATGAACACAGGTTTGCTTCCTTACTGTTGAGGACAAACCTTGTTTAGAGCAGATGGACACAGTCTGCTCTTCACAACACTTGGTCCTGAGTCTACTCTAATTCTCTGTGGCCCAAGGCAAAATCATGATTTTCTATGATACCTTCTTTTGGTATTCAATATATGTGAAGGGATGCAAGGGCTGTGTTACAGTTCACCAAACTGGTCCTTTAATGGCATGGAACAGAGAGCACGTGCTGCTTACCCTGAGGATAACATTTCAAGGTGGACGCCTCTGAAAACAGGTTACATAGCAATTTGTCAGGTGGGATTTTCGTTAAGTGTTTTATTTTTGTCTACAATCCAAATGCATAGAGCACCAGCAAGGCAGGTTTATTATTCTTCTATAAGTTTGAACAAATAAATGAACTAACTAAATAAAGAAACCAAGAAAACTAGAGGGGGGTTTGTATTTAGCTACTGAGGAAAACTGAGGTATGATCAAAATCCTGGAGGCTTGGAAACATTCCCTTATGTGATCATGTTGCATGCTACTTTTATGCACTGTATATATACACACCTAATTCCAAAGTAAACTGTCAGTCACGTTCATTTCAAATAAATGGAAATTGGCTTAGCTCCTACTAATGCTCCTTGGATCAGACTGACGCTCCCTCACCACAGGCAATACTCATTTCTGTAAGAGCATGACTTCTACCAACCCACCTCCTTCAGGGCCATCCCTTGGCCTCTGTGTGGCTGTTGTGTGCTAGAAGAGTACTGGGACCACTGTGTGGGTCAGCATTCTCCTCTTACAGTCTTTAGGTTTTGCTCACCCTACAAGGCAGATTATGTAGTTGTCATCAGTGTAGGGTCTGAAGACTGCCTTCATTGTGGCATCTAATTTCTTACTAAATGGTTTGATCTTCAAGAAATCCTGTGCTACTTATGAGACATCACTCACGTTCAAGGCTCTGCAGGAAAGAGTTTCTGTCTAAGAACACAGGCAATTTTACATCTATTCAACTCCATGAGATTTCTGCAGCCAGCATGAGCCTGTCTGACTTTGTTTTGGAAAACGTGTACAACTACCTCAGACAATGGCATAACACAATTTTCCCCCTTTACAAACTGTATTGTGGTTTAGCCTCAGCTGGCAACTAAACCCCACATAGCCTCTCACTCACTCTCCCTGCATTGGGTTTCCTAACCCAGCACAGAGGGCCCCTGTCCAAGCCGTGGGCTGCCAGCTTTTTCAGGAGAATGTTGTGGGAGACGATGTCAAAGGCTTTGCTGAAGTCCAGGTAGACACATCCACAGCCTTCCCCTCATCCAGCAGGCGGGTCACCTGATCATAAAAGGAGTTTAGGTTGGTCAGACAGGACCTGCCCTTCCTAAACCCGTGCTGGCTGGGTCTGATCCCTTGTCCATCCTGTAGGTGCTGTGTGATTGCACTGAGGATGATCTGCTCCATAACTTTGTCAGGCACTGAGGTCAGGCTGACAGGTCTGTGGTTTCCCAGGTCCTCCTTGCAGCCCTTTTTGTGAATCAGCATGACATTCTCCAGCTTCCAGTCATCTGGGACCTCCCCAGTGAGCCAGGACTGTTGGTAGATGATGGAGGGCGGCTTGGCAAGCTCTTCCACCAGCTCCCTCAGCACCCTTGGGTGGATCCCATCTGAAGACAATTAACTGTATCCCAGCCCATACCAGTGCAGTGAGATTCCTGGTAGTCTTGCAGTGAGGTTAATACAAATAACCAGTCACTCCTTTACTCTCTTGTCAAGAGACTGATTTAAAATAGTAATCTGCTCTGTACTCTGTGCAATCTCTTAGATGGCCAGTGACTTTGAAGTATACTGAAGGTGTCTGAAGAAAAGATTTGTTGACGTTTTCTTCCATTAAGTAGTAATTTATTGCCATTAAAAATAGTTCACCACTCAAGGAGGTGAGTATTGCTGGTAATTTCTCTGGTCCCACTATGATAAACAGGCTCATTTTTAAGAATTGATTTGCTTTAGGGACCTCCTTTCCACAGGGTTTAATATTTGATTAATATTTGGTGTTAGCTACATTATGCTTCTAATAGTGAAAAGTACTGGTTTAGTCAGACTGCTCTGGTTTGGAAAAGGAGGATGAAAATGCAGTGACTTACTACCAATAGCAAGCAGAGTTTTGCAGCACAAAATTGGTCAGAAGGCCGTAGTGTAAAGGAGTGAAGAGCCCAGAATAAAGAAAGGCTGAGACCCTCCTACCTACTGCCAAGGAAAATACCTGTTACAAAGCAAAGCACGCATTTGTGTGTGTTTAAAGCAATATAATTAGAGAAGACATACATGATGTCCTTTGGGATTAAGTAAAATTTCAAGTGTCCCTGATAAACTTCATAAGCTACTAAGTGAGGTCTCTCAAGCAGGGTGATTTTCCTTTTCATGACTCTCTACATATGTATGTAAAATATTTCGGTTTGTGTCTGGTCATTTCAGATAAAACTACTATTTGTTAATTTCTTGTTTTGACAGGATCTGTTGGTTTTGGACAAATCAGCTGGAGAGACAGAACCCTAAATGAGTTGCTTGCCTTTTGTTTGAACCTTTCCCTGCCCCCTTCAATAATGAAGGGAAAATATGAAGCGATATAAGTAAAAAATAACAGTTTACTGAAGGAAATAGCGGTAACTACAAAGATACAGAGGAAAACTGTTTAAACCAACAAAGGCAGAAATCGTTTTCTAGTCGCTCAGCCCCTAGGACAAAAAAAACCCAAAATGGTGTCTGGTTTCCCCCGGACAGGACAAAATGGCAGTGACCATGTGGGTTCCCCGGGCAAAGGCAAAATGGCTGAAAAACGTCACCCTTTTCTCCCCCCCCCACCCCAGCAGCTGGAAACTCATGGAGTTGTTGCCATCAAGGTCCCTCGGTGCAGTCCAGGCAGCAGCAGCCCCGGTAGGAACTGCTACCTGTGGCTAGGCTTGAGAAAAACTCCTGTCTTTTCCTCAGCGCTGGGGAAAAAGTGGCCCCTTCCTCTTCCAGTCCTTGGCTTTTTTTTCCTGTCAAGCACACACCTCCCTCGATGACTACTCATTGCTAAAGCTCTGCACTCTGGCTTTGTAACCATAACATAGGAGTTTCCTTTATGGGGCCGTGCTGACACAAAAGTGAACGCAAAAAGATTGTGTAGTTCTGTGTAGATGAAGAATAACGATGCTTAATCTTCTGCTCAACATGCATGATTTCCATATAGTGACTACCGGCCTCAAAAACATAATGAGGTCATTTCTTTGTGGAACTTACTGTCTACAAAGTAAAAAAAAAAAAAATACATTATTTGGGGGGAAAAATGATGCAAGAAAGGAACAGAGGGAAGTCTCCAATTTGCATTTCCAAATCCCTAGAAAATTTTATGGAAGTATATGTTTAGAAAAGACAGATTGGGACAAACAGCTAACAGTGGGTTCCTGACTTTAGCTTTTTGCATGTAATGTAATATATTGGATGGGAAATCAAGGGAATTTCTGAACGTTCAGGTAAATCTTTACCCTGATGAATGTACTGAAAAGCAAAGCTCCAACTCTGGTTAAAAGATTATTCCAGAAGGTGATTTTTAAATTTTTTAGACAAGTGGCCAAAATACTGCTAAATTGATATTGGCATATCTCAAGATTCTTCAGTTATGGTACTAGTTTTGCCTCCCTTACTCCACCAGCAGAACTCTTTTTCTCATGTCCTAATTTGTCTCCTTCCTTCACACCTCAGTGTTAGTGGCTTTTCTGTCCCAAATGATAGTCAACGGGTGTTAGGCTAAATGATTCTAGTGATATATTCCAATCTGCTAAGCAAAAGATGGAATAATTTGAGGTTTGGCCTAACTTTACAGTTCTCATGAGTTGAAATTAAATCCATTGAAAAAAGAGGATATAAGAAAGAAAATGGAAAGTTACAGATTCACTGAATTATTAATCATCTCTGGTGTATAAAAATATCCCAGAAGGAATTATTTTTTTATCACATTCCTGGTTAAATGAAGCATGTATTCTAATTACGTTATTAAGCAAAGTTATAATGAAGAAAGGTCAAAACAATCAAGAACTATCTTTACTCACAGTCTATACTTGCTACTAATTCTTACGCGAAGAGCTGTTTCTGCCAGCCCTCCTCCCTTGCTACCCATGATAAGGAAATTAAGCAATTGTTTTGAAAGGAAGTAAGATCAAGTGACGTAGTACAGCTAATGAAGATATTGATTTAACGCTTGCCCACAGGGAGAACTGAGCAGAATTAAAAGATTTTTTATTTTTCTTTCCTTGTAAAACTTCAAGTTCTTATTTACAGTGAGTAGACTGGCTTTGCAACCTGCAGCTGGTGGAGTTGAGCTAGCTGAGTCCCATCCACAGGGGGTTCTTTGTTCTACCACAGAATAAAAGACTGGGACACAGATTCAAAATGCTGCCTCAGGAATCCCAGCACTGTGAACCTGCTTGAGACCTGTAGACTGACTAGATGGTGGCAAGCACTGAAACTTACTGTAGTTGCCATCCTTGGAGATATTAAAAACCTAACTTGGTGTCCTGAGCAACCTGAGAGGTCCTTCACCACCTCTGTGATTCTGTGATATGTTTGGTGCCAACAAGAGATGCCAATATAGCTGAGATCTTTTCTAGAGGCCCATCCTCACTCCCTGATTCACTTTTGTCTTGATCAGTCTTCATTTATATCAAACCAATCTCAATGTCTGTCAGGTCAAGAAGACTCACATATTCAGGGACACATCTTGCGTAATTTGCCTTGTTTTATTTAAGTACAGTCCAAGTAACTGTGAATTCAGCCAAATCATACCAGTTTTACCTTCAGCCAACAGAGCAGAGAGATTTGTGGCTCAAATTGTAATTCATTGAAGCTGTCTGGAGCTGCCCTTCCTTCTGAACAGCAAGCAGAGTTCGGTCTCAGTCTTTTTGTTTGGTGTCTTTAGTATTTTGTCATGGTTTGAGATAGTCCCAAAATTTAATTCCCTAGTCTAAGCCCCCTTCCCCATCTCAACCTAATGTGAGATGGTTTTTTTTTCCAGACAAAACACAGCAGACTCCAAACAGGGGAAAGGGAATATATTACAATGACTGTACAAATAAATACTATAACACATTATACACACGATCACAACTATCTCTACCATGACATATGGTATTTACAATGGATCAGATCTCTTCCCCCCTCCAAATAAAAGTCCAGGAGGGAAAGAAGGAGAGATCCCTTCCAGTCTCAAAGCAGGAGAATCTTCCAAGGCAGCAGGTTTCTCCTCATCTCATGCATGCAGCAGCTGTAACTGGATTGTTGTAGCTGGATCCCTTTTCAATACACACAAGGGGGTCTCCAAGCCCCTCGGCTCTCCTTCGGTCCAAGAGAAGGCCTCACCTGTGGACTGCCAGCAGGGACAAGACTCGCATCACCACAGGTGTATCACGAAATGCGGAGCATCTTCGTGAAAGTCCCTTCCTCAGGGGATTCACCCGTGAGTCAGAACATCTTGGGCAGCATTCAGTTGCAAGCCTTTGCCTCAAGAGTTCTACCAGAGCTCCTGTGCTCTGTCTCAGGCTACCAGGCTTGTCAGCAGCAACGAGGGGGACCAAGGTCAACCTCCCGCATTCCATCTGGCCGTCCCGGTCCAGCTCTGGGACGTCTTTTGAGCTTCTTAGCTCCTCTCTCTCTCTCCGGTGCTGCATGTCTAAAACTCTTCTCCAAAATAGGAGTCCATGTCCTCCTTTCCCGGAGGTCTCAAAGGAGTTTGGGGGTCTGGTATAGTTCTTACCCCAACTCTCTGTAGAGCTAGTTCTGCTCTCATCTGCTGCTGTTGGCTCTCTCTTGGCTGTCTGTCTCCTTCCAGGAGTTCTCTCTGTGTGCTGCATGCCGTTTGCTGTTTGGTTCAGTTCTTATCTGTCCTGGCTCTCTGCCACCGTTTCTCTGGTCAGTGCCAGCTGCTGCTCTGCGCCCATGGAGAAAACATCTCCCAGCATAACTACAAACACTTAGCCCAGTCTAACACTGTTCCAAGTCTTTGCAGTCCCCCCCAACTGGGGCTGGGAGGGCCCAGAAGCCCCGAGGGGCTCAGAGCCCCTTCCTCGTGGCTCTACAACATGGCCACCTCTCCTCAACAACAAAAAACTACAACCCATCTCTTCCAGTGCTTGTGATATGTTTACATTTTTGCAGGAACGCCCATTGGACAGAACTTCAAAACTTCCAGGGGTTACCACCCCTTGGGGTGTACCACTTTTTTAGCCTCTGGGAGAAAACAAGATTCAAACCACTACATATTTATAATCCATCAGTAAATTTCCGCCTGATGGACGCTTAGAGACTAGAAAGAATATAGCAGACTAATTAGCCATCACAGATACTGTAGTGTCCCCCTAATTTTATTGAAAATTTATCAGTCTTGATCTTGTTGAGGGAGATGTTAGGTATAGATTGGATTTGCTTTTGTTCGGTCCACCTGAAGCTGCCTCTGGTCTAGGTTGAACAAGCCCAGCTCCTCCAGCCACTCTTTGCAGGACAAGTGCTCCAGCCCTCATCATCTTCACGTCCTTCTGCTAAACTTCGTCCATTTTATTGATGTGCTTCTTGACAAAACTATATGCAGAATCTAGATGTGGTCTAATCCTTTTTCATTGCTCACTTGTGGATTTGAGTGCTCCCTTGTGAATTAAATATCTAGTAACAGCACTCAAGCTTATACATCAAATATAGGAAATTTGTGACCGAGCCTAAAACTTTATTGTATGTAAACTCTGTCCTCCTACCACGTGATATCTTTTTGCCAGCGCTTGGCATCTCCACTTGCAGAGTACTGGTGACAGATATTTCAGTTACTCTTTTTATATTTGAAAAAAAGGAATAGGAAGCTGTTCGCTTGAGGAAATGAACCTGTTTCTCACATCTCAGTTGGTCTCTTTAACTGCTATACAAAGGAACTTCTTTGCCTGTTGTTTGGAGTGTTTGCTTATTTCTACAAACTGAAACAGCATAAACAGGAAAGAGTAAGATATTCTCACTAGCATAGCTTCGGTATGCAGAGCAGTCTAAAGGTATATCTGTGGAGATATATATGCGTAAATTAGCTGTGAAATAGTTATCTCAGGTGGTCCAACAGACTACTGTTTGTACACTTTCGGTGTTCACTGTGGGATTTTTTTATTGTTGCGTTTTTGGGGTTTCTTTGTTGTTGTTGTTGTTGTTGTTGTTTTAATCAAACTTTGTTTTGTTTAAGGTTAAATGTGAACTTTAAAATCCCATTGCCTGCTAATACAAAGCTGTCTCTGTTATCCATATGGGAGCTCTGTGGCCTATGCATTGACTGAAGTGTGGTTGTGTTTCTGCAGAAGACAACTAAAACCTACATATTTCTGGTGATGCCAAGCTCTGGCATGTGATATCTGCTATTTCATTGGGTACGGTTTGTACCATTATATCAAACATCACAACTATTTCATATTACTCATTAACAAGGGACCTAACTAAATGACTATGATTTGCTTTTCAAAGGTTAGCTTCGCCTTGACAAGAGGGGATGCAACCAGCTATCAAATGGTAGCCTACAGCTTCTGGTTTTGCAACAACTTTGCACCACTTTGAACAAAACACTTGCTTTTTCCTGATCCCTAGTTCCACCCTTTGAAAGGGGAATTATAATCCTGTTTTTTTTCCACCTGCTGTCAACCTTTAGACATGTGTTTTGCAGGTCAGGTGGTGCTGTGTGTGGATCACGTCTGAGCACAACAGGGTTCCCTTGCAGTCAACAGCCTCTGAGCAACACAAGTTGTGAGTTAATTAAAAAGAAAAGGCTGCACAGTTCTGTAAGCGTACAACACTTGGAGTGTGACCTTGGATAATCTGAAAGCACCGGAGATGCTTTCTCCTATACAGAGGAATCAAGACTCCCATCTTCCTGTCTTTTGTTCTATCTGACTTTCATGAACTGCTTACTTCCCAATGCCTTAGTTTTTAAAAGCGGATATAGTGTTTTCTAGTTCTGTCTTTTCAGCACAATATCATTACTGAGGAATCAGTGTGCAAGGTAGAGCAGAACAACTCTTGCTTTGTAGCTAATAGGTAAAGAGCTATCACAGATGAAGCTGAGTTTATACAACCAGAAAAAATCATTAATATATGTACCTAAATGAATGAAGATTATTAAGTTTTCATAATAATTTGCTACATTATTTGACCACTCCATAGAATCACAGAAAGGCTTGGATTGAAAGAGACCTTAAAGACCATCTAGTTCCAACCCTCCTGCCATGGGAAGGGACACCTGCCTCTAGACTAGGTTGCTCAGGGCCCCATCCAACCTAGCCTTAACCGCTGCCAGGGATGGGGCAACCTATTCTAGTTCCTCGCCACCCTCTGAGAAAAGAACTTCTTCCTAACATCTAATCTGAAATCTCTCCGCTTTAGTTTGAAACCATTTTCCCTTGTCCTATCACAATCTACCTATCACTTTCACCAATTTTTATAAGCCTCTTTTAGGTACTTCAGGATAGTCAGCCTGCTATGCATTTACAATTAGGTTTTTAAAGTTCAAAGCTAGAATTTTCAAAAGGCTTCTCTACCTTGCATCAACCGCAGTAAGAAGTTTTCCACTGACTTAATCCAAATCCACATTAGGTTAAAACATCCTAACCTTTCAAAAATCAAAATGATCTGAAGGCTCTTTTACTAGTTCTCCTGCTGACAGAACAATGGCACCAAACACAACAAATGGTTAGAAATGAGTAAGTCTAGTTGTAAGGTCTGCATGGGAGGGCTTCTCACCACCAGTACTACAAAAGTCTTCAAATATATGTCACGGGGACAAAATCCCAACTTATTTTAAGATCATATATGTCATTACAAAAGGCGTATTCGAGAAGGCATGTGGGATAAGTTTCATTTTGGAATTAAATCTGCCAAGAGATGTCAAGTGCAACCAGAAGGGCTTCTTCAAGTATATCAGTAGCTAAAGGAAGACTAGGGGAAATGTGGGCCTGCTGCTGGATGAGGTATGTGCCCTGGTGGCAAAGGATGCAGAGGAGGTAGAGTTACTGAATGTCTTCTTTCCTTTAGTTTTTACTGCTAAGGATAACCCTTTGGAATTCCAGACTCCGGAGGCAAGAAAGTCTGAAGGAAAGAAGTCTTTCCCTTGGTCCAGAAGGATTGGCTTAGAGATAATGTAGGCAAACCTGACACCCACAAATCCATGGGCCCGGAAGGGGTGCACCCACGATCCTGTACAGCCTGCTCTAGGTGAACCTCCTATAGCAAGGGGGTTGGACTAGATGAGCTCCAGAAGTCCATTCCAACCCCAGTCATTCTGTGATTCTGTGAGAACAAGGGACTGGATTAAGTGGCCCAGGTGTATGTTTTCCTGACCTATGTTCCTTCATTCCTTTGGGAGGTTATTAAGAATCATACCTCTTAAGAATCTGAGGTACACACTGAGCAGTTAAGTCTGGCTATTTAAATTTTACTTTTATATTTAGACTCTTAAATTAATGTCTTGGTTATGAGACAGAATGAACATAATTTGTTTCCTTTGTCCTTAGGTAAATGAGATTCCTAAATTGTGTAATCTGAAGAAGAGTCATTCAGACTGTGTAGGAAAATAGTGGGCTTAGCAGTGTAGGTGCTTGTGAAGTACTTAAAGAGAGGAAGCTGTACTTAGGCTAACTCAACCTGCTCAGAGCTGCTGGAAATTTCATTAAAATGCTTATTTTCCGGATTTCAGTCATGCCTCTCTTTTTTTGATAGTTAGGAGTGAAGAGAACATTCTTTGGGTGATCACAACTATTTTTGTAGTGATTAGTAACAGCATTCATTGTTGTAGTCTAGGAATGTGACCAAACATGAAAAGTAAGATCAAGGAACTTCTTTGAAATCAGAGGTGTAAGAGGTGTAAGCAAGTACTGGAGAAATAATATAAAACCACTGAGCAATTTACAATGCACGTACAGTGAGGTATAGTTTTTGTTGCATACTGAGGGATAACAGGCAAGAAACTTAATTTTTTAAAATTAAACTAACAGTTTATTAAACAGCGAGATATTTTTCAAGATGATGTGACTGGTTCTGATGTTTACAGCTATAGACAGATCCTTCTCTCTATGTCCTGCCCTTTGCATGACTCTTGTTTCCAGTCAGACTGCTACAGTCACTGTTCCCTTCTCTTCCAGCATTGGTTTTCTTGCTTTGTGGAAGGCGTTTCCAGCCAATTGTCATGGTCTTTCAGGTTAATTTCAGGTTAATGCATTTTTATGCTAACTTACTGAAATGAATAAAGTCACTATCCTGTCTTAAAAAGGCAAAAGCCCGAAGAAAAAAAAACCGCAAGCACAGTAAGTGACTATTAGCTCATTTTCTCAGACATTATTTTAACAGGGAACCCTGTATGCCAAGGCCCTCTTTTTGCTGTGCCTTTGTATTATAGCACCTCACTTTCTGAATGTGACTAGACCCCTTGAGCATCATGATAACTGAAGAACAAAACCTAGCAAAGGCTAAGCAGTCACAAAAATAAGTTTCAAAGCTTGTCAGGATGATACCAACAGAAGGATGTAAATGGTGGGCTAAAAATGTAATTTATTTTTGTGCTTTGTTTTGCTGTAATGACTCACAGCCACTTATCACCTCTGTGTCAGAACAGGAAATGGAGAAGAGCTGTCGTTGTTCCTGACAGGGCTGCATCTTCTCTGCTGTTCCTGTTTAGCAAGTGTATCCAGCTCAGGTGTGACAGCCTTGAGAGGCTTTGCAACGTGGTGTCTCAGCCGGAGCTGACCTTTAGATCAAGTATACATTTAGTCTTAGAAGCTGGTTCAAGATCTGAGCTCTGTCTTTAGCTTGGTGCCAAAGAGGCAAACAAGAGCTGTGACTCTTTTCAGTTATACCACTAATAGTTGAGTCTGAAAATACATCACTTGATTACATCCTTTTGCCTATAAATCTGCTTTACATCCAGTGTGCTCATTTGTGAGAAAAGACATGTCTTAAAATGTTCCAAATGCTTTGTGTACACTCTGGTCTGAAACAAATTATAACAGTCCCTCCCATAAAAAGATGGAGAATGAAAAAGAGGAATATTCAATTTGGCTAGAAGATCTCAGCCCACACCTTTCTTACTGATGAATAGCAGAAAGTGAGAAGTTGATTTGATGTAATTTACTTCAATGATGGTGAACTTTTAGTTCCTTACTGGGAGCACCTCTAGATGGTAATGGGAAAATGAGACTTTTTATTCTGGAAGACAGTTTGAAAGTCTTGCTGATATTTAATATCTAGCAGCTAAACAAAGCAGGACAGAGGTACACAAGTAGAGCTCCACCAAACAAGGATTTTGTTGCGTCAGATGCATCATGGAGTAAATTTCTCATTAATTAAGTCCAGTAACTGCAGTATTAGAGAATATTTCAATAGCTTTCAGTGGTGTATTGAAATTGGCTGTATTTTATTACAAGACCAGAAGTTTTTTGACTGAAAACCAAGAAAAGGGGGGGGGGAGGGGTACCTTTAAAGATCACCTAGTTCAACCCTTATGCCATGGGCTGTACCCTAAGCTGAGTTTTTCTTGCATTAACAACTTTTATTGTTTCTTTTCCTCAAATTCTTTAAATGGAATTGAAACTGAACTCATCCATTTACCTAAGTCTGAGCCATTTGGAAACTGTGAAGCTGTTTCAACAGAATATAATAATATTTTATGTTCACCTCCTTTTGCACTTCGTATCATCAGGCAGAGGTGCCTGATTGGAGGACAGGTTGCCACAAGACCCAAGCACTCCAGTCTGACTGGAAGCACCTGGATGTTCATTCTTCTTGCCATGGTTCCAAACGCCAATTCTCCTTTTTCAAGTTCTTACTCCTGAAGGAGACTAAAGACAGATTATTCTGTGTGATTTCATACCACATCAGTTACCTGTATGTGTTCAGAGCTTTGTAGAGCTTCAGTTGCACTGTTCTTCATAGAGCTACTGGTGCTGACTCTGAACCTTTATTTGCCAGCGTATGCTGTCTAATCCATTTAATTAGACATGATCTACCTTCTCTTAGGTATTAGAGCTTTTTTAGTCTTAATTGTATTGAATGAATTCTGCTAAGGAGCAATTACATGGACAGTTATGCCACTGGATGTGAAGAGCAATGACCTGCCTTTGGGCATAGGCCAGGAATAGAAAAATTTTCATCAGAGTCAGCCACAACCAGAGGGCATGGTCTTAAGCTCTGCCAGGGGAGGTTTAGGTTGGATATTAGGAAGAAAGTTTTTACAGAGAGAGTAATCAGACATTGGAATGGGTTGCCCAGGGAAGTGGTGGATTCACCATCCCTGGAGGTTTTTAAGATGCAACTGGATGTGGCACTTAATGCCATGGTCTACTGCCACAACAGTGTTGGATCAAGGGTTGGACTTGATGATCTCAGAGGCCTTTTCCAACCCGGTTGATTCTATGATTCAATGTGACACTAATCTTATGGTATTTTGAATACAGACCTTCGTGGAAAAGAACCTACTGTTGAATGCACAGCAAGGTTTCAAATTATCTTGGAGCTATAAGTTACTGAAAAGTCGGGACTGAGTGGTTGCTGGGATTTAATCTAGCCTAACAGGTAGTTGAAAGGGAGAACATGAGCGATATAAACCTCATGCCCAACTTTAAGATAGTTCCCTTCTTCATAAGAGTGGAGGTATTTCCCTTGGATATTTTGGGAACCATTCGTTTTCTTCTTTAAAGAGATGACATTTTATGGAATTTTATGTAAGTCCTCCACAGATCAGCTCTGCCCACCATTGACAACCAAGCTGAATTTATTAAGCTTTTAGTCTGTGTTGTGTTTCTCAACCTTGGATATTGTTTGTCTTTTGGAAGTGAGTTTTCAGCCTGAGGTCTCTGCATCACTAGAGACTACAGACTTAAATGGTCCAAAAAAAAGCAAGTCAGTTCTCAGTTAGCTGAATCAGGTCCATGATTTTGTTGGAAAACATTTTAGAAGTTGGAGATTCTATACTAAGAAAAAGGCAGAAAACCTACTTACATGTTTAAATTGCATTAGACATAATAACTATTGTATATTAATTAATTAATTTAATCACATTAAGTCACATTAAGTGTAGTTTCTGTACTGCTAGGTGTTTGTATTAAAGAAGTTTGTGTGAAATGAGGCTGACAAAGCACTCATTATCTGAGGTGCTTTCTGTGAGGAAACTGTGTTTTGGGAATATGTAGAAAGTTGAAAACACCATATCAAACAGATCCTTGGTTTTGAGGGAGGTAGAGACCACACTCAAAACTAACTGTCACTTGGCCTGTGGAATTACCCTTTGCTTTCCAAATCTCCATGAACCACTACAATACAGCAGTGTCAATTTGATGTGTCACTCTTTGGTGTCACATTTTCATTATTGATGTTGCAAGGATGCATTAATGTTGCTAAGTAATGAAATTTAGTCTTTTGTTATTAATGTTGTGAAGCTTTAAAATCCTAAGTATTTCCATTGATTTTTTCATATCGACTGTCTACTTGATTTAGCTTGATTCCTTGCTAGATTCCCCACAGAAAATCCTCCTCGTTCTGGGGGTGAGCAGCCTCTGTGAGTCAGCCAGGGAGAGGCAACAGGGAGAGCTACCCACATATCCACACTCAGTATGATTCACATCTGCATGGGGGTGTCTCTAATGCTGTGTAAAAGGCTCTTGCCTCCATCACGATGACATAATACAGGGGTTTAACTTACCAACCCTGAATATGCCGTGTTTGTTTCCAAATGAATAGTGAACAGACTGCAGATACTGTAAATATTCTATGTAGTTACTTAATTAACCCAAATGCCTGTAAATAAGGAGGACTTTTCTGAATTAGAGGGTAAATACTAATTGCTCAAAGCCCTTTTGCCCCAGCAGACTGTGGGGTGAGCTGAACTGGTGTACAAGTGCCTTGTACACACAGTGTAATAAGACCTTGGACACACAGATTGCATGCAGACATCTACATAAAACCCCCTAAACTAAAATGGCTTAAAACTGATAGTGAGGCACTGGAAGAGGTCTCCCAGAGAAGTTGTGGATGCCCCATTCCTGGAAATGTTCAAGGCCAGGTTGGACGGGGCCCTTGAGCAACCTGAGCATGCCTGCCTGTAGCAGGGGTGTTGGAATTGCATCGAGATAATCTTAAGGTGCCTTCCAACACAGAACATAGTATGAAATACCCTGACTTTAAGATTCAAGATAAATGTATTTGTCCATGAGTTCATGACTAGCTTGTAAGGGGAAAAGGGGCAAAAGTAGGTTTGCCAGTGATGAGCGATGAGATGGTGTGCCAAAATTTGAAGAAAGGAGCCCTAATGGGATCCCTCAATCTGCTTCACTGGGTATTGGCTATGATGTACCACACCTGAAATGCTTCTACACTAATGCACGCGGCATGAGGAACAAACAAGAGGAACTCGGAAGCTTTGGCCCACTCCCAGAGATTTGACCTCACTGGCATAAGTGAAACCTAATGGGATGAGACTTGTGACTGGAGTGCTCTGTTGGATGATTATAGGCTCTTCGGGAGAGACAGGTGGGGCAGAAGAGGTGGAGGGGTGGCACCATGTGAAAGGTTAGAACGTATGGAGCTCACAGTTGACAAGGGCACAGTTGAGAACCTCTGGGATCTTGTGAATGAAGTTGAGATTGGTGGCCGTCTTGGCCACAGTAACCATGAAGCCATTGAGTGTAAAATGACTGGAGGAAAAGTGTCAGCAAAACCTGAACTATGGACATAAGGAGAGCAGACTTCAGGCTGCTCAGGGAATTAGTAAGTAAAGTCCCCTGGGAAAATGTTTTTGCAAATGCTGGGGTCCATTAGTGCTGGTCGCTTTTTAAACATCACCTCCTTAGGGCACAGGAGCAGGCAATTCCCAAATGTCGGAAGTCAAGCAGGTGAGGCAGAAGGTGAGCTTGGCTGAGCAGGATCTTCTCTGGAAGAATAAGGAATGTGTGTGCCTGTTGGAAGAAAAGTCAGGTGACATGGGAAGAATTCAGAGATGCTGCTTGCCACTGTGGGAAGAAAATTTGTGCAGGCAAAGCTGAACTGGAGTTGAAGCTGGCCAGAAATGTGGGGGACAATACAAAGAGTTTTTTCAGATATACTAATGGCAACAGGCAGTATAGAAATATCATTGGCCCATTACAGGATAAGGATGGTCACCTCACAAACAGGGACGGGGACAAGGCAGAGGTGTTTAACACTTTCTTCGTCTCTGTCTTCAACACAGGTGATGGACCAAGGGAGTCACAGTGCTCTGACCTGGAGGACCATGACTGTCAGGATGATCAACATCCAGTTGACCCTGAAATCTGCTCCTCCAGCTGGGTCTATGCGGTCTGATGAGATTCACCCCAGAATCCTCAAAGAGCTGGCTGATATCATCTCAAAACCACTCTCAATTATTTTTGAGCAGTCTTGGGAATCCAGAGAGGCCCCAGCTGACTGGAAGCTGGCGAGTGTTGTCCCGATTTTCAAGAAGGGCAAGTAGGAGGACCTCGTAAACTACAGGCCTGTCTGTCTCACTTCAGTGCCTGGTAGAGTTATGGAGAAGATTATTCTGGGAGAAATCAAAAAACCTGAAAGACAACATAGTCATTGGCACAGCCAGCACGGCTTCATGAGAGTCCTGCTTATCAAACTTGGTTTCTTTTTATGACAGGGTAACCCACCTAGCTGATCAAGGGAAGAGAGTTGATGTAATCTTTTTGGATTTCAGTAAAGCTTTCAATACTGTCTCTCACAGGATCCTCCTGGACAAAATGTCCAGCACACAGCTGGATAAACACATGGCGTGGTGGGTGAGCAGTTGGGTCGAGCACAGAGGGTGATAGTGAATGGTGTGACATCAGACTGGCTGCCTGTCAATAGTGGAGTTCTGCAGAGCCCCATCTGAGGCACAGTGCTCTTCAACATTTTCCTGAATGACTTGAATGCGGGACTGAAAGTGATACTGAGCATGTTTGCAGATGACACAAAACTGGAAGGAGCTGTTGACTCCCTTGAAGACAGGGAGGCCCTGCAGAGAGGACTCAACAAATTAGAGGACTGGGAAATCACCAACCATATGAAGTTCAACAAGGGAAAGTGCTGAATTTTGCACCTGGGATGAGGCAACCTTGGATGTATGTACAGACTGGGGAATGAGATGCTGGAAAGCAGTGCCATAGAAAGGAACCTGGAGGTCCTGGTCAGCAGCAAGTTGAATATGAGTCAGCAGTGCCCTGGCATTTAGGAGGGCCAACCATGTCCGGGGGAACATCAGGCAAAGCATTGCCAGCCAGTCGAGGGAGGGGATTGTCCCGCTCTTCTCTGCACTGGTGTGGCCTCACCTTGAATATTGTGTGCAGTTTTTGGGCACCACAATATAAGAAAGATATTAAGCTATTAGAAAGCATTCAAAGAAGAGCAATGAAGATGGTTGAAGGGCCTGGAGGGGAAGCCATATGAGGAGCAGCTGAGATCACTCCATTTGTTCATCCTGGAGGAGACTGAGGAGAGACCTCATTGCAGTTACAACTTCCTCGTGAGGGGAAGAGGAGGGGCAGGCACTGATCTCTTCTCTGTGGTGACCTGTGACAGGACCCAAGGGAATGGCCTGAAGTTGTGTCAGGGTAGGTTTAGATATTAGAAAAAGGTTCTTCACCCAGAGGGTGGTTGGGCACTGGAACAGGCTCCCCAGGGAAGTGGTCACGGCACCAAGTCTAACAGTTCAAGAAACATTTGAATGATACTCTCAGGCACATGGTGTGACTCTTGGGGATAGTCCTGTGGAGGGCTAAGAGTTGGACTTGATGATTCTTGTGAGTCCCTTCCTGCTTGGCGTATTTTGTGATTCTGTGATGTCATGGTTTAGGAATGGTCCAATTTAGTGCTACCGCTAAAATCACACAGCTGCTTGTTCCTCCCTCATCCTCCAGTTGGAGGCACCAAAGACAAAGATCATGGGCTGAGATAAGTACAATTTAATGGAAACAGCAAAGAGATAAGAAAACACAAATTATAGCAACAATACTAGTAACAAAAGATATAAGACAAAAGAGCAATTTCCACAGAAAAGGCCATGACAATAAACAAATACTGGCTCTCCCCACCACATTTTCTTGACCAGAAGGAACCCCTTCTCCCTAGAAGAGAGAGTCCCTTTCCCCAGCCTCGGCAGTGAACTGAGGTGATATAGAATTACCTCTAGGTCCTAGCCATGCCCTCTCCTGGCTACTGCAAAAATTAACCCTGTTCTGGCCAGAATCATGACAGTTTAAAAACTGAAAACTAAGATGAAACAAAAGAGTAGGTATGATCCCACTACTGTTTGTATGTTATGGATTTATATGAACATGATTCTAGATTTATCTGTTTCCCTGGGAGTTTCTCCTTATCTGTGGAGGAAAACTAAACTGATATTCCATACGCAGTACACTGAGAGGCTGTTAAAATGAAGGACCATAGGTGAAGAGAAATCAAGCTAAAATTAGCAAACCTACTCTCTTAATCTTGAGGACTTGAGTCTAAAAATTCATCATGCAGCTTACAAATGTGGCCCTTTAGCAATTAGGATGTACCACCAGGAAATCTGTAGGATCCTGCATACCCATTTTTGTGTGCTTGGTGGCTTAATATGCCTGATATACTGCGTAAAAGACTAGCAAAAAGACATTGATGTGACAGCCTTATGCATAGGAATCAGGCAAATCTAAACTCACACTGTGCTCTTGGAAGTTCCAGAATTGAGATTTTGGATGAAGAACATTTAGTAGGTATAACCATGGTGCCCTTGTAGCTGATCCCTGAATACAGGGAGAAATGCAGAGTACAGCTAGATATTCTCTGCGTCTCTTGCTGTTTCTTCCTACTCCTGGAAAAGAGAGTTTAAATTTTGTGGATGCACTATTTGAAGAAAATGGCAAATAATGGACAGAATTGGCAGCTGATAATCTTTTTATATTTCTTTGATCTCCTGAAGATTATTGCTTTATTCCACCATGGTGAAAAGACTTCCTTCCCATTTTACCATGACATGAAATCTCAGGATAGTTTTACTTGCCTGTTGTTTACTTAGTACATAAACTTGTGGCAGAATGAGCGCCATATAGTGGCCATATATGATAAAAAATGAAATCTGTAGTGTGGAGACTTCCTCCTACACGAAAAGGCATCATCCCTATTATCAGTGGAAGTTTCAATCTAACTAGGACTGTACACGTATGTCTTGCATAAATGCGTCAGTTATACAGATAGATTGCTGTTTCAGCATGGGATGAGGCTTCTGTCTTGTTCTGTAGCTGCATGAGGGATTTAAATGGTCTTTTCCTACTGCCTTTAAATGCTGTGCAGCCTGAGAATGACTGGCCTCTATTTCAGTGCAGCTAATCAGTTACCAACTCAGGTATGTTTTCTTCTGCTGAAACCCTTGCCTTGCTCTTTCCTCTCTGTAATTATGGAGACTTCTTTCTGTATAATCTAGAGGAAACATGAAAACCTTCATTGTGGAGTCTGGAAATCATGCAGCAGTTTAGAAGTTTGAAGTTTAGAAAATAGCACATTTACATTTAAATGAAGTGTTAAAATAATAGACTGCTGCTGAAGTTCAAAGCTGAGGATGTGAATTTTTTACAAAGGGCACTTTGCATCTTCAAAGAAAGAATCATGGGCTTTTGAAACCCCTAAGTTAAGTCTTGCAGCCTGTGCCAATCCAGTAAACATAAATGAAAAGAGCTATGAGTAGAATTACAGGGGCTCCGTAACAAGTTATGCAATAATTGTCTGAAATGAGAGCATCTGAAAAGAAATGTCTCTTAGTCTTAGTTTACTCATGCTTTCCAAATAGGCTTATTTAACACGTGGTTGACCAGGGAAGCCTCAGTCAAATCTGAAGCATTTGTCTCTTCATGAAGAGAGGGCCATTATCCTTCCAGCAGCTAATGTCTCTGAAGAACCATAGGAAACGATTTAGCCCTTACTGTTGTCAGCTCTCATATGCCAGAGAAGAAATATGAACATTACAAACAATATTTTATCATGTTTTCCTAAAGATCACTTAGGTGCCTGCTTCTTTTCCTGGTGCTTTACACTGTAGATGAAGAGGTGTATCAGCATGTCTAAAGGCAAAAGAAACCAGACATTAGGTATGAGGGGATAAAAAACCTGTCTGTCAAGTGTTTTCTTTTAAGAGATCCTAAAAAATAAATATTCTTCATTTTTAAATACTTTGTGTGTTTAAATACTTTTTGTGTTGCAATTTAGCCAATTAACACTGTGAGGACACTGCTTAAATGCAACAGATGAGTGAACTGTCAGCCACTTGGAAACTAGGAATCTTTTAACTACTTGTGGCCTAATGAGAGAAGATTATGCTTACTGCTTACCCTCGAAAAGCACACATATCTCTTATAATGCAGAAATCTTAAAGGAATAATAAATTTCTAAATACAAAAAAACCCTATAACATTTAAGGACCATACTGTTAACACATATGCTGGTTTTAAAAATATAAATAGACAGTGATGGGGGAAGAATAAAATACATTTCTCTTTTTTATCTTCATGACTCCAAATGTTCTTTGGTGTCTTTGTGCTTGCAGCAGGGAAAAAAAGATTCTTTTGATGCTTTTGATGGGCACATGAGGGAGAGTATATCAGGATGAAAAGGTCATGGAATGAATACCTTGTTGTAACAAAGCCCCAGCCCTCTGAGGTGACAAAGCGAGGGGGCACAGAACAAAGACATCAATAGCACATCAAATAGTTTCAAATAACACCATTTTTCATACATAGCATTTCACTTAATCCCTGCATTGTTTTTGTATAGGAAAAGTTAAGATTATGGCATAAGTTGTTCAGCAAACTAAGTGTATATTTTGGAAAAATAGGTGGAGAACAAGAGGGAGCATGAAACTCTGGAGTCTGAAAACTTCTTTCCCAAAGAAATGGTACTTGAGGCCACCTAGTTCCTTGTATGTACCTAGTTCCTTGTATGTAATGCATTTGAAAGATGGTCCCTATATATATGGGGCATTATAATTTTGTTTTAGGGGTTTTTCTGGTGTTTTTTTTTTATTAAATTGTTCTCCACGCAAACTCCATATGCAGAAGGTGCTTTAGTCCAGATAACTTGAATACCCTATCAATTCACGATCTACACAAGAAAGGGCTGTTAGAGCCATTGTGTTCACTTTTACTGTGTCCAGCCTGAGAGTATCCAGATCAATCGCTGCAGTAGCTTTTTGAGAGTTCATATCTGCAGATTGAACAAAATACTCTAAAATACTAAATATCTGCTTGAAATTTAGCAGCAGAACAGGCTTTCATGGTGTTGCAGTGACACTCAATGTAAGATTAGTGCCACTTTAGGGCAAAGGGAAAAAAATCTCTTGATTCACTGTGTTTAATAATATGTTGCTTGAAATTCCTGTACTATTGTGTAAAGTGCTTAGACTGAGACTAATTAACCCTTGCAGGAATCTAGTCCTATGAACACAAAATTTGCATTAATTTACAGTGACATAGGAACTGAAGTATGACAAAAAGGCCGCAGTTGATTAAAGACTGAATTAGGGCTTTCTATTTGAAAAGCATTGGGATTGCTGGTTCTTGGCTTTATGGATTATCATTTATAAACTAAGGCATACGGGATTGGTGATACATTACAATATGGAAAATCTATCTTATATATTGAAAATTATATATATTACGTGTACTTCATATAAATATTTCTGGTTCATTGCCTTTTGAACAAAGTGAATGATAAAGGAAATAGAAAATAGGTTTGCAATAGTTACTCTGGCTAAGTGCAGCTTTTGACAAAGATGCTTTAACATTAAGCGGCACACAAGTGCTTGAGTCAGACTGCTGAAGTGGACTTTCAGTGAAGTTCTGCTTGAGAGTAGTGAAAAGTGCAGAATATTATAACATTTCCCATGTCAAAAATATCCTTTGGAAGTCCCTAGATTGCCACTGAAATATAAAAGGAAAAAAATCCCAAAGCCTGTTCTTTCTTTTTGATTGATTCATTCATTCACAAAATATTTCCTTCTCAACTTGCCCTAGCATTTCATCAAAATGTCGTTGTCAAGGAATGTTAGATGTCTTGCCAATAAAGTCTCTCACCGGGCTGTGCACTTAGTTTCAATCATCAAGATTAACCTGCACCAGCTAAACTTAAGTCATACAAAAAAGCAGCAGGCTGCTGCAAATGGGATGGAAAGGGAAAGGCTGCTTCAGGCTATGGAATACAGAGAATGGAATTGAATCTGTGCAGTAATCTCCTTGACACAGCACATAAAATCCTGGAGTGACCAAGGTGAAGGCCAACAAGGATGTACCTGTGAATAGCTTGGTATTAAAGGAAGGGTAAAAACCATGGGTACCCACTTTTCAGTGGGGCAGGGAACCTAGTGAGAAGCAACAAGGAAAAAATTGAAGCACTTGGTGCGTTTTTTGTCTCAGTTTTCACTTGGAAGCTTGTCCTCAGGGGTCCCTGATCCCTGAGTCTTCTAGCAGAATCCGTGGGAGCAAACCAGTACCCACAGCAGAGGAAGAAAGAGTTAGGGATGACTTAAGCCTCTTGTGCATACATGAGTCCATAGGACCAGATGGGATCCATCTAAGGGTATTGTGGAAGTTTGATAATCACATCTTGATGCCACACTGCAACATTTTAGAAATGACATGACAACTGGAGAGGCTCTTCATAACTGGAAAAAGGCAAATGTTATATAATTTTTAAGAAGGACAAGAAGAGGGATTCAGGAGACTGCAGGTTGGTCAGTCTCACCGCAGTCTCTAGGAAGGTGATGGGGCAAATCCACTGAGAATTAATTTCTAAACTCACAAATAGACCAGAAGGTGATTAAGAGCAGCCAGCACAGGTTTATCATAGATCATAGAATGGTTTGGGTTGGAAGGGGACCTTGAAATTCATCTAGTTCCAACTCCCCTGCTGTGGGCAGGCACACCTTCAACTAGACCAGGTGGCTCAGAGCCCCATCTAAACTGGCCTTGAACATCTCCAGGGATGGGGCATCCACAGCTTCCCTGGGCAAGCTGTTCCAGTGCCTCAACACCCCCACAGTAAAGAATTTTTTCCTAATATCGAATCTAAACTTACTCTCAATTTAAACCTATTCCCCCTTGTCCTGTCACTACATGCCCTTGTAAATAGTCTTGATCCATCTTTTCTGTAAGTTCCCTTCAGGTACTAGAAGGCTGCCATTAGATCACCCCAAAGGCTTTTGTTTTCTCACCTTTATCTCTTTTTCCAGATTTACCAAAGGGAAATCATACCTGACCTTCCTCCCTGTTTTCTGTGATGAGGTGATGAGTGCTGTGGCCAAGGGAGAGGAAGTGGATGTTGTGTACCTTGATTTTAATGTGGTCTTTGAACCAGTGTCCCATAGTCTCCTTGTCACTGAATTTGGAAGGTAAGGGCTGTATAAGAGAGCAAAATGGTGGGTCGGGAATTTGCTCAACTGGTGGACCTGAAGAGCTGTGATTAGTGTTGCAAAGTCCAGCTAATGGTCAGTGGGGTCCCTCAAGGATCAATAATGGGACCAATCCTACTTAAAGTCTTCAATAACAACCCAGATGATGAGACAGAGTGCATCCTTAGCAAGTTTTTGGACAACACCAAGTTGGAGAAAGCGTCCTGAAGGGCAGAGCTGCTACTCAGAGGGACCTTCTCAAGCTGAGGAAATGGGTTGTGAGGAACCCCATGAAGTTCAGTAGGAGCATGATATTGCTTGTAGGATGAAATAACGTAACACTACAGGCTGAGGCTCAGCCATCTTGGTAGCAGCTCTAGAGAAAAGGTCATGGGGGTCCCTTGCAGACAAGAAGCTGACCATGAGCCAGTAGCATGTGCTTGCAGCAGAGAGGTTCATTAGGAAAAGGGTCACCAGCAGGGCAAGAGAAGTGACCCTTCCACTTTGTTCAGAGATTTTAAGACCACATCTAGAATACTGTGTCCTGTTTTGGACTCTCAAGTGCAAGATACGTATTGATATACTGGAGTAAGTTCAGCAGAGGCCACCACGCTAGTAAAGAATATGGAGCACAGGCCACTTGAGGAAAGGCTGAGAAAGTGGCATTTATTCAGCCTGGAGAAGAGAGGCTGAATGACAGGCTGTACTGCAGTCCACAACTAGCTGATCAGAGGATGATGGAGCTAGTCTTCTTAAGGGCAAACAGTGATAGGATGGGAGGCAATGGGAGCAAGTTGCAATATAGAAGATTTCAAATAGATATTAGAGGGAAAAAATACATACGAATGATCAAATACTGATGCAGGATGTCCAAGGAGGTTGTGTAGTCTCCGGCCTTGGAGGTGTTCAAAATTGACTGGGCATGGACCTCAACAACTTGATCTGTTCAGATCTATTTTGAGCAGGGGATTGGACAGTTTGACTTTGGAGGGGCCTCCCAACCTAAAACATGATGCTGGAATTCTGACAGTATTATTGATATTCTGAGGGAAAATTACATCTACTCATACACTTATTGCCACACAGATGTGAATTTTTCAAGCCAGAGGTAGTCTTTATTTTAAAGTTTCTTAAAAATGGTTTTGAAGTGTTTTTTTTTTCCTTTTTGGTATGAACTACTCAAAACTAGAAAAAGTACTGAAATTAAAAGCAAGAGGCTGTGAGAGAGTCAATTTTTTCTGTGAAAAACTTTCTTGACAGTTGTAGAAACTGCTTAAGACTCCTCAGTCACGTAAGCAAATCATTCTCCGTAAGGCTGGGGAAACAAGGCTGGACCAAGATGCTTCTGATGTGAAAAAGAGGGAAAAAAGCAGCATGAGAAAGAGGTACTAATGCAGTGAAGAATCAAAAAATAGAGTCCTGGAAGTATGCTGTCAGCAGAGGATTGGAGGGGGACAGTGATAGCTTACTAGAGGAACCACATTTCTATTAGCAATAGTTGTGGTATTATCCTCCCATAAACTATCCTGGAGAGCACCAGGATTTCCCAAGTGCTTCCTTGTCCTGGCGTATTTCTGCACTTGTTCTATGTTCACAGTAACCAGGCAAGCTCCGTTTTGTGGGCTAAATAAGAAGCATTTAAATTCATCATTGTGCAGTCTTCCACATTTTGCCCTCATTCTATCCTGTGTGTGTTGTCAGTTTCTTATGGGGACTTTAGAAAATCAGGAATCGTGAAGTGCGCATTTCTAGCAGTGCGCATCTTTTGCCATGGAACAGGACTGTATAATTTAATTTTTGCAAAGCTTTTTGGATTTTTATTCCCAGGATGAAAAGGTTACATTTACACTAAATATATGCAACCAGTTTATTTACCATGAGCGATGTAAAAGTATGGTCACATGAACTGCTGTTTTCTTCCTTTTTTTTTTTTTTTTCTTAGGACAAGACCTCACTGTTCATTAGTTTGTAAATAAAACACAGGTGGCATCAACAAACCTTACTTATGATTGCCTACACTGTCAGTTGGCATGCATTTAGTTGATTTTATCACATGACCATAGGTAAAGGGAACCTCAGTAGGTTTACAGAAGAGTAAAATGAGTTGGTATGTATTTCAGACATAAAACTTGAATTTTTTTTAATGCTGTTATTGTGGCTAGCTCTTCTTTATTCTCCCAAAGAAGAATTCTCCCTTTATACAGCAATTTCAAGGCTTTGTTCTGAAGCCACTGAACTATTTGGAATTATGCCTGCTCGATGCCATGAGATTAATTTACTCTGTGAGTGAACCCTAATGATAGATACTCCATAGGACTTTCCCAACTATTCACAAGGACTAAAACCCCCAGAGTTGAACACAAGAGTCTTCAGTTAGTGAATGTGACAGTTCCACCTCTGTGACTGGGTCCAGTGGGTCTCACAGTGTGTCATGATCTTTGTTGGTTCAACGTCCAACTCCACTTGTTAAATAAGGAGTATCCATTTTTTGACAATGGATTTAATGTTCTTAACCCAGAGTAATGTTATGACAAAAAATATTTATAAATATAGACTGAAAAAACAATCTTATTAGTCAGCTGGAGGTGTTACTAATAAGACAATGAACAGGAATCAATTGTGTGTTCTGCAGCTGACATTCATAGTGGTCTCATTACACACTCATAACTTGAGGTAAAATACTCATTTATTGTCATAGACCAAGTGTGCAAGATCCAGTTAAAATAGCAACATATTCAGATGGCTGAAAATAAATTGTCTTCCACATTTTCCATTAAATCTGTAAACATCTTTAAGTGCATCAAATTGTTCAGATGATCAAAATTATGTTATATACATATTAAGAAATATATACAATCTTCCATATATATTTATTCATTGGCACATTCCCAGACTTGTGCAGTTCATTAAAATACAATTGGGAAATAAAAGCAATAATTTTTATCTAAATATGTTCTTAAAGGAAGAAGTGGAGAGACAGAAGTGCATTTCTGCCCCTGAGAATGAACCAGGCAGGCAATAATTTAGTAAGAAAAGCTGATCTCATGAAAGTCAACAGTAACAGGACTGTTCTTCCTTGAGAGTGAAATTTTCACTTGCACAGAGCAACAGGAGAAGGCTAATGCATTGTTTCAGTCTCATTTAGACTTTACCACACCTCCACTTCCTACTTTACTGAAACAGAATTTACAAGTGGTCTTCACCCATCTATGCAAAGGGTAAACTTTTTTCTAATCAGAATTCTATTGTAAGAACAATTCAAGGAGACATTTATTTCTTTAAATGAACAGAAAATACAGCACTTTTTAATTGAGATAACATTAATTTTCTGGAAACAGACTTTGTCCCTGAGGTCCTAGTTTTTCCTTCACTAGTTACCTTATGCAGAATGCAGCATCTACCTCACTTTTTTTCCTCCTTTTTCTTAAAGTGTTTATGCCTGATATGCTGGTGCAAATACTTTTATTCAAGAAAAATAATAATTTTTTCAAAGATGCATAAATCTGTTCAGAGCTGATACGTTCTTCCTGACAATACTTTAAAATCATGCTATAACCATATCACCTGTCTTGATGGTACATTTATAATTTTTTTCTTCACACATGAATTGAGCGAAAATGGATTTTGAGTTTAAAGTGAAAAAGGGAAAAAATTAATTTAAGGCTTCTGATGTAGGTAGAAGTATATGTTACATGAAGGGTTTTCACCATGCAAGAGCTGCATTTAGTCATCTAAATTAATATAATTTTTGTGCATTTGATTGATTTCCATGAAAATTTAAATTTTATGGATTTAATTGACTTCCAGGTAAACTCAAATGGAATGCTTTGTGGCAATGCATGGTATAAAACTTATTTTAACCAGCATGAGTTATTGTCCATACATCAGGACTTAACAAGTAGCAGTACCTGGCAAATTAATAGGTCCATTGGCTTTGCAGACACCATGCAGTGCAGGGTTCCATTCAGGAAATGCTGTGGTAGTAGAATCCACTTCTAATAATTTAGGGCTGTTCAGAAAATTTTCTATCATTTGTGAGGAGGGATCAGATTTTGGAACACTTCTTTCTTTCAACAGTGCATTACTGTGTTCCAGTACTGTATTCAGGTCGGGGGCTCCCAGCAAAAGAAAGAAATGGACCTGTTGGAGCAAGTCCAGAGGGGGCCACAAAAATGATCAGGGTGCTGGAGCACCTGTGCTACAAGGACAGGCTGAGAGAGCTGGGGTGGTTCAGCCTGGAGAAAAGAAGGCTCCAGGGAGACCTTAGAGCACCTTCCTGTACCTTAAGGGAGCTTATAAGAAAGATGCAGACAGACTTCACAGGGGCATGTAATGACAAGACAAGGGGTAATGGCTTTAAACAGAAAGAGAGTGGGTTTAGATTAGATATTAGAAAGAAATTCTTAACTGTGAGGGTGGTGAGGCTCTGGAACAGGTTGCCCAGAGAAGTTATGGATGCCCCATCCCTGGAAGTGTCCAAAGCCAGGCTGGATGGGGCTCTGAGCAACCTGGTCTAGTGGAAGGTGTCCCTGCCTATGACAGGAGGGTTGGATTTAGATGATTTTAGCGTCCCTTTCCAACCCAAACCGTTCTATGATTCTTGATTCTATTCAGTTACGTGTGTAAGCTTCATTTAGGATCACTGAGGAGATACCAGTACAAGGATTCTTAAAGTGATCTTTAATTTTTAAAGAGCACAGATAATTTACAAAATGACTTCATAAAAATTTTAAGCCTTCTCCTCATGAGTAGGGAGAATGATAGCAGCTCACTTTTACGGCCAAACAAGTGGTTGCCACATTTATATTTATTTTATGGAGCTAAACCAATAATTTTTGGACTGTTCTGGGCTCTGTTCTGACTCATGCCAGCAAGTGATAAACCAAGGTCAATCAATTTACTTCTAACATTAATTCATCTCTAAGTCAGTCAACAATTTTTGACTTTCAAGTCAAAATATTGAGTACTCAAAGAAGTCAGCGAAAGCAGGATTGTCAGTGAATCAAACTTAAGGTCCTTTCCTACAACTTTCCCAGACTCTTGAAACTCCTTATTTACTCTGGGGGAAATTTCCCACGTAGACATGCATGTATATTAGTTTTTTGTTCAGTACCTTGGTGTGGAAGTCATGAAGAAAGACAATACATATCAAAACTGTGTCAGACTTACAAAATTATGTTTCAGGTAGAACCTACATATTAATGATTGCTACTTTTAGCCACAATATTTTTATTATGTACCACCAGGTTATATTTGTCCCATCTCTTTATTACTCCTATTCACAAATGTGTCAGCTTCTTATGAGGCTACTACTGTCCGAGTCCTAATGTACTGGACTTCTGGCTATCAGAAGAACATGAAAGCAGCTAAAAGAATAATCACATTTGTTCCTTTGCTGTACTTTACATAGGCTTTTGGAAAGCAAATAAAACATTTAAAATGCTATGGTTATTTGATATTTTTCTATCAGTAGAACAGCATAAGGGTGATGCTTAATACATCTTCTATGGTTCAGAAGCAGTATATTTGCTGTGCAAGTAAATATTACTACAGAAATATTTTTTTATAACAGCCAGGTCAGGAAACCCAAACTGGAATGTCTTAGAAACCTGAATTCCTCATTTTACCATTTCAGTACCTGACATGGATTTACCAGAGACCTAGCTTCTCTCCCCTGAACAGCACTACTAAGAATAATGTGCATTTCAAGTCTAATGATAAAATAACTTCACATTGACTGTCTGTTTGCACACAGGTCCCTAATCTGATTCAGAGATAATACAGCCACATTGTGTAAATTACTCTGATGCTGTGGAGTATAACCCAGATTGTAATCTGATCTGCACAGTTACAATGTGTTACCTGAAAAAGAAAAAATCCAGTTTGAATTCAAGCTGAGTTTGAAAATAAAATAGAAAGTCATCCTTTTATTTTATGAACAGTGCAAATATGAACTGTAGGTACACTATTTATGAGATTAAGATCACCTGTCTTTGCCTGAAATGTGTCTACGTGAGCTGCCTGATCTCTGTTACAGTCAATGAAGGTACAGTCAATGAGTTCCATTGATCAGCTCCCCTTACCAATAAAGATGTCTGTTTCAAGATAAAGTGAATAATTTCCTAGAACTCTATGGGCTACAGTGGGAATTTAGATAATGGATCTGGGCAAACATCTACACTGAAGTCACCCCAAATTAGGCAAAATAAATCCCTGTCTAGCTATCCAAAATGAGGTGTTTGAACTAGTAATCAAAGCTCCTTCTAAAGTCAGTGAAAGGAGACCAGCACCTTCACAAAGGAGTTCATCGCATCCTTGGATGTGTGTTTATCATCACAGATGGAAGGAAACATATATCCACTATTGGGAACCTTCAAGGTTGTTTTAGATTAGACACCAACAGAGGGTTTTGTTCAAGATTAGATGTAGACATGTGAACCAAGTATCTCAGCTACCATTATAGCCAAAAGGACTGCTACTTTTGGTCTAGCATCTCTTGAGATGATCTAGGATGTCTTATGTAGTGGCTGGTTGCCAGTCCAGATGATCACAGGTCATATGTCATATTTTCCAGCCTATTGCAAATGTGTAAGGTGTGCTAAAGTGCCACAGAAAATTTGGTGTATATATTTAGGTAAATAAATGAAGTTCAATGAAAATTCAATCCTTTCTAAAAGATGAATATTGTGTGAAGTAAATCGGCAAGAAATCAACCATTTGTATTGTATTATCTACCATAAAATTGACCACAAAAGATGAGCAGAGTAAATGCACTGCATTCCCAATCTCAATGTATGTAAACATGAAAAACCCATGAGGGAAGTCTCTAATGTTAATATTTGCTTTTACACAAATATTATTCTCTTTAATTTACAGGTTTGTTTCAAAGATACCACTATTGTCATCAGTACATGCACAGAAATGCAGAGTCAGAAGGGAGGAAAATAGCACTCCACATCCTTGATGAGCTGCTGTACCCCTAGACAAGTACCTTCATTACACCTTCCAAGAAATGAATCCTGATACTCTATAAAGAATGCAAAACTCCCACTGAAGTAAAAAATACCTCATTCATGTGTCTGGAAGCAGGATTCAGCTCTGAGAACTAAAACAGCTTGCACCCACCTGCTGCTTTAGTTCTGAAACACATTTTCAATTGATATCTTGTATAAATCACAAATCGAGAGCTATGTGCTTTACCAAGAAGACAGTATTCCAGTCACAAAGTGTTATCCAGAGGGAATCCCCCCCAAAAGTAAGCAGGAATGACCAGAACATTGCGACTATATTCTTGGTTTTCTCCATTTCAAACTCTTGCATTGACTATGACATAGTTACAAGGTATCAGTTTTCATTTGGTTATTGTTGTTTAGAGCAGGAGAAGGCTTGCTCTTCTGGCCATCTGTCCCTCCTTTGGATGTGTCCTGGAAGAAAAGCCTTGGCATCCACAGTGACATTAAAATTCGTTTGTATTCATTCCGAAAATTCTGGTTAAGAAGTCCGTATATAATTGCATTAAGGCAGCTGTTGAAATAGGCCATTAAGTAGCTTATAATGAATAACCATTCAGGAACTTTTGGTGCCATTTCTGTAGGATCAATGGCTACAGCCAGTCCAATGAAGTTAAGTGGTGCCCAGCAAAAGGCAAAAATCACAAAAACCACAAACATGGTAAGAAAGTTTCTGAAATCACTTGGCTTCAATCTTGGCTTTGTTTCTGACTTGACTCGTCTTCTGACTTGAAGCACTAAAACCCAAATTCGAAGGTAGCAGAAGCTCACAATGGTGATAGGGACAATGAAGTGAATTACCACAACAGCTATTGTATAGTAGGAGCTTGCAGTCTGGACAAACGTGCATGAATAGATGCGTGGATCATACTTTAAAGAGCCAACAAAAAAATTTGGCACAGTTGCAATTACTGTTAATATCCAGACTAAGGACACATACAGCATCGTGTTCCAACAGCTGTACACTTTGTCATAGGCAAAACTATGACATATATAGCAATATCGGTTTATTGCAATTGCAGTGATGTTGAAAATAGAGCCTATTACACTCAGTCCCATCACAAAGCCACTCGCTTTACAGTGCATTTCACCCAGCGTCCATCCATTGTGGAAAATAGCTAAGAGCACCAGTGGATATGGATACAAGGCCACCACCAGATCAGCCAAAGCTAGGCTCACCACAAATGCATTACCTGGGGGAAAAGAAAAATACATAGGCATAAGTATGAAAGCAAACATAGTTGTGAAAAAGAAGAGAATATGTTACATTATTTTGGATATCTGCAGTGCTAAATTATTGATGATGCTAGCAAGCAGTGGGTATATAGGATCAATAGGGAAATAATTTCACTATTCAACTTAGAACACCATGGAAATATCTGCAGCAACATGATATTTCAAATCTGTTGCTGACTAGTTTGTATCCTCCTTGCTATTTTTATCTTTAGTAAACATAACCATCAGTGAGACATTACATAAGCATGTGTTGAATTGTTTCAGTGTAGCTAACTCCGCAGCTGGATTGAATAAGATGAAAAGGAAAAAAAGTCTAAATTGTGCCGGGTAGGCAAACCATTATGCCATTCTAACCTATCACTGGAATACTAACAGGCTTAACAAGTATCAAGGAGGACATAAAAGGACTAAGTCTATAGGGATTAGGAGGATGTGATGGTTTATGTGTACTCTAAGTTGCTACACAGTAGCCTGTAGTATAGCTATTATCTGCATGAATGGCCTACCCATACTGCAGTTGTTTTCCCATTGGATTGACTGAGGAATAGTTACTTGCCTTTACCACCCTATATGGAAAGGCATATTTAATTATACAAGTGAAAAATGCATGCATGCAAGGGAAAGTATTCAAATTCAGGAAAGGAGTCTTTAGAACTGATGATGACATTCAAAGAAATCTTAGTGATATGGTTTAGCCATACTGTCTCTCTTTAAACAGTGTCCTTTTCATAAGTTTGAAATTTCTGGGCATTGCATCTGAAGATATTTTGATAAAATAATGAGATAGTAAACTATATTCCTGAAAAATTAAATGCAAAATCATTCTTTACTCTAGCAAGAACTTTACTCTAGCAAATAGAGGTAATAACTTCAGATTCTTGGCATTTAGGTAGCATAAAATATATTTTTGGTTTGCATACTCAATTTTTTTTCTGAAAGTCCTTCACAGCATGAACAGATATGCAGAAGACACAAGTAATTTTTAAAATTGTGCATGGAACATAATGATTTTTTGAAAAGAGCAGTTAGATGCTTACTTCTACAAACTCCAAGCTTACTAGTCCTTATCTAGCAAAGCAGTTCTCCATTTCATTTTAAGAATGTCGTTAAATGGAAGTCATAAAAGCAACAACCACGTAGGAATAAACTGATCAAAAAATGATGGAATTTCATGTCTACTCTGTTTGCTCCATCTGCTTTACATCTGCTTTACATTCCTGAATTAAGGAATGGGGAGCTCTCTGTCTCCCACATACTGTAGGGGACAACTATGATCATTAGAACTTGCACCAAAGCTAGTGAACTTAATGGAAAGCAGGATTATCCACCTGTACCTACAAAACATGACTCATCTCAAGAATGTTGTACAACATATTTTAGATGGTTCCTTGTTATGTATTTAGTATCCTGGTTTATATATTTTAGAAAGCTACACAAGTATTTTCATAGCTATAGTTTTATGATCTGTGAGAAAAGATTGAAAAACTAGGGAGACAATTGAGCAGAACATCAGATCAACAAAGCAGGAAGGATATAACCTATTCCCATGATTGTTGTCAATATAAACAAGCTTCAGTCACAACAAGGAAGTTTCAAAGTAGGCACTGAGGAAAAGAATTTAATGGCAAGAAGTGTGGGAACACCTCGCTTTGAGTCTGCCAGTGAAGACTGTAAGAAAACGTTAAATAAGCATTTGTCAGTACTGGCCTACATAAAGCTGATCCCTGTTCTGAGTATAGGAAGAATGATATGACTGTGAAGGCCTCTTCTCCTCACATGGTAAATATGATAAAAGACAAAACTAACAAAAGCGCAGGGGCATCTTTACAGAATGTATTTACATCATGGCAACAAGAATTTCTCTTACATTTTTTCACCACTTTATCTGACATTAGAAGATAGAGAAGAAGGAAGGGAGGGAGGGAGAAAAATATTTTTTTAATGTTTTAGAATGCCTTTTGTAGAAAAAAAGAATTTAGTCTGGGGTGTGTGCCAAGATTAATCTAAACTCTAAGGTCTTCCAGCATCAGCTTATATCTAAAACGTAGTTGTTCCATTGAAAAAGAGTGGGCATTTGGCTCTTTCAACCATATTAGAAATTTACTGTAAAGTACATTTAATGAGATATTTTCAAAATTTTGTGTGCAATTTAGGACTTCTTGAAAATTCCGGGTGAAATGAATAAATACAGTTAGCAATGAACTTGTCAAAACCATAATATACTAGTTTACAACTCAGAAGAAAAATGGTCAAATATCTATAAAGACCTCAGGTGATTTTTCACTTTTATGGCTGTTTACAGGGTTGAGTGTTCACACTGTGCACTGCAAAGTAAGATCCAATGATATTTTTCTGTCTTTGTGACTGACTGCAGAATTAAATTGAATGTTATATTACTGCAATGAATAGTCTATAAAAGTAGAGAGAAACTTTTCTAATTCATAAAACATAAGTAACACATTGAGAAATCAAAGGTCTTATATTTCTTTTAGGTGCTTGGAGAAAGTAAATGCTCCTTGATACACCTAAGACACAACTTTTGGAGTGGCCTAAATTATATTCGTAAGATAAAACTAAAGAGGTAACTTTTTGGTGCTTGTAACAAAATAGAAAGCACAGAATGTTCATCTAGTTGGAATTATTATTGGTACTTCTGGAATTTACCCAATGGACTTTGTTCCTAGACTTCAGTTTTGTAAGAAAGAGAATTACATTCATTTATAAGAAACATTTGTTCACTGGAATGGAAAGACCCCTAATTATAAGCCGTAACTACTAAAAGCCAAATATCTTGCCAAGGATTCAAAAAGATACACATCTGTGCTGTTTTAAATATAGATAGTTGAGTGCATGAAAAAGAATGTAAGTTCTGATAGTGACTTTGGGTGCAACAGAACTAGATTGATATTTCATGAAGTGTTCTTGCATATTGGTTTTCTTACTTCAATTAACAGGAAAAAGACAACTGTCACACCCTCTTGTAATATTGATATGACCTGATACTGTAGAAATTTACTCATAGAACAAACTTTTTGATAAGGTCAGAACTTTTAAGGGCTGAGCATCTGCCTTCTGAAAAGGCAGCTGACTTTTAATGTGTCTATCAAAACCAGTAGCAATTGCAATCACCAACCACCTTTGGAAGTTTTTCTTCTTTGTTTGGTTTTAAACTGGCTAAAATGATTAATTTTATATCATGGTGTTTTATTTTTTTATCGGTGGTGTTTTGGTTGTTACTGATTTGTTTAACAAGTTGATATGCATTGCATATATATGTTACCCTCTTTGATCTGCTTCCCCTGGCTACAATCATGTTCATCCTGTGTATGCACTCTTCTGCATCCGTTATTCTTGCCTTTAACATACAAGTGCCTAGTTTCAAGGCAGAAAAATTGTTTCTACACAGTCTACTGTGCAGACTGTTGCATTTTCTCTGCCCTTTCCTCTTCTACTGTCAGACTTGGGATGCTGTTTAGCAGCAAATGTAGGGAGTAGGGGCAGGTAAGGCAGAAAGGGTATGAATATGACTATAATGTATTGGCAGATTTTTTTAAATGCCAAGGATCAATGACTTAGCATAGTTCTTTTATTCTTCCATTTCTATATCCTAGCCTTAAAGGAGAACTCAGAGTTGCTTTTACAGACTTTATTTCTATGTTTTCAGAAGGAATGGGTTTATGGCTTAAAAGCCTGTCTGTTTTTACAGTCAGGACTGTTTATAATTAAGTAGCCTTTTGTATTGGCTGAGAATTATGAGAACATGAGTTTCTCTGTGATATCACTCTGAAAACTACCTGTAGGAATTTATCTTTACTAAAGGAAACAGGGCAAAATCTTGACTTTAATGAAGTAAATAAGAGTCCTACCATTCTATAAAATTAAGCCAATAATTTCTGTGCAGAGTTCACAGTAATAGACATCCTCAAAAAAAGTTAGACTGACAGACTCTTCTCTTACTTTGGATAAAATTAGGCACTTGAATTACATTTGGATGTAAAAGAACAGAAGTCAAAGTCTAGACCCCTTTCATAGTGCCTACAACTTTTACTTTCAGAAAGAGAAGTAGCAGTACATGAATCTCAAGGCTTGTTGGCCAGAATTCACTACAGCAAGTGGCTTGTTGGATCTATTGTTTGAGTCTAGACCAGCATAGAGAGTGAAGAGGCACATCTTACAGTTGGAAGAAAGCAATCAGTCCTTCAGTCAATGACTGCCCCTCTTTAATCTCCCCTTGTCTATAATTACTATTTAGTAATAGAAACTATGCAGGCCCTGATATTTATATTGTCTTGAACTTTCTTGTACAGTGTCACCTTTTGAGAACCAGGCTTAAATTTAATTTCCAGGCTCAAGAACCTCCTGAATCCTCATTAAAATGAGTCTCAAGGTTTGGACCAGATAAAACAAGAGCATACTCAACTACGAACAAATTGGTATAAAATTGACTTTAGGTGTCCATGTCTCCAGTCCTGTTTGTATAAGAATACCCCTGAGACTGAAACCAAGGACGAATCTTCATTTAAGCAGCAGATTGTTCTTAGTGCCATCCTGAGTGCAAACCTGAGTAAGGTACAAATTCAGAATTCAGGATTTTGGCAAAACAGATGATAACTGTGATGGAACTGTGTAGTAGGTCCCACTCCTGGAGCTTTTCATTGTATATATCCATGTCCATACTTATTCAGCTGATTATCTTTCTCAAAATTTGAGTTAGTTTTGGCATATTTTATGGAAGAATTACATAACAAATTAGAAGATTATGTTTTCAGAGCCAGGACTTCCACTAACCTTTCAGATATGGCTTTTAAATGGGAGTCCTGGCCACCTTATTGCTGATTCTTGATGCTGCCAGTGATACCTGCATTTCTGACCTATCATATTTTCTACTGGCCCTCAATTCATATGATTCTTGAAGCTCGCTTCAGGCTTGTTTATGGGGGTTGTTCTTAAGTCTTGCTCTTTAATATTGAAGGGAAATGTTGACTCTGGAGGGACTGAAGAATTGGTACCAAGTAGGCAGGCAGAACCAAGGCCTGGGTAGGTTTTTGTTACTCTTTTGAAAGTGGCTCAGCTAATACAGCTTAATGGCTTAAACGGCATGTAGAGAGACATAAGCTGCTCCTGCAGAAAAGCTGATGCTTCGTACTTCCTACTAATTTTTGTCTTGAATTTTGACTTCTTTGATTAGTATTCTTTTACAGTATTTAAGCTCTTGTAGATCTTGATTTTTTTAAAAATAGGTAATTTTTAAATCTCTTTAAAATCACCTGTGTCAACTTTTTTGTCTCCTCACAATCCATCAGAAAAAAATAGAATCTGCTACACTAATTCAGATGAAACTGCATTCATATCAGCAGGAACGAAAGAACTGGAAATGGACGCCGGTAGCAGGTGGAGCAGAGAATTAAGTCTTTCACACACTGACATTCGAATTCCCTGTGATATTACAAGCCAAGACCTAGGGTAATCTTTGATTTACTGAGACATGTTAATCTGGTATGATGTTCAACAGTGTGTTGCTAACAGAAGGTTTAACATAATGCTCTAAAGAAGTGCCAGATGGGTTTTTGTTTTCTTTGAATATGACAGTTTAAAAGCAGTGATATGCTCTTTTGTAGTTATGTTTCATGACTTCAGGTATTAGTGGGATATACTGCAGACTTTGATGTAAGGGAAAGAGAGAAGCAATATATTTTCACTAGAACAGCGTATTTTAGAGACTCTAGCAAAAATGTAAACAATGAATCAAAGCTGATCTTTGATTTATGAAACACTCAGGTTATTTCTTTTTTTAGGAAATGTGTGTTCTATGAAACTGTTTAGAATAATTGGTGAATATAATTTTCCTGTGATATGTCCAAAGCAAAAGTCATCACTAGAAGTAGAATTATGAAATCATTCAGGTTGAAAAGTACCTTTTAAGATCATCAAGTCCAGCTGTTAACCCAGCACTGCCAAGTCCACCACTAAACCATATACCACATCTGCATCTCTTTTAAATATGTCCACGGATGGTGATTCCGCCACTTCCCTGGGCAACCTGTTCCAGTGCTTGACAATCCTTTCAATGAAGAAACTTTTCCTAATATCCAGTCTAAACCTCCCCTAGTGCAACTTGAGACCATTTCCTCTTGTCCATTCACTTGTCACTTGGGAGAAGAGACTGAGCCCCACCTGGCTACAACCTCCTCTCAGGTAGTTGTAGAGAGTGATGAGGTGTCCCCTGAGCCTCCTCTTCTCCAGGCTAAACAACCCCAGCTCCCTCAGCTGCTCCTCATCAGACTTGTGGGCCAGATCCTTCCCCAGAGCCATTACCCTTCTCTGGACACATTCCAGCACCTCCATGTCTTTCTTGGAGTGAGGGGCCCAAAACTGAACACGGGATTCACCAGTGCCCAGTACAGAGGGATGATCCTGCTGGCCACACTATTGCTGATACAGGACAAGATGCCATTGGCCTTCTTGGCCACCTGGGCACACTGCTGGCTCATGTTCTGCTGTTGACCAACAGCCCAAGTTCTTTTCCGCTGGGCATTTTTCCAGTCACTCTGCTCCAAGGCTGTAGAGTTGCCTAGGCTTGTTGTGACTTAAGTGCAGGACCTAGCACTTGGCCTTGTTGAACCTCATACAATTGACCTCGGTCCATTGATCTGGCCTCTGCAGATCCCTCTGCAAAGTCTTCCTGCCCTCCAGCAGATCAACACTCCCACCCAACTTGATGTTGTCTGCAAACTGACTGTGGGTGCACTCGATCCCCTTGTCCAGATCATTGATAAATGACCCCAAGAAGAATGCAGGACTCCCAAGAACAGAAGCATAGCATGCAAAAAGGACCTTGAGATTTTGGCTTTGTGACTTGCAGACTCCTGGGCTGGGATAGACCTGTGTTCTTGGCCCTACATCTGCAACTACCAGTTTGTGCTGGAAGCTACATTTGCAGGAGCTAAATTTTTAGCTTATAAGGCAGAGCTCTCAGGTGTCAATACAGTCTTGCTGAAGAGAAGTACTCAGGTTGCAATGTTGTTTGATGTATTTTTGAGATCATGATTTTGGCATGCTTGGCATCCAGGTATAAACACAGCCCAAAACAAAGCCTCTGCTTTTTCTGCGTGCTCACTCTTCTCCCTCGGGTTAAATATGGGAGGACCAGTCCTTGCTGTGAGTTTGCTGCCTTGAGTTTGCTAATAGACCACAGGTGCAAAAGTGCTGTGCTGTTAAAAACTTAGTATAAAGGCTTGAGGTTTCTAATTCCTAGGTGTGTAATTTTCCTCTCCTGTGGCTCCCTCTGGTGTGAATGGGGACAGTGGTGACTCTCTGTTGCCACCTGGTGCATGAGCCACAGCAGAAACATTGCATCGTCCAACAGGGCAGGAAGCAAAAGAAAGTGGTGGGTTCTTCCGGAGCAAAATGCTGATCGTTAATCAGATAGTACAATTTACAGGGTGATAAATACTTTTATGGGCTTCTGATACTTTCTGAGATTGCAGGAACTTTCCTGGTACTGGATGTTCTCAGAGATAAAAGGGGAAGCAGAAAAGGCAAGACAGACTCAACTACTAGAGAATTCAGTTGCCTAGTAGTTATGACACTTCCATGGTAGAAGAGCCTTTTTTTGAAAAAGAACTTGAGCTTATGTCTCCCATAGTCCACTTCCTCATAGACAGTGCCCTACTCACCAGCCCTGCTGCTCTTCGGGGGTTAATTGTGCTTGTCTCTTTCTAGGTTATGTTCAAGAATTTCAGCTTATAATCAGAATACAGGCCTTATCACTTGTAGAGTGCTCTTCATCAGTATGCAAAAAAAAAAAATAAAATTGAAAATCCTTCTCATGATTTAACAGGTGAGAAACTAAGATAGGGGGACTCTCCCAAGACACATTAAAAGAACACTCCAGGTTTATGAACCTTGCTCTTGCTCTTCTGTAACAGATAATACCACCTCTGTGAGGTACACTCTGAAAAAAATGACAGCACCAGTACAGCATACTGCTCCAAAATGACACCACAGTGATATACTGGTACTGAGGGATGGAGCCGATAGAAGAGCTAGAGCTATTAAGCAAAGCTAGTTGAATTCAAAGCAAATAAAAGGGGGTGGTTGCAGCAATAGATAAATCCTTAACAGATTTTGCAGTTGTAAAAATTTTACCTGTATTCAAGAGAAGGTTGGAAAAGTAAGAAACACCAGTTGAAGGTTACTCAACAGACATAGCATGGTAAGTTGAGAACCCTTTGAGCTGGAAGGAATCACAAGTGGCAAGAATACAGAAGTATCGCACAGGGTTGCTCTGTTCACTATTTTTCCTCAGTGGCTGCTTACATCTACAGTTAAACACAGAGCAGGAGGCTAGCTATGCCCTTGGTCTGCACCAATACAGCTGTTTCTGTGATGGGGACAATAGGTTTTAGTGACACCATGCAGAAGCACAGCTCTTTCTCGGGCTCCTCTGTTGTGGTGGTCTGAGTGCTATGATGTGACATTGCAATTCAGAACCTTGCCAGCCACTCTACACAACTAGCCTGGTTTGGTTGACTAAATGTTTGAAGGAGCAATAACCTTGTTCTGTCTGTCCAGCCATCTGCAACTGAGCTGCATTTTGCAGGAGGTTCAGGGATGAAGATCCCTTATACCCATGCCCTAACACTGAAGTCAGGCTCTTTACCTTCAGGGTAGTCTAGGATGGCAAAAACCATGTTGTTGCTGAGAGAATCATAGAATGGTTTGGGTTGGAAAGGATCTTAAAAATCATCTAGTTATAACCCCCTGCCATGAGCAGGGACACCTTCCACTAGACCAGGTTGCTCAAAGCCCCATCCAACCTGGCCTTGAACACTGCCAGGGATGGGGCATCCACAACTTTCTCTGGGCAACCTGTTCCAGTGCCTCATCACGTTAAACAGTAAAGAATTTCTTACTAGTATCTAATCTAAGTCTACCCTCTTTAGTTTAAAATCTACCCTCTTTCAGTTTAAATGTCTCTATCTAGGGTAATCTTGCTTTTCACGCAGGGAGCGAAGCTAAGACCTTTACCTAGAGTGCTTAGCGCTATGGGCACCAGTGGCAGCTCAGCTTCAAAAACTCCAGTTGCTGAGCACAAGTACTAAATAACAACAAAAGCAGACTGTTTTTTCACTGGCCTATGAAAGAAATAGTGTTTCCTGTATCTGCCACTATGTAAAGCTTAATTTTCTTCTCTTGAAGTAATCACAGCTGTTGATTGCTTCAACCAAGAAAGAATAGGAAACCTACATGTACAACTGCAAGTATGAAAACTCATTTACTGCTGACAAAAGGGCTAATATGAAAAGCTGTAAAATACAACAGGTGCAATCTAGTTAGATACTATAAAGAGCTAGGCAACCTATAATTTTTAATAACTTTTTTTCACTCTCAATACTCTATGGCATGTCATAGAAGAAAGAAGTGAAATATGTTGCATTTTGTAGGATGCTATTTTGTCAAAAAACAGACAAAAAACCTGCCCTAAAGCTTGTTTCAGATCAACTTTAAAAGACTGAAGTGTGGAAGCAAACAAAGTAAGGTTATTTGACTCCTAAAAACTCTGTAGAAAATTTTTATGCCCTGGTAGATATTAATTTATATTGTATGAAAGGCTAGTTCATCTTCTATGACCTTCAATATTACCTTCTGTTACCTTCATCTTTGCTACTGTCTTTAGCTTGAATTTGTGTCAAAAGAAATGATGTTGGTTTCTTCCTTTGTTACAGCAACAAAACAGTGCTCAAGTCCTTAGAATAACTTAACTTCCACCTTTTTTTAGAAAGGAGGACAGGAAATTGAAAAATGAAAATAATTCTGTTCAAACTAAAACCATGTTTTGTTTTTTTAAACTGTTTGATTTGTGTTTAGTTTTATTTTAATATTTACTAGCAGATTAGTTGAATTAAAAAAACCCAACAAAACAAACAACTGCTCTCAGACATTAAATAGTTTGATTTTAAAATATAAGGCTAAGATATTATGGAAGATGTTTTAAGTTATCAGACAGGTATATGAAGTGAATAAAATTGGGACTGTTGCAGACTACGGGACGTACTCAGCCAAGAGGTTTGGTTATCTGGGATAAGGTGCATCTTGTAGCTTTGCCCTGTAGACCCATTTAAACAGAACAGAACTTTCTGATTTATATAAATGTTGGAATCTCCTCTTGCAGAAACAAAGACATGCAAGTGGTAATTTCCACAGTGATTTGCTCAACTACTCTGTGGGGCTTCAGATGAAGGACTCGCAGCATGTGACAGCTACAGAGTCAGAAACAAATACATGCAAAGTATGTACATGTCGACTGGTTACATCTGCGAAAAGAAATCAAATTTAAGCCCAGTATTGCTGCTATGTACTTTTAGGTGTTCCTATGTTCAACTCCAAGACACAGTAGGGGATACTGGATTTTTATAAAATGGGATCTGATACACTGCAGTAAATAGAGTATATGGGAAAATCTGATATGGAAAATACTTATGTTGGCAAGTTGCAAATGCCTCTAACACCCTCTGGAGCCCCTTCATTATGATCTTCTTTTCCTTTCTTTTGTTTCCTGTTTCACCTTCCTTTCACCAAGGAAGAAAATAGATGATACTTGATGAAAATGGCCTTTGTAATCTTCCAGTGAGGAAAAGTGTTACCCCTTTTGTTCTGAGCTTTTGGAAGGCCTCATCATTGTACATGCATAGGGAGATGAATGTCTGGAGAAGCTGTTGTCAGTCTGTGCCATCTGTTTCTTTTGGAAACAAGGTCTTAAAGCAAAGTACACTGACATGATTCATCTTATAATGATACTCATATATTTGTAAACAGCATGTGAACATATGAATAAATAAAATGCTTTTGGAGAAAATCATTGTGTATTCTCTTCTGAAGTATTATCTGGTTTGTGTTTCAACTCAATACAGACAAAGCGTGTAATGATCATTTGCTGAATCAAGATCTTTTCTGAGAGCCAGTAGAAACCTTGCAAAATGTGTAGACCAAAGCTCTGCTCTGGCTGGGCTGTGAGTCATGATGTTGGTGAGATAGGTAAATGAGGGGTGACAGGTAGGCATAGGCATTCAACCAATATAGCCATAGGGTCATGGAAGTTGGAATTGGTCTCTGGAGATCATCTAGTCCAACCCTCCCATTCATAGAGGGATCAGCTACAGTGAGTTGTTCATGGCCATGTGCGGTTGGGTTTTGACTATCTGCAGCCATGGAGACTCAATAACCTCTCAGGGTGACCTGTTCTAGTAAACAACAAGTATACAGGATATTCACTCTTTTCACTAGGGAACAGAGGGAAGATGCTATTGATTTGGCAACAGATGAAGGCTCTACTTGGTCTACTAAATAGCAGAAGGTATGTAAGGTCATACCTGTTACTACGCATGTAAAGACAAGACATGCTCATTAACAGCAAGCTGGAGTTGCTTGGTCAGGAGAGATCCCAGTGCAGATTACAGCACGCGGGGCTTTGTTTTGTTTGTCCTGGTGTCTTCTGATTCCTTGTGACAGCAGAATCTGAACAGTCTCTGGACATAATGGTCTGAACCAAACAGAGAATCTGGACTAACAAACATTTACAGACCGCTAAATCTACAGACCAGGAAAGGTACAGACTTCGAGGGGTGGAGGGTGGAGTGTGGTGAGGGGCTGCACAGAAAGAGGCAGGAGACACCAGCTCCTAGCAAAAACACTTCTGGAAAGCAATTCCCACTGGCTTTAGCACAGCTAAAATTTTCCTCCTTACCTACTCACATACTAGGTTCAGTTTACCAAGGTTGCAGGATCCTGTTGCACATGCTACTTTGATGATCTTTGAGCACTGTGAGCTGCAGCTAGCCATTCAGGCTAATCCCTTGTCCTAGGAGTCCTAGGTGTTATTCCCATGAGTGACCTGGTGGCCTGTGATCCAGAAGGAGCAGTGGGTGACTTCTGTCTGTGTAATGTACTGAGTCACACCTCTTTTACTGTGTGAATACACCTGCAAACTGGATCAAATCAATATAATTTTTACTAAATCAGGCTCAAATGGAAATCACTTTCTTATATGCTACATGAGAATGTTGTGTTTGAAGGTCACATACTTCAATATTTCGTTTGCTCTCCATAAGCAGAACAGATATTCTTGCTTCATATTGAACCAGGAAGCTGACTGTTCAGCAAGTTTTACAGTCTTTATGGTCCTAGCCTACCAGGTGTTTGATAAGTGTGACTAAAGAGGATTACATTGTTTTCAGATTATCTAAAGGCATAATTACAGGACCTCAAATTAGTTAATTTTTCCTCTACTTTGAAACAACAGATGTCCAGCACTGAAATTGGACTCTGAATTGTGTAGTTGATGTTTCATACCCAGGACCATAATCCTAGGTAAAATCTTTTAAACTTTTTTAACCCACTTACCAGTAGATAATTTTTTCTAGGCAAATCACTATGGTTAACCCATCTTTTAACAAGACCTGTTTCAACATCTGATTAACATTTTACAAATTTTACTTCTAAGGACTTCAAAAGAAAGCATAAAAAATAAAGGAAAATCTTGATAACACGAAAACTTATGCAGAAAACAATCTGTTGTCCATGGGCTGTAACCTCATCTGTGAATATAATAGCAAGTACTTTTGCAGTCACTTTAGAAATATCACAGGGAGGCTTTATGTCCTTGAGTAGAAGTGCTCTAAGTTTCCACAGCATAACAGTCATTTTCTGACACTGTATTTTATGCCAGTAAAACACCTGGAATATATAACAGTGTACTATCTGAGTTGTGGCAGGGGACTTTGAATTTTAAATTTGCTTTCTATCGTGACCTCTAATGTAACAAGACAAAGGCATACAAAGATACCAGACCCCTCCCTATTAATCAAGTATTTTTTCCTCCATAACAATTTAAAAATTACACCCTGTACATTCCGATGAGTAACAACTGATTTTAAACAAGCTGGTTGTAATGTTTAGTCTCTTGAATATAGACTCCCAAGACTCTTAAGAACCATAAGTCGCAGTTCCCAGAACTCAAATTAAATGCTATGTGTACTTGAAGTCTTGGGAAAAATGGACCTGGCTTTAGAATGAGAGGACACTAAGAATTTCAGGCTTGGAGAAAATCATAGAGACATGAGGATGCCATTTATAGGTTCCTGTCTTCTTTGCAGTGATATATTTTACAATTCTGTGCTAGTTCTGAACTTACTATTAGTTAACCTAATTATATTTACAAGGCTGATGTATTAAGTGGATATTTTTCCTGTTAGTCAGACTGCTAGCTCCAGTAGCTGCATGTGATATCTTCTGACAACAGTTGTTGCCTACGTTGTGCAAATATGGCAGTCTAAAACAACAGGTGAGCAGATGTTGTTCTATAGCAGAAAGGTGACCATGTTTGTGGAAGCGTCGTGTAAATTATTGTAGTCTTCACAGAGGTATTGAAACCCATCAAAGTCTGTAAAAAGCAGCTGAAAAAAATTAGTAACTTTGTCAGAAGGATTTTCTTCTCCAGATGTAATTTAAGCAGCATTTATTAAGCAGTGAATTCAAATACCTCTATAATTAGTAAATAATTAAAATATAATCCCAACAGTCAAGATCTTAGTCACTTGATGAATGTGTTTAGGCTGTTGGTATCTGCTATCATGCCAAGACATAACTGTCGCCTACGCAGCTGAAATGTCAGGAAAATGCTGACTCTAAAATAGCTCAGTCCTTATCAATATTGAGATCAAAAGTAAACAAAAAGATTCCAAAGCAGCTGCTGTTGTTAGGGAAGACAGTGGAGTTGCACCCACAGTGATTTGGATATCTTTCTGTTGGTTTTTCCTGTCAGGAAGTCTATTTTATCGATATCAAGGTGGAAGATTTAAGAATGAAATAGATGAAAATTGCCATAGCATTTCTGCCTCTCTGCAAAGGAAAAAAAATGGCTTTGTTTTATCAACTCAGGATAACATAGATGTTTTCATATTCTTGGGAACAAGGCAATGTACTTGCCAGTCTACATCAAGGTACCAATATGCACTTGTAAGGGATAACTTTTAAGAGCTAAAACCTGGAGCATATCTGAAGATACTGGTACTCATAACAGGTCTGAATCGGAGTAGGAGTAGAATTTACTCCTAGAGGCAGAGAACTGGTTGTCACCGATTTAATGAGATGAATGTAGTCTCCTATAACATCCTCAGCACAATGATTCAAGTCACCTGGTGAATATATATCTGCTAAGAATAGATGAAAAAACTAGTCTTTTAAAATGAGCTGTCCTAGTGCTCCGTGAGGAGGTTTGGCCTCATAGCTCTTTGGCTGATTGTGCCAAAGAGCATCATGAATCCTTGAATTGCTTCTGCTGGTCCATCCAAGAATAGAGCTGTACTGCAGAGAGGTCATTCCTCATACAGTCAATGAGTCTTGAAAAAGAAACTGCAGTCCAGAGTCCAGGAGAGAGCTGGCAGGAAAAGGGAGTGCTGCTAAGCCACATGGGAATTGCCATAATACAGCTGCTAAGAGGTCCTTTGAATTTCCTGTATCTGAGAATATGTTTGTATTGGATATTTCAGGGAGATGAGGAAAACTTATTCATACTCTGAAAAAGAATAAAAAAAAGCTCTTTGACTGTGTTAGACTTGGCCCTGTGGAGAGCCTGGGTATGCTGTTGCAGGAAAAGCATCACACGAACACCGTCCTTTGATTTTCCTTTTGCTCAGAACACAGGTAGAGTGGACTTGTGCCAAATGAAATACACAATGTAAATGTACCCTTAGATTCTTCCACTACAGGTTCAAGAAAACCCTTATACTTCTGCAGCTTAACTAAATGCTTATCATTTTATTTCCTCCAAAGTTAAGCACACCAAAGCTCCATTTACTAAGTAGAATAGAACTTACCATTATATTCTAAAATAAAAGTGTCTTGGAGCCAATCTTGGCAATAAAATTCCTATTCCCTTCTCAATAAAATGAATACTTCCTTTACAGGATAAAAGAAAATTATAATTTAGAGATATCATCTCATATGGTATTGCCAGGTGCTTCAAAGGAGGATACAAAGTACCCTATGGCTGCAGAATAACCTGTCTCAGATCATAATTTTACCTTAATCTGGATTCCTTGTGATGCAAACTGATAGAGAAGTTATTTTTCTACTTTATGATGTTTCTGTACTCCTAAATGCTTCTTTCAATCCCTTTAGGCTCATAATTACTTTACAAACTTTCTGCTTCCCAAATATTTTAAAATTCTGTATTCTTTAGATTTCTTCTCATCTAGAACAATCTTAGCTTGTGCTTTTCACTTTTTCTAAATTTACTTGCAAGATTTACCTACTTTTGCTGAAGGATACTTCCTTTGTTAAAGTAATTTTCTGTTTTGCAAATGAACAATACTGGTTTTTCACTTTGGCCTTCTACTTTTGGAATTTTGAACAGGTTAACAAAGTTTAGAGTTATTATTTCATAAGTAACTTTGAAGATTTATTTTCTCATCTGATTACTGTTTGAACCAAGTCTCAAGAAAAGAGGATGGAATTGGTGATGAACTTATTCTGTTTCCTCTCCAAGAAGAGAAGTGTAATTAGAAGTATGAGATGAATCACAGGCACATGACTGAATAATTCTAGAAGTGATGTAGAAAGATTTGGAGTATTGATCATTTGGTGGTATTTTCTGAGAAGAGGTTTCATATCTTCATGGACAGACTTCACCTAAGCATATGGGATACCAGCTTGCAATCCAATCTGGCAGAATGAACAAAAAGAACTTGAAATTGAGAGATGGAAAGAGAACTTGAAAGGAATCATGCAGTTTCTTCATTTAACGCTCAGGGCAAGGGAATTTTGGCTTCAAGAAGGTGGTGACAAAAAGTACAGAAAATAGGAGCTCAAACACTGAGGAGTTCAGCTGGAGGGGTAATATAAAAAGCAGCAGAGTCAGTAAAAGAGTGCCAGGAACCCATGCAATAAAATAGGGGATCCAAAACCAATAAGAAATAAAAATAAAACCTCATGGAAACAATTTTGTTTGAGTGGAACTGCACCAGTGATCAGAGAAGAGAAATACTAACCGAAAAGTCTATTGTCTTCATAAAAGGGGGGAAAAGAGAGAGACAGCGAGAGAGAGAGAACGGTATCTATTTTGGTAAAAGCCAAAATTACATTGAGGAAGAGTTGTAAAGACAATGTGCATGGAAGTATGCAGAAACCTGCAATAGGATGAGAACATCTTTTAGTAGGAAAATAATAATGGAACCAATTTAACAATGCGACACTGCAGGTCCTCATATGTAAAGAGGAAAGTAAGCACACAAACGGCTGCTGAGTTCTGGATATACACCCAGCAGATTTCTTCAATACAGTCTGTTTGCCAACATATCCTGGCTTTTGTTTGCATAAAGAACAAAGACATCCCTGAAGGGCCTGTCATAGAAAATACGGTTGAATTGAAAGCAAGGAGGATTATTTTTGGTTAAATTAAATGGAAGAACTAACAAAACAGATATAACTAAGAAAGGGGCTTGCACATTTTGATAAATAAAAGCAGCTAATTAGGAAAGTGAAATCAATTGTACTGAGGAGCTTAGGGACTTGAATGTGGAGGAAGGTTGGCATTTCTTCATACTAAAGTTACAAAAATTAAGTTGCATCCAAAAGAGGGAAAAAATATAAGAAAAAGTTCCAGATCTAGATGGAGGAAAAAGCATCTCAGTAAGGATACTGAGGGCAAGAAATGAGGCTAGAAGTAACAGGAAAAGATATGTCCACCAAAGAAAACTGCTAGAGAGAGCAAAAATTGATCAAATGGGAACTGACAAACCCCCTAAACTTCATTGGCTTTGTGAAGACTTCTAAAATGACTAAAATGCTCTTTCAGCACAATAACAAAAAGAAAAAGGAAAGACAAGTTACTCAGGGAGGGGGAACCTGAAAATCAAGTTAAAATGGTTCCTGATCTGAAGAAAGATTTTGCTAGAGCTTTTAATGAGGACAATGATGGTGGTCTTGGGGACAAGGCAGGCTGGCAGGTGAGGAATTAGCATATCTACAATAAAAATGTCAGAGAGATTTAGTATACTTGATGACAGGAATTTTTAACATCTGTTATCTCGGAAATAGTGTCATCTGTTCTGAAAGGACAGAGAAGCTACATGTGGAACCTCTAAAAAGGGACTGAATGTGTTCTCTGGTCCTTACTGCCAGTAGGGAAGTGCTGATTTCTCTCAGGCTGTGGCAAAGAGCTTGGCTTCCACATGCATCCCAAAGAGCAGAGTTGCCATGACTCACTTGCAGCTGTGGTGCTCCCACACTTTACTACCCATTTCTTCCTCCCTTGCTGCACAAATGCTGTTTCTGTTTGCATGAATGGTGCTTGCAGTAAGCCAGAAGAGCAATTAGTCAAGGAGTAATGAGAACGGTAAAACAGTGTTGCCACTTCTGGAAGATTCATTCCTCTACCACAGAGTGTGTGCTAACATGGCACTTGTGTTCAAGATGGGGAATTGCTGCAAAGGAAGGAAGAATCGAGAAATCCTTGGGCTCCTAATCTCATCCTAATTGTAGGCAAGGCTGGAGAAACAAACTTGAGAGGATAGGAAAATAAGAGATGCAGTTAAAGACAAATGGAATAAAAGTCAATGCTTATACAAAGCTTACACAAAGTGGCTGTACCAACAAATCTGATCATCTTTATTTAATAAAAGCTGGACTTGGACTTTCTGTACCTGAGAGGTTGCTCTAAATGGATCTTGGAATCACCAGAGTACCACGCACAGTCTGTTGCTACCACTGCCTGGATGGTGATGAAAGAAAACTGTTGGACCAGAGGGAGATAACCTACATTGAAGTAACTTTGTCTGTTTCAGAAGTATTATGTCACAAAACACAAAGAGAACTAATGAAATTTTGTGATAATACAAAGTTGAGAGCCTACATTGATACAGGGAAATGTCAAGATCTTTTTTTGCTTGAGGACTAAAAGAGCAGAAAGTGGATAGAGTATAATAACGTGAGGTATAAGGTCAGGTACCGAAGGAATAATTGTGTAACAAAAGAAAAAGAAGAGCTGCATCAGCAAGTGAATGCACCAAGAACAGCCATCTATATGATGCTATCACATAAAAGGAAAATGTGGCTTCAAGGCATACCAGGTCTATTTTGTCCATCCAGGAAAGGACAGAGTGGAACAGAACATTAATATTTTCTTGAAGGTATTGGTGGTATTTCCCCTGCATTATTATGAACAGTTCAGTTTTCTGTTGTTAAGACCTATTAATTTAGTTTGGATAAGTGATGTAAAAGGCCTAAAACAAATAGGGAAATTCAGACCCTGGCTAATTAGAGGAAACTAAAAGCATTTGGCTTGTTTAGTGTGGAAAGAAATAACAGGTTGAGAGGTAAATGTGCTTAATCTCCATTAATATTGCACGAAAGTTCTCACCAGGTGGAGAAATGATCCATTCAAGTTAATGACAGTTATAGTCCTACAAATAAAAGTATCCACTGTAAATTAGCAACTAATAATCACAAAGTTAAAATAAAATAAAAATTAGTTTGAACCACAGTATTATTACACAGAGATAGAAATTCTTTATTTTAAGTGTTAAGTTCCATGACCTTTTTTGAATATTGAAGCTATATTCCCATCAGTTTCTTAGTATTGAGCAGCTTCAAGCTGAACATGAGAAAGAATGTGAACGCCAAACATACACAGTCCCAGGACTAAGAAGTCCATGGATCCAGGGTTCGAGAAGTCAGGAGTACAAATCTGATCCCATAAGAGTGGGATCTCGAGCTCTGCTCATCAAAATATATTCTTGTCAGCATCACTGCTGATATTAAAATACAATTTTGCCAAGTGGTTTCGGGAACCAGGAAGCATATTGAACATATCAGCTGTATTGGTATTTTTTTTTTTTATGTCAGTCTTAGTTAAATCAATATGATCTCTTGGAGGACAGGCAGTAAGAAGGAGGAAAATGTGCCATTTTTAAAATGAAACTTGACAATTTACTAGAAGAATTACATTATATCTTCTGACTTCATATTTGATTTCTTTTCATCTAATTGTAGGTGATTACACTCAGACGGTCCTTCCTGCTTCTCTTTGTTTTTAGTAGAGAGACATTAACACTTTTTTGGGTTGAATCAGGTATCTTAATGTAGATGTATAAAAAAATTGTTAGGTTAACTACTCCCTGAAAATGCTCATTTTTCTCCATTGATTACAAAGGGAGCCCAAGGGAAAAAGTTCAGAAACAGGTGTCTCAATTTAGTCTTCCAAGAGATGAATTCCACCACAGGAGACAACTGTCCTCTATCCCAGTGGACAGGAATAATTATAGGGGAGGAATAAAGGAGGGAAAGAGAACTGGCTTGATCAAAGAGATGAAGAGTAATTTAAAAAAGCATTTAGCAATGGAGAAAACTTACTGTCAGCTATATAAGAGAGATGTGGAGTGAGGGCTATAGAAAGAGCATGGAAAAAGACTACAAAATTTGGTTATATTGCTGAACACATTTATTTAGTAGACAGAGGAGTACCAAAGTTAGAATTCTACATTCAGAAATGTTTTTTTTTTTTTACAGATGTACCTATGAGAAATATTGTCTATCTCTACAGTCACACACACATTAGACAGAACTAAACATGCAAATACACCCATGTCCTTACAGGTAAAAGAAACATGAATTTTGATTTCATTTGTGTTGCAACAGCACCTTGCTATTCAAATGGAAATCAGAATCTCATTGTGCTGCGTTAGCTGTTATATATAGAACGGAAAATACTGCAGAGAGTGAAGAGGGCTGACAAAATGCACTAAAAATATTACTTTCCACTAATGTGTTCTTTGGCAATGCACCAAGGTTAATATTAGACCTTCTTCCAGAAGTCAAAGGGTCCCAAGTCCTCATTACTCTTTGAAATGATATTGAGTTAATTTGCCTGATTCTCACTTCTCACTGATTTTATGCTGGCTTTAAGGCCAATGAAATATAAATGGTTTGCTTTATCTTTGTCCTGTGGGAGATGCCTTGCCAGTTCCCACCTTCTGGAGTGCCTCCTACCAGATTCTTAACCCACTCCATAATGTTATGTTTATAGCTATGGCTATAGGAATGTATCCTGAAATTCTTCTTTAGTGGTTTTGATTGACTTGATGCACCTTCACAATAGTTGATCATTCAGTGGTGGTTGAACACATGTAAACTTTAGCACTTCAGAAGTTTAGCACTTTAAAAGCTACCTTCAACTGGGCACAAAATCAATAATTGTTTTTTAAAATTCAGAACACATTTGACATTTCAAATAGAAAGACAGGCTAATTTAATTTTATTATTTCCATATATTAAGTTTTATTTCATTTTGTAGTGTGTTGGATGAAATTACTCTCCTCCCAAATTAGAACTGATAAAAGCATTAATTTCTGTAAATTAAATCACTTTTAGAGATCAGAAGTTGCTCAGCCTCTCACAGAAAGACTGGGTGCAATTATGTAGACAAGCATATTGATTCATACCAATTCCATACTTGGAAGAGTCTCCACAAAGTTTCCCTAAAACCAAATTCAAACCTGGGAAAGAGGCTTCCGTATGATCTGAAACAATCATTCTGCTGTAAGGTTGGCAAAATTCCCATTGTTTGAGGAGTGAATGAGCAATGTCTAGAAGCACCAGTCCTACCCATTCTCCATTTCTCTCCTGCTGAGCATAATATGTATCAGCTTAAAGGCTAATGGGTCATTTTATTTCACTCCATTCTTGAGCATCCCATTATATAACAGCATTAAAATAGATTTACTTTTGATCATGCCTTAATTTTCAGGAGAGTGATGCATAATCACATTGTTTCCAATTATCAGATTTCTCTGTAAAGTCTAGGACAGAATAGTGTTGATAAATCCCAGAAAAGTGATAAAGTCCTGTTTTGCTTTCTGAAGGCAAGACTACTGTTTGCACTACAGAAGTGGGCAAAGCTGATTAATTTATTCCTTATACATCTGTGATTTATTTGAAGTCCCAAATTCTCGTTATCCAAGAAAAATCTCTCATTAGCTTCTTCAAAGGGAACTGGGTGCTCATAGTGCTATAGGTTTTCCTTTTTTCTTTGATCATCTGGACACCCTGTCTCTTGTCACAACAATTCCACTAATTTCATTTTGTCCCTCTCTGACATCCCTTATTACAGCCCTAACTCCTTTCATGACATATTTCCTCACCATTTCACTTTCTACTACATTCACTCTTCTTGCAAGTACAAAGTTTCTTGTTTCCTCGGAAAGGAAAACTGCAAGTCCACCTCCTTGTCCATCTTCTTTCCTTGTCAGAGGCTAAGGGCTCCCATGTACTGCCTTAGCTTTCCACCACTTCCCCATTCCCTTTATCACTCCACCCACATCAGTTTGCAGTCCTCTTCCATTCTGCTCCCTCCTTACGAAATTTTACCTGAAAAGACCTCTGTGGACATTTACCAAACTAATCCTCTTTCCTTTTCACCTCCAAGAGCCATCTCTCCCCGATGTAAAACTACGAACTGGCAATTTAAAAGCTATTTAACCTCGTGAAGATTATGCAGAAGGATTTTCCTGCTGTTCTTCACAGTACTTATCAAAGATGAAGAGATCGTTGGAACAGCGTCAGTGACATTGCATTAAGGATGATCCTAGAAGGAGATCAATTAGTGGGCATTTGAATTAGATAAGACGACCGTTTTTTTCCCCCAGCGGTCCTAGGATGCCGCAGAGCACTTTGATCAGTATCTTGAAACTTACTTTTCCAGGCATCACTCTCTTCCAGTCCAAACCCTCCCCCCTGCTGTAGTTTGAGCGAAGGAAACGGTTCAGAGGAGAGCCCCTGTCTTGCTGCCCCCCAGCCGGGACTCGATGCCTCGGGCCGGCCGTCCTCTCCAGCGAGAGCCTGTTCCCTGGGTGTTTCCTCCCCCTCGAGCCCAGGCGCGAATCCCTCGGGAACGCGCCTTCCTCTAGCGCCGAGGGGGCCAGGAGAGCGCCGGTGACTCACGGGGGTCCCGAGGGAACGGGTGGACTCCCTGCCCCCAGCCCCGCTCCTTTCGTCCGGGGCAGCGCCCGGCGCTGCTCGGCGGCCACGGCCCCCCTCGGGGAACGCAGGGCTCCGGCTCCCGAGGTGTGCCCGCGCCGCTGCCCCCGGTATGGCTCTGCTTCTCTCGGTAGCGGCTTGGTCCCCTTGGATGTGCAGCCCAAGCATGAGCCAAAGGACCGGCACTACCTCACCCAAACCACCCTTCCAGACGTCTTCGATTTTGGCGCTGGTCCGTGGGCTGTGATTGCTCAACCTCACGCAAACGGGACTCGCCGGCATCCCTCGCCTTTAGTTAGACGTGCAACCATGAGGGAGAGCAAGACTCACCCCTCCCTAAACTGTTTTTGCCCCCAAGTATGATTTAACTTGAAGCAAGGGCGAATGAGCGCCTCCTCCCAGTTAGCAGGAGCTCTAGACACCCCAAGTGAGACACGCCAGCCCTTGGGAAGCGACACTAGTCCAAAAAAAAAAAAAAAAAAAAAAAAAAAAAAAAAAAAAAAAAAAAAAATCAGAAACCACAACACCAAAACAAACACCTCCCCCCCAACAAACCACAAACAAAGAAACTCCCCCCCGGAGAAACAAGTCAGCATCTGCCCCTCCTCTCCCGTGCCGGGGGAGCACCCGGAGGACCGACGGCAGAGCCCCCTGGCTCCCAGAGCTCAGGGGACCTTGCATATCGGACCTCGCTCAGCTCCCCACAAAGTTTGGTTACCCCCACCTGCGTGCGCATGGCAAAGAATAGCACTCAAGACCCGAAGGAGGGAACAGTTCCGGGAACTGCTTAGTCCTATGAGAACTGTAGTAGATACACGACTATTTCGGGAGTAGCACCTTATACTGCACCACCACCCACCAGTCAGTCGAGTGCAGATGTGCAAGCAGCATCCCTGCGCTGCGCATCGGTGAACAACCGGTATCATCGACGGTGGGAGGAGGGTGGGGGTCTAGTATCCAAACGCAGCGGAAGGTACGCGAATCAGGGAAGTTGGCCGGGAGGCAAATCCGAGTGCTTAACTACGGAGTTTTATAGTTTGAGACACGTGTAACCAGCCCAGCAGAGATGAGGAGAGAAAGCCAGTAAGTTTAGCAAAACAAACCCGCAGAGCCACATTGTTAGCACACACAAGGAAAAACTATAGACACGATTCAAAGAAAACACCCCACTTTATTTGTTGCAAAGCTGGTTGAAGGATATGAAGTGAGGAGACGAAGAAAGACGATTTCGTGACAGAGTACCGTGAACTCTGATGCAGGCTGCAGGCTGAGCTGCTTTCCCGCGCATGTACAGCACCGCATCTTCAGGACTTCTGAGCAAGTTTTAAAAACTCCTTTTTTTCTTCCGACCGCTTTGGGTACCCTCTTTGTCTCCGGTATTTTAAGCGGATGGAACCGATTCCCCTTCCTCGGGAGCTCCATAGAGAGCACACAGTGCTTCATTAAGAGCATTCCTCGCTCCCGGGCCAGGCAGGACGGAGCACGGCCCGAGGGGAGCACGTGGTCGGTGCGCTGGAAAGGGTGATAGAGCGCCTGGGGGGGTTCCTGCACACACGACAGGGCAAGTACAGATGGAGGGGGCTCTGGTCCCACGCATTTAGCGGACGGCCCGCCCGGACTCCACAAGCAGGCTTGGCTCCTCGGGACAGCTGGAAGCGGCAGGGCATGGGTGCACGCAGGGCTTCGGGCGCTCGCCACTCCCTGTCGCCGCCGGGGCAGGGAGCAGGGGTCAAACCCTTACCTGAGTTCCGGAGCTTGCGGTTCTTGAAGACGGAGAGGATCACCAGCAGGTTGCCCAGGATGTCCACGACGGTGGTGAAGATCAGCACGCTGGACAGCACCGGCACCACCCAGGCGGGCCGCGGGGCGCCCGCCGCCGCCGCCTCCCTCTCCGCCAGACCGAGGCGGCCGCGCCCGCCCGGGTCGCAGCAGTTCCTCAGGGAGCCGTTCTCCAGCATCGCGGACACCGCGTCCCGGCGTCTCCTGGCGGCAGCCCTACGGACTCTGCCCGCGCGGGCGGCGGGAACGGCTTTAAGGGGCGCGCCGGGGCTGCTCCGCCGGGAAGGCGGAGACGGGGCGGGGATGGGGCGGACTCAGCACCCCCTCCCCTTTCCCGGGCGGTGGGGGAAGCCCGGGGGCGGGCACGGCCCCGCCTGCCGAGGGTGGGGCCGGCGGCGGCAGGGATGTCGGGGAGGGGGCAGGATCCGCGGGCAGCGTGGGGGTTGCGCTCGGCCGAGCCTGTTGACGGCTTGCGGGGCCGGAGAGCCGCGGGGTCAGGCGAGAGCGGCGGAGAAGCCCCTCTCCCTCGTTGCTGCTCCCGCCGCCGGGCTCAGCCGCGAACATCCGCCATCCGCCGCGGGAAGAGTGCTTGTTTGGGGGTTGTTTGTTTGTGTATTGTTTCGGGCGGGGTGTGTTTGGTCGGTTTTCCCCTCCCCTGCGGCTCAGACCGCGGTGTCCCCGGCAGCGCAAGGCCAGATTCCCCCCTTTCCCCCTCCCTCACTGCCTCCAGGCACGCGGCGCTCCCGGACGGGTGTCCTGGTACATTGCTCCTGTCGGCCTGGCTGCGGATCTGAAGAGCTTTTACGCTTCCATTGCCGTGGCCTTGTGCCTCGTGTTTGAACACAGCAGTCCGTCTGGTCGAGGCTAAGGGCAGTGCCCGCGAGGAGATGACTGCGAACGCCGCGAACAGGACGCGTCCGCACCAATGTCGGCTTGGGAAACTGTGGACGTTTCGAGGGATTTTCCTTTTAAGCTGCAGGAGCAGACAGTAGGGCATCACTCTGAAATTACCCTTGAAACATATAGTTTCCTTGGGGCCCCCAAAGTGGCAGATGCCTTGTGCTCATTTGCATTAAGTAAATAAACAAGATGAATGCAACAGAGGAGAGCAGAGCTTGCGTGTCTCCGTGCCCGGCTTCCAGGCATAGCTACCACGTTCCTCTGTATAGCCGTCATCACTGACAGTGTATCACCGGAGTTTCACGTAGCGTGTGCTGGCAATTAGGGCAATTAGGGCTGTTCTCGGCAGGCGTAACTCGGAAGGGTTTTGTGCCCTACTTTGCATTGTTTTCAGGCCATCCAGGCCACACTGTATCGTTGTACCTCTTCCAAGTTTTGCTCCACTTTTTAGAAGGATGCAGGAGCTACACCTGCCACAGAGGTTACTGTGTGGCTGGAGTCATCCTCTCTGTGTCTGTTCAACACAGAGAAAGGTATGTTCCACAGTTTTTCAAGAATTAAATCTTGAGACAACCTGCCTTGTGGAGTCAGTTTGGAAAAACAGGGCAAGTTTCTGTGCTTTCTAACAGCAAATAACTTATTATGGCACACTGCTTCTTCGTGACTTGCATCTACACAAATGTGCACTGGTGTAATCTAAGTTCTACAAATTACTGTGTAGACTTCTTTTCAAATTAGAAACAATTTATTGTTCTTTAAAGTAAATGTATTCCTAATCAATTTCAGATATACTAAATTAGTCTTGGTTGGAATAATCAAAGAAGTGTGCATGTGGATTTTTGCACCTGTCTTATTTGCACTGATTTAAAAAAAAACAAAACCAACCACACTTCGGATGCTCTCTGTTTCATGTAGGCAATATGTAAGGCATCATGATCCTTTTCAAACTACAGATGGAGTTATCACAGCTCCGTGGCTTGAACCAAAGAGAAAACTGTCTTCTGAGAATTATCACTCCTGAGTAGTTATTCTGCAGTTCTGCCATAGGAAAGAAATAATTGCACACTTGACAGAACAGGCTCATTCTTGATGGAAGTGAAAGTTCACTTGATTTTTCTTTTTCTTTCTCCAGAACTTTAAAAGGAAGTTTATCCAAGGAAATGCCTGTATTCTGTATTCACTAGTGCAAAGGAAGGTTTTTTACTAGTGAATAATAATCTACATTTAAGAAAAGGATTTTTGTGTTGCAGTCTTTCCCCTTATCTACCTCTCTTCTGATTCCCCTTTTCAGAAAGTTGTTATCCTCACTGCCCATTGTCTAGGTACCACTCTAGACTTATGGACTTGTTATGGAAAACTAACACATATTATAATTTATTTTCATGCCTGAGACTCTTTCTGGGCATCTTTCCAGAATCTGTATAAGTGCTTTCAGGAAAAATATACCATTTTGTTGTCTGCTATTACTACAGGATTTATCTTTAACTGTTTTTTAAAAGCTTAAACTGTCCCTGAGCATAAATGTGACTTCTCAAGGTAGTCTTCACTCCTGGCATTATCCAGGTTTGCAGTTTGTCCCCACAAAAGGAACACTATATATTTTCCCTGCCACACACAATTGTTAGGTATCATCAGTCACTTTGTTTTATAACTCCCAAAAGTGTGTCAGGTGATTTAGAGAAAAATTAAAAAGCTATGGCCTGAGCTTGGCCTGAAGTATGAGTCTGCTACAAAATGTGAAACAGAATAAGTGTTGCTGGCTTTGTAACAACAGTCTGTCTTTTGTGGCTCCACTGGCATTTGACAGTAGAAAAACAAGTAGGTAGGAATAAAAATGGTACCTTTCCCGCCTCAGCAACCTGTAAAGAGCAGGTTATTCATCTGCTCTGAATTCCCACTCTCTTCATTTATATCAGTAACATAAATCTGAATTACTATTTAGATTTATCTATAAAATGATGTTATAAAAGTTAATCTTGTTTGCTTTGTAAAATGATTGATTAAACTGCACTAAACAATCTGTGGATGTTCTTACTCACTTTTTTAGTAGCCTTATTCAAAATGAACTAAATTCTCTTTGAAAGTGAAATGCATGTTTAAGCCTATTGATTGTTGAGGCAAATCTGAAATAACTCGTTGTTACAGAAAGCTTCTGCATTTCAAAGAAAGGGATATATTCTTCACAGCTGGATTGTGAATACCTTTATATTTTTAAGATGGGGGAAATTTTCTTCTATGTCTAGGAAAATTAACTGTGTTCTGTGTTTCTTTTTGAAAGCAATCTAAGATTTGTAAGGCCAACTCTATTTGTGTTGCAGGATAAGACCAGGAATTGCCTGTATGGTAGAACAATCAAGTATTCCGTGCATCACTGCTGCCCGAGGCTGAAACCTCATTTGTCTTTTTATTTTTCTTCTTTTCATTCTGAAGACAAATGACTGTTTCCTAGAGATACATTCAAGCACTTTGTTTTCTGTGATTCGTTGATTTGATTTTCTGAAAGGACTTATCTTTCAGTCACAGAAGTCAAAACTTTTCATGAGCATGGATGAAATTTCAGGACAGAGGATTATTTTGGCAAAATTTCTTGAATTTTGGGTATTCCAGTAGAACAGAAGAAGAAATTTTGTCTCTTTCATGTTTGTTATGTCAGCACACGTTTCTACAAGACCAAAGGTCATTTGGAGCTAAAATGCACAGTCTCCAAATAGTGTTCCTGCTTTTAACTGTCTCAGTTCAAACTGACTGTTTTTACAGTGTACACCATGGCAGAGGTTGGAGTTTAGACTTTTACACCACTTCCATTTCTATACAATTTTGCGATTTTTTTATATAGTTTGCTCTATATTTGTGGATCAATTCAAGCCCAAACAGTGTTTAAATGAAAGGCCATTTGCTAGTCCACTGCTCTCATGAGCCTGTACAGGAAAGGTGTATCTCCTCTAATTAAGAAGAGTCTGTCTTTTGTGTAGGAACAGAAGATTTACTTAGTAACATTTTCCAGTCTGGGTTTTGTCTTTTCCACTGCAATATTAATAGTTTTTATATAGAAATCAAAGCCTTAGTGGGGGAAAGGTTATTTTGTTGTCCATAATTTTTCAATCCTTTTTTCCTGCTGGAAATTACCTATTAAGTGAGATCTGTCATCTCATTCTCACATGGAATTTCTATGGCACACAACAGGATTCTTTTGCTGTGAATAAGAAGAGTCACTTTTTTTTTTTTAATCTTTAATCAATAAATGGGACAAAATGAAGATGGGGAGTGGGAAGGGATTTAGGTTGTGTACATCTCAGCCTAAGAGACAGAGAGAGAGAGATTGAGAGAGAGCGTTCTCTGCTTCCAAAGGACTGTGTACATTTGTTGCACTGTGATCTTTGGATAGGTGTGGAAGGTAGGTGGCATAGATAACCTTATGCCTGTCTTTCTGACAAAACTGAAAAGGAGCTTTAAGGACTAGCTTAGACCAGATATTTCAGTGTTAGGTGATTAAAGGGGACTCTTGCTTGGTGAAGATTACTCCAAGGGGTCATTGCAGGACTAAAATCAAACATTGGATCTCCCAGTTCGGATTCAGTGTCAAATTTCAAAACATTTCAAAGCCAACCTATCTCTAAACGTGCTCTCCTATTCCACCTTCCCTATTCTCTAATGTAAGTAGATATATGTATGTATGTACTTCGTATACTATATATAGCCATCATGTATACTTTATATATATGTATATGTGTGCATAAGCTGCTGTTGCTATTCCACTGCTGGGACTGTTCTGCCAATTTGTGTTGTGTTTTTCTAATATATAAGCACAAGGCTGGAATGGAAGAAACTGATTTTCATTCATGACCTCAACTAATATTTGAACTTACATTTTTCAGGGGTGAAAGGCTAATTCCCTAATCCCACATAACCCTTTGACTAATTCTTTTTAAGATGGAAGGCAGAGCCAGAAGAACATAATTGGTTTATATTATTAGAGGGAGCTACCACAATCCCTTGTTTATGTAGCATTCAGGTGCTGTTATCTCTGTCCTTCAGCTTGTTTTTGCAAGCAGCTGCTAGTTTTGTCACAGCCAGAGACTAAGATGGGCTGGAGAGGGAGTGATGCACTGGCAATCAGGAGGCTTTGAAGTCCTGGTGGTGACTGTCCATGGATCTATCACAGGACTGGGGCTAACTTTGTTTCTTTGTCTCTTTTGTCACATTAAAATGAGGCTAAGGAAACTCTGTTATGTACTTCTTGGGAGGTAATTGAGAGTTAATTTGTTAATGGTTTAAAATAGATTTGATTTTGGTATGCAGTTTATTATCTTTTGTTAAAGTTAATCCAAAGCTGTCATGAATGGTCTAAGCTGCATAAAAACCAGCCTGTAGCTCTTTGCCAATACCAGCAGTACCAGATGGTCTGCTTCACAGGGTTGACCATGTGTTCAACATGAGCTGAAACTTGAAACCAAGGAATAATTGCATTTGGTGAATCAAATGAGTTCAAAGCTTAAGTACAACTTTTTAAGTAAAGATAGATATCAGATTTTATTCTTCAACAGCAGTTTCCACCAGTGTTGTCCCTAAGACAATACAGACTGTGCTGTCTTGAGCTCTGTCATAGTGTCAAGGTATCAGCTGAAATATGACATATCACCTGAGATCAGTCAGGTGGCTGATATAATATGCACAAAAGAGAGAAACTGCCTTTTTCCCACAGGAGTGTAAGTCTGGCTTCTCTAGCCAGCTGTCGGTTTCCACAAAATATCTGGAAGTATAACAGTCTCAAAGCTTGAGGCCGTGACTCAAATCTGGTGGAATTTAGCTGAAGTTTAAAAGTTGTTGGCAGGGCCTAACAACAGGACAGATATGTTAATAGATGGTTTGATTATCTTAAGTCCCATTTTCATAGGAAGTTTGGATTACGGTGGTCCTGTAATAGGACGCTTCCATCTAGACAACCTAGTGCTGACAATCACTGGGACTGGAGCTGGAACATGATGAACTCATGGAAATAAAAAAAAGGCAGACTTGGTGGTTATGAGAAAATTATCTATTCTAATCAAGCAATCACTATCACACCAACCAAATTATGTGCTGAGCTGAATTTGTTTCCCCGCTGTTACCTCTGGGCAACAGCCTGTCCCTTTCACTTTGACAACCAGCAAGACTACCAGTGAGTCAGCAGTGGCTGATTTTGTGGTGCCATTCAATTGCAATCTAAGATGGTTCAGGTCTTCTCAGGGTTGGGAGAGAGAACAATAGGTCATGGTGTAAATTGGAACTTGTTGTCTGGATTCATTGCCTTGCCTGAATAACTAAAGCTGACCCACTGAATTATCTGCCAAACAGCTGCTTTTTAGGGGTAATGCCATGTGTCTCTCTTCAGTGGCAGACAACGTAAAGTCTAAACACCTCTTTAGTTACTGTAATAATGTTTAAGAGAGAAACATCATTGTAGTACTTGAAGTGGTGTAGTGCTTTTGTGATGGTCTTCATTCCAGGTGAGTTTCATCTGTTAAAGTCTTTGAGGTGATTTTATAGGTATTATACCATTCACTGCACTAGAGTCTTCTTCTACTTAATGTTGAAATTATACCTTTAGATTAGGATTTTAGTGTGTCAGTTCCAGAAAAAGTTCAAAAGAGTCTCCAACTACTTTTCTCTCTGGGGTGCAGTAATAATCATGCTTCTCTTCTGGCATTCTCCTAGCACAAAGGACAAAATCGTATTTTAGGACAAAGCTACATTTATGGTAAATGCTAACTATTCATGCATTGACTGGAATTCGTTAACTGTACGAAATGCCTGGAGGTGTGTTTGTGGAAGAATTTTGGAATTGTTTTTAACTCAATGTGATTATTAACTCAAACAATAAGAAATGGAATATGGCAGACTTGGTATTGCTGGAATGAAGAATATGACTAAAAGCAGAAAAATTAAGAATTCAGGAAGCAATTTGAAACATGCTATAGGGACACTGTGTTTAAAACTAACATAAAGGAAAAAAGTGAAGCTTGGCTGGCAGTAGATGAGGGCTGCATGGGTTACAGGAAAATGGTATGGGCTGTGGATGAAAATTAGGAAAGGAAGACATGACAAAAATGTCCTTTTTTTCTAGTTTTGAATTTTAATTAGTATATTACTGAAAACAGGATACTTGAAAAATGCACTGTACCATAAGGGGTGAGGCAATTAGAACTGTTAGACATTTAAGGTTTCACAGAAGGGAAGGAAAACCAAAACCAGTTCCAACTTTTAAAGTTAAGGTCTGTAAAGAAGCATATAAAGAACAATAAAATATATAAGGGTTTTTTCAGTTGAAGATCTCAAAGGGACCATATTAAAAAAAAAACCACCCTGTATACCACTGAGATAAGCAAACTAGTAACATGCATTTCTTTTGGCAGGAGAAACCTAATAATCATTTCCCCAATGTTAGCACGGGCAAGACTTGATTCCCTTATGGAACATGCCTGTCCATTAGAGGCATGTTAAGCTGCAATTTTCTGGAATTCTTTATATGTCATGTCCTAGATATTTTTTTAAGAAAGAAAACCAAAAATTGAATATTCTGTCATTCAGGATTTACTGATCTTCCTATGAGCTGTCACTGATAGCAAACATTATGTATTCAAATCTTCTCTACAGCTCTTCAAATTGATGAGATCTGACTAGTTGCAATTAGTTGTCATTCTCTTTTTTACATCAGCATTAGATCAGTCTGAGGCTATTGAATTCCATGACCACTTGTTTTCAGCAGAAGACTGGAGATGCTCAGGAATCTGGGTTTCATTCTATAGTATGGAAAGGCTTTGTTTTCAGGATTCTAACCTTTCAACCTATTTCTCCCATGTTTTCTCTCTTCTGCTCCATCCTATCCAGTTCCTCCATATCTTCTCCCTTTGGGTGTACCACACCTTCTTCTTACTCTAATCTCTTTTCCTACCCTCTCATTGCATCATTTCTTTATGCATTCTCAGACAGTCCTTGTATCCCCTTTGGAATCTCTCTTTGAGTACTTTTCTTTTTCCTCTTGTGCAGGCAGTCTTTTTGCCTAGCAAAACCTAATTTTCCTTTCACCACCATGGAAGTTTTTTTTACCCTTTTCCCTACTACTATGGCTTCCCAATCTAACCACCCTATCCTGCAGTTCAGTATCAATCAATCTTGTATTTTCTTTTCCTCTTGCTACTGATCCCTCTTTCTCTCCCCAAGTACCTGTACCTCATGCTATCTTGTCTTACTGCTTTGTTCACTTGTCATTTCTGAAAATCTGGCCTAGGTTAGCCTCTGTACCAGCCTTGCCTGCCAGATTGTCCTAACCTGCCATTTCCTCTCACTTTTGACTTGCATTTTTGTCCTCTCCACACTAAGTGGAGAAAAATTCCTTTGTGTGCTGTAAGGGTGTTTGCATGGTTTGAGTCATAAACCCAGTACAGTCACTCTCAGGATAGCCATTTCAGGGGAGACCTTTTTAAGTAACTTTCTATTAAACCATGAAAAGTCAGGTCAGTGTGAGCAGTAAGAAGGGGATGAAATACATTCAACCACTCTGTTGAGGTGGCATTAGCAATAGTCACAGAGTGGAGAGAGAATAATCTCTGCAAGTTTTAAGGGGATTCCCATTTTAGTCAGCATTAGAACTTGAGAAAAGTTCATGCATATTGAAGAATAGAAACTACAGACAAGGTTGCCCTGTAACTTTGGAGACAACATGACATTAACCTAAAATTTGGGCCCAAGCAGCTCAATTCCATCAGCATCGTGGGGGCGTGGTGGAGTTCAGCTAAGGGATGTCTTCTTGAGGGTCTATTACAGAGGGGTTGGTGAGCTTTGAGTTTCCTATCTGCATCTTCTGGGAAAAGGAGGTAGTCTCCCAAGCAGTGTCCGCCTATCCACAGTGTCTGTAATCTGCATAGATCCATATGTACATATATCTTTTTGCTGTCATCCTAAAACTCTGTCTCTCTTTTTTTCCTACTTTTTTTCAGCCAGTCATTTAGCAACTATGATTTTTTTAGCTCTCTCAGGGCTTCAAAGTCCTTCTGTCCCTACATTTGTAGTAGAGTTTCTTCATTCCCCAACCTTTGAAGAAGCTTTCATAATTTTACAGAGGTTTCCTTTATTAAAAAATTTACAATCTTGGGGTTGTTTTTTTTTTTTCTTATTCCCTGCTGGCATTATTTTAGAAAGCTGTTTTAAAGACTTCCTCAGAGACCTTTGAAATTGTGAGCATTTTCCTGTCTTTCCCCCTGTGTTTGAAGCATGATGGCTTACACGGTTATGTAAATTTCCTGTTTCACTCTTGCCTTTATGATTGTGGAGGCTGCATTGTTTCAGAAAGATGGGACCAAGTAAGTGAAGCTGGAAAAGCATAGTCTAATGGGTCTAGCAGAATGGCAGCATTTATACTACTTTGTGCAGTCCTAATTGAAACTGTGACTGTGAAACATGAGAAAACATTGAAAAGAAGATCTACTTGGAAAGGTTAAGGACCATATTGGATGACAATAGAACAGTTTGGGTTGGATGGTGTCAAGGAAACTTCCCAATCTGGCCATTCACAGTCACGCTCCCAACACCCGAGACTCTCTGTTGGGACTGAAGCCCCTTCACAGCTGTCAGCTCCTATGAGTCGATAGGGGCCCCACTTCAGTCCCTACACACCCAACCCACACATAGTTAGACCAGATTTCCTTACCAGTTCTACCCCCAGGTTTCCCGTAGCAGAATCTCAGAACTCTGGTTCCATAAAGCAATTTATTCACGTCGCAGCAGCACAGAAACAACCCAAGCTGGTGCCTCAGAGGAAGAACCCCATACAAAGAAACCCCTGGGCTTTTATACCCTGACAGTCCAAGTGTGTGAAAGTCTCTGCTCTTCCTCCCAGTTCTTTGGCTCCTGCCATGTCTCTGGGTGTCTGGTCACAGGTCCCTGTCCTCTTTGCTATGCAAAGGGGTGGCAGTTCATGGCTCGGGCCTCGGTTCTTGCCTCAGACTCCCACCCGGAGCTCAGTCTGCAGCTGGCACTGCAGGTGCACACTGAGCTAACTACTCTGAGTGTATTCCTCAACAGATGAGACCTTTAAAGGACATCTAGTCCACCTTCCCTGCAACCAGCAGGGTCATCTTTAGCTGTACCATGTTGCTTAGAGCCCCATCCCACCTGACACTGAACACTTCCAGGAATGCGGGCACCCACCACATCTCTGGGCAACCTGTGCAGCGTCACATTGCAAAAAACTTATTCCTTATATCAATCTAAATTAACATGTTTTAGTTTAAAGCCATTACCCCTTCTCCTATCACAACAGGCCCTGCTAAAAATTCTGTCCCCATCTTTCTTGTAGGCTCCCTTTTGAGTATTGAAAGACCACTCTCTGGAGCCTCCTTTTCTCCAGGCTGAACAACCCCAGTTCTCTCAGCCTGTCTTCACAGGAGAGGTACTCCAGCCTCTGATCTTCATGGCTGTCCTTTGGACTTGCTCCAGCAGATCCATGTCCTTCTTGTGTTGGGGCCCCAGAGCTGGATGCAGTACTCCAGGTGGGGTCTCAGAAGGGCAGAGTAGAGGGGCAGAATCCCCTCCCTCTACCTGCTGGCCAGGCTGCTTTTATTGTAGCCCAGGACACGTTTGCCTTTCTGGGCTGCAAGCGCACGTTGCCAGCTCGTGTCTGGTCTGCCATCCATCAGCATCCCTAAGTCCAAGTTACGCTCTTATTCACCAAAATAAGATCTTGTCTTCCATGAGACTGGAAAGGCTTTAAAAGAAAGGTAAATGTAGCCTGACACCGCTATGTCATAGGACTTTCCTGGTTTTGTAACTCCTACAGAAATACTGACATTTGTAACACCCGCAGGAATACACCATTACTGCTATGTTACAATGAGGTTTTGGCATTTGAAGAGCAAAAGTGCCTATGACTCTTAATCTGCACTTTGCTAGTTCTGCCTCCTTGTACTTTGGTATTGCTATCCCATGTCAGATAGGAAGTTTAAGGCAGAATTGTTAGGAATTTTACTTGTTTGGGAAAAAAATTGAGTGTTAGACTGAAATAAAGTATGTGTCTCTAAAATTTATGTTTGTGTCAGCAAAGCCTTTCTGAAATTCATGTTTATATAAAGCAAAGGTTTTACCGGAACAAAGATCCCAGTAATAGTTTTTAATACTGAGAATCTAAATCATTGTACTTGAGGTCAGGATCAGGACAGGGCAATGGATTTTCTTCAAGGCTTTCATTTTTTCCTATTAGTCTTGTGATGTGAGAACTTGCAAAAATCCGAGGGCAGCCCAATGTTATCTTCAAGTATCAGTTATGCACCAGCCTGCTAAGCTTTGGGTTGCTATAGACAATTTGCACAGTCACCAAAATCACCATGATAACTCTTCAGGCATGAAGTCCAACTCAGCCCACCTTTTAAGTACCCTTAGCATTTGTTGCAGTTGATTAATATTCACCCCAAAAGTTTACTGGCTTATTATAACACACATTTACAATAATTTCATTCATAAGTGCTACTTTAAAATGTAAGTAAGAAATAACATCCTTCCATTTATTTTACACTAAATAGTCACATACATACATACATGTTGTAAATGAACTTATGGCAGTTTGACCACAAAACACACACAAAGACAACTGTAGCCTGCGTAGGCAATTACAGATTGGTTGGATATAGATAGGACAATTTCATAGTCACTCTTGACAATGTTTGAAGCAGAAAGCTGTTATCTTCCCAAGTGTATCTTCCCAGCCTTGCCCTGCTGTTTGCTGTCTTCCCTCTGTAGAGACTATCCAGAAAATTCCATCTTGTTCTAGCCCTGGTCCATCATTTTATTCATAGTTGTTTTAAAGTGTCTTGCCTGTAGCACTACAAAAACATGCAGTCTTTTAAAATACAACTGATACACTTCTGTATCTAACTGAATCACCTTTGCTTTTCAACACTCTGAACACTAAGTCCTATAAAGAGACAAAATCATATCCTTGTGCATTTTTATATTACATACACACCTTTATGAGATGGTGATCTATTAATCATATTCATATTAATGAAATATGTCATCCATCAGTGAGAAAAAAAGACAAGGCAATTGCCCTAAGAAAGTATTATCTCAATCCCATTTCAGACACGATAATAAAATGAAATTAAAAAAAAAATGAAGCAAAGTCAAGCAACTTACAATTCATAGTATTCATAGAAAATGAATAGAGTCCTTTTCTGTTCTACCTCTGGAAGATAAAACAGAAGGGATTGGTTTTGATAGTTATCCAAGTTACTCCAGCTTAAGGATTGTTATTAATAGTTATCCGAGTTACTCCAGCTTAAGGGCTGTTATTAATAGTTATCCAAGTTACTTGAGTTTAAGTATCTCCCTCCACAGGATTTTCTATTGATCCCAAAGGCCTGATTAACTGCATTTTTGCTTTTTTTTTAATTTCATACATCAGCTAGTATCATTATGCTATTGTTTATAAGTTCTCAATTCATGTTGATTATCCATTTATTATCTATTATTTATAACTTACAAGCTTATTTTATCATAAATTAGCAGTTCTTATTTGTGCATAGGTTTCTGCCATCTTTCCTTTCCTTCTTTCAGTTGTTTTGTTGGGGATTTTTGTTGTGGGTTTTTTTTTTTTTTATTTCCTTCTTTGTACTTTGAAAAAAATACTGGTTTTGACATGTGACTTAAGATGAAACATTATAGTGTTAACTTCATTTTTAAGAGCTAGGTCTCTCCAAGTTCAGTAAAGTACCTGATACATCTCTCTCTCTCTCCCCATTTGTGGGTTCACACCTAATCCACCATTCTTTCAACTGTTAAATACTTGCATGTGCTAAATAGCACTTTGTTGGTGTTTGTTTTCAAACTTGTCCTTTTTTATTCTTCATTGATTTTGTAGCCCTGGAACCCCCCTTCTAGGTTTCTTTCACGCAAGTCCTCACATGCCTCACTGAATTTAACAATACTCTCTGTGAACTTGAATGGCTCATTTTCATTCTAATTGCATTGCATTTGTTTTTCTTGTTCTGCAGTTTTAAACGTTTTACCTATTCTACCACTTAGGTATTCTTTTGTATGTGGTTCTCTTTTTCTTTCAAAACTTTCCAGAATGTGTTAGAGGAGCCTCTGAGCCGATACTACCTTTTCTCATTTTCTGCTTCTGGGGTTTGTACCATATTTGCCTGTCCTATTTATGCAATGCTTCACTCTTATCCCTCTTTCTTAGGTCCAGTTGCTGCAGGTCATCGTTAGCAAATGTTAAAGCCCTGTGTTTATTACCTCTTTGAGCCTTTTGCTCATCTCTCAAAATTTTCTTTGCTTATTGGAACCTCTGTGTTAATTAAACCAAGGAAGTGGTTCCCAGTCTGCTTCAGTGGTTGCTGCTGGTCTAGCTGGCTTCCTGTTCTGGTACCCCGTTTAAGAGCATTGTCATTTTTGTTATTGTTTTAATCTGCTTGGGACTTCAGTTCCTTGTGATAGCAATTTGCTTTCACATCTCTAGCCCTTCCCTTTTACTGCAGTCTCGATGCTCAAAAGAGCTATTAGTTTCCTCTGCATGACTGTCTATATTGCAGAGCTGGGTTTGCAGTAATGCATAGTGTGGTGAGTAACTTCCTTTCCAGGTTTCCCAGCACAATTATTATTATCAGTCCCTACTCTGGATGGGCCTGTATCACTCTGTGTCTCCTAGTGTTTCAGGTGTCCCAAAAAGCTGTAGGAAACCTGTTCTAATCCCATCCTTTGAGGTCGGCCCTGGCAGGGGGATAACAGGAGTCAGCAGACTGTTTGATTCCAATGGAATATTCAACTTCTCTTTTGTATGCTCCTTCTAAAAAACCCCACAATCAACAGTTTAGCACTTCATTCAGTTCTTGGTTTTCTCCATCAGAGTAACTTCTTGATTGCATTGGGCACAGCCTGTCCCAATATTCAAGCTTTCTTTGTTACACTGATGGACATGCTAGTATTTGGCAATTTGTTTCCTAGTTTCTCCTTAGCTTCACCAGAAGTCTTCTCCAGGGATACAGTTCTAATTTGAATATGAGCCAAAGGAAGGGGAGGGGCAGGACTCCCAAGACTATCACTAGGATGGAGAGGATAGAGGGTCCAATTTCCTCTTTTCTTGCACTGATTTCCTAGAAGTGATACAGCAGAATGCTTGTCAGGGCATGATCCCAGCAAGTCAAACCAGTTCCCAATCTTCTGAAACGTGCTACTTTAGGGGTTACGCTGTTCTGCCTCTCCTTACTTTACTACTACACTTTCACTACTTACCCTGAGAAAGGGCAGTGAGGGAGTCATACCATCAAAGGTGGCAGTTTGTATGGCTTCTAAATTATTCCTCTCCCTAGTTTTTTTTTTTCCCTTAATTTACTGTAATTTATTTTTGTCCATACCACTTCTGTATCTCTTACCCAAACTTTAGTTTATTCTATACTGTCTTCCACACTTACAGATCCTAAAGTTGCAGACCCTTTACCTTGGGGATAGACCATCCACAGTGGTTGTTTCAAATGTGACTTAGTCATAGCTTGGAGCTTGTCTGCCTTATTGTTCAGAACACCACAGACAGAGCTTAACAACCTTTCAACTCCACATATACGTCTGTGCTCTTATGTGGCTTATGCTTACCCAGATAATACAATTATTCAATTTCTGATCTTTCATTTAATGCTTATGTAATGTAACACATCCACTCAGCCTGCTAGCACTTCCTTCATTGGTTCCCAAATCCACGTTAAACTTATTTATCTGCATTTTTTGTTGTTTGCTTGTTTGTTTTCTTTCCCAAATCAGTTTTTCCTGACCCAGAAGGTTACACTCCTTTAGCCATCAGTCATTGACTACTGTGGCTTATGTTTACAACTTGCACCTCTGGTACTGTCTTTCCTTTTTCTCTCATTCTGCTCCCTCTCACTGAACATTACAGGAGATTTAATTAGCGACGTTGCACCATTTTTGTTTACAGGGTGAAAAAAACAGTTTTCGGTTTTTCACAGTTTCTATTTGCTAAATCTAGCACTTCCTAATTTTGCAAATTATTCTAAATTTAAGCTTGTCTTTCTAAAGTGCCTCCTCTGACAAAAGGGGTCTTTTGAGTGCACCTGAGCAGTTGCCACCAAGCATCTGGGAACTGGTGACATCTTCACAATGTAGATCACAACATCCTCATCAAGTCCTAGTCCAACAGCATTACAGGGATGCTCACTGAGAGCAATGCATAGATGCAAGGAAGCACGTTCAACAGTGATTTGTACAGCAGCTTCAGGCAGATGTTCAGTCCAGCCTGAACACTGTCTCACAACCCGGACTGGCAAATGCTCCTCTGTTCCACTGGTGCCTTCTCCAACACTTGAACTTTAGTTTTGCCTTGAAAAATACATCCCAACAGAAAGAGCCAGGCTGAGTGGCAGAAGATGTGCAAATAGGAGCTAATGTTTGGTCTCAGAGAAGGGATGTAAATACGAGCCAAGTGCTGTTTCTGTCTTCAGCAGATTGCCGACCTGCTTCTTTCCTGTTGGTGGGGTCAGCAGCGGGCTGTCAGAGGGCATATGGGTGGGGGTAGAGATCTCCAGGTTTTGGGAGTGCAACTGATTGGTTGTAAATGGAATGCTTTCACACATTAATATTTATGCAGCATGTCCACAAATGGCAAAGGAAGGTTAATTTTAGATTAAGTTGTATTTTAGTGCAATGCAAATCTGAAGAGGTGTTGTGAGATTTCAGTGGCACAACTGATATGAAAAAGTGATATTCTTTGTCTAATCAGTAGGCAAGGGAGTATTATCATCTTAAATCTATAGGTTTTCATGAATGGCTGAAGGTACATTAATTCCTTCATCAGTTTCACAGCCTATTACAGACCGATTTTAGTGAAACTTTACTCTGCTAGTAATTGTTAAATGAGAGCATATTACCCTTAATGGGCTTGAACCATCACAAAGAATGTTTTAGTTTTGATTTTAACCATGCTAATAATAATTTCACCTGTCTTGTTGCATGGTACAATTACTCTAATGTTTTACTTTCTGACTACTCTGGAAGCAAAACTTACTCTGGTAATATAATGGTAGGATATATAGAGGTCACAACAGTTATGATCTGAATTCCCTTTCCTAGTGTTATTATATAAAATCCCTTAAATGTTTACAATGCATGGGCTGAAAAATGACTATCAGAAAAAAATAGAGAGGTGCCATATTTCTATGCCTCAGTGATTCAGCAGCAGATCTAGTGAGTTCACAAACAAAAAATTTAATTTTCAGTCCTGCAGACTAAATTTCAACTCTGATAGTCAGCTGGGCTCTTGACTCTGAAATAAACATCACCATGCTGGGTTCTTTTCACTACCTCTAAAATTTCTCTAACAGCCCTCTATCTTCTCCATGAAAACATTTTTGAAACTATTTGAGACTGTGATTAGCAGGGACAAACCTCACCTTGATTTCCAGAACCCCTGTTGAATAAACAGGATTTGCAGTTAAAAAACCCCATAGTTTTTAAAGTCTGGAACTAGGCAAATTGATATTGCAATTTCTGAAGGAGAAAATACAGAACTCCAGTCACCTTGCAGATTTCTTTAATACTTAAGTTGGTTTAGCACCAGTTCTAATCCAGAAAAGAAGTATTTTCATTTGAATATGATTTGGTTTGACTGTGACTGAATACCTTGACAAGAGGTAAATGGCCCTCTTGCTTGCTAGTGATCTGAATCCCTCAGAGCAGCGACATGATCTCCAAATTACATATCCTGGCTTGCTCTTTCATATATGTTTTAATAAGCTATAAGGACTTTTTGTTTTAAATAAACCTTTAGGCAAGAGATCAGTATTGTTTCTGGCAGAATTCATGCAATTCCTCTACTTAATCACACCTATTTTTACAAACTGATGCACCTACATGTAGCATGTTTAATAAGACACATTCCCTATGTATTAGCTGCAAAGTTTAGACACAAGCTGGATCAGAAGAAAAAATTCTAATTCCTGTTTCTTCAGAAGCTTCTCTTCCTTTCCACAAAATGGCAAAGAGGATAGGCTCTGAAAGGCAATGATTTTTTTTTTAATTAAAAAAAGTTTTGAAAGGGTACTACAGAGTAAGAGTTTGTTACTGCTTGTGGATTCCTCTTTAGTTTTAATTTTTTGAACATACAGTACAAAGGGTCTTGTAGGACTTGTGTGGAATTCTCTCTGTGAACAGGCAAATAACTCCCTTTTTCTGAGTTCTGTTCTTCTGATCCGCTCCCAGCATTGCAGCACACAGCAGGTACAAAACTATACCACTTAATATGGTTTTGCATGTTTCCTTAGTCCACACAATGCATCTTCAAGGTTTTCAAAAAAATGTGTGAAACCAAGTAGTTAAAAATTTCCCCTCTATAGGATTACTGATTGTGGATATAAAACTGCTTCCAAAGTCTTCTTTCTGCAAATTGGTAGGCTATAGCTGTGCTTGCATTGCAAAGGGTTCAAGCAGCTGTTAGCTCTGCTTTATCACCATGTGATATATCATACTGTTATGGGCATATGTTTTTATTGTCTCCACTATGCGCAGTGTGCCTGAGACTTTTTCTTGTCAGAGATAATTCAGAGACACTGTTGAAGTTAGTAAGCTTTTTTACATGCCAGAAAATTGGAATCTAATAAATTGGTGTAATTTACATGAGACAGCAAGATTGATGAGAGGTGGCAGAAAAAGCAGCCAACAGGGAAGTACATGAAGATAATTCAAGACTGCAACAAGACACAAAAAGTTGACTTTACGAATGTTCTTTTTATCACCCACCATAGTTACTTTTTTCACTCAGTTTTGTTATCAGCTGGCAGCAAGTCAACAACTTACCCAACAGTTAAGCTGCCTGGGCTCTTCAGTGCTTTGGAGCATTGAGCTGGAGTCTCATTGTCCTCACCAGTCAGTGAGGAAACAATGGGATTTTGATTGTTAAATCTTCAGTGATGATAACAAGGGAAGAGAAATAGAGGGAACAGGTGATATTTGGATTCCACATCTGTGGTTGTTGGTAGTTACATGAGTAATATTCTAACTTCTAAAATACCACTGCCTCGTTATCCACAAAATCCTGTTTTGTCTTCCCTTTTACTACATGAAGTCCGTCATTCTTCTTTGCACCTTTAGGAGTTTATATCATGATGTCACTTTTGTATATTTCATCTCTTCAACTGTCAGATTTTGCCTTTTCTATTTGCATAGCATAGCCCGTTGGAAAGTTCTACCTCTCCAGCCCAAGGATTGCTTTTCTGAGCTTACCTATCAGTCTACACACATCTTTTCATTCACGTACTTCCTTAAAATTTACTTCCATTCTTACAGAAAGTCAGCCAAATACCAGTGAGTAGAAGACACTAAAAAGCCACTCCACATAATAAAAAGATTTGAATAAGCAAAAAATTGTTTTGGCCATTTTCCTCCCAGCATATATGTTTATTTTTCCTTGTCGTCTAACCTTTTATCTCTTTAGAGGAGTAGTGTAAGGTTAATTCTTTTCAGAGATTTAGTTCTTTAGATGGAATATTCCAGAGATTGTTGGAAAATTAAAGATGCTAATAATCATTACTGATGGGAATGTCATAATACTAAAAATGTAAGTAGAAAAAATCCTGTAGTCAGACAAAAGTAATCCTTTTTTTTATCACTATAGTCATATTTTGATAGCTCATGTCACATGTGGCACCTACTTTTGAGTCCTCATATTTCCACCATTATCCCAGCTTTTCATTACAGCTTTTCAAATTTAGATTCATATCTGAACACAAATAGCGAGTGTATACAGCATTCTAGGTGAGTCATGTCTTATGAAATGCTTTATGCACCATATGGGAAACTCTGGACTGATTTACTGCTGGATGACCGTTTTCACTTTGGTGGCTTATGCTTATCCTGAAGAATAATCAGAGTTTCATGTCCTTCAGTTGCTTCCAGTAGATGACATCTCAGCTTTCAGACAAAATTCTCAGCAGCTGGTTGGTACCCAGAGTCCTGTTCTGTACCATTCAACACTCATCATATTTTGGTAACTGAACCACCCAGTTCTTCATCTGTACCTTGGTGTCTTCTACACTGCTAATACCAGCTCTAGTTGTGTCCATGTCAGTGTATTTATCCAGTCTAATCTCCTTTCAGTTTGTCTTCCTTCAAGAGTGTTGTCACTCATTCTTTTGCCAACATGCAGTTTTTACACCTCATTTGCAATACAACTTTTATGCCACTGGGTGGAAAGGCATGAAGTTCTGCTCTCCATTTCCAAACTCAGCAGTTGACAAGAGTTGAACATAACTGCAGGAAAGAATGGATAGCTTGTCACAAGTGAAGTCCAGAAAATGTGAGGTGAAGAGCCAGAGACTTCTTGCATAGAGTCCAAACCACTGCTGTAATGTGCATAGGCTCATGGCAGGAGTGACTCATCCTAAACCAAAGAGGCCACCTTACATGTAAAGTCATGGAAGTGTTCAAAAGTAACATTGTTCCATGAACAGAAGATTACAGTGAACAACTGGACATCCCAACCATCCACAAGAAAACCTCAGGAACAGTGGCTGTTAACCTGATAGTATCTTACAGCGGGAAAAGTCACTGGAGGAGAAACATCTGGAGAAGGTACAAAACTATGGCCATGCTGAAGAAAGGTTTTCAACACTGTCTTCTGTAACCTTCTCATAGAGAAGGGATAGACAGCAGACAATACAGTAGGTTGAAAGCTGGCTGAACAGCTGAGCTCAGAGGACTGTGATCATAACAATAAGTCTAGTTGAAAGCCAGTAATTAGCGATGCACCCCAGGGGTCAACACTGGTCCAGTTTTATTCAACATATTCATTAATAATCTGGGTGATGGGACAGAGTGTTCCCTTAAAATTTTGCTGATTGCACAAAGCTGGGGGGAGTGGTTGATGTGCCGGAGGGTTGTGCTGTTACTAGGAGGGATCTGCACAGTCTGGAGACAGACTGACAGGAACCTCATGAAGTTCAATAAAGGAAAGTGCAAAGTCCTGCACCTGGAGAGGAACAACTCTAGGCACCAGTATATGCTGGACCACCCAGCTGGAAAGCAGCTTGGCAGAAAAGGACTTGGGTGTCCTGGTGGACACCAAGCTGAACCAGCAATGGGCTGTTGCTGCAAAGACAGCCAGCTGCATCCTGGGCTGCATTAGGGAATTTACTGAGAGAGCAGAAGGTGATCCTTCCCCTTGGCACTGGTCAGGCCATATCTGGAGTTCTGTGTCCAGTGGTGGACTGCTCACTACAAGAAAGACATGGGCATGCTGGAGAAAGTCCAGCCAAGGGATGAAAGGACTGGAGCATCTCATCAGAAGAAGAGGAGGGGGGATCTCATCAATGTCTATCAATACCTGAAGGGAGGGTATAAAGAGGATGGAACTAGGCTCTTTTCAGTGGTGCCCAGTGCCAGGACCAGAGTCAATGGACACAAACAGAAACACCGGAGGTTCCCCCTGAATGTCAGGAAACACTTCTTTCCTGTGAGGGTGAATGAGCACTGGAACAAGCTGTCCAGAGAAGCTGTGGAGTCCAAGCATGGGATTTGTTGGAAGTTTTCAAGAGTCAGTGGAATAAATGTTTGACTAAGCTGGTCTGATCCTTCTGTGAGCAGGAAGTTGGGCTAGAGTCCTCCTGAGGTCCCTTTCAACCTGAATTATTCTATGATTCTATGAGGCTCTCATATATTTATCTTTGAACCTCAATAATACTTTGATTTGATTCTCTAGCCCATGGCTACTTTCCCTGTAATGTAAATTTTTCAAGTGCAAAAATGCACCCATGATTAGTTCATTGTGGAACCAGGAGAGCAATGAACATAAGAGCCCATACATATAACATAGTTGCATACTGTTTCACATTTCTCTTGTCTTTTTCAGATTTTCAAAATGTATCTGATAGTCAGCAACAAACTCAAAATCTGCAAAAAAGAAGAGTGAGATTGCCTTCTTCTCGATTGTTTCATTATTCGCATTAAAAAAGAAAAGTTTAATTAGAATTTTGCTTTCAGCTCAGGAGAGCTGAATGTGACTCTTCCTTAGCACACCAGAAATAATGCACTTACTGAGAAAAGAAGGTGTTTTGCTCAGTTAGTATTCTGTCATCTCAATGGGGGGAATAACTCTGCTAAGTAAGAAAGTGCCATTGTTACATATCTTCGTGTCTTCTTGTCCGACCTTGGTTACATTTTAAGCACACTGGAGATGAGAAATGTGTTTCAGCTTGCTCATGTCTCATTGTGATAACAGGGTCAGATTTCATTTTAAAAGGGAAGGATAATCTGTTTACTTGTTACCTGTGTATTTTACCATGGTTGCAGTGAAAAAAAAGTGAAGTACATATGACTGATACTGCAGCAATGACTGAGGTATGCCGTGCTTCATTTGAGTCAATGCAAAAAAGGAAATGTCAACCATCACCGGGTACTTAAATTAATTTTAATGACAATATAGAGGTGCAGAACAAGATAGAGCAGGGAAACATTAAAGGCATTTAGGTAAGTTAGAGGGATTCAATCTGTTCAGACGTACTGAAGTTCACTCTAAAGTCATTAAAGAACTTAACCACTAAAAATTACCTGCAAGAATTTCTGTAAGTGAGGAGATCCCTACAGACTGCAGATAGCAAAATTTAAGATCAACAAGATTAAATTCAATATAGGCAATGGTGGAGAATGATGGTTAGGAAGAGGAAATCAGATGCACAAACCTAAAAATGACAAGTAACTCAGCTGAAGAGCCATAGAAAAAGGATTTAGAGGTGCAATAAATCAGAAACCAACACAAGTTAATATGTCAGAGAAACTGAGGCATAGTGCAATGTTTTTTCCAGAAATATAAGTTGTGTTCTGCATTAACAGAAGAAGGAGAAAGGGTAAAATAGAGTGGGTTTTTTCAGTCTACTAAGCATTTAGCTAAGCTAAGCCTTACTGAAATACTGCGTAGTTTGACAATTGTGTTTTAAGTAAAATGTAGACAAATTGCTCTCAGAGCTCTTTCCAAGAATAATTAAAGGATTTAATTACATGACTTAAGAGGAATATCTAATCAAATTGGATATGTTTAGTCAAGAAAAAGAAAACTCGAGTTTAATATAAAGTATAAAACCAGCGTTCTGATTGTAACAAGTTGCTATAAACAATGAGCAAATGTTCTTTACATTCACTATGTTTGTGGGAGACAGAAAGAAATAATCTGATTTATTGCAGTAAAGAAAATGGGTTCTTATTTTGAGAAATTTTTATCTGGGGATGGGAGACCGATTTTGATGTGGAGATAATGAAAAACCCAGATTAAGGGAGGGAAACCAAGCTCAGAGAGGAGGCTTAGGGTTTGCTACTAGAGAGCTAGGTCCTAGGAACAATGCTAATTTGTACTCTAAAAGCAGAGTCTGTGGAGGTTCTTGGCTGTAAAGCAAAGAAAGTCATAATTCATTCATGCTCTCCCACAGACAGGCCTGTAAAATGTGCAATTAATTATTCATGTGCCTGGCAATGCTGATGTTAAACGGAGTGACTGAGAAAGAAATGGCAGGCTGTGTGAAACAGAGTAGTCTGATATCAAGCAGAATGCATATTGAACAATGAATGGACAGCGAACGGAACTGCAGAGTGTAAGATGGTACCTTCCTTCTGAGAGAAAATGGAAATATTTTAACATCATTAGTACTCTTTTCTGCATTGTAATTATATTCTCATTTTGTTCCATTTGCTGTTTGCATCAGGCACACCCCTGTGCCTGCCTATGAATGCCACTAGGGATGAAATGTTACTATCAGGGATGTTTAAGAGCACAATAATAATAATAAGGTTTATAATAATAGCAATAATAATAATAATAATAAAAATAATAATAAGAGGTTTATATGACAAAAGATGTCTGGGTTTATTGAGAAAAGAAGGGCTCTAGGAGCAGAGGAGGAAGAGAGAGGCTCTCTATCTACCCAAGTTAACTGGATTTGTTAATAACAGAACAGCAGGTGTTGGAAAAGATAATTAAGGCATGAAGTTTACAGTGTTGTGAAATAATCTATAAGGACGGATAATTGTATTAGAAAAATACCTCTGATGCTCAGTGGGGAGCATCTCTATGTCTGAAGAATCTTCAGAACTGTGAAATACGATGGGTAAGTAAATCTGATATATACTAACCAGCTCAAACTTTTATTTACCTGAGGAAGACTGACTTCCTTGGGAGTCAGGTATGTGGATCTCATGTGCAGAATGGATTTAGTTATTGCTTAAAGAATTGGCAAAGTTTATGAAATTCTACCTCTGATATGTTCAAAAGAAATTAAAGAATTAAAGCTGGTCTATGTGTCTATAGGTATCCATGTGTGTATGGATATGAGTATGTTTTCTTTGATCAGTAGATTGCATAAGAATTACTGTAAAAAGCAGGGAATAAGAGTGTATAATTTAACATCTCTTTACTTTAAAAAAAGTGCAAGTTACTAATTTAATGAAAATTAGATCGACGTTTATCTTCATGCATTGCAAAACATTGTACCTCCATCAACCAAATAATTTTATCAGTAAATTCATGAGACAATTTATGCTGCTTAAGGAAATAATGTGTTTAAGACAAAGTGCTATTTTTTCCTCATTGTGCTCTTAAAACTGTTGTAGCAACACATTTGTTCAGAGGAAAATAGTTCATGGATTATTTCTTAATTAATAGGGTGAGAAAAGCTAAGAAGGAGGGCTTATTATCCTGTGAAGATGAAGCCTTGTGATCTCAGTGGCAGTTTACAACAGGCCAGTATGTCTGTAGGTCCCAAAGTCTATCTGTCAATGTCAATATGTTTGAATGCCCATGCATCTAGAATGGATAACAGTAAATCTGAGGTCAGTGTGAGTAATCTCTTTCCTGAAGCATTAGTTTCTGGACTCACAGTTAAGCTGAGGAGCAGAATGATTCTTCAGTTTCATTACATTCTTTTCCATATGCTTTAACCTAGATTCAGGTAACTGGTGGCAGGCTGTACATGAACAGAGAGAATAAGCCAGACGGCATTTGTGTTAATTCATGCTAATTCTTTCTCATGCTAATTCTTTGATACCTCAAGTGGCTGTTCTTCCAGAGTATCTGCAAGGTGATGTGGAGTATTTATGAATATTTGAAGGTTTCTTGCTCCTTGTAACTGTGCTGATGCTAAATAGCTGAGACAAGCAGATTAGTTTGCTGTATCATCATTGTGCTATCCACTTTCTTGCAAAGTCCATCAGTATTACACAGGGCCTGTTGAACACTGACAGTGTTTAGGATTGTTTAAGACATGAAATATAGTTCTTCCTGTTAGAAATTAAAATTCTAGAGTGTAGGAATAGTTGCACTTTCGGAAGAATTTGTAACAGGAAAGCTAGAAACTTATTTTCACTTGGGAAGCCTGCAAAGTGCCTTCTCAAGAGCGTTAGATGGTTTTTTTCCCCCTTTTGCAGTCCAGAGGGGGTTGCAGAGAGAGCTGTTGTCTCTCTCTCTCTGCTATGCTAGAGAGAGATAGCTCTAACAGACATGTACAGAGGCCTTGGGAAGGCGAGGGAAAAACAGAAAGGATACTAAAGGCCTTGGAGAGGGCGGGAACCTACCTTTTCTCCCTGGGGCCCAGTGCTTCAAGAGCACTGTGAAGTATTTCTAACTTTCTCGTGTTCTGGACTTCTAAATAAACTTTTGAATTTTTTCCACTGCCTTGGCATTTCTGGGCATACCTGCATATCTTACTTTACATAGAGGAAACTGGTATGCAAGATGCAATCTCTCTGTGAAACTCCAAAATAAAAAATATCACAATTTTTAATTATTAATTTCTGTAGTTTTTATTAACCCTTTGCTTGAGAGTAGTATGGATCAATATAATGAAAGAAGGATAAAACTTAACAGAACTGTGTAGTTCCATTTATCTAAATTTTTAGAAATTGATTCTTTAGCATAGCAGGTGAGTGTCTTGTGCATTGTAAACAAAGTGTCAAGGAAGCTCAGGGCTGATTAATCTGACTATGGTATTTTCATCTACTGTTGAACTACTTGTTCACAATCCCATTAATTGTAAATTAATGAAGCAGATGAGATGGTTTCTTTGATGAAACTGTGGTGGGGTTTTTCTTCTGAAATAAATATTTAACATAACTCAAGTGAAAGACATCTCAGGAGACATCTACAGCTGAGTTGCATTAGATCCTTGATGGCTTCCTTGATGCACAAATGCTTGCTCCAGCTGGGTGCAAGAAGAGTTGTCCTGGCTATAACACAGACCTTTAAAGAAGAAGATGAAGGGGAAAATTGGGAATTAGGCTGGCTTTTTAATAACAATTACATAGCAGAATTTCCTAAACTTAATGATATGCATTTAACTGCTTTGAAATTGTGTTATAGGGGTACTAGATATGAAACCCAGAATAGCCAGTCTCTGATAGGGTAGAATAGGGAATGAAGAACATTTTTCCTAGATTGAGATCAACACTTGCAAAACTGGTTTCCTTGAAGGAAGCCTAATCTCACTACCTCTAAAGTTAGGCAAAGTGAGTCTGGCTCAGGGAGTGTTAAGAGATTATTGCTAATTTTTAAGACTTGTGTGACTTCAAAGATTAAATTCAAGTTAGATAAGGCAGATACAGAATCATGGAATCACAGAATATGCTGAGTTGAAAGGGACCCAACAGGACCATCGAGTCCAACTCCTGACCCTGCACAGGATCATCCCTAAGAGTCACACCATGTGCCTGAGAGTATCATCCAAATGCTTCTTGAACTCTGTCAGGCTTGATGCTGTGACCAGTTCCCTGGGGAGCCTGTTCCAGTGCCCACCCACCCTCTGGGTGAAGAACCTTTCTAATATCATGAAGCAGAAAAGGTGAGAAATGGCAGCATTTGGCCAGGCTGAGGGGGAAAGCAAACCTCCACTGAGTGGGAAAAAAATTCATCTACCTTTGCTAGCTTGGATCAGTGCTCCAGCTGCAACCCTATGTGACTTTAGGAAACAACAGCCGCAACCAAGGAGGTTTTTTTCTCTTCTCTTTCTTAAAGTGACTTCTTTCTGGAAACATGTTGTATCAGAGATATCTTGCTTCAGTATAAACAGCATGTTGTTTTTTCACATAATACAGCATGTGACAAATACCAGTCTCCACATGTTTATATTTTTTCTGTAAAAGAAAGCAGCAACACAGTTTTGCATAGTTCAGCTCTTTCCCATTTCACAGACCACAGCCACAGTCTCAACCTCAGAGAATCTTAGTCAGGTTAATAGTATGTGCTCTTATATTCAGGCAAGAGCCCCTGCACACACAGGGGCTGTTTGTTCTTCTCAAGTCTCTTTGGGTGTTTATTGGGGGTTTTGCTGATGTACATTGTACTACAAGAATTTTTAAAAAAGGTTATGGACAGGGCTCAAAGAGTGATCAATGCACATGCATGGGCTCTACTCTTGTATAGAAACACAGAACTGGGGTCACCAAATCAAATCCCATCCTTTGTAAATGAGCTAAACCATGTAACTTGTGTTAAACGTGCAAGATCCCACAACACCTCTTTGGTCCACCTCTTTTGCTCTGCCACTCTGCAAAAATCCTTTAGTAGACCAGCTGTCCAGAAAAAAATGCAATATGTCCAGGATGATTCAACAGAGCAGGAGCAGTTTCTCAGTGTATACCTGACACAAATCAGTAAGCATTTTCACCATCATCCATGGGATTTTGGCAGCTAGAGCCTCAGTAATATCTACTCCTTGAGATGATGATGAGAAAAATCTCTTGCACAACATAACTTGATTTATCACAAATATGACTAAAGTGAAGTCCATCCTGTCAAATTATGGTTATAACTGAAGCTGTATGGAAGATGAAAAGTTATTTTTTTGATGACTTGCTAAGCTGGCAGATATGTACCACAGAGAATAGGTGTCTGACTGGCAGTTTATTCTTGACAAACAGAAATGCTTCTCACTCTTGTTTTCTTTTTTTTATTTTTCTTTTCATAGCTTTAATAGAAATGAGTTTTATAGCCAGAACAACAGCTAAACATTGCAGTTTGCAGCAGATAGTGAATAAAAGTTGGTGTAATGTCTTCACCATGCTCTAATGACTCATACAATTTTTAATGAGTGAAACACGACTCAAGATCACTAGGTCTCTGGGTTTATGTATTTCATGTTCTTTTTCTCAGACTGCCAGTGAGAGTGTGACCATTTACTGCTCATTACACTGAGTGTCACTGCTTCTCATTATACCATACAATAGGCCTTGGTGTAATCTCATTGTATCCCACACACAGCTACTAGATGCTTTCTCTTTAGTATCATTGACTGTTTTGGGTCATCCTACAGTTTTCTGAAGTTGGCTGATCTCATCTGTGGCAGGGAACATGAAGCCTGGTAAAGTACACACCAAAGTTAAGACAAAACAGTGAAGGATTCAGTTTGAAATGAATTTCTTCAAACTAGGTCACGTGGATATCTATATGTTAGCTATGTGTCTAAGCTCTGATTATAGTTTGGAGAGATTTAAGGCTCCTTTCATCTGACTGCACTTCAGTGCATACTGTTATGTGACATCCTTGAGGCTGCCCAAAACCTCTGCTCATGGCTGGCAGATGCGACAATGGTCATAAACAGCAAACCTCTGCCCCTTTGGAGTGGCACCTCCACATAGCAACCCTATACCACCTCAAACAACACTAGGAACATCTTAGGCAGGTGAATTGAGTCCTATTCATTACAGTCAAGGGAGCCTGGATAGAACAATTCACTTAAAGCAGGCACTTACAGGTTCATTATTCAATAGGCTCTATTGATGGCATTGACTAGGACTTCAGGTTTTGGAAGACAGATCACTGCCTTTAAGTATCTAAGTGTCTATCCCAGCTTTGTACCAGCTGCAAGTCCAGAACAACATAGCTTTTCCACAGGTTCTGTGTTGCATTAGCCAATCCCATGCAGGTGCCTTAAATACCACAGGGCACCTGCAACAGCACTAGAGCTTCACATTTACACAATGAACATCAGCCATGGAAGCCCAAATACAGTAAAGGATGCTTACTTTGTGTGCAGGGATGCACAGCAGTGTCTAAGATTAAAAGGCAGTCTGTAATTTTTCTCACCCAAACGTGGTGAGTTGACCCTGGCTGGACACCAGATGCCCACCAAAGCTGCTCTATCACTACCCTCTTCAACTGGGCAGGGGAGAGAAAATAGAACAAAAGGCTTGTGGGTTGAGATAAGGGCAAGGAAAGATCACTCAATCACTATTGTCAGAGACAATACAGACTTGACTTGGGGAAATTATTTTAATTTTTTACCAATCAAATCAGAACAGAATAATCATAAATAAACCCAAATCTCAAAAACCCTTTCCCCCACCCCTCTCTCCTTCCTGGGCTCAACTTCACTCCCAATTTCTGTACCTCCTCCCTGACAGTGATGCAGAGAGATGGAAAACAGGGGCTGTGATCAGTTCATCACACTCTGTTTCTGCTGCTCCCTCCTCAGGAGGAGGACTCCTCACACTCTTCTCCTCTCTGGCATGGGATCCCTAACAGGGGAGATAGTCCTCCACTAGCTTCTCCAGTGTGAGTCCTTCCCATGGGCTGTAGTTCTTCATGAACTGTTCCAGTATGGGTCCCTTCCACAGAGTGCAGTCCTTCAGGAACAGCTGCTCCACATGCACCCCATGGGGTCACAAGTCCTGCCAGCAAACCTGCACCACCATGAGCTTCCTCTCTCCATGTGGCTACAGGTCCTGCTGGGAGACTGCTTCTCTAGACTGGCATTATAAAAATCCACACTGTTGCAGAGATTTTAAAGGCATTTAGCACTTACAATTTAAAACAGCAGGAGCTTCTGTAAACTCATAAGACTCAGAGCTATGAGATGATCCCACTTTTTTAATTTTTATTATCTGAGAGGAGTGCTAGTTCCTCTGCTGGCATAAACCATTGCAGCTTAACTGACTTATATACAGCTGGTGATTTGGCCAATATTTTTGGTTTGTAGTTTTTAGGATTAGAGTATTCGTGTTGCAGTTCTAGACAACTTAAACAGAAATTAAAGAATAACCTTAAAATCTCTACTGATTTTTGTAGGAGCTGGAGCAAGGACTAACCTCTTGAACTTGGCAAGATCAATTCTGAAATGAAATTAAGGTGAGACTGAAATAAAAATGTCCAGATTGAAGCCCTTTTCTATTCTATGTCTCTCTTCTGAGCTAAATTCATTTAACTAATGAATTTGTTGAGGAAATTGAACCTGTGAGTGGACTGGAGCAATCTCTCACTGAGATCACCAGTATAAGTAGGCACCAAATGGTAACCAGGTGTCGTGTGCTCTGGACTCCATTAAGGGGAGGTTCTCAGTCCCAGTAATTAATTAGTTCTGAGATCATTAAATGAATGTACCTCATAGAAATGTTCTGTGTTGAATCGTGCGCAATCAGCTGGGAGTAGAATGCATACGAATTGATGTATTCTGTGTCTCAGGCCACACATGAGAAAATTAACAAGTTATTAATGATGAAGTTTAAAATAGAGGTTGATCTGAGCTTTGGAAAAAGAATGTACCTGGTCCAGAACTTTTCTAAACTTGAGGTATACTAAGGCACAGATGTTTCCTATTAGCTCATTAAACTGTACCACAGAATCACAGAGTATGCTGAGTTGGAAGGGACCCACAAGGATCATCGAGTCCAATTCCCAGCCCTGCACAGGACCATCCCCAAGAATCACACCACATGCCTGAGAGTATCATCCAAATGCTTCTTGAACTCTGTCAGGCTTGGTACTGTGACCAGTTCCCTGGGGAGCCTGTTCCCAACCACCCTCTGGCTGAAGAACCTTTTTCTAGTATCAAGTGTATCTCTTGCCTCTTTTTTGAACCTGCAGGTCTACAGAAAATTGTGTTAAACAGCCTTCATAACTGAAAAGTGAACATCTTTTTCATAAACTGTCTTTCAAAATTAAATATAAAAGAAATTGGCCTGATTTATAAAAGAGCTGAATTCAATAAGAGTTTTTTCCCATAGGTTGATTTTAATCAGAGCTCAAGTTATGAGTAATACTGCATGGCTGATTTTTCTATAATTCCATCAAGATCACTGTCAACTTATGCAAGTGCAGCTCAGATTGTCAGATGTTTCAAAAATTATTTATAAACAGTGAGTCTTTCATTCATATGTGTGTCCATTTCCTTTTTATAACATAAGTTCTGGGTTTGCTCCTTTGCATTTTTAGGAAAAACGGGTTCAGGGAAGAGAGGCTCTGTATAATTTCTGGACTGAAATCCACCAGGCCTTGCCAACTCAAGTTCATTATTTAACATGTCCTTTCTGCATTCTAGCCTACATTCTTATCTCCTTGTTGAAGTTCACATGGATTGTGAGTAAACTTTTTTTCCCCAACAAAAATCTGAGAAGCTACTGAATACTTCCTCCTTCTCTGCGTCATCTGTTATATGATCTGCAAGTAATATTGGGTCTTAATAGACCCATGCTCTCCTTTGTTTTTCACATTTCAAACATATTTGTAGGAAACTTTTCTTATTGCTTTTATAGGATCTACTAAGTGAAACTGACTCCTTTTTCAGTTTTGTTTTTTATTCATATAAGCTTATGTCATTCTTTATGCCTTGTCATAGTCATGTTCTCTAGACCCACTTGATATGATTCTCTATTGAAATTCAAGTCTTTAAAGACCTCTAGTGCAATCATAACAATCTCTGTATTTCCCTCTTCAGTAGGATGGTTTGCTGTGGTACATCTATCTCAATAACTTCCAGATCATCTGCTCTCATGCATCTCTTGGATGATCCCAGAGAATTGTACCGCTTAGCTCCGTGAGTTTGACACAGACTGAAGTTGTTTGTTGATTGCATAAAAACATGACAGCAGCAGAAGAATCACAAAATCATTCTGGTTGGGAGAGACCTCAGAGATCACTAGTCCACGCCCTACCTAATGCAGGGTCAGCGAGGAGATCAGAGCAAGTTATTTCAGTTACTCAGGATTTTGTCTGGCTAGATCTTGAAAAACCTGCAAGGATAAAAATTCCACAGCCTTTATGGACCACTGTTTCCAGTACCTGTCTGTCCAGATGTTGAAAAAGTTCTTAGATCCAGTTGGAGCTTTCTTCTTAACAGCTTATGACCATTGTTGTTTGTCCTCCTGCCACATACAACTGTCAAAAGCTTGGGTCTGTCTTCTTGAAAACCTACTTATAGGTACTTTCAAGCTGCTGTAAGGTACACCTGAAGCTGTTTTTTCTCTATCTTGAACAAGCCTAGCTTCCACAGCCTCTCCTCACAGGTCAAGTGCCCCATCTACTCCACTCCCATAAGACTCCTCCTGGAATACTGCATCCAGTTTTGGGGTCCCCAGCACAGGAAGGACATTAAACTCTTCGAGTGAGTCCAGAGGAGTGCCACCAAGATGATTAGAAAACTGGAGTACCTCTCCTATGAGGAAGGACTAGAAGAATTGGGATTGTTCAGCTTGGAGAAGGGAAGGCTTCAAAGTGACCTAATCATGGCCTTCCAGTACCTGAAGGGAGACTACAAGACTACAAGAGACACTTTTCGCAAGGGCACGTAGTGACAGAACAAGTGGTAGTGGTTTTCAACTGAAAGAGGGGAGATTGAAATTAGATATTAGGAAGAAATTCTTCACTGTGAGAGTGGCAAGGCACTGACACAGGTTGCCCAGAGAAGTTGTGGATACCCCATCCCTAGAAATGTTCAAGGCCAGGTTTGATGGGGCTTTAGACAACCTGGTCTAGTGGAAGGTGTCCCTGCCCATAACAGGGGGGTTGGAACTAGATGATCTTCAAGGTCCTTTTCAACCCAGGCCATTCTATGGTTCTATGATGGAGATGTCCTATGTCCTATCATAGACTCGATCCAGTTTACCTACATCTCTGTTTAGATACTGACAGCTTCCCTGAGCAGCTCCTCAGTGCTGTCTCTCATGAAATCCCACCTCCAACCTTTCTGAACAGACTGCAATCTGCTTACCAGAAGTCCAGACTGTATACGTTGCTCCTTGCCTTTCTCAGTCTTGATGCCCTTCAAGTTCAGGACCTTGAAGGCCACTATTTCATTGGCACTACAGAGAGGACTGTCACCAGTTCTTCCTTGATAATGAATAGCAGATCCAGATGTTCATGAACCTGGTTGACTCTTACAGAGTCCTGACTCTTACATGGAATCCTGCAGCAGTTCTGGATTGCTTGCATCCATTGTGTTGCTTTTCCAGCCAATGTAAAGGAGATTAAAGATATCATTAAAAAAACCCCAACAACAAAAACCAAACCAAAAACCAAACACCAAAAAACCCTCGGTAACCCAGAGACTTCTTCAGCTGATTTCATAGTTCTTCTGTGGTTACAATGATACTGACACAATCCAAATTTCTCTCTCATATTTACTGATAGCCATCACTAAAGGGCCCCAACAACTTACTGTTAAGTGTACTACAGTTTATATGCTCTTTATATGTAAGCATTGTTGACCTAAGTGTATAAAAATAATGTTTACAGATTCTAGCTCACCTAAATGTCATTTTATTTTGTTACATTTAAATAACAGCATTTACATCTTGTCCGGTTGCTATAACTGGAAATTAAATTACTGTGTGAAAAACACGGTATATTGCTCAGTTGGGGAAATTTAAACAAATATTTTTGTTGAGAAAAATAAGTAACAACCTCATAGACCTCTGCGTTTTTCATTTGTTAAATAATGGAACCACATTTTAGTGGTTAAAAATGTATTTAGTGATAGCACAGATTAGAACCTGGGTTACTTATAGATCTGGCTCTCTGAACATTCTTCTTTTTGTTTCCTTGTTCTCAGTGGATAACAGCATTGCCATTTTTGACAGGGTAACATATGGGCATTCTGTAGAGTTCCTGGAAGGAGATAACCAGACAGATGACTAAGTATGGGTTTTCCCAGCTGCTTGTATTTGAAACTGTGAAAAGGACAGCACCAGACAGTCCCATTTGCCTGTGTGAATGTACAAGTGCCATGAGCCAAAGCAGCTAAATCAGAGTGCTCACACACAGAGACAGCTGTACTTCGTTAGTGACTTGTCCTCTATAAATACCCAAGGTTGCATCTGAAGTTCATCTTACCACAAGCAGTCTTTTGCTTGATGAGAGTCAAAGTCATTATGCAATCACAAGATCATAGATTAACTCAGGTTGGAAGGGGGCTCAGGAAGACTCTTTTGTGTAGTCAGTGGTATCGGTGAAAAATATATTTTAGAGCAGCACACAAACTCATCACTAAACAATGCAGTCAGGCTTGGGTGAAGGCAGAGGGTAAATGGATGGCTCCTTGCCATGTGAACAGGAAAGTTCTGATACCAGGAAGACCTAGGGCACATGAACACCTTCTTTTTCCCTGTAAAATGTCTCTGGGTTTTCCCTTTCTCTATTCCACACTGAACTTCATTCTAAAGCGTAGGTCTTTAGAGCAATATATAGGATATTTCCTGTACTTGTCAAAATCTTGACACCTCTGTGAATGGAAGAGCAACAGTGATCAAAGTTAATGCAGATTTATGTGGAAGACTTTGAGTTGAAATTATTTTCTCTTCCCTTACAGTCGATGGGAATAACTAGCACAGGATAGCATCAAGAGTCCGTTTACATTTCCAGATACTCTTTAAGTGAAACCTTGGTGGGGGGAGAAGTAAAGATTGTGGTCAGCGTTGGGAGGACACAGGGAACACCTCATGGACTAGAGGAAGCATCTTTGGGAGAACAAGAACCAGGCAGTCCAGATTACTGGAGGAGTCCTGGTGCACATAAGCTGCCCTGTAGTCACCTTCAGTTCTTTTCTCTGGAGGATGCTCTTGTACCAAGGCTCTTTGGGGAGTCCTCCTGGCTGTGGAATGATCCCCAATCAGGGCAAATGGCTTTTGGAAACACTGCTCCCTTTTCTGCTGTCACTGAAAGGGATATTTCTTTGACCAGGCATTCTCTAACAAAGCAGACAGCAACATGCAGCACTGAACAACACACTCCAAAACAATGAACTCTGCACATCTCATCTGTTGGAATTGCCTCAGGTGGGAAAGTCCTAAGAAATTACACTGATGAGCATAGAGTAAAAATTTGTCAAGAACAGGAAAAAATGAAATAGAACTTGTTTCTCCATGTTTTATTTTTTCATAGTAATTGTGTACTCAAAAGAAAAAATTATTTTGCTGCTTTATTTCAAAATTCCAGTGTATCTGCTACGGGATTTCTGTTGTCCTGAACAAAAGTGGTATGAAAATATACTATTTAATTCTATGTTAGCTTTTTAAGTTCTATTTGATAATTAAACTAACAACAGCTGAAATTGTGCTACAATAAATCTTACCTGGTTAAAACAGCCAGTACATTGTTACAGACCTTTTCTGTAACCTGTGTCAACTTAATGTTAACATACCTGAAAACTCAGCCTCCAATTTAATCCATGTCAACACTGCACCTCAGGAATTGGCTGGCATTCCCCCGAATGCTGAAACTATGAAGTGGTGAAGTGGGGACCTCAGTGTGGAGTCTCTGGCCTTCTCCCTGGAAGCTAAAAAGAAATACCATAGTACAACTGGGTTTATCATACATGGGAAATGGACTCTAAATATAGATATGTTGCCTGTCTTTATGGTATCACATGCTCAAAATCTCTGATAATAAAACATTGTCTGAGGAACTGAAAAGAAGGTATCCAGGTCTAAGACTCCGGGCTTGTCCCATGAGATCATTGAAGGGGCTTTACACCAAAAAGATGTAAGACCCCAAAACTCTCCTGATGGATTTATTAAAGAGACCTTACATTCGTTTATACCCTGAGGCTGTGCACAGGGAAAATGCAATGACATTTTTCAGGAGGTCAAAATAACACACTTTTACTGGCAAACTCTGAAAAATAAGGGAACTTGGCAAAAGTTTAATGCAAACATTCAATCAACATAAAGCATTTCACAAAACATTGACTTAGCAAATTCTAACCCATCTAGGTTTAAGTTACCCAAATATCAAGAAAAGAAAATTAGGAGGAGAACAGGAAGTAGAGAGAGAGAGAAAAAGAGAAAGAAAGACAGAATTACAGGCACTGCCTTAGATTCAATGTAGAACCAACTACCACAAATCCAAGAATGATACGACTGTGCACATGGGGGACATCGTGGTGTTGGTTTTATTTGCTCTGGACTCCTGTGGCCACCCCCCCTAAGCGGGACTTCTGGTGTGCAAGCCATTTGGGCCTGGGTTAGGGGCACCAGGGAGTGTGGCTTGGGGTTTCAGACGTGCCAACGGCTAATAGCCATTTGGGATCTGTGTTAGGGGCTCTGGGAGGTGTGGTGTGGAGCCGGGCTTTGGGTGTGCCAGTGACTGACAGCTGCACCAGTGGCTCTCAAGGAGGCGGGGTGTGTGGGGCAGAGCATCATTTCATGATGGCAGAATCTGATCTGCCTCCTCCCCCCCCTCCCCGAGTTGTTTTGAGCCTTCCATGATTTCTTTCAGTCTCTCAGACCAGGCATTTTCACTTTGGAAAAGTAAAAGTGATCCAGTGAAACTAGAACAGAGATATGGCATACATGGAAAAGTGTAGTGTACATTTTTAAACCAATAGATATAGCTTTACAATATGCAGGTATTAAATCCAGGACTAAAGAGGATTTTAGTTGTGTTTGGCCTTTCTATGATCAAAATAACTAGTTCTCCTAAAGTGTGAGATGCTTGTATATTACTAGTAAAACTTACATGTTCCAGAAAAGTAGCTAAAAACAGTGATTATCTTGTCAGAAATAAAGGCTTCAGAGAAATGAGTGCTAGTATATATTGATTCTGATGGAAAATATCTAAAATCTACCGTGCAATTGCTACAACAACAGGCACTTTGGAAGCGAGGTATCATCAGCCTATGACTCATCTCTGTCCTTTGGGAGGTCAGAGAGTGTGGGGCATAACTGTCTGTGGGTTTCGTTTCTTCTTGGAAGGAATGGAGCCACAGGACATGGTCAGCTGATGCAAAAACACAAATAATCTCCCAGACTTCATTAACAATTACATACTACAAAGAGACAATGTCAGCACAGATGAAAACCTACTGAAACCTGGAAGAGGCAGATCATCAAAGCTGGCACACAAATGTGCTTGTAGCTTTCTGCTTCAGCTTGATTTGTTGTATTTCATTAGTATTACAGCACTTTCAAAAGGGAATATGCCAATGAATATCTGGACTATGAAGCAGATTTTATGGCTCTGTCGATATGCTAATGCAGGACAAATATGCCAAGAAAGTAAAAAGATGATGATGAACATTTACCACTTGTCTAAAAGTGTGTATTTAGCCAAAGTACAGTCTAATGTAACTTACATATAGGACATATTTTCCACATTTCTTTGGTTGGTGTGAGAATGGGATTGATGCTACCAACCTGGTGACCAAACACCCTTCAAAAACTTTCAGCTTCAAAGAACAATTCTATTAATGATTTTCTCGGTGTCACTTCACTGAGTTCAGTGACTTTATCTGGAATCTCCCATTTGAACATGACATATTTTGTATTCTCTAACAGTCTTTCACACAATACCACCCTGCAATGGGAAGACCACAAATCAAGCATGAGTGGCTATCTCCTTTTTCTTCTTCAAATCACTACCTGAAATGCAGGAGACTTACATAAACTATAAACTCAGGAAATAACTTTGTGTGATTTATTTTACAGCATATTATTGTAATTAACATCTGTGACCTCCTAGTGATAAAGTCACCAGGACTGAACTGAATATTTGACAGTTTTGCTAGGATTAAATTGTCGTGATTTCTTCATGATTAATAGAATAAAAATGCTGAACATGCTGGAAAACAGCTGGCTTTATGTAATCTGTAAAAGATCAGAATGTCTTCTACAAAGCCAAGCCATGAACATTTAGAATTGTGTACTGGAACATATGCTAATAAGAATATAATTATCAAAGATACTCTATTAATAATGTGGCAACACATGTGATGGCAGTGAGGGGGACCTATGGAGTTTTTGAGAATAAGGTTGCTGCTTAAAATTCAAAAGGACCTTCAGTGTATTAGTACCACAGCATATTCTTCCTTAGCCTACACAAAAAATGAAAATCTCATGCACACACAAAATATTCATTTTTGAGGGAAAATATTTGTTAAGAATGTCATGTAAAGACAGAACAAAATTTCTCTGTCTTCATATTCTAGATAATCCAGGAACTGCAAACATTCAAGAGAGGTGTATTTGAGAAAAATCATTGTTATGTAGTTTTGCATATGTTTCATTAGCAGATGATGTAAGCCCACGAGTACAAAAGTAGTGGAAGATTGGAATGTGTTCCAAATACATAACATGATAAAGTGCCACATTTTAGGGGGAGGTTGAACAGAATAAGTTCAATATAGTTCGTTTTTGTTTAGTTTTCAGTTTCTCTCTTGAAAATAACTACAAATACTTTTTGTATATAGACAATTAGTGCCGAGAGAAATTTAGGCAGGACATGGGAAAATTTTTAGGATGAAGACAAGTCAAAAGAAATTCTAACAAGAAAGTGTAGTAGACAAGTTTCATAAACTGCTAATGATTCAACCTAGAAACAAGGCCTTTTTTGAACATGGACATACAGAATCAGTCATACCTAGTTCTGCAGGGAGTGACAGATTTATTCTCCCTCTAAGAGTCATATATATATTTGCAACATGTGTGTTTTTTTTCATTGGTTTTAGTCTGTGTATAAGACTGCTCAGAATGCAGAACAGTGGAAAAAATTCCCTGTTGTTATTGATCTATGACCATATTAAAACCAGTGTAGAATTCCTTTTTGGAACAGAGTCATTCTGCACACACATACGTGTGATATGAGTGAGGAATAGAACACCTGGGTTAGGAAGCAGGATATCTGGGGCAACGACCTGAGGGCAAACCTCTATAAAGAGAACTGCATGTTGTAAAGGTGATAGAGCCCTGTACCCAGCAAGACTCAGGAATAAACAAGACTTTCAGCCTTAGGCTTGTTCCTTATGCCTTTGATCTCTTTACAAAGGGAGGAAAATGCAAACCTGCTGCTCCTCTCAGTTCTAGCCCAGGGATTCCATGGCTAGTGAGGGATAGAGAAGGAGCTGTTTTAGCCTCTCAAACTGTTGTTTCTGGCTGGCATCAGTTCTAGGTTCAGTGTCATGTGGGAATGCAAAGCCACAGCGTGGAACAGCTCCCTACAGGACATACATGGTGAGAAGAAACTTTCCCAGCCGTTGTCCTTATTCACTCTGAGATGATGATATGGTGAGCTCTAAATTTCCTCACTCCAACCTTGGTCTCTCTCCTCCCTTTGTCATTCAATCCATAGCTACCGAATCTTCACCTTCCCAAACCTCATGCTATCCTGTCTTCCTTCAGCCACAATGTCCAAACTGTTCCTCCTTTTCCCTTGACAGTCCCTCTCTCCCCCACTGCTGTGTTTCAATACCTTTCTCACTAACCAATCTGTTTCCAGCAACTCTGAGGTGTCTTCTGTACAGCACATTCCTCTCCACCACATCCTCACTGATGATTAGTATATCACTGTAATGAACATGATGCTTTGCAAGTAAGAGTCAAGGCAAATTCCTTGCCTTGAAGACTTCCAAGTGTAAGGAACCAAACCCAAACATGACGAAGTTAGGACAACAAACCATTTGAAATTAGAGATCTGAGAGAGGAAGAAAAGAAAGAGAGATGAGAAGAGATGAGATGAACAAAGATATTTCAGAGTACCTACATCTTGTTTTGATCCAGCTTATTTCCCAAACATGGTCCTGTTATGATATGATTGCTGTTATTGAAGTTTTACTATTGTTATCTCTTTTCCCCTAGCTTTTTTCTCTCTCTCTCTTTTTTTTTTAGTTCTATTTGCCTTCTGATGATATCTGAAGTGACCAGAATCATCACCCAAACTTTCATGAGACTAAATGCTAAGGTTGTTTTTAATATTGCCCAAAATATGGAGGTGTAGGAGACAAGCTCTGTGTGAAATTCTGCCCAGACTGATATAACATGAGAAGAAAAAGCACGAGAGAAGAAGAAAGTCCAGTACATCACATTCCTCAGAAGAAGGATGGAGACAATTAAAGAGTGACCAATTTTATATTACACTAGTAGCTATCAGGATGACTAATTGCACTGTAATATTTTTTGTACTCCCTCCTGGATGTTTTCTTGCCCTGTGCTTATCTTGCAAACTCTTCTGGTCCGATGAGGCAGGACTCATCGAAGTGTCTGCATTGCAGACACTCACATCTGAGTTAGTTACCTCTATTCCCCTCTATAGTCATGATTCATCTTATTCTGATTTGATAAGACCTAAGAAAGGTCACATGAATCATTCTGTGGAAATACCTGTGAACACCTCTCTATTGCCTAGCTGAGATGTGTCTCTGGCTGGATGAGATTTCTGCTAAACAGATGTTGTACAGAGTCAGATCCAGAATCAGGATCCCATCAGTATTAGACATAAATTATAGGGGTTATACAATATTCCTTAGAAGTTCAGTCTTATAGAGATGGTATTGCGTCATGTCTATGGTGTCTGAGGTTTTTGCTGACCACAGACAGCAAAACTCTCTGCTTATAACTATAAAGGTGTTAAGGAGAGATTCCAGATCTCCTTATTCTTGGACCAGTTCATTCTCCATTGGTCTGTGTTCTCTTCTGCCTTCCTAAGAGGACCACATTCCAGTTTAAATTTCTAACGGCAACATTACTACTGCAAGTTAGCGGTTTCCCTTCAAGCTTAAATCTGAAAATACTATGCAATCTGTATGAAAACATATGATTGCAGTCTGATAAGATAATAAACATATCTTTGTGTGTGTATGGATTTATTACATGCTCAGCCTTACAATGTGAACCTTGCAGGTTGATGGAGGTGATTCTGCCCTTCTAATCTACTCTCCTGGTGAGGCCACACCTGGAATGCTGTGGTACAGAAAAGATATGGACCTGTTGTAGTGAGTCCAGAGGACGGCCATGAAAATGATCAGAGGGCTGGACCACCTCTGCTATGAAGACCGACTGAGAGAGCTGGGGTTGTTCAGCTTGGAGAAGAAAAAGCTCCGGGGAGACATTCTATCAGCCTTCCAGTACCGAAAAGAGGCTACAAGAAAGCTGGAGAGGGACTTTTTACAAGGGCATTTGGTGATAGGACAAGGTGGAAAGGCCTCAAGCTGAAAGAGGGTAGGTTTAGACCAGATACAAGGAAAAACATTTTACTGTGAGAGTGTCGAGGCACTGGAACATGTTGCCAGAGAAGTTGTGGACGTCCCATCCCTGGAAGTGTTCAAGGCCAGGTTGAGCAGGGCTTTGAGCAACTTGATCTAGTGGAAGATATCTCTGCTCATGACAGGGAGATTAAAAACTAGATGATCTTTAAGGTCCTTTCCAACTAAAACTATTGTATGAGTCTATGAACATGAAAATTTTTGTCCCTGTTGAGTGAAGAAACAATTTCCAGACTGTATGATTCTTTCTATGGTAATTTGTGTCTTTTTTTTTCCCCTTTGTTGTCATATCCAGTGAGAAAAAGAACTAAAAAATTATTAGAAGTAGATTTCCTGAGAACTAGAGTAAAAAAATTATTATGTTATTTTAATAATAAGAGGAGATAACAAGAGCCTTTCAGCAGAAGATGACAGATGTGCAATTAGGAAGGAAAGTGCCTAATTTCCACATTACATAAAATTTTCATGTTCTTTTTCTTCCTTTAATTTAAGGAACTGAACCATGACATCATGATAAAAGTAGAGAAGGTTTTGGCAAAGAATCATATTGAATTTTTTATTTATCATGTGTCCTGAATGAAGAAAAAAAAGATTATATCACATCTACAAAAATCTTGGAAAATTTTCTCAAGCTGCATGCTGTGGTTACACGGGAAGCATTATCCATCTGATCACAAGTTATGGTAATGTCCCAAGTTAGAGTAGAGCTGTATGACTCTGCATACTTTCAAAATTTAGCTGGCCAAAAATTTGCAGGAAATTGGAAACTGGAGTTGGAAGACTGGGTAACTTGATGGACTGCCTGATCCATCTCCATCCAATCTCAAGAAGATGATTCTAGTGACTTCTATATGTTACAGATATTTGTAGGTACCTCAATCTCTAGAAGCTCTGAGCACTTTTCAACAGCGAACCTACCGAATGCAAGCTGCCTAAATTAATTGTATTCTTCAACTGCTCATGGTGTTGCACTCATAGTACCACAACAGCTATACTTCTGATGTGCTAATGAATGTTTCCTAAGGCAACACTGATAAAGAACAGTTATTACTGTGCTATTTTATATTTGGAGCAATGCAATACAGAAATTAAGTAGGATTCAGGTCCAGAGGCAAAGATCTACATGTAGGTGTTTAGAGATGAGCTAAGTCTGAGATCCCATGACAATCAAAGAAGATCAGAGAGCAGTGAAGCTCACCCAACAGCAGGCATCTCTAAAGGGCCCTGTAGCCTACATTCACTGTACTGTTCATACACTGATTAATATTATTACTAGTAGTTCATTCATTGGATATAATGGGAACTTAAACGCTTAAAACTGTTCAGTTATTTCAAAACAGGTTTCTAGGGCTATCAGGGATCACCTTTGACCTCTAGGTGCTTTGCCAGAAGTACATAGGTCCTATATGCCAATTCTGTGCAAATATGTCATGTCCTCCACAGCATCTTAGCTGGACAAGACTCCTAACTAGGGGCAGAAGTGTCAGGGCTAACAAAAGTAGACTGGACTTGTCATTTGGATTTTGGATTCTATTTCCAGCTTCCTGAAAATAAATCACTGCAAAGTGATATGTTTGTTTTTAGAAGAAGACTCCACTTACTGTTACGAATCAGTTTATCTCCATAAACATCAGCAACTAGTAGCATTCGAGATGCTGTGAATTCTACTGCCTAACTGATGGCTACAAGCCTTTTCCAGGCTCTGTGCCAGCCTTCGGTGGTTGCACCAGGCACTATGGAACATCTTAAATGACATTAATGTCTCTGTGTGGGCAGTTGAATCAAGTCTTTCTTGTTGGCCAAGACACCTGTTCATCCTTTTTGCTGGCAAGCTCACTGGCAAAAACATATTATGTGTGATTATGGCTGGATCCCTAAGGTTCCTCTGCATTCTTCATACTCATTAAATGTGGTTTTATTTCTCTACCCTAAATATTAAATAATAACTCATTTGAATTGGTAATGTTTTTAAGCAAAGGCATTTCAATCAGAAGCAGGAACCATGCACGTTCTTTTTATCTGGCTGGTACATTTATGCAGAACTGAGTTTATTGAGCAGAACATAAGTAGCTTCTTTCTGTTTGTGAAATGTCAGCATGACATCCTGGGCATGGGCTATCAGAGTGTCAGGAGAAGCTAAGTGCAGTGAGTAACTTTATTTTGTCCACAAGAGCAGCTGCACCTATTGGTTAGATGTGTATGACGCACTATTGACATGCCTTACTTGCGTGCTTTTGCTGGTGATGGGGCAAAAATGACTCACTAGTGTGTGGGCTGGCTATCAGCTCAGCTGAGCTTTCTACCTTCAATGCAACTTCGTAATTGACTCTGACAAGTCCATATCTATCTTTTATATAATATTTTATAACACTACACCCTAAGGTCAAAATAAAGTTCTGCTCCTCTTGCTTGACCTTCTTTTATAGAACAAAAAAAAATGGACTAAACCAGATGGAACTAAGTATTATTTAGGTGAACGTACTGTAAAGTAACATTTTGCTTCTTTACTGACAAATAAACTCTGTAACAAATGAAACTACAAGCTCTGTAAATATCAGAAAACCTGAACTCCTTGTTAGGGAATACAAAGCTGGTCAAATGTTATTCCTGGAGTGGGTGGCAGATGCTTTTATTGTTGGCTAGAGAAGTCACTGTGAATTTGATTGTGAAACCAAAAGCCAACAGTCACTGTTCTGTAGTGCAGCATTACCCTTATGTTATGGAGTACCATAGCTATAAAGGATGTTAATGTTTAGAGTTAGGGAGCAAACAAGTAGATAATGATTTTAAAATACAGTCTTCTTTATTCATAGAATCACAGAAGGATTTAGGTTGGAAGGCACCTTCAGGACCATTTAGTCACAACCCCTCTGCCATGCATCTTCCACTAGATCAGGTTGCTCAAAGCCCCATCCAACGTAACCTTGAATGCTTTCAGGGATGGAGCATCCACGACTTCTCTGGGCAACTTGTGCCAGTGCCTTACTGCCCTCACAGTAAAGAATTCTTTCCTTATATCTGATCTAAACCTACCCTCTTTAAGTTTAGAGCTATTCCCCTTTGGCCTGTCACTACACGCCCCTCTAAAAACTCCTGCTCCAGCTCTCCTGTAGGCCCCCTTTAGGTACTGGAAGGTGCTATAAGGTCACCCTGGAACCTTCTCTTCTCCAAGCTGAACAACCCCAACTCTCTCAGCCTGTCTCCATATGAGAGGTGCTCTAGCCCCCAGATCATTTTCATGATCCTCTTCTGGACTCACTCTTTCCTGTCACGTCTTTCCTGTACTGAAGGTTCCAGAGCTGGACACAGTACTCTGGATGACGTCTCAAGAGAGCAGAGTAGAAGGATAGAATCACCTCCTTTTGGTCATGCTTCTTTTGATGCAGCCCATGATACAGTTGGCCTTCTGGGCTGCAAGTATACATGGATATGGCAACGTGTGGATATGACACTTAAGGACATAGTTTAGTGGGGAACATGAATGTGGTGCTAGGTTATGGTTGGACTTGATGTTAGAGGTCTTTTCCTACCTTAACAATTCTATGATTCTATGATTGCTTAGTTGTATTGAGATTCCCAACCAACACTCCCAAGTCCTTGTCCTCAGGGCTGCTCTCGATCCTCTCTCTGCCAAGTCTGTATTTGTGCTTGGGATTGCTCTGTCCCATCTGCAGAACCTTGCACTTCGTCTTGTTGAACTTTATGAAGTTTGCACATCAAGCCCATCCAGGTCCCTCTGGATGGCACCCCTTCCCTTCAGTGTGTTGACTGCACCACACATCTTGGTGTCATTGGCAAACTTACTGAGGGTGCCCTCAATCCTGCTGTCCATGTTGCTGACAAAGAAGTTAAAAAGTGCCAGTCCCAATACCAACCCCTGAGGAACACTACTTGTCACTGGTCTTCACTTGGACATTGAGTCATTGAGCACAAAACTTTGAGTACGACCATCTAGCCAACTCCTTATCCACTTAGTGGTCCATCTGTCAAATCCATGTGTCTCCAGTTCAGAGATAAGGACGTCATGTGGAACAGTGGAAAATGCCAATGCTGTAACCCCATTGTAGAAGGCTACCATATTTGTCAGGCATTATTTGCCCTTAGTGAAACCACGTTGGCTGTCACAAATTGCCTCCTTAATTTCCATGTGCCTTAGCATAGTTTCCAGGAGGATCTGCTCTGTGATCTTGCTGGCCATCAAGGTGAGACTGACTGGCCTGTAGTTCCCTGGGTCTTCTTTTTTTCCCCTTTTGAAAAATGGAAACTATGTTTCCCCTTTTCCAGCCTGCCACAACTTCTCAAATATAGTGAGTGGCTTAGCCACTTCATTCATCAGTCTCCTCAGGACCTGTGGATGCATTTCATCAGGTCCCATGGACTTGTACCCCTTCAGGTTTCTTAGATGTTCTTGAAACTGATCTTCTACACTGTGCGATTCATCATTCTCCCAGTTCCCGACTTTGTCTTCTATGACTTGGGCTGTGGCTGGAACACTTGTTCATGGAGACTGAGGCAAAAAAGTCTTTGAGTACCTCAGCCTCCTCCATACCCCAGTAACCAGGTCTCTTGTTTCCTTCTCGAGAGGGCCCACATTTTCTATGGTCTTCCTTCTATCACTGATGTACCTATAGAAACTTTTTGTGCTGCCCTTGATGTCTCTGGCCAGATTTAATTCTGTTAGGCTATGACTTTCCTAACCTGATCCCTGGCTGCTCAGACAATCTCTCAGACAATTCTTCCGAGGTTACCTGTCTCTGCTTCCATCCTCTGTAGGCTTCCTTTTTTGGTTTGGGTTTGTCCAGGAGCTCTGTGTTCATCCATGCAGGCCTCCTTGCCTGACTTCCTCTTTCTTGGAATGCATTGCTCCTGAGCTTGGAATATTTGGAATATTTCTTGGAACCCTCTTCTCTTCAGGGCTTTGTCCTAAAGAGGCCAAAGTCTGCTTTCCAGAAGTCCAGGGTAGTGAGCTTGCTGTGTGCCATCCTTGCTGCCCTAAGGATCTCAACATCCACCATTTCATGCTCACTGTAGCCAAGGCTGCCTTTGAGAGTCACATTCCCCACCAGCTGCTCCTTGGTGGTGAGAACAAGGTCCAATATAGCATGAGGGAACAAGGTCCAGCATAGCACCTCTCCTCATAGGCTCCTTTCATACTTGGAGAACAAAGTTACTATCAGTGCATTACAGGAACCTCTTGGATTTCTTGTGCCCTGTTGTGTTGTGTTGCCTCTCTAGCGGGTATCAGGGAATGTGTTTGGGTGGCTTTTAGCAGACCCCCACTATAATGTTACGTGTCCCTGCCCTCCCTTTAATCCTGACATGTAAGCTCTCAGTTGGCTCTCCATCCACCCCCAGGCAGAGCTCCATGCATTCCAGCTGGTTATTGGCATAGACAATGACACTCCCCCCCACCTCTCCTGACTATCCTTTCTAAAGACCCTGTATCCTTTCATTCCAACACTCCAGTCATAAAAGCCATCCCACCACATCTCTGTGAAACCAGTAAGATCATAGCCCTGCAGGTCTGTACATCTCTATGTCCTCTTTTTATTCCTCATGCTATGTGCATTTGCATAGAGATATTTAAGTTGGGCCCCCAATGAAGCTGGCTGGCTGGAGCAGTGGGAATTCCATTGTGCTGCTCTTCAGGTGCTCTCTTGCTGACTTGCAAACCAGATTGTCATATTAATATGCCACTGTTCAGGAGCTAGGTAACTAACTAGAAGCATTGTTTACCAGGAACTGCTGTAATTTGTAATTTGTACTGCTCTGTTCCTCCAACAATGGGAAAAGAATTTTTAGGTGTACTCTGTCTTTATATTGAGTTATGGTAAACACTGAATTTCACAGATGGAACATTATGAAAATAATAGCCAGTAAATGCTAAGGATGTCAGATACCCAGATTCTTGAGATACTGTTCATCTAATTAACTTTACTCATCTTGGTCTTGAGTGTGTCATTCAGGACAGTCCTTTAGTCATCTATTATCCCTTGGTAAGGAGAGTGACCAATGTTGTACCTCACAGCTGTTTCATCTCTACTTAGATATCTCTTTCGGGATAGGATTCACTGTCCTCTGGAGATGCTAGTTTCTCTTTTACTAGATTAGTCTGAGACTTAGCTTTTAGATGACTGAAGTTAGAGAAGATGAATCCCATCATAAGGTTCTATTTTGAGGAGCCAGGTACTAGCTTTTTGTTCTGTTTATGCAGTGAATGGCCACTGTTTTTGACAAGCAGACCATGGTTTATGGTGGAAATTCTCAAGCACTACTGCAGCCCCCTCCATTTTTTTAAAAAACGGTACTAATATCATTGGATATTATTGTAGTTCAGCTCTTTGGGCTGACATCAAATACTGTCTAGCCCAAAATGAGGATGTAGGTAGATCAGAAAGATAAAAGATCAGATTGAAATAAAGAAGATGCATATAAGTTATTTGCTGCAACATAGATAGATAGATAGATAGATAGATAGATAGATAGATAGATAGATAGATAGATAGAGAATGGATAATAAAAGAGGCAATTTTTTGTGTCATCGGTGCATATTTATCAAACAGCTCAGTTGCTGCAGCTCAAAAGATAAAATGCTTACTTTAAAAGTAGTGTAGTAACATCTGAAAATTGTGTCTGAGAAAGTGAAGATGAAATTAAATTCAGTGAGACCATAGTGACTTATAAGTTTGAATGAGAAGGAAACAGAGCTGCTTCTAGGAGTCTCCTGGTGGCTAATTTGAAGGCTAACATGGTGCCACACAGGTACCAACATAATAAAGGTTGTTTATTGTGAGTGTGCAGCTAAAGTAATAGAAAGCTTGAGACTGTGGCTGATAAATAGCTAGGTAATGACAGAGTTGCCTGTAGCCCACTAAAAAAAATGCTGAAAGACTGAAGTCTGCCATGAGGTTTTTGCAGCCCCAGCCTGACATAGATGACGAGGTGGTGAAGACAGGGAGATATCCAGATCAGACTAACAGATAACTAGTAAAAATTGAACACATGGATCTTGCCTACATATGTACCCTGTGGCTAAAGATATTAAAAATGGTGTGATGAAAGATGGTAAGAGAAGATGGAAAATGCAAAAAGTACAGGGAGCAATTTAAGTGGCTGGGAATGTGCCAAAGATCATGCAAAATTATTGTACCACCATTACTGGGAGGTGAGAAGAGGACCCCAGGAGCTAGAATAAAGGCAACAGACTGGTTAGACAGGGCAAACATAGGGGCAGGTTTGGGAAGTAGAGTAGGGAGTATGTCTTTTAGTTCAGCAGAGAACTGCAACGCAAAGAAAGTGAGCAGCCGGATGTGCTGGAGAGTTTATCAGTCTTGGGGCTTACTGTACCATCCCATCTGTACATCACCGTCTGTGCAGATTAGGTGGTCTAATTCTGCTAAAAGCCAGCATGATTTAACAGTATGGGAAAGAGCATGGAAAGGGATATGGGAGGGTTGGTAATACTAGCAAGTCAGTGGGAGATGTGCCTCATGCTGGTGGTACTTCTCATTGTGGTTCTGGCTTCTAATTCCCAGGAGGAAATTATAAGTTTCAGCTGCAGGATAAAAAGGAGATAGGACAGTTATCATCAAAAACTTTGCATTCTAATGAAAGTGGAGGAGGGAGAATGACACAGTGCAGCCCACAGCCTCAATGATGATAGGGCATGTGGTGGGGAGCATGAAGAAGCTTGTGTTCATAAACTTCTTGCCCTCTCCTCTCCACTCCCCTCCCATCCTATCCCCTCCTCTTTTCACCTTTTCTCCAAAGACACACCTCCAGCCACTGCTTCCCACCCATTTCTTGACCTGTTTGCTTTGTCCGAACACACAGATGGTTTTTATTCTTAACTGCATGGGAAGACTACTCTAATCATATAACCCTACTTCAGAGTTTACTAGGTTTACCCAACTTGAAGTGATATTTATCTCACTGCAGCTCTTTAGAACTTCTTCCATGGGCAACAGGGATTGCTATCTGCTTCTTAGGCCCTTTAAGTGGTTTACTCAGGGCTCCAGACATCTCTGAAGGCCTATGCTGACACCAGTGAGGAGCATGAGGCAGACTCAGAAATCTTCCCACTTAGAGCCACCACCATCAGGACCTTTAACAGAACACCCAGCACTATAATTCCATATATGCTACACATGAAAATGACATCATTCATTGGCCAAAGTGTTCTAGTATATTGTTGTTTTCTATAACTCTATCAAAAGGGTGTGAAGACAAATTTGTGATAGAGATGAGGTCCCTTGCTAAGGAAGCTCCTCTAATATGAAGCTGACTACCCATAACTGACTGCTGTTTCTTGGGGCAAAAATTTTGCTCTTGGTTAAAATTTACGGTTTCCCCTAGTTAATTTAACAGACTTCTAGTTACAGACTTTACACTCTGTAATACTGAGATTTTACAATTTTTCAGGAAACCTTATTATATGGACTGTTGCATAGTATAAACCATCTCTCCACAGTGATAGACACAAAAAGTCTGTAATTTGAATATCTGACGTCTTAATACCATTTTTGGAAGAATTTTAAGTATCAAGTTGATTACAGTCATTCTTCCCATAGGGCAATAAAAACACTTCCATTTTTTATACATCTGGTAATCAAACAGCAAATATTTCCTCCAAATAATTCAATGAAGTCCAAGAGAACATGAGAGTAGGCAGTTCAAGGGTATTTAAAATATCAGATGACTCTAAGAAATAAGAACGCTTGTGGGGGCTGACAAGTTTAATAAGCACTGCAATATTTAGCAAGTTTCTATGCTTAATAGCAGTTTCTTTGTTGGAATAAGATATCCAGTGAAGTCTGTCATTACTTCGAAGAACATATGTATTTTAATCTACTTCCACACAGTTGCGTGGTCTACTCTGACTCTCTGAAAACTCACTCTCTTACAACATGCCTCTTTGTGAACATCTCTGATCATTGCATGCTCAACAGTTTCATCGTGGCAGCTTATGGTCTACTACAATACCAAAGCTGTTTCCAAACCTACAGGGAATTTAATTTTTTTTAAAAATACTTATCAATAAATGTGCCTGCATGGATTTGACTATTTACAATTAAAAAAATCCAACAAGTGTCCTTGCACTTTTCTGTTGATTTTAAATATACATAAAGTTAATGGTTGTCCAGCAAAATGTAAGACAAGTCTTCACCTTGACTTTGTCTGCAGTCTAACTTCAGTATGACTATAGCAGATAAGAGGAAAAGGCAATAAGTCTTGGAGTCTTTTCCCAACCCTTCATGTGGTATGTAAACCTACACATATTTCCATCTTGAAAGAATTACAAAGTTAAGGAATAATTTGCAATATGTATGTAGTTTTCAGAATGAATACTTGGAAAGAAGGACATCTGTGCCTACTCCAAAATCTGATATAAATAATTAAAAACTGAAATTTATGTTAACCTTACAACATCTCTTTGTGTCTTGAGCTATTTAGCCACTTCTTGGAAACCAGTGACGGACAAAGTAAATTCTGGTAACACTGACAGTGATTTCAACAAATAAATTTCTTCCAAATTCCAGGGAAAACTAAGTATATCATTGGTGGATTATGAGTACAATCCCACACTTCGCAATTGCAGAATGAAAATTAATGTTAGGTAGTTTTATTAGGGTATTAAAGCAGTATTGTTAGTGATCACCCTAAGCAGTCCCTGCATGTTATTGTCTAAGAATGAATAGTGACATAAATAGCTATGTCACTTTTTCTTTCTTTCTTCCATTCATGATGTGACTGTGATGAAATGCTCAGTTTCTTTATCCTATTCTCTTCTGAAAATGGTGTACTTCAAACTGAGTGAGTTACTCAGGATTTTCTGACCAGCATGACGGTGAAAGAAACAGCAGGGACTAAGTAAAGAGTTTGAAAAAGGCCCACAGGCAGGACTATGCAGCAACCATTCTTCAACATGTACAAGATGGCAAATTGTCCCTTGCCAGTGTCTTGGTAGGATTCTCTGTCCCAACTCAGCTAGTGCTGGCCAGTGTCAGAGATAGGATGATGGACTTCCCAGCAGGTTCACTCCCATAAACCCCGCTTACTAGGGATCTCAGGTCATTGTTTCTATCCTCCTTTCTCACTTTGATTCCTCGAGGCAGGGATGGAGCTAGTGGTAACTAGACTTGAAGCTAGTGGTAGTGAAGAAAAAGGAAGAACACAGGTAATTTTATATCCTAATTGGCTTCAGAACTCAGAGCCAAAATAATTGGTTTGCAAGGATGAAGGTAAAGGTAGGATCTGAGATTTCATCGGTAACTTTTTCTATTTCTTGCCACTATTAACACTCAAAATCTTGCTTATGAACAAAGAGAAAGCACAGCTTTTATCAATATGTGTATATACAATAATTTAATTTTAGTATACTTGAAGTCTTATCATCCTAATAAATGTTAGTCCAGATAGAATCTACACATGATAGCTTTTCCACCGCTTCATGTCTTTAAAGTTGCATAATCTTCTATAGTATTCTACAGGAAGAAAGGAAAAGGAAGGAGGTAAGACCTAATGCCAAAAATGACATGGTAAAATCATATAAATTTCAGTTCTTCATGAAGGCAAACAAAATTGTCAATCAAAATATGCTGTCTCCTAAAGCAGGAGCAGCTGTTAGGCATCTGTAGTGAGAGGAAGGTCTCCTCAGTTGCTCTCTCAGGAGGATTCCTGGGCATCTCCTTTCCTCAGAGTTGAGATGTGATGGGCACACAAAGCCTTTCATTTCCTTGTACCTCCCTTAAAAAGCCACTGTGCGTGAGTACCCACCTCATGTCTTGACCACTGCTCCCCTGCAACCTGAATTCCGACTTCATCTCTATCTGCTTTACTTGCCTCATTTTTCTAGCAGAGCATCCTACATTACTATCTTAAACCTTATTCGCTCCTCTCCCCAGACAGCTGTGATCTCTGCCCCAGCTGGAGCAAAACCTGCTACCCACAAGCATCCCCATGGTAGCTCTCTGCGTGGGAAGTCTCCTTACTGGCTTTCCAGAGATGGGGCTTCCTTCCTACCATGAGAAGAATAATTTCTTTCTGTGTCATTTGAAGCTTGAATGAGGCCCTGGATATCCCTTTATAACCACAACTACTGATATTTAGAAATACCTTATATGTCTACCTGCATTGTTGCCATTTTCTATGTACCCTTTAATACCTGTGTGGGACTATAACACTGTCGGCTTTAAGAGGAGATAGGAGGCAACATGAGAGGTCACATGATGTTCTGGTTCAGTTGTAACTTGCTTATACAGATACCCTGGTACTCAGGCAATTTGTCAGATTGCATTTTTAGAAATGCAGTGTATTTAAAATAAATACAAATTTTAAACGCAGCAGCACAGAGCAGAATTTTCAGTACATGAAAATATCCATGCAATGCAATAAATGATGTTGAATAGATTTTTTTATTTATTTAAAATTGCTCTGCTATGTGGAGGGAAAGGAACTTGAAGGATACTAGTTTTTTAAGAAAAAAAGTGAGAAAATTTTGTACTGAAGAAAGAAAGAAGTTCTATTTTTTCTAGAAATAATGTAATTGACATGTAGTGTACAGTTTTCACTGTTGTTTAAGAAATGTGTTTATATTCCTTCAATTGCTAATTTTCCCCATGCATGTGGGATGTTTCATAGATCCCTGTGAGTAGTAAAACCACGTGTTAATACTGTGGACTTAACTGTGCTTCTTACTCAATCAGGTTTCTGGAATGTCTAAGCAATACTTTTTCCCAGATTAGAGTGCATTTTCTCTGTTCTCTTCCAGTTTAGACCCATTTCCAAATTATCCTCTTCCACTGCTCAGAATCTCACTTGAAACATTTCAGTCCTCAGTGTTTCAGAGATGAACTCACAGTTGGTATAAATCTAGAAACTTCTGTTTATGAACACATTTCTGTGCAACAAATATCTGCAGTAGAAGCAAACTAAACCGGGGACTAAAAATCTCTCTTCTGCCACCATATTTACACTGGTGTGAATGGAGTACAATAAATAAAACAACAACCTCACTTTAACAAGCTAATATCTGTCATCTTAGCCGAAGTAGCTCATTATAGCTATCATTGTGGTACAAACCCGGTTCGAATAAATCAGGTTAAATTGCAATACAATTGAGCACCTGTCTGCTTCTTAGCTACCCTGTCATCCATCCACACTGTGTGTTATTCAAATTACTTGAACACAGGTATACCAGATGATTATCCTGAAGCTTCTCTTCATAGTCATGGGTTCTGTTATTTTTTCTAAATTCGTAGGTCTTGGACTCAGATGAATGCCATGGAATCTTAGTGTCTTTATCAGGAAGTTTATAGGAGAGAAAAGCAAGAAAGTAAGCAAAAATCCTTCAATACATAACCCAATCATCTTCAAAAGTAAGAAGTCAACTAAATAAAATTTTGACTACATTATTTTTCAATGTAAAGATTTCTGTCCAGTCTCATGATTTTGGAATGTTTTAATTAGATATCACTGGATGTCTTATCTGCATGGTTTTTTCTAGTTTGAAAAACTGTGAAATCAAAATAACAAAATGAAATTATGTGAGATATTAATCCCATCACTCAGGTACTTGGCTCTATTTATGGCTCTCTATACATGCAAGTTGATCTGTTCCAGGAGCACACACTGAAGGAATCCTAGAATCATGGACCGGTTTGGGTTGGAGGGGACCTTAAAGACTATCTAGTTCCGACCATCCTGCCATGGGCAGGGACACCTTCCACTAGACCAAGTTGCTCAAAGCCTCATCCAACCTGGCCTTGAACATTTCTGGGGATGGAGCATGCACAGCTTCTCCGGGCAACCTTTGCCAATGCCTCACCACACTCACAGTAAAAATTTTCTTCGTAATATTGAATGCAAACCTACACTCTTTCAGCTTAAAACCATTACCCCTCATCCAATCACTACACTGTCTGCTAAAGAGTATCGCCCCATTGTACTTGCAGGCCCCTTTTAGGTACTGGAAGGCTATTATAAGGTGTCCCTGGAGCCTTCTCTTCTCCAGATTGAACCACCCTAATTCTCTTAACCTAATTTAGCAGGAGAATTGTTCCATCCCTCTGATCATCTTTGTGACAATCCTCTGAACTTTGACAAGTCCTTCCTCTGCTGGGGGCCCCAGAGGTGGGTGCAGTACTCCAGATGGGCTCTCTTGAGAGTGGAGTAGAGTGACATAATCACCTCCCTCAGCCTGCTGGCCACACTGCTTTTGATGCAGCACAGGATACATTTGGTTTTCTGGGATGCAAGTGCACAATGTTGAGTCATGTCCAGCTTTTCATCCACCAGTACTCCTGAGTCCTTTTCCCGCAGGTTACTTTCAAACCACTCGTTGCCCAGACTATATCCATGTTCAGGATTGCTCTGACCCACATGCAGTACCTTGCACTTGGCCTTGTTGAAGTTCATGAGGTTTACATGGGCTCACTTCTCAAGGACACCTCTTGAAGTCCTTCTGGATGACACCTCTTCCCACCAGAGTATCAACCACACCACTCAGCTTGGTGTCATCTGCACGGTTGCTGAGGGTGCACTCAATATCAGCCAGTCCCAGACATGGGCTTTGGGTACATGATTCCAGGTAAATGGAAAAGAACTGTAAGAGATTGCACCCACAGAAAAACACACACATGCAATGTGGTTGGAAAAGGGACTTTAGAGTCCATGTCTGAATATGAAGGAGAGAAAATCATCCATTGAGATGAGCACAGTGGGTGCAATGGGTACAGTTCTTAGGAGACAGCAATGCTTGCGGTACAGGCATTGTTAAAGATGTTTTATAGTCGCTGAAGTACTGGCTGTGCTATAACAGCAAGAGTACTGAGCCAAGCCAAGCCACATTTATCTAGACAAACAGAAGATTGTTCACTTCCAGGCGAGTGTTTGCGAAAGAGCCTTGGGGCTTTCGTCCTAGGAAAAAACTTCTGTCCTCAGAAGAAAGACTTGTCAGAGGAAAGGTGGGAAGGATGGTCTAAGCCTGGCAGAAACATGTTAGGTGCAATAGCTCCCCTCAGAGCTTTTTAGCATGCAGTGTGGTAGAAGCTCAGATTCCTCTTTTCATGCATATTTTACTGCAAAATCTTCTGTTTCATCAGAACTGCACAGACTATGTACAGTCTATGAGATTCCCTATTAAGGGATAAGCTTCTCCACAAATGTATCATCACAGTCTACTTTATGGTCTCTACCCATTCTTATTCTTTCCCTGCCAGCACTTCCTTCAGCGCAGCTATAAATCCCATTAGGTGAGGTTACCATCATGAATGAAGAAAAATATATTCTTACATACATTTCCCAGTGTCATTCCAGGCAAGGTATTTTTATGTCAGGCATTTGCGTGATCTCCAGGAAAAGAAACCATGTCAGTTATAAATATTTTTGGAAAAAAAACCCTGTCAGACCATTACAGGCCACAGACCAGTATTCTGCTGTACTGCAGAGCTATCAGATGTGTAAAATTCAACCTAATGGTCACTTTGCCACAGGAAGCTGATAATTTTTGGAGCCAGAAGCAAGCCTTGAGCAGGTACCACATGAAGAAAGGTTAGTGCTACTATTAATATTTTCTTGAAGGAGCATATCTGGTAAATCATATGCAATCAAATAATTTTCACTGAAAGAAATGTCACTTGTTGGTTTAAAAATATGAGAGATTTTATTTGAAAGTACCTTTTAAAAACGTAATACCACTTATCCTACTCTCACCTCCTTCTGGTGAAACCTTTGAAACAGAACATATATGAACAGTCATTCTTTGAAGAATGAGACGTTCTTTAACTTTTTTGCACTTTGTTAGTATTTACAGTATCCAATTTCAGATTCCTTCCTGTCTTTTGAAAACAATGTGCAGCTAGAAAGCCCCTTCCATATACTTATCTATTTAGTAGCAAGGCCACCTTTTGGGTTTAATAGTAATTATTGACAAGGTTTAAGAGTTTGCTCTGCATAAATGACTTTGCATATTTTTCTCTCTGTTTCTGTAGAAAGTTTTCTGGGATGCAAGCATCTAAGACAGTAAATGCTCATTACATTGAAATATCAGTGTGTTCTGTAAACCCTTACAATACTTTTCTCTTGCATTTTTATCCTGTGCTTTTGGATGCACTGCTGCCAACAGAGCATTTAATACATAGGAGCTTCATTCTCCCTTGATAAATTGTTTGGGCAAATTTTTCATCATGCACTTGTGTTACTTTCCCTCTTTGATGGAGTCCTACAAGGAACTTTTCCTAGAATAAGAAGACAAAAGCAAAGCAACTCTAAGGTACCGCGTAGCAGGAGTTTTCCAAGAAAAATGAACAATCAAATATCAAATGGGAAAATTACGTTCCCTTTGACTCTAGTCATGTTTGCTTGCTAATACATTCCTTTTTTTATATTCCATTCTTCTAGTCAGAATAAACTCCAATATTTTAAAAATTCTTTCTGTTAGAAAAAGGTTTTCTATCTGTCACTGTGAACAAATGAGTTCTCCCTACAGTGAATTATTCTTTTGATCAGTTTTGCTGCAGGATGATTAACACTCATTTCCAGGACAGTGAAGTGTTTCCAGTACACCAGTTTCAAGGTCTGAAGTCTCATCATCCTGTAAGGCTGGAGAGTGTACTGCATCATGGAGAATCACAGAGCTGGAGTTGCTGAAGGGGACATACAATATTTGTCAGAGGTTAAAGATATCAAACTATCGTCCTTGAAAGTGACGTTTTCATTACAGAAACATCATTTTGGAGAAGGGTTTATGCATTGTTTTTAAGCCTAATTTCTTGAGATAATGAAAACAGGCATCTAATGAAAAGCTGCATCTGTGAAAGGGCACAAAATTTGAATATTTTAAGCAATAAAAATATCTGTAAAACATTTAAAATAATTTTTCTGTAATTTATGTAGCATATGTGTAACTGCTACATTTATTTGGCAGACTGATATTTGCTCCACAGTCTTCAAAACTTTGTTTCCATAACATTTGAAGGTAAAATTTCTCAGTGTGCACTCATTTGGCAAAATTTCTGAAAACTTCATTTGTCATCTACCATGACGAAACTATCCTTTTCTAACAAAAATGGAGTTCTTCATACAAAGAAGACAAGACAAAAATACCCCAATGAGGAGTAAACACATTGAGGAGATATTTCCAAATGTCATTTATGTATAGTATTTGCTTCACTGCAATTGTTTTAGGTGAGAACCAGCAATTGTCCACACAGAAGGTAATGTAGATAATACGCCTTATAATAAGAATAAAACTGTCTTATAAGTAATTTGCTTTCAAAATCATGCAGTCCAGGCTTTTTTGTCAGGACAGCCTTCTGGAATTCAGAAGGTTATTAATTTAATATTTTTATATTTTTATATTTTTAAATCTAATTAAAACTTTTGCTAGTGCTCATCTTTACTATATGTATTCAATACATGAGTGACTCAAGTCCCAGGGATAATGCTAATTACACCTAGCCACATCATATTGTGGGGAAAGTAGATACTGGTGGAGCTCAAACTGAGATTTATGACGTTATAAAACATAAGATTTTAACAATACCTAAAACTACATACCTCTAGAATGACATTCTTATTGATAAAAAATCTGCCAAACAATCCTGGCTATCTGCATGCATCATAACCTCATTGATGGCTCCCATGCAACCGTAACTGAAAGGATGTCACTGCAAATGCCTTGCCCCAGTAGAAGCTACTTCTGAATCATCTTTGTCCCATATACTGAAAAAATTTGAAAGGAAGGACCTTCCCAGTCACAACATATTATGGGAAATTCAGTACTGATAGCTATCTGTGCTTGAAAAAGGCAAGGGGTGAAAGATGCCTTAACTGCACATACTGCATGTGCTGCTCTCTTTTCAGGTGAGATATACAGGAAGGTAAGAAAGTATTGAGATAAATGCAGTCTTTTGGAACTCAAGTGCATTATAATGCACAAAATCTGGAAGAGTATTTTGAGATATATACCTTCAGGTAACTTAAGGAGGAAACCGGGAGTTTGCTGAACTTGACAAGAAACCAAAGTTGTAAAGCTAGCTCTGACATCCTCATTCTGTGTGGGATGAGTCGGATCTTGGAGCATAACTGGCTTTCAGCAAGCTGCTTGCTCTCTCCAAGCACTGTGCTGGGAAGCTGTCCAAGGGATATTGACTTCAGGGTTTCTGGATCCAGGAAATAGTACTGTCAAGTCCCGAGGGGTAAAACTAATCCTTATTTAATTAAGAATTTTGATTAACTCAGTTTGGGTAAACAGAATGGTAAAGTAACCAAAGTATTTTGAAAGCAAAATATGGGAACTGAGAGGCAGGTTTCTGTCCAGCCACTTGTCAGTAAAGGTACATTCTTAGTCTCTCTGTTCTTGCAGCTGCTGGGAATAAAAATTCAGCCCCCTGGCTGCACAGGAATCAGTGTGAGCAGAGCTGGGAGAAGCCTTTGGTAGAATTAGTGGAAGGCATCTGTCAGCAATGTTTTATAACATCAACTGTGCTTTCAACTGTCTTACAAGAAAAAATGAACCTTCATATTGAGTTTTCTTGTGATAGAGTTAATTTTCATAGCAACCTGGAGGACACTGTGTTTTGGATCTGTGACCAAATCAGTGTTGATAACATATCAACGTTTTAGCTATTGCAGATAAGCGTTTGCCCAATGTCAAGACCTCTTCTTTCTCCCACTCTCCCCTTCCCAACCAGTAGGCTTGCAGTGGACAAGATGTTGGGAGGGGTCACAACCAGGACAGCTGACTCAAGCCAGTCGAAGGGCTATTCCAACCCTGTGTTGTCATGCTCAGCTATAAAAGCTCAGAGGAAGACAAAGAAAGGGGAGTGTCTTTGGTTAGGACATTTGCCTTCCCAAGTAACCATTGCATACAATGAACTTTGCTTTCTGGAAATGGCTAAACATTTGCCTGCTGATGGGAAGTAGTGAATGAATTCTTTATTTTGATTTGCTTGCACGGGCTGCTTTGCCTTTTACTTATTAAACTGTGCTTATCTCAACCCATAAGGTTGTTTTGCTTTTGTCCTTCTGACTCTCTCTCCCATCCCTCTGGGGAGGCAACTGGGTGGGGGCTTACCTGCTAGCTGGGGTCAACACACTGCAGCCTTGTGATGAGGCCCTCACAAGTTCTTCCTTCCTCCTCTCCCTCCAAATCTTCACCTTTAAATGTTTTTCCCTTTCAGCTTTTACAAAATATGCTGAAGAGATACTCAGTAATGGAGCAAAATAAGAAACATGTTAAGTATGCAGTTGCATACTTAATTCATGTGCACAGCTGTGAGGACACAAGCAAAGGAGGAACTCAGAGATTGACAGGCATCTTTTGAGTGAGCTGCTCATTTGATTCTGAGTTCTCCAAATGTTATTTAATACAAATGATGTAACTGCTCTGTTTGTGTGACTGACCTCTTGGAACACTGTGCCAAAGGATGTCCGCAGTGGTAGCCATGCAACCGCATTGATTTCAGTGTGATTGCAGAGGCATGGTTGCAGACAGAAGATCAACCCAGCAGCATGCCTTCCTCCACTGCAGAATCACCTGCTGTTTGGGTCTTATTTTTGTCATCAAAATTAGTTACTGTTTGCATAACTAATGCAACAGTGCATGAGTGATTCTGTTCTCCAGCCTGTACAAAGGCAAGTTGTCCTGAGTCCATGTCAGATCACTCCAGGAGAGCTTCCTCCCAAATTACTTCCTTTACTTCCTCACTCATTAGCTCATCAGAATACTCTTTTCAATGTATCAGATAAAATTTTATTATTTTGCTTTGCAACAGAGTGAAAAGAATTAATTTAGAATAGTAATGATGGATAAATGTTTGAGGCCCTACAAAAGTTCTCTGTCAAAATTAAAGGTGGATTTTTGGAAGAGCTTAGCGTTCAGATCATTCTGAACTGTCATGCTCCACAGATAGAAGGATCCTATGTGCAAATGTGGACTGAATAGACCCCTGATTCAAGAAACACATTGATTCTTAAGGAGGATGAGAGTGGTCCCTTCTCCAGGAAAAAGCATTCATTTATTTCACAGAGGACTGAACAGAACAGGACACTCCACAGACAGGTAGGTGCTATGTGCTAGCACAGACTGAATAGGCCCCTATCCTAAGGAGGGACACTCCAGCTCTGGAGTCCTCAGCACAGGAAAGACCTGGATCTGTTCGAGCAGTTCCAGAGGAGGGCCACAAAGATGGTGAGAGGGCTGGACCACCTCTGCTATGAAGCAGGCTGAGATAGTTGGGGTTGTTCAGCCTGGAGAAGGGAAGGCTCCAGGGAGACCTAGCAACTTCCAGTAACTAAAGAGAACCTATAATAAAGACAGGGTCTGTAGTAATAGGACAAGGGGTAATGGTTTCAAATTGAAAGAGGGTAGACTTCAACTAGAGACAAGGAAAAATGAGTGTGGTGAGGCACAAGTTTCTCAGAGACATGACAGATGGATTTCCAATCCCTGGAAACATTCAAGGTCAGGCTGGATGGGGCTCTAAACAGCCTGGACTAGTAGCAGTTGTCTCTGCCCATGTTAGGGGGTTTGGACTAGGTTACTTTTAATGGTCCCTTCCAACCCAAACTATTCTTCAATTCTATGAATTCCTAGGAGTGGCTAAATGGGCCTGTGGTCCAAGGACAGATGCACACTGATTTTTCAGGAGTGTTAAAGACGCTCCCACCATCAGCTGTTGTTATCACAGTGTGCCACCACTCAGACTGTGTCTATTCCTCTGTCTGGAACTCTATTTTCTCTTGGCAAAATCTGACATTCTCTGCTCTTTGGTAAGTAATGTGTGCCATTACCATACACAGCCATCTCCTTAAAATGTCATTTCAAAACACACCTGAATGGTTTAGTGCTCAGTCTGCAAACAAAGGAGCAATTTTATAAATACCTTGATTTTTTTTTTAGCATTTATCTTTTGCTCCATATGTCCTCAGCAGCTTTAATAACCTGTTGGAGGCAGAAGGATAAAAAACAGTAGTGAGGAGAAAATTTTAGTAAACACACAATTCAAAGCCCATTTCGTCTGAGGCCATACATTAGCATCTAGCTTCCGCCTTATAACCCATAAGACACCATTTAAATGATGGATACTTCTACCTTGATCTTCATGGCTAGACTTCCTACGCACCCAGTTATGCAGAGTAGCACTGATCAGTGTTGCCAGGAAGCCAGTTAATAATGTCTTGATACATTCATAGGCTGGAACATAGAGTACAGCAGGCTGAAGGCTACTTTAATAAACTACAAGCTCATTGTACCTACACAAGATCAACTGCTTCAGCCCCTCCTCAGTCCTGACAGTTTGCTCCAGTAGGTATCAGGGTCAGAAGAGTACTGGCATTGGCAATACTTACTGTATGCATCAGAGCAACCAGCACCAGCCTCATAGCCTTTTGCCTGAGAGGAGCAATGATCCTCTGTATAATGGGATGTTAAAGATAATACACAATTTTGTCACTATGTCATTAAATCACTTTGATGGGATTTTAATGGTTTTTTGTCTGGCTTCCTGTCTGCAGGATTCCTTGATGGCATTCTTTTCCACTCTTTGCCCCTGTATGGGCAAGCTGGGTTTTCCACAACCCTAACTTGAATCCTGAAGAAATTAGATGCTGACTGTCAGTGGAAATCACTGTTTTCTAGGCCCAAGTCACTTGTTCTCAGAGAACAAAGTTAACTAAGAGAGTGTTTGAAGAAGGAAGATGAAATAAGTTTCCATGGGAAGCAGAGGACAAAGATAATAATTCCATTGGGTTCATTGTTCTAGAAAGACTTGATAGTTTGAGTCAATTCAATCAACTTCAACTACTCGAAATCTGGATATCTATTCTTAGTAAAACATATTTGTTAGATACCAAATTAGGTCTCCATGATTTCACTTTTCAGAGGACCACTGATGTCTCACTGACACTGGGCATGTCACTTTCAGGAAGTAGCTGTAAGATGGGAAGAAACCTGTTCTTGGAGGACAATAACTCCAGAACAAGATCAGAGAACCTGCTCTAGGCTGGGCTAGGAAGAAAAATCTTATAAGGAAAGGACCAAGTAGCAGATATTGTCTGCGTTTCCTTCAGACTGTGTGTACTTAGTATCTGTGGATAAAAGAGCAGGTCCAGTGAGGACCCACAAAATGATTTAGAGGACTGGAACACCTCTCCTACAAAGAAAAGCTGAGAAATTTAGGGTTGTTCAGCCTGCATAAGAGAAGGCTCCAGAGAGACCTTATCGCAGCCTTTCAGTACCTAGAGAGGGCTTATAGAAAAGATGGAGAGAGACTTTTTTCCAAGGCCTCTAATGACAGGACAAAGAACAATGGTTTTCAATGGAAATAGGGTAGATATATACTGGACATGAGGAAGAAATTTTTTTTATGAGGGTGGTGAGACACTGGCACAAGTTGTGCGTGCCCAATCCTTAGAAATGTTCAAGGCCAGATTGGATGGGCCTTTGAGCAGCCTGGTCTGCTGGAAGGTGTCCCTGCCCATTGCATTGGATTTGGACTAGATGATCTTTATTGGTCCTTTCCAACCCAAACCATTCTATCATTCTATGATACTATCTAGTTCTCCTGTCTCCACTCCAGCTCATTTTTTGATGGGGGAAATGACTTAACCATAATTTGAGTCTTGGAAGAGGTAGGAATATTGTAAGGTAAAGGGGAAATACTCATTTGAGGTCATGAAAAGGGACAAAATTATGAATGCAGTGATGTTTTCCGTGGATGCATATGATATGGTTTCAATCTTACTTCAAGTAGATCCCATTCTACACACAGTTCAGCTGCCCCTCCATTTAATGCAACCACCTCTGGAACTGCCTCAGTTTTCCCTGCAGGAAAAACAGCATGCAGTTCCATCAGCCCAATGCATGGGGCAGTAAGTTGTGGCTCAGAGGTAAAAAATAATGACTAGAGAGGAAAATTCGTATCATCTATAACCCTGGAGAAAAATCTGTGCTAGATTTCTTTAGATGATCTCAGAAACTAGAAATCCTTTATCCTGAAGATGGACTTACATGAAGGTTGCCATTGCATTTAAGAAAAAGGCTTATCAATGATCTGATGGAAAGGGGGAATCAGCTTGCATTTTACTATGAAAGAAAACTCTTTATTTGCTGTCTCAAGAAGGCCAGTAGTCCAGCTCTTTGTGCAAAACCCTTATACCTCTCAAGCTGTATCACACAGGCGTTTTCATGCTGCTATTCATTACGTGTAAATGTTTCTTTGTCCCAACACAAACTTGCAGCTGTCAACACAGCCAACACTAACTACCAGGAAATGATCTGTCTGAGAAGGAAATGTTGCAAGCTATCAAGTCCCCACAATGTGCTAAAACATCCGTAGAGGCAGGCTGCCAGGAGTTTATTATAAACTATTGACCATATGTTCTCTTGGCTTCCACAGTTTTGAACAAGGAAATGTGTCATCAAATAATCCTGAAGGAAAAGGAGAATGAACTGTGCAGGGGAAGAATCATAATGATACTTTACTGGGATGGTACTCCAATGTCTGCTTTCCTGAAGAGTGTGAAGGCTAAAAAGATCAATAGAGATATAAAAAGGGATTTGCACAGGAATAACTTGGCAGGAACTCCACCATATGGAAACCTCAGGAGGTGTGATGGATGTCTGATGGTTGTCATTCGTGCTGGTACAAGAAACAATAACTTTTTCATGTATATTTCTCTCTTGGCCCTACTCAAGACACGTATGCCAAGACGTGAATGTATTACAAAACTCGAGGTGAAGCAGACCGGTGACCCCACCATCCAGACTTGCTGACCATGCTGGTGAACTAACTCCACATATATGCAGTGTAGCTACGGTTGGCATTGAACAAGAAATGAATTTGGCAAAATAGATCCACATAGGAAGGAGACTGAACTGAGGATACATCAATCTTTACTATTGCAAGCTGGTAATATTTCTTTGTAGGCTAGTGTTTTCCTGTGCTGATACTAGACAGTGGCAGGTATCACTGCCTCTTCCACTCCCAATTCCTGCTGTTGCAAAACACTAAACTCCATGGGTTGTGACACATTTTTCTCCATTTACCTGACAGATGATACCACTGGTACCCACAATCACTCTCACAGCTCAGTGTAGAGCCCTTCAGAGCTTGAAAATATGTTGACAAGCAGGCACCAAGAATGAATCAGCAGTGCCCGTGGTGAGTGGACTAATAAGCCCATTGGAAACAGAGTTTGTGGAACATGGTAGGTAACTTCAAGAATATGCATCTTACTAGGCAAGGTTAGGGCAGAAGCCAAGTGTGTTCTTGATAAGATGAGGTTTGCCAATTGATGACAAAATAGAAGCACGATTATGAAAGGCACATAAGCCAAAATATATTTCGCTGAAACACAACTTAACTAAAAGGGGTTAGATTTAGACTAGATATGAGGAATAAACTTTTTACAATAAAGGTGGTGAAACACTTGAACAGATTGATCAGTGGTGCCCCATCCCTTTTATTTCAGCCTTAAATGCCACAAGTATCTTCCAACTAAGCATGACTATGCTAAGAAATTCCTTTCTGTGTCTTGACTCCCAATATACTCTGAGAAATGTGCTACTTCTTTGTTTTTCTGAATTGAAACTAATGGAACCGTGCAGCTGTGGGGGTGACTCAGCAAAATGGCTCTGCTTATTCATGCACATGACATCCTGTGACAAGAAAGTCTCACATTTTCAAGATAACAAATGTCTTAGTTTCATTAATATCTTTTGGAAAGAGTGGTAAAATTATTTTGAAGAGGAAACAGTAAATCTGAGATTCCACTACACCAACATGTCAAGATGGCAAACACAAAAATCATATCAAGAGTATGTTACACTTCAAATTTTATTGGATTCATAATTATTTTCATACATCCCAGGCAAGAGTTAGTAGTTTCTAAAGCAAGGCTTAAAATACAGAACATATGGCAGATGAAGTGATGCTAATAACAATGGGAAATAATGAGAAGAGAAATGTTTTGCTAACAAGCGCTTTTTACTTTGTAAATTTTTCCTTAGGATTAAGGGAGGAACTTGGAATTTGATAGCTGGAGGAGAAAAATGGTAGAAATCCTTCATGATCTGAGTATTTAACCTCTAAAAGCCTAGGGTGAATGGACTGCTTTTTACATTTAATAGAAAAAACCTGACAATGATTAATGAAATGATCTGTTCTAGTTGGGCTTTTTGTTTGCTTTGGTTTGGGGGTTTGTCTGTTTGTTTGTTTGTTTGTTTGGGGTTGTTTATTTTTTTCCGAGACAGTTTTGAGAGTTCTACAAGGCCTGACAGAAGCAGTAAGATTCACCTGTTTGAAAATATATATCTGAAGTGGTTTTAGGTGGTTAAGTTTTCATCTGCAACTCTTTTTTCATTTTGCTGCATCTACAGCAATACGTAAGGGCTTCTGGATGTTTAAAAGACCTCTTGAACATATGCTGACTCATATCATCTCAAAGAAAGACACGTAACCCACGCTTAACTCTATTGCGCCAAAATTTCCAGGTGTTTAAATTCTGTACAAACTGTGGCAGAGTCAAAAGACAGCCTTCAAATAAACTATGATACAAACACATTCTAGTTTTCGGTTAGTAAACAATTTGTGCTGCAAGGAAGAGACAATAGCAAGAAAAGGTGTTATCCCAGACCCTTTAGTTTAGGTAATTGTGGCCGGTGGGACTTTAGCATCTGAATAAGGACTAAACTAAGGATGGAATAGATCATTAGGTTGGGAAGGGGCAGCAGTGAAAATTCAGCTTGAGAGGAAGAACACAGTGGTGGATACCATGTGCAAAACCTGAGGGCAATTCAGCTGCTATGTGTACCCTTATCTTCCCTGTGTCTGATGTTCCAAGGACTGTTATCTGGGATGAAGACTGATGGGCCCAATCACTGATGGGCCCAATCACTGATGGGCCCGATATCTTTGAAAAAATGGGTGACTGCTTGCAGCCAAAAATTTGGAATGATCCTGAGCCCTTGCTGAGGCCAGTACCCAGACTGGTTAGGAGGTTAGGAGGGTGCTTCTTGGCCTTCGCCAGAACTACACTGGAGGTATTGAAACAACATCATCATCCAAAGTTCCTTGCCCCCACAATATTCCTAAGTGTCGTTTAAGTCATTATATGTAAACTTAGCCAGTGTGTTCCCCTTGGTGAATGCCCTTGCCTCTCACCACTCAGGAGGGTAATTCTCTGCCTGTGATAACTTCTGAACTCCTCTTCACACTGCTGCTACTTGGGCTTTGTGGGCAAACTGCATCAAACTCCAGGCTAAAGACAAACACTATTCAATTCTCATTTGACGTCCTTAGAAAAGTGTACCTCTGAACAGTGCAACTAAAGCCACCATTGCCAGCACCCCAAGCTCCTTTCAGCACCAACTGTCTAGTCAATGGCTTCTGAGCTTCTGGAGAATCTCATCAGTATTTGTCAACTTATATTTCTTCTACCTTTGATATTCTATTCCATCACGCACTTCAACTTTATCCCCATTAAGTTGAAAGTCCTGCACCTGGGGAGGAAAAACTCTGTGTACTAATATATGCTGGGGACCACCCAGCTGGAAAGCAGCTTGGCAGAAGGGACTTTGGGGTCCTGATGGACACCAGGTTGAGCGTGAGCCAGCAATATGTCCCTGCTACAAAGAAAGCAGATGGAATCTTGGGTTGCATTAGGCCAGGTGTTGCCAGTCTGTCATTTCCTCTACTCAGCCTCACCTTAAGTACTGTATCCAGTTCTGAGCTCCTTAGTCCAAGAGAGTCATGGAAACAATAGAGAGAGTTAACAAAGAGCCACAGGGATGATCAAGGGGCTGGAGCACCTCACATGCAAGAAAAGACTGAGAGAGCCAGGACTGTTCAATTTGGAGAAGGTTCAGGGGAGATCTTACAGGAGGGTGCAAGGAGGACAGAGACAGTGTCTTTTCAGTGCTGCCCACTGACCAGAGGCAATTGGCACAAACTGAAACACATGAGGTTCCCTCTGAACATCAGAAAACACTTTTTTACTGTGAGGGTGACTGAGCACTGGCGGATTGCCCCTGGGAGGTTGTGGAATCTCCACCTCTGAAGATATTCAGCAGCTCTCTGAATATGGACTTGAGGAACTGTAGTATGAGGGTTGGACCAGATGACCTCCAGAGGTCCCTTCCAACCTCAACTATTCTGTAATTCTGTGAACATCTGGAAGCCATTTCTTCATGATGCTGCTATATAAGGGCCCCACAGAGCTGCTGCCTATGGAACTACATGGCTAATTCAATGCCTATTTGTAGCAAATTCTCATCGTGTCACAGAGATTTTTTCCAGACTCAAAGGATTTGTCTAAGTAGGGGGTTCAGGGGACCCTGCGCAAGAAATGGGTGAGGACATGAACTGGTTTGGGAATTTCTCTTTGCTCAAAAGATCCTGCGCAGCCCTTCCAAATATAAGTTTGGGAAAATGTATGAGAATAGAGACATTCTGTCTTTCCCTTGGGCTGTTTTTTGCCAGGACAGACAAAAAAGGCAAAACCTTATCAAGGAAGGTGTTTGCTACATAAAAGCATTCTTTCCCACAGATAGGGGAAGGGAAGATGAGAAAAGAAAGGGATGAAACTGCAAAAAACAGCCCAGAGGGCAGTATGGGTATGTCCCAGGCCTTTGATAAGTATGAACAAGGACTCCTGATTGGTGTCTGTTTGTTTCTTTCCACCCAGCTGTGAGTTTCATGGTTGTACAGTGTTTCCAAATAAACTTCCTTTACTTTTTGAAAGCCCATGGCTTAGCTCTCTGGTTACCTGAATGCATACTTGGAGCGTACAGTCCACAGTGAAAAAAATCTGCTCTCTGGAAGACTGTGCTTTAGCTGCTCAGAAGAGGCTTGATCACAGTGTTAGACCTATCTTGTGGGGGAAAGTCCACTTTCCATCTCCTAGTGACATTCAGTTGAGATTCAGACACTGAAAAGTACGTATGGGGTAGGAATTTAAAATGCTGCTGTCGATGATGGAGACCTAGATCCTCATTCAGTTGCCTAAACATAGTGTGTGATACTATTGGAATTTCTTGTGCAAGATACCTGCATAGAGCTGGCAATCATGATGAAGAGCCTACAGGAAATCCATATCTTTTTAAAGACGTGCTTGGATGATCAAATGAATCCCTCCACAAACCAGTACAATGAAGTGAGAGCAGAAGGCAGTTCAATAGAGATTAGTCACTAGGAGTGGGGTCGAGGTATCCACATCTAGTCCCAGTTGCACTGTATTCACCATGTGTTCTTGGAGCTGGTAGCTCTATCACAGTACCTACAGGATATCTACATATTCCTGAAAGGCTACCTAAAGGCCAAGTAGAGTACTCTGGCTTGTTTACATTGATTGATTGGCATCTGCCAAAGTAGTCAGAGCAGTTAGATTTCTGACTGTAGGTAATGGCATAGCAATGATATGCAGTTTGGGAGAGGGTCCGCCTACCTTTGTGAAGCCTCTGTTAATGAGGATGTATCCTAGTCCAGAGAACTGTTTTCCCGAGTCAGAGGAGGCACAGCTTGTATTACTCGCTTATTGCAGATTTACTTGCAAATGTGTTTATGAGGGCATTCTCCCATATTTTGGCTGATACATGTCACACTTTGAAAAGGGTATTAAACATAAGACAGCAAAGAAACTTTCAGTCAACTGGAATTTTGTTCTGCTCTGTCTGCACCCCCTACACTTCTCTGAATGCTATTCTAGTATTTCTGTTGTTGCAAAATTTTAGGTTTGTTAAATCTTCCATTGATCCAGTGAAGTTCCTGCAGGTCTCCTTGTTCTGCAGGTGATGCCTAGATTTCTCTGCCAGTGTCCTGTGAGAGCACTACTCTACCCATCCCACCAATGCCTGGCCTTCACCTTACCACTGGCAACCTAGCTGGTCTTCCATGTGTATGCTGAGATCTTTGACTGCAAACTTTGGTTAAGAATGCAGGAGAGTTTAGCCTTGAAAGTGTGATCTGGAAGTTGCAGACACTGAAAAGTATGTATGGGGTAGGAATTTAAAATGCTGCTGTCGATGATGGAGACCTGGATCCTCATTCAGTTGCCTAAACATAGTGTGTGATACTATTGGAATTTCTTGTGCAAGATACCTGCATAGAGCTGGCAATTATGATGAAGTTGCAGAGTGTAAGGACATGGTCTACCTTTGTCCTGTGGTTCATCTGACCTAATCCTACACCTCAAGAGAATGTGTGAGGCTGGCCTCTGCAGTCAGTGGTTTAAGCGTATTGGTGATAAATCTCTATGTTGTCCTTTTACTATCTTTTTATATACCTGCTTTCCAAGGGCTTATCTATTACCCTTTTGGACCTGCCATATTTCTACCTGCAGGGTAGAGGCATATACATGAAGTCTAAGGGCAGAATAATTTTCAGATTAGACAGTCCCCTACAGGTAAAAAATCATCCAGATTCCTCATCTTCTTGTTAAGTCTAAAGCTGTATATTACAATAAGCTATTCAATTTCCCAGAAAAAAAACACAACTGTATCCCATCCCACAGGGAGAAAATGAACACATCTATCCTCCTTGCAACAAAATCTGTAAGCCCTCATTAGAGTACTGACCACACTATATGGTTTTCCTTTTCTGATTTTGGCTGGTCCTTGGTTATTAAGAGAAAAGCAATATAAAAGGCATCTAGGCCCTTCAAAGGCAAGTACTATTGGGGGAAAAATCATTTATGCTACTGCAATTGAAAACAAAATTTGGACATATCTATTTATTCCACTCTTATCCTTTTTCTCCAACCAACCTCCCACTTCTAGGCTTCATTTATCATGTCCCTCCTCCTGCAAGATTTTCCTTAAATCATATCATCCCTCAAGGCTTTGCTATGTGTCTTTTCCAAGAACGTTTTGTGAATTCCTCTGGTGCATTATAATTGTCTGAACTGGTAGCACATTTATTAGGATACAGACCCTGTCTTTTCACTTGGTGTGGAGAAGTGTGGAAATTTATACTACTATAGGAATTATTTACTAGTTTAAGCTCTATGCTTCAATTTTATTCCAAAATATATGAGTTTTGTTCTCATTAATGATCATGCCAGCTTGTCACAGTTATAAGCAGTTATCATACCTTCTGATTACAGTTGCACAGCAGCACCTCTAATCCATGAATCTCAGAAAGGTTTGTAGTCTTGTAGTATTCCATTTAAGAGAGAAATAAAGTTTATTATTGCTTTCTGACAGATGCTGAACTTCAGTGGTTTGCCTAAGATTTGTCAACAGCTCAAGTAGAACATAATCCAAACATCCACCACTTGTTTCTTTATTAGCAACTTTTAGTGAGATTCAGCTCACAAGTAATCACAGGATTGGGATGTGGCTTTTGCTGTTGAGTGCAGTGAGATATTGGCTTAGACCTAGTATTTATATAATAAAAGTCAGGTCAAATGACTGTCAGTGTTAGTTGCCATGTCATTACTGAAAGTTACTGAAACATAACTGGGTAGTTTCTTAGGACAGAAAGAAAACTAAAAAATGATAAGGATTTAATTATATTTATGTTGCTAAAGTGTTCCAAGACAGAGGACCAATGCTGCTTTGTTGGTGTGCCTACAGGAGCAGCATGTGCCCTGACCGCATCCTGTTAAACCAGCTGAGCATGACTGCTTCAGCTTTGCTGCCCTCTGCCCTGCACAGCCCTCCAAAAGTGGCCCTAGGACTCCTCTCTCAGCGGGAGAGAGGCCTTCCCACTGTGAAGACAGCTTCCTACTGGGTTGAGACCCACAGCCTCATATCAGCTATGGATATGAACTTGGAAAAAACCCACACAAACAAAGTAGTAATTATAATTTAGGGTCTTCAAGGGACACATCACACTGAACTCAGAGGACATCCAGAACCTAAGCTATGTAGCCTTTCTCCCTGGCCCCATGGCCAGGTACTCTCTCAGTAAGGTGCTTCCTGGCAAGGCAGATGTAGTGTATGATGGAGATAGTCAGACAAGTGTATGTAAGGAAGACACAGAATTTCGTGTATTGATTCACACATTCTAAACACAGCAGCTCTTTTGAGAAGAACCATATGAAGATTATTTGACCCAGCTCTGCTCTGTACCAAAGCTGCTGAAGATGACCAATATTTAATCAACCCAGACAGTTAGCCTAATGGAAGAAAAATATTATCACATTTTTAGAAGAATAAGAATGTGCTATTTAAACTTAAATCCTGTACTTTCATGCTTTCTGAGCTTTCCCTGCAATTTAGAAGACATTCAGTACAAATCTAGCCTAATAAACACCAAAATGTCCTAAAATTGTGACTGAAATTGTCTGGACTAAGTCATTTAACAGCATTTCAGATTGTTAGGCCAGTGTCAGTTGTAATGCAAGTGAAATTGCAGGGTTCTTTTGAAATCACATCAATGAATGAGGGATGTTCTTATCTCACATATGAATGATAATTCCATGGTGAGAGAAAATTTCACATCCTATCCCTCTGCCTCACACTGCTGGCTAATCACTTCTGATGGAGGACACTGGGGATTCCCACGCACTGGAGTGCAGCCAACAGCAGGATAATGCAGATGAACTTCAGTGGAAGGACAGGATTTGGGATATTTCAGGAGGATTTTCATTCTTAGCTAAATGTCATTGAAATTCAGGCAGGCCAGATCCTGTTCTCTGATGAGCCAAATGCAGATTGCTGCTGTTTCCACAGCAGCACAAAGCTGTCCAGACCCCTCCTTTGCACCATGTGGGATATGACTGAAAGACAGCCTTAATAAATTGTTAATATATTCACTCTCCAGGCAGGTCAAATGGTAATTAACCTCTGGCTCATTGCTGCTGCTTGGAGAACCGACTCAATATGTACCATGCAGCTACAATTTGATCTGATAACTACCATACAGAGGAGGTGACAAAGGCATGCAGAGTGTCACAGGAGCTGTGAAAAGAATGGGGACAGGCTGAAAAGGTACCTCTTTGAGCAGGGTGGGCCCAGCTACAGGAAGGGCTCTGCACACAGGGATTGCTGTGGGCTGAGGGGCAGCCGAGGATAGACGTGGCAGTCTGACACTGTGTTTCCTAGAGCCCTGGTTTTGCAGTGAGTGTTGGTCATTCCTCCTGATGTGCAGGTCCAACCTCACTGAATGGATGAGATGTTCAGAGGCGGCTCTGCTGATGGATGTAGATGCAAAGAGTTTCAGGCAAAGAGTTTCGTTACATCCATGGCAGTGCCCTTAGAGCAGGTTTGTTTTGGAGATCTTTTCTACAATGGCTAGACCTGCCAGTGTGTTTTCTGCAGAGTTGCTTCTCTCTAGTAGAGAGATGAAGATTCATTAGCAATAAAAATGGGCTTGGTGCCATGGCTTAGTAGCATCCTTGACACTGCACTATAGACTGAGAGAAAGGAAAGGTAACTTCTGCTCTAGGCAAAGCTGCTTTCTCTGTCCCCTTTTGTGTAAAGATTTTGCACTTTTAAGGACGAGCTGATGGCAATATGTATTTGTGAAACAACTGGAGGCACCAGGAACATATTTCCATCCTGCTCCAAACACCATTTTAGCCTTTAAAGCCTATGGTGTTTTACAGATCAAGGGAGGGGAAATTGCAGATCACCCCAGGTTGTCAAAACTAATGCTCCTTTGTCATTTGAATGAATGTCGAAAAACTGCTTGCCTGTCCTGCGTGTGGAATTAGGACTGGAAACTATAACTGTCCAGAGAGTCAAAAGCTGTGGAACAGAGGACTTTTCTGACAGCACTACACAGGTCACTGTTGCAGTAACAACTAGCTTAACTGATTTTTCTACTGACAAATTGTTAATGTGAGGAGGAATTGAGCATTGAACTCTAGTGCTAATCAACTTCAAAATCAGATACGCCAAATCTGGTCAAATTTTGCCAGAGAACATAGTAAAATACAGGTTCAGTTGACAGAAATTAATGTCAACTAATCAATCGGAAGTCAGTGAATATGTTACATGAGATATGCCTGTCATAAAACATCTCATGTAATTGCAAAGCTTTCAACAGCACTGGAGTGGCACTTGCACTGAATTTTCCTGTTTTGAACAGAAATAGCTGCTTCTCTTTTAAAATGTGTGTACAGGACTGAATGGACCTGTTAAATACCTCTGTGAATGTACCACAGGGTGGGGTACAGGGTAGGAAGGCCATTGTATGCAATGGAAAGGGCATTGTATTACACTGGGAAAGATGATGGTTATCCCACAGTTGGAAAGGCCTCAGCTATACGTAAACAAGTTACTCTTACAGCAACTATTCCTCCTCTGCCTTGTAACCTGTGTTAGAAGATGCTTACTAATTTAATACAGAAAATTCCAGTATTCTGCTCTTTTCCTCTTGCTGAATGGTTCTGAAAAGACAAGGACTGTATGCAGCAGGGTCCTGCTTTCCTTTGGTTTGCACAGTCCCTTGCTCTGCTGTTCCAGTTTCTGCAGCTTCTTGGTGGACTGAAGACAGACACTATGGTTTTAACGACTAAACGGTCCTTTTATGGGGATACACTGGTGTTCATGTTTGCCAAAAAAAAAAAAATGAGAAAGAAAACTTGAGACTTGTTGAACTTTAATTCCCCCTGTGCCAACATGGATTATAATGAATGCATCTTCCTTAGTGCACAAGGCTTCTGTTGATTTGTTTAATTTCACTTTTGCTTTCCAAGGAGTCAACAATGAAAGAATTTAACAGTATATAACAGACTCTCCTTCTCCCTTCTGTATATATGATTTGGCAGCCTGTAGGGACACTGATGGAACAGAGTAGGCAATTGCAAACTGACTTACACCAAGCACAGGGTCTAGACTCTGCGATCAAGGATTCTCCTGAAGCACAAGAGTTAGGCCCAGGATTAGATGCTGATAATATAAATTTTACTTGAAGGTGCCCAAACTTGACCAGGGCTAAAAACTCACTTTCATGACCCTGAAACCCACAGGTTTGGTTGGAATTCTTTCTTGCCTGCTAAACTTCCCTAAAGAAGGTAAACCAGATAAATCTTAGCGTGGCTTATGGTGGCTAATGAGTCATCATCTGCAAAAACACCAGATGCAGTCATTCATTGGATACTTGAAAATTTGCAAGGCATGTGATAGAGAATATTTCTTAGTAAAGCAGCAAGTGGATTTTCCAGTCTTTCTTCCTTGCCTCAGGTAGTTAGTATATCTGGTAGCCACATCAGATAATGAGAATTGTTTATGATCTCTTCTCTGTGATGACCAGTGACAGGACCCAAGGGAACAGCCTGAAGTTGCATCAGGAGAGGCTTAGGTTAAATACTAGAAAAAGGTTCTTCACCCAGAGGATGGTTGGGTACTGGAACAGGTTCCCCAGGGAAGCGGTCACAGCACCAAGCCTGACAGAGTTCAAGAAGCATTTGGATGATACTCTCAGGCACATGGTGTGACTCTTGGGGATGATCTTGTGCAGGACTCAGGGCTGGACTCAATGATCCTTCTGCTTTCCTTCCAACTTGGCACATTCTGTGATTCTGTGATCTCCTCATTTTCTCTGTTCAACACTTGTATTTCCTGTAATTTCTGAGATGACAATGGTCAAAATGTGTTAAAGACAGCAAAGCAAAATTAGATCACAGAATTTTGCTTTCAGGTTGAACACGTTGCCTTGTTCCAGGTGAAAGCCACAGCGCTGGGCTGCAGGACGCATCTTAGCATGTTTCAGGCAACTAGGGAAGGAGCTGTACCCAGCCACTGAGGATCAACAGGCTCTGCCCTCGCTCTTCATCCGTTCCCGTGAAGAACAATTGCTAATGTTCTGAGGCCACCTACTGTTTGCTTTTAACACCTACATGTTAACGTGTAGGTTGCTGTCCATGAGAGCAGGCTTTTTTCCTAATGACCAGAAAGTATTCCTGATAGTCCTCAAAGATGCGAAGCTACATCAAAAACAGAACTTGCTCTACTTTAATTGCATAGCTTTATAAATATAATCATCCCTAGCTTGTTAAGATGATTTTTCAAGGAAAATAAGTATTACTGTATTGATAATTTTTTTTACTTCATTAACATCTTTTTCAATCTGTCTCTGTAAGAATACCCTTAGAATTACCAAATCCTCCCAGAGCTTCCACTTTCAAGTACTCAGGAGGAGTCTGGATGCACAGAGTGAAATCCTAGCTCCACTGACTCACAAGCAATTATTCCCTTTTGCATGAATAGAGCTAAGTTAGGGTTTTTCTCTCTCTCAGTTCATCATAACAGGAATTTGCTGATCCCATGCTGTTAAATCCATCTGCTGCCTCAAGCTTTGGCTTGAAGCACAATGAATAAAAGAGGCAGAGAAAAAAGGAAGAGAATCAGAAGCTGTTATCCACAAAATGTCCTAGACTGAAAGCCTCAAGCTGAGACTGTGGAGGCCCACCACTGCAGTACAAATGGAAAGAAAGCTGAAACTCCATGCACTACAAACTTCTGCCTATTGCTATATAGCAGGATTCAGTTGACTCTAATACACAGAGACTCCCTTCCATTTAGACATTCGTTACACATTCTCAGCTGCTCTTTAGGCATTGACTCCCAGTTCTTGTTATAACACAGATTCCACTTTTCTTCCTGTTAGACAAGGTCAATTGGATGCTCAGCCTTCTCCTTTCCGTCTTATTTAGCAAGCAATGAGACATTCAGGTCTGTTAACACCAGTCCCTCTCACCAGCATCTGGCTTATAAAGGCTTCAATGAGTGCATCAATCAATCAATCAATCAATCATCAATCAAAGCATCAATAGCTTATTCTTCTTTGGCAATTCTGCTCCACTAAAGCTCTCTTCTATTTAAACCATATTCTCCAGAGATCTTTAGAAATCCATTTTCCCAAAGTTATCTCTCCTTAGTTTGCTGTACCTCACAGGCTAGCTGCACCTTGTCTGGATAGCAGGTCTATTTGTGTAGAACCACTGCTACTGAATGCAGTTCTACAGGTCCTAAAGGAGAAGTTATCTAGCATGTTCCACAGAGCTGCAATCACCCCTCTAAAAGGATAATGAATCACCCATCTCCAAGGAAAATGAAACAACCTGGAGCATGGATAGTCTCATATTCTTTTTAACATATATAAAATATTATAGATAGAGAAAAAACATAGAAGATTATTATTTTAAACCTCAATGTAATAAGTAACCATGTTTACTGAGGTCCAAGAAAGTCACTTTTAGGGACTGAAAATCTTAAGTTCTTTTTTTATTTCCTCACTCATTGTTAAACAAGACCTTAATGTGATGATTTAAGAGTCAGTGGTTCATGAGGGGTACTGGTACTGGGTACTTTGGTGTATGCACTCCCTTTCCTCACTATCAATGCAGGATAATTAGAAGTAGTTTGCCTTGAATTATTTTTTTATTTTTAAGTAAAAATTATTACAACTTTCTTCCCTAAATTCACCTTGAGGATTTACAGGACCATGCTGAATTTAGAAAAGGAAATAATATCTGAAATGAAAGATAAGTACTCTCTGGATACCAGCAACCATGACCTGATTACTCTGAACATCTGAAGACAGAGATGATCCCAACTGTAAGACACATATTTTCTGTTTCATAAGGACATATTTTTTAATCTAAGGAAAATTATCAGTGAAATAGGTCAGGAGAAACCAAATGAAATGGAAGAAGAGTATTAGGTTAGAGTTACAGTGCAGAAAGAGGAAGGGCTCAGAGGTGGCAGAGGAAATGACAGTTTGGTGGCTTAGGCAGTGTTCTCTTCAACTGCGATCACCAAATCAAATATGCCTTCATGGCTGTGTATAACAAAGCAGTCAACACTAACCTGGCACAGTGCTCCAATGTGCAGCGAACACGAGCCTTTAAGCAATCAGAATAGTAAAATCCCACATTGTTGTGCTCAAGGAGAGAAAAGAGGTCAGCCAGTGGACATGAATGTTTTCTACAGGAGAGAAGAGAGGTCAGCCAGTGGACATGAATGTTGAAAATAAAAATGTGAAAGCAGGGAAAAAGCACTATGTAAAATGTAAATGATTCTTTAGTTTTAACTAAAGAAATGAAAGGGGGAAAATATAGTAGTCCTAGCAGAAATGAAACTCTAGCAGTGGTAAAGTCCCATTACTAGATGACATGATGTAAAGTTGATGTATGGGAGGTTACATGTATGGAATGAGATATTAAAAATATTCCCATTCAAATCCAGGTTTCAGTTCTACTGCTAAAGGTAATGATATCTATTACTTGAACTTTTTAGAGTGTTTAATGCCTTTGGTATTCCTGTTAAAAATTAGGACTGTACTGCAGAACATGAACTGAATGGATTAAGCTCTTGGTAAGTGAGGTTACGTATGTGCTATCTTTTCAGAGTCAACAAACTTAAAAGGGCTGGAGACCATTTCACTCCCTTATCCACTTCTGTGCAGCCACTGTGCAGCCTCAGTGCCTCTAACATAGAATATGCAAGCCAGGTGTCCAGTGTCAACACTGCTTTAAGCAGTCTAGAAAGGACTAGCAATATGCCCCAAGATTTATTTCATGACCATCCTTGATATGGATCCAAGCAGGAAGGCAGATTACAGTTCAGAATCAAAAAGGGGGGTGTCCTACACTCTGTGGAAAGCTGTTAAATAAAAGAGGTGGTAGGAAACATGAATGACATCTCAAACATCAATGACAAGCATTACCAAGTGTAAGACCATTGGTAGTTTAAGCCATTGAATTGCTTCATCCAATCTCTCAGTTCATTGCAGATCAAACTGCAGACCAACATATCAACATAAAGAAGAATGTGCAGACAGAATGGCTGATCAGGACTGCTTAGTATCCTCAGTCCACCCAAGCTGTATTTTAATGCAGCCCACAACAAAGTTACACATGGAAGTACAAGTACAAGATGGTAACACCATATACAGAACACACAGAATGAGAGAGTAACTCCTAAACAGCAGTGGTTGTGAAAGGGTTTTACAGACTGTGTTAAGCAAGCAGACGTGGTGGTAAAAACAACTAGTATCATGTCTGAGTCTGTAATCAGGGCAATAATTGGTAAACATAGACTGCTTTTTTCGTTTCGTTTTTGGGATAAATAAACCCAGCACTGCATCCTTTCAGGAGTGCTTAATAAAATCTGTAGATGATCAATAAAGAGCTGCAGAAATATTTGAGGGCAGAAGGAAATTATTTTCTGGGACCAAATTAATGAGCTTAGTGTGTTTAGTTTGATAGGACAAAACCTTACAAATTACTTACTTCCAATCTTTAAGATCATTACAGTGGAATGATGAAATTTAAAGAATTAGAGAGTAAAGAATAAGAAGAATCAATACCAGAAAGTGGAAATGACCATTTGCAAATAAGGAATTAGGTAGAACTTTTTCTATTGGAAGTAACTGACAAAAGGAACAAGCCAGCAAGTGAAGGAATGGGATTTCTGTTCCCTGATGCCTTTATTTGGACTAGATGCCAGTCTGGAAGGTTTCCTTTAGTTTAGCACAAGGCTTGCATACCCAGGTGAAATGAAGATGTCTGTGTTATGCAGGGTTCAGTCTATCTCTGAGTATTCTAACTTATACTCCTACAGCTGTGTCTTCTCTCTCCTCTATCTCTAGCTTGCCTGCATAAACACTGAGTATACAAAAACTGAGCACAGTCATCACTATTTATCTTGCCCACAGGCCCTCTCCTTGGATACAGACTGCAGTAATCTATTCAAACACTAGCACACAGATAACAGATAAGCCCTCACTTGCCTTGTCTGATGCTGATCTGACATATACCTTTTGCATGTTACCAATGTACTGGGTAGGCCCTGCTGCAGACCTAAAGGGAAACAAAATTGTAGAGAAGGCACATTTATTTGCAACAGAATAGAATACACCATTTTAGTAGGAAGGGACCTACAACAATCATCTAGTCCCACTGCCTGACTAATTTAGGGTTGACCAAGTCAAAGCATCTCATTAAGAATGATGTCCAAATGCCTCCTAAACACTGACAGGCTTGGGGCACCCACACCTCTCTAGGAAGTCTGCTTCAGTGTTTGACCACCCCCTTCGTAAAAAAATGTTTCCTCGTGTCCAGTCTACACCTCTCTTGGCACAGCTTTGAACCTTTCCTGCTAGTCTTGTCACTGGATACCAGCAAGAAGAGATCAGCACCTCTCTCTCCTCTTCCCCTCCTCAGGAAGCTGTAGGGAGCAATAGGGTCACATCTTAGCCTCCTTTTCTCCAAACTGGACAAGCCCAAAATTCTTAGCAGCTCCTCAAAGAACGTACCTTCCAGCCCTTTTACCAACTTTGTTGCCCTCCTCTGGGCGCATTTAAGGACCTCCACATACTTCTTCATCTGTCAGCCCAGCACTGCACAGAGCACTCAAGGTGAGGTGGCACCAACCCTGACTACAGCAGGACAATCACCTCCTCTAACTGGCAGGTGATGCTGTGTCTGATGGACCCCAGGAGAGGATTTACTCTCTTGGTTGCCAGGGCACACTGCTGGCTCATATTGAGCTTCTGCTGACCATCACCCCTAGATCACTGTCTGCAGGACTGCTCTTCCCATGTATACTCGTGATTGTCATTACTCCATCCTAGGTGCAGAACCCAGAATTTTCACTTGTTAAATTTCATCCCATGTATCATAGCTCAATGCTCTAATCTATCTAGATCCCTTTGCAATGACCAAGAGTCACCATGACCTCCCAGTTTGGTATCATCAACAAACTTGCTAATGGTGCCTCTCCCTCCTGTAGCCCTCCACCCCAGCACTCTGATCTTGGGACTGGAAAGGACTCTCTCATTGCTCCAGTGGGAGGAGAATTTACCCCAGTTTCCTTTATCCTGTTAGCCCCAGAAGGAAAGTAGGGAGACGGTTGCACCAACATACATACTTAAATGCTTGTACAAGTATAAAAAATTATGTGTACATTTTAAGTACATCTGTAACAGAAGGTCCAAACAAAATGCAATACATGCTGTTTTATTAACAGTCAAATTTCCTTACTAACCCAAGTATAAATCATAAAGATCTATAATTGTGAGTTTCATGCCTTGAAAATCATCTGGTGACTCATGGATGTTGTCAAGTTATGCAAAGCTTGCAAGACATCTAGTCTACTCAGTGATTTGCATTTTTAATTTTTTTAGCACCCCGCCTATGCAGATTCCTTATATCAATTATTGACATAGGAAAAACTGATGTTAATGAGAAACATCTAGCATCTCCTCATAATTAATACTCCCCAGTCACTAGCAGTAGCACAACCAACATTCAGGTTGACATTTTGCTCAACCCACTTCTAAAACATTTTCAATTATGTTAATTGCATCTACGGAACAAATCTACTAACCATGTGCAGTGTGCATGCTCTTTTTTTTCTCTAGAAGTTGACAAACTAATGGGAAAAAACCCTAACAATTTAACATTAGTTGCTAATTTACCATGCCCTTGTTTATTTTTGTCAGCATTTTAGTCTCTACTAAAGCAAGTCTAAAATTAAAAATAACTCTCAATGCCAGTTCTTCCCCAAGTAGGAATACTGTCAAGGAATCTCACTTGTTTCTCAATCAATTTCCTTCTTTTTCAGCACATTTCTTAGGAGTATTCATAGACAGTGTGCCTGCATATTCACACTGTGGCCTTTCAATATAAAAAAGGGGGCTTATAAGAAAGATGGAGAGAGATTTTTTAACATGGCCTGCAGTGACCGGACAAGGGACATGCTTTTAAATTGAAAGGGTGTGGAGTTAGACTGGACATAAAAAATGAAATTTTTTTACAGTGAGGGTGGTGTGACACGGGAAAAGGTTATCCAGTGTTGTGGATGCCACATCATTGAAACTATTCAAGGCCAGGTTGGATAAAGCTTTGAGAAACCTGGTCTGGTGAAAGATGACAGGAAAGTTAGTACTAGATGGTCTTTAAGGTCGCTTCCAATACAAACCATTTCATGATTCTATGATTCTTTGATTTTAATGCAAAGATGGGAAAGAATATGAGGACATAACACTCTGCATGTATGAATAAACTGATCAAAAGCACTTGCCCAGAGAAGTGGTTGAATCACTCTCCCTGGATGGTATTTAAAAGACATGTAGATGTGACATTTAACGACATGGTTCAGTGGCAAATTTGTCAATAGTAGCTATATGGTTGGATTCAATGTTCTTAAAGGTCTTTTCCAACCTAAATGTTTCTATGACTCTATGATTCTATGAATGCAGAATAAAAAGACAATGAGGCACTATTTATCCTCTAAGGAAAGGACAATGTCTATAAATGTGAGAGTGGTTACGTGTGACCCATTAATTCATCACTCCCTTTAGCAGTCTTGAAAGTTTATTTCAACTTGAAAGTCATGTCCTTATTGTTAGCGTGACAAAGTTCCCCTTAAAGGGAGTTGGTCAATTTATATTCTGTGGTGATCATTATAGCAATATCTTGCCTGTTGCTGGTATTTTAATGCAGAAGGCCAAAAATGCTAGTATTTGCATCCTGTGCAGCTCCTTTGACTTCAGTAAGAGTTCATGAACTACTAATTAGTGCAAAAATTGGTTCGAATTTTGTAGTCTTCTTTTGGGAGCAGATAACACATGCACCAACACAAGAAAAAAACCGACATTTATTTGATGGAACAACCACCTGGACTCCTTAATAGCAGTGTGAATACAATAAACCACTTGGAAAATCAGTGTCCTTGGATTTTCTTTCACAATTGGAAGTGCCATTTTAAGTGTCATGATTCATAACTACTCAAATTCTGTACTTTTACAAAGAGCATTTATACATTAACTTGTAATACAGGTTGTTAAAAATGAAGAAGTAGTGCTTAGGGTTATTTTTATTAGAATAGATCACATTAATTAGCCCTGGTATGGAGGGGAGGAGAAGTTTCTCTTGAATGCTCTACTTTGCAGTGCATTATTAATTTTCTCATTCGTTCCTTTTTAGCTCATTAGCTTTTAAATGTTATGGTTTAATGCTGAGGTGAAGCTGGGAGTATCTGTTCGCTGTGCCATCAATTTCAAGCCATCTCACAATCACTGTCATTATGGTTGATTTATATTGCAGTGGTACCCAATCTAGAGTAGTGTCCTGGGTTTACTACATGACAGGTAGGAATGCTATTATAACAGCTTGTGGTGATTGCAAAAATGATCTCTTAAAGAAATCTTTCTGTACCATTTAGGACATTTTAGGGTTAAAGTGGATTAAAGAATGAATTAAAACTCAAGTAATTCTCCCTTCGTCAAAGAAAACTCATTTAGCAGATAGCACTAGGCATTATTCTTTGTAGGTAGCAAGCTCAAGAAGGAAGATTATCAGAATACTAATGCAAGTATTGTGGACTGACATCCACAGTACCAGATATCCTTTCAGGACCTTTGAGCTGCTACCTCCATTTTGCAGGATATCCTTTTGATTAAGTAATTACTAGGCTTACAGTTTTGGAAGAGATCTCTCATATGAGACAGTACAACATTTTATGGCCTGAGGCCATAAACCATTTGTAAACCATTTGTTTACACTATTTTTTTTAATATACATCATACAATGGATATCATACAGCTCTAGCCAGCTGGCCTACAATATCTTAGGTATAATTTCTCAATGTACCTTTAATATCCCTTTGTGAATGGTGACTCTGTTAGGCACACTGCAGAAGGTGGCTCCTTCCACCACTGTACTAAGGAATAGGAGTACAAGGAGTTCACATTTTTAGGAGGCAACTGAAATATGTGAGTTGTCTGAGAACGCTGTGACTCTGCTTTTATGTGTTAGAGTGTACTACTGAAAGGATTATACGAATGAGAAAGGATTATTTTCAGGCAGGTACGGTTTCTCCTACACTGTGAAAAACATATGACTCACTTTGTGCTAATCACACAGTATTTCTGTGGCAGTACGTGATAGCAATTTCTTCAGTTCTTGTCAGTAATTTACCTTCCTAATAAGGTGGAGCTGCTGAAAGGGAACTGAGAATCAATACAAGTTGAAAGTCAGTGAAATCTGAAATGTGAACCTAATGATGAATCTCTTCAGCGCTACGCTTTCTCCCCTCTCTTTCAAATTCCTTTTAGAAACCTCCAATTATTTTAGTCCCTCCTTAATAGAGGTCTCAGAAGGCCTTTTCTGCCTCATCTTCCTTGCTTACGAAGCACAAGGGGAACAACTCGTAAAGCATGGCTCTGCCCCTGATAACGTGTGCGAAAAGTTCTGGATAGACATCACTGTGCTGAGTGTCCTGTGCAGCACAGCAACCCTTTTTCCTGAAGACATACACTTTACATACACCACACTGCACTATTGAGGAAGAGAGCTTATTTCATGTCTTGCTGAAATCTATGAAATATCACAAAAAGTTTACATCTTTTGAAAAAGTGCAGGGCAAAGATCTGATGCTTTTCTGGTCTTTACCTTTCACTCCTCTTCATGTCTTCACAACAGCATTGCCATCAGCAAATACCCTCTTTTCCATGCTCTGTTTTTTGCATAAAAATTAGTATGCTTATAAAATAGCTTATCTCCTGCTTTTCTGATCCCAAACATCATGTTTGAAGTCCACTCTATACTGCACAAGTGCCCATGAAATCTGCACTTGATCCCTTTTACCACAAACATCTGAAAGCTTCATAACTGGTCCTGTGGAGAGCTGATGATATCAGTCCTGAGTTAGACTGCATTTGTCTTTTATCTGATGGAATCACAGTGGCCTGGGGTGCTAGAGCATCTCATTTCAGATCTATATCCCCCTAGGAAACAAACCAGTAAGTCTGGACATGGGTCTACTGCTGGAGAGGTTTCTTACAGTTTTAGAAGCTGTACCTAGTCATTGTGATCCTCTCTCTTCACCTATAGCTGCTTCAGCCTCATGGATGAGTCTTGAACAGAGCTGTTTCCACCAAATGTAACAGATGACAGCTGCCAAAAAGGGGGAGTCCCAGTTCTCCCTCCTTGGAACACACTTTCGCTCTTATCCTCTGCCAGCCATTTCTGTCACTCTTTAAGCTTTTAATTACCCAGTAAACATGGTGGATATTTTTTTGCTATCTTAGCAAGCCAGGTGGCTTGCAGTATGCTCCAGTGAGCGGACTGATATTGTGCTCATCCACTAGAGTAAGTAGAGTGAGTGCATGGTTTGGAGGAGAGGAAGGAGTAGCTTTATTGCCTTATTTGATGGACGCGATTAAATTAGCTTGACGTGATTAAATTAGCTTGGATGTCTGCTGGATGCCTTGACAGTGGTTTATGGTATATCACAGGGGCACCTTATTACATGCTTTCAAGTCCACTACCTAGAGACAAATGGTAGTCAGTCACAAGTCCTTTACGGACATATTGCCACTAGGACCCAGAATGTAATGCAGAGATACAAAGCTAGTAAAAAACTGAGGCAGTAAAGCTACACGATGTGGTACACGTCCGTTTGAAAACCAACTGGCTCCAAACAACACAACTGCAGAGGGAACTAGCTGCTACAAATATATGAGGTCTGAACAAATCCTCCATGGTGAGAAGGCTGAGGACAGTAGTCTTGCTCCTACCACAAATAGGGCTTCTAGGAGACTGGCAATGTACTACAGCAATGGCTTGCCCACTCAAGTTCAGAAACAGGTCTGACTGGTGCCTCCTAACTCAGTAGTTGAGGCACAGCTTCACCCCAAAAGTGCTGTTCTGCTCCCACTGAAGGTAAAACTCCACAGATCTCCACTTTCAGGTTAACCAACAGCCCTAGAGTTAGAGCTTTCTGTGCCTATTGGATAGGTATTCTGAGTCATGTGACCCTCACAGACCATTAGGTGACACTTGAAGAAGAAAATATTGCAGCTATAATAATGCTCCAAGGAACAAACTGTTCATTCACTTAGAAATTACTTTGCTAGCACAATTTTTGAATAATAATTATTCTCTTGCATTGAGATTTTTTTTGTCTCTATGTTGTGATAATATTTTAGTGAATTTCGCTACAGCTTATTGGAAATTAAAACTTTCTAGCCTCCAGAAATTAAAAGTTCAGAAGGTTCGTTTGAGAAATGCAGTGTGCTACTTCCTAGAAAAAAATAGTGATAATGAATTCATATTGCTACCACTGTTTCTGTTTAAAATAAATGAAAAAAAAATTCATTTTACTTACAAGTTTAAGCAGAGGAGGCATTTCTGTATCAGCAGCTAATTTAAGACAGGTTATAAAGGAGTTATGAAGGTTACAAAGGAGTTGGACTTGATGATCCTCATGGGTGCCTTCTGACTCATCATATTCTATGCTTCTATGATAAAGGATGTTGATGCAAAAAAGATCTGCAAGCTGTGTGACTCTGAACTCTCTTCCAGATCAGAAAGCCTCTTACTTCTGAATGTTTTATTATTCTCTTCCTGAAAATATCAGCTTTGTTTCTGAGTCAGCTAAGACCACCCAGGTTGATTTAATCCCCAAATCAATGCATCTCACTGACAATTTCCACAGCGCAGAAGGAGGTCAGGCTCCTTCATCAGACCACTTACTGCATCTCCAGGCACAAAATTTGGAAGGTGAGAGCTCATCTAAAATCAACAATCTGGACGGCCCTCTTCATTACACAAAAAACAAACAACACCCATACAATTCATACAGCCTAGTACTTACAATATAATTGTTCTGGTTTAAACTGAGCCCGCAACAAGGCCCCATTCGCTCACTCCCCTCATGGTGGGATGGAAGAGAGGACTGGAAGAGAAGTGAGAAAACTTGTGCTTTACCTATTAAAGCAAAAGCTAGGACATAAACAAAGCAAAGAAAGGAATTAATTTACCACTTCCCATGGCCAAGCAGTGTTCAGCCATCCCCAGGAGACCAGGTCTCCATCACATGTAACGGTGACTTGGAAGACAAACACCATCACTCCTAACATCCCCCTCTTCCTTCTTCTTCCCCCAGTTTATATGCTGAGCATGACACCATATGGTATGGAAAATCCCTTGGGTCAGATGGGGCCAGCTGTCCTGGGTGTGTCCCTTCCCAACTCCTTGTCCCTCCCCAGCCTCCACTCTGGTGGGGTGAGGTAAGGAACAGGAAAGCTCTTGATTCTGTGTAAGCACTGCTCAGCGGTAAATAAAGCATTCTGTGTCATCAACACTGCTTCCTGTATTAATCCAGAACACAGTCCCATACCAGCTACTGTGAAGAAAATTAACTCTATCCCAACCAATGCCAGCATATTTTAAGCGAGATGTAGCTGATACAACAAAATTTTGCATTTCCATGATATTGGCATGAATTCCTTCCTCTGCTCCCAAATCTGCTGGGGTTTTGTGCTGGTTTTTTTTGTGTTTTATTTTTGGTTGGTTGGTTGGTTGGTTGGTTGGTTGGGGTTTTGTTTGTTTTTTCCTAGAAACAATTGCTGAATTAAAGTAAATAGAGAAAAGACATAATTCTTGGCTGAAGAGCCAAATTCACAGGACTTGTTTCTGCCAAGTTTTTCCTTTATTGTCTGAAAAACTAATTCTTTCTATTTCCCAGCATATCCTGTCTGAATCTTATCCAGTGACAGTAACTCCCAGCCATGTCTTTTTCTCTTGATTTAAGAAAGAGATAGAAAGAACCCTACAGAAACAAACTCTGCCTTTGTAATAGAGATATCGAAATTTCTGGGTTGTACAGATTACTGGGCATTTAAGAGGTTTGGTTCATCTTGCTTGTGAACTGTGGCTTATTAGTGTTAATTGATGAACAATTTGACAAAGAATTAGGCATGAAAATCCCTTCCTCTCCTTTTCTTTCAAACCCTTTTCTCTAGTTTGTTTTTTTTTTTATCTTTTGTTATATAGAAGTCTCATCAGAGACATGCACTCTCAGTCAAAGTTCATGTGAGTCAGCATATTAGCCACTCTACATGGTAGTAGTGAAGGTGGAAAAAGAAAAGTGGAAGAGAAGACTTGAGAAACTGGAGCAGAAGGTAGAAACCCCAAGGCACCTCAAATACTCCAGAAATCTTGCCAAATGGAAACATAACTGGCAAGACTTTTGTGTATTCGTGAGTGCAAATAGACCTTCTGTAGAGGAAGACATGTCGAAGGTAGCTATTTTTATTTTAATATTAACGAGTTGGACACACTAGATTTAATAGCTGTATTTAAATGAGGAAGAGTATGACAGCTAAAGAGTCACAGATATTTGAAAAGTACTGTGCTCTAATAAAGAATGATACATTTGAAAGGCATTGACTTAATAGGAGAAGCTGAAAGGAAGGGAGGAACTGCTGCATCATTTACAAAAGATTTGAGGTTGTGGAGCTGAATACGCACTTTTGGATGTTTTGCAGAATTTGAGTCCAGATGGGATATCAGGCAGTCAAAAGAGAAACAGAACTGCTTAAGTTCCTTTTTTAAGCTGAGGAAAAGCAATCAGAATTTGTCAGGCTGCAAAAAATAGCTGTTCAGGAGGAAAACAGAACAGTGCATAGTACTCTGCAAAATGAGCAGGATCCTAGAGACTGTGAAAAGGAAAAACAAACCCACATATCCTAAGAAAGTGTTTTCAAAATACCAGTCAGGTAGATTTGCATGATAAAAAATGTGAGAGTTTATTGAGGAGAATGACCATGCCTCTGAGAAGCAGTTATTTTGCAAAAATCTGCAAAAAAGGGAAGAATGTATTTAAAGAATAGTTTTCCCAGTCTACTTAGAGAATCAGAAATCTTCATGAGAGCTGGTAAAGATACAGGTACATCCAGTGCATGGATATTAATTTGAGGACAAATGTAACTCTTACAAATAGGCTACTGGGGCTCAAATACATGGAATATTGTGCAGAGACAATTGCATCTGTTGGAACAAAGAGGTAATCATCAGATCTTACAATGGGAAATAATTCTTTGGGACTGTAAGTTTCTTATCTGTTAAAAAAATATAAAATAGTCAATAGCCAAAGTTCAAAGTTCCTTCTGCAAACAGATTACCTCTTATTAAGTGGGAACACAGCCCACATCAGGGTTAGGAACAGTCCCATCCAACTTGAGGTGTCTGCAGTGCACACATCTACACCTAAGCTAGCCCACTGGGTCCCATTCTATGAAATGGAGCAGAAGAAAAACTTTTGTAATTCAACTAATTCACTTATTTGATTTGTCTGCAACAGAACACAATGAATTGTGTCCTCGAATTGTCCACTCCTCCCTGCTGGCTGGGACATAAAGGGAGGGTGACTGGCTCAAGAAAAAGACACATGAAGTCTGATAAATCCCACTGAAGGTCTCAGTGACAGGGTTTGTGCTTTAGGAGCACCAAAGCCCAGAAGGTTTTAGCCACTTTGTCATCTGTATTATCAGCTTACTGTCCCACAAAGACATTCTAAGGGAAACATTACATTGCGTACCCAACATTAAACTTGTTTCTATCCACTGGAGGAAAAAAAAGTATACCATATCCAAAAATAATGATGGGTTAAACAGGCTATCTCCTGTATGAACATACATTTACTTACAATGGAGACAAGTGATACCACTTGTGGTAATGAGAGATAATCATCACAGTCTGATTACTGTCCTCGGGCTGTACTACCTCAGATGTGAAGGTACTTGGCATTACCAGTGAGTGGAACATCAAAACACAGGTGTTCTCTCCTCCCAAACTAGCAAAGGCAGTGTGCACCAGTGAGGTGCTCAAGAAAGCAGCTGTTGTCTCAGGAAGCATACTGATCTCTGAAGCCTTCTCCAACATAGCACAGATATACCAGTGGAGGGCTGCTCCCTCACCCATGGCTGTGTGGTACATAAAAGAACGTGAAGTCCAGTAAGGAGATGATGGGCTTCTACCAGCAGATATGTACCTGGGCTTTGAGGTCCATGCTAACCTGAACTTGACTGTTATGGTCTGTTCAACTTGCTCATTTCTTCAGTTAGGTTTCTTTTTCACTTTGGTTCTCTATCTAAAGCAGATAAACCTACCTTGTCAGTTCTTCTGGCCTCCACACAAATGTTTTGGGTACTGAATGAATTCAAGATATAAAATGAGAGTGGCAGTCATCCAACTTGACAATCACATGAATGAATGTACTGTCAAATGGCATATAGATTAACTTGCTTTTCTGGAGTGCATCAAGTCGTTGTATTTTCTGGGAAGGCTAGATTTGCAGTTCATAATAAAAGAGCTCTTGTTCTTGAGAGGGCACAGTGGGGCTTCTTCTTATGGGATGCTTTACATTTTTCAGGGTAAAGCTGACAAACAAGGATTTATTGTGTATCATTGGAAAAGATGAGTTTTCCTTACATCGATGAATTGATAAATTTGTTTCTGATAACAGGATAAAAAATCACCACATAAAGAGTAGAATCAGTCATATTTTTGAGAAAAATGGTATTTTGCTACCCCTATTAAGAATCTTGCAATTGTCTTTTCTATGACTTACTATCCCCAGGACTGGATGAATTTTGAACATGCTGGATACAAAAGTGGAATATTGTGTGCTAATCCTTTCAGCAAATACATTTTTGTGAATATTAGTGACCAGAGATACAAACAGACATTGCCATTCAATAATGGTCACCTTCATCAACTGTGTATTTAAAAGTGCACAAGTGGGAAGAATAGATAACAGCTCTGTTGCTCCATTCTGCAAAGCTCGGAAAAGCTGTGCTTGCAAATTGGGTTAAGTCCAGTCTGTCAGGTAAAGTTGGCCTAGCAAACAGCTGTGTTGGTGCCAGAACTTGCAGTATTCTTTGAGGGTTTCTAACAGCCTCTTCCCCAGTGGAATGGGTGACACCTATGTGCCTCAGTTCTCAGTGTGCATCCCATGACTGTGGAGCAGGGAGTGAGTCAGGGACCCGGGCTGTAAGTTCTGCTGACTGTTGAGCAGGGACAGCAAGTACCAGCAGAAAAGTGGAGCAGGCAGCTAAAAACATTAGCACTCCCACAGTAAAAGTCGCCTAAAGCTCTATGAAAGCCTTAGACAATGTCTCTGTTAGAACTAGAATAATGTTGGTTGAAGGGATCTCTGCAGGTTTCTTCTCCAACCTCCTCCTTGAAGATCACCAGCATTAAAGCAGTGTGGTTTTACTAGCTGACTTGAAAATCTTAGAATGGAGAATTTTAAGCCTTTTGGAGAACCTGTTCCAGTGCTGGTGAAAAGATATATGTCCAACCTGAGCCTCCCATATCCCAGTCTGTGACTGTTGATGATTTTTTCACAGAATCACAGAGTATGCTGAGTTGGAAGGGACCCACAAGGATCATTGAGTCCAACTTCTGGCTCTGCACAAGACCATCCCCAAGAATCACACCATGTGCCTGAGAGTATCATCCAAATGCTTCTCGAACTCTGTCAGGCTTGGTGCTGTGACCACTTCCTGGGGACCCTGTTCCAAAACCCAACCACCTTCTGGGTGAAGAAGCTCTTTCTAATATCCAGCCTAAACCTACCCTGACACAACTTCAGGCCATTCCCTCGGGTCCTGTCACAGGTCACCACAGAGAAGAGATCAGTGTCTGCCCCTCCTCTTCCCCTCACAAGGAAGTTGTTCACTGCAATGAGGTCTCCCCTCAGTCTCCTCCAGGCTGAACAGCCCAAGTGACCTCAGCCGCTCCTCACACGGCTTCTCCTCAAGGCCCTTCACCATCTTCATTGCCTTCCTTTGAACACTCTTTAATATCTTTTTTACATTGTGGTGCTCAAAATTGCACCCAATATTCAGGGTGAGGTCACACCAGCCCAGAGCAGACCGGGATAATCCCCTCTGTTGACATGCTGGCGATGCTTTGCCTGATGCCCCCCAGGACACAGTTGGCCCTCCTGGCTGCCAGGGCACTGCTGACTCATATTCAACTTGCCATCCACCAGGACCCCCAGGTTCCTTTCCATGCCACTGCTTTCCAGCATCTCATTCCCCAGTCTGTACATACATCCAGGACTGCCCCATCCCAGGTGCAAAATTCAGCACTTTTCTTGCTGAAGTTCATATGGTTGATGATTTCCCAGTCCTCTAATTTGTTGAGGTCTCTCTGCAGGGCCTCCCTGCCTTCAAGGGAGTCAACAGCTCTTCCCAATTTTGTGTTGTCTGCAAACTTGCTTAGTATCCCTTCCAGTCCTGTGTCCAAGTCACTTATGAAGCTGTTGAAGAGCACAGGGTCTCTGTGGAGCCCTGTGGAACCCCACTAGTGACAGGTAACCAGTCTGATGTCACACCATTCACTATCACCCTCTGTGCTTGACCCGTGAGCCAACTGCTCACCCACCACACCATGTGTTTATCCAGCTGTGTGCTGGACATTTTGTCCAGGAGGATCCTGTGAGAGACAGTATTGAAAGCTTTACTGAAATCCAAAAAGATTACATCAGCTCTCTTCCCTTGATCAGCTAGGTGGGTTACTCTGTCATAAAAAGAAACCAAGTTTGATAAGCAGGACTCTCATGAAGCCGTGCTGGCTGTGCCAATGACTATGTTGTCTTTCAGGTTTTTTGATTTCTCCCAGAATAATCTTCTCCATAACTCTACCAGGCACTGAAGTGAGACAGACAGGCCTGTAGTTTACGAGGTCCTCCTATTTACCCTTCTTGAAAATCGGAACAACACTTGCCAGCTTCCAGTCAGCTGGGACCTCTCTGGATTCCCAAGACTGCTCAAAAATAATTGAGAGTGGTTTTGAGATGATATCAGCCAGCTCTTTGAGGATTCTGGGGTGAATCCTGTCAGGCCCCATAGATTTGTAGGGATCCAGCTGGAGCAGCAAATCCCACAGAATTTCAGGGTCAACTGGGAGTTCATCATCCTCACAGTCATGGTCCTCCAACTCAGGGCACTGACCCCCTTGGTCCATCATCTGTGTTAAAGACAGAGGCAAAGAAAGCATTAAACACCCCTGCCTTGTCTCTGTCCCTGTTTGTGAGGTGATCATCCGTATCCTATAATGGGCCAATGATATTTCTATGCTGCCTATTGCCATTAATGTGTTTGAAAAAACTCTTTGTATCATCCCCCACATTGCCAGCCAGCTTCAACTCCAGCTGAGCTTTGGCCACACAACTTTTCTTCCTACAGTGGCAAGCAGAATCTCTGTATTCTTCCCATGTCATTTGACCTTTCTTCCACTGGGCACACACTTTCCTTTTTTACCTTATTTCCAAGAGAAAATCCTTCTGCCTCACCCGTCTATTGTATATTGTCTTACTGCTATTAATGAAAGGAGTTTCTATCTCCCCTTCAAATTCTATAGGTGACAATTAGGTGTCCCTTTAATCTCCTCTTTACTGTACCAAATAATCTCAGCTCCCTTAACATCTCCCTCTTGGAATTCTAGGTACTTACCATCTTTATGGTCATTCTTTGGATTCTTTCCAGTTTCTCCACATCCCTCTTAGGCTGCAAGACCCAAAACTGGACTGAGTTTTGCAAGGCATGGTTTCACCAGGTCCAAGGAGAGGAGACTCATATCTGCCTTTGATCACTCGGCCTTGCTCCTCCATATATACCACTGCTATACATATTTGTAAGGAAAGTACACTCTAGTCTGATATTGAGCCTTGTGTCCACCAAAACTCTCAGGTCCTATTCAACAGTACCCCTGTGTACTCATGTTTGTAACAGTGGAGTTACTCTGCCCCAAGTGGAGCAGTTGGTATTTCTTGTTGAACTTCTGACTTTTCTATTGATACCAGCCCTGAATTTATCAATGTCCCCTTGAATTAAAGCTCTACTGCTTTGCATATTAAGTGCCTTCAGTTTAACTTAATCCACAGATTTGCTGAGAGTTTGTTCTGCCTCATCACCTGGGTAACTGATGAAGATAATCAACCTCTGACATATTCCATCCATAACTGGCTGCCCACAGGGCACTGAGGCACTGATTACTACCCTCTGATTCTGGCAGTCCAGCCCATTTTTAACACACCTAATAGCCTCTCCATCCAGCCTGTGGTTTGGATCAGTCTCAACAATAACAACTCCCCTGCAATGCCCAGACAGGGCCTGGCAGACACAACAAGTTATGGACAGTTCCCAAAAGGCCTTGTAAGCAGGAAACGATTGTATGCTAGTTGGACACAGTGACAGACATTCACATTTTGAGTATGTTATTCAAAAGGAAAAACTGTCTCAAAAAACCCATAAAATAATTAAGGTTATAGTCTTAAGGGTCTTTTAAAGGAAGAAATGGTGCTTTTATTAAATATTGCATTCAAACATGGAATTCAAGAAGGTTCACATGAGATCAGACCAAAAGTTTTCAGGGTTTCCCCAAAAAGTGTTTATTCTTTCCCAAGAGCCTTTACCCTAACTATTTAGGGTTTGTTCCTCTAACAAGCCCTGGAGTAGAGTAAGTAGACATCATGTATCTCTTTTTTTCCTTGATGTGACTGTCTATAAATCTATTTTATAGAGGTGGGATAATCTAAGTGTTAAGAAGCTGCTGTTTCTATCTCAAAAATGTTTCAGCATGTAGAAAACAACTACTAGCTTTAAATTTGAATAATAATAATAATAATAATCATCTAAGAACTAAAATTTTCTTTGGGAAGAGAAATTATGAAAATATTTTAGTTTGGTTCTTCTCAGTCATCTCGAGGGGTTTAGTAACATTTTAATCCCGATTTTAATTTTAGTTAATATTTAATTTTAATTAAAATTAAACTTCTAAAGGAAAAACTATTTTTATCTGAGGAAAACCAAATCCAAATGAGATTAGATGTTTAGACAACATTATCTAGATCTTATTCTACAAGAAAAAAAGGTTTGGCCTCACTGGATGTGCACTTATTGGGAAAAATACAATAATTTTTCTGGCAATTTATATTTGCTTTCATGAACAAAGTATTACGTATTTTCTACAACATTAACCATCTCAGTTGTGTTGGTAGAGAGAATGGAGTGATGCTAACCAGACAAGGACCTGGCTAACTTTCCCATCAATGTCTTAGGAATCAGCTACTAGATATTTTGGCTCAGTCCCAAGTAGGAAAGACTGCAAAATCATGGAATATTATTATAAAATTGTTATTGTGTGTCTGCACAGTATCAAGTCCAGAGAAGTTTACTCTTTGTAGGGTCATGAAGCAGAATTCTTATGATAGAAGATAATAATACACTGGAAAGGAAGGAAAGCAGAAATGCAAAATTTCAGCCTATGGGGTCTCTTTCTTGCTCTATTACACCAATGGAGGTGATTAACTGCCATGTGTATTTTTCAAAGGATAAAACCTAAGAGTATTCAGATAAAGATATCTGAATTGTAAAGGGTAAGTCCTGTACCATCTTGTGTTGGATAGCAGCACCTTCCAAAACACATGGCTGCCTTGGGAGTGCCTGAGGAAAAGGTAGCACATTTTAAATGGAACAGCTTTTATCCCAAACCTGTCTTTTCAATGACTGAAATGTTCATGAAACACTTGAACTTGCTATTAAACAGACATGTCTTTTAAAAAGGACAGCTTGTACCCATACATTGTTTCCTCCAGCACAATAGATTCAATCCACAGCAGTTGTGCCAGTTTGGGTAAGCTAACTGAAAGTGAATCAGTGCAAATGGGGTGCATTCACAGTTGCTCCAGGCTGAGCAGTCTCATGGGAATATTTCAGCATAATTGTTCCTAAAAAAACTATTTGCATAAAGATGTTTACTTGGGAGTAAATATTCAAGTATGAAATGGCTGCTGTTCTTCACCTTCACAGCATATATTAATCTGCCTTAACTGCTAAATGTAGATGGACACACTATAAAATTCTCATTTTCCATCCAAAGTTTGAATATAGGGCAGAGACATAGTAAAGGAGTTAGTGAGAAAAGCAAAGCTTTCACTTAAACTGAACTGCTGCATTAGGTGCATCCTCTAGCTTGTCCTTAGCTCACACATACAGTGGTGAGTAAACCTTTGAAGTCCTTGCAGAGCATCACCTCTGCTTTTAGTCACTGCATGATCCTGGCCATTTCTGCTTTGAACTTTCTAGTCTTAGAAAGTTCAACAATATCATCTTCTGGGCAACAATATCATCTCCTTTCTGAAGCATTTGCTACAGTCTTAGGGTAGAGCTCCGAAACCTTTTTTGCATCTTTAGACTGCCCTAGAAAAGTGGGGGTTTGGAGGTTTTTTGTTGGTTTGGTTTTTTTAGTCCTGCTTTGTTTTAATCCCAAACCGAAGCATATCACAATCCCTCCTGATCCTTTATAGCTCTGTTGGCACAACTGGGAGAGAAGGGGAATTGTGATGTTCAGGAGACTACAACATTAATGTTCAGGAGACTACACCATGAGTGAGAGGAGGTTTGAAATTAGCAGGAACACTCATTTTAACCTCTGAATGCTAAAAATAATTTAGACTCTTTGGTGAAGGAATATGCATGTTCCCTAGACTGCAGATCCTGCTGTACATGGCTCATTGCTTTTTAGTGCAAGAATGAATAAGGTCCCATTAATAGAACCTTATATTAATTTTATTAGATTGTTATTCAAGAGCATTAAAAAATATTGCTCTCTTTTTAGAGTTCTGTTTTTTTAAGACACTTTCTATTTTATATAACAAGGATCATTAACACTAAGAGAACAGTTCTGTTTTCTTGCACATGTTGTTAAACAAGTAAGAATATTTCAGGTGTATTTCGCAGAACGTTGAAATGAAAGGCCTCACCTTTAAAAGCTCCCAGTACCCCTATCATTATACATGTTCCAAGTTTTGATACTCTTACTTACAATAAATATGAATTGAAAATATTATTCTGGAAGCTGTGCCATTAAGAGTAATGGAGCAGTTTACATAGTAATATGCTGCTTGCCAGGAGTAAGGATACCTGCACTGGTCCCTGTATCTTGGCAATAAAATAAAATAGGAATGCTAATGTAGACTTATGCTAAAATAAAATGCGCCACCAGACATTATGCTTCATGGGAGATAAGGTTGTTTTCCACTCTTCCAGACTGCTATTAACCTCATCTTGTGGGACTAGCACATTTTCCACAGAGGTCATGCTCTGTTATGTTGTTCATCTGAGTAAGAGTGGTAGAAGTCAGAGGTGTACTTAGAGCTAGGAAGGGATCTATCTGAACAGAGATAAGTGGACACTTTATGATCGGAAACATCCTGCTCTAGGCACACACATACCAGCCTGTCACTTCTCTATGTGAACAAAAGAGCCATAATTGGCAGCATTTTATATAACGGATTGTTTTTCATTCTGTCTTCAGCTGCAGAGACATTAATTTCCTAAAGCTACAATGATTCAACATAGCTTTGCACTTAGGTGAAACTAAAGTACTCCAGAGGCTTGGATCTCCAGGAAACATATTGCCTCTCTCCATTTTCTCTTCTCAAGCACGCAGAAGTCATATGCATATTTATCACTGTCACTTCATTCCCTCCCCACCACTGACTTCTTCTCATACTGCCTTGAAGTTTGTTAAGTCCTGTGATGCTTTCAGTAGGTCTCTGTAGAGGCTCACAGGTCATCACCCGGAGTCCCAATTTTCCTCTGGCTGAAGAGGACTGTACTTTAGCAAATCCCCAAAGGATACAGTTTTTTTCAAACTGTGCCCCAGGAACCTGTGAAGAGATCTGTGGGATACTCTCAACCTTCAGAAAAATAAAGAGCAGGAAGTTAAAGAGAAACATGGTTTGGAGAGACAATCTCTGTTACAGCAAGAACAGTCAGAAAGGGGTTGCAGTGAGAAATCTAAGCTGATACTTGATAGATGACTGACAGTCTTTACTGTAGCCAAGGTCAAAACCATAACCTGATTCACCAAGAGAATTAGTAGAAGGGCTTTTTTCCCTGGTTCAATATCTGTTGAATTCAATAGCAGAGGCTTAAATCCTGGTTTCTTATTTCTCATGCCCAGGTTGTCCTTCTCCCGATTCAATGCAATTGCCTTACTCCAGTAGAGCCTCCCTGCCCAGCCAGCATGAAAGACCAGCACACCACACCTGTGTGTAATGTGTGAGGGGGACCAGCCCAAACACCCCGTTGGGCAATTGAGATGCCTTCCCCAGCATCTCTAATCATGCACCTGATTTTCAGCACAGCTGTGTGCACAGTTGGCTCTTTTCTTTCAGGGGAATGGGTTCTCATACATAATCAGGAAATTACTTGACCTTTGATAAAGACTGCTGTGTTTGCCAGCTGTACACAGGGTGACACGTATGGTATTTTTACTTTGTGCTACGTTCAGTTTCCTTCTGGTCAGGTGTACATAAAAGAAGGGAAACACATGGATTTAACTGATGTTCTTGATAATTCTTTTCAACCAGAACATACCAATGTAGATATGTATTAAGAACAAACAAAACCCCCCACCCCCCAGCCCTTACTGATGAACACATTTCCATGTCTACATTGTCCCCATTGCCAAGCCCCAGTGCTTCCAGGGTGCTGGCAGTCTGTGTAGTAGCAGGCATCACACTCCAGATTTCTTTTGTCACAGGTTCATGGCCTCCAGATACTGGTGGCAGGTTCTCAGAGTTCAGATCAGCTTTATTTTAGGCACTGGAAACAACAGCAACTGCGGCATGCTGAGCATTGCTGATAAAATCAACAAACTTACTAGCATTTTGGTAAATATTGCTCTTGGTGGAAACAATCAAACATACAAACAGAAACCTGGGTGGTGGTTTGCAGATAGTCAGTCCTTTTCAACAGAGACCACAGAAGGCAGGCCAAGCAGTGGATTGAATACTAGATGGGGTTCCGGGAAGCCCTTGTCAGGGAATGGACTATAGAGTGTGTGAGCCCCAGGGTGACTCATCAAGTACTCCTTCAACAGGAATTAACACATCACTGATAGACACCTTCATGTCGAAGCCCCAGATTTGTCCTGGACATCAAAGGAGAACTCAGAGCCAAAAGAGTCCATGTTTAAATGAAGAGGGCAGCAAAGAAAGTGTAGTGTTGGACATAAAGAAAAGCGAGTAATTGAGGCCTGGGAAAAAAGAAAAGGAATGTCCAGGTATCCAGGCAGCCATATCACCTTTATCTTCTATCGCCTTAGTCATATGCCCTGCCTCTTGCCCGCCTTTTTTCCTCGTTTTGGCTCTTCAAAATGAGTTGAAGAGCATTAGCTAGGGGATTAGAAAAATCATGGTGAATCAATCAGCTCAAGACAGGTTTTCCCTCTGTATTTTTCATGCTTCCTGATATCAAAGAAAACCTTCACCAGAAGACAGGAGTCTTAGTTTAATGACATAAAAAGGGACTCCTGTTAGAAAATAGAATTTGATAAGGAATGCATGCTCTAACAATTCTGTGAGCTATGGACAACAGCATTGCTCAGGCACTTCCATAAACCATGTACTGTCCATGGCAGATATACTATTAGAAGATAAAATTCTCACTTGCCCGATGACCTGGATTAGAAGTCTAATCTGGAAAGACAGGCTTCTAAGACTGCATTAAAAGTTAATTGCAATTTTCCACTCCTCAGGTCCACATGGAAAAAGAAAAGCAGGACAAGATGAGACTCAAGATTTATTTCTTGTGCCCAGAAATTACTGTAGTTTTCTGTCCCTGAATGTAATGTTTTCAGAGGTCTGCTCACAAAGGCATATTGGAGCTATTCATGGAAGTGCTGCACAAGTAATGAAGTGCTACAACTTTTTTCCATAAAAAATTACTAATGAGAATGAAGTTTCTAGTCTGAAGGACCCACAGGGCCTGTCTCCTGGCCCAGGGGAAGCAGCTCAGCTGCTCCTTCCTGTTTAGGATTCCTTTATCAAGGAGTCTTAGGGTTTGGAAACTCACCTGTGCAATGAGTTTCCTTAGAAAAGGAAACTTAGATCTTAAGACTGTCCTTAAGATCTTATTTCTTCAGGCATATGCCATGCCCTAAGGCTGTACCGAAGATTTGTAGTCCTTACACAGGCAGGGAAGTACCCAGCCTTGGCTCTTCACCTTGGGTTAGATTCTTCTGCTGGCTGAGATGGATCACTGAGCACCTGAGCACCTGTGGTCCATCCATGTCCTGCTTAGGACGTCTCAACCTATGCATACTTGGTGGTCCTCCATGCCTATGTTTCTGTGCTGCTTTTGTGATGAGTCTTGGAAATGCATTTGGGCAACATACAAAACCAGCTTTGCGCTGTGACATGAATGAGGATTTGACTGTTCATTGTATGAAAAACACATCCATAACATAAAGTCCAAACTGGCAAGACAGACCACAGACAATGTTTCAAAAGCGATATAATTTTCTGTTTCCAGGTGGAGGGAGAGAATTTTTCCTTGTTTCAGGTTCCCCCAAGAAAGAGGAAAGTCAAATGGCACTCGCAATAAGAATAGGAATTTAATACAGTAGTAAATAAAATGCATGTTTTTTCCTTCAAGGAGTCATTTCAACCTGGCAGAGTGTCTAAATTGTTATTGTGGGAGATCCCTTGCTTGTCTGTCATAAACAACATTAATCTATGTGTGTCTGTGTCTTCTTGACTGCTGCAAGCACCCCATGGATTATGCACTTGAGTGTAGGATTATATCTTGAACCAACTTCCCCTCTATTATAGATGCCTCTGGAGAGAGGTTTCTCCATTCAGAAATCATTGTAGTACATGTATTTTACTTTCCACCATGTTCTTTAATAGACCTTTAGCAACTGTATATGCCAGTGCTGATTTACCATTTGACTGGCCATGATCTGATGGTGAACTAAATGGTGATGACTAGGTGCCCATTCCCTAGGAAACTGCATAAATTCATTACAGGCAAACTGAGATCCTTACTCTGAAAGTGGCACAGCTAGAGACACTTTGCTTGCTTTCCCTGCAATGGTCCCTTGGAAACCCCCCAGTAACTTCTAATTCTGCAGAAAGGGACCTGGGGGTCCTGGTGGATGGCAAGTTGAATATGAGTCAGCAGTGCCCTGGCAGCCAGGAGGGCTGACCACGTCCTGGTGGGCAACAAGCAAAGCGTTGCCAGCCAGTTGAGAGAGGTGATCGTCCTGGCTCTGCTCTGGACTGGTGTGGCCTCACCCTGAATATTGGGTGCAGTTTTGGGCACCACAATGTAAAAAAGATATTAAGCTATCAGAAAGTGTTCAAAGGAAGGCAATGAAGATGGTGAAGGGCCTTGAGGAGAAGCCGTGTGAGGAGCGGCTTGAGGTCACTTGGGCTGCTCAACCTGAAGAAGAGCAGACTGAGGGGAGACCTCATTGCAGTTACAACTTCCTTGTGAGGGGAAGAGGAGGGGCAGACACTGATCTCTTCTCTGTGACAGGACCCGAGGGAATGGCCTGAAGTTGTGTCAGGGTAGGTTTAGGTTGGATATTAGAAAGAGCTTCTTCACCCAGAAGGTGGTTGGGTTTTGGAACAGGGTCCCCAGGAAGTGGTCACAGCACCAAGCCTGACAGAGTTCAAGAAGCATTTGGATGATACTCTCAGGCACATGGTGTGATTCTTGGGGATGGTCTTGTGCAGAGCCAGAAGTTGGACTCAATGATCCTTGTGGGTCCCTTCCAACTCAGCACATTCTGTGATTCTGTAATTCTCACAAGGTTAGATATTAGTGTTGCAGTTTGTACAGTTTACTGTGAAAATAAGGCCTAGTTTTCTTTTTCTCTGATACCTGCTGGCTACGGCATTTCCTTGAGAGTGATATATTTACTATAGAGGCTAATTGAGATCTATACCACAAGAATATTTTTTTCAGATAGACTTATTGTTGGTGCTTATATCAGGTTGAGAGCTGCTGACTGTTCACATTTCTAAGAGCAGAGCCTCTGTCCATATCATAGCGGCATCTCCTCAGATGAACTAAATGTCTTCCGTTAGTGTGCCACCACCTTCCTGCTATGTGAGATGACTACATGTAGGAGCTAATAGTGAGCCCTGCCTCCTCAGATAGCAGTGGTTTCTTGGGGCCTCCAAGACTTTATGTGAGTTTCTGCATTTACCACATTAGATACAGGAGCCCTCTGTCTTGCTTTTACCTGGAAAGGAGGATCAGGTCATAGGTCTGAGCAGAGAAGGTCAGCAGTGTTTCAATGGTGAAATCTAACAATGCATCTTGGCTCAGGAACTGGTTGCCCATCTCCTGACAACACTGAAACAAAGTTCAGCTATGCACAGACAACCTCCCTCCCTGGGTCTACTTTGAAAAAACTCGCCTAGGTGGGCAAGAGAAGAGCCACAGTATACCCTGGCTGATCAGGGGGCCAACAAAATACTCTGGAAAATTTTCATCTCCTTATTAGTATACAAGTATGATACTGAAGCCAATCACAGCATTATCTTATTTTATTCCATTTTGGATTTACTTCCAGGGCACTTTCCAGCAGACGAGGAAGGCCTTGGTGATGAACAGTTTGCTTTGGTTTAGATCCCATTTTTTTTTTGCTGCTTCTCTTTCTTTTGTCCAGTGCGTGGCAAGGAAGCTGCTTGCTTTATCTAGAAGAGATTACCAATTTTTTTGGTAACATCCTGTGCTAAGAGGTCTTTTTTTTTTCTGCTGGAGTTGTCCTGAGTCAGTGGAGGGCATTTAGCAGCAAATTCTCTGTAGTACTTTACTTAAATTGCTACCTTAATATTTTCCAGGTCATGGACTCGGTTTATTTAGTAAAAATGACTGCTTTCTGCATTTGTTTGGTTACTCTGTGCAGTAGGTGACACATCCCTGAGTCATTCATACCTTTTCAGATACCATATAGTTAGACAGTATCTTTCAAACAAGTCTTGGCAGTCTCTAAGCACTTCAGTTGTAGAGGAGTCAAAATTCTCTGTATTTGGTTTTCTATTTGTCCTACAGATAGCTGTTCCAGTTTAGGCATCAGGTGCTCTGTAGCTGAGAGACATCCCTGTTATCCTTCTTCCTGAGCCTCTGTGCAGCAAGACTAAGCTCAGGTTACTTAACATTCTGCTGTGAGTATGTAATCATGCCCTCCTGTTGTTCAACTCAACCTTTCCCTGGCTGATGTTTCATTTCCTTTTCCCGTAGGAAGGTTTTGTGACCAGGTAAATTCCTTTATGTGCTGCTGACTCCTTGGTTTCTCAGCTTCCTATGCAGATGGCTAAGGTCTGGGAACTTTGGCAAATCAAAAGCACAAACAAGAATGAAGAGCCACATTGTACCCCTATTTTTGCTGGAGACCTTGGTAGAACAGTTTTTTTCACACAACCATTGCTGTGACTTCATATGCAGAGCCTTTCTCTTTTTTCTCTTTCCTATTTTTCTCTTTTCTCTTGTCTCTTTTTCTCTTCTCTCTTCTCTCTCTTATCTTGTCTCTTTTCTCTCTTTTGACTTTGCTTCTCTGATTTTACCATTTTGTGTTGTTCATCTTCCCTTACTTCCTGTTAGTATTTTTATACAAACTTATGTTAAGTTCCCTTGCTTGTGTTTGTACATTTTGGCAATTTCTCTGCTTTCTCCAGGCTACTGATGAATCATCTCTTCAACTATTTACAACTCCCATTTTTCTCTTTATTGGGATGAAAGCTTGATCAGTAGCTGTGCACTGCCTAATGCTTGTACCAAAGTGTGTATTTTCTTATTTGACTTGTATGCTGTTGGGGAATTTTTATTGTACCCCTTGAGGTGAATTAAACACATATTTGTGCTTAAATATAAATATTTTTCTTGAAAAAAAAGAACAGAAAAAAGAATGATGCCTTGGACAGTCATATTGCCTTAAGTTGCTCTACAAGGACCATGCAGAGATGCATCATGAGCCAATTCCTTACACACACTTGCACCACTGGTATGGGACACCTCAAACAAGTGTTGAGCTCAACCCCCAAGCCAATTCTGCTCCCCAAAGGTGGACCTCCCATTCCAGGATCATCTACAAGATAATGTTGAGGCTATTTCTTTTCTCATCTCCAAGGGAAATTTCACTCCCATCTCTGGCATCCCTACTTCTAGACAGCTTAACCCTTTCTGCTCTTGGACCTTTTTGTCCTTCATGCCAGATAATTCTTTGGTCACAAATCACTACTGCTAAGCAGTTACAATTTCAATTTCTCTTTCTGTGCCTTGTCCTTATCTCCCACTGCAATCCAACAACCTTGTCATCACTTTTGTCAGTTATAGCAATGCAGTGATAATAATTTCTTGGTCTTAATTTTTTAAAATACACCTTTTTAAAAAATAGGTTTTTGTGCATTGAAAATTATTTCAGAGAGCTGTGTAAAAACTCTTATGAATACCTCTGAACTTTTCCTAGCACACTAGGACACTGTAGTTTCCCATTATGAAGGTAGTGTGACTATTATTTTTTTACTGTTCTAGCATGCTCCAACGTGGCTGGTTTTTGAAAGTGATGTAAAGACTGAACACTTGTCTAGGTATGATGTGAAAGTTTCTACTTCTTCCTCTTACTACATAACAAAATAGAGCCACAAGTCTTACATTTAGAACTTTCTATTTCGGGAGTTTCTTCTTACTCACAGTGTATTATTTCAAGTTGGTGCAAATCATCATTTTTATTAAATCTAGAATAGAAATTGATGTACTGATGGAATTACTGCAACAGAACACAGTGCTTTCTCACTCCTTTCTGCCTTCTTCCCTGTCTGCCATCCCGCCTAATATATTTGGTTTCTAATTTCACATACACATTTCTGACATCATGTTGAAAGAGTTTTCTTTCACTATATATACTACATTATTCCACTAAGTGCCTCCTGAAAATAAAGTGTGTTTTTCCTCTTAGCAATTTCCTTAGAGAGAAATGGAGATGAAGTGGATGTGCAAGTACCATCTAAGAGAAGAAATGAGAATTTTGTTTATTGGAAGTGACAACATTGCTCTTTGAGGGGTCAAAATGGCATATAAGTGGTTCAGTTCAGCCATGAATATATACTGCCATACTTTAAAACTCCTACTTTTACATCTACCAGTCAGCAATTAGCTGTAAGCCACCTGTTATGCCTCAATTCTGCATGATGTATGTCTGCACATTTGTACTGCTCTTCCTTCCCTTCCCTCCCCTCTCAGTGAGTACTGCAGAAGCACAAGCATGTATTTAACAATGTCAGCTTCAGTTCAGTGTTTCAGCTGTCTCTATGAAACATTTTGGATTTGTGGTTCATATTCTTTAAAAAATTAGCAATTGCTGAATCTCATCTGTTTCTGATCAAAGAAGGATGGTGAGGTAACTCAAGGGTCTCTTTTGTGAACTTCTCGTAAACGAACTTGAAAAAGAAAGATTCTGGTTTTGTTTTTAAAGTAAGCAGGATCCACTGACGCAAAACCTTTAAGCATCCTTATACTTTTGAATATAGTGTGCTTTCAGGAGAAAAAAACAATGAAGTGCATCTCTGCCTCCAGGTAGTCATTGCATTTAATGATTCATCTACTTAAATGTCAAAGCAGATGCTTGAAATCAGACTGTACTTGAATGCGGAGGAGTGGCCTTCTTGTACCAGTCACCAATAGCTCAGTGACTGGATATGGTAGCTGCAGTGTCTAAATTCCCTTCTCTTTTTCACAAATTTCACTTTTTTCTTTTCTTTTTCTTTTTTTTTTTTCCTTTTCTGTCTCCTGATCCAGCATTTTATTACTTTTAATGTGAAACTTAGGGGGCCTCACAGAGAAATAACCTTATCCTAGAGGACAAAGAAATCAAAAGTTTGTTCTTTAGTGTGGCAAATCCACATTTTTAGGAAAAGCTTAAAGTGAGATTACAGACAACTGGCCTTCTAAATAACAGGTTTTTGTTGTTTTTTCTTTTTTTTTAAAACATCGTCAGGTTTAAGATTAATTTTCTTTCCCTGTTGTATGACTGTAGGCACCTGGCAACGGTATCACTGGTATATATGAGACATAAGACAAAGGTGTGAGATTGCAATTCATTTTGTTTGCTTATCAATAACAGTTGTCTATAAATAACATCTATTACAGGTTTAGCCCTGTAACTCTTTGACAAACTTGTCTGATGTTCAGCAATAGACTGAACATCATTATTGGGTGTCAACAGACACTTGCATTCATACAAACACAGACAAACCTAACTTACTCTCTTAGGAGTGGATGGGAATGAAATATATATGCTTTTCTTTTCCCCTTGACACATCTGTTGATAAGAAAGCGATGTGGGAGCTGTTTCCAGACCTGAATACCCGCGGTACCTAACTTAGCCATTGCACTGTTCAAAAATTCAGAGTGCCTAAGGGAGGCATTTAGCTGCCCTGTACACTCATCGAAGAGATTCTGGTTTTTCTCAACAGTAATTTAAAGCATCGGCTTCTCTCCATTGACTAAATAAGGTGCCTCAGTAGTTCATAATCCTTACAGACTGATTCACAACATCTTGACACTGAGCAACAAAAATACCAAGAACCAACAAGCAAGAAAAACTAACCTCAGAGTATGCCTTAATTGGACCTGCATTATGGGCATTGCTGTCTACAATGGGAATAATGAGACTTTCAAAGACTAGTTGTTAACAAAAGAAGCAAAGGAAGATGCAATGATACAACAGTCTATTAAACAGAACTGTCCCCAGTATTGAGCCCTGGGGAACACTATTTTTGACCAGACACCAGCTGAATGTAACTCCATTCACCACCACACTCTGGGCACAGCCATCCAACTAGTGTTTTACCCAGCGAAGAGTGCACCTGTCCAGACCAACAGCAACCAATTTCTCCAGGAGAATGTTATTAGAGACATTGCCAAAGACTTTGGTGGAGTCCAGGTAGACAATATCCACAGCCTTTCCCTCATCCATTAGGCAGGTCACGCTGTCATAGGAGATCAGGTTGGTTTGCTGCATAAGATGCATGAAGGTCCCACTGCATGCAAAGATATAACCTGTTCTCAGGGATTGAGATTGCCACTCACAGTGTAAAGGCTAGAACCATAATGTTCACTAGTTTGACGTCACAGCTATGAATTATGAATATTTCTTAGTCATACCCACAGACTGGGATGCTAGTAAGGAAGTGCAATTTCTCCTATTCATTTACTGTGGGTGTTAATACAGAAAGGCTTTTTAACACATTTTTAGCTATCTGTGCAGAGAAGATTTTCATCCATAAGCAGAAATCTTTAAAGTTCCTTACTGTTCTTTAAGCAGCTATTATGATGGTTTAAATTTTTTAAAAAAACAATCATTTTTGCTGCCTGTGTTTCGGATGCCCCACTTTAAGTCTGATTTTCTGAGCTCTCAGCATGTGCTGAAAGCCTTTGTTACCACACCATTCCTCAGAGCTAGCTTCAGAAAGCTTGAAGAACAACCTTGTGGTGGTTTCACTCTAGGCCTTCCTGGAGACCAATTTGTAACCAGGAAGGAACTAGAAAAGTGATCACGGAAGTATTCCATGCTATTCCTTTACGTAACTTGAGGTATAAATAAAGCCAGCGGGAGGGATCTCTCCCTCTTCCTTTCCGGCGAGGTTCGAGAACAGTGGGCCCCTGTCTCGGTCGGGCTTATCTGGAGCCGAGGCCTACAGTGACTGCTGTTATCTGCCACGTGTGAGGGGAGAGCCAAGGGCCGTGTCTGGCCATCCTGCCTGTTCGAAGGGAAGTGGTGAGATTTTTGCTAGTTTGCCTTCAGTTGGCTGGTTGACTTGTTCGGTCCTTGCCCCTTTTTGTCCTTCTCCCTTCTCCCTTCCTTCCCCCCTCCTCCCCCCCCTCTTCCCTGGAAGTGCTCCTGGTGTGTGGTATTCTCGTTTTGTGTATCTGTCTCATATGTAAAATATATATATATATATATATTTTTGTTTTTTGCTATTGTTTTGGCTGCTTGGTTTTTTTTTTTTTCCTTTTCCCTCTCTGGGAGGTGGGTCCTTGTTGTCGAGTTTCGGGGGACTTGGCGGGAAGCCAGCTCGAAACTTGCACACAGATTTGTTTGGCTACACAGATAGCTATTGGACAGGTACAGCTGACATGCTCAGGGTATCTAGTACCAAACCAAACCAAGCTTGGGGTTTTTTGAATTTTTTTTCTCTGGTAGTGAAGTTTATTTGCACTCAATTTTAAATAGACTGTTCTCCAAAGGCACATGATATTCCAAGTCCCAATGTACATGCATGTTTACATGTATATGTGTGTGTCGATACAAATAGCACATTCAGGGGCTACCTGTACAGGTTCCACTAAGCTGCATCTGATTCTTTTTCCCTGAATAATAAGAACTCCAGCAAGCCAGAACTCCACTGCTGAGTGCCTGGTTCAGACCCACCTTGCTGCGCATCTATCAGCAGTTCAGCAGCCTGATGTTTCCTTTCTTCTTTCAAAAAGCAATCTCTTCTCTTTGCACTACTTGCATATAGCTTTCATCCAGCCTTGTCAATGGCCTGATGTTTCAGCAGCCCTGGTAGCTCTGACAGCGACACTTGAATCCATCTAACCAGTGAAAGCTATAATTTATTCTGGGAGTGTGCCAGCCAGGTCAGTCACACCCAGGAACTGTATGTCTGAACTTCAGCTGAACCTTTCCCAAGAACTTGGTGGCAAATGAAGACAGCAATGGAAATTAATGTAAAGGAACATCAATGCAAACAGTTTTACAGCGCTGAATAGTCAGATCAGAGCTGATCATCAAGACAATTGTTAAAAACCTTGAAACACTTAGGTGAACACTGAGCATATCAGCTTCAAATTCAAAAAGTGTGGTTCAAAAATAGAGTTGTGACTTCAACGTAATTAATCTTGTGCAAGACAAATGTCATCTGACAGAAGGTTACCTGAAGTCAGATCACTTAGCTCAACCAAAAAGCTGGTGCTTCTTAAAGAGAAATAGATACAAATTAATTTGTATCAATTTGTATCAATTTGCCAACTTACATTATAAAGGAGTACTGAGTTTCGTGTTCCATAGCATATTAAATTAAGGATGTAAGAACACAGGATGACACTAACAGTCCATTTGTCCTGTCTATGAAGGTGACTAATACAAGATGCTTAGAGAAAGAACATAAAGAATAGGATAACTCACAGTTTATAGTGATCCTGACTACTGGAGCGGGCTGGGGAAGTTTCCTAGGAAATACCTGAACCAGAGTTTTCCTTTAAACTGTTTTAGTTACATAGCCATCTGGGATCTGTGAAACATTTGCTTTATAAACTTAATATGATTCTGTTTCTATTTTAAGCTCCATTTATTTTTTGGACTCAATAACTTTTTATCAAATGTTTCTCAAGTTAAATATATGTAAAAAAATTACTGTCTTCTATTTGTTTCAAAATCATTGCTTAACAGTTTAACTGAGTCTCTCTAATTATGTATTAGAAAAAGCAGTGAATGTTTCCTAGGCATGTTCTCTGTACAAATGTTTAATATTTCCAGTGCTTGTAGGTCTTTATAGTGAACCATTTTGCTATTTCTTTCTAAGATGTAATATCTTAATATACATTATCTTCCTGTATGGTAGAATACTGCTATTGCTGTTCTTTTCTGCACTTTCTGCAGTTCAGTTATGTCCTATGTGAGATGGAAGACCACAAAAATACACAACGTTGAAGATAAGGGTGTTTTATGGATTTAGAAAAAAGCATATTTTTGCGTGTATTTTCAATTCCTTTCCTCATAATTCTTAACATGAACTGGTTTTGAACAACCTCTAAGCACTAAGCTGACGTTTTCAGAAGAAACCTCATTTTCACAATGACTGCTTACGACAACTCCTAGATTTTTTTCTGAATAAAAACACCTCATTAGAACCCACTAAACACAATTAGAGCTACTTTTTGTAAAGTGCAGTACCAGTTATTTATCAACATTAAATTTAATCTGAGATTTCTGCAACTGTTGTGTAGTGGGTTTCTGTGGCTGGGTTTTGGTAGCAGGGGCGGGGCTACAGGGGTGGCTTCTGTTAGAAGCTGCTAGAAGCTTCCCATGTCTGGTGGAGCCAATGCCAGCTGGCTCCAGGATGGACTTCCTGCTGCTGGCCAAGGCCAAGACAATCAGGAGTGACAGTAAGGCCTCTGTGATAACATTTAACAACTGAAGGTTTTGCGCAGATGAGAATTCCAGCCAGGAAAGAGTGGAGTGAGAACATGGGAACAACAAAGTAGACACCAAGGTCAGTGCAGAAGGAGGGGCAGGAGGTGCTCCAGGTGCCGGAGTGGAGGCCCTGCAGCCCGTGGTGCAGACCATGGTGGAGCAGCTGTGCCCCTGCAGCCCATGGAGGATGATCGGGGTGCAGAGACCCACCTGCAGCCCATGGAGAAGCCCCTGCTGGAGCAGGTGGATGCATAAAAGAGGCCGTGACCCTGTGGGAGGCCCAAGATGGAGCAAGGTCCTGCCAGAGACCTGTGGAGAGAGGAGCCCACACTGGATCATGTTTTTCCCAGGTAGGACTTGTGGCCCCTGTGGGGGACCCACACCTGTACAGTTCATTTGTGAAGCACTGCACCCCATGGAGGAGTGACCCATGGGACAGCAGTTTGGGAAGAACTGTTGCCTGTGGGATGGACTCATGCCGAAGAGGTCCATCAAGGGCTGTCTCCCATGGGAGGTACTCTGCGGGAGCAGGGAAAGGACTCCTCTCCCTGAGCAGCAGCAGAAACAACAACTGACTGTAACCCCAATTCCTGCCCCCCTGCACTGCTGTGGGGGAGGAGGTAGAGTTTAGAAGGAAGGAAGGGTGGGGGGAAGGTGTTTTTAAGATTATTTTACTTCTCACTCTTTTGCTGTGATGCTGTTAGTAATAAATTTAATTAATATCCCCACTTTGATTTGTTTTGCCCATGATGGTGATCAGTAAGTGACCTCTCCCAGCTCTTAACCCATGAATCCTTTACTGTTTTTTTTTTCTCTGTCCTCTGTCCAGTTGTGGAGGGGAGTGAGAGTGGGTACCTGGAATCCAGCCAGGGTCAACCCACTACATGTTGATAGTCATCTTTAATTTTGTACTATCCTGAATACTATCTGAGTAATTTTATATTATTTACACACTTTGGTACAACACTTCTGTGAATCATTTGTGACTATGTTGAACTGCCCAGATTCTATCACAGAGACTTCTGAAATGATTTTTGTAACCTCTCCGTGATATTAAATCCCATGGCCTCTTATCTTTAATTTCTAATGTTTTAACCAGGTTTTACCCCTGAGGGATCTCCGACTTTACACATTACCTTAACTTCTTTGATGATTTTATTCTTATAGGACCTTACTGAAAGTTTTTTAAAGTCACTAGATACACCGTGTTGATTAGACATCCATTACAAATCTTCATTGATTTCTCCAAAGAATTCAAGTAGATTTGTGACAGATTACTTCTACCAATCAAATCAACGCTAACTCTCCTCTAATTCTATTCTCTGTCATAGTTTCCAGTTATTTGCTTAGTGTAGTGGTCAGTCTTATGGGTTTGTAGTTACCTGGAGCTACCTATAAAATTTGGCATCACACTTGCTGCCTTCCATTACCTGGTGTTGCCATGATCTAAAGTAATAAGCTTACCAGTTAAAATTCAGCAAATTTGTAACTGTAGAGCTCTTGGGAAAATTCTAGAAAATTGAAAAGATATCAATTCACAATAGGACAATCCTGACCCACTAATAAACATGCTTACCTTTACAAGAAGCAAATTGTCACTTATTGATCATATCCACAACCATGAGAAATCACTTTGAGAAACCTGAGGTGTTTAAAGACTTGATTAAATGTGTAGTTTTACCCCATGATTCAGTTTGCACGCTTTCAATAAAGTGGCACAAAGGAATTTCGTTTTTTCATCCGTGTTCCTCTTTGTATTTTGTTTGAATAAAGCCAAGAAGCAAAAACTTTCAGTATTCAAATATTTCTGTGATGGAAGAATTTAATCCAGGAGAATAAAGAAAATGACCAAATGAGTCTGAGAGGCAACAGACAGTGATACCAGTACTCACATACCAGTGTTGCCGCTATATAGATTATACAGGGAAATCACTATAAACCTGTTGAGGGTTACCAACTGCACAAACCACATCCAGCTAAGGATTTCCTGAGATGAACATAGTTGGAAGACTCAGACTAGTAGTAAGAGTCGTTCATGCTCATCCTGTTGTTTCCTTCCCTGGCCATCCATTTATTCCAGCTGAGGGTGTCTTTTCTCCCCCCACACAATACCTCCATGCCCTTAAGAATTGTAGGTCTTTGGCATATGCTGGACACAGGTTACATCTTTTTGAAGCCACCTATGCTCTGGTCCCAAGAGCTTGAGATCGCTTTGTATTAGTCTACCAGAGGCTTAAGAAGTGGAGTAAGTATCCATGCACTGGCGTTTCCAAGGACTCACAAAGCTCCTGAGTCTAGATGGACCTTTAAACTGAGTTATCACAACCTTTTCTACAGTCTTACATGCCTAGGCAAAGCTGCAGGCAATACAGTCCCTAAATGGATTTAAGTCTTACTCCCTTAATTCAGTTTTTCTATCTCTTCCCTCCCCATCCCTCTTTTCTTTTTCCTCCTAGTGTACTGAATTTAAAAACAATTAGGTTCTTTCCTTTTGTAGAAAGGAAAAACTAAAAAGTGGATTTTTTCTTTTGAGGGTAGCATGGTGAACAGTAATAAATTTGTCAGCACCGGAATCTGTCCCCAGCTTAGCAACAAACTTTTAGCATAACCTAATTCCTAAATTCCTGTTGTAAATAGATTGAGTTGGTTATTTGAGAATTAAGTATTTCCATACTGAGCTAAATTCTAATTATCTCTTATACTGTAAGTACTTCATTTATTTGGGGAGACAATGGTATGTTACTTAGCGAAAGGGCAGCAAAATTATTGCAATATTAATAAAAATGCATCACAACAGTTGTAGAATAAACTATTAAGCTTTAAATCAGAAAAGTAATTATAGGCCTATTATCCAATATGGCTACAGATGCTCTGTGTATTTATACACACAATTGCTTTCACATATACACCAGGAGGATTACAATGAAATAAAATCCATGAAAGAAAGTATTTATCCAGGGAGTTGGAGTAAAAGCAAAGATTTCATTTCCATACCAAGCAAAATAGAACCAAGCAGCTGTTCAGTTACTTTGGATTCATATTCCTGCTTGATAATGATTAAAGATATTAAGAGCACCAAAATGACATGTCAAGATAATAAACGAGGTTTTCTTGGTGATCAGCATCTGTCATCAGAATTCCTATTCCTCTGAGCAGTATTTGCTACTCATGAGAAATTCCTCCTTCCAACAAAAATTACATTTTGTTTGCATTTTCCCATAAATATTCTTTTCCCTTGAATATTGAACTTTTTATTGTAAAACTCTGGATATCCAAAGAGGGAAATGATGAAAATGATCAGTAATAAGGGATCTCACAAATCGTCCATTTTAACTAAATGAAAATACAAAGACCATGTGTGCAAAATGTTTATAGTTTTTTTAGGAAATCACTACCAATATGGCTGTGAAGTCCATGTTGGTCTAGCAATTTCCTGTGTTTGTGTCATGGCCATGCACCAACATTTCTGCCACACTTCTTTTCTCCAATGTGATATTCAATTGCATTCTAGCTTAATTCACAAGTTACATTTTCAAATGCTGCTTATTTACTGCTCATGTTGCACTTTGGGTCAAGATTGTTTCTGTGGACACAGAAGGTGCTTTAACCACTCTAAACTTTCACAGAGTTAAAAACCCCCAAACTAAAGTAACTTCTTTGAGGAGTAAAATTTTTATGTTAGAGCCAGAAACTGGGAAAGGGCAAAAGATAACAAGTACCTGTACACTCAGCAGCGGTTCCATAATCAGCCCCACTGCAGAGTTATCCAGCTTTTGCTGCATTGCATTCACAGGACACTGTGCTTTAGGAAATAATCCAACATATTCATCTGGAATAACAGACCACATGATCTCCTCAGGCAAAAAGAGCATGGGAGGGGGAATGCCTCTGCTTATCACAGTCACCACAGGCATGCTGGCTCCTGATACCACCATCTTATCATGTCCAGACCAGCATCTTCCAGGCAATTTGCTTCTCTCTGTGAGCAGACAATCAAAGTAGCTTAGCCTTGAAAACAGTTTATAGGACAAAAGCAGGTGTCCTGGGATCCTGCCTGACAGAAAGCCATGCTATAATTGACACCATGATTCTGAAGGCTAGAAGAATCTGCTTGGTGTGAGCAGCAGAAATGACATTGCAACAGGTGGTGGTGCAGAGGCTGTTTGTTAGGGGTACCACTGCACAGATGGAGGGCATGTGGGAGGGAACCAGGCATCAAGATGTGAAGGAAAGGGCATATACAGGCAGTTGGCTGCTGAGACAACTTCTGTTTGTGCATTGGGCCCACACCAATGCCAATATCATCACTTGGGTTTGTACACAGCAGCCCCCACTGCTATGACTCACCCAGGCCAGGGCCAGAATCTCCAACCAGCCAAAACACTGTAGAGAAAACAGCTTCTTCAACGTGACTGTTGTTTCCTCCTTGAACCTTATTTTAGTTAAAGCTACCTTTTCATATACAGCCTCAATGTCGTTTCCCTGAGCTGCTTTTTCTATTCATCTTGTTCTACTTCTTTGTTCATATATTATTCTGCCTTTTCATCCAGACAGAAAAGCAAAGGTTAGAAAGAGGACAACAATTCAAGTAGGCACTGATGCAAGGACCAGCCATTCAGGAAAAAAGACACAAGAATATTGAAACAGCAAGAATAGAAAGATGCAGGTAAGCATGGAGCTGTCTTACTACCAGACAGAACTGACAGCTTCTACCTTGCTGCTCCCCTGGATGGTGGAGACTTGCTGTTTGCCTGTCAGGTTGCTCAGTGCTCTAGGTAGGAGGGCAGGAAAATATCATAGCTCAATGATTTGCACCTTTCTTGACAAATAACAAAAGAAGTAGGAGTATGGTTTGTTCATCTTTGGCCTTTGATGTGATTCAGTTATGTAGGGGAGAATTCAGAAAGGCCCTAAATCAACAAGGAGGATACTTTTGATTGCCACTGAGGCAGCTAACTAACTGAACAGCATTTCACAGGAGACATTGTTTTGACTGGATAAGTTTGAGATTATTAAATCAATGTATATTACTTCAGTGTTGTCTATCACATATAAGGACTTTGACTACACTTTTGTTAAAAGGTGAACTGAGATATACCAACTTGGTTACAGTCAACTGTAGAGCACTAACTTGAAATGCACAGCTTGGATTTTGTTAAGTTTCTCAGGACTATCATGGAACCAGGATGCGTAACTCTGCATTGTTTATCTGCAAACCTTCAAGTGCTTATCAACACACACATGTTAAACTATCTTCTTCCAAATCCTGAAAACTTGAAATGACACAGAGTTTTTCAGGAGGAAATTCATTGAAACATATGTACCTAACTTGCTGCACCCTATGCAAAACTCAGTCACTGGCTTCTGCTGTTGAGGACCAGGAAACTGTGACAGTGTCTTTGTGAGTGCTCAAAAAACAGTTAGCACAACAGTCCTGTGGGATGAAGCAGGAACACCTAACACAGTGGTTTTCTATATAATAAATCTCAAGATGTCATTGTCATATCACTGCAACACATATTCTAACTTGATGATGTAGCTGAAAGCTCCTACAGCTGTTGTCTTCTGTGCTGCCAAAAGTGTATCCATTATCCTTCCTAATCTATCTGTGCATGAGAACATGGCAGAGCCCTTCTAGTTATCTAAAATATTTGTAGTCTGAGTTTCAAGTGAGTGCTTTTGACAATTAGAAGTTTTTCTCTTTTGCTTAGTTCCTCTAAGCAATGAGTAATTCTTCTTCACATGATAAACTCTATTGTCCCCTAAAATTAGTCCCCTATGAAGAAACCACGTCAAAGCAGTGATCTAATGTCAAAAACACCTCTGGCTCTCGAAATCAGAGCAAACACGAGAGAAGAAAAAGAAAAATTAAAAACACCTTCCTTGGCAATTTGGAGAAGAATTTATTTCTTCCTACAGAGTGCACGATGAGTAATTCCTTTGTAAATGCTAAATTCCATCAGAAAGTATTTTGGAGTAATCCTGTTGAAGTCTCATGTTTTCAGTATTGCAGTCAATAAAATGAAGACATCCCCTGGTTAAAAATATGATTTAAGAAAGAAAAAAAGCAGGTGGTGAAATAAGAAAGAAATATTGTAAATGATGGATTACTGATTATAAATCAACCACCTCTTCCTCAATGGTTCCTATCAAAGTTCAGTTGCAGACCTGGTCGACCAGGGCAGGAGTGCTGCTGTGGCTCTCACAGGGCAGACACAGTCCAGGAGGTTTCCAGATGGGGTCTGCTCAACACCAAAGGGAATTTTGTTTATCTTAGACTTTTAATTTCTTCTCTACGTGAATGATTTTTTTTTTTATTCATAGAAGGGATTAATTTTGACCTGACTACATTGACTGGCTTTCTGTTTACCACAGACGAAACAACTTTCCTGGGTGTACTGTCAGTTCTGTAACTTTTACCTGAATTCATCTTTCAGAGATACAAATGGAGACTTGTTTAGGAACAGACAGATTTAAGATCAGAGTGATCCAAAGATGTTCAGTGATATACACTCAATCCAAGTTCTGAGTAATTTCTAGATGTCAGTTCTCTGCCTTGCTATTGAACTAGCCTGAAATAGACAAAATTTTGTTTTCTCTAGTAATTTTTAACCATCTTTTGATAACTAAATAAATAGACTCACTGTACAGTTTGGATCTCAACTCTCATTTAAATTTTGCAGATTTTCTGAATGCTTTCCAGCTTGTCAACATTCCTTTTTGAATTGTGAGGATTTGAATGAGTCTTAGTAAAGCTGGAAATACCTTCTACCTACTACCATTTGGTATTTCCAGTCTTACACAGCCCAAGATTGCTCCTCAGCCATAGATCAAGCTCCTCCCATCACACTTGAAGCACTTATGCAAAGCATTATCCTCTACACTATTTCTGAGTTTCGTTTACTGAGAGACAATACCAGATTGCAAGTGCCACAAATCTCATACTCAAACATATTTAAGGAAAAACACCAGCTACAAGGGTTAAGACACATGGGAAGAGACAATGAGAAAGCATGTTATAGGGAGATGTTGTTGGGAAAATGGCTGGATATACTGTTGGAAAGAGGTGCTCCATGCCAGAGAAGGTATTTCTGAGGGGACTGCAGCTGAGGATAGTCCATGCTGAGGTATGATCCCCTCTGAGGATCTGTGGCCAGGGGCCACTCACACTATCACAGGGACAACCCTGAGGTACTGCATCTTGTAAAAGAGGTGTTTCCCTAGGTTTTTGTGTAATTTGCTGTGTTTTTTCTCTTCTTTTCTTACCTTGCTACCCAAAAAACAATAATCAAAAGTTATTGTTAACTAGCAATGAACTAAATTAAATAAAATTCCTTAAGTAGACACTGCTTTGAATATGACAGCCTCTTCAGTATCACCAGCTGCAGCAATGCAGGTCTCTGTTTTTCCAAACTCTCATCTGGGGAGGGCTGCTTCCCATGTGCAGCCCAAGGGAACATGACAGAGGGACAGAGGCTGTGGTGCAGTGGCGAACCTTTCTTTGGAGAGGGTTAACAAACTGCAGTATGCAACACTCCAACTGACCAGGCCTTTGGGTACTTTTAAAGGTGAATTATGATGTTCTTCTGAACTTATTTCAGATTGCTATTACTCATAAGTCAGTTTTCATTAAATGACTCAAATCTATCAATGAATCATAATAATAAAAATAATTTGACTAGCCTTACTCTGGTCTCAGAAGAATTATACCATTTTCCAAAATGAGAGGGCTGTATAGCACAGACAAAGCCAGGCACTTAGCAGCATTACAGTGTTGTATTTTCCTGAAATTTTAAGAGCACTGCTGTTCTCCTGGCACCTCTGGCTCTGACTCTGCTGGGTGCTGAAGAAATACTGTACCTCTGTGAGCTCGGTTCACAACTGTAGACCAGTGGAAAAAGCAACATTCCTAAACATTTTCAGGTTTTTCAGAGAGGGAAGGAGGAAAAGTGGGTTTCTGTCTCCCTGCCTCACCAGCTGCACTGAAGTACAGCTTGAGTACTGCTGGTTACATCAGGCTCCGTGTGGATGCATTCAACAGCGGATAGTAAGACAGCATGTGTTAGCAAAACTTCGAAATGGAAAGCATTGTCCTCTTGCTTTAGTAGTAACTTTTTCTTTCTTTTTGCCATAGAGCAACATGGGTTTGAGGTTTGCATTAATTAGTACTGTTAAAAATTAACAGTAAGCACAGATTATAATTTTTCCTGAAGACCTACTAAATTAGATTTACATTTACAATAATTAATGAAAGGCAAATAATACTTATACATGGTAATGAAGAAATTTCAGTAGAATAGAAAACACTTTATTTCTTAGGACAGAAAGCACAGAAATAGATAGACTCACACAACAAAGTAAGTCGGGTTCCTTAAATTCTCCCCATACGTTGTATATTCCAGGCCCTGGTCCTCTTAATGGCTCTCTTCTGACCTCTCTCCAGTTTGCTAATCTCTCTCTCTTGTAGGAGTAAATATTAAATATTTATATTAAATTAAATATTAAAGCAATTTAATATTGAAATGACAATTCCCAATAGCAAATTATGCACTGGAGGTAGAATACATAGGATCCAAACAGATGTTCGTGGCTGGGATTGTCATCTGGAATCCTTAATGGTCACTGAAGATGAATCTATTCTCAGATGGTTGTCCTTCTGAAGCTGATAACAGCAGATAACATCAGGTTAAATGACTTTGCATCCTAGATCTCTTCATTGAACATAACGAATCCAAGGATGGAGGCACCGCCACTGTAGATATCTGAGGGTAGAGGACAGGAATCCTCCCCCCATGACTGTATATCAGTCTGTGCCAGGAAGTGAACACAAGGCACACAGTTTTGCACTGGAAGCTCTAGAGGCAGCAGTCCCAGTACTCTAGGTATTGATCTTTGACCCCAAAATACACAGAAACTGTTAACTCTGCTTTGCCTTTAGCAGGATGGAGAATGACAGGAACTTGGTCTCCTTGTAATATATCAATTCAAACTGAATTTAAAGTAGCATATTTATGTTTCCCTAACAAGGGATTCCCAGGAGAAATCCTTCCTGCTTCTATCTAGGCAGTGATAATGCCACAGCAGCTGGGTTGCAAACATCCCCTTCTCAGGGACACCCCTGAAGTTACTGAAGACAACTGGAGTGAGCTAACAGACTTAACAAAATCAGCACATCACCTTTTATGTGTATTAAGGCTCAAATACTTGTGCTGCTTGAATCCTCACAGTGTTTTGTAAAGATATGATCACCTTATAACTTCGTGTTAACATTTAATGCATTTAATTTTCTATGTCATTTGAAATAAAACAAACCCCTTGAAGTGACTTAAAAAATTGTCTTCACAGTTTCTCTCTTTTTTTTTTTTTTTCCCCTATATTTGCCATATAAATGACCTTGCAAACACTCCCATGTAACTGCTTGGTAGGTTGCAGCAGACAGCTTCTCTCTGCTTGGCCAGTTTACAGCAGCAGTTTTCCCTTGAGAGCAATTCATGACATGTCTCAGCAAGCCAAGAACTAGACAAGTGGGACAGCTGGAATTGGCTTCTGTGCAGCTGGTTCTTTGTACTTTCTTTCCTCACTAGGCAACTGCTTCAGAGTAGCTGTGTCCATTGAGCTCGGTGGATTTAGCCTGGCTTGTAAAATCCATCTCCTGTGGGAGGTGCCAGTGGCTATCCATTGGCTTTAGTGGGAGCTCATGTTATGTGTGCTCAGGTTATATAGAAAGTTATTCCAAAGATGTTGCAAACTAAAAGTCATATTAAAGCAGTGGCAGACTTACAACTCACATGCCTGTGAATAAAGACTCCCTTAAGTGGCTTGCATTTCATCATCCCTTGCCATACCTTCCTGATAAAAAACAGGAAATAACAGACTAATAGAATGGTTTGGGTTGGAATGAACCTTAAATATAATCTAGTTCCAACCCTCATTGTCATGGGCAGGGACACCTTTCACTAGATCAGGGTGCTCAAATCCCCATCCAACCTGGCCTTGAACATCTATGACTTCTCTGGGCAACCCGTTCCAGTGCCTCAACACTCTCACAGTAAAAAGTTTCTTCTATGGCAGTGATCTCACCACATCTCTATGTGTCTGGCTCACTGAGTCCTGGTGGATAACCAGGATAAGGAGCCCTGGTGGATAACCTCTTCTCAACTCCAGAACCAGAGTCATGGTTTCATGTGTTGGGAGAAAGAAATATAGTCTCTGGAAGCCTAGAAAAGCAAGTTTATCTGGGGATATAGGCTAAATGGATGTATAGAAAGACCCTTGATACTACTGGGGGGAACATACATGTGAAAAAGTTAAATTAAGAGAGGAAGAACTTGACATTCACCTGCTGCTACAATTTCCTTGCCTGTTCTCATATGAAACCATGCATTTCTCTCCACAGCCAGAGTCCCTCCTTCAATAGGTTGATGTGCCATCTGGAAAATGCTTTCTTTGTGGCTGTGCCTGCTGGCTGAGAAGAGGTAAGGGGTTTCTACATTGCTTTCTTTGTACTTGAGAGGAAGTCATAGTCATTGCACTGATGTTTTGTCCCCCATTGCATGATAACAGTGGGTGTAGGCAGGACAAAAATTGGAAGCAGGAACAGTGTTACCAACAGGAAAAGGTCTTTGATCTGAAAATGCTGATGCTCAGTACATCTGCATACGTGAAGGACTGTCTCCTTCTCTTCATGTTCAGCTGATCAAACCCTAGAATATTTCAGAAGCCCTCCAAGTTTTTTTTAAGGGCTGGAAATGCCATGTGATTTTCATGTTGTTTTGCACTACAGATGTTTCTGTGCAAATAAAGGAAAAGTTTCTGAGTGAAAAACTTCAGGTCCATTGAAATCACTAGAGTTTTCATTTTAGTGTCCTCTCTTTTAATTTTTTCTCATTAGGTGTTACCCCCTTAGTTTATAGACCAGAAAGTCTTCTGCTGCTGTGTGACTTTATGCACCAGCATTACTGCAGTGTTAACGGAGAGATGCTGTTTCCACTGTAATGGACTGGATATGGTGCACATTTACAAAATCTCTTACCAAAAAACACGGAAGGAAGAAATACCTTATTTTTGGCCCAAGTTAAGGAGACAACCAGTGGTGCTGGTTCCATTTTGACAAGATACATAGATGTGCTTTGACCTGTTTGCCATCTCGATTCTCATCTTTTCCATCCCAATAGAAATACTGATGTCACTCCCTGTCTCTAGCTTTGGACATTAAACAGAGGCAAGAATTTTACATCATTTAGTCTTAAATGTTCTCTGAACTAGACTTACTTTCTTATAATGCTCTGCTCTATCTCACTATAACAGTGAGCCTCACTGAACTATCAGCCTACTTCTGCTGCCACAAACATTTCCCTAAGATTGTGTCAAAATCTACTGGTAATGGTGGAAAAGAAAAAGAGCTCCTCTACAAGCAGAAATAGAAAATTAAATAGGAAGCTGGCTAATGTAAGGTACTCATCCATGCTAGGAAAAATATAAAGTGGTATTCTTGAGGGAAGAGACATTTCTAATGCTGATTTGGTATTTTGCCTTTCCATAGCTTAAACTTCTGTTTAAAGATTGTTGAGAAAGGGCATTTGTGCCCTGACTGGTGCTGACTGAAATACTACTCTGGGTCCTTCATGTTTTAATGGGACACAGGCCAGCATCCCTCCTCCCCTGTAGCATGAGGTGTGCTTTTGGCTCTGTTATGGCAGGGTGTTCAAGGAGCTGTGGAAGGAACATTTCCCCTTCTTTCCACATTGCAGCTGGGGTAGGCATGCTTCAGTCCAGTCCAGCTAGGGCAGCTTGGGCTGTGGAGCTGAAGGGATGTGATGAAGGAGGAATAAATGGGGTATCCCTGAGTGTAACGCCCTGAGCAGACTGAGTACCATGTATAGCACAATGACACCTTTTTTCAAGGGCAGTGCTTACACACATAAGACTTCCCACTTGAATTTGTCCCAGCTGGTCCACCTGACAGTGCCATGATGCTGGAGGAGAGAGATGCCCGTGGTAGGTGGCAAATCTGTCCTGGTGGAGTGTGCTGTTGCTTTACAAACCCGTTCCTTGTATCCCCACTAAGCATCTACCACAGGACAGGTGGATGGCCTCCTGAAGCTGTCTCAGTCAATGGAGCTCACTGTCTAGATGGTTACAGGATGTGATGATGCCTTTTGCATTATTTGTGGATGTCGATTTAATCAGGCAACTGCCTTAGCTTACATGCACCAGCTAAGCAACTCTTGGCAAGTGTGCTCTGCAGTGCAAGTAGGGGCCCCTATAGAGGAATTGCTGTGTAATAATAAAATTAATTTGAAGAGTCCAAAAAGGTAGAATTTTCTACAATCTTGTACACAGAGAGGCAATGAAATGCTACATTCCTTGCAGAACTGATGTGTCTTATCTTGTTCCGTCCTTTGAAAGTAGGAGAAAAATCAAGAAGCAATCAACACAGCTGGGCTTTTCTTTTTGTTTACTTGGAAAATTTGTTTTAACCATCAACTTTAGCAAATTTTGGCAGTTACAAACCTGTACACTTTTTTTTCATTGTTTTGTTTTTATAGCAAAAAAACACAAGACAATACTGCCAACAGCAATGATGAAGAAACAATTAGTTTTCAGATGAAGGACTATACCCACTCAAAGTGATAAACCTTCCCTTTTGCATAAGGTTTAATTTGTTGTCATTGGAAAAATGACATCTCTTAATACCTACTTGAAATGGAATAAAAATCATATCTCTAGGTTTTTTGTGCAAAACACATTCATTTAAAAAAAGTCAATAAAAAACATCTTAGAAACAGAAAGAAGTTAAACAAAAAGAGCTGAACCCAAAGGAAAGTTACAGTACATTTTGAAACGATTAAAAAGTTTTCAGATCTAAAACTTTTTTGTTTTTTTTTCCTGCTGTTATCTTAAACTTTAAACCAACTTTGATGACTCTTTAGAATTATATCAAACAAACAAATAAACAAAAAAAAATTAAAGCAACCTGATTGGCATCAAATATCTACAAAAGCCTGGTAATTTGAAACCGTTATATACATTAGTTTATAAACTTCTTTTTAAACACCAAAACATACATCTTTTACAAACCAGCCTGATTGCAACAGGTAAAATTTACAAGACAATCTTTTCCAATACAGTGCTTTAAAGAGAACTGCTTTCATTCCTAAACATCTTTGTCATCTCCTGAAAAACGGCAGTATGGGCTCATTGCATTGTTAAATAATAGCGCTTCAGGTATTCCTATGACAAAAGAATGCTACAGTTCTGAGGGCTCCAATCTCTTTCCGTAATACAGTTCAAGTGCACTCTTAACACTGGTAAAGATTACTTATGGCCTTTGTGTAATACGACATATTTGCAATTATTGCTTTTCGTTATTACATAAAGAAATTAATTTAAATTCATTTCCTCCCCATCCACACATCCCTTGGATGATGCAGCTAAATTACTAACTGAATGGCCCTTCTCATAATGGAGATGTTAAATGTCAAGTTGTGAAACACAGGTTAAAATCCATGGGTAATGGCCAATGGTCTAAATTTCTAAGACTCAAATCACAGTTTGGCATATTGAGAGAAAAAGAGATGCAAACAGGCAAAATGCACAGTTTTACTGCATGGTAAATGACGGTAAACCATCAGGGAATGAACCTGAAGATGTAGCTCTCTTCTTGAAAACCGCCGAAATGTCCATTGTTACTCAGTGAATAGCTCCAAACATTACCAACAAAGCACAGATGTACTTTCAGTAGTAGTTTTAAAGAACTGGTTTCTTCCATTATTAAGGGTGCTTCCTTTTCAAATGAAGCTTTGCAGAACTGGTCGAGGGCACCTTCAACTCCCTCTCCCATGACTGCAATTACTATGGGCTATAAGAATATACTATAGCATCAATTTAGTTTTTTCAAGCAGGAGCTTGATGAGGAGTAGAGCTGTGTTCTTAACCATTTTTCTTGTCCAGCCCACATTTATCTTTAACATGGAATTTATATAAGCCAAGAGCAACAGCTTTTATGTCATATTCTCAAAATTTCCCACCTGCCTGTTTTGCAGAGAAAACAGGCTGCTGCCTCCCCATTAATCAGCATTTCAGTGACATGCATTTTTTCACTGTGCTGCACCCACTCTGAGTTTCTGGAGGTACCAATACATCAAGGCTATCAGTGCTTCAGACTACATCAGAGAATTTAGAGAATGGGAGAAAAAATTCTGAGGACCAAAATTTAGGTTCTTTGTGCAACATGCAGAGGGGGAGATCCTGCTCAAGAGATGGATCACACAGCTTTCTGATTTCTGAGGAAAACAGTGGCAGTGAGAAGCTTTTGACTCCTTACAGCCTTTTACTGCAACTATAGATTAAGGAAACCCATGGGATAGTTCAGAATCAAAGATGGCACTGAGCTTAAGGAAAATAGCTTGATAGACAGGAAATCACAGTTCTGTAGTGAATCTCTGCATTCCAAAGTCCTTCTTACGTGTATGTGTCTTCATACATTGAGTCCTATAGGAGGGTCCTATAGGAAGACAACTTTATGGTGATCTTCTAGTGGGGTTGTCCATTTCTTTCCATGGGAGGAAGTGATTCTGCAGCTCCTCAGTGTCACATTTGTGTGTCTGCTATAAGATACTGGCCCAGGATAGCAACCACATCCAGTACCTATGGTTTTGGGAGAACTTTTTGCCCTTTTTTTTTTTTAGAATGTTTGTAATACAAAGGCAAAATAATTAACATATTTAAGAAAGGTACATAAGCACAAAGCCACTTTATGTGGTATTGGCAGCATAAATCATGTTGTCTGCCTCTTTCTTTTGCCAGAATTATCGAAAGGGCTGTCAGTGTGCACGACAATCTCAACTTGATCAAAATGCAGAGAACAAGTACCCTTTTACTCAGCCTCATATACTCCTAGCAAAGTCATTGATTTCTGATACAAGCGAGTATTTGCATTTTAACAAGTCGCTTTTTTCTTTACAAAAAGCAAAGACTTCCTTGATTCTAGGAGTTATAACCCAATGATACTCAAAAGTACTTTATTAAGCCTGTGAAATCATCTGCTACAGATGATTCTGAGAGAAAATACTGTGTAGTGGAGCCATCTACAGGGATGTAGTTTGAAATACAGACACACAGGATAAGCAGAGATGTGAGGGGAGCTCTTGCAGAACCAGGGACTTGGCAATGACAGCAGTAGCAATATAAAAATCATCATATGGCAGAAAAGAGAAATATATATTGGATGGACTAATATGAACAATAATTCTGACATTAGGTTATGAATGTGTTGTTATCTTCCAGATTAGAAAACTGTGACTTGTACATGTGGAGCAGTAATTAAAAAGAAAATAAAATGGTTTGGTTTAACAGAGTTGTTAATATGAAAATCTGACTCCCTAAGAGGTATTTCACCTTTAGATCTGCATTTGGGTCTTATTTTCAAAAAGAGCTTGAACAAAACCAGAAGGGCCATGGAAGTACCATATTCACAGAAGGGAATCTGTTTAAAGATGGATTTGGAGAGGAGGAGATACTGAGGTATAGAAATCATGAGTAGGACAGAGAAGGCTGAATGGGTGATCATTGGCACCTTCCCAACAGCACTTTAATAAGCAGTGAAATGAAATGGCAACAACATCAAACAGAAAAAGTACTATACATTGTATTTATGCATATTTTACCAGTAAAACTCACTACCAACAATATATTACTGAGGCAACAAGCTTGGTAAGAAACATTGATTTTTTTCTGTATGGCAATTGCTAGGCTCCCATGGTGTCCTCCCTTGTGACACTTTTGATATGTCCAAGTAAAGGCTTGATATAGGTGTCTCAGGCTTACGCAAGAATTTTCACTAAGAAGACAGATGACAAGTACACCTAATAACTATCTGGGGGCTCAAACAGATTTAATTGCATAATGGATAAAAATGTCTCAAACCAAAACTGAGTAGGATCATACCTCATGTAAACTGCAGCCCAATGCTAAGAGAGCATCACATTTCTCAGAAAGTCATACAAGCTTTAAAAGTGCAGCTAAATTTGCAGCTTTGTTTTGCAAACTCTGATGTTCCTACTCTTGAAGAGACATCAGTCTAATTGCATTTCCTTTCCTGTAACACAGACTTCATGAACAATTAAGAGTTATTTTCTATCCATGCCTCTAGGCTTGCCAAACCATTTTATGGCTTTTTGGCAAATCCCTCAGTCCTTTGCAATCACAATACAAATTTCCATATTTTTTTCTTCTTAAAATCACAGGAATAGTAGCAGGGAAAAAGGGGTTGAAACGCACCATGAGCACATTCAGAATATATCACCATTACAGAAGCATGTTTACTTTGAGAAGACCAAGTGACATTCATAAATTCAATGGACGGGACCTATTTGCAGACAAGTACTTGATAATACTTGTATGTGCAGTACATTCTTTCTAGAAGTTCACTCAATTTATTCATGTATCTGTATAATGAACTGTTTTCTACTGAAGAATTGCTGCATCATCCCAAAGAAAATATCTACTCCAGTCTTCAACAGTTACATGAGCTATTGGAGAGAAGCAGCAACATACTGTACCTACTCCAAGAACTTTAGAAATCCTGTTTTATTAAAAGTGTTACAAGCTGCAATTATTTAAATGAAATTCTATGAATAATTTCTTTGTATTTGGGACAATTTCTGAATAAACACTTCCTGTGTGTCAAGAAATGGCCCACAATTTAATCTTGGGTGAAGCTCAAGTCAGTCAAGAACACCTCCTGGAATACAACTACTGAAACTACCCAGTTAAGATGATCGACCAAGGGATAGGACACGGAAAGCAGCACAGGAAACCTGTTACTGAAGCTATTTGTGTACCACAGTGATTTAGGTATTCAATAACTTTTCAGAATGACAAAATTATGCCATGGAAGGAATGGGAAAACCCAGCAGTAATGCAGACTTGTAGACACATATTCACTGGTAACATATACAGATGCTACAAATTGCAGGGGTAAAAACATTTTTTCAGAGGACTGAGCAACAGGTATGCATATTCTGCTTTACTACACTGAGTGAAAATCCCATACTTCCATATTGCACTTTGCTGCTCAGGCTAAATCAGTGTGAATGGCCATTTACTCCAATCAGGCTGAGGGAAGCATAAAAGCATACAGAGGACATGGTTTTCTTCATCCCACAACAATATTCTGAAGTCTGCAAACAACCTTTGGAAGTTGTCAAATCCTACAAAATCATGAATCCAGTGGAAAATCTAGGGCCAGCCCTTTGGCCACAGTCCATCCATGCAGTTCCACTGCCTGAGTCAGTCTACAGTATCTGAGAGTTCATCCTGTAAACTCTAGGGATGGACATTTGCCAAATGAAGTTCAGCTAACAATCTGAGGTTATGCAACTTAATTGCAACTAATTTTACTGCAGTAACTGTAGCATGATGACTGCTGTTAAATAGGTGGCTGCCTAAGCAAGAAATTTAAAAAAATAATCAGCTGTGTGTAGTTAGTAAAGTTTCCCTGTGTTTTCAGATGCACGTTCACATTGCATACAGAAGTCAAGGGAGGCTGTGCATACGCAGCTGGGGCAAAACCAGGCCACTCCTGAGCCAAACTCTGATATTTCTAGAAGTTCTCACAGGTGAAGCTATGCACACACACCTGATGCCAGGTTTTAAAAAAATGGCAACCAAAGTAGGCCAATTTGGAGTAAATATAAACTGTACATATGTTGCTCTATATGCACATAAAGTAGAATGAAATGCTATGTAACAAACAAAAGTATAGGTAAATATTTATGAACAAGTAACTGGTTGCTTGTCTTTGACAAGCCAATTTGTAAATGTTGCTTTTTTTCAGCCATCTGAAATGTACACAGCAGCCTCAGCAATCAATTGCTTTCACTCTTTGCTGACATGAAGTTTCATGCAGCAGTGCATCTTGGAATGATCCATACCAGTTCCTTAATACTGTGGGGAGATTATAACACTGTAACACTTTTAATAACACAATGAAAAAAAAATCAAACCTTAGGAGAGAGAAAGGAATTATTTAGCAATTATTGTTTCCCCCTGCCTCAAAAGCTGAGTTTTACTCTTGGTAATAAATACAGGTACACACTCTCCAGATTGTCTGTAACAATTTCGTGATGTATAATACTTAACACAATTGGTCTCTTCGTGTCTGCACATACAGTATCATTTCTGAACAAGTTAATAATGGGTTATACCATATTTTTGCCTTGCCTAATATATATAGACACACCTCCAGCAAATTTTCTTCTCAATATTTATACTATTAATTGGACCAAATGACAAAATTAAAAAAAGAAGAGGAGGAAGAAGAAGAAAGGAGCTTCCTTTACACTTGTGTCTGATGCTGGGTCTCCACAAATGGAATGTGAACATTTTCTAAGTTGAGTTCCTCCACGCTTTCAAAGTCACTCATGGCTACTTCGGAGTCATCAAAGCCACAGCTGGCCGAGACATCAGAGGAGGAGGCATCTAGAGAGTTGTGCAAGGATAAAGGCATCTTACCTGCACTAACGTTTTCTGTGTTCTGGCTTGGGCAAACAGCAAAAGTACTAAATTCGTTCCCAGCTTGAGACCCCGTGGTGTCTGTCTCATTGGGGAACTGGTGAGGAGGGAGGTATTGGCTAGGGTGGAAGTGCGGCCGTCTCCTGCAATCGGGGCTGAGAGTACTTGCCATTGAGACTGGCTGCGAGGGTGGGAGGGTTTCATATTGGTCCGGATAATCCTCTGGAAGAGGGGGTGGTAACTGGTCCTGGCTTAAAAACTCCTCTTCATGAGGGGGAGGGTAGTCGCTGTCAATGTCGTAGCCACCAAGGTAGTAATCTGTTTCCAGTTCTCTGGTACTGCCGTGATGAGCCGAGCCTCCATCTGCTGTCTCAAAATTGGGCACTTCCTCAATGTCGGACAAGCGAGCACTTGGCATCCAGTCAGAGGTATCCCAGTGATACGCTGCAGCAGGAAAGAGAATCATAGCGCTCTGTTAGGATGAGACCACAAATGAGAACAGTGTCCTGCATGCATGGAGTCCTCACAGCACATTCAAATCACAGCATGCTCCACAGGCCACTGACACAGGTCACTCATGCTCTGACCGGGGGGGGGGGGGGGGGGTAGAGGAGAAGAATAAATTGCATTATGACGCTAATGCAAACAAGCAAGGAAACAAAGTATGGTCACTCTCAGGCATTTTGCTCTTTAGGATGCCACTGTGTTGTATTAGGAACTATAAGTCCGATAAATCAAAATGACAGATATGTCTGAATCACTGCTTTTCACAGTTAATTGAAAAGATCTATAAATCAGCATGCTTATGGCATCGCATCTCGTCTCCCCTTCCACCTCCAATGACTTCAAGAAAGAAAGTGTGCAAGCAAATAATCTGATTGACTGAAAACTGAATTTTGAAAAAAGTGGCTGACCATTCTCATGCAGCTTATGAACCCAACAGAATTCAAACAAAAGAGTACACGTGAAGCAGTTCAAGAAGAAAACCAAAGAGATTGTCAGTGCTCTGCCCACCCCAGCCCAGTCTGGCAGGCAGAAGGTGTCCCAGAAAAATCACCTCTGTTGTAGTTCTGTCCTTGATCCATAACAGACACTGTCAGATACAAAGTAAAAAGTAAAGACTGGTAACTCAGAGCTTGTTACCAGCATTGTATTACATGTGAAAATACAAAACTTTGCATGCATATTTTTAAAGTACGGCTGCTTTGGCGTTATTTTAATAGAATTTTTAATTATTCTTTATTTTAACATACAAGCTAAACTTGCCCGTCAAATGCAGATATACATAAAAATGTTTATGTCGTGTATTATATTCCTTTTCTATCATATCTTAATTGTTTACCCTCACTGAAGAGATATGGAATTACATTAGAGCTGGAATTCTTAATACAAAAAAGGGCTATCCACCATCTCTACGGTTTATAATTGCAAGTACATTTTTTTCTCACTTGTTCACTTTGAAACAGAAAAATAAGAATCTACCATTCTCAGGGCCGGTTCAAACAAATCTGGGCCCACCTGGGCTCAGATACCATGGTGATGGGCACGGTATAAGAACCTGAATAGAATAGAATACAAAGCCATTTAATGGGGCCGTCAGCTACAACGCTCCACAACCCCATACCCACCTCCCACCTGCACTGCCATGCTAGCTGGTGGGGAGGGAGGCATTCCGGTATGGAGAGGGTGCAGGGGTGGGGAAGAGAGCAAGGAAAGAGGTTTTATGTGAGACAAGAGTGGGGAATAAGCTGCAGCATTTTCTAGATGGATATGCTCTTGTTCAGCCACATGTTATTTGGCTTCATGCAAGAAGTCATTCAGCAAGGTCTCTGGATGGCATTGCTGGAGGAGGTCTGGCAAGATAAACAGGCCTTTATGGCATCACCTCTGGGGCTCAGACACAGATGAGGGCAGAGAATACTGTTCTCTAGGCCTCCACCTACCAAGACCTCACTTGCCCTTGCTTACCGCCACATGGTGCATGTGGTGATGGTGATTTCTTCATGAGCTTGTTAGCCAGACAGTAGCTCTCTACCTGCTCTGTGATATCCTGGAGTGAGGAGGGCTGGGACTACTGCAGCTTTAGCAGCAGCGTCTAAACTGGACTTTTGTAAAGTGGATTTTGCTTTATTTGGGTCAGTGTAATGGCATTGCACCTGAGATGCATCAGGGCCCTCTGAGTTGTGTGGTTCAGAATCCAGGAGAACCTCTCTAATTTGCTGACTTGCACAACCCCCGGCAGGTCCCTGGGGCAGGAGCCCCACTCTTTCATGACTCTGTGGCAGTGATTCTGCCTACCAAGCAGCCAGAGCTCCAGTGTGGCTAATTATTCACCGCTTCTCCAGAGCAAAGCAGGCAAGAGTCCTAAGTCTCATAATAAGGAACTGAGAAGTGGGAAAAGCATTTTCAGTGCAACCTCTTGAAACTGATGCCAAACTGGCTTTTTCGGATATGTAAAGCATGATGGGGAACCAGTGTGTTTGCTTAAGCCTTCCTTTAGGAAGGAAAGGACGTTTTCAGTGCCTGTGGTTTCTTTTCAAGGTTATTTTCTTATTTTTTGAGTGGGATTTTCTTTTTGTATTAACCTTGGCTATTACATTTATTTGATAATGAGAAGAATGGCACTCACACTTCAGGAAATCCATAAATGTACTACAGACAAATACTCAAATGCCATCGCTAGCCAGGAGCAAAAGTGTTTTTCAAAATTGCAGTGAACTGGCTCAAGAAAAAAAATCAGTTGTTTCCCCAAAATAATTTACTTAATCGTTTTTAAGTATTATGGAGACTGGATTAGCTGAATCACTGAAATCTGGCTCAAATTTGCTATGGACAGATGAAATGTTGAACTTCTGGATAACGTGAGTTAATATTGAGTGGACATTTTCCCACGGATAGGATATATGTTGTAAAAATAAATAAATGTTTATCTGTGAGACACCACATTTCCTCAGTGCTTAATGGAAAAGGAAAATAGTGATATTCCTGCTTTACAGGTAGGGAAGTCAGTTCACCTATAACTTGATGAGCTTGAGGTTACCCAGGAGGTCAGTGGAAGAGGTGAGTGTTGGGTCCTTGACCCCCATGGGCATGCTCTATTCAATGGGCACATTAACCCCAGGGGAAAATCAGGCTGCTTTGCTACATGGCATCCATGGAGCTATGTCTACACATCTCTTTGACAGGGTTACCTGGGAGAAACCAGCCACCTGCCTACCATCATTTTGCTCCTCTCCGTGTGATCCCATTGGAGCGCATAACCCAGCTCTAGTGCAGCATGGGATACTTTACAGCCTTCCTGTGTCATCTTCTGTTTCCCAGTCTCTGCAGCCAGGATAACCTCTATGATATGGTTCCATTATCAATCTAATCTTTTCTCTCATTTTGTGGTATGTTCCTCTGGCGTTTTCATGTTTGCTGGTGAACATGCTGATCTGCAAAACCCAATCCCTGCCACAGGTTTGCTGGTCAGTGTAGATTAGTGAGGTTCTGCTGGAATTTTTCACAATGAAAACAGGAAGCATTGTTGCATAACAAGAAAGAAAAAAAATTAAATACCTTCATTTTCTATAGTGTCAACTACATTGTTGACAAGCTGTATGACAGTCACTATGGAAGCTTGCAGGGGAGGGAAAGTAGAAAATAAAGGGAGGGGAAGGACAGCTTCAGGTTAGTATTTAAAACACACATCATATGTTACCACAATAAATTCTCTCAAACAGACAGAACTGACATTGAAAAAAAAAAAAAAGGCTGCCGACCAATGCATGATTTATACAATGGGTTGCAGGACATTTAATTTCAGATAATCCCATACATTTTCAGAGTGGTGATAAATTCCAAACCAGCATTTCCAGAAAGGTATATGGCATGATGTGTATCACTCATAAATTCAAGCAGACTGGCCAGCTGATTCAATTAACCAAAGCAGTATCTCGTCTACCTGACACTAATTTCTAATTCATTCTTGCTTAGAGGTCTCTAGAGATGGTGCCATGTGCTCCAAGGATCATTATCTTTTTGACCATCACACCATCAGAAACAGTGCTAAGCTCAATCTATTTCCTAAGAGGAATGTTTTATTTATTTACTCTTTGTGCTGTGCCATGTAATACCTCTGGGACATTAAGCAGCACAGGAGGAAACATGCAAGTAGCTTTGGTTCAAATTTTGATTTGTGTTTGACAGAATAGTTTCACAAATGCTTTGTGTGTTTTCTGCAGGAGTTTTACCAAAACATACTCTCCACTTGAAATAATTAATATAGACTGTGCAGTTGTTTAACATGAAGGCCTACAATGTGTCATCCTCTAGATCTGCACTGTGCACCACCTAACACCCCTGCTTGTGAGAAATAAACCCACCAGAGGGAAAGCTCTGGTTCAGTGGGCACTGGATCCATCCCTTTTCCTTTGTCTTTACTTATGAAAAAAATGATTGCTTTGGAGCAGGCTAAGAAGGGGACCAGAAATGCTGTGCAAGAGATACTTTTTTGTTTCACATGACCAACAGATTCTGAGGTCACAAGAAACATATTAACAGTAACAGTGCAAATATATGTTGAATATTTTCACATCTTTGTTAAATTTTGGGCATGGGATCAGGGATATTATCCAATTTCCTCAGTTCTTGTGAAGGCTTGGCAAAAAGAGCCTCGATAAACCAAACCAGTCATGTTTTATGTTTATGTTCAGCATGTTTATGCCATCAACAGCATTGACAATTGTACAAAGGAGACTTGTACTGGCTAATGCATAATAAACATTATAGAAAAATAAGGGACTCCGTGCAATTAGCTGCTGCATGGCTGGGAAGACATGGAGGGTAGCTGTAAACTCTATGAGGAGAACAACTGAGAGTGAAAAACAGGAGATCAGAAAGTCTTCATTGCTACTAAGGGTTGGCTCTGGTGGGAGCTGAGCAGAGCACGTTCACAGAAAGGAGGGAAACTGCTTACAGCTCACTGCAAGTCAACACCCAAATACAACATTGTTCAGATTTTTTGCTTTTTGATCACAAAAAATACTGCTAACTATTCTCAGCAAGACTAGGGGAGCTGAGCAACTTAAATGCAGTAGAAATAAGGTGGGAGGGAAAAAAAAAGGTAGGTTAAAAATCACACCCAAAAGGAGTTTTCATGGTAAGACAAGCCCTATTTGACCCAGCAAGAGAAGGCTCCAAGCATTCTGGAGAGGCTGAGTGGAGGCTGCCTGCACCTGATAGAAACTGAAGAGTGCAGGTCTGTCTGCACCTTCAATGGGATGTGTCCCAGTGTTTCACCGGTGCAAAACAGGTTTCCCCAGCCAGAAGCAATTACCCATTTTTACAAGACAACGTTGGCACAGCCATTTGTACATCAGCATGACACAAGCCTGTTCTCTCTGCTAGCCATTTGAGAACCTGGGAGCATTGCTCTTGGCTTTGGAGGAAGGGGTTTGGTTTGGTTGTAGTTTCACTGACAACCTTTTAATCTTTGTAGGTATGCGAAGCAATAAGAATTAACTTGACAGGAAGAGGAATTATTTATGGCTTCAGGAGGGATGCCTGTTAGTCCTTAAGTACATGTATGTGAACATCTATGTGCTTATGTATGCCTGAATTCGCATTTTAGGCTATTTTACTGCAAACCTTCCATGCTGCTTCAAGAAAACCACAGCATATGGTCTTGCACTGACCTCTGCAAATGATTCAGATGACTTAAATTTCTTCCCTCATTCTCCCTGAAGATATGGATTTGTTTGGACCCTGAACTACAATTGTTACTTCTAAAGGCCTTATTTTAAATGCAGCTTTCACAAAAAATGAGTGGGCATAGAAGGTCCAATCCAGCTTTGTGGGTACTGTGTCACTGAATTAAATGGAGGGAGGATCAGGAGCTTGAAATGTCTAATTAGAATATGGGAGATATAAAAAGTAACAATGTATAATAAATGACCACTTGAATAATTATTCTGAAGGTAATTATAATGTAAGCATATATCATTAAAATAATACTTATTCTAAAAAAAATTAAAGGTTTTTTTTGGGTGCAGGGCAGAAAAGCATTGAGAAGCTTAACAAAAATAATCGTGATGCTTCAGACACAGCTGAACCAAAAGGAACTGCAAGTGCACTTCGCTTTCAGTGCTTTTTCCAACATTTCAGACTACCTAGAGAAGAGCTGCATGACATGACTGAGGAACTAAGTCTCCAGACAGTTCATTAACTGGCAGCTGAGGAAACCAAGTACAATTTCTTTGTGCTAGTCTTTTTCTGTGTACCTGAATGAGATTTCCCTGACATCCACCATCCCTTCCCAGCAGAAACATCTTGTGCCTTTTCTCAGACCCACTACTCAACATATATGGGTCGTAGGAACAAAGATTTGCTCTGACTTTGTGGTTTTTTTTTCAGGCTGTATATGGCTCTGCCCATGTCACCCACTGAGATAATGATGTAGGACATGAGAGCAGGCACTGAGTATGCACTGAACAAGGATTTAATGGTGCTCTATTGTTTGCTGAGCTGTGATTACCAGGCAGAAGCCAAGCCACCAGGGACTGGCTCATCCGCTCATTGTTGCTGCTGAGTACCAGCAGAGTCTTGTTGGGATCATGAATGAGACCTGGCAAATGGCACAGAAATTCCTTTTATGTGACTGATGAAACATGAGTCATGCTCTTCCAAGAGGGAAAATGATAAAAATTCTATAGTTTCACTTGCAGCCTATTAGTCAACATGTATCTTGTCAATAGGACTATGCTGTACTATATCTCTAATTCACTGTAAAGCTTGGTCCTGATGCAACAGCCCCAACCATCAAGATTTTTATCACATTCCTATAGATTTTTATTACATTCCTATAATTTAGTATGTGGACACAAAGTGAGGGCTTGAACCTGAGACTTTCAGCATCATTAAAGGCTTTCAAGATGTCACATAAATGTTTTCAATAACATTAGAAAGAGAGCTAAATAGCTTTTCCCCAAGCATAATACAGATAAAATCATTTCTTACCATTATCATCACCGGAATCAGACTGGAAGGAGCTGAGGGACTGTACTTCGGAGTTGCTGCCTTTATTACTTCCTGAAAAACAGGTCACTTCTTCAGCGTCATCAACCCCTTTACCTTCATTGACAGCAAAAACAAAGCAAAAAGGTACTCTCTAGGTATGCACATTTATCTATTTATACCACGGACACATTTAAATACTGCCTTCTATTATTTTTTTCAGAATAAAATGATTTCCTTCAGCCAGAGGAAATGACCTATTCATCAAGAAGGCAACTGCTGAAGATACCTAGACATTAGAAGTGTTTGAAGCCCAAAGAGTCTTTCAAGTGGCTGACAGCACTGTAATCAAGGAAGAAACATCTGTATTCAGTATTGCCTTTTTTTAGATGACATGTAGTCTCAACAGCAAAAAAAGTGATGACTTAAAGAATGTGGTATAAACAGCTTATACAAGAGATTACAGTTACATTTATCTTTACCGTTCATTTCCTAATTTGTGAGCCTCATTAAAGGCTCATTCAATGCTCAAAGTTATTGTGCATCTTGTTATTCATATCAGCGGCCCTTGGATCAGATTTTAATTGCTCCATCACTGACATATAATAGATTATCCTTCAATTTACATTGCTTTTCATCAGGGACATTCAGTCTTGACAACTTCACTGTTTAGCAATATATCTGCAACCTATGGTATAAATTCGCCTGTAATTAAACACATGTTGAATAAATGCATTCAACTACATATTATAAAAGAGATAATCAGGAACACAAAAAGTTATCCCCCATAGTAAGCACAGAGAGAGAGCTGAGCCAATTATAAATGAAGAAGCTCAGGTGCTACAAATGTGGAAGTACAGCTCTCCACCTGCTACCTGCAGATATTTCTCCACAGCATGGCACACCTCCATACAGCAAGGGCTGATTTGCTACTGCTGAGAAGCAGGGTATGTAGAGGATGGAGTGAGTGCTGCAGTAATGAAGCTGCACTGCTTCCCACTTCTTGACAGCTGAGGTCTGTCTCCATGGCATGGCCTCATGCTGTGCAGAAATTCATACAGATACCAGAAGTGTCACTGGCAGAAACATCCAGGAGAATACAGAACAGAGCATGTATGAGGGCTGGCATGCTGATGCTTTCAATCAGCATAACTATATTTAAAGATTTAAAAGGTCGACCACAACACAACTCTGAAACACAGCCCAAATAAACGAAAATTAATTCCCTGTTTTTCACTAGAAAACCTTAGCCAACGGGCTGCTTTAGATGAAAATGTGCCGGTCAGGGCACAGGTATAGAATCATAAAATCATTAAGGTTGGAAAAGACCTCTGAGATCATCGAGTCCAACCTCTGACTGAACACCACCACGCCAACTAAACCCTAACTCAAACTGTTATGTGCTGTCGTTTCTTGAACACTTCCAGGAATGGTGACTCCTCCCTGGGCAGCCCGATCCAAGGTTTAACCACCCTTTCAGTACAAAAATGCTTCCTGATGTCTAACCTGAACCTCTCCTGGCACATCTTGATGTTGTCCTCTTGTCCTGCTGCTAGTTGCCTGGAAGAAGAGGCCAACCTCCATCTTACTACAGTCTCCTTAAAGGCAGTGCCAGATTCTTCTGTCTATTCCTCAGTTCCTATTGCTTAAAACTACAAGACTATGAAAGTTTCTGGATCATATAGTTTTTATTTGACAGTTTTGGTTAAAGCTTTGTTGCAATAGGGTTGAAGATTATAGAATCATAGAATGGTTTGGGCTGGAAGGGACCTTAAAGATCATCTGGTTCCAATCCCCATGCCAAGGGCAGGGAACCCTCCACTAGACCAACTTGCTTAGAGCCTCATCCAACCTTGCCTTGAACACTTCCAGGGATGGGGCAGCCACAACCTCTCTGGGTAACCTGTTCCAGTGCCTCACCACCCTCACAGTAAAGAATTCCTTCCTAATATCTAATCTAAACTCATCAGCTCAAGGTCATTCTCCCTTGTTCTATCACTAGTGAAATGTTCTATCACTCTTGTGAAATGTCCCTCTCCAGCCTTCTTGTAAGCCCCCCTCTAGGTACTGGAAGGTGCATCAGGAAAAACTCCTAATAAGAGAAAACATCTTAAAAAAAAATCATACATGATGAAGCAAACATCTCCCAGTCCATATGACATGTTCTGACTTGCAAGGATAGATGATGTAGGGCTATAACTCTGTTTCTGCATTTCCTGCCATGACAGATTATGAGAAGTTTGCTGTATCTCCAGCAACTTGTTCAGGAATGGAGGGAACACTGTGTTACCAGGTGAGAAACCATCAGAGCACAAATAGGGTAAGCATGGGGATTGGAAATTTTGCAATGACTGATACTGAATGTAGATGGGAATGCAATAGACTGAAAAGGTGGTCCTATGAGCAGTACATGATTTTCTGCTTCACTTCACAGACACTGGAAGTAGAGAATATTAGTTCATTTGTCCCTGTTGCAAAACAGGATTGCTTCTTGCTGAAGGTTTAAAGGTTTTTAATTCCCTTGGGGAGACAAATGGCCTGAACCTAGCACAACTTATATTTGAGAATTATGCCCCAAATTATTTTTTTCCAATGGAAAGATGATTGCATTGTGTCACTTGAAGAACTAACGCTCAGAGCACTTACTCACATGTGCTTTCTGAACAAGTGAAATAAATGCATTTAGTCATGCTTAATGCATAGAAGTAGAGCTCTTGTACGCCTAGTTTAATTATAACCTTTCAAAATTAAACCAAATCACTTCTTGGAGAAATGTAACAACTCACATGTAACAACAACATGCAGAGGTTGGGGCATTAAGCGTATCTGTGCCACTGTACCTGCCTCACCTTGAAGTTAAGCCTTACCTATGGTACGGAAGAATGAGACCAACACACAGTGGTACTTACTTTCTGTCCCAGCTTCCCATGTGCTCTTCCTGATGGAGTCACAGTCGGAGCGACAGGGAGACACAGCAGGCAAGTTTGGAGCTACGCTGCACACCACCACCCCCCTCCTGGCTGTCAGTATTCGAGGGGACTCAGGATGAAATGTTGTCATCTCCTGGTGCTCTACGCCAAGCCCATCCACTATCTTGTCCAGGTTATTCCGTGAGTCACTCTGGAAGCATGGGGTATAGGCCATTGGCCTCACTGGAACCTGTGGAGGCCCAACCTCTTGGTAGATATTTCTGCTGTCTCCACTGTTCCTGATGTTCTTGAACTGGATGCCATTGCTCTTGTTGAGCAGGGCTGCAGTAGCCGGATCCTGTACGAGTGTGATGTTGTTGCGGGAATAGTTCTTCCTGAAAACTTTCTTGCGAAAAATGATAAAAAGGACGATCAACACAAATATGACAAACAGGACCACGGCTATTCCTATCAGCTCCTCCTTGCCAACGTATGAATGCCCAGCTTGTATATTGGGAACCACCACAGGGCGAAGACCACAGTATTGACCCACATAGCCAGGGGTGCAGTTACACAGAAATGAACCAAATATGTTGACACAGGAGCCACCATTTTCACATTCTTCTCTTTCACATTCATTGATGTCTTCTTCACACCTTAAAAGAAGGAAAGGAGAGTCTGGAGTTTGGAGAACACCTAGGAAACAGTCCAGCTTGTGCACGATAACTTACCTTGTCAGAGGTGCCATTAGTTAACACCTCACTGGTGCTCAGCAAATAATCTTACTATTATCATATTTTTTAATGGCATTGAATTTTTTCTACGTCTATTCTGTGTCTTTTTAAGACAATAAAATGGAAAGATCAAGAAGAAAATAAAGAGTTTAAAGCATCTGATAGGATGCACTTGACTCTAATGATTGTAACAGAGAATCTCTGCTTTTTTTTATATCGTTTTTGGACTGTCCCATAGGATTCAATACAAAATATTAGAGGAGGATTCAAGGAGAAGACAGTTGAGGAAAAATATAGTAAAAACATCGGAGTACTTATTTAAGAGAAGAGGAGGATATACTGGTTGTGTAAAATTATTTTGGGCTTGAGATAAAATGAGCAAATATTAGAGAGGCGGGGGAAAAAAGGACAGGAACCCTAATGAGAGAGGAGAACTGGAAAGAGCAAGAGGTGGTAAAATGCAGAGCAAAAAGTACAAACAGTAGACAAATCAGACAAGAAAAAAGAATACTGATGGGCAGGTCAGGGGATTTGCTGTATCTGCACCAAGTATAAAGTCAATACAGGAATTTTAAAAAATGAATGCAATAAATTATCCTTTTATGTTAGGGTTAAGGTGACTAAATAATGGATCCACTTTCAAAACAAAGATTACCTAGCAGCTTCCACAGGTTTTACAATTGCTCAAAGAAGGATTGCTCAAAAAGCCACCACACTTAGACAGGTATATCTCAGTGAAAAGTGTCTCAAAATAACATCCTGAATCAACAATTTTGGAGGCTAAGTTTCAGAAAAACCTTTATGAGTATTCAAGTATCATGGATTTTCCAACTGTAATTAGCTTAGACTTGAAATAAGTGCTAAGTTTGGGTTTATTTTTAGCTAGGTGAATCATAGCTTTTGGGTACAAAATGCCTGATCAAAAAGCAAGCCATCATTGAACTGAAAAGCTGTTGCCCACCTGGGGAGGGACACTTACGTTACTCCTGTCAGGCCATTTTTGCAGTTGCAGATGAAAGCGTTGCCAATGGGATCGCATGAGCCTCCGTTCCGGCAGGGATTTGGGAAGCAGGCTGTGATCTCTGACTCACAATTCCTTCCTGTAAACTGAGAGAGGCAATTGCAGTGGTATCCTGGGAGGTGAGGGACAAAGAGAGATAAATTATAATCCTACCACTGAATCTGTCTAGAAGTAAGAGGACCCATATGATTACTTTACAATATATTGTACTGTGGAGGCAAGGGGATGTTTACACACATTCTGGTCTGCCTGTGTGGTGCACAATAATGCTTGTAAAGAGTTTGTTTATCTGGGATGTCTGGACAACTGGAGCTCATGTCTACAACCAGGGACCAGAGGAATTGCTGCAGCCCAGACCATCCTAATTGTAATGATTCAGACAAGGATAAATATCATCCATGTATAACTTCAGTAACAGGAAACATCCTCAATCCAGGATGCATTTGCCAATTTTTTGGAAAATACAGACCACATTTGCTGATAGTGGCAGTCCACGCTCCTCTTGGGTCTTCACTGATGAACAAATACATCAGCTGAGAGCTTTTCCACATCCATCCTTTACAAGGATGACTCAGTAGGGATGTGAGAATAATAAAACACCATTTTCATAAAGCGCATCCTCCAGGAAGTAACTATAAACCTTAAAATATCAGCTGATCTGGGCAAAGCCAGCCCTAATCAGAGCTAACTATGTTGAGTGTGTGCTATCAAAAGTCTGATTAATCACTGGTTGCAAAACATCAGACATAACACCACTTGAGCGGAGGGGGACCCTGTTGGGGATCTAAGTCCTATTTTTATGTTTTCTGCCAACACAGGAGGAACATCAAAGTAAAAAAAAACATTTTTAAATGCATCAGTTCACCTTGCCAAGTATCAAATGACAAATCTCTTTTTTTTTTTTTTTCTCCTTGTGATTTCATATGGCCCTATGCCAATAATAAAAGCTTTCTTTAAGGTCACAAAGAAATCCAGTGAGGCAGTGCATCTCTTTATGTTGTGAACTGGATATAGAAATCTGAGTGCTTTTTCACCTGAAAAGAGCAAGGAACATGTATGCTGTGAAAGCCATGAGATGGCTGAGACAGTCCCTGGAAAGGAAAGGCTCCTAGGTTAGAGTTGTTGAACTAGCTAAATTTTCTTGGACATCTGTAAAAAAACTTTGGCTGATCTTTTAAAAGACTGCTTACACAATCGAAATGTCCTAAACAGATGTGTAGGCAAGGTTCAAGCTCCATTTATGAGGTTCACATACTTACTGAATATAGCATATTAAGCAAATGGAACAAGGAAACTTCCTGCAACTAATACTGTTGGAGCTAGAGCTAAAATGGTTGAGTGTAACTCAATTCAGTGTCAAAATTATTGGAGATCAAACTGATGTAGATTAAATGTCATCCCTCAGTGGTGAGCCTTTTAAACATATTTTTAAAAACTTTCTATATCTATACATCTGGTAAAAAATAAAATACTTATTTTAAAAGTTACTCTTTCAGTAAACATGGCAGGAATTTCCAGCACAGTTACAAGGAAAAGAATTTCATGGAAGCAATATATGAAAGCTCAGCGGAGGCATAAGGAAAAAGCAATTCTGCATTAAGACTCCCACATCTTTTATGTCCTATCCGGTTCAGTTCACCTCGTTCAGTTACTCTATTGGAATTCTTTCATGAGGACAGGCTTTGAGAATAAACTTGGAACCAGACTTGCTGCCATACTCAGTCAAGAGTCCAACCCTATTTAATTGAAGAAAAATGAAATAAATACTCAAATATCACATTGTTTCATTGTCCTGCTACCAGAAGGGAGACAGAAGCACTGCTGTTTTCAGGGTTGCAGAGTTAAAAAAGGTTATTCAACTTTCAGGTTTCTTAAAAAGCATGTTTGGTCAGCATCAGCAAAACAGGATTATTTCTTTTTGTATCTTATATTTCTTTCTGTGTCACTCAGATAATGTGAACAGCTTTCTGTACCTGGTGAGAAGACCTGTGTCTGAAAAATTACAAACCTGTGACTGTAGGTAGAATACACACATAAATAAATAAGGCTGTTTCAGTGCTTCATTTTATGACTGAACAGTGACATCTATAGTTCGAAAATTTACAGTAATGTTTTATATGGATTTTTATCGTCTCAACGAGTTTAAGTGAAATGTTCAATTCAAATATAAAACATTTTATTCATAATCAATTCTGTTGCCTTATTTAATAGAAGAATATATGTTATTCTATTTGTTATCTGATATTTTTAACTTCCATAACTTTAAGGTGACGCTAAAAGCCAACTTTCTATTGGTTTTTAAGCACATTCCTAGGTGCCAATCATTTGCAAGACAAAGCCTTTGAATCACTTTCTTTTTACATCCTGTGTTTGTTTCAGCTGACTAAACTTTAGGTTCTCAGTCTATAACATATTCTGTTTACATTTATTAGTTTTAGAAAACTTGAGAAGTATTGATTTAATTAAAAAAAATACTTTTACCACCAAGTATAAAAGGAACATTGATTTATGCATTTTATAGTAAGAGGAGATGGAACTGAATGCTCCAGATGAGTCAGAGCCCTTTTTGGCAATGTATGAACAGGACCAAAAGTGTGCTTCTGAAAGCCTACCTTTTTCACTGAATTTGATTTAATGATGGTGGAACACAGATATTAGACGACTTAGATATTCACTATAGATTCTAAGCCTAAGGATCAAAGGTAGAAATAAAAAAGGTACTAAAACAAGACAGTATTAAATTACCTTATTTATCACTGACATTTCCTCTCATTGGATTCACTGCCATACACCTGCCAAGCCTAAGCCACTGGCAAAAGACACAGAACTTTTCTGTGACACATGCTCAGGGCTGCAGAGCATTCACCCGGGAGGTCTCCAACACAGCAAAGCATATGTCAAAATTCATGGAGAAGGGAAGTGAAGAGCTGATATGATGGCTCAGTACACACTATGCAGCAGCTCAGCCAGCAGACTTGCCAGACCTTTAATCCTTCTCCAAACCTCTCAGCAGAGGCTGTAATTTTGCCCGCTACTGCACGTTTTCACCACATGGCTGTGGACAAAGTTCAATTGTAAAGAAAACCCTTTTGGTCAGGAGTGCATCTTGAGTCTAACAAAAAATTTTTATTATACTTTTGATTTAATATGCTGGTAATGTATCATGCATTTCATCCCTCCCGTTTAGCACAAGAATAATGAACAAATTTCTCAGACCCACGGATAACAGAGCTGAAGAAAAGGCTCAGTGCCCTGTTCTCTCAGCAGGGGATGAAAAAACTCTTTTAAGCAATGCAGGGCTTGATCCTGTTCACAATGAAGGCACTGAAGTCTTGGAAATTCAACATTTAAGATCATACAGTCCATCTGAATTTCCTCCAGGAGATATGAATATTTCATTTTGCACACTGATGCTGAAAAATGTTGATCTGTATTCTCCAAGGCAGCAAATTTTGCAATGTCACCCCACTGTATATTTTCAGAGGGAACCACTGGAAAAAGTTAGAAAGCTCTGGAAAACACCTCTGCAAGGCTGCTAGGGTGGGGCCACAACACCCTCAGCATGTGCCACAGTAGCCTATACAAACAGCTGACCTAAGGAGCAACAACAAGCTGTAAGCAACAATACAGTCTTTTTACGCTATATCTACACTAACAAGCCCTACAGAGCAACAACAGTGGGTCTGTGGAGCAAAACAGTTGGTGCTGAGGACCCCGCACCCTCACTGCACGTGTCTCAGGGCTTTGGGATCGGTTGGCTGCACGCCTAGTCTTCCAACTCAGCCTGGTCCTGGCCTCAGACACCTCACCTCTCCACAGTGGGAACTGAAGCACAGACAGAGGAGATAGTCAGAAGATTCACATAAAAGCTCATTCATGATCTAAAACATTATGTAGACATAGCCGTTTCCTGCTTAATCGCAGTCTTGGGCTTACTGCTTGTTTTATAAGGCTTCTCTCGTACTCCTCTGAGTCTCCTCTATGTAGCTAAATCTCACCTTCTCACTGTGACTCCAACAGCTTCCCTTACTGCTCTCTTGGCATGTCCCGAAACAGAGAAGAAGGTCTTTTTCATCCCAGACCTTACCAAAGAGCAACATGTGGTAAGCGAGGACACTACACAGGCTTCCTGCCTGTGTTTATTTGGCACTTAAGAAGCAAAGGACAGTGGCAAAAGGCAGGCACAGTGCCATCAGCAGATGGGGTGCCATTATGTAGCAAACATCTCTGTTGGTAGCATTCCCACCCTGAGCATCTGAATGTCTTTCTATCCTAAGGTTTACTCGGCTTTATTAAAGAGGATGCTCCGAACTGCTGCCAATTCTTTTTTTGAACATATGTATGCTCCTGTTTCTATCTATCCCATGCACGAGAAGCTGGCTTTTATCTGCTACGTGCTTTGGTTTTTCCATTTGATCTCCCCGTGTAGTTTCCTTCCCTGCTGTGCAGCTAGACCTGACAAACTCAATGTCCAGAAAGAGCCCTGCCTTTGGCATTGCTCACATAGTGCTACATGGCAAGTTAACTGATTAGACAACTGAAGGTGAAGAGGACCTCTCCCAGAATTTTTGTTCTGGTATGTTTATAGTCAAACCAGGCCACCTTCAAGAAGTGTGTATCCTTCAGCTATACATATTCCTGTCACTTCAGATTCAACTTAACTGTCTTTAAACAGATGATTGCCTCTTGCCACTTGTTGGTATGAAAACGAACCTCAGTATTTGCTGAACCAGTGTTTTCTATGAAAGGATTGGCATGCGCGTGCGTTTAAACTGGGAATTTAAATTCAGATACCTAAAAGCATAGCTATAAAAAAGATTAACGCGCCCCAATATTTCTAAAAAGCTTTTAAAAATTAATTCATGTGCATTTGATATACCCACATTACAGTGTGCTGGGTCGTCTGTGCATGTGAAAAAACAAGACTAAGAACATTAGTAAGACCAGGTCAGTTCATGACCCAGTTTTCCCTGATTTCATTCTTATGAAGCACCCAATCCTCAAAAACAGCTGTAAGTCAATGTTGTCAACATAATTTAAAACATGTATTAAAACCACCACCCAAGTGCCATGTTGCATTTCCCCCTCTTTGGATTTTAACTCCATTCAGGAAAAAATAATAATAACCAAAAAGAAAAAAAGGACAAATGAAGAGGGAAAAGCAATAACTTTCTGTCCTCACACTCTGCCCACAGTCCTTGACTCAGTAGATATTTCCACTCAAATGCTTCATGTTCAAATAAAATTGCCCACTCATATTAGCCATTTACTTTAATCAAAGCCAGATGTATATAGGACTGATCAAATTAAAAGGAAGTAACTGTACTTATAATTGCAGGTTTTACAAGCAAGAGGTTACTCTCTGTGGTTGAAAATCTTGGTGCAGTGTTTGCATTTGATCACAGTAAAAATTTCTATTGCTGAGATTGCTCATGGTTTTACTCATGCAGATAAACATACATTTACTATTGGCAGCCCTGGTAGCGCCACACTGTTATTAAGGTTGTGTGACATTTCTCATTTTAAGACCTCATATTCAGCAGCTTATAGCTTAACCACACTTTAAACACTTGGTTGAATTTTTTGGGGAAATTTCAGTTCAAAGAGTCAAGTTGTTTCAGAAAGTTATGCTGTTTGTCAGGTTTCAAAATGCTAACTTTCTTTAAAAATTGCTTTACTGACCCATACTTCCAGATGGGGACTGAAAAGTCTGGAAGAATGTGGTCTATATTTCAGGGCTGTGGTTTGCACTGTCTCCCAAGAAAACTGCCCTAAAACTGTGTAGGTCTCTTTCTACTACTAGTCTCCTGAGCTGTCAGATCTAGTGACTGCTCATCCCCATTTGTGAGCCCTGTTTAGGCATGCATGGGATCTCCCTGTGGGGTCTCCTGACACACAGTACCCTCCCTTTAACCACTGACATCACTGGGCATACATTGCTGCTACAGGACATGATTCAGACCTGTGGGAACAGAGGACTGCAAGCAGCAGTTCATGCCATGGTCACTTTCTGCTGGCTCAGAAGCCAGACTTTGAAAGCAGAGAGGCTTTTCTGTGCTCTGGGAGTACTCATCTGAGCTGTCTGTGCTTTCTCCTGCAGGCTAAGATCCCCACTGTGTCCTGTTCCATGTGCAGAGAGGTCAGACAGAAAGAGTCAGCATGGGTCAACTTAGCCCTGTGCCAGGTCTCCTTTGGGTCAATATCTCTGCGATCAGCCCTGAGCTCTGTGCAGCCCATGCACAGCACTGCCCTGCACTAGGCACTTCGAAGCTGCTGGGAATTTATCCATCTAAACGCTAACAGCAGTGGCATGGACACACTCCTAGCGCATACAAAGCATCACTTTAGCTTTGTACAAATACATCCATAATATTACCCTATTCCCATAACTGCAGGATGAAACAAAAGGTAATCAGAGGCAGCTTTTTATTAACGGTGAACAGGGCAATAGGCATTTCTATAAAATGGAAGATCTCACAACAGGAATACTGTTATGGAGGTTTGTGTTGTAGATGTCCATTTTATGCAAATGACATGTAAATTAGACAGCCCCTTTGACTTCTGGTATGTAGCCAGCAACTCTTTCATGCTATAATGTCGGGTAACCTTTGCTTGACTGTTTTTTTCTAAAGTTAGTTATAAATCTCAGCTTTCTTTTTCTCTCTCCTAATTTTCTTGTAAAGCACAGTAGGATATTTATAAGAAAAAGTATGTTAACAGTTTCTGAAACGTGCTTTGTAAAAATTAAAATTAGAGAAATTATTTATTAAAACTAATCTTATCATTATACCAAACACTCTCTGTTTATGAAAAGGAACACTATTCTCCAAAAACTTTAATAGGAGGGTAATATCATAGAAAATATTATTCAAGAGATCCTGATGCTACTGAATGCCCTGAGATTGGGAAAAAAATCTTTGCATGACGTATTTTTGAATTATTCCCCTCACCAAAAAAGCAAAAGCTGCCATTTTTGTTCTCAAGAAAATTCTTAAAAAATGAAGGGTTTTTTTTTTTCTATTTTAAATGGAAGTCAGCTGCTAACATCTATGTCAGCAAATGCAATGGCTGATGGTTCTTAAATGCACATCACAGTTTGTGGCTCTGCAACTAGCATTTGCAATGCTGTTGGGCTCTCCGCTTTTAGAATTTAATTAAGTGGCCTTTTTATATATGGCGGACACTAACAGAATTGCTTTGCCTGGTGGAAGCAAAAATGCCCATGCCTTCTCCTTATGGGCTGGGCTGTAGAACCACTGATATACAGTCAGGGCCCATTGCACTGGAATTATGGCTTTATAACAATCCTCTATTTACATACACTGCTGAGGCAGTAAAAACAGCAAACAGATTTTTTTAAGGCAGGCAGCCAAAACATCCCTGCAGGGCACATGCCCCTCGCAGAGGCAGGAACGCAGGCAAGTTAAATCAGTTCTGTGACTGCTTTCCAGCAGTGAATTTTGTTGACATGAAAATGGCGTATGCCACTCCAGTAATAAGATGGGTCCAATCTTCAGTGCTCCTTGTTTCTCCCCCACCCTCTATCTCCCCTCGGTTTGAACTGGCATGCACATGGCACTGGGAAAAAAAGAATTGCTGTAAAGCGTTTTGTTAAAAAGGTTTCAATTTACTCATCACGAGATCGCTGAGCAATACTGTATATAGACTCAAATAAAATCAATTCAAGGAGCTGTTCTCATGCTTCCTAGGACGTGAGGCAAATGGTTAACCTCATCGATTAAGTATGGAGTCTGAATCAAAGCCATGTTACGTTCATGTACATCCTACAGCCGTATTTCCTACGGATTTAAGTAATCACGCTTGGCAATCAGAGAAATTTTCTCTTGCCCTTGTTGTGCAGCCCTCATTTTCTCTCCTTCCCTCGGCAAATAAAGACCCTTAAAGACACACACAAGCAGCAACGTTTCTCCTCATGCTGCACAACACATCCTGGGTTGCCCGGGCTGTGCTTCATTCCTCCCAACTGCCCTCCCATCTCTTTCCATCAACAACAAAGCTGATAGCATCCCTGATGCATCATTTGCCATGGCATGGGAGAAGAGGTGGTTGAATCAAAGCCAAGGATCCATAGGGGATGCTAGCTGAGACAGCCTAGCATGGACAAAACCACACTGTCAGGATTTACCTTATAAGGGTGGGGCTAGCCAACTGAGGAACTTGTGACAATTTTGCTCACATCTCACCACATGTCAGTCTTGAGCTACCTCAAGTTTGGGCCTAAAGTTTAGACAAATCCATGTGCGGTGGAGGGGAGTCAGAAGGGAAATATGAGAACAAGGTTTAAACTAATGAAAACCAGAAATAATAACTATGGGTGCAAGGGAACTGCATGGACACATTAAAGCAGAAAGCCCTGAGACAGTGGTTAAATGCTCCATAAAACAAGAGTTTAGCAGGAACTTCCCTAGGGAACCATGACCAAAATCACTGACAGTAAGTTGGATGGAAAGCTCTGAACTTGCAGAAAACCTCTCTCTTGGGCAACCTCCTTTTCAGAGGAAGTTTTAGTCTGCCAGAAAAGGTGTGCAGTGCTGCATGCAAATACAATATGGGGAACTGGAAGGGAAACCCATATACTGCAGAGACAACAGCCTTAGAGGGAATGTCCTACATGTATGTATGCCATTTGCTTTTCTCCTGCTAAGATGCTGGCTGTTCTGGTAACTTGTGTACTGCAGCAAGTCACTGGCATCAAATCACACAATCCACTACATAAACACGGGATAGGAAACTCCAACATCACAATAGTATAAACTTTGGATAGTATTACTTAGACCTTAAAGCACTCAGGCCTCTGAGGAAGCTGTAAAATACAGTTTGGGGGGGTTTATAATGGGACCAACTTGCTATTTCCATGTACACATGTAATCAAATTACTCACAAAAGGACAAAGGTGTTTGAGGACAGCTCAGTAATTATTTGTGACAGCTTCGGAAACAGAGTAAGGCAAAAGTGCTGTTGTATCTATGATGGATGTTTGAAATCACCATCTTTGTTGTACAGCCTTCGATGCTGTAAGGATACTGTAAATGGATCCTGAAAAATCCAGCTGAGCATTACAGTAATTGTAATTCTATTGGTTTCTATAGAAATAGGATTATCCTAACAGTCGATAAATCAATTTCCTCCTGGAACACTTATGCAGTAAGAAGGGGCACCGCTTCACCATTATTTATAGAGCAAACAGCTTTTACCCAATTTGCAATACCTAACAGAGTTTTATAGAGTTCGTGAGATTTTTCAAGCATGTTGCTGCATAAAACCATCTCTGGCAATACATTACAGAGGAAAATGGTGAGGGGGAAACCCACAAAGTAATGAAAGCATTTACCACCAGATGGCACAGCAGTACAGGTGCCTCCGTTCTGGCAGGGATGTCTCTCGCAGGCATCGGGATAAAGGATGCAGCCAAGCTTCAATTCCGTCAGGCCAACCACTTCTGCGAAGCTGCTGCGCTTGTTCTGGAGTGGCAGTTCATTGTTATTTAGGACAACTGAATCCAGGCAGCCCTGAAAGCCGCTCAAGACCTGTGTTGTCCTCTTGTCAGTCAGGCTGCGGACGTTATCCACTTGGACCTGGGCACCGAAGTAGACGGAGCTATCTGTGCTGAGAGTCTGAAAATAGAGGGGGGCTTTGCGGCGCTCCACGTAGCTGTCATCCAGGGACAAACTTGTGAAATTGCGATTCAGCTCCAGGAAGACTGAATGCCAGCTTCCATCATTAACAGCCCTGCCAGAAATTCCCAGGATTCCTGGGCCACTTCCACAATCCAACTGGAACCAGAGTTTGCCATCAACAATCTGCAGGAGGAAAGCAGAAATCAAACTGCTTCAGGCACTCAGCTGTCTCATAACACATTCTCACAGAGAATCTGGAAACACAGAGGACTTCTAGACAGTCTCTATACAGTGTTAAAAGCTGCTCTCCTACATGACACTAAAATACCAAAAAGCTGTGTCTTCATCAGCAGTAAAAAAATATAATGTCATAAATATCAGCTTACTTTGAATTTATCCAAAGCCAATTACTGCAGGAAAACTGAAAAATGTAGGAAAAAATATAGATGCAGAACACTGGCAAAAACTGGGATAACGATAAGTTTACTGAACAAGTGTGGACTGGAGGACCTATGTTCTGCTCTTGGCTCTGCTGCTGAATAGCTATGTCTCTCTCAGCCATCACTCACCCGTGAGCTGTGATTCTGCTCCCAGTGGTTGATGCTACCCAAAGGACAGTCAGGGCACAGGATCACCTCTCAGTGTTTGAAAGAGGCTTGTGGCAAAATCAATGGCCACTGCTTTCAGCTAGTGATGTTAGGTACTCTGCTCACATACACATCCTGTGCTTCTGTAACCTTTTGGAGCATCTCAACAAGGTGTGGATTTGTCCCCAAGTGTCATAAGTTCAGTTTCTCTAATGACAACAGTAAGATTCTAGTTGACCAAAAGTCAGTTATTTTCCAAAGATGCTACACTACCTGCCTGTGTATACCTCACAGATGACATCAAATGGTTCTTACTTTTTTTCTTTCCTTTGTGCTGGGTTCATGGCTTTAGAGAGATGAGAGAGGATTTCTCACCCTCCCTCCTGTCCCTCACCCACCTGAAGTCCTCATAAGGGGAAAATCTGTGCTAGCCTGCTGGAGGAGGTGAAGTGCAGAGTAAGAGAATAGGTATGAAGTGCTGCTTTTCTGATTAGCAGTTTACCTAAAGATTTTAGGTTTCTCTAACAGATGGTAGATCAGTTTAAAATGGCTGACAAGGCTGGAAATAATTTCTTATGACACATTAATTGGATTCAAGCTCTCTGAAAGCTCTTGCAAGTATTTTACTTTTATGTCATGCTTTAGGAAGTATTTATTTCTGCAAACCGTATCTCAAGATAGTTCTGTCCCATTATTTATCATCCTGAAAAGTTCAGGCGCTATGCCCTTTTTCATCCTTCCCTGCATCACACATTGTCCTCTCACTGGTGTGTCTGTAACAGAGCCTGACTGCTCCCTGCCATCAAAACAGAGTTGCCACAGCTGTCAATGCAAGAACCCCCACAGAGCTTTAAGGCCTGCTTAACAGGCATGGCTACTGCAGATGTGAGGATGCTGCATTGTGTCCATCTGCTTTTGGCCATTTCTAGCATGAATAGTCATTTTAAACCATGTTAGCTAGAGACATTCCTTGGCATGTGTCTCAACTGTGGGACCACACACTTCTCTGCCAGGCTCTCTGATGTGCCTTGAAGGTAAATGTGAAACTGTTAATCTACAGAAGCAGACCGTGCTGTCTTGTCATTATCAGCATTTTATGTCCTTGGAGGTTGACAAAACTACCTGGAGGAAAGCTAAGAGTAAAATCTTGAGATCTGTAGATCTCTGGACTCCCTCTCCTTTCCAAACCCTCAGTCTCTTGACTAGCTGCATTTGAACTGAACCTCAAGCCAAAACACACTGGTCAACTGGGATATAAACCACATCACTCCACTACTTGGCAGTCACTTGGACACAGAGGTGCTAAGCAGTGGCAAGCATGTGGCAAGCTCCCTATCAATGCCAGCTACCTACTTACTCTGCATGGTATGAGGGAAGGAGCCAAAGGACGGAGCCAGAATTAGCCTCTGCTATGAGCAGCTGGCTACTTCAAAGTCCCTGACCTGTAGGATGCAACTGAGAAGTCAGATCTATGATTGTAACACAACCTGCTTAAGGGATGGATGTTGCATGGTACTCTTAGAGCTCAATCTAAAATTGCTAATGGATGTACAGAAAAATGAGTCTGGATCATTTTTCATTAAAAAAATCTTTTCTTATGGGACTCAAAACTCAGCTGTAAACCATTTCTGTAGATTGAAATTGTGCCTGTTAAAGCATTCTCCAGAGGAATCTTCATAAACAAGATGCCCTGATAAACTGAGATTTTTCTTTCCAGAGACGGAGCAATAGTTTCTTTTCTCCCTGTGCTACAAAATAGTCCATAAACCTTGAAGGTGCTGCTCAGAAAGACCTGGCTCAAAAGGAATACAAATCAAACTGAAAAATACATGCCAATATACTACAGTTTGAAAAACAGCCATCATTGGATAAGCAGCCAACTTGCTGCTTGTTCAAAAGGCTTTTTCCTATGGAAACTCTTCTACTGATTGTGTATAATATACATATACCTCCCCTAAGACTACTTATGCCCTGAAGAACCTACTGCCTGCATGTCTATTACCCTTACTCAGAGAACATGTTTTTCCAATTATCTTTATAAATACAACACCACATATGAGCACCTGGAATAAATATTAAACCATTTGTATACAGGAAATGATGATCTAAAAGATTTGCCAGTAAAATATGTTTTATACATCTTTCTCATCCACTTTTACTTCTTTTTACCAGCAGATGATCTGACATACACAGTAAATATATATAGTCTGAAAGGTTAAGTTTCCTTCCTTTCATTGAAGAAACACTAGCAACCCCTACCTCAGGCTAGAGTGAAAGATGGAAAGGATGGTCTGATGCTTACAGTACTAGTGTAAGACATGATAGATTTGCATGGGAATCCACACTCTGCAACTCTCTTCCTCTGGGATCTCAAGCAAGTCATTAGTTTCAGGTCTCCATCAGTAAAAGAGGGGTAACGTCATTTCCCTATCTCACACCACTGCTTTACAGATACATAAATTAAAGACTGTGACATGTCCAGATACCCCTAGCAATGGGACAATAAAAATACTTTCATTAATCAGATGGTCACAGGCCTTGCTGTAGGGGGATTGGGAGGAAATACTTGTCCCCTGATGGCCTGGTGCCTCGAGGAGGAGGAAGAACAGGAAGAGCTGACAAGGAGCAGATGCTGCAAAGGGCTCCTGTCCTGACTATTAGCAGCGAGGCTGGCCAGGCAGGCAAAATTGCTGCCTCTACTCCTAAGCACAAGAATTCAACCATCATTCAGCAATTAGTCCATGGTGTTCCTGTGATTCTTTGTAAATGCTGTGATGTCAGAGTCACTGCTCAGTCCAAGCAAATAGTATGGAAATCCAATGAATGTCCAGCCTCAGCAGTTATCCAGATAATAACATCAGTGGGGCTGGTCTGGTTGAGAGCTGGTAGCATCAGACTATCAGTGTAGGACTGAACGTGTGGCATTGCTTTTTTCCCTCCGTGTAGTGCAACACAGCAGAGAGCTTGAGTTGCTCCATCTCACAGCAGAGATACACAAACTTTGCAACCCCTCACCAGTGCAGCCCATGGCACCAGCAGAGGCATCATGAAAGCAGAGAGGCACTGCTTCATTCTAGCTGAGCAGAAAATTCCCACCAAGCTTCCACTTCTCAGTGCTTTATAAGCTCAGGGCTTAGTTACAGTCTCAGTTATAACAACTAGGACAGGGAGGTTAATGCATACTTAAGCAGATATACTTTTACAGCCACGAAATTCCTCACCTGTGAAGAAGTAAAAAGAACAGAGAAGACTCCAAGAGCTGATGCAATCCATTATATTTCAACAATTTCATTCAATGAGCAAAATGGAGCCAGACACATATTATAAATTATATTACAATATTAGCCTGGCTAAGATGTTTGGCTAACATCCATATTTGTGTATCAACACAGATAATAAAATGATCAAATGGTTCTTCTGAGACCACCTCCAGCTCATACAGTCCATCTGCAGTCAAACACCATGGATACAGCATGCTGCCTCCTAATCTATCTGGGGAAATACTTCGTTAACTGAATTGCATTTCAGGTTCGTTTGTGTAAAACAGTGTATTTAATTAAAATATTACTCATTTCAACTCCAGCCATAACTGGGACCACATCCAAGCTTCAGTCCTATGCAGCATAAGCCAGGCAACAGTAATGCACTCAAATGTAAAATATATACTTAACTAAATGATGCAAAAAGTTTCATATTAACTGCCTGGACAGAAGAACATATGCTTGCCTTTTACCATTTAGCACCTCTATTTCTGGCATGATGGGAAAGTCTTTCTTTACATTCTTTAAATGTCATAAAAAACCTTGAATCTCCATCATATTCCTTGAAAAAAATTAGATAAATTATGGGATTCTCTTCTGCAATGGTCTTGTAATGCTTTAAACAGTTAAAACTTACTTTTCCCAGTTAGATGCTACTTAGGTAAAAAGGAAATGGTGGTCCTGGTTTTAGCACATGCAATCTTTTCAAAGGAGAAAAAAAGGCCATTGACCTGCATCTCATTTTGCTCCAATTGTCTTAAAAGCAAGAGCATGCAACAAAAAAAATGGCCAACCTCTCAAAATCGATGGATGTGTTGCTTTATTTGAAACAGTTGAATAAATAACACCCTTATTATATTGTATCAATGCAGTGTAGCTGGTAGGCTTTCAGCAAAGTAGTAGACAAGCAGTTTGCTCTATGGAATTGATTATTCCTCCTAGAAGGACACTGTGTTATGATTATGAAATATTTCCATCCCTGGAGTTATCACAAATGTATGAGCTCCCAAAATTAAGCTGGTCATTTAAACTCCAAAAACCATATTGCAGCATTAATTTTTAAATAGACTGCAATGGGAGAGACTTCCTTCAAAACAATCAATGCTACTGTATGCCCCAACAGCTGTGGTGTTTTCTGCCTGCCCTCCCATGGGCTTATGGTCTAAATTTCCTCTACCTCTGCCTTTGTTTGGAGCTCAGTGATGGTGCTGGGCCCTCTGGTGCTAATCCAGCAGACACTTAAGTACATGCTTAAAATTAAGTTATGTAAGTAGTTCCAATTGCCTTCAAATATAGTAAGTTAAGCAAATGATTAAATGCTTTGCTGGAGTAATGCCAGAGTGCTCAAAAGAGCACAGGATTCCATCCTTTATCCTCTATTTGGAAAGCTACTCCTCATGTTTAATTTAATTGAAAGCAATGCTCAAATGATAACAACCTCACATTTATAGTCCTGTAATTAATCTACTTAATGGCCTCATTTCTGAATGCCTCCCTATCTCACAACATATGTACCTGGTTAAAGAAAAAAAAAAGTAGTCTTACCTGTAGTTTACAAATGAAAAAAAACATAAGCTTAGAGAGTCTAAGCATAACTTACTTGACAACATCTGAGTTAAGGATCCCCAAAATGCAGCTCAAGAGTCAGCTCCTATCCTGAAGAGACCTGATAAGGCTAAATCCCTTGAGTATAATGCCATTTGTCTGCCACAGAGCACTTTTGTGAGACCTCAGCCTGATATTCCTCTGCTAAAAGACCTTCACAAACAAAACTCTGACAATTCTTGATCTTTAAAGTGGTACAATTTCTTTAAAAACTATGCTGAATGTAATAATTTAGTTTTCTTTAAGCCATATGCACACAGAAGCCAAAGGTCAGACCTGGGAAAAATGTACACACTGCAGCCGTGAATCGTGCCCTACCTAAAAGCTGACCATGAGGCTCTGGGAAGGTAATTCCCTATGTCCTTCCCTGCTCAACGCATAGGACAAAGCAGAGGCTTTGCATCCACACACAATCCTGGACCTCACTCACTGGATATGTGAGGTGGCAGCTGCATCTGAAGCTCTCTACCAAGTACTGCATGAGATGAGTTCAAAGATGGAAACTGTTTCTTAGAGCTAGGAAGCAAAACAGAGCTTGACATGGAGGTTGACCTTTGAGATTGGAGCAGAATAGCCGCAACTCTTGTTGCTGCTTCCTGAAGTATTATATTTAACTCAGCATCTTTCAAATCAAAATAATTAGGTGATTGTGTGGTGACTGAAAACACATGGTTCCTACCTCACAACTAAAGATTCAACTCAGGTGATTGCAATGAGGGTGTTTTTTTGTTTGTTTGTTTTTTTGTAGCAGCATCAACTTTTCTTTTTTGGTGGCAAAATTGCTCAGCTTCAGCTGGAGATTTTCACTCAGTTGCCTATGACCTGGACATGCTGTACTCCCTAATGATGCGAGCTTTATACACTAAAGTCTAACAAAATTAATGCTCCTATTACCATTCTAACTAAATTTCAGTAATCTCTGTATCGTCTCATTGTTTTCAAGTGGCACCTTCCACCAGGGCCATTTGTGGGTTTTTTTTAAAATATTTTTTGAAATTACAAAATTGCTAACATTACCTACTGACATGTGCTAAGAGTGACCATGATGAAGACTTCAAAGAAGGTCTTCCAGCCTGCAGTTTCATTTGGTTTTCCTTGAACAAAACCATATACTTGACGGTTCAAACAGCATTTCTGTGTGTCACAAATCAGAGCTTAACTGTCTTGTACAAATCTGAACAATGCTGACAGTTCTTGGTCAATGACAGACAGTACTCCTGCTCATGAAATATTTCAGTCTAACAGCTATAAAGTTATTTGTTGCCCATTAATAACTCATCTAGCCACTTTAACATTACCTAAGCATACAGCCCAAAGTACTCTGAAGATTGCAAACACAGAGACAAAAGGCTCTGAGTTATTTCTCTCACTGCTGAATTATAGAACATGGCATAGTTACAAATGTCAGTGTCTTCATTTTGTACCTTAGAGGCTATAGCAGAAATACTATACAGGCAGGGTCTTGGATGAGCCTAGTACTCCCTTTCCACCCAGCACATATTTGCCATTTCACAGAAACACAAAAAAGAACAAAAACGCATGGAGAGCTTATCAATTAAATATTGATTTGGTATCAATCCCCAGCGACCCCACGACTCTCTCAACAAATAATCTCAGTCCACAGAGAGCAGAGATCTTCATATTCAGTAGGATACATGTTCTAAGCAGCTGGTTTCTGGAATTAACTTGATAACAAGGGAATGTTCCCTAACCACAGACATGGACAGAAGGGAAAACCAGCAATTTCAGTATGCTTTGTTTTGACTATATAGTCATATAAATGGCCAAATTTTACATCTTGTACAGACTGGCTTCTACACGCAGACATATATAATGTTCTTGTAATGAACAGCACCCAGTGGGAAATTTTCCAAGTAAAGTACCACTAACAAGCTGCTTTTCTTATTGTTGTTGTTGCTGCTGTTGTTGAAATTGTTTTTCCCTGTTAGAATCAGACTTCTTCTCAATCTACAGCAGAAATGAGAACAACATTACCCAAATGAAGAGCCAACAGAAAATACAGAATCTAGAAAAACAACTGCAGAAAAGATAAGTTATTTTAATTACCTTCAGAATTATACAGGGATTCGCTCTGGTATACATTATAATCCCATTGCTTTGCAGGGTTCGCAGACGGAGAGCCAACTTGAATTCCTCTTTCTTGCTATTTTCAGAAACTCGGTATTTAATGTAGCTATTCCCAGCAAAGCTAAGGGAAGTGTGGCCTGAAATAACCATTTTGAAAAGACATATGTGCTTTTAGTGACACCTGAAATAATTCCTCAACTGTCAATTTAATTAAAGAATTTATAAAGTTAATGAGAATGTCTAGGAAGAAATAAATCAAACCCATTTTATATGAGAAAGAAAGCTGGCATCTACCAAAAAATATATTGTATTTATTTATTTTTTAAATTATTTTTCAGGGGATACAAGAAAGCTCTATTTCTCCATACTTAAAAAAAAGAAAAAAAGAGAGTTTTTTCCAAGTATTCAGCATTTTTCAGCTTATACACTTCTGGAGGCACCTATCTTGCCTCACTGATAACAGAGAGAGTCGAAGATGCCCATACCTATACATCAGGCAGTTGAGTTACTGGTATAAAGTTAAGTGTGGGCAGATGTCAGCCAAACCCTTGCAATGAGTTCCCTGCAACCACTGTTCAGGACCACAGTTCAGTATCTGCTGTGTTTTCATCAGGCAAATAGCACAAATCCTCTGTCATGCAGCCTGGAATTCACTGAAGTCACCAGAGAGCTCCACTTCACTGATTTTCCACCTGGCTCTTTATATCCCAGAGAACAACACAGCTGTAGAGAGCTAACAAGTGTCCTCAAACTTTTGTTTTGGGATGGTGTAGTGTTTTCATTAATAAAGACTTTTGGTAATAAAGAATTTTGGTAATCTAAATAGTAAGTAGAAGAGTTAATTATAGAGCTTTGCCCATGGCAGGAAAACATCTGGTATAACATTTTCTAGGAGAAATCCTGTTTTGTCAGCAGTCTGTTTTACTGATCTCAAACAAGTCAGTGGGAATTTCTGTCTACAAACAGCCCCACAGCTACAAAGACAAGTATTTACAGGGCTTATAAACAGATACACCAAGTGCCAGTGCTGAGATGGTTTAAGCAGTACATTTTCTGTTGACTTCAGTGGCACCTCTACCTACAAAATGACAATGGCAGCACTTAATTGTTCAAGAATATCCCCCTTTACAGCTGTGGCATGCACCTGAACATTCGCCAAGCTTTCCTGGTGGGCACTGGCAGATGAACGGTCTCCGATTAGCTTCATACCCCACACACTGCATGTCCCCTGGACACGGTTTCTCCAGACAGGGGTCGTTGGACCCTGGACAGAGTCCTCCTGCAATAAGTTAAAATACTGTCAGGGATACATAGTGTAAAGCATGATCTGCTGCAATACAGGAGTAAAGAAAGACAATTATTGATCTCACACTTCAGTATAAGCAAAAAAACAGCTTAATAATAATAACCACACACTTTCATAGTAGAGAGAAGTATTTTTGTAGAAGTACATAGCAAAACTGTAATAGTTCTTTTTCAAGATGCCCTAAACACCATGGGAACATATTATAAAAATGAACTCTTATAAGCAGTAACTGGTTTGTAATTGGTGGTGTACCTCTCGGGCCATCCATTTTCTCACAAACCTTCATGTACAAGGGCTTTATAGACATATGAGAAAAAAAAATGGCTTGAAGCTATGCACTCCTTTTGTCCCAGCACACCCAGGAGAAGCAAACTGAAGGAGGTAGAAATAGTCACAGCACCAAGCCTGCTATAGTTCAAGAAGCATTTGGAAAATGTTCTCAGGTATGACTCTTGGGGTGGTCCTGTGCAGGGCCAGGAGGTGGACTTTCGTGATCCTTGTCGATCCCTTCCAACTCAGGATATTCTATGATTCTAAGCCATGCTGGGCCAACAGTGTGACAGCTGGACTTTTCATCCTCATACTACACAGGACATGCTGCGAGCTTGGTCATACAGCACAGGCAAATTTGCCTCTTCCCTACGTTCCTCCTGACATTTCTGAGATCTCACATCCTATCCAGCTTGCCCAGCTTCAAAACCTTCATTTTTTTCTAATCTGAAGGGACAGAACAATGCTGAGTTTTAAATTTGCTTAAAATACTTGAGCGACACAATTACATGAAGGTTCTTCAAAACCACCTAAATGTTTTACATCTATCAAGCTGAACATGTCAAGGAATTACTCTGAAGCCTGTCAGTGTCAAAGGAACTTCTTGCATTTCATAGGGTTTGGGTAAAACTTGTACTTAACTTCTAAAAACATCTAGATAAATCTGTTTTAATTGCCCTAATCTTAAAAGATTTTCAGACACTGTCTACAATAATGCAAAATACAATACACCTCCTGCTGCTTACTGTATGGATTTCCAGGAATATGTGACTTCCATAAGCTAGCCTTTTCTTGGTTGTAGTAAGGTACTTGGTAGATGCACCGTCAGCTTCTTCATATGGGCATCTATCTATGTGTGGCTGCTATGAAAGTAGACTTCAAGCGCAGGAAAAAAGGCATTCCTGCCCTTGCTATTGTTGATTTGCAGCCACAGCCCAAACAGAGTGAAAGCAGTTGCTGGGAATGGACAGACTCCTCTTGTTTTGCTTATTAAGTTAATTTACTTAAGACATGCAGGTGATGAATTTAATGATAAAACACACCTTCCTACCCATCACTTTCTGAATATTGGTAGTCCTTGTATATTGCAGGATTCTTATCATATTAAAAAACTAGTTTATTTTTGAGCATATTATTTGATTTACAATTTATAAAGGAAGAAATCAACCTGTCATAGAGTACATCTCCAAAAATAATGAAAGAAAGAATCTTATTGCTCTCTGAGTTTTGTACAAGCCAAGCAGGGCTCACAGTAAGCACAGCTGAAATTACCTGACACTGTAAGTATTTTCTGGCAAAAGAAAAATTACTACTGTAGGTTTCAAAGTGGACATGGGCTGACTACAAATATGGCAATTACTGTAAATGTCTTCCTTGATGTACAGCACAGTCAATTTAATGTTTAACATCCTCCCCTCCTTTATCAAACATTTGTTTGAGAGGTCTACGCAGTAAACGATTTACAGTACTGCCTTTAGCACTGTTAGAAAATGATGCATGGCATTCTTTATTAATCACATTAGTAGGTAATGTGAACAGGAGTAACAGCTGCAATATACAGTTACACTTTGAGTCTTATAGAATCAAGAAACAATTGTCATTTAATATTTAATAGGGTTCTGCATCACTATATTCTATTTAAAAGTAAGGTCTGCAGAATTTAACAGAGAATATGATGGTTTTTATGTGGGTTTTTGTTTGTTTGTTTGTTTGTTTTTCCTTAGAATAAACCCCCATATTTCTTGGAATTCAATGGCAATTATTTCTGAAATTATAACAGGTTTTTAAATATTCTATAGGCCGCCTTGTATTTTCTCCTTGGTTGTTTCAGCTATTTTAACTCATTCTTATGTGACGAATTCACAACATTCTGGTGTACAGAGAGTATATCCCTTCTCTGAACAAACTTAGACATTTTGTGAGGCTGTAATTCAAGTAAGCCTCTGTGCAGCTGACAGACAAGCCATTTAAACAAAAGCCCCAGAACTCATCAGTGTGGAGCAGAAAGGGGTACTGAGATTTCCAAATGTGGCTCTGGAAATTTTCACATCCCCTAACCTATGACTTTATCTTTGACTTGAAGCAATAAAGCAGCAGCTTACTTTGTTATCCATCTCTGCTAGGTTTTTAGCTGATTCAAACTCTGATTTGTACTTCAGAGTCATCCTTCCACATTCAAAAATAGATGGAAAAGATCTAATGTACTTAGTGCAACTGTGGAGATGCACTAAAGAACTGCTTATCCTGAACGGCCAAGAATAGTTCTTCTGGTAAACTACAAGGAAATCAAATTTCTATTCATACTGCTGCAGCAGGATTTCATAGCTGTCACAAAATTTTTAAAATATTCAGACTTGGGAGAAGTGCTTTATGCCTGTCTGTATGATTATAAGTACATAAGCTACAAATTTGCATTATTGCATTGCCCCAGCTAACACGCATTTTCAGGCTGATTTCACAACTGTGTGGAGCAAAATTGTAAAATTGTTCAAGGCTACGTTGTCCACATCAAAGATTTACAGCCTGAGTTTAAACAAAATTATTCTAATGTTGCATTTCCACTCCAAAGAGCAGTCTATTTACCATCCAATAAGACATTCAAGAAACATAGGTTTGAACTGATCTTTTTTCTTCTAGGCAAGTCCAGACAATCCACAGCATTCTCTTGAAACTCACATTACTATTAATAAAACTGTTATCTACAAGGTATCACAGAAACACACGAGCTAGCATCAACCAGTGTGTGGCAGGAGAAGGTGGAACAGACCCACCTGATTTTGACAGATCAGCTTAATTCTCTAAATGAAGATAAAAGCATTTCAATCTTCTAACCAGTATACTGAGGAAGAAAACACTCTTCCATTGCAAAATGAGACGTATTTAATTCCTACTCTTTCAAAAACAGGAGAAAAAATAGGATTGTAAATATATTTTGAAAATTGAGTACTTCAATCATTTCAACTTACACCTTGTGATATTTTGTCGTTTTCTATCAGCCCATTCTCCTGAGTCTGTATGAGTATCAAAAGAGTCTGTTTCTCTCACTTGCAGAAGAAGGCTTGAAAGGAGGGAGACCATGAGGGCCAGAGTTGCAGGAAGCTTGCAAAACAAACTCCAAACTGCTATTTGAAGTAGTAATTACTTTAGTGGGGAGGGAACTCATGATCTGCAATCTACTTTTATTTTTAGGGCATGGTGACCAGGTGTTATAGGTAATGATTATTCTATACACATCAGCACAGACACTGCAAAATTGTTTCTGCACCAGCCAGCAATGGGGTTCATCTAGCTCAGGTAACCCTGGAAAACTGTGTCACACAGTACATCCCAGTAAAATAGAATGTCTCCGAGTTTTAGAAAAACGAGACATCTGACCTTTTCCATCCACTCCTTGATCACAGCTTCCCTTAGGACTCCTTAAGTGATAGACACCAATTCCCACTCGCCCTGATTCTACAATTGTGCCCCCACTTCACACTTCAATTCTCCCACATTTTATACGAGACTGTGCATTCTCAGCATGAGACTTAATGTCAGAGATGTTCACAGAGAGAAACATCTTTCCTTACACAAGTGCAACATTAAAAGGACTATGGCCAGATCAAATCTATCAAAGTTATCTGCAGTTCTTGGTTTCCCAAGCACAGACAGGACACCTTCTTCTTCACTCTTCCTTGCCAGGAGAATTCCAGGCTCATTAGTACATACATGTGTGCTTCCTGAAAATGGGAAAAGCAGTGTTGTACACATAAGAATTGGGTTCTTGATTTCCAGTCCTTCAGAGCACCCAGTACTCTTTAAGACAGTGTGTGCTCTGTGGAGCTGAGGGCAAAAACCACCTCTGAAAAACAGGTCCTATATTAATAGCAGATTCTCACAGTCTATGATTTTCTTTTGTCAGAGCATTCACAAAATGCTAGAAAGGGCTTCATAAAGTCTGAATTATCCTGCTTCATGAGAAAGTGGTCCAAGACTGCTACTCTCTTGATTAAATAATGTGGATGTGTCTGCACTTTTGTTGAACACTTCTGCGTCCGTTAGAAAAATTCTTTCAAACTATTAGGCCAGAACCTTATTAAACATTTGAAATGGAATTCATCTCATCTAACTTTAGGGCATGATTCATCTGACTGACTTTAGACATCTAGGGAGAGATGTATCACATCATTAAGAACACCTCATTCTTTCCAGTGTCTGCAAATGGGGCCTGGAGTGACCAGCATGGATGTAGATATATATCCACATTTGTCAAGATTATTTCAATCCAGCCTTCTCCTATAAAAATAATAATGTAACCTCATTTTTTTCAGATTATAATGCAGAACAACTCTACAGCAAAGCAGTCCCAACAAAACCTGCTTCTTCTCTGTATCTTTATCTCAACACAAAAGAATTACTTTACATCATGCAAAAAATATAGAATAGATTTTTGCTTCTGAAAACTGAGAATGCCATGCAAACTATTTTATATGAATATATTTATTCCCTTCCTCCTATCTTTATTTTCCCCCAGCAGTGACAGTTGTTTGCATATCTCACACCATGTGATGGGAGATTGGTAAGCATAGCCCTATGGTCACACCAAAACAAATCCTACTTTGTGACAATATTTTTCATACAAACACAAACAGATGAGGCAGAAATCTAAGGAGACAGTCTGTTATTGAAAAACTCTTTAGTTCAATTTTATTGATTTTAAAGGCAAAGATTGATGCACGTGAACTTTCGAACTTATCCTTCCAGAGCTGAGCTGATGAACTTCCAAAGTTCACCCACTGCCTGCTTTACAGTCTCTCTGCATTTTCACGTTAGATAACTCTGTTTGCTCACAAAGGTAATCTAGGTAAGTTATGCACAGCTGGCATGCATAAATTGTGCATATCTGTGACATCTGCCAGTGGGAAAAACACTCCAAGTATGATATATATTTCAGGAATGAGTGAATTAGTTCAAACTCAAGCTTTCTGGGTCATAATTGAATCATATCACTGGAAACATATGCAATACTTTAATGGCTTTGTCATAATTCAAACTGTTAATATTTACTGGATGTGAAACTATCTTAGTAACAAAGGAAGTATAATACTTCTGTTATACTGATAATATCTTGCTAATGCTGTCTTATTAAACAAGCCAAAATAAATTTTGCACTTTTTCCTGACTTGCTGCATTTATGTGCATGTACAAGATCGAAGAAGCATTTGCATTTTTATCACTCTTTAATCTTTAGCCTTCTAAAAGCAAAACTGTCCATACATTGTCTAACTAATATACCCTCAGAAGTGCATGTTACCTCCTATGTGAGAAAACACAGTGTGTGTCCGGGTACTTACCTAAATACCAAGATATTTTTTGTGGCTCCTATAATTAAAAAAGAAGAGGCTGAAGCATTACCTGATGAGGAGAAGGCCAAAGCATGAATTTTCACTTCCAACCAAGGTCTCTTATATCTGTGCAAGTAATATGCACCAAGATTTTCACCTCTTTGGCAGCTATACCTAAATCGGCACCTTTGACACTTTTTTACTACAGGCTGGATGACAGGCTGGATAGGCACAACCCCACCCCAAATCCTGTGGATCACCCCTGGGAAATCAGCACATAGTGCTTGAACAGGAGCAATGGGAACCCCATCCAGCTTCTCAGCTGGACCAAGACAAGCTGCCTGTTCTAACTGTTCCCATACAGCAGTCTTTAAGGCCATGATAAATGGTCCAGAGGCTGGGGACCACAGACGGTCGCAGAAGCGCACTGCCCTTCCAGCAGCCTGCCATCTATTTTGAGGATTGACTGGTACATGACAGAAAAATTTGGAAATTGCTGTCCCAGCTGAATTTCTGTGCTTCCATTGCAAACCCGCTGTGCAGGGAGAAAAAGGGAGAGTGTGCCTGGATCACAACTGTACTGCACTGCAAAGTTCCTTTTTTGGAGTTAAGCTAAGGGATTACGAGGCAGAGGGAATAATACATCATTATTAACTTTAATAAGTAGTGAAATGAAATTATAAACAGTGAAAATTTTGGCTGCCAGAAAACAAATTTCTGTCAGTGAGGACTATCACTGTCCCCAAGGAGATGAGGATTTGTGATTTCTTGATACAAAAATGAGACTAAGTTATGACTTAGAGAATATAAAAATATTTTGCAGACCGTGTTTCTGCACTGGCTCCTGGACTTGACTGGAGGATATTGCAGCACTGTCCCTTTTAAACCTGTGAAAATTCTTTATTTCAGAGCCTTTCATGTGTAACAAAATGCTGACTATTGTTGTACTAGATATGCCTATTTGAAACCTAAAGCACTATTACTTAAAAATTGACCAGATAGTCTGCTCTCGAATGTACCTCAGATACAGAGTTATGGTATTTTTTACAGAATTGAACTTCTATGGCATTATTATTCATGTGCCGCAGGAAAAAAATGATTTCTGGTTGAGTTTTATGCAATTTATGCCTATTTTCATCCCCACTGAGGTCAATGGTAAAACATGAAGCCCTGCTGACTGCTGCAGAAACAAAGGTTGGTTATTGAGGGACATGGCTGCTGAATTCTTGTCCTGCTCTGTGTGCATGTGTGCTTAAGATGAGGGAGACTTAGGATGTATTGATTTTACAGCAGCTTTTTTCTCTGCTCTTAAATGAAGCGGAATGAGGAGCAAATGGCCTGGCAAACAAAAGAAACAGAGCTAGTATTATAACTCCTAAGGTTTTAAAATCCAAGTCCAGAATCATATGGAAGACTGGCTCTTGAGTCTATTTGTCATATGCCCATGGAATCTCTGCCAAAAGTGGAGCAGTTTTAGGGTCAAGGCTGCTCCTTGACCCCTGCTGCAGCATTAAAGGTCAGGAATTGCTAATAAAATACTTCACTGATTATCATGCCTCTCTGCAAAAACAGGACTGCAAACAGTCTTTCCACCTGCCTGTCTTAGGTCAGGGGTGCTTTTCCTTGGAGGCTGCTGGTGCATCACTGCAGACCAGACTGCTCTGCTACGGTCAGACTCCAGGTTTATTCCAGTGGTGGCACTAACTGGGTGGGAAACCACATCCCTCCCTCTCCTCTCTCTCTCCCATTCCTTCCCCTCCCCTGGAAGCTGGTTGATGGCTCTGATTACGGAGCCTCCAGGAAAGCGGTCTTTGTCGTAAAAGGCCAAAGTTCATAAACTTCCATTTACATCAGTAAACACGAACAATTCTTCCTGAGCCTGAGAAATCAATTCCCACAACGCATCAGCCAGTCATGCTTTAGAGGACTGAATTGAAATGCCCCTTCTAATCTGTGTCAGAGGAATAAAATAGATCCTATCGCATAATATGCAAAGATGGAAGGGGAAAAGGGAGCAGTACTCACCATTGCACATGCAGCGCACATTCCTGTAAAAGCGGGGACACACAAAACTAATTCGTGCCGTGCTATAGGTCATCAGGGAATGTGAATCAATGGACAGACTTTGCTCACAGTGTTGTTCCTGACAATCCAGTCCAGAGCAATTCTTCTCCAAGATAGCAGAAATACGAATCACATTTTCCAAATGTCTCCTTGCATTGGTAAGCTTCTGAATCAAAAAGGCAGGCTTATAGAAACCACCACTGTGTATCTGAACTGCAAACAGCATGTCAAGCTGATTGCTGCCTGCCACTGGCTGAATACTGATGATGTGTAGGCTGTCTTGTTTTTGGGAGAGCACCGCGTTTCGCAAGGTACGCCTGAACCCATGCATGTGAAGACCCACGAAGTCTTCTGGGGAAACGTTCTCAAAACGAATGGTGACTGTATTCTGCAGCATTTCTTGTAGCAGTTGCTCCACGTGGACCACAACATCGATGGGTACCTGGAAACGGCCATCGCTGACAGAGACATTTAGGACATACTTGCCATTATCGAGCCCTCCAAGGGCAATGATCTTGCCATCATGGCTGTTGACCTTGAACAAACTTTTCTGTTCTGATTTTAGTGTATATGTGAGGACATCATACACATCCTGATCTGTGGCATGAATTTTCCCGATGACTCCCCCAGGAAAATCATCTTCCATGGTGACAATGAAAATCTCCAGTGGAATGGCAGTTGGTTTGTGAATGCTTTCTTCAATAACCCTCACCTGAACGTAGGTGTGGGAAACCTGCTGAGGCTTCCCAGAGTCCTTTGCCTAATGTAATTTAGAAAAAAATAAAAAAAATAAATCCAGAAATAAAACACACATAGAACACAGCCTACAACCACAACTTTTTTGTATGTATATTTTCGCAGCATCAGTAATTCTGAAGACTTCCCAAAAGAACTTCCCAAATGTATTTGCAAAATACATATGCAAAGAAATATCTCAGCCATTTCTAGCAGTGGAACTTAGAAACTCTTTAGGGAAGCAGAGATCTCTAAGTGGATTGCATAGAGAAATGTGTCAGTAGAATGTCTCATTACTCAAACTGAAATGTTCCCAGGATCCCATAGCTATCACTTGTCATCTTCACAGCGGAGAATATACCAGCAATGTGTTATATTCTGCACCAAATGGAGTTTGGGCTCACTTCTATCCTGGGAAGGGACTGAAGTCCAGTGAAATATCAGCTTCCTACATTGCTTGGTGTGCTCCAAAGCATTTCAGACCTTGCTTAACTTGTGTGGATGTGAGGGAGTTCAGAATTTTTCTACAGCACTCTGTACTACTTTACCTGAAGCAATCAAGAAACATGCTTGAAATAAATAAAATTTATCATCCTCCAAAAATGAAATAGGTGCTTGTGCTGCTGCTAACAATAAAATATGAGAGCAGCACTGCACTTGGAGAGATGACTGTATGACCCAGAGCACGTATAATAGCATGATTTGCACTTTTTTTTATAGAGAGCAAAAGAGCAAGTATGACAAAAAACCCAAGGCCATTTTGACCGAAACATGTGCAAACCCGAATCAGTGTCCTTTCCTACACTAAGAAAATTTTTTCATTGAAGTCAATATTAAGATATACTGCTCCACACATTTGCTTGCTCCAGAGAGGAACAGAAGGCTGAACTACCACTGGACAGAGATGTAGCACACGCCCAAAGATCTTTGTATTTGGACACAAGAAGGAAAATTTACAAGTTGACGAAAAAAATGGCAGGATGAGAACAGTAACATGGGCATTACTATGCATGGATTAATAACTCTAAGACACTCTAAAATTCATTCATCTTCACTCCTTAAAGAACTTGGTGGAGTATTTAAAAAAAGATTTTATATATATGTGTGCAAATACACACGTACATGCACAGAGCTTACATCCCATTCTACTTTCCATTTTAACATTACTTCTTAATAAACCTAACACAGAGAAGGAACCTGATGGTGGAGAGGAGAAAGCAGCACTCTGGCACATATGAATGGAAAAAAGCATTTCTAAGGTCTATACACAATAGGAAACTATAAAATATGTTTTCATTGCAGAAATCTCTAAAGAAAATAATACTGGGAGAAATTATGCCTCCAAAATCCAACAGTGTGGTTTTCTGAGCATACTGGTGCATCTCAGACATGGTGGTCTGTCTAATATTTCATTTATATGAAATCCTTGGATCTCTAAAGCTAGAGGATGCTGCTTAGATTTAACTCTCATGCTCGGTTTTGGCTGTATTAGAACTTTGGCTAGCAAATTACCCTGAAAGCAGGATATGCAACGGATGTAAGTGGCATTTAAGTCGTGAAATATAAAATACAAGTGGACACCGACTAGTTGTTCCTAGCAGAGGTAGCTGCGAAATCAAAATAGGAGGGGGGATGGTCTATCAGGATATAAATAGAAATGGGCACTGATTCTGTAAAACATCAATTAATTTATAAACATCTTGGAGATGAAAGCAGCGAGATGTTTATGGGTCTAAGATTAGGTTGGTATCGGTAACTAGAACAATTGTAACTTATGAGCGATGCTAAGCTCAACGAGCTATGGTAACACGGGCTTATATGCAACGGGTTTACAGTTTGTAGATAAGCTGAGTGGGCAGATAGGTATGTATTAGGAGACAGCTAGAATGACTATATCAACCCCAGCTAATTGTTATTTATAGTCGCAAAGTCCAAGTAGAAGAGAGAAGTAAGGGAAGAATGCACTTCAAATGCAGCTTATAGGACCATGACTCATTTCAATGAAAGGGTGTAGTTCATTGCCTAGACTTGCATATTTAATAAACCCTAATACATCTTCTCTGTCAGGCCTAAGAAATGTGGACAAATTACTTTTGGATTTACTAGTTTTGGTAATCAAAATTACCCTGGTTACAAAGCTTCTCAACAATTACTCTAAAGCTAAGTTTGAGCTGGACCTCTATTGAATGTCTTATTTTTGACATTTTTAAAGGCTAAGTTGACCTTGGAAATGTGATTTCATGAATTCTTGGAAGGCTTCCAAAAATTTATGATTAAAAGCAGAAGTGATTTTCCTTCCTAGAACAGTATTTTACTGTCACTTGTTCTGTGGTATATTTTTATGTATATAATGCATTTTTGCTTATTTTCCTTGCTTAGCTACAGAAAAAAATGATGAAAATCTTAAACCATAACGGTCGCTGCTCAGAAAATTCATTTCATGCCAAGGAAATTGGAAAGGTGGCTGGCTACCTATTTATATTTATATGAAATCAGGTTTTTGAACATCAAAGGAAATATACTGTATTGTGAATTTGTAAACTGGAATGTGTGGTATTTACTCATAGAATACAGTCAATTAAAACCAACCCATAAAGGTAATGTACAGGTTACCTACAACTATGAGGGTTTTTTTGTTTCTGTACAGATATAAAAATCAAGACATACCTGCACGCAGAGCACATATTCAGTTGAGACCATGTGTTTGAAGATGACTGCAGACCTTAAAACGCCATGAGGGTCCAGTGTAAACTCCTCTTCTTCATTGCCAGTGAGGATGGTGAAGGTAAAAGGGGGGCCATTGTGAAAAGAGTCTTTGTCTGTCACTACCAGCTGCAAAATGCTTGTGCCCACTGGTTTATTTTCCTTTACACATATACACAGCGTATAAAGAAAAGGATTAAAATGATACATATCTCAATTATAAAATACCACATTTTGCTATCGAGAATATTCAACTGAATGCTCTTTGGACAAGATGGTGTTTCACAACCTGTGCTTATTTGACACTGCTTATGCCCCACGGACCAGTAGCAGAAATTAAGGTACCCATCACATCTCCAGGGACTGCTGAGCTCTGCCTGATACTGTGTCTGATCAGGTCTGACTAACAGTTAAGGCTCAAACCCTGAACAAGGTGTAAAGAAAGGTGAATTTATTCCAGAGCAGACATTTTGAGGATAGGGTACTTGGTGCAACAGGGATGAATGATAAAATGTGTGACAGATGCTGTGGTTAAGGAGCCTCAGAAAACAGAAACTTACCAAAGATTTTAAAAAAAATTGTTTATCATTTCTTTTAGTTAAGATCACTTGATACATCTTTTGCAGATAGATCATCAAAAGCTACTTAACTGAAACCAAATGCTCCTGCACTTTAAAAGTCAGAGGAGTTTCTGATGTTCAGGATAAACTTACTTGAATTACAGCTGTGTAGTTAGCTGGAGTAAATACAGGGCTGTTATCGTTCACATCAGAAATGTCCACATTGACCGTCACAGATGAAGACAAAGGAGGGGTGCCGCTGTCTCTTGCTTGGATAACTAATGAATAACCAGATATCTGCAAAAAGGTGAAAACATTAAATCATTGTGAAAGCGGTCCTAAATTTCAACCCAGTTTCTTTACATCCAATGCACCACCTTCCATATTCAGAGGAAAGCTGTTTGGCCTCATTACCTTCCTGCCCGTAGCATAACATTATCCTGTTTATTGCCACACTGTGTCTCAACTTCTGTTTTATAAGGCTATCAATAAACATAACAGCTTCATTGTATTAAAATAACTGTATCAGATAATACATTCCTGAAAAAAAGGGGCAGACAGAAAATAAACAACAGATAATATCTGAACTCAGTTATTAGTATTGTGGCTTACACTTTCATCTCTCCTAGGTGTCAGCTGGGATATATGACCTGATTCTATTTATCTTATGGTTGGTTTCCAGGATATTATATAAATTGCTTATTAGAGCCAGCATCAGTTTGACACACATTGTTTCTAACATGGAGATGGAGAGCCAAGAAAAAGTTCACGGGCAGTTGGCTTAAACACTCGGAAACATTTGGGAGTACTAGGGACAACAGTCTCTGCAGCAACAGAATATTATCCACCATTTAGAAGATAAGGGGGCTTGAGCCTTCTTGTTTGCAACATACAGAAACTACTCAGCATAGTGTGGGCAGTTCAGCGCATCATCCATGGGCCCTCTACACACATACGTGCCCATGTGTGAGGTGTGAGCATATGTGACAACTTGCAAAAGCTCTGTCTATGCACAGTTTATGGATGACAGTTGGATTTTCTGAACTGCATCCTTATGTTGGCCTCCTTAGGTCTTACAACTGCTTTTTACTGTATATTGCTCCCTGCTCCCCAGGGAAAGCTGCTGACACATCTGCCCCTGAATCCTTCTACAGGAGAGTGAGCAAAGGGCAAAATGTGCCAGATACAACACTCTGCTCCACCCTCTCAGTGCAGAGCTGGAAAGGGAAAAAACGTGGCCCTGCAGAGGAGAACAAGATAATGTCAATGGGGCTTTTTCTGGAGGGGGCAGGGGGAAGAAAATCCAAATCCATTAAAAAAAAATAAAATTCCTGGTAGTAGGGAGGAGTATAGACTAAGCACACAAAATAAGGGGGCTCGTCTGGGATGTGGGACCAACATAAAGAAAAAGGGCATATGTTTTTTAGGGGGTTGTATGGAAGAGAAAGACTGCAATTTGGTGAGGGCAGAGTGACACAGGTGAGAGGAGGAATCCTGAACTAAGGAAAGTCAAGAAACTTGAGACAGAGAATTAGTATTTTTTTTTTAACTGTGATTTCTACCACTAGCTAAAGCCAAGACTGACAGTTTCGTAAGCTCTTTCCCATTTTTTTGCTCTGTTTGCTTTCATTTCAATGTATACCAGGAAGGTAGATGGCAAAAGTCATGGTCTCTATGTGATTACAGCTCTGGAAATGAGTTTCCTTAAACCACTAAAATCTGGGAGTCAGCACTGCCTTTGGGAATCTACAGCAGATGGGGCATCATGTATCATTCTCCCTGAAGGGGTCAGAAACACCTGTGTCTAGGAAATGTGCCAAGGAAGCAGAGAAAAAGACAGTATCACAGCTTATTTTAAGAGTGAAACTTTGGAAAATACAGATCTAACAGAGATGGCATCAAACTTGCTGATGCTGGTGAAGGGAAATGTGTGTATCTAAATGCAGCTGTATGTGAGTGCGCTTCAGAAACTAAAAAAAGTCATGTTAAGAAATTAAACCTGTGCTTTTATTACAGCCCATTTTTAACAGACACAGCCATTGTTACTTCCCTGTCCTCGACAGTCTCTGATAAAGTCATTCTGCAACCAAATACTGACAATTTAATACTGCCTTTGTGATAATACAGAAAGAATATCTGCCACTATTCTGAGCAGTAGCTCTGCTTCCAGTAAAGAGCTTTTCCAGCTGAGCCCTTATTCTGAGTGTAGCAATCTGCTTCCCCAGCTTCATGGATGCATTGCTGGGAGGCAGGAAGCATTTCTGAAGCCATTTAGCACTCTCCTGCCCAGCTAGTAGCACAGGCAACTGCATTTGTTTGTTTTTTTTTTTTTTTTTTCCAAAAGCTGCTAATTGCTAGCTATGGCAAAATGGTGATAAATAATCCTGAATGAATAATGGAGTGAGCAAACAAAGCAGCAGAATCTGTTAATGAAGCACTCTTTCACTTTTGGTACAGCCTGGCCACTTCAAAGCATCCCCTCCCCAATGACATGTTTTGCAGAGCACTAATTAAAGGCTGGGTCTCAGTTCAGTGCCACAATCTGGAGAATGCTGTAATCTCTCTGTTTCACACACAGCTACATGTGTGTGCTTGCACGTGCAGGAGAGGGAAGGCAGCAACAGCTGCCAGTGGCACGACAGGAGAAATCCAGTGTTGCCTTTTTCCCTCCTGATCTGACCTCAGCTGCTCTGTTGGTGCAGGATGGGAAGGGTAGCAGAACAGTATGGGTTTCCCTTTCCCCATCCACGACGTGGGGGAGCCCAGCTCTAGTTCCTTCTCCGTCTGAAGAACCATTTCCGACGTCTTGTGGGACGGGGAAGGGGGACTCCAGCGACAGGGTTTTTCAGGCCCCGAGCCTGGAGGGGAGAGGTGCCCTCCCCTCCCCCCAGCACCCACGTGGCCCCATGGCAGGCACAGAGACAGCACACCGGGCGTGGAGAGGAGGCAAGAGAGAGTTTATTGTTGGGAAGGGGTTTATAAGGCTTTTAGGAGGGTCAAAGGGGAACCAATCACAAGAACCAATCACAAGTTCAGGGTCACACAAAAGAAACCATCAGGTAAAGGGTCAACAGCCAATAGGAAGGGGTTAAACAAAGGACCAATGGGACGCCTCAGGACACCTTTCCCAGGACACTCCTGCATGGGAGATAACAGTTGCTGTGGGGACCACAAAGAGCCATTTTAAGACATGTTTAAACAAGTTTCTCATCAGGTATAGTGCTACAGAACAGTTGGCTTGTAGATAGGGTTAGGGGCAGGGCTGGCATGGAAAGAAGTGGGAAAACATTAGAAAGACCTGTTGGAATATCTTAGACTGATTGCTGCAGAGTATAAAAGAAACTCCTTCAACTCAAGCTAGCAGACAAGCAAAGATTAATGCACATCTGTAAGTCATTGCAATTTAAGAAGTTCCACATGCCTTACCCTTTCTCTATCCAGTTTCTTTTTAACCTTCACGAGTCCCAAAACAGGATCAACGGAAAATTCATTGTCTTGATCCCCATTCACTATGGAAAAATGAATCTGGCCATTGGGAGGACTGTCCAGATCTTCTGCTATCAACTTTTTTTGAGAGAAGAGTAAAAATTAGCAAAAGAGATATTAAGTGATCTGTATGATACATTAATTGCTCAACACTCCAAAAAGTTAGACTTCATATTCCATCAGATTAGTTACACCTGAACTGTACACCTCTACAGCAACAAGCATGAACCTAATCAGTTTTTGACAGGAAGCTCTCCTTGGACCTTCTCAAAATTCTAGCCCTAAGAAACACAGAATATTTTAATCTTACTATTCCACATAACACTTTCTCTCTGAATCTACAAGTTGCAAGGTGAGAGTATTGGGAGCTTTGGGTATGACACACTGCATGCCAGACTACACAGATACTGGTGTAGTGAAAGGTGTCCCTATTCATAGCACGGGGGTTGGAACTAGATGGATCTTTAAGGTCCCTTCCAACCCTGGCCATTCTATCATTCTACGATTCTGCTTTCTGAAAAGCTGAATTCTGCCTTTCCATTAAAACCCATTTGTTTCTACCTGACTCATGAAATGTAATACCTTGAATATGCCTTGGATATGCCATTGCTCTTTGACAGCATATAGGGGTTAAAAAGAAATAGTCAGTACTACTACTACTACTGTCTTTTGGGGAGAAACTTACAGCAGCCTGGAAAGCAGTAGTAAATGCAGAGTATTGGCTAGGGAACAGTTTGGGGGATTCAGGATATGGTAATTATCATTATTAACCAGTGTAGCAGTATTTTAAGGGTCATGTGGCAGAGGGCTTCACCCCACCTAAACGCCTCCCACGGCCTCACTCACCATTATCACTGAGTCCCCGACAGCTGCGTCCTCGCTGATGACTGCACTGTAGACCTCCTGGCTGAATTTTGGAGCATTGTCATTGACATCTGTCACATTTACATTTACAGTTGTAACGGCGCTCAGGGCTGGCGTACCTCCATCTTTTGCTTCCACTACTAAGTAGAAATCCTTACACGATTCAAAATCCAAAGCTTCAAAAATGGAAATCACTCCTTTGAAGCAAAGGAGGGAAAGTCAACAGCCAGCAAAAAACAAATAATGCCATGGGATAAAGCATTTGACTGTAGTAAAGAGTACAGCATGTTATTTATCACCATGGCACACATACAGCACTAACTGTAAGACTGCCCAATCCAATAAAAATGTTTTTTCATGTTTCTACTGCTGTCATTTGATTAAAGAATGATGCCAATTGCATTTGGGTTGCCTCTGCAGAAAGGACCTTTGCAAGGCATGAAGCAATGAATGGTTCCTCATGAAAATAACTTTCATTATCTGAGTATCATAGATGAAGTAGTGGGGGCCATATCCATCCATTTACCATCTCATGCACAGAGCTTTTGGGAGAACTGGATGTCGACTCTGGAAATTAGCCCTGACAAGTCAACAGAAATTCACTCCCATGCAATTAACTTCTCACGAATTACACACAAATGAATGGGATATGAATACCTTTGAGAAATCAGTTGTCTATCAATTATGTGATTAAACAGAGACTTCCCCACTCAACTAGGTTTATAAATTTTGGGTTACTTCACCACGCGATCAAAATTAAGATTCTCTGTAACTTGATTCACTCCATGCACCCTGACCCCCCCTAGGATAGAAGCGATTTCTATGCGAGCTCTCCACTTGTTTCCCATAACCTTAACAAGAAGGTGGAGTGGGTTGTGCACAGATTACTACTGATGCCTTGAAGGAGGCAATACCAGGCACTGCAGGAAAGACTTAAAAGCAAATCCTGAACCTTGGCAAGCCAAATCCTTTTCAATATAGACCCACCAGAAGCAGGGATGTGTGGAGCTTAAAGGTCATTTAGTCCAGCTGCTGCCCAATACAGGTCAGCTCAACCTGATGATTCTTGAATGAACTCATCTCTAATACTCTTATAAACCTCCAGCAACATCAGTTTCCTAACCTTTTTACAAAATGTATTTCAGTACTTAACAATCATTACAATTAGGAATTTCTTCCTATCGTTTAATAAAAATAATCCAAATGCAATTTAAGCCCATTCACAACTCCTTTTCTCGTGACTGGGCATGGAGAATAGTTTATTCCCCTCCCCTCTATAGGTGCTTTTTACAGGCCTGAATACTAACAGCATGTCTTCTCTTCTCTAGCTTAAACAGCCTCAAATCCTTCAGTCTTTCCTCATAAGTCACATTTTACAGACCTCAGATCATTCCTCTTAATCTTGTCTGGGCTCTCTCCAAATGAATTCTACCTTTCAGCATGACTTGCTGAGAGCAGGAGCCCTGAAGAGAAGCTTCCGAGTGGTTAGCAGAGAGTTCCCACTGATAAATGGTGTGAAGGACATTATTTTTCAAGCTCTGATCGGGCATGCTACATCACCACCTGGCTGTCTAGAAACTGAGCTCCTTCCTCTAAATGGATAATAACAGAGCTGTCAGATATTAATGAATACTATATAGTTCTAGTTTTGGGTTTTTTTCCCCCCGTGTGATTAAGGTTCATTATGGGGTTTTATTGATTTATTTCCTTGGCTTCATTATCAACTGTGAAGTTAAGTATCTCTGTCTAGGCGTATTTATATTTAAATTTTGTTAGTACTAATCAACAGTATGCAGATGACAGACAACACACAGTTATGTTAAGTCCCTTCCATGTAAGGCAGTGGTGTCTGCAGAGTGGAGAATGATTTTTGCACACAATTATATAAATGACACAATGTATCATTTTGAGATTTTCCAGGTTACTGGTTATTACAGCTGCATTCAAGTGTTGCCTTCAGCTTTCAAAATCACGATTGTATTGCTTGATCCATAGTTGATGGACTAAAACCTTAATAAGGATAAAGAATATACCCCACTAAGGAAATTCCAAGAAAATAACCCATTTGCACCAAATATGATAGTTTTTCTTGGTATTTTGTAAAGAGAAGCAGCAGTATATTTTTAAAATTTGTGATGTATAACCAAAAAGACCACAGCCCAAATCAGCACTGAAGTCAACTGTCAGAAAAGACAAGTCAGAGCAACCTAAGTCAGGGAAGTTGCATACACTTACATAAACAGTAATCTCATGTTAGGACTGACACCTATTTCGTACTGGTAGCCCTGTTTGATGCTTTCTAAGGCGCAGACAGTTGAGGCTGTACTCAGCTGGTAAGCAAGTAAACATTGCAAGTGTTCTGAACGCTAAGGGTTGCACAGTTTGGCTAATGGGCTGTCACATCTACATTGGCTTCAACAGACACTAACGGAGAAAAGTATTCTCCACTTGAGCTGGGGCAGCTAAGCATGACTGTAACTGACATCAACCTTCAACCTAAAATTGGTTTTAACTGTGTAGCTAATTCCACATTAACAAGTTGTGAGCCTCTGGTCTTGGAAAACTTTTGGTCCAAGAGCCTTCCGAAAGCATTCACCTTTTTCTGATGCTTTCAATTAGCATTCCAAGTAAGAGCCACTTTACAAACCTGTTTTTGAGTTAATTCTGAACTTCCCTTTCTCATTCCCGGATCTGATGAGATAGGCAATCTCAGCATTAGTACCAATGTCTTGGCTTGTAGCAAAAACAGACAGGACCTCAGTGCCAGGTGAGGTGTCTTCAGGTACTGTAACAAGATAATCTCTTCTTTCAAACACAGGGGGGTTGTCATTAATGTCTAGCACTGTAATGGTCACAGTGGCAAATGAGGACAAAGTCAGCACAATGCTCTGATCTGAGGCCTTTACAGTGATGTTATAGGAAGACTGAAGCTCTCTATCAAGAGGATGCTCCAAAATAATGATTCCTGATGACTGGTCAACTGAGAAGTAACCATCTGCAGAGTCTGCCAGGGAATAGCTGACCTTTCTGTTCACGCCTGAAAGAGAAGTAAAAGAGAAAATGATACAGTGAAATAAAGAAAACAAAAACCTCTTCCCATCTAATGGAAACCTAAAGCAAAATTCGCTTATCTGACTGACCATTTCCAATGGGGGTGGAGCACATGAAAGTAGGAGTGCCTGTGAGTACCATATTGCTGAAAGTTTGGGAGATCAATACATGTTCTTCTCTCATGAAAAATTCCCATAGAGAAGTTAAGTTCCTTCCCTCATCACGATACTTTCTAAAAAAGATCACTTTGCAGAACTGCTGTTATGAAACTTGAAAGCAGAATCCAGATATGGTCCTTGCTCAGAAGAGCTTACAATTGAATTAGATGAGACAGGCAGAGTGCTGAAATTGGAAATGTCTCAGAGAACATCTTGAAGGAACAGAAATGTACATAAGGGAAAAATAAACCCATAAAAATACATGAGGTGGCACAGAATATATTTGCTACCAGTGCTGCCTTGATTCCACTGTTGAGCAGCAAAATATTATCGTGAGATGATACCTGTTAGACAAAAGTTGCATCCAAAAACTCCTGCCAGGATATGAACATTTTAGTAAGAAAAATCCCTCAGTCCCCCAACTTGAGAGCAAAAATTGAGTTGTTGATATGAAATATATCCTATGTTTTTAAAATCCTGCCTGTATTTCCCAACACATAGCACCTATCCACCCAGCTGCTGAATATGCAGATCTATGCTAAGGTTGTTGTCAGTAATAAGGCCTGAGGGGATGGTACTGACTTGCTTTCTGCACTACAGTGGGATAGCCATTTCAAATCTAATTAAAAGTGAACACAGATATAAGCTAATTCAAGTCCCTCGATGCTAGTTGATTTTGTGATTTGGTCCTGGGTGCTTCAGTAATAGATTATAACTAAAACACAAAGATCCACTAAAATGGAGAGTCTCTGTTTTTAACATCTCTCACTTGAGCATTTGCTGCTGTTTTTGTTGCAGAACAGACTTTACAAGTCTGACATTAATCAGATGAACAAGAGCTACCAATCCCTTCTAGGCATATTTTGTTAATTTAAAATTTGTGACAGTATTATTCTGCTTTCCAGCAGCAAAGCGCTGTAGAAATGTCTGATCAAAAGCAGCACAAATCACACTTGTTTTCTGCTTGACATAGCAGGAGTCGACCATCCACACAAGGGGGAGCTGGGAGACTCTTTCTTCAATCACACGCACATAAAAGCTAGAACAACTACGAAGTCCCAGAACCTACTTGAAGGGCATTAGGAATTACTATTTGGTCTCTTCAGAGAATAAAGTTTTTTTTGCAGTACTTGAGACACCAGAGTATATTTCAAATGTTCAAATGTCTTTAAAATAAGAAACAAATTAAATTGCAATATTGCAACAAAACAGATTCTTACTTTTTTTTTTTTCCAATCACTATAGAACACCTCTATTCACCATGGCATCTCAAATGTGAAAAATAAAAAGTCCCTCCTTCAGCAAAACAGCAAGGCTGACAAGGAGGTGACTCCTGTCCTACAGATGAGGAACTGAGCTCAGCCCACGAACTTGTTGGAAATTCCTTCATGTGCTGAAATGCCTAGGCTCTGAATGCCCTACAGCTGCTGGAGAGCATGCTTACCTCTTCCCTTAGCCTCTTGATGCATGCATCCAAATACTCTGTCAGCTGAAATAACCAAACTGACAAACATGCAAAAAGAGTAAAACCCTCTGGGAAGAGGAAGGTTTTCAGGGTCTGAATGGATGGAGGTATGTCTACATTTTGAGCTGGGGATGATCTCTTTCTGCTAGAAATCCTCCGTGAACTTCCACTTACAAAAAGGGACAGACCTGACTAGAGCAATTAATTACAGCCTTGGGGATGATGAAAAATGGGATTTTTTTTCCCCCCTGATTCAGAGCATGCAGTTGAACATCCAAACTACACATGAGATTTACATGTAAAATTAGTAAAATTAGTATTATTTAGTATTCTGTTCCAGCCAGTCTTGGTATCTGCCAGTTTCTACATACTCTTAAACACTTCTCTGAAGCAGGGGCCTTAACATGCATCTTTTACACATATATGTCTGTGACTGCAGGAGAGGCTTAGTCTGATTTGCATTTTTCTCTAGCACAAATCCCCTATTTGATACTCACTACAGCATACCTGGGCACAAGAAAGAAGACAGGAGATTAGGTCAGAAGACCTGAGTTGGAACAAGGATACCAACCCTTGGTGGCTTTTGGCCTGAATGCTGAAAGAAGAAAAAAACATGGAGAAATACAGAGGTAGATACTGTCTGTCTGCTGACCTTCTCACAGTGTTTTGTAGGGTGGAATTTAATACTTGCTTCTTAGGAGAAAAATTAATTCAGTGAAAAAGCTGTGGCAGGAATAGCACTTTGAAGAAAGTGTTGTGTTATATCAATAGCTGTTTCCACTCAGCCTCCTGACCCAATGCTGGAAAAAAGAATAGGCATGAGGCAAAGGTAAAATAGGAAATTATTTCTACTGAAATTCAAAATGCTTTAGTCCAGAGGCTACCCTCTGCTGAGAGAGAAGCGTCCACCAGTATGTGTCAATGACATTCCTGCCCTAGAGACAATGGTAGATTCTACTGTGACTATAAAGGAGATGATTTCTGTGAGAAGGAAACAACTGCTTCAACACCATGGTTCCTGCACTGGTAAAGAGAACAATCCTCCCACACTGCTTGCCCACAGCTGTTGGGGGATTAATGTTTGCAAACTGTGTTGTGTCAGCTCACTTACTCACTTAAACTTCTCAGATTTCTAAGGTGTCAATCATGAACATGGAAAGCCTTTGCGGGAATAACTATTACCATAAGAGGATTGCAGTACATTTTTTTTTTAAATAAAGGAATAAGCAAGCATATTTTCTATTTAGATTTGTAATAGCATATGATAGAATATTGCCCTTTGCCAAAGCTTGTAAAACATACAGCCATCTAGTACTTCAAATGCCACCCTTCAAATAGTTTTTTTTTCTTGGTTTCTTCTGTACTAAAACAAAGGGGCATGCACATCATGCTAACTTCTATGTCATTACTACGTTAAAGAGCATCAGGAATATAAAATAACTTCTATTCATAATTCAGGACTATCAATATCCTCCTTGCCTAAAGCATGGAATCACAGAATCATTCAGATTAGAAAGGACCTTTGAGATGATTGAGACCTACCGTTGACCCAACATTACCAAGCCCATCACTAAACCATGTCCGTAAGTGCCATGTCTACATGTCTTTCTCTTAAATACTTCCAGAGATGGTGACTCAACCACTTCCCTGTGCAGCCTGTTCCAAGGCTTGACAACCCTTTCTGTACAGAATTTTTTTCTACTCTTCAATCTAAATCTCCCCTGGTATAATTTGGCTCTATTTCCTCTTGTCCTACTGCTTGTTACTCAGGAGAAGAGACCAACCCCCAACTCACTACAAACTCCTCTCCTCTTAAGTAGCTGTAGAGAGTGAGAAGGTCCCCTCTGAGCCTTTTCTCCCCAGCTCCCTCAGCTACTCCTCATAAAACTTGTGCTCCACACCCTTCCTCAGATCCGTTGCCCTTTTCTGACACATTCCACCACCTCGATGTCTTTCTTGTAGTGAGGGGCCCAAAACTGAACACAGGATTTGAGGTGCAGTTCAACTGAAAACTGTGGAGTTATTACACAGTTTGATTTATTTATCAACCAGCAGTGGTTTGTAAACATGGTATCTGATTATTGTGCTTCCTCCACCCCTGTCTTTCATGGTGTGATGATTAACACTGGTGTGTACCTCCAGTCTTTCCTGAGTACCCAAATATTAACTACAAAGCCAATTATTGGAAAATAAAAGTCCACAACTAAATTAACAGCAAACAAGACAAAAGAGGAATTCTAAACCAGGTTTTATAGTACTCTACTCCATCATTTTGAGATGAAAGAGAAAAATCTTGCCAGAAGTACCTTGCTGAACTGTGGAAGAATATATAGCCCCATAGGGAAAGTATTTCAAGTGATTTTTACAACTTAACCAGAAAACCTGGCTGAGTTCAATAACACTGCTACTGAGATAGGCTTTCACTGCTTTGTTCCTTTTCTTTGAGGAAACAATGGCCTTAACCCCAAAGGCCTTTACTCACACCAGTGCTCCAACAGACTCGTGGTACCATGGGATGAAGGCAGAGCCACAGAGGGCAGAGATGAAGATAACCAACCCCTTACTGAAGGGAAATACTGGACAGAAATGGGAGTCATAAACTGTTAGTGGTATGATACCATCCATGGTTATCTAAAACCCTGCTTTCCATTTCAGCTGGGTCAGGTGTTGTGTTTTTTGGTGGGAAGTTGAGATTTGGATAGCTGGCTCACCCTCCCTGTCTTTTCTATAAGACATTTACATATCCCTGGGTACTGGTTTACATCACTTGACATGAATACTCGTTTCCATCAGTGCTCCTGAGTGATTCACTTCCTCGTGCTGATCAGGCCTTATTTTGATGATTTTTCTGAAGTGGGGAAGGCCATTTTGGATACACCTGATTTAGGGCTACACATTGCAGCTGACAACTTAGGGAAACATAGCCTGAGGCAGTGGAATGCACATGTAAAGAGAGAGATATAAAAGACATATATACACGTATGTAAGTATGCACACAATCATTAAGATTGGAAAAGACTTTTAAGATCATTGCGTCAAACTGTTAACTCAACCCCACTGTGTTCACCACTAAACCATTTCCCCAAGTGGCACATCCATACACCTTCTGGACAATTCCAGGGGTGGTGATTCCACCCTGGACAGCCTATTCCAATGCCTAACCAACCTTCGCGTGAAGAGATTTTTCCTAATATCCCATGTAAACATTGCCTAGCACAACTTGAGGCCATTTCCGCTTGTCCTCTCACTTGTTTATCTGAGAGACGAGACCAACTGCTACCTCGCTACAGGCTTCTTTTAGGGAGCTGTTGAAAGCAAGAAGGCCCCCTCCGAGTCTCCTTTTCTCCAGGATAAACAACCCCAGCTCCCTCAACCACTCCTCCTAGGACTTGTATTCAAATAGTTTGTATTTTATATATATATATAGACTATTTATATACATATATACAGACTATATATATAGATATATGTGCTCAAATGTGTCTGTATATACATACATAGGTATCTATACAAACATGCACACACACACACATATGTTTCAGTGACTCAATTTAAATACAGGGTTTATTCAGTCCACATAATCCAAGATGTACAATTCTCCTAGTCTAGTTCTTTGTCTCCATGTTGTTAATAATATCTTGGAAATGTTAAAACTTAAGGAAGTTACTAGATCATAAAGCAAGTAGGAATCTTGTGAGGTCATCTAATTTATCCCTGCAGAAAGAAAAGATGGATGCAATTTATCCCCAAACACAGGCCTATCCTTTGATCACGAACTTGCATAACCTCCTTGGGTAACACTTTTCAGTGCCTCACTTTTCTTACAACTAAAAATATTGCTCTGACTTTTTGCTGAGATTCAATAAAATTAATAAAAGGGAGAAAAAAGAAAAGAACAAGGGTCAACTTCCTTCCTTCCTCAGAGCTACTTCTGATAGCTGAAGACTGTTATACTGTGCCATCTCAGCGCTCTTTTCCCTGGTAGACCCTCTCAAGCATTTTAGTATTTCCTGACTTTTTTTTTTCAGACTTGTGATCTTTCTTATAAATCTCCAGGTAGCCCACATCTTCCTGGAAAGGCTATACCCCACACAACACAGCCATTCAGGTGAGGATTTGCCAACACCAGATAAACAGAAATAACTACTTTTGTTTTCCAGCATTACTCTTGTTTACCAATCTCACTAAAGCATTTGCCTTTTCACACCAGTATGAAAGTGAAAACATACACTCAAGCCTATGATTCACAGTAATAGAGGTGCCTTTTGCAGTTCTGTTGCCCAGTCAGTCAGACAATATTGGTGCACTTGGTTATTCTTGCCTAAACACAGGATGTCACATTTATCTTGATGACTTACACTGTGTTTTTCCACACCACTTTTTCAACAGCTAAATCCCACAGTTATGACTTTGGCATTATCCAGGGTACTTACAGCACCATTCTGCTTTTTGACATTTAGCAATACAGGCCTTATGCCTACTTATCCATTCAGGAATGAAAATAAGAGTAGTGTTGCACCCAGTACCTTTCTTAACTTATCCCTCCAGTGTAACAGTTATTACAAACTCATCTGGCAACACTTTGGTGTAGCCTATGTTTCTCTAGCTTGCTTATAAAAATATCATGCAGTATGACATCAAAAAACTTGCTAAACCTAATCCATAACACTCATATTTATTTCTATATGGCCTCTTCACATGTTGCAGAAGGAAATGAGATTGGTTTGATGACTCCTGCTTGCTGAACACAGACGAGCTCTAAAAGTCATCTTGATACACGTTCATTATTTTAATGCAAGCTGGGTGACTGCGTTCCCCTGACTACCTACCCGCAGCTTTAGAAATCTGGCCCTCTGACAGATTCAACAGGGTCATACAGACTGACAACTTAAAGGATTAGGTCTCATGAGTGCCGAGGCATGGAAAGCAAAATCAACAATATGAAAGAAGGCTTGTTTAGGCAGAAACCTAAGTTTTCTATCAGAATCTCCAAACACCATGTTTATTTACCTCCTAACACTAGGTAAGTCTAAACTCCACAGAGCTATTATTTTTTATTTGGCAATTTTTCAGGGGGCCAGTGTGCTGTATCTCTGCATTCCTATTAGTGCTTCTGCTTTTATTAAGAAGGCAAAAGCTAGGTTTTCTCCTAAACAACTCACTGGCTGACCCTGGACCTGCAGGTGTCCTCAGGACTGGCCAGTCAACTGGGGAATGTGGGGCATTGCCCCTCCACTGTCCTTATGGGAGACTGGACAGAAGTCCCTGGTAAGGACACCTTTCCAGGAAGGAGAAGTGCATGGGTACATCATCATGGACTATTACTTTTCATGGAGTAAGCTGTGACAGAGCCCAGAACCAAATCGCTCGCCAGGCTACAGAGCAATGTTCATTTTCTTTTCTTTTCTTTTCTTTTCTTTTCTTTTCTTTTCTTTTCTTTTCTTTTCTTTTCTTTTCTTTTCTTTTCTTTTCTTTTCTTTTCTTTTCTTTTCTTTTTCTTTTCTTTTCTTTTCTTTTCTTTTCTTTTCTTTTCTTTTCTTTTCTTTTCTTTTCTTTTCTTTTCTTTTCTTTTCTTTTCTTTTCTTTTCTTTTCCTTTCCTTTCTTTTCTTTTCTTTTCTTTTCTTTTCTTTTCTTTTCTTTTCTTTTCTTTTCTTTTCTTTTCTTTTCTTTTCTTTTCTTTTCTTTTCTTTTCTTTCTCTT